>NC_141693.1:1297901628-1299152005 GCF_964263255.1 Lissotriton vulgaris
CTATCTATCTATCTATCGCCCACACTTTGTCTATCGCCCTCACTCTATCTTTTGCCCTCACTCTGTCTATCTATCGCCCTCACTCTATCTATCACCATTACTCTATCTATCTATCTATCTATCTATCTATCTATCTATCTATCTATCTATCTATCTATCTATCTATCTATCTATCGCCCTCACTCTATCTATCTATCTATCTATCTATCTATCTATCTATCTATCTATCTATCTATCTATCTATCTATCTATCTATCTATCTATCTATCTATCTATCTATCTATCTATCTATCTATCTATCTATCTATCTATCTATCTATCTATCTATCTATCTATCTATCTATCTATCTATCTATCTATCTATCTATTTATCTATCTATCTATCGCCCACACTCTATCTATCGCCCTCACTCTTTCTATCTATCGCCCTCACTCTATCTATCGCCCTTACTCTATCTATCTATCTATCTATCTATCTATCTATCTATCTATCTATCTATCTATCTATCTATCTATCTATCTATCTATCTATCTATCTATCTATCTATCTATCTATCTATCTATCTATCTATCTATCTATCTATCTATCTATCTATCTATCGCCCACACTTTGTCTATCGCCCTCACTCTATCTTTTGCCCTCACTCTGTCTATCTATCGCCCTCACTCTATCTATCTATATATCGCCCTCACTCTTTCTAGCTACTGCCCTCACTCTATCTATTGCCCTTACTCTATCTATCTATCTATCTATCTATCTATCTATCTATCTATCTATCTATCTATCTATCTATCTATCTATCTATCTATCTATCTATCTATCTATCTATCTATCTATCGCCCACACTTTATCTATCGCCCTCACTCTATCTTTTGCCCTCACTCTGTCTATCTATCGCCCTCACTCTATCTACCTATATATAACCCTCACTCTTTCTAGCTACTGCCCTCACTCTATCTATTGCCCTTACTCTATCTATCTATCTATCTATCTATCTATCTATCTATCTATCTATCTATCTATCTATCTATCTATCTATCTATCTATCTATCTATCTATCTATCTATCTATCTATCTATCTATCTATCTATCGCCCACACTTTATCTATCGCCCTCACTCTATATTTTGCCCTCACTCTGTCTATCTATCGCCCTCACTCTCTCTATCTATATATCGCCCTCACTCTTTCTAGCTATTGCCCTCACTCTATCTATTGCCCTTACTCTATCTATCTATCTATCTATCTATCTATCTATCTATCTATCTATCTATCTATCTATCTATCTATCTATCTATCTATCTATCTATCTATCTATCTATCTATCTATCTATCTATCTATCTATCTATCTATCTATCTATCTATCTATCTATCTATCTATCTATCTATTTATCGCCCTCACTCTATCTATCTATCACCCTCACTCTATTTATCTATCACCCTCACTCTATCTATCTATCACCCTCACTCTATCTATCACCCTCACTCTATCTATCGCCCTCACTCTATCTTTCGCCCTCACTCTGTCTATCTATCGCCCTCACTCTATCTATCGCCCTCACTCTATCTATCTATATATCGCCCTCACTCTTTCTATCTATCGCCCTCACTCTAGCTATCGCCCTTACTCTATCTATCTATCTATCTATCTATCTATCTATCTATCTATCTATCTATCTATCTATCTATCTATCTATCTATCTATCTATCTATCTATCTATCTATCTATCTATCTATCTATCTATCTATCTATCTATCTATCTATCTATCGCCCACACTCTATCTATCGCCCTCACTCTTTCTATCTATCGCCCTCACTCTATCTATCGCCCTTACTCTATCTATCTATCTATCTATCTATCTATCTATCTATCTATCTATCTATCTATCTATCTATCTATCTATCTATCTATCTATCTATCTATCTATCTATCGCCCACACTTTGTCTATCGCCCTCACTCTATCTTTTGCCCTCACTCTGTCTATCTATCGCCCTCACTCTATCTATCTATATATCGCCCTCACTCTTTCTAGCTATTGCCCTCACTCTATCTATTGCCCTTACTCTATCTATCTATCTATCTATCTATCTATCTATCTATCTATCTATCTATCTATCTATCTATCTATCTATCTATCTATCTATCTATCTATCTATCTATCTATCTATCTATCTATCTATCTATCTATCTATCTATCTATCTATCGCCCACACTCTATCTATCGCCCTCACTCTTTCTATCTATCGCCCTCACTCTATCTATCGCCCTTACTCTATCTATCTATCTATCTATCTATCTATCTATCTATCTATCTATCTATCTATCTATCTATCTATCTATCTATCTATCTATCTATCTATCTATCTATCTATCTATCTATCTATCTATCTATCTATCTATCTATCTATTTATCTATCTATCTATCGCCCACACTTTGTCTATCGCCCTCACTCTATCTTTTGCCCTCACTCTGTCTATCTATCGCCCTCACTCTATCTATCTATATATCGCCTTCACTCTTTCTAGCTATTGCCCTCACTCTATCTATTGCCCTTACTCTATCTATCTATCTATCTATCTATCTATCTATCTATCTATCTATCTATCTATCTATCTATCTATCTATCTATCTATCTATCTATCTATCTATCTATCTATCTATCTATCTATCTATCTATCTATCTATCTATCTATCTATCTATCGCCCACACTCTATCTATCGCCCTCACTCTTTCTATCTATCGCCCTCACTCTATCTATCGCCCTTACTCTATCTATCTATCTATCTATCTATCTATCTATCTATCTATCTATCTATCTATCTATCTATCTATCTATCTATCTATCTATCTATCTATCTATTTATCTATCTATCGCCCACACTTTGTCTATCGCCCTCACTCTATCTTTTGCCCTCACTCTGTCTATCTATCGCCCTCACTCTATCTATCTATATATCGCCCTCACTCTTTCTAGCTATTGCCCTCACTCTATCTATTGCCCTTACTCTATCTATCTATCTATCTATCTATCTATCTATCTATCTATCTATCTATCTATCTATCTATCTATCTATCTATCTATCTATCTATCTATCTATCTATCTATCTATCTATCTATCTATCTATCTATCTATCTATCTATCTATCTATCTATCTATCTATCGCCCACACTCTATCTATCGCCCTCACTCTTTCTATCTATCGCCCTCACTCTATCTATCGCCCTTACTCTATCTATCTATCTATCTATCTATCTATCTATCTATCTATCTATCTATCTATCTATCTATCTATCTATCTATCTATCTATCTATCTATCTATCTATCTATCTATCTATCTATCTATCTATCTATCTATCTATCTATCTATCTATCTATCTATCTATTTATCTATCTATCTATCGCCCACACTTTGTCTATCGCCCTCACTCTATCTTTTGCCCTCACTCTGTCTATCTATCGCCCTCACTCTATCTATCTATATATCGCCTTCACTCTTTCTAGCTATTGCCCTCACTCTATCTATTGCCCTTACTCTATCTATCTATCTATCTATCTATCTATCTATCTATCTATCTATCTATCTATCTATCTATCTATCTATCTATCTATCTATCTATCTATCTATCTATCTATCTATCTATCTATCTATCTATCTATCGCCCACACCCTATCTATCGCCCTCACTCTTTCTATCTATCGCCCTCACTCTATCTATCGTCCTTACTCTATCTATCTATCTATCTATCTATCTATCTATCTATCTATCTATCTATCTATCTATCTATCTATCTATCTATCTATCTATCTATCTATCTATCTATCTATCTATCTATCTATCTATCTATCTATCGCCCACACTTTATCTATCACCCTCACTCTATATTTTGCCCTCACTCTGTCTATCTATCGCCCTCACTCTATCTACCTATATATCACCCTCACTCTTTCTAGCTATTGCCCTCACTCTATCTATTGCCCTTACTCT
Source organism: Lissotriton vulgaris (assembly GCF_964263255.1). Classification (NCBI taxonomy): domain Eukaryota; kingdom Metazoa; phylum Chordata; class Amphibia; order Caudata; family Salamandridae; genus Lissotriton; species Lissotriton vulgaris. Next base: position 1,297,905,623 of record NC_141693.1, read on the forward strand.
ATCTGTCTATCTATCTATCTATCTATCTATCTATCTATCTATCTATCTATCTATCTATCTATCTATCTATCTATCTATCTATCTATCTATCTATCTATCTATCTATCTATCTATCTATCTATCTATCGCCCACACTTTGTCTATCGCCCTCACTCTATCTTTTGCCCTCACTCTGTCTATCTATCGCCCTCACTCTATCTATCACCATTACTCTATCTATCTATCTATCTATCTATCTATCTATCTATCTATCTATCTATCTATCTATCTATCTATCTATCTATCTATCTATCTATCTATCTATCTATCTATCGCCCTCACTCTATCTATCTATCTATCTATCTATCTATCTATCTATCTATCTATCTATCTATCTATCTATCTATCTATCTATCTATCTATCTATCTATCTATCTATCTATCTATCTATCTATCTATCTATCTATCTATCTATCTATCTATCTATCTATTTATCTATCTATCTATCGCCCACACTCTATCTATCGCCCTCACTCTTTCTATCTATCGCCCTCACTCTATCTATCGCCCTTACTCTATCTATCTATCTATCTATCTATCTATCTATCTATCTATCTATCTATCTATCTATCTATCTATCTATCTATCTATCTATCTATCTATCTATCTATCTATCTATCTATCTATCTATCGCCCACACTTTGTCTATCGCCCTCACTCTATCTTTTGCCCTCACTCTGTCTATCTATCGCCCTCACTCTATCTATCTATATATCGCCCTCACTCTTTCTAGCTACTGCCCTCACTCTATCTATTGCCCTTACTCTATCTATCTATCTATCTATCTATCTATCTATCTATCTATCTATCTATCTATCTATCTATCTATCTATCTATCTATCTATCTATCGCCCACACTTTATCTATCGCCCTCACTCTATCTTTTGCCCTCACTCTGTCTATCTATCGCCCTCACTCTATCTACCTATATATAACCCTCACTCTTTCTAGCTACTGCCCTCACTCTATCTATTGCCCTTACTCTATCTATCTATCTATCTATCTATCTATCTATCTATCTATCTATCTATCTATCTATCTATCTATCTATCTATCTATCTATCTATCTATCTATCTATCTATCTATCTATCTATCTATCTATCTATCTATCTATCTATCTATCTATCGCCCACACTTTATCTATCGCCCTCACTCTATATTTTGCCCTCACTCTGTCTATCTATCGCCCTCACTCTCTCTATCTATATATCGCCCTCACTCTTTCTAGCTATTGCCCTCACTCTATCTATTGCCCTTACTCTATCTATCTATCTATCTATCTATCTATCTATCTATCTATCTATCTATCTATCTATCTATCTATCTATCTATCTATCTATCTATCTATCTATCTATCTATCTATCTATCTATCTATCTATCTATCTATCTATCTATCTATCTATCTATCTCCCTCACTCTATCTATCTATCGCCCTCACTCTATTTATCTATCTATCTATCTATCTATCTATCTATCTATCTATCTATCTATCTATCTATCTATCTATCTATCTATCTATCTATCTATCTATCTATCTATCTATCTATCTATCTATCTATCTATCTATCTATCTATCTATCTATCTATCTATCTATCTATCTATCTATCTATCTATCTATCTATCTATCTATCTATCTCCCTCACTCTATCTATCTATCGCCCTCACTCTATCTATCTATCTATCTATCTATCTATCTATCTATCTATCTATCTATCTATCTATCTATCTATCTATCTATCTATCTATCTATCTATCGCCCTCAAACTATCTATCTATCTATCTATCTATCTATCTATCTATCTATCTATCTATCTATCTATCTATCTATCTATCTATCTATCTATCTATCTATCTATCTATCTATCTATCTATCTATCTATCTATCTATCTATCTCCCTCACTCTATCTATCTATCTATCTATCTATCTATCTATCTATCTATCTATCTATCTATCTATCTATCTATCTATCTATCTATCTATCTATCTATCTATCTATCTATCTATCTATCTATCTATCTATCTATCTATCTCCCTCACTCTATCTATCTATCTATCTATCTATCTATCTATCTATCTATCTATCTATCTATCTATCTATCTATCTATCTATCTATCTATCTATCTATCTATCTATCTATCTATCTATCTATCTATCTATCACCCTCACTCTATCTATCTATCGCCCTCACTCTATCCATCTATCTATCTATCTATCTATCTATCTATCTATCTATCTATCTATCTATCTATCTATCTATCTATCTATCTATCTATCTATCTATCTATCTATCTATCTATCTATCTATCTATCTATCTATCTATCTATCTATCTATCTATCTATCGTTCTATCTATCTATCTATCTATCTATCTATCTATCTATCTATCTATCTATCTATCTATCTATCTATCTATCTATCTATCGCCCTCAAACTAACTATCTATTTATCTATCTATCTATCTATCTATCTATCTATCTATCTATCTATCTATCTATCTATCTATCTATCTATCTATCTATCTATCTATCTATCTATCTATCTATCTATCTATCTATCTATCTATCTATCTATCTATCTATCTATCTATCTATCTATCTATCGCCCACACTCTATCTATCGCCCACATTCTATCTATCACCCACACTCTATTTATCGCCCACACTCTATCTATTTATCGCCCTCCCTCTATCTATCTTTCGCCCTCCCTTTATCTATCTATCACCCTCACTCCATCTATCTATCACCCTCACTCTATCTATCTATCGCATGACCACAGCATCACTCAGCACCACCACAGCATCACTTAAGGGCACCACAACATCACTATGCGCTACCACAGCATCACTGAATGTCACAGTATCACTCGTCGCCACCACAACATCACTAAGAGCCACCACAGCATCAATCTGTGCAACCATTCAACAATAACTGGTTCAAATATGTTCTCTCAATGTTTCAAGCTTTATTACAAATGTCACACAAAAGATGTTGATATTTCACTTCTGTTCTAGGATTTTGTCACAATAAAATACACTGAACATAATCCTCACAAAAGTTATTTACAAAAGTTTAAGCTATTGCCATTATAAATTACAATACCTTTTATTTAATATTAATTATTGTAAAAAAATTAAAAGCCATTGTTATTTGTAATATCAATACATCTAAGTCACATAAATACAACACATATTGCATTACAAATGCTTTAGGTGTTGTGGAAAATTAGAGAAATTGATGTACATAAGCAGTGTTCATTTGCCCCTTTTTCACTCCTCTCCCTGTAAGCACCATGAATACCATAAGATATTGACCGCATCACTCCGCCAGTAAAAGCCCGTGCCCACGTGTACATGACAGCCATTTTAGGCACCCTGGCCTTTTGCCCGCTCATTAGAATCACCGGCTTCCCTTCTGCGCGTATTTGAAACCCCCCCCCTCTCTCATATGCATAGACCATGAAACCCTCTCCCCCTGCGCGACCCTGCCCTGAAAGGCAACCCCTCTGCTTGACCCGCGCAAACCCCCCATTTCCTCTTGAAGAGGCATCCTTCGCCTCGGCTGACATAGCCCTCCCCAGCTGCACCTGACTGACCCCGCTCTCTCATGTACGGGTCATAAGACCTCTCTCTGTGCGACTCTGTCCCTGTGCACACCCTGGCTTCCCCCCTCCCCTTCTCCCTCACACGGGCAAGTCATAAACCTTCTTCTTCTGCAAGACCCTGTCCTTGGGAGTCACGGCCGCGCCTGACCAGCACCTCCTTTCCTTTCATGAATAACCCCTCTGTTAGTACACCCTCCCTCCGCGATGGACTATCCACACATGTCCGAGGCCAACGCCTAAGCCAGAAGATACTGTTTATTGCCCCTTATTGTATGGAGTCACTCCTCTTCAAAGAACCCACTATTGATCCTGGCTTTCCCACCCCATGGGATACGATCAGGCGCACATATCCTAATAATCAGCGGAACACTCAGCTGCGTCATTGCCCCTTCTCTTATCGGCAGTTCAAGGGTCTCTATTGTAAATATATGTGGGGTAGGATTGACACGAGGATTATGGGGATGTCTTTTCTTTGTGTCACAATGTCCTGATTGTAATGCCAAGTGTTTTGTAAAGTATAAAAGACGGTATCTCAGCTCACTTTGTTAGAGCACCTCCCAAAAGACACCGTGTTTCGTGTCCGAAATGACAGGCTCTCCTCATGAGAAATAAAACTCTGTTCTTGTGATTCCAGCTTCCAGCGCCCGTCTCTTTATTTGGTAACTATTCAGAATGAGAACTAAGAGGCGACTTGCGCCAGCAGCCCGGGCATCGATACTGATATGGGCTCACATTTTACAGTGTCACATTTACGAAAGTTAAAACTATTGGCATTGTAAATGACAAAGCTATTCATTTCGCTATTTTCAAAACCCAAACATAAATAAAAAATGTGTCATTTACAATACCAATAGCTCAAACTTTCCTAATGCGAGACCTATTGCATTGCAAATGCTTGTCACTCCTGTTGTGGACTGGTATGAGAATAACAAACGAAGGAGTGTTCTTGATTTCCACCATTCCTTTTGCTAAAATATGTGCTCTTGGAACTTTTGAGCTTATTTATCTGTCCCTATTTTGGGAAAGAGAGAATTGAGGCTCATTTTAAAAGCTGCCAATGACCTTGTAGTAAATAAAAGACCTGAACTAGATATTTTTTGGGGGAAGGTGGGTAGACAGTGACTACTCTCAAAGCCTAGTCACGAAAATGTAAAATGATGCTAAAGTAGATACCTTTTGAGCAAATAATTCTGCGTTACATTCTAAGGTTCCCAACTTCACCACATTGTTTTGGTCAAATTGTAGTCTCCTCTTGCCTCTGTTCCCATATCTGACAATATGTGAGAACTTTCAAAGAGGCTCAATGGAAGAAATAAACACGAAAGGTATTTTCACAGGACAGGCCCCAGGTGGTCAAATTTGCTTCTTCCAATTTCGGGGCAAGTTCGTGGTCCACAAAGTGATCTCTGATGAATCTTCATTTCCAACTGGGTTTAAACATCAAAACTCAATACAGTTTAATAACGTGAAGCACATTAGGCTTCACTAAGATGATAGGGAGAAGTTACGTGTCAAACCATAAACGTTTATTGAAGGATTAGCAAGGTTACAAGTTCAAATCTTCAGCTTTGTTATAAATCAATAATCAATACATGAATGCATTAGCCATTTTATTTCAAAGCATTTCAAAAGTCATAAAAGCACAGATGTACTAGGATACAGTTGTGTCAAAAAGGTAAATGAAGTAACATCAGTTCTCTCATAAAGGGAGCTTCCTACTCTGCTAAATTGGGGAAAGATTTTGCTTGAAAGGGCTTTTAAAAGGCATCTGAAAGGTTTTTCAAAAGTATTTGAAAACATCTGAACTCTTGCCTACTCAATATTAGATTAAATTGCGAAATGCAAACATTGACACACTTACATATGGTTCCCATAGAACAGGCCAATCAGAGTTAAGGCACATGTAGATAACTAAACTCAATATTTTCCCAAGCTACAACACAATGCGGCTACTCTAAGCATCCTTCAGTCTTACAGTTATCTGCAACATACCATGATACATCACCCCAAGCAGTACACTACAGGTGCACGCTAGCAATTAATTGGGGGCATTCTGTAGTTATAGAGTAAGAAAACATTTGACATGAAGACATGAACAAGGCCACATTCACGTTGTAAACACAGACTCAGCTTCTCCTGGAATAAAGAAAGACACATGATATGAAGCAAGATGATAACCAAACGTTAGCTATTTAAAATAGCAGACAGATAGAGCTATAGTCAATCTTAATATGAACAATACACAGCCAGCACATGTGTGCGTTACATGTTAAGGTCGATATGACTGTAAAACTCATAATATGAAAATTCGAAAAATATCTCTACAATCTCCAGAATGATTTTCGTTCACGCATTCACATTCAAAGTAACTGCAGGTATCCACATTGCCTTTTAGCATCACTATAGATGGCCTTGTGTCTGAAGCTGACTTGGGTAGGAACCCTCCAATGCTGCAGCTCGTTCCTCTTAAGCCAAAGACAAGAGCATCTTTCACAGTTCATGTCGATCTGGAATACAGAGTGGTAGACACCCTGGAAAGTGGTGCCCCATCAGGCACCACTTTCAGCTTTAAGCAGCAGAAAGCAGGGCCTTTGGCATCCTGCACCAGTTGAATGCAAGCTACATGACACACCACACAAATGCAGGAACACACATGCAAAGACAGTAAGACACCCTATGTATAAATATGGAGCAAGAACATTATAGTGCTTGTGTCTTATTGGATGGAGCTGAGACCACTGCCTTGTTTAGAGACCCTACAGTGAGCAAGGCATCCTCTTGATGTGAACCACCAGAATAATAATCCACAATTGTAAAGCGTGAACTATCACCCGTAAGGGTCTCCAGGCGCTGGGGGCCGTCGGGAAGATTAAGCAAGCTATTGCCCAGAGTCTCATGGTGCTGGGCTAACCTGCTGCTGGCATAGGGGATCAAACAGTGATCCCCAGATTCCAGCATCAGTCGCCCTGGCCGCTGCGCCACACCTCCCCCCCATGTGCATTGTGATAATTTATTAATCTAAGCGAGCTCAGATGAGGATTGCAAAAAAACAAGGGTTAACACTGAATGCCGCTTGAGAGATGCAGAGGGCCAATTCTGTCCCAGTGAATTTTGACCCATAAAGTAAAATGGGTGAGTTTTTTACAGATTGACTACTAATGAGCTACAAAATGAGCCAATGCATGACAAAAATTAATTCAGTTTATGACAAAGCTCGTTCATGATTCCCAGTAGATTGAAACTACTCCTTCGCTGTATATATTGATTTTGCTACTGAATATTAACCACCCACCCCCAATATCCTGGTACAGGAATATCAAGGACAGAATATCAAAAGACAAAATATTGAAAGGTAAGTGTATATAAGGGAATATTGATTTACTATTCCTACCTCCACATCTACGTACTCTAAAGATATATTACCCAGTGGCAGACGCCACTGGTTTGTTTTAGTTAGGTCAGCTGTTCCTAAAGCATTTTTTATGCTGCTGATAGTTTTGACACCACTTGACAAATCTGCACATTTTTCAGAAAAGTGCTACATTTTGACTAATTTGGGCATGCAAAGTTTTGGGTGAACCGTCAAGCGGGAGCCAAGAAAAAATGAGGGTCTCAAAACACAAAATCCCCAAGCATTTTCCATGCACTTCTATAGACAGGACTACAACAAAACCTGCTGAACTGAATTACACCATATTTGGTAGGAAGCTAGATCTTGGTCTGCTGATTGTGCTTTTGGTGATTGATGTAAATCCCTTCAGTAGTTTTTGAGAAATTATGGTTAAAGTACATAGATATCTGGATGGCTGAATATGTGAGAGTCTCAAGAGACTCTTGGGGGAGCACCAATTAAAAATTAGAGCCTTCTGATTGTCCCAGGGAGCTTTATTTCCCTTGGGACATCTTGCTCCTGTGGGAGTTAGATTCCCATGGGAGCGAGTGCTTTGATTGGCTGCCTGCAACATGAGAAAGATGTTGCAAGCATTTGATTTTGATTTTGAAGGTTTTATAGAGTGCGGACAAGACCCTTGCAGGTATCGGAGCGCTTTACAAGGTCAATATCGAAGATACACAATCATATAGTAAATAACATATAGTTCCATACAAATCAAGAGTAATAATCACGATAAACCTGGCTCAAGTGAATTTAGGCATGAGAAGGGATTTTTTTTTTTTTTTTTTGGGGTTCAAATCTGCTTTATTGTATGAGACGAAATGCAATACACAGCTTGTTTTGCCCACAACCCGGAGGCCGGCAGCAGAATGGAATGGTCAATACACAGCCATGTAGCCGGCATCCCGGAGGCCAGGCGGCGCGTCATACATGCATGGTAAACTTGTTCGGCAGCTGGTGGTGTAGGACGAGCAAGGATGAGCAGCAGTTGAACAGAGTTTTTTGCGAGAGAAGATTCTCTCCTTTTTGTCGAAGGTCAGAACAGTAACACAAAACACCCCAACTAGGTAACAACGCAGTACATGACTGTATAATAGGATAGGTGATAGTGTTCTGGTGTGGCGATCCAGGCAAGCGGAGGTGTGTATGATATCTCGTGTCCAGGATGCCTGACCCAATACAAAAGAGACCGACAAGGGCCGGTTGTAGGAGGGTGTAGGAAGCCCTGGAGTGTCGCCCGCTGAAGATGTAAGAGCGTGCAATGAGTATGGGATAGAGTATGCATGTACAGAGTGGGATGAGCGATGGGCTGGCCAAGGCGGGACAGTCCGTAATGTCAGTGACTGCCCAGGGGTACAGGGGGGCACGGGCGGAGGAACCCAGTTAGCCCAGTCGTAACCTCAGGTTAAGTCTAGAACAGAGCTCGAGGCCTTAAGTCATGACAAGCTGACCTTCCGACCGAGCGCTTTCGTCCGGGCGTGTGAGCAGATAGTGCACCAGCAGTTCCCAGATGTCACTGGGACGACACGAGGGAGGCAGCAGTTCAGCAAAAGTAGTATGCTGATCTTGGCAGTATATCAAGTCTGTGAGCCAGTCCTTGAATTTGGGCACCCTTCCTCTGCCCCATCGGCACGCGACACGCCGCTTAGCCAAGAGCAAGGCAGTGTCAATGAATTTCCTGCAATCTCTAGGCATCTGCATCGTATACCCAAGGAGTGCCATCAAGGGGTCTACAGGAACCACCTCCCCCACCATCTCAACAAGAGCCTCCGTTACTTGCCGCCAGTAGCGAGCCACCTGGGGACATTCCAACGCCAGATGAAGAAAATCAGCATGGTCGGCATGACAGCGTTCACATCGGTCATCGTCTGCCAGTCCAAATCTACGTTTCCGCACCGGCGTGTAGTACACCCGTTGAAGGAATTTATAGTGGATAATTTTCAACCTGCTACTGGCAGAGATGCGGGAAGTGAGCGCACAACAATAGTGCCAGTGGTCGTCCGACACATCAGACTCAAGCTCAGCAGACCAACGCAGTCGAGCAGTGGATTCCGGTTCTGGAGCAGCATTGCGGATCTGACGGTAGAGTCCAGAGACCAAGTGTGTCCCGTGCTGTGATCCTAATAGGAAGTGTAGTGGAGGCAGGACCTCGGGCTCATCAGGATAGTCGGGTAAGATGTCTTTCATCCCCGCACACAAACAAATGTAATAAAAGAGCTCAAGGGGAGTATGCTCGTGTGTTTTAAAAAAGAGGTCCACCGATTTGAAGTGACACTCATGAAACAAATCGCCCCAGCAGGTGACATGTAGTGTATCACAGAGATGTTGGAAACCCGTTTCCGATAACAGGGTAAGCTCTGGGTGATAGGCAAGTGGTAACCTGGGTGAGTAGAGCAATGGGCACGACAATCTTTTAGCTATGCGGCGCCACGCATCCAAGTTGCAGGAAACCGAGGTATTCGGCGTGGTTATGGACGCCTCCGGACAGTGCAACAGCCCATTGAGCGGGATTGGGTGCACGATCCAGTCCTCGACCGCTATGTGCGGCATAAAGGGGGTAGGAGCCATCCAGTGGTAGGCGAAGTGCGCCTGTGCGCACTGGTAGTTGCCTCAAAGTCAGGGACATCAAAACCCCCCCTGTCATAGGGAAGGGTCAGCGTCGACCATTTTAGCCGGGGGCTCTTGCCTCCCCAGAAAAGCCTGCGCAGCTCCGTTCGGAGCGTTTTGAAGAAGAAAGCTCCAGGGAAATAGGGAATATTGAGGAAAAGGTACAGAAAGCGGGGCAGTATCACCATTTTTATGAGCGAGGCCCTCCCGGCCATGGAAAGTGGCAACGTGATCCATCTGTCGACGGAGGCAGTTAACTTGGTCATGGCCACTCCATAATTGGATCGCAGCGTCTCGTCCTCGTCGCGAGAGATGCGGATTCCCAAGTAACGGAGATCCGCACTACACCACTCCAATGGGTAGTCGAGGGGGAAGTCACGTACCGCATCTGTTAGTGGGAAAAATTGCGACTTGGCCCAATTGATGTGGACTCCTGAAACCCCGCCAAATAAAATAAATTCCCGAAGCAGGGGATTGAGATGTGTCTCAGGATATTTTACGTACAGCGTGATGTCATCTGCATAAAGGGCTACGTCAATCTGTCGCTGCAGGCACTGCACTGCACCAGTTCGATGCAGCTGTCGTAAGCGACAGGCAAGAGGCTCAACCGCAATGGCAAATAACAGGGGAGAGAGCGGGCATCCCTGACGGGTGCCTCTCGTGAGCGCGATAGGTTGCGACAGGCGTCCGTTAATTAGCACCCTAGCCGTGGGATCCGTGTTTAGAAGGCGGACCCAAGACAGAAATAATTTAGGGAACCCCATGCTGGCAAGTACCGAAAAGAGGTAAGGCCATTCAATCGAGTCGAACGCCTTGGTGGCATCGAGGAATACAGCTGCCACAGGAATGTCAGGGTGGACCGTGCGGAGCAAGGAGAAGAGGGTGCGAAGGTTGTGGGACGTAGATCTACCCGCTACAAAGCCAGACTGATCAGGCAATACAAGTCTGGTCATCAATAGCGATAGCCGGGTGGCCAGTACCTTAGCAAGTATTTTGACGTCGCAGTTTAAGAGGGAGAGTGGACGGTAAGAATCGCATGACGTGGGATCTTTATCTGGTTTTAAGAGGGAGGTGATCACCACCTCGCGCATAGAACAGGGAAGAATCCCATCAGCAAGGGATTCTGTAAACACCTCACGGAGCACCGGCGCCATTACATCGATGTAGGCTTTGTAAAACTCGGCAGGTATGCCATCGAGGCCCGGAGCCTTGCCATTCTTGAGAGACATGATGGCCTTGCGTACCTCATGGAGCTCAGAAGGCGCCGCAAGAAACTCCCTGTCCCCATCACTGAGCCAGCATAACGCCACATCGCTAAGGTATGCAGCATATGGCGTGTCCGCCTCCGCCGTGGAAGTGTACAATGAGGAGTAGTGTGCTGTGAATGTGTGTAGTATCGCATCTGAGTCTCTGACAGTGGTGCCGGAGGCATCAGTGAGTTCTAATATGGTATGGTGTACCCGTGAGGGTTGCGTGAGTGTAGCCAGTACCTTCCCGGGCCTTTCTCCTTCACAGTATTTGCGGGCTGTCCAGTGTTTGCCTCGGTATTTCGCCTCTCTGGCAGCCTCCTCCTCATACCTCGACAGTGTCTCCCTAAAGGTAGCATGCAGTTCTGGGTCAGTGTCTGATATCATGCAGAGTTCCAGAGCGCGCAGTTCCTTTTCAAGTGTGGTAATGGAATGTAAGATATCACGTAGTACCCCGTGGCTCTTGGATATGCAGTACCCCCTGACAGTGACCTTAAACGCCTCCCATATGTGTTCGACTGATTCAACCGACCCCTTGTTTCTATGAAAGAAATCCGCTATCTCCTCCCCCCAGCTCAGTGCGAAACAGGTTGTCCAGAAGTACATCAGGGCGTAGTCTCCACTGCGGTCGCGGAGTGTCCCACCCAGGGGTACGGAACCGCAAAAGCACAGGGCCGTGATCAGAGTAGGTTCTTGGCAGGTGAGTCACTCCCACCAGCTCCGCAGCGACCTCCCTGGTGACCAAGAAGTAATCCAAGCGTGCCCATGTCCCGGTATGGGAAGTGAAGTGTGTACCCTCCCTTCTATGGGGATGTAAGTGTCTCCAGGCATCTAAAAGACCACCCTCTTCCACAACTCCTTCCAATGCCTCCCTGGCCCTAGGCTTATAGGAGCCAACACCATCCGCTCTGTCTAAAGAGGGAGCCAGCGCTAGGTTGAAATCCCCACCCCATACTATGTGTCGCGCCCCAACAGCCACAATCTTACCCCATAGAGTGGTGAAAAAGGCAGGTGAATCAACATTTGGTGCATATATGGACACAAACAGGTATAGATCGCGGCCTATTCTACCCCACAACAGAGCATAACGGCCCTCCCTGTCTGCTACTTCCCCACATCTTTGAAAAGGCACATTGCGGGCAACGAGAATTGCCACTCCTCTGGCATAAGTCGAATATGAGGAAAAGATACGGTGTCCGGCCCACCTTTTCACAAAAGTGGCGCTACCCTGTGCGGGCAGATGTGTCTCTTGCAACATGGCCACCTGTTTATAATGTCTATCGAGGTAGGCAATAACATTTCGGCATTTCTTAGCATTATTCAATCCGCAGACATTCCAAAATAAGCATGTCAGTTGCGCATTCGCATTCAAAGCAGCCATGGACAGAGCAACAATGAATAAGGTAGTGCCCGAGAGGGCCGCAAAATGTAACCACCCCCGCCCCGCCAGTGCCAGAGTATACACCAGGTTAATGTAGATATACACAGTTTAGTCAATGAAAGCCTCTCGGAGTCCATCCCCCCCCACCCACCCCAGCATCCCAATCATGCCAGTGGCCGCATAGCACCCCCCAGAAGCCCCCCCTCCCCCCACCTCTCCCCAACTGTAGTAGTACGAACAACAATAACAGCAACAGGACTGTGGGGATCACCCAGTAGGGGTAAAACATAGAGTGCGCACAGCCACTTCCCAGTCCGTAGCTGCAGAACTGTAACCGCCCTCGGTGGAGACTAGGGCCGAGAAAGTGGTCCTTGGTGTACGTTACCACAGGGGTGCAGAGTCCATACAGGTCCATCGCTCATGAATCACCCCGAAGTCCGAAGTCCGAGCCGCTGGATGACCGGCAGCTGACGTGGAGAAAACTCGACCCGTAATGGACATGGACAGCTATTCATCGTGTGGCGCTGGTGATAGGTCGACATCGTCCTGCTCATCTGCAGCAGCGCCGTGTGCTCTGCGCGCCCTTTGTATCAATTTTAGGAAGTCCTCTACTTTTTGCGGGTTGGTGAAAAATCTCTGCTTACCCTGATGGGTTACTCGAAGCTTCGCAGGGTACAAAAGAGCATAGTCTATCTGAGCCTCTCGTAGCTTTTTCTTCACTGGCAGAAACTTGCGCCGTTCATCCTGAACCATCGGCGTGAAGTCCGGGTAGACGGAGAAGGTAATTCCATTAAACTGCAGTGATTTTTGAGTCCGGGCCGCCCTGAGAGCAGTGTCACGATCACGGTAGTTCAAGAGCCGAGCAATGATGGGTCTTGGTGGAAGGCCAGGCTTGGGCACAGGCGCCAGGGAGCGATGGGCCCTCTCCGCAATAAATTTAGGCGAGAAAGCATCCTCCCCGATCGAGCCTCTGAGCAATTTTTCAACGTATAGTTCCATCCTACCCGTATCTGTGGACTCCGGCACATTTGTGATGCGTATGTTATTCCGGCGGCTGCGTGCTTCCAAGTCCTCGTTCTTCGCCGCTATAATCCGGAGTAAGTTATCCATCCTGGCCAGTTGCGTCGTATGGGTCGAGGCGACATCGGTGTTATCGGATATCCGCTGCTCCGCGGTCGTGATTCGCTCCTCATGGCGGTCGACCTTGTGTACCAAAGCATCCAGCCGGGCCATGACACCGTCCACCTTCTCTACGACAGTAGCGAAACCCTGTCTCATCTCCTGGATCAGGTTGGTAAAGTCCACATCATTAGTAGGAGGTGTAGTAGCTAGCAGAGAAGATACGCTAGGCCCAGGATTCATCTGCACCGATTTGGCGCCTTTTTTCACGCTGTCAAAGCTCAGCTTAGGTTGGCGATTCTCAGTCCGTCCCATGGCGGTGTCCGGGGGATGGCCTCCAGGCCGTGGAACCAACTGGCAGTATAATCTGCGGCCGTGGGATAGAGGAGCACAGTCCACACAGAGAAGGCTCGGCTGTCAGCGGACAGGAAAAAGCAAACGTGGAGCTGCCAAAGGGGCTGCGGGGGGGGCCCAGTCTGCTGACAGTGCTACGAGTCGTCCAAGCGCTGTAATGGTGAGGGGGTCCAGCAGCCAACAGTAGGTGAGCGTGTTAGTAGACGCTCCCCGCCTAGTGTCAACAGGGAAGCGGCCCGGGTATGTATTGCCGCTGCAGGTAGCAGGATCCAAACCAGTGGGGCAAGGGATGACAATTCCCCACCGGGTAGTGCGCTGTGAAGGATTGCAGCACTCAGGGGGCAGTCCAGGGACCTTCTATGTGGCAGCCACCTATCCACCAAGCAGGCGACAGCTTCCCCCAATCGTCAGCCAGTGCAAGGGCTCAGTGTCGGCAGGAGTAGCGCGTAATGGCGGCGCCGAATGCGAGGGGGCCAGCCCCGACCCCCGATCAGTGGGCCCGACTGCTCGTGCTGCTTAGAACAGGAGCTGCAGCAGGTAGAGGGTCGACGCAATAGCCCGTGGGGGCCGCTCGGTCCAGCAGGCTCCTCCGCCGAGTGGGAAGGAGATCCTTCCTCAGCGCCAGTAACGGGAGCCAGCAGCAGCAGGGGGAGAGGGGGGGGTCTCGCGGCAGAGAGGACAGCAGCCGCTTACCTCCGTTGAGGCCCCCCCACGATGTCTCCGCAGGGGATCGGTCATCAGTGTCCGCGGTGATCTGCGGCCTAAAGCCTCGTGGCAGTCCCCAGGGTCGCGTAGCAGCAGCGGCCGGTCACACGCTCACGTCGGCTCCAGAGCGAGCACCGGGCAGGATTTCAGAAGCTCGTAACTCCGGCCCCGGAGCACGGAGGGACTTCAGAGTTTGGTCGAGTGTCCACAGCGATGACCTGAAGCAGGGTCCGAAGGATGGAGGCAATACCGCACCCCGTGGCGCAGGATTCAATAAGGATTATTTACCAAGGAGCGGGAGCTACGCACCTAGGCAGCCATTCTGCAAGTGCGCCCTCTAGCGCCCCCAGGCATGAGAAGGGATTTAACTTCAATTTTAGGACTTGCGGAATTAGTCCCCTGTCCTGAACATGTAAAACAAAAGAATATTAGGGGCAGGGTAGGGCGCACCCTCCCCTCCTATGCCTCGGGCTGGGGGGGTGGGGGGGCAGAGTGATAAAATCAAAAACAAATCGCCAATTTCTCCCATGATCCCACGGGATTGCTGCAGGATTGAACCACCCCATACCTTTTGTTTTGTTTTATTTTATTATAGGGAGCCATTATAGGCAGCTGGAGAAGTGCTGGAGAGACCACCATGGGGCCAAATTAACAAAAAAAGGGAAGGGATCCACTGGGCCACAGGGCCACAGGGTCATTAGAGGCCTCGGGAAACTCACACCCAGAACCGAAATTCACCAAATAATGAGAGAGGGCTGCGCTGCTCCACTCCTTGAGCCGTTGTAGGCCCTGGGCCCACCCCAAGGACTGAACTTTACCAAAAATGGAGAGGTCCCCCTCCCCAAGCTTTGAAAAGGCCCTGGAGACCCCATCCCCCAGGGTTGCCAACTTTAAGAAAAGGGAGGGGCCCATGCAACCTCCCTTAGCTTTTTTTGACCCTGGGGACACCATCCCCTGGGGCTGCCTCACATGTTGTGTCCTGGGCAGCCAGTCCTCGAGACACAGCGTTTCCTAGCTCACACTGGAGTGGGCAAGGAAACTTGTACTTGCTTCTGCCTTGTGGGAGCATTTTCAAAACTCTCTCTAAACGAGAGCAAACACTGAAGGTCTGATTTACAAACGGCTTCCACATGGGTGCGAAGGCCCCACAGTCTTAGGGGAGTCCCTGCACTCAACTGTAGGCCTCCACCATGAGGGCAAAGGTCCTTTGTGAATAAGGCCCAGAGTCTGCTCCCAGCGAGCAGGAGCTTTAAAAATGCTCCCGCCAATTGGAAGCAGACTTTTGATCTGTTCCTTCGAAGAAGACATTGTTCTCACCCAGAGCAGCATAAATAGCTGCTCCCTCTGGACGGGAGCAATATGTGTTCTGCTTTTTTCCCACAACAGTGAGGATAGGCAAACAGAATACAAGTCTGCTCCCATATGGCTGAAAGCATTTTCAAAGCTCCCAACTTTTGGGAGCAGAGTCAGTGTTCAAGTTGGATCAAACACTAGTTTCTCTGCCCATGTCAGTGCAGGCAGGAAACCTCTGCGTCCTAGGGGTGGGCTCCCCGGGACACAATATGCGAGCAGACCCCAGGGATGGGGTCCCCCGGGGCCAAAATAGGCTCATGGAGTGGGGCTCTTCTCCCTTTTTCTAAAGTTAGCTAAGCTGGGGGATGGGTCCATAGGGTCTTTTCAATGCTCGGGGCAGCGTGTCTTCCCTTCCCATATTTGGTGAATTTCGGCCCTAAAGGTGGGTACCCCAGGGTCCATAATACCTCGGAGAGGGTGGGCCATGTGCTGCCTCCCCTTATTATATATGCCCGAGGGAGGGCTTTTGGGGGCATGAAATAGCATGGGAAGGGGGACGCGTGACCCCCCTCCTCTTACAGAATGCAGCTCTGGGGGATTGGATCCCGGGGCCTATAACAGCTTAGGCGTGGTCCCCTCCCTTTTATTTTAAACAGAGGCCCTGGTGGATAGGGTCCCCAGGGCCTATTCAAGTCTAGGGGGGGGGGGGGGGAGCATGGGTTAAGCAATAGGGCCTGGGGATGGACTCTCAGGGGTCGAAACTGGATTGGGGAGGTGGGTTATGCACCCACTCCCCATAAAAATGTAATTAGGCTCCCAGGATGGAGTCCCTGGGGCCAATATGAGCTTGAGTATGGAAGCCGCATGACCTCTGTTCCCTTATAAATACATTGGACCTGGGGGATTGGGGTCCCCAGGGTCAAAAACTGCTTGGGGAGCGGGGCTGTGCACCCCTTTCCCTTAAATATGTAAATTGAGCCCTGTGGGATTGGTTCCCTCATGCCGAATAAAGCTCGGGGAGGAGGTCTGTGTGCACCCTCCCCTATATAAGTAAATTGGCCACTGGTAAGTGGGGTCCCCAGGACTGAAAATGGCTTGTGGAGGGGGCCACTCAACCCCCTCCCTTTTTATTTAAATGTGGACCCCGAGCTGATGTCCCTGGGGCCTAATTTGACTCAGGGAGGGGTCCACATGCCCCATCCTTTAATTTATTACTTGGCCTGGGGGCGGATGGGTGCCCCAGTGCCTAATAAGGCCTGAGGTAGAGGGACCCCTGACTCCTGCATGTAATCAAATAAAGACCCTGGGGATGGGGTCTCCGGGGCTTAATAAGGCTTGGGAAGGGGGCCATGCAGACCCCCTCCCCCTTTATGAAGTAACAGGGCCCTGGGGTATTAGGTCTTTTAAGCCTGAAAAGAGTTAGGGAGGGGTACCACATGCCCACCCCCTTTATAATGTAATAAGGCCCAGGGGATAGATCCACAGGGACTAATACGGCTGGAGGTGGGGGTGCCACAAGCCTCCCCCTCTCCATTGTAAAATAAAGTGGTCCCAAGGGAATGGGGTCCTTGGAGCCTAAAATGGCTTGGGTAGGAAGGACACATGGCCCTTTTCCCTCTTTTAAAAAATAGATTACCTTAGGGATGGATTCCATGGGCTAAAGGAGGCTTGGGGAGGGGGCCACATAGCCCCCTTCCCCTTTTAAAAATGGACTGCCCCAGTGGATTTTTGCATGGCTGGCCTGGGCCCTCTTCTACATAGCACCGTGACAATTGTGAAGAGGCCCTGGTAGCTACTGAGTTAAAGTTCCTGGGAACTTCCAGTATGTCCTTTGAATGAACAGCATGCACAGTTTTCACATGGGCATTGTCCTATAATCCAGTAGTCATTGCGATACCCCCGCACTGCTTGTACTTTCCATGCTTTTCTCCCCATATGTGACCCAACTCTGTCCCCTCATTCAAATACCAAATATGCATAGTTCCCAAATCAGTGATGCATTACTTAATTTCTCAGGTCTCAGTTGCCACAGTAGACTTATCAGTGTCTCTAGCGTGGGTAGTATTGTCCCCTTTGTCTATCCTCCAGCTGAGGAGAGCATTCTCAGTCCTGCTGCTAGTGCTAATGCTGTCGGTTTTGCCACCCTTACTACTCCCTATATATTATACCGACTAATCCCAAGTGAGTGCTTCCCGGCTGTCTTTGTCTTGCTACAGCTGCTAGGACAATATTTCCTTTCTTTGGTGACTAACTTTCAAGCCTGTGTGCTTGTGGAGAGCCTGCTGATGCCCTTGAGCTGATATCTTTGGACTGTCAACATCAGGTTCTTTTCACTGGGTGGACACAGGGCTATTCTTTGTACAAAGACAGAGGCTATGACAAACAGCACGGTTACTGCGGATATTAGCCATACAGGAGTTGTGGTTCTGGGGTGCGCATATGATGACCATGAACTGGAGGAAGCTCAGGGACAACACAGGCGCCCCTCCCCTTTTTAAAAAATGAACGGCTCTGGGAGATTGGGTTCCCGCGGCCTAATAAGGCTTGGGAAGGGGGCTGCACACCCTCCTCCCATATTCATTTGTATTTGGCCCATTGTGATAGGGTCCCAGGGGCCTTTTAAGGCTTGGGGAGGGAGGGAACACACTCCGCTCCCCTTTTTATTAGAAATGCTCCTGCAGATGTGGTCCCGAAGGCCAAATTTGAGGGTTCGGGGGGAACTGCATGCCCCCATTCCCTTAATATATGTTTTTTTGTTTCAGGGGATGTGGAGCTAGAGGCCTGAAGGCCAATCCTACGCTGCAAATGCCAAAGGCTGTATGTGGTCTGGGGTTACCAGCCTGCTGGGGATTTGGCCACAAGGCCTGGTGCCAGGCAAAGCCCTTTGGCCAACACCCATCTGGCATGGCTAAAGGCTATATGTAGCGTGGGGTTGCCTGCCTGTTGGGAGTAGGACGAGGGCCTGATTGCAAGCGGGCCCTGCAGCCAACCCCATGCTCCGCACGACAAATGGTTGTTCACAGTGTGAGGTTGCCTGCCTGTGGGTGGTTTGGCGCAGGGCCAGGATTGTGGCCAGGCCCTGTGGCCAACTGCTGCTGCGCATTGCCAAAGACCATGTGCTGCAAGATGTTGCTTTTACATATGTGTTGGAAATAGGATCTCTGGTTGGCTAAGGCTTGCGCCAAAGCCAGGCAGAGACCCCCACTCTAGTCAGGGCAAGGGAGTTGCACGCCAAGATAACCCCAGCTCACCCCCTTGGTAGCTTGACACGAGCAATCAGGCTTATCCCAGAGGTAGTGAGTAAAGCGTTTGCGCAACACACATACGCAACAGCAACACACGAGGCACAGCACAAAAGGAACTCCACACAAGGTTATATCAAAAATAGCCTTTGTACTGTCATAAATACATTAGAAACATAACCACATAATATACACTGTGCCAACTGACACTTGGCAATATTCACAGGGGAATTATATACAGGACCGGGCCAATCGGGCCACGGTCAGAACCATCAGAAAAGGTAAGTACATAAAAAACACAACCAGTCACTACTGGCACAATAATGACCTCAGCATTATCTCATTAGGCATAAAACATATTGGGCCCAAACCTCTTACGAGTAGTAAATGCCCTTTGTGAATACCATAAGTCATAAAGTTAGACTTTCAGTATTCACAAAGGGCATTTACTACTCGTAAAAGCCCTCTGTCAATACCGAAAGTCTAACTTTACGAATTTCAGCATTTACAGAGGGGATTCACGAGTGGTAAATGCCCTTTGTGATTACCGAAAGTGGTAAAGTTAGACTTTTGTCTCACTTTACCTTTGTGAATCAGGCCCATAGCGTATATATATTATATTTATATTATTATTTCTGCACAAGGTAGTATCAATGAAAATATTTCTAAATACGTGGATTTTTTCCTGCAACCCCACATGACCTCACTTCCCTCTTACCTCAAAGACACCACTGATTTTTTAGTTAAAATTAGTCAAGTCACTTGGTGTTCTGATTTTTGTTTTCTGGTTATGGACATTGAGTCACTTTACACCAGCATTAATCATCTGCAAGGTTTAGAAGCTGTCCAGTATTTCCTTGACACAAGAGAAGCAACTCTGAGGGAACATAATTCTATGTTGTTCGATATGATACGTATTTGTCTATTCAACAACTATTTCCAATTTGACAGAGATATCTATCACCAAGAGCGTGGTGTGGCCATGGGTTTGTGCTTCTCCCCCAGCTATTCATGTCTTCATGTTGGCTGGTGGGAGGAGCACGTTCTCCGTGGAACCCATGGTCATTGGTTTCAACATCTTGCCTACTATTGGAGGTTTCTAGATGATATTTTTATCATCTGGAGGGGAACACACGAACAGGCAGCCCTCTTTGTCAACGACATCAACATTAATAACAGGAACCTTAAATTTACTGCAAACATAACATCCAACTCTGCAGAATTTTTAGATGTCCAAGTGTATATTGACCAGGGTCAGATCCACACTAAATTACACAGAAAAAGCACTGCGGGAAATTCCATCCTTCATGCCTGCAGTGCCCACCCCCCACACACGATCAACAGCATTCCGTTAGGCGAATTCATTCGCATCAAAAGAATCTGTAGCAATTCTGATACAACCAACCAATGTTTGGCTGACTCTATGCAAAGATTCTTGCGGCGTGGTTATAAACAAGATCTTTTAGACCGCGCCCTCTCAAAAGTACTAAGACGCCCGAGGGAGGAACTTTTGACCCCGAGATCTAATACTACCTCAGATTCCGCCGCTGAGGGGTCTGTTCGATTCATCTCCACTTTTTGTTCCCAGGTGCGCAAATTAAGAAAAATTATCAAGACAGAGTGGCCGATTGTGTTAACGGATGTTATCCTAGGCCCCATGCTACCCAAGTCACCGGTCATTACTTTCAGGAGGGCTCCATCCATGAAAGATCTTTTGGATAAAACACAACCTGAGCTCCCACCTAAAACTTCCTGGCTCACCAAACCAGGTTTTTTTAGATGCACATCGTGCCGGGCGTGCACTTTTGCTGTCAATGGCACCCAGTATACATCAGCTTTTAGTGAGAAACCTATACTAATAAAAGAACATCTTACTTGTCGCAGTGATTTTGTGATCTACCAACTCACCTGCACATGCTCACTTTCGTATATTTGAAGTACAAAGCTGCAAGCTAATCAGTGTATCTTGTGCATATACGGGCAATAGTGAACTCTGACATGAACTATCCGATGGTTCGCCACTATAAGGCAGTACATGATAAAAAACTTAAAGATCTAATGTACACCTTATTGTGCTCAGTCCCAAATCCTGGCCGTGGTGGCGACCGTGAAAAACTACTTAGGCAAAGGGAAGCATATTTTATTCTGTTGCTTGATACAAGATCACCTAATGGTTTGAATGCTTTTGATGAATTACACCATTTTTTATAAGTGTGTTGATTTATTGAATCATCTGTATTTTGAGGTTAACATTGTCTGTTTGAAAATGAATTGAAGAGTAAATTTGCAATCATGATGTCACTTTATACAATATAGCGAACGCCATGTTATAGGTTCTAAAGGGTTTTCAACCGTCTGAATTTTAACATATTATTTATTTAAAATATGATTTTTCTTTCACGTTTTTGGCACTTGCACTTTATACAACCAAGCATTGAGAAATAGGTATGACATAAATGAACAAGTAAGATTCGAAATTGAATGGGAGTGTTGCATTTAATTACAATCGTTTCATGCACTTGCAATTGATTTGTTCACATCATTAATATGTGTAATATTATATGCAGCAGTGATTGAGCACTTAAGCACTTTATCGCCAACAATGTTTTATTGCTTTAGCAAACATTTTTATACAACACTATGAACAGACTTAGCTATATCATTTAAGATTGTATATGTTTGTTCCACTCATATATTCTTGAGCACTATGCTATAATGTTCTTTCTTGTGTCATCTTGCCATTGGATTTGTTCTAAACATATTCTTCAATGCTTGTTTTGTGTCTTTGTTCACCCTTGCGTCCTGTTTCTTTAGGCGCATGGGCTTTTATTTTCCATAAATTGCTCTGCCTACTCCTGACGCGTCATGTGACCAAGCTCCGTCCGCGGAGCGAAACGCGTCAGGGAGGGCACTTGCTCTGACACTTACAGAATAAACTTCTGCACTGCTGACACTTTATCTGTGTAATGGCGTTCATGATTTAGAATTGAATCATTTGTGGAGAGGAGGTCTGCGCCCGCTCATGACCGCAGCGAGAGGCGGTCGGGATTCTCTTGATATATATATAAGTTTGATTGATTGGTGTCTAAACAACAACTATTTCACATTTGGTAAAGAAATCTGGAAACAGTTAAGGGGTGTGGCCATGGGGGCCTGTTTCTCCCCCAGGTACGCGTGTTTATACGTCGGCTGGTGGGAGGAGCGGGTCCTCAGGGTCTTACACCAGACTTGGGTGCGAGAGAAGATTGTAAAATATCTTAGATATATCGATGACATTTTTATTGTTTGGCAAGGGGACGAACAAGAAGCACAATTATTCATTTCTGAAATCAACGATAATCCCCTTAATTTAAAATTTACTTCTAACATCAGTGCCAGGCAAGCAGAATTTTTAGATGTCAAGATATACATAGATGACAATAATCACATCCAAACTACTTTACATAGGAAAGCCACGGCAGGCAACACCACGCTCCATGCCGCAAGCCTACATCCTAAGCATACTATCCACAGCATACCTTATGGAGAAATCCTAAGGTTAAAAAGAATCTGCAGTACTGCTGAGGATTTCAAAAAAGCACTGATGAATTGAAAGTACGGATGAGGGCTCGTGGCTATTCAGACCAGATATTCAACCAAGCTTTGACCAAAGCTGAAAATCTGTCTAGAGCAAGCCTACTGGTAAATAAAAATAATGTGTCTATGAATGAGATTGAAACAGACGATGTAGATTGCCCAAGATTCATCACAGACTACAGCAGCCAGGAAAACAAAATTAGACAGATCATCAACAAACACTGGTCTACTATCCGAACAGACACTGTTTTGGGATGCATGCTACCTGATAAACCTTTAGTTACTTTCCGGCGGGCACAAAATATGGGCGCAATTCTAGATCAAAGCAGCCCTGAATTGCAACAAAGCCCAATTGGCTAATATCAGCAGGTTTTCGAAAGTGTACGTCTTGCAGGGCTTGCAAGTTTGGAGTCAATAAGACCCATTACAGAACTCCCTTCTCTACTGCTGATGTTCCAATCAAGGGTAGCCATACCTGTAAAACTGAATATGCCGTCTACGTCCTGACGTGCACTTGTGGCCTTAACTATATTGGCAGTACAAAACAGCAAGTGCACGTCAGGATATTGCAGCATATTAGAGCTATCTTACATAGCGACCAGGCATATCCGGTGGCTCGCCACTTTGAGAGCACCCATAATAAAGACCTTAATTGTCTCTCTTACTATGTGATAGCTTCAGTCCCAAAGCCAAGAAGAGGAGGTAATAGGGAGCTTAAATTGAGGAGATTAGAGTCTAGTTTGATCCTCGAATTTGACAGTAAATGGCCGAATGGCCTAAACAATACTGAGGATCTACGCCACTTTTTATAATCACTCACTCTAATATCCACTAGCTGTAATAAATATAATAAAACTTGGCATCCCGACAATACCTTAATAGCCCCCTAGATAGGTCAAGTTCCCTGTGATCTAGGGTGGTAATCTGTTCTGATATTCATCACCTTATAAACAACTTGTTCGTATAGTGTAATCAAAGTGGCTGGTCAAGTTCCTTGTCAGCCACTTTCCTATATATTGTTCTGCTTTTCCACTGTGTACATATTTTCACTGTTTTAGGTATCTATATATGAACCTTAGATGTGAGAACTTTTAGCACTTATTTATATACTTGGTGTCTTTTTCTATATCTTTTTATATGATGATATATTTATACTGGTATTAATTGGTTTTATGTATGGTTTTAATCAGACAAAAAGGGAAAAATATTTTAATTTCCCCTAATGTCTAGATTAGCATACATACATTGTATACACAGATTTTTATCATCATACACTCACAGCATTTTGTTTCCCCTTTTCTTTCTCATTTTCCCTCTATCTGCATTCATGCACTTTAATTACTCCATGAATTGCAGACTGCGATTCAATGACAAACTAGTAATTGCCCTTTCACCACTTATCCCGTTCCTCCTCCGTTTACAGGTTGCGAAACTTTGCACAATATCTAGTATTTGTACAGGGATTTATCCCAAACCAACTGGAAAAAAGGAAAATGGTATCCATTTAATTGTTCCGTTTCCGTTGCGCAATTCTGTACATTGGCTACTGCTTGCACAGGCATTTGCTATTATTTGCACAGGGATTTATCCCAAACGTTCCATTCCCATTGCGTAATTTTGCACATTTGCTACTGCTTGCATAGGCATTTGCTATTATTTGCACAGGGATTTATCCCAAACCACCAGGAAAAAGGAAATGGTATCCATTTATAATGTTCCGTGTTCGTTGCGTAATTTTGCACATTTGCCATTGCTTGCACAGGGATTTATCCCAAAAAGGTAAATGAAATCAATGTAAATGTTCTGCTTGAAAATGCGAACAATTTGCTATTAGAAAATAATATACATATATATTCTGTTGCAAATTTACTTTCGTATTTATATATATAATAATTGATCATTTATAAAGCAAAGTCTTTTGTTAATAATTATGATCACGTGACCGGAATGTAAAGTGGTGGGGAGGCGGGCTTGCACTGCATTATAAAACTGAAAAAATGTCTTCGAATCGATGCATGTGAACAAGGGCTTTGGAAGCCCGAAACGCGTCTTGCCCTCGCAGTTTTAAACCCTTGAAATAAACCATCTGTGTATCCAGTCTGTGGTCCGTCTCCTCTATATATATATATATATAGAGGAGAGCATCTTAGAATCTTAGAGCATTGGCGTGCCATCACTAACAAAGATTTTGCATACAGTACGGCCAAACACTTCCACCAGTATCATGATGGAGATTGGACCAAAGCGAAATTTTTCGCACTGGATTCAATACCCAAGCATATCTGAGGAGGGGACCGTTTGACAGCCTTGCGCAGAGCTGAGTCCAAATTCATTCTACAAGCAGGGTGTATCTTTCCTTTTGGGATGAACATTGATGAGGAGATGTATGTACACCTGTAAACTATTGATCTGTAAGCTTCCCATTTCCCCCTATGAAGAGACTCCGATTTCATGACATATATCTCCAATATGTCTTTTAATTAATATGATTTGAATTTTAACTATGTTTGGTTATCTACTGTTTTCAGTTATCTTGATTATTTTGTAGAAATGACAGGTTTTATTTTGGAGGAGCAGGATATCGTGGAGAAGGCTATTATGTCCTAATATTCTAAATGTACAATGTTTTCAATTGAACTAATGTTTCCCTTTTCATTGTTTTCTTTCCCTAGAGTGCTAGACCTCGTCTTGATATGAAGCAACAAACCACTGATAGAGAATATTGTTATGAGCACCACTGCCTCACCTGAAATTACTGAATACGACTATGAGCACGGGATAGATCAATTTGGGAAAAATATCCATGAGTAGTTCATTTCACTGCTTCCTTGTATTGATTAGACACAGACCATAGCCTTTTGTCACCAAATTTAGACACGTATCAATGAGATTGACTTACATTAATTTATGTCACTAAGGGTACTATACCCAAGTGACCTAATCCTTTTAGACTTAATTCTATCTATTCTCAATTCTCAGATATAACACCTGTATCTCTATCACTTCCTCCTTATTTCTCAGCCTGTCCTTTCATTCAATACATATGGGTACTACACCCAGATGCGTAATGTGTGACAATTTACTTTGAACCCAACAAATGCAATGTATCACTCAATTATGACTTAGAAAACCAAACAAATTGGGAAAATGCATTATTATAAGATTTCCAACAGTGATTCTTTTGTTGCTGTAAATAATGCATGTTTTTTCTAAAAAGAAGTCTCCGTGTGATGTTTGTAAACACGGAGAACTTTCTTCCCTTTTCATGATTTCTGTCAATATTTAAATGATGAGAAAAAAATGGTGGTCATGTGACCAAGAGCCCGTGAGCTCGAAACGCGTCGTTTGTTTATGCCCAAATAAACAACTTCTTCCAGTACCTGATGGTGTGGCTTGTCATCCTTTTCTCGATTGAGAGGACTTTGCGGATATATATATATATATATATATAGTTCTTGTCGGGCCTGCAAGTTTGGGGTTAACACTTCCACCTATGTTACCCCATTTGATCCAGTCCCGATTGCCATCAAAGGACATTTTACTTGCCATAACGAATTGGCAGTATATGTACTACGATGTAGTTGTAATCTTACGTATGTGGGCAGCACCAAGTTGTCAGTCCATGTTGGCATTCTACAGCATTTGCGTGCGATAGTGAATGCCGATCAGAGCTACCCGGTAGCTCGGCATTTCCAGACTACTCACGATAAAAACATATCGCAATTAAAATATTTCGTGATAGATGCAGTTGTGCCAAACAAGAAAGGGGGTGATTATGAGAAAATTTTAAGACAACTTGAGTCTAGATATATTATCCAACTAAACAGCAAGACCCCAGGAGGTCTTAATATGGGGGAAGACTTACGAAATTTCTTATAGATAGTGCTCTCAAGGTACATTGGATCTATCCCAAGAGCCATCAGACATGTGTGTGTTTCAGATGAGACTAGCTGAGGGTTCTCAGTAATGCACGCACATTTCTAATCATCCATTAGATTGAATATTCCTGAACCTCATTTAGGCAAATGTGTAATATAGAATGAAATATATATTTTTAATTAATAGGATATAATAGGATTAAGCACTTTCAGCACATGCACTTTATCTTCCTTACGTTGTTTCCATCAGTTCCAGCACTGTTATTAGAATTGTCGGGTCTTCATGCATTTCACACCTTATGGCAAAACATATAGACATGTCCAATTCATTTGTCAGGAATGTTAATGTGATATGAAGTTGTTTATTTGAACTTACCTTAAGATTGATACACCAGGAAGCAAGGTACCTTGGGTTACTTTGTATGGAACTGAGGCAAAATGTTGAGAACATTATGAATTTGCACTGTTATTGCACTATATTGATGCAATTACATTTCCTTGTGGGCAGATGATTTTTTGTAAACACGTGTTTTTTATTATGATGTTGCTAGTTACATAAGAGTTTTATATTAAAAAAATGCCAATATTTAACAAATTCCCAAAAGAAATTTGATTTTGCCCAAAGATTACTACCTCGTATTGATAAATGTATTTATACAGAGAATAGCGGAGGGGCAATATGTCATAGCAACATTGAATTTGAGCTTATACTTAAACACAAGTTAACATTGTATAAACCGAGGAAGGAGATCTAATGTTTTGACGACTGTGTTTTAAAAAAATACTCTTGTTATTAACTAATAGCCATTTTGCACTTTAAAGAAGTTCCAGCAACGCATAGAGGTCACAAACAAAGTTTTAATGCAAATATTTGTTTATTTTGTATTGATTTGTCTGATGTTAAAATGTTATTTTATATGCATTTTAAAATGGCGTCCGTAGTTCCCAAGGTTTACCTATGAGGTTCACTCCATAGTCCTATGTCTATTGCCATGTCTACATTATGAGTTTGCGTGAAAAAATCATAGAGGACCCGTTCTTTTAAAATGCAGTGTTGTGTTACCGTCTAGTATCAGTGAGCAAGGGCACGGACGTGCCCGAAACGCGTCTGACGACATGCACCGAATTTGCACTAAATAAAAGCATCACGATTTGAAGTCCGGCTCTGGCGTTCTTATTTGCTGTCTGCGTACCTGCTCTGTGCACGAGGCACTTTGAAGGCGAGTTGGAGTTTATATATATAGATATATATATACATGTGTGTGTGTGTATGTATGTATATATATATATATATATATATATATATATATATATATATATATATATATATATATATATATATATATATATATATATATATATATATACATTCACAGAATTTGCAGTCTTCTTTATTTACTGTGCATTCCAATGACCGCCATGACGCGTTTCGGGCCCTATGAGCCCTCGATCACATAACGTTGTATTAGCAAGCCACACCATTTAAAGTGCTAGTGCAAGTCATCTGACCACAAGGCCTAAGGACATAGACAACAAACTACCGCTAAAATAAATTGTAGTTCAATAGAAAATTCTATGCAGTCAATCTATTAATAAATAGTAAATATAACCAAGGCTCCACAATATATTTAAAATCATGAATTTGCTTCACCTGCTAATGCCGTGTCGTCCTTTTCCTTTGAAAAAGGTCTGTGAGAGACCGGAATGCATTAGGAAATGCCAGCGCTGCAACAAGCAAATAAATGCTTTTAAATCCACGAATAGGTTGCGACTCAATTTTCTCTCATGCTGAGGGACTGGTTTTGATGTTAAGAGGCTTGGTCCCGCCTCGAGTCACGCACCTCCACCAAGAGCGCCTAACTGCCCGAACTTGGACCGTTTTGTGTTTGCCTGCGGAAGCATTAAGGGCAGAGGGATGTATGACGTTATAACGCATGCTTTTACCACGCATGCCTTTACAACGCGGTTTTTACAATGCATGCCTTTACAACGCATAGGGCTTTGGGGCGCTGAATAGTGAATAGTTTAATTTACTATTCCAACTCCAGTCTCCGTGGATAGTAGGGAAGGTGTTGGATAGTAAATTAAACCTATTCCCTATCCTAGAGCGCCCCCCAGCGCAATGCGTTGTAATGGTTTGCATTGTAAAAGTTGCGTCGTAAAGGCACTGCGTCGTAAAAGTTGCGTTGTAAAGGATGTTTCCCAGGGCAGAGAGCAGCCTCCAAGGACTGGACCTTGGATATGGCCCCAGAAGTTTGAAAAGCAGCATGCAGGGATTCCATGAAACTAACATTGCAGCATGATGCAAACGGCATCACCCATTGATTGGGAAACATTCGCCAAAAGAACAGCATACTAAGAAGACCAGCAGGCTCCGAGAGACAGCCAGCCTTTCGAGGCGGCCACCAGAGGGTGAAAACTCTCAAAAGGAGTAATCCTGCTGGGAAGCTGCTTCACCTGCTAATGCCATGGCGTCCTTCTCCTTTGAAAAAGGTCTATGAGAGACCGAAATGCATTAGGAAATGCCAGCGCTGCAACAAGCAAATAAATGCTTTTAAATCCATGTATGGGTTGCGACTCAATTTCCTCTCATGCTGAGAGACTGGTTTTGATGTTAAGAGGCTTGGTCCCGCCTCGAGTCACGCACCTCCACCAAGAGCGCCTAACTGCCCGAACTTGGACCGTTTTGTGTTTGCCTGCCGAAGCATTAAGGGCAGAGAGCAGCCTCCAAGGACTGGACCCTGGATATGACCCAGCAGTCTGAAAAGCGGCATGCGGGGATTCCGTGAAACTAACATTGCAGCATGATGAAAACGGCATCACCCATTGATTGAGAAACATTCGCCAAAAGAACAGCGTACTACGAAGACCAGCAGGCTCAGAGAGACAGCAAGCCTTTCGAGGCGACCACCAGAGGGCGAAAACTCTCAAAAGGAGTAATCCTGCAGGAAAGCTGCTTCACCTGCTAATGCCGTGGCGTCCTTCTCCTTTGAAAAGGTCTGTGAGAGACCGAAATGCATTAGGAAATGCCAGCACTGCAACAAGCAAATAAATGCTTTTAAATCCTCAAATAGGTTGCGACTCAATTTCCTCTCATGCTGAGAGACTTGTTTTTATATATATATATATATATATATATATATATATATATATATATATATATATATATATATATCGCGAACTCCGTATCACTCCAGCACGCGCTGATTATTCAGCCGGCAAAACAGGACACCGGACACGGACCTCGAGGTGTTTCAAACTTTTATTCAGCAGAAAGTGTCACAGACGTTTCGGCTCAACGGAGCCTTGTTCACATGGCTGCCCTGCCGTGAAAGGACGCACCGTTTCCAGAACTTGAGGGAGAGGCTACGTGGCACCTGTTACTAAACAAAAGCTACGAACAGTGCAGCAACTGAGGATTATTAAGGAACCAGCATGACATTCTGGAGCCTACAAAGGTAAAACAAAGCAATGCACGGAACTCACTGCGAGCAATAATGAAACTCCAACAAAGACTTCACGTCCCAGCATGCAAGCCACTAAAGCAGACACTTCGTATGACCCAATGGGGGTCCAGCATGCAGTCTAAAATCAGTGATTGGAGCCTACTGTGTAATTGCGAGATCTGCCCATGAAGAAGAGGTTTCATCCTCGAAAAGCGTTGGCACAAACTGCTTTCCTTAAATGCCGATTCTTTCCTTTGAATAAAGCGTTTGCTTCAGTTGCTGCGAGTGAGTCCTTTAAGCTTTTGGGCATTTTGAATACAAATATATATATATATATATATATATATATATATATATATATATATATATATATATATATATATATATATATATATATATATATATATATATATATATATTATATATAGTAGAGCAAATTGCGCAAGCGCTTCAGGAGGGCTCACCGCTTCATCCGACCCTCCGGTCTGTGTTTGGCTCCTCTGTAATGTTCACAGGTTCCCTTGAGTTAAAAATTGAGTCTGATGCGTTTCGGGGCCGACAAACGCCCCTTCCTCATGGACTGTGCGCAGTTCAACACCGTGTTCTCTTCACGCTAGTCAAACGAGTTTTTGTTTGAACAGCTGGCGTCGACCTCCCTAAGTGGGTGGAGTTTGGCAACACCGGGACTCATGGTTGACGTAGTACTGTGAACTGAATGAAAATAATGACCTTAAGTAGGTTGGCGTGTCTGTACTTTCATTACTGTCATTAAAATCCTTAAGTAGGATGGGAGAGAAGCTGCGGGCATCACGTTATATTCAAATGGATGTTGCGCTGACTGGCAAGTGCGTTTGATCTTGCCTCAGTCTCTTAGGACAGGATACATGTTCCGCCATCAGAGTGGAACTCCTTCCGCGACCGAGGCTGGCCACCTGAATATAGTAGAGCAAATTGCGCAAGCGCTTCGGGAGGGCTCACCGCTTCATCCGACCCTCCGGTCTGTGTTTGGCTCCTCTGTAATGTTCACAGGTTCCCTTGAGTTTAAAATTGAGTCCGACGCGTTTCGGGGCAACAAACGCCCCTTCCTCATGGACTGTGCGCAGTTCAACACCATGTTCTCTTCACGCTAGTCAAGAGCGTTTTTGTTTGAACAGCTGGCGTCGTCCTCCCTAAGTGGGTGGAGTTTGGCAACACCGGGACTCATGGCTGACGTAGTACTGTGAAGAGAAAGAAAATAATGACCTTAAGTAGGTTGGCGTGTCTGCACTTTCATTTCTGTCATTAAAATCCTTAAGTAGGATGGGAGGGAAGTTGTGGGCATCACGTTATATTCAAATGGATGTTGCGCTGACAGGCAAGTGTGTTTGATCTTGCCTCAGTCTCTTAGGACAGGATACATGTTCTGCCATCAGAGTGGAGCTCCTTCCGCGACCGAGGCTGGCCGCCTGAATATAGTAGAGCAAATTGCGCAAGCGCTTCGGGAGGGCTCACCGCTTCATCCGACCCTCCGGTCTGTGTTTGGCTCCTCTGTAATGTTCACAGGTTCCCTTGAGTTAAAAATTGATTCCGACGCGTTTCGGGGCCAACAAACGCCCCTTCCTCATGGACTGTGCGCAGTTCAACACCATGTTCTCTTCACGCTAGTCAAACACGTTTTTGTTTGAACAGCTGGCGTCGTCCTCCCTAAGTGGGTGGAGTTTGGCAACACCGGGACTCATGGTTGACGTAGTCCTGTGAAGAGAAAGAAAATAATGACCTTAAGTAGGTTGGCGTGTCTGCACTTTCATTACTGTCATTAAAATCCTTAAGTAGGATGGGAGGGAAGCTGCGGGCATCACGTTATATTCAAATGGTTGTTGCGCTGACTGGCAAGTGTGTTTGATCTTGCCTCAGTCTCTTAGGACAGGATACATGTTCCGCCATCAGAGTGGAGCTCCTTCCGCGACCGAGGCTGGCCACCTGAATATAGTAGAGCAAATTGCGCTAGCGCTTCGGGAGGGCTCACCGCTTCATCCGACCCTCCGGTCGGTGTTTGGCTCCTCTGTAATGTTCACAGGTTCCCTTGAGTTTAAAATTGAGTCCGACGCGTTTCGGGGCAACAAACGCCCCTTCCTCATGGACTGTGCGCAGTTCAACACCATGTTCTCTTCACGCTAGTCAAGAACGTTTTTGTTTGAACAGCTGGCGTCGTCCTCCCTAAGTGGGTGGAGTTTGGCAACACCGTGACTCATGGTTGACGTAGTCCTGTGAAGAGAAAGAAAATAATGACGTTAAGTAGGTTGGCGTGTCTGCACTTTCATTACTGCCATTAAAATCCTTAAGTAGGATGGGAGGGAAGCTGCAGGCATCACGTTATATTCAAATGGATGTTGCGCTGACTGGCAAGTGTGTTTGATCTTGCCTCAGTCTCTTAGGACAGGATACATGTTCCGCCATCAGAGTGGAGCTCCTTCCGCGACCGAGGCTGGCCACCTGAATATAGTAGAGCAAATTACGCAAGTGCTTCGGGAGGGCTCACCGCTTCATCCGACCCTCCGGTCTGTGTTTGACTCCTCTGTAATGTTCACAGGTTCCCTTGCGTTTAAAATTGAGTCTGACGCGTTTCGGGGCAACAAACGCCCCTTCCTCATGGACTGTGCGCAGTTCAACACCATGTTCTCTTCACGCTAGTCAAGAGCGTTTTTGTTTGAACAGCTGGCGTCGTCCTCCCTAAGTGGGTGGAGTTTGGCAACACCGGGACTCATGGTTGACGTAGTACTGTGAAGAGAAAGAAAATAATGACCTTAAGTAGGTTGGCGTGTCTGCACTTTCATTACTGTCATTAAAATCCTTAAGTAGGATGGGAGGGAAGCTGCGGGCATCACGTTATATTCAAATGGATGTTGCGCTGACAGGCAAGTGTGTTTGATCTTACCTCAGTCTCTTAGGACAGGATACATGTTCCGCCATCAGAGTGGAGCCCCTTCCGCGACCGAGGCTGGCCGCCTGAATATAGTAGAGCAAATTGCGCAAGCGCTTCGGGAGGGCTCACCGCTTCATCCGACCCTCCGGTCTGTGTTTGGCTCCTCTGTAATGTTCACAGGTTCCCTTGAGTTAAAAATTGATTCCGACGCGTTTCGGGGCCAACAAACGCCCCTTCCTCATGGACTGTGCGCAGTTCAACACCATGTTCTCTTCACGCTAGTCAAACACGTTTTTGTTTGAACAGCTGGCGTCGTCCTCCCTAAGTGGGTGGAGTTTGGCAACACCGGGACTCATGGTTGACGTAGTCCTGTGAAGAGAAAGAAAATAATGACCTTAAGTAGGTTGGCGTGTCTGCACTTTCATTACTGTCATTAAAATCCTTAAGTAGGATGGGAGGGAAGCTGCGGGCATCACGTTATATTCAAATGGTTGTTGCGCTGACTGGCAAGTGTGTTTGATCTTGCCTCAGTCTCTTAGGACAGGATACATGTTCCGCCATCAGAGTGGAGCTCCTTCCGCGACCGAGGCTGGCCACCTGAATATAGTAGAGCAAATTGCGCTAGCGCTTCGGGGGGCTCACCGCTTCATCCGACCCTCCGGTCGGTGTTTGGCTCCTCTGTAATGTTCACAGGTTCCCTTGAGTTTAAAATTGAGTCCGACGCGTTTCGGGGCAACAAATGCCCCTTCCTCATGGACTGTGCGCAGTTCAACACCATGTTCTCTTCACGCTAGTCAAGAACGTTTTTGTTTGAACAGCTGGCATCGTCCTCCCTAAGTGGGTGGAGTTTGGCAACACCGTGACTCATGGTTGACGTAGTCCTGTGAAGAGAAAGAAAATAATGACGTTAAGTAGGTTGGCGTGTCTGCACTTTCATTACTGCCATTAAAATCCTTAAGTAGGATGGGAGGGAAGCTGCAGGCATCACGTTATATTCAAATGGATGTTGCGCTGACTAGCAAGTGTGTTTGATCTTGCCTCAGTCTCTTAGGACAGGATACATGTTCCGCCATCAGAGTGGAGCTCCTTCCGCGACCGAGGCTGGCCACCTGAATATAGTAGAGCAAATTGCGCAAGTGCTTCGGGAGGGCTCACCGCTTCATCCGACCCTCCGGTCTGTGTTTGACTCCTCTGTAATGTTCACAGGTTCCCTTGCGTTTAAAATTGAGTCTGACGCGTTTCGGGGCAACAAACGCCCCTTCCTCATGGACTGTGCGCAGTTCAACACCATGTTCTCTTCACGCTAGTCAAGAGCGTTTTTGTTTGAACAGCTGGCGTCGTCCTCCCTAAGTGGGTGGAGTTTGGCAACACCGGGACTCATGGTTGACGTAGTACTGTGAAGAGAAAGAAAATAATGACCTTAAGTAGGTTGGCGTGTCTGCACTTTCATTACTGTCATTAAAATCCTTAAGTAGGATGGGAGGGAAGCTGCGGGCATCACGTTATATTCAAATGGATGTTGCGCTGACAGGCAAGTGTGTTTGATCTTGCCTCAGTCTCTTAGGACAGGATACATGTTCCGCCATCAGAGTGGAGCTCCTTCCGCGACCGAGGCTGGCCGCCTGAATATAGTAGAGCAAATTGCGCAAGCGCTTTGGGAGGGCTCACCGCTTCATCCAACCCTCCGGTCTGTGTTTGGCTCCTCTGTAATGTTCACAGGTTCCCTTGAGTTAAAAATTGAGTCTGACGAGTTTTGGGGCCAACAAACGCCCCTTCCTCATGGACTGTGCGCAGTTCAACACCATGTTCTCTTCACGCTAGTCAAACCCGTTTTTGTTTGAAAAGCTGGCGTCGTCCTCCCTATGTGGGTGGAGTTTGGCAACACCGGGACTCATGGCTGACGTAGTCCTGTGAAGAGAAAGAAAATAATGACCTTAAGTAGGTTGGCGTGTCTGCACTTTCATTACTGTCATTAAAATCCTTAAGTAGGATGGGAGGCGAGCTGCGGGCATCACGTTATATTCAAATGGATGTTGCGCTGACAGGCAAGTGTGTTTGATCTTGCCTCAGTCTCTTAGGACAGGATACATGTTCCACCATCAGAGTGGAGCTCCTTCCGCGACCGAGGCTGTCCGCCTGAATATAGTAGAGCAAATTGCTCAAGCGCTTCGGGAGGGCTCACCGCTTCATCCGACCCTCCGGTCTGTGTTTGGCTCCTCTGTAATGTTCATAGGTTCCCTTGAGTTAAAAATTGTGTCAGACACGTTTCGGGCCAACAAACGCCCCTTCCTCATGGACTGTGCGCAGTTCAACCCCATGTTCTCTTCACGCTAGTCAAACGCGTTTTTGTTTGAACAGCTGGCGTCGTCTTCCCTAAGTGGGTGGAGTTTGGCAACACCGGGACTCATGGTTGACGTAGTCCTGTGAAGAGAAAGAAAATAATGACCTTAAGTAGGTTGGCGTGTGTGCACTTTCATTACTGTCATTAAAATCCTTAAGTGGGATGGGAGGGAATCTGCGGGCATCACGTTATATTCAAATGGATGTTGCGCTGACAGGCAAGTGTGTTTGATCTTGCCTCAGTCTTTTAGAACAGGATACATGTTCCACCATCAGAGTGGAGATCCTTCCGCGACTGAGGCTGGCCGCCTGAATATAGTAGAGCAAATTGCGCAAGCTCTTCAGGAGGGCTCACTGCTTCATCCGACCCTCCGGTCTGTCTGCCTGCCTTCTGCCTGCTTGCTCCGGTGGTCGGTTCTGTGACTCCCCGGCTCCTGTCAATGGGGCTGTGGCTCTTTGGTTGCTCTGCTTGGTCGGGCCAGGGGTTCGGCGCCCCCT
The DNA here is from genome assembly GCF_964263255.1 of Lissotriton vulgaris. NCBI lineage: Eukaryota > Metazoa > Chordata > Amphibia > Caudata > Salamandridae > Lissotriton > Lissotriton vulgaris. The sequence goes on from NC_141693.1 coordinate 1,297,941,251, forward strand.
TCTGGTGGGGTGGGCGTGCTTCCCTTTTTTGTTGCGGGGTGGCTTTTGGCGGTCTCACTGGTCCCTCTGTGTCGTGCTGCCTTGGTGGGGCCTTCCTCGGGTCATGTTTTGGTCTGGCCTTTCCTTGGTTCCTTTTATCCCCAACCCTTCCCGCTCTGTTTCCTGGGACGGCTGGGTTCCTCCTTCCCGTGTGTTGGTGATGCCTTCCTGAGGACATTCTTGGGTTCCCGGTCTGAGCTGGGTCGGTGGGTTTTCCTATGGGTGTTTTTTCCCATTTGGCTTTTGTTTGCCATTCCTTGGCTTCTCTGGGGTTTTCCCCTGCCTTGCTGGGGCTTGTTGGTTGCCTTTCTGGTGGGTTTGTCCCCTGCTTCATGCTCTGGGGTGTGTGCGGGGTTCGCCCCTGTTGACTTTTGGCCCATTGGTGCTATCCTTGCCTGGGTAATTTTTGGCTCCGGCCTTTCTGGCCCTGTATGCTCATTTTCTCATCGGCTTTCCTTCGGTGGTTTATGGGTCAGGACTCTTTGATGCCTGGTTCGGGAGCCTCCTGGGTCCGTCTGGTCCTGTCTGCTTCCTTTGGGTCTCCGGTTTTGGCTCTCTGACCTTCTCATCCGGGCTCCCGACTTTGCGCTTCCTGGGGTCCCCTTTTTCTCCAGGGTTTCTGGGCTTGTTTGGCCTGGCCAGGGTTTTTGTCCGGTTGGTGGTGCTCCCCTGGGTACGTCTCCATCTGCTTCAGCAGTGGTTGTTGCTCTTGGTCCTTGTTTTGCCTCTTGGGGCGCGAGTTTGCTGGTTTTTGTTTCTGGCAGTGCTGTGGGGTGTCCTTGGCGGGGCCCTGCGCTTCCGGTGTGGGTGTGTCCTCGTGTCTTTCCCCTGGTTTTGGGGTCCCGGGTCCTGTTGGCTCTGGTGGCTCCCTGGGATTCTTGTCATGGCTCGGACTCGTCTTCACCCTGCCCTTCTGTTCTTCACGACTTTGGTGTGTTGCTGCCGCGCTCCTGTTCCAGTCGGTTCTTCTTTGTCTCGCTGGGCTGGGCCTGGTTGTGGGCTGGCTGTCTGTTTGGCCGCCTGGGTGCTCTCTTCGGCGGCTCGCTCCCTTCTTGTGATTCTTCCTGGGCCGGTTTGCTTGGTCCCTGTGCTGGGCGGTCTCGGGTCGCCGCGCCACTTCTCCCTTCTGGCTGTGGGCGGGCCTGTGGGTTTTCGGTTTTTCGCCTTTGCCCAGTTGGTTTTCCTCTGGGTCTCTTCGGTGTCGTTTCCGGCGCCTTCCTGGGTTTGTTTTCCTTGGTACCTGCCTGGGTTCTCTCCTTGGAGTCGCGGTCCCTTCCGGGGGTACTTTGTGTGACTGGGGTTTGTCCCCCTTCTGTTTCGTTTCGGCACCCTTTTCCATTCTTCCGGCTCTTGCCTGTCTGTTGGAGTGCGTCTGATGCCGCTATCCCCTTTTTCTGGTTCGGCTCTCTCGTGGGTTGTGATCGCCCTTGCGGTATTGCTGTGTTTGGCGGTCTGTGTGTCTCTTTCTGCTAGTGTTTTTTTCGTTAGGTCACTGTGGTGGGGATGCCCTCTGTTCGTTCGGCTCCTCTCTTTGGACTTTTGCTCCACTCTCGCTTTGTGCTGCCTGTTAGACTGCCCTGGTGTGTTGATCAGGCCTGCACTTTTCTGTTCTGGCCCTGGTTGCTGTTGCCTTTTTGGCTCCATACGGTCCGGTCCCGTGCCTATCTCTGCCTTCCTTCGGTTGGGGCGGTTTTCCTGGCGGCACTTGGTGTCTCTGGGGTCCGGTTTGTTTTTCGGCCTTCCCGGTGTCTTTCGGTCCCGGGTTGGTTCTCCTGCTCGTGGTTGCCTCTCTCCTGGGTGGTCCTTCCGCTCATGCTGGTCTGTTGGGTTTGCCCTCTTTCGTGGACATTCCCTTCTGCTTTGTTGGTTTCTTGTGAGTTTTCATGAAGCCGCTTGGCTTTGGTATGTGCTCACTATGTAAGTCATGTGACGAGGAAGACTAACGAGGAGGTAATGCCCCGGTTACTTACCGGTAATCTTCATTACTCCGAGTATAGTCTTCCTCGCCACATGAGTTCCCATCCCTCCCTCCCTGTCTGGCTGTCGACTTCATGTTTGTGCTTGGTTGTTTCAGGCTGATGGGTTGGGCCAGCCCGCCTCTTATAGAGGTCAGGTGGTAATGGGTCGGCCATCTTGGGAAGGGATGGGAGGCATGGGAGGCTGACTTTTTGCTTTGGAGGGTTCTGGTGTGGAGCTGAAGCTCACTATGTAAGTCATGTGGCGAGGAAGACTATACTCGGAGTAATGAAGATTACCGGTAAGTAACCGGGGCAATAACAATGTTTGCTTCCCAAGTGCTATCGGCCCTACCTTTTACACTGGGAACTCTTCAAAACGGTCAAACACCTGTCCAATTGGAACAATAGCAACGTTTTTGTACCAGATGTACCTTTCTGCAACAAACTGGTGGAGTTCTTTCAACATAAGGTCAACACTATCTTTCAAGCGTTCTCCTTAAACGCTTCACACTGAGGTTATCACCTCAGTGACATCCTTAGGGGAAGGAGCCCCTCCGCTTTTTGCGGAGTTCTCTACTTTCTCACTGAAGAGAATTATCAGCCTCATGAGCTCCATTAAATCTGGTGCACCCTCGGATCCTTGTCCCCCCAAATATTTTTAACAAAGTACAAAGCACGGTGGTTGGACCCCTTAAGGACCTATTGAATGAGGTGCTCAGCTCTGGGCACTACCCAAGTTGTTGGAAAAAAGCCTCTATTCTTCCTTTGGTGAAGAAACCCTCCCTGGACCCAAAGCTTGTAGAAAGCTACAGGCTTATCTCTCGACTTACCTTCCCAGCCAAACTGCTAGAAAAGGCTATGAACGAAGAAATTCTAGCATTTCTGGACGCGCAACAGCTGTTAGATGTGGCCCAATATGGGTTTAGAGCTAACCACTGCACTGAATCAACTCTGGTGGCTGCAGCAGAGAAGGTAAGAATAGGAGTGAACAAAGGTTGCAGAGTGGCACTAATCCTCCTGGATCTCTCTGCCGCCTTTGGTACGGTCCACCATGCTTTATTCATAAAGCGTCTGTCTGCTTTGGGTTTCCGGAAATCTTCACTGGTACGGCTGAGCTCCTTTCTGGCAGATAGAACTCAGTGGGTGGAGATGGGAGATGCAAAATCACATCCTTTCTCGCTTCCCTGTGGGGTGTTGCAGGGCTCAGCACTTAGTCCCACTCTTTTTAATGTGTATGTGACCCCCCTGGTACAACTGGTCCTCAGTTTTGGTCTGACGGTACTTTCATATGCCGACGATACACAGATAGTGGTATCCATCTCATCTCAGGTTGAGAAAGATCCTGAAAATTTTTGCAGCTGTATCACAGCAGTGGTGAGTTGGATGCGGACCAACTTCCTGAAATTAAACTTGGACAAAATGGAGGAACTCCTCTTTGGGACAGAGACCTCCTTCTGGAATGCGTCCTGGTGGCCGACAGAGTTGGGCAACCTTCCAAAGCCGGTGCAGAAGGCAAAAAACCTGGGAGTCTTATTTGACATAAAACTGTGTTTTTGTGTTCAAATTAGTGCAGTAATGTCGGGAGGCTTTTTCATGCTGAGTCCTCCCATACATTCCCTTCGACCTGCAAAAAACAGTGATGATGGCCCTCATCACTTCCAAAATGGACTATTGTAACTCCCTTTATCTAGGGGCTTCCAAATATCTGCTAAGAAAACTGCAGTCTCTTCAGAATGCTGTAGAACGGACAATTTTGAAAATTCCTAAATGCAAACCTGTATCCCATTTACTGCATGATCTGTGCTGGCTGCCTGTGGAGAAGAGGGTGTTTTTCAAGGCACTGTGCCTCATGCACAAGGCGCTTTATAAGACAGGCCCGTAGTATTTTCAAGAACGGTTCTCCTGGTACGTGCCCAGTAGGAGCCTTAGATCTAGCTCTGCATTTATGGTTACGGTCCCAAGAAACAAACGAGACAACTGGGGTGGCAGAACGTTAGCCTATCAGGGAGGAAAACTATGGAACGCTCTCCTCTTGGCTCTCCGCGCTCAGCCGGCACTACAGGTGTTTAGGAAGCAGCTGAAGACCTGGCTGTTTCCACATTAAATCAATGAGGTCACCTGGTCTCCCCACCCCACTCTAAACTTATGACTCCCTCTTTTTCGGGCCTGAATCTGTTCAGTGCTAAGACACCCTCGGGTAATGCGTGCTTTATAAAATCATTTCATTCATTCATTCATTGCCAGTACTCAAGAGACTGCAGAACCGAGATGCACAAAGAGACAGTGAGTTGAAAGAGGCTTGCATATGCTGGTTGGCGAGTCTCATGTCTGAGATGATGGAAGTGTCTCCTGCAGCCTTCACTTTGAGCTCCTCATCTTCTGAAACCAACATAAGCTCCAAGTCAAATGCAGAGTGTGCATGAGATACATACAGTGCAAAACTAGAGATAGTATGGGGCAATGGAAGTGGATCGAAAGCCTCCTTATTGCCAGTGGAATGACTGCTGCTTGCCGGTAACCCAGGGCATCACTTGCATACATTCACCATGCTCTTTTGCTGCATTCATCCATTGTGACTTATAGGATCAAGCAATGTAATATTGACTACAGTAGATCTCTCTTTTGCTAGTCAGCACAAGACCTTTTCAGACGCGTGGGAAAGCACTCTGGAAGAATCCACGCAGGTTCGCATTTGCATGCTTTTTGCTCACCCCGCCCCCTCCAACCCAGACATTTAAATTATACACATTTTTTCTGTTAAAAAGTCGTATACAACTATTCAATATTTGATTATTTTAATATGAATAGTAAACAACATTTTTTACATTAATTAAAAGTTTCACTTTTATTAAAAACATTTTTTTATTCATTTAATAAATAATTTTAAAGAACATTTAGTAAATATTACAAATAAAAATGTTAGTTAAAAGTGTTAGTAGCAGGATTTTTAATTGTTAAATTATAATGCACAGATAAATATTATATACTTATTATAATGCAAATTATTATTTATAAATTAATTTAAGATATTAAATTGGGTAATTATCAAGTACGCATTTAATGTAATGAGTTAATGTCCTGTAACACTTTATTTGATTAGTTCAAGGTGAAAACAATGTTTACAATTAATTTACATTGATATTATACATCAATATATCTTTAGATTGAAAATCTTTAATCATTTTGCTGGGCGTACCAATTAGACTAGCTTTATAACTTCTCTCAATCCCTGTGGGCTGCTTTACAAACCCTTGTGATGGGTCCAGTTTCATATGGGGTTAATTATGGTACCGGTACGCCAGTGGGTGGAGTACAAAACAATGTTTGTTTCCCAAGTGCTACCAAACAGTGACAAGAAAGTTCACGGCCAAAAATACAATCAGTCTGTGTGAGATCGAGATGTCTGCGAGACAGTGAGCAGATGGGCCCAGCTCTCCACGCTCCCTCCCAGATGGTATGCTGACAGGCCGCCCCTTTTCACAGTCTGACTTTTAAAATTAATAACATTGCTCCTACGTGGGAGTGTGCTGTGGATTTGATGCGTGTGAGCGAGTATTGGCTCTTTCTAGATTTTGTGTTTCTGCAGGTTTTTCCATGCTGCATTTAATTCTTGAGTGGTGGTTAGTGTGAACTGGTTCACCTCTAAATGTCCCAGGGGCATATTATCAAGCCCATTATCGCCGTTTTAGCGGCAGTGTTCTGCCGCTAAACCGGCGATAATTTTAACGCCGGTCTTGATAATATGCCCCTGGGGGAGTTCAGGCTGTGGTCAGGAGTGCATGAAGGAAGCAGCTGAGACCTCTAGATTTGAGTCTGAAGGCAGTTCGAGATTCCCACAGTGCCTGTCTGTCGGTCATAAATGTGAGCAAACGATATGCTCGTCCCATCCCTGGTATGGCCTCTCTGCTGAGCACACCCACCCAGAGCCATGCACACAGATGTTCCACTTGTAATTTCCATTTTATATGAAAGTGAAAAGGAGGTATGCACAGGAGTTGCAATTTTGACAGCTGCAAAACAAAGACAATGCTGTGTTCACAGGTGAGGGGTGCGCGTGCGTGAGTATGTGAGAGAGATAAGTAATTCAACACTTAACTTTCATTGGAAAGGGTTATGACTTATACTAAATATGATGTACAATGGTTGCTGTATTTGCATTCGAATTTTGAAAGCATCACGCTCAGTTTGCTGAGCTAGCGCCGATTCTCCCCATAAGCACCCCTGTGTCTGCTCTGCCCTATAGAAAACCACACACCAGATGCATCGTGCACGGCTGCGGATGTCTCTGTTGGGGGTCTCCGATTTGAATCCTGGGGGGAACGCACAGCCTCTCATCCTTCAGAGGACCAACAAATACCACTGGGCATTATAAACACATTACAAACACCTGCTGTCAGCACATATAAATTACGCATATATACGAGGCGCTCTATATTAATGCAGCATTAATCCCTATGATTACCTCTATATCAGCATCTCAGCATGAGCCCCGCCGTTTATTGGTGCAGTAATAACCTTTTACAGTTATTGTTGTGGAATTGCGAGGGGGGGGGGGGTGTTAAAGCCACTTTAATTACGTATCATATAAGTCACTGAAGCACAGGGGAGAGATTACAGCATCCTTTTTGTAGGCCTATATTCATGGGCAATAAAGTGTGTCATTAGACCAACCCGGGTACCAAAACTGGCATCGCTGAGCTCGTGGACGGTTCCGGGCACACAAGGCTACTGAGTTGTCGAGGTGGGCGAGCCAACGGGCAGGATTGATTTTAAGAGTCTGCGTACAACCCGAGCACTGAACATTTTTTGAGGGCATGGAAATCATGTAAGCGTAATGTTAAACAATTATAACGTCTTCCAAACAAATAAAAAAGTATATTTGTTTAACAAACTGAAGCGTTTTACCATAGGTCATCAGCTTATATAACCAGGGCGTTAAGTGAGCCGGGTCCTGCCGGTGCTGAGCCCTGCAGTTCTAACAAGCAGGGGCTGGGACAGGTCCCTATCGGCCTGTCCATTTTTACCCTCACCCTCAGGGTAAAAAAATTAACAGCTAGATTCATCAAAGACCCGTTTTGCGAGTCTTTAATAGCGATTCATAAGGAATCGCTATTACAGACTCGCAAAACGGGATTCATGTAGGAATCGCAAAATTAATTGCGATTCCTACACATTCCTTATTTGCGATTAGCAAATTCCTAAGCGCAAATAAGGAATAACTCTCCATTCTTTCCTATGGGCCTAAAGGCCCATAGGAATGAATGGGGAGTATTCCTTATTTGCGATTAGCAATTAGCTAATCGCAAATAAGATAGCGATTTCAAGGGTGCCAGGGGTGTCCAAAGGACACCCTGTAGCACCCCTGAAATGCTAATTTAAACAGGTGTTGCGCACACACATGTCCAAAGGACATGTGTGTGTAACATGCAACAGAAAAAAATGCACTAAAGTGCTTTTTACTATTTTTTCGCTATTTACCACGAAGTCAGACTTCGTGGTAAATAGCGACCAAATATTGCGAATTCGCAATTTCCAATTGGTTAATGAATTGCATTTAAGGAATCTCTAATAGAGATTCCTTAAATCCAATTCCTTGCAAATATGCGATTTCGCAAATAGCGATTTTTTCATTTGGGATGATGAATCGCAAATGCAAAAATTGCACTCGCAAAGGGCCAGATTCTCAGAATCTGGCCCTTTGCGAGCGCAATTTAGCTTGATGAATCGGACTTCAAATCTTAGCTCTCCAACAGTGCCGCCCTTCATTGCCATTGATGTAACTTCAAAGAGACTCGTTATATTTCTTTCACAGTCTCATTTCAGAACTGAAGCATTTTCAATATACGATACTACAAAGCCAGTGTTGTTGCTTATTTATTTATCTTATGCGACAAACAGCCATTGACAAACCCACTAGTACTGGCTTGTTGTAAGAGTGATGTTACTTGTTGTATTATATTTTTATTCTGGATGTAATGACAGGCGTAGCAAATTACCAGTCGGGCAGCACAGTTAGCTAAACACAGATTGTCAGTGTACAGTGCTTTTAAGCCACGCCCTTAATTAGATCTGTCACGCTCTTTTGAGAGACCTCCCTCCTTTTGTCATCCCACTTAAAGCCCTGTATATCACACTATTTAGACGTATTTGTTAAAGTGTCACTGTTTAATCAGGAACTGTTAAAAACATGCACACTCCCCTGCTGTGATGAAAATGCAATTGGTGAATTAAGATGCAAGTAAATTGTAATATAGAGCCAAAATGAGGCCTACATTATTACAGATGGAGAAATATTATATTCTATTAAAGCAAGTAAGCGGTTTTGGTACAGAGCACGCGTTTTTGAAGGCCCTCTTTTATTACATATGCTCCGTTAAAAAAAAACTATTTGCCGAAGATCACATCATTTGCGAGCTGGGTAGCCGGCATTGATTGCAGGTTTTCTTGTTTCACATTATGTCGTGTGGCCATTCTATGTCTATCTATTGTATTCTGGGCCACTACTAGCTCCCGCCCGCCTCAGGAGAGGTGGGAGAGCCACTGAGAGCTCCAGTCAGATGCCTGGCTCTTGCGTTAAGTATGTAGAGAGACCTGGCCAATTTTTGAAGCTCGGTTTCTACCACGATGGAGAAAATGAAAGTAAACAGACGCACAGTTAAAGCATGCTCAGAGTACCTGTTTACTGCATGTGGAATGACGCCACAGAGCCATCAGAGGTTTGAATCTGATGACGCCGGGTCACATGCTGACGTCCTGACCCACCCTCCTGCCTCCTACACTTGAGCTCTCCAAGATTGACAGGTAGCCAGCGACAGGACATGGCTGAAACACACGGCGCCCAGGACTACCTCAGGGAGTGATACTTGTAGAGTCCTGTTACCAGAAGGCCTGAAGATCTACTGGCCAGGGCTGGAGCCAGGTAAGCCCCGGCTCAGCCCATCATGAAGTTCGCACATTCGCGTTCGAGATTGTGCCTGTGAAAGAAACCAGACCGTCTGGTCTTGGTGTAGGAATGAGTTAGGAGTGACAGCAGCCAGGCAGAGCTGATGTTCAGAATACTATTGTAATAATTAGAAAAATAATTAGAAAATTAGCATGTTAATGTTGAAGGAAATTGAGTAGTCGGAGCCTTTTCACCTAAAGGAAACAGCCGCACATGTCAAGAGAATTAAACACATTTATTAGAGCACATAGTTCAGATCCCGAACTCCAACTGCCAGCCTTGGAGTGTACAAGGCAAGTTAAATCATAGCTAAACCGACATTGTATCCCTGACCCCTGCCAGCCTGGAGTTCCTTCCAGGGCAAACGTCCTAAAAAAGAAGTGGGGGAACTAACCTAGTTAGGCAGTATGCAAGCTACATCACGGCATGTGTCATCACGACGCGTGACATCACGGCGCATGATATCACAGCGCATGACATTACACGTGGCATCACAAGAATTGACATCATAGGAAGTGTCATTACAAACCATGACTTTAATATGTAGGTGTGATGTAAAGCGCTCTGGCACTCTGCCTTGAGATGGGTAGCGCTTACAAGAAAAATAGTGGTGCTTAAATTATTTCAATGCCTCCTCAGGGGTAGTAAGCACTATATAAATTACATTTATTTTGTGAAAATACTGGGCGAGACCAACACTTTTGACATTCTTACAGTGCATGCATACAGTGTTTGAAATAGAAAAAAATAAAAAATGGAAGTGCAGAGTACTTGCTTGTTTCTGAGAAGTGTCAGTACTCTCCAATTAAAAGTATATTCTCTTGAGACGTGCCAGTACTCCGTACCGGCCAGTACCGGCACATTAAAAGCACTGCATGCATATCTAGTAAACAGAGCCTGAACAAAGTGAAAAGCTACCTCTCTTAAGTATGTGTGAAGTGCTAACTTTTGTTTCCCCTCTGTTGCATTTGCTTCTATGTGTGAGGCTCCTGACTGCTCCCAGCCATGAGAATCGAAGAAAAGGTGGCCTGATGATCCCTCGAATTCGGCCTTTGTTATGGGCCCAGCAGGAGTCTAAAATAAGAAAGCCCCGTCCCTGCCTGCAAGTTGTTGCTTGTTGCAGATGGAAAACAGACAAACTGCAGGCACTGCTGAAAGTGTCTTGTCTTGGTGTTAGGAAATTACACCGGGACGAGTTCAGCACATTATTTAGGGGGGCCCAACTTCTTGGCAGGGTAGACAGCGTTCACCCTGTGAATATAGTGGGAGGACCCGTCCACCTGCGTGTACCCCCGACTCGTGCCCTGGTTCCTTCTCAAGATACCTAACAGCGAATGCATCTGCCAGTAGTTCAAGTGCATTCTGTGGACGCATCTGTTCTTCTTATTTAGCTTTTAACTGTCTTTCAAACCTTTTGCAAAACGTTCCTGCTGTCTGACTAGCCCTATCGTGAGTTCAAAGTGGCCTGGAGAGCCTTTGAGCTCACGAGGCCACACAACACCAACATAGTTGTGTTGCAGCCATATTTGTTTTCTCTTTAGAGGCAGCTCGTGCTGTGGGACCTACTGGATGAGAACTGAGAATAAGTATATTGAAGATATTTCACACAAACTGAAGGATGTTTCTCACAATGATGTATACAATGGGGAAAGGTTTCCCCATACAGCTGAAATGAAGGAACACGCTAATCCTTGTTGCGTTGTGGTGGCGGGGAAAAGACTGCCGAACCACCCAGGAAGGTGGGCAGGTGCATGTGGGCCTAACCTGCACAGGACAGGCAGCGCGTGATCACATACAAATGGAGACCACACAGATTGGCTCTCATTCATAAGCGCGGGTGTCTCGTAACTGAGCCCGCCTCGCGTTATGCATATTTATTTAGTAGCGCCCACCTAATGTGGGCTCAACCATACTGACACACGTCATCGGGGTGAGCCTATGCACACCCCTGGCAACTTTATAGCAATGTTCTAAACCTGACTAGAATATCGCAATGGGCGATATAATATATTTCTCCCCAAAACAAAATTGAACAACACCTTTAATCATATAGCTGGTGCAGTGACCAACCACAATCTCTGAATGTTCCACCGCTGCACCCCACAGCCAGTATCTTCATCCACACAGGCACTCATCTAGCAGTGATAGTCTCTCAGCCTGCTGGACGGCTGGGGATTTTGTCTCAGTCCATACTGCATCCAATTTTCACGACTGTCACGGGCGACTCTAGGAGTCCTAGGATGACTCCAGGGCTCCTTCTTGGGGGTCCAGGGACCTCGAATTCTGCTGCTTCAGCTTCCTCTTCTGACCATTCTTCCACTTCCATCCAGTCCCTGGTCACAACCCGGCTCTGGATTGTCGTGTCTGAAACAGTGTGAAACCTCTTGAAAGCTAACACGTTCCTGGTGATTGATTCCAGACCTTTGCGGTCCGTAACTTGAGTGCGTCTCATGGATGTGATGCGCCACAGATCCTTCTCGAACGGCAGCCTGGATTTACTGCCGGGATATCGAACTTGGACAAGCACCAAATCTCCCACCTTGAGATGTGACCTCTGGGCTCTGTGATACCTGCTGACTTGATCATTTGACTTTCTTCACTAACTGACCACAACTTGTTCATCAATGGCTGCAGGTGCCCACTGTGGATGACGAGGGATAGATTCATTACTACTCTCCATTGAGAGATGTCCAGGGGCACGACATGTGGTAGCATGGGGCGTCCGTCTGTAATTCCTTAGGAAGGAGTACATTGATTGTTCAGGAGAGTCACCATTAGCAAAAGCAATGCAAATTACTTTGTTCAAAGTTCTCATGAAGCGTTGAGCTACTCCATTGGTCTGCAGCCATTTGGGAGAGGAATTTTTGGTGGACAAGCCCCAGAGAGCCTAGATATGAAGTAAATTCCTGCCCCTGAAAGGGAGGACCTTTGTCAGTCCTTAGTTCTCCGATCAATCAATGGGTGGCCATGACTTTTTCCAGCTTCGGTATGACTTTTCCGGTGCAAAGGGATGACCGCACCTCAACCTTGGGTTCCTTGGAATAATCATTGATCACTACTAATGTGTGTCTCCCATCTGGGAGGCTCCAAAAGTCCATTCTGGTGCAGATCCATGGGCCTTCAGGCCTTCGTTCTGGTCTTAACTGGTGCAGGAGGGTTTGGCTCCCTAGTCGCTTGACACCATGAACAGGATCGCACTGCCTCCTGTACTTTCTCGTCCATCAAAGGGAACCACACTTTAGTTCGAAGATGGCCTTTTGTCTTCACCATTCCCAGATGTCCTGCATGGGCCAATTGTATTACTCGATCCACCAACAACATCAGGATGATCAGGCGATGGCCCCTTAAAAGACATCCATTGGGATCAGCACACAGCTCTTCTCTCACCTGTTACAAGCTCTCGAGCACCCTCTGTCCCTCGGGAGTTAGGATTGCTCCTTGACTTTTGAGATGGTGCCACTTGTTGGTCTTCACGGCTTCAAGAGTTTTTCTGCAGACATTCGACCTGGCCAGTGGCCTGACATGCTCCTCCTTAAGGGAGAAGGGCAAGGGGCGAGATCAATCGATCGATCCGCCACATAGCGAGCATACTCCTCCATCTCCTTGACATCCTCCATTTCGCTGGGCGTGGAAGCTCGAGGATGACGGGACAGGTAGTCTGCCGGATTACCCGTTCCAGGATGATACTCATTTCTGTAGTTGTACTCTTGCAACTGAAGCATCCATTTCTCTATGCATGGTGGAGGCTTTGACACAGTTCTTGTGAAGAGTGGAATTAGAGGATTGTGATCCGTAGTGACGAGGAAAGGCTTCCCATACACATACAATCCAAAACCAAGTTTGCCTGGAATGAGTCAGCCCACACAGGTGAGTAAGAGTAACCTGGTTACTTAATGAAGGAATGGAATTCCACTCTCAGCGCAAGTGCCTTGCTTGAAATCAGTCCTGTAGTGCCCAACGCATTTCATGCAGAGTAGCATTTCTTCAGGGGCTGTAGGCAAGGAATGAGAATCATAGCGTAGCAATGGGCAAGTTACTTTTCAAATTAATAAGTCCCCGCCATGGTTGGCGTGGCCACCACCATGGCCTTTTGGATCTTGTAGTGCTCACCGTATGTCTCTAGTGAGTTGCTCCTACACGATTATGAAGATCACCAAAAATTAAAACACTCTTGGGTGGCGAAGAGCCTCCTGTGTTGATGAAGAGGCACATAGTATATTCCTCAATTCAGGCACACCCATCCCTAAGCTGTGGCGTAGTTTGCCACCACCACGGGGCTGCACCACAGCGCAGCATAGCTTGACTCTGGAATCAGACTGCGCTGCTTTCAATCCAAAACCAAGTTTGCCTGGAATGAGTCGGCCCACACAGGTGAGTAAGAGTAACTTGGTTATTTAATGAAGGAACGGCATTCCACTCTCAGCTCAAGTGCCTCACTTGAAATGAGTCCTGTAATGCCCAACGTGTTTCATGCCGAGTAGCATTTCATCAGGGGCTGCAGGCAAGGAATGAGAATCATAGCGTAGCAACGGCAAAGTCACTTTTAAAATTAATAATACACATACAAATGGAAGTGTCAGCACCCCCAGTATATTGGAATGTCCTCTTTTTCAATCTGGGAATATCTCTGTTCCGTGGCAGTCAGTGATCGGCTTGCAAAGGCCACAGGACCCCACTCATCTTCTTCGCGGGGCATTGCATTTGGACAGCATCTAGCCCAGAGGGCATGCGTCCACAGCGATTTCATTTTGTTGCTGCTGGTCAAAGTTCCTCAGTGTGGTGGAGCTTGGGAGGGCATCTTTGGTAGCCTGAATAGCCGCCTCCTGTTCCGTGCCCCACGACCAGGGGTTCAAGGTTTTGGTCAACTCTTGCAGCAGTGTTGTAAGAGAGGAAAGGTCTTTTATGAACCAGCCACAATAAGTGACCATTCCAAGAAAACTGCGCACCTTGGTGACATTGGTTGGTGCTGGGGCATCTTTAATATCCCTTACTTTCTCAGGATCAGGGGCTACTACTTCCACCAAAAAGATGTATCCAAAGAACTTTAGTTTCTCCTGTAAGAACCCACATTCTCCACAATGGAGGACTCTTGGATTCTTTGTAGCACTTGTCTTAGCCTGGTGTTGTGTTCTGGTATTGACTTTGCGTGGAACAGAATGTTGTCGCTGACATGTCAGCAAGGTGTTCTCTGATGGTTTTATGGAATACCTCTGCCACACTGGATATTCCAAAACTGACATACAAGGAGAATGTCGTTATGTACCGGGACTGCTCATCCAGGACCAGTTGGTGGTATCCAGACCGAAGGTCAAGCTTTGAAAACCAGCTGGCCTCACTTAGCTCACCAATCAGATCGTCAATGGTTGGGGTCAGAAGTCTTTCTCTGTTTATCGCGGCATTGGAGAGTCGTATGTCCACACACATTCTCACCTCCCCGGGTTGCTTGGGTTTTCGAGCAACCATAACGGGCGACACCAAGGGGGCTGGTCCTTTTACCTTTAAAATGCTGCCTGCCTCTTCCAACATTTTTAGTTCCTTCTCCACCAAAGGTCTTAGATGAAGGCATTGCACCTGCGTCAAAGAGCTATTGGCTATACAGAAGGGTCGATGTACAAGTGTATTTGTTTTCCTTCCAGGAACCCTATGCCATTAAACACTTGAGGAAACTCCTCCAGGCTATGACTTATCTCTTCTCAATGTTTTCGCGAATGCAAAAGTGATTATGCCTAGAGCCTCTGCCGACCAACATCCTAGCAGCATTCCATGCCCTTCGCCTGTCACATACACCAGAGCTTCTACCACCTTTAGGTCATAAGCAATTGTTTGTCTTGAATTGACTTCTGATAACAAGTGGCTTCATTTGGTCACACGCAAAGACTTTGATTTTAGCAGGGGTCGATTGTGGTGGTGAGTTCATTTTTTCATAGGCTTCAGAGGACATGATATTTATGGTGGCTCCCGTATTTATGATCGCAGTGGATGGACGCTCTCCCACTAATACTTGACAATGTGGTAATCGACTCTTCGTTTCATATGTTCTTCACCGTCATCGTCATTCATTCCACAGTTTCTTTCCTTGGAACTAGATCTCAAAGTCTGTCCTTTGCTAAAGCGACATACTTTCATAAAATGGTTAATTTTTCCGCATGCCGTGCACTTCTTGGCCCTTGCAGGGCACTCTGATGGCCGATGGGATGGTCTCCCACAGTATCCACACATCCGCGTTCTTGGACTCCGCACCTTACTTGACTGAGAATGGGTGTTTGAAGCGACAGCATTGACTGGCTCAGTCTTGATAGGCTTTTGAAGAGCAGCCTCCATGTGTTCCTCCCGTGCTTTTGAGAGTTCTTTTGTCCGCCCTAGGGTGAGAATCTCAGCTACTGATTTCCCTGACTCCTCTAGAATCCTTTCTCGTAGCTTCACTGAAGCACACCCTTGAATAATTTGACCTCTGATGTCCTCAGTTTCGTCTTGAAAACCACACATGGCAGCCAACTTCTTTAAGTGCGCATGGAATACATCTAAGCACTCCTCATGCTATGCCTTGCCTGCCTAAAGATGCACCGGTCATAATCTTGATTAGTCACGGGCTCAAAATGTGCATTGAGGACCGCAATTAGCATGAGGTGTGTCTTGGGAGCTCCTTCCGCCACTGTCTTAGAGATTTTGTAAATGTCTCTCCCCTCTAGATGAAGTAGCATGGCCCATTTTTGCGTATTATCAACTTTTGAGGATTCAAAAAACAAGAGAACTCTCCCTTCCCATTCCCTCCGCCTTGGTGCTTGTGCTGACGGGGTCCCGTCAACAATAAAAGGTTCTAGCGCAGGAATGTGGGCCATGGAGGCTGCAAGCTATATAGTGCCCTTCTCTGTGCTGAGCCTGGCATTGGGGCTCTGTAGTGGTTTTGTTGCCTGTGCGTGTGGTTGCTGTCATGCAGCGTGCTATGCCCAGCTATACACCACTCACAGTTGTCGGGCTCAGGACCACAATCACTGGTACTGTTCAGTGGGAGCTCAGTAGACCTCAGTTCTCTTCCACCATGTGATAGTGTGCTTTTCCGGGCGTGGTCTCTCCAGCTCGACACTTACGCGCTGTGGCTTATCAGGATGCCAGCAGCTGTCCTGGAAAGGCTTCCGAGTGGCTCAAGGGCGTGGCTCCTCCTGCGGCACGAGTATTACGCACATGTGAAAATGGTGTACAGCAGCTGGAGAACAGTCTTTAATGAGTCGATCCCACCCTGGTTGCCAATTGTTGTGTTGTGGTGGCGGAGAAAAGGCTGCAGGACCGCCCAGGAAGTAAGGCAGGTGCATGCGGGCCTAAGCTGCGCAGGACAGACAGCGCGTGATCGCATACACGCGAGGACCACACCGCTGGGCTCTTATTCGTAATGGTGGGGGTATTGCAACAGAGCCCGCCTCGCGGTTACGCATATTTATTTTGTAACGCTATGGGCTCAACCATACTTACACACGCTGTCGGGGTGAGCCTATGCACACCCTCGGCAACATTATAACAATGTTCTCAACCTGACTAGAATATCGCAATGGGAGATATTACAATCCTGTTGAGCACAAGTTGAGGAATTTATGATCAGGAGAAAATTGCCTTAAATGTCGTAGAACATTGGCAAGGAAGAGAAAATTCAGGCAGCAGATTTGTGAGTATATCTTTTTCTTGTTGTTTTAGTACAAAATAAATATGATTCGCTTCAGGACCTTTTTTGAGGCTCAGTGCTTTCTTCCAAAAATAATAGAATTATTAAGTGTTGGGGAAAGCTAAATATTTTACCACTTTGCAGTTAAAAGCACAGTACCAGCAGATTGAATTATTTCCCAAAATGCAAGATTTTACCAGGGTTTTCACTCCAGATAGAGTTTTTAGACATACCAGAATACCATTTGGTTGGCATTAGTCACCAGTTTTCCCCCCAAAAATGTTGCTTCTATTTAGGGAAGGGCATGGCATGGTCATATTCCCAGATATTTTCAGATTTTAACCAACAACAGAATTGTATGTTGTATTTTGCTTTGGCAAAGGGATGACTCCGCAGTGGTATAAATGTCTTTCTTGCATGTTTAAGGAGATATAATACTTGGGACCTTACATTTTTGGAAGACATAAAGCCTATTACGTTCCATTGAAGAAGTCCCTGTGCCAAAACGTAAGGAATATTTAAGTCCTATCTAAGTTTGTGCAATTTTCATTTGTGTTATGTGAAGAATTTTACCAACGTTACTGCGCCCCTTCATCAGTTGTTAAAGATAGGAGTAATATTCAATTGGATGAATAATTATGAGCGATCATTTAAATTACTTAAAAAATCTATTGTGGGGGAGTCTCATCACAGTTAGTTTTTGCAAACAGTCCAATACATGACTTGAGTTGATGCCAGAGGAGAGGAATTGTGTGTTGTCTGTACCATCTTCCCCTAGCCCTGAAGCATGCAGTTGAAGTACACAATACACAGGAGCTGTAGTTAAACATGTCTTTATTCTTCAGCATACACTCACGCACTGGGCATTACCTCATACTTCTCAGATAACCACAACCTGACAAATCCTAGCATATTATGCAGTTCCTGTCTAGAGTTTGCGCCAGAACCACGAGGGTCCTAGTGCGTATAACACCAATATGCTGAATCTCTTCCATAGTTTAACAAAAAGTGGCAGACATCTTTGGAAATCACATCCTGTTGCAGGGATTCTGCTCAGGAACATTACCCTGCTTGGGACCATAAAACATCAGTATGTAGGGACTGAGCAACAATACCACCTCATTGTCTATTAACCTGAGTCTGACTAGCTATATTGCCCCACTTGCCCTCTTAACCTTTCCACAGAAACAAGTGAATGGGCACCCCAGAACACAACACTCTCTACCCTCTTAGGGATCGCAGTAACTGGACACACTCTTTCACTCTCTCACTTGTACTTGTCCAGAATAGGATAAACAAGAGACACAAAGGAAGATTATAATATTTATTTAAACTATTGTGCTGTAAGATGCACTATTTATGCCACAATTTGAAAACAAATGCATACCAAAAATTTCATTTGCATGGTTAACAAACAATATAGCATAAAAAGCCCTGTCATGTTAAAAGAAGGATTAGCCTGAACACCACCTTTTCACACTGAAGCTAAATGATTATATATTTTAGATCTCTACGATTAGTGGCGGACCCCCTACCTTAGCATACATAGATGGATGCTCTACATCTCTGCAGATGCAACACTCTTGCCTCAGGACCTTTGCGCAGTGCGTGTTTTTTCAAAACCTGTGTCCTCAGTTATATAACAAGATATGTTTGTTCACAAACAGCAGCTACATCCTCTTGTTATGTGTAAGTGCTAGTGTCTGACCAGAGAGAATAACAAGGGGCATTGTTCTTTGACCTTGTCTAGTGTGTTCAGACCAATTCCCAGGAAAGGAACAAAATACGAAAACATGTGCAGGTTCGGCTGATCTGAGATGATCAGGGTCCACATTGATCGGACAACTGCAACTTAGGCTAAGGAGCTTGAGCCAGACTTGCTGGCGGGGTTGCCTCACACTTGGTTTCGGAACTCGACAAATGTCGTAGTAGGTGTTTAAAATGTGATGTGTCCTGAAGGATGGTCTGTCCAGGATGATGTGCTGTCACCATTTGTCTTTTGCATGCCACAGCCTGTACAGGATCGGCTACAAATAGAGTGTCCCTTTTCTGTTTTTGCTTTTGTATAATCAGTACCCGGTCTCCTTCATCAAAGATTGCTTCCTGGGCGACACTGGTTGAAATAGGACTTCATTTTCCTTTTCAGAGTCACATCAGTGTTTCTAATTTGATCAGTGTTGACAGACCTATCGGAGGTGCATTGCAGCAGTTTTATTCTGATGGCTCTCCCAAACATTTTTGATATTTGATATTTATTAATTTTTATAAAGCGCGACTATCGCTCCGGAAGTAGCATCTTGGCGCTGAGCAATCAGAAGAGACCGGCTTGGTGAGATCAGGAATCATATGGCTGCGAGGACTAAAGGGTCGGGTTGAAGAAAAATCCAGGTCTTCAGGAGTTTCCTGAAAAGGCTTTCTGAGGGGGCATGCCTAAGGTTAGAGGGAAGGCCGTTCCATGCCTTAGCCGCCAGAAATGAAAAGGTTTTTCCACCTTTCGTTTTGAGCTTAAACCTGGGTATGGTAACCAGATTGGCTCCTGATGACCTCAGGCAGCGCGATGGAATGTACTGAGGGAAGCGCTTGACAAGGTAGGAGGGGCCTGTGTTCTTGGTGGCTTTAAAAACAGTGACAAGGAGTTTAAAAAGGATCCTTTTGTGGAGGGGCAGCCAATGGAGGGTGTTGAGGGCCGCAGAGGCCGAGGACCTTCTCGGAAGTCCGAGAACGAGCCTGGCCGCCGCATGCTGGACGCTCTGTAACTTCTTGAGGGTGGACTTTTTTATACCTGCCAGGATACCATTACAATAATCAAGCCTGGACAGGATCAGAGCCACGGCCACTGATTTCCTGGCAGAAATAGGGAGAAAGTCGAAGAATTTCTTTAGCTGTCTAATGAGGTTAAAACAACACCCTGCAGTGATGCGCGCATGGTCGTCAAAACTGAGGGACGAGTCGAATTGGACACCCAGATTGCGGGCCGATGAGACAGCACTAGGGGGTGCCTCAGAGTGTTGGGGCCACCAGTACTTTGGAGAGAAAAGGGTGTCTTTGCCTAAGGGTATGATTTCAGTTTTGGCGCTATTGCACTTGAGGTGGTTATTATTGAGCCACGCAAAGACTTGGGAAAGGCAATTCTGGAATCTAAGAGCGGCATCGGGAAGTTTTTTGTCTATGGTGACGACAAGTTGGGTGTCGTCAGCGTAAGATGTTACGAGGATGCCATGAGATTCAATCAGGGTAAGCAGGGGGGCCATGTAAATATTGAAGAAAAGTGGGCTAAGAATGGACCCCTGGGGCACACCTGATAGAATGGTTCTTTCGCTAGAAAGGAAGGGACCAAGTGAGACTGTTTGTGATCTGTTGGATAGAAATGAAGATATCCATTTCAGAGCGGTATCCGACACACCAATTTCGCGCATTCTGTGGATGAGGATTGCATGAGAGATGGTATCAAATGCTGCGGTTAAGTCGAGCAGGATGAGTACTGCGTGTTTCCCCTCATCCTGCAGGAACTTAATGGTGTCGGACAACTCGATCAGAGCAGTTTCTGTAGAATGGCCGGAGCGGAAACCAGATTGCTGTGGATGGAGAATATGGTTGTTTTCTACAAAGGCTTTTAATTCTGCCTGTACTATTTGCTCAGTAATTTTGCCCAGTGCTGGGAGTAGAGAGATTGGGCGCATATTGGAAAGGTCTGTCGGGGATTTATTATGTTTTTTCATTAGCGGCTTTACAATGGCTTTCTTCCATTCAGCCGGGACGATGCCTGTGCTGAGGGATTGATTAATGATGGAATTAATAAGGGGGTTGACGGCCTCAATGAGAAGATGGAGGATAGCCGGTGGACAGGAGTCGGTGGGGGCTCCCGAACGGCAGGTCATGATGGCCTTCTGGGATTGAAGCAGGGATACTGGTGAAAAATTACAAAAAGAGGGTGAATCAGTGTTGTGAGGTAAGGGGGGAGTGGCAGGAGGAGGGAAATCCTTGTGGATGTTATTAATTTTCTCAACAAAAAAATCAGCGATTTGGTTACAAAGAGTTTGAGATGGGGGGATTTTGATGCCAGGGCTTTGGGGTGGGTGAAAGACTTAACAATATTGAAAATGGTTTGTTGTTTTTGATTAGCTACTTCTATAGCTGTGGTGAAAAACTCTTTTTTGGCTTTCTTTATGTGGGACAGGTATAGTTTCCTCTGCCGAATGTATAGGGTTCTGGAGGTGGGGTCGTATGTTTTCCTCCACTCTCTTTCAAGAATCCTACACGTACGATGACTGTCGGTGAGGGCCTGAGTATACCACGGGGCATTGGGCTTCCTTTTATGGGAGATTGGTTTTTGGTGGGTTGACTTGGCCTTATCCAGAACCAGTTTATTGATCCAGATATGGAAATTTTTGGAATCTTGGGATACATCTCCTATGATAGTGGGAGGATGGGTAGGGAGCTGAGGATGGGACTTAATGAACTCAGCTACTTTCTTCCAGTTTATCGCAAAGGTTGAAGGGGAATTCTTAATGTGTGGATGGGGAGAGGGTTTTGCCTTGATGAAAAAAGGTATAAAATGATGGTCAGTCCAAATTTGTGGGATTGGGGGGGATACAGTTAGAGTGGCTAAATTGTTGCAAATGCCATCTAGTGTGTGTCCGGCCGAGTGCGTGGGGGGCACGACCAGTTGAGAAAGACCAAAGATATCCAGGGATTGTTGAAAAGTTAAAGTGTGGGGGTCTACGCGGGATTCCAAATGAAGATTGAAATCACTGAGAAGAGTGAAGCTGGGGTAATGGGTCAGGAGAGATCCAAGAGTTTCGTCCAGGGAGTCCAGGAAAGGCGTGGCGTTTCCGGGGGGGGATACACAAGTCCACCTGTAAAAGAGGTAGAGGAGTTGATGTGAATCACAAAGCCTAAACTCTCACAATCCTTGAGAGAGGTCAGTTCAAATGTGTGGTATCTAACATCTTTTCTGATGATGATGGCTAACCCGCCTCCCCTGCCGACTGGTCTATCTCGTCTGAGAATCGTGAAGTCAGGGGGAAGGGTAGTTGCCAGATCTGGATTAGATGAGTCATTTAACCACGACTCGGTGATAAACAGTGCGTCTAGATCATGGGAGAGTACAAGGTCATGGGTATCTTGTCCATGACATGCTAGAGATCTGGCGTTAATAAGTCCACAACGAAGGATAACTGGCTTATGTAAAGGTGGAGGGGAAGGGAGTGGGATAATGGCAGTGGGTCCCAAGGATGACCATCTACAGAAGCGGCATGAGAATGGTCCCCAGAGGTGAGCAATGGGACGGTGATCCCTGCAGCTATGGCTTGCTGTTGTCGGGCGCATAGCGAGTAGCGTGTTAGAGTCATACCTGAGAACATGGTTGGATTGAGCAGCATGGCCCGCGCCCGACGCCGTCCTGGCGCGGACGGGCGCAGACGGGCTTGGCTTTGGCGCGGCTTCGGCGCGCCCGCTGCGCCAGCCCGCTGCGCCGTCTGGCCGGATTGCACATTTATGCAAAGGAAGAAGGGTGGGAGGACGGCGCGACTAGAGCGCTGACCTCACCTGCCTCGCTCAATATGGCGCCCACCGCCGCCGGGTGCTGGAAGAAGACGGCTGGGCTGAGAGGGAGAGGAAGAGTAGGTGTCAAGGATGTCAGTGTGCCTGCTACTCAATTCCCCTTAGCTGACAGCCCCCCAAAGGTTGAAGTTTAAAATTGGAATAAAAACGCTCAGATTACTGTGCTCGTAATTGTGACAATTTGCTGCCTAAAATCGCTATTTCTATCAGTTTCAGTCGCTCGCAGCCCCAGTACCTCTCACCAGGGAGAGCTTCTGAAAGGCGCAGAGCGCTGGGCAGGGCTCCCTAAATACAACAGAAGGGCGGGAGGACGGCGCGACTAGAGCGCTGACCTCACCTGCCTCGCTCAATATGGCGCCCACCGCCGCCGGGTGCTGGAAGAAGACGGCTGGGCTGAGAGGGAGAGGAAGAGTAGGTGTCAAGGATGTCAGTGTGCCTGCTACTCAATTCCCCTTAGCTGACAGCCCCCCAAAGGTTGAAGTTTAAAATTGGAATAAAAACGCTCAGATTACTGTGCTGGTAATCGTGACAATTTGCTGCCTAAAATCGCTATTTCTATCAGTTTCAGTCGCTCGCAGCCCCAGTACCTCTCACCAGGGAGAGCTTCTGTGACCAGTTGTCGAGTGAGGAGTTGCTCTATAGGGTCTGAGGTCCTGAGGTCCTGGTACCAGGATTTTTTTCAGGTCGAGTCCTTCCAGGGATATTTGTTGAATGATTGTCTTGAGGGTAACCATGACTCGTTCAATGACACCATTCACTTGGGGCCTGTGAGGTGTGCTCTTTTGGTGTTTGACGTTAAGTTAAACAAAAATTTCTGTGAACTCTTTGCTCTTAAAGGGTAGTCCATTGTCAGACTTGAGGATTCCAGAAAGACTCCACATCTTTTTCTTATCAGCATTGCTGGCGAAAATGATTTGTTCCACTGACAGAGCCGCTGGTGTACTGGATTTCATCATAAAGTTGAGATATGCTTCAGCTGTCTTGGATGTAGAGCTGTGATTATGTAGCAGCACTCGTGAAAAGTAGTCTTCAGGGTTTGGCTCTTTCACCAACGTGTGTATAATCTCATAGTCATACTTTTGAAGTCTTTACCCACACCTTTCAATGGAAAGGGGCATTTTGGCTTTAGATTTCCAGAAATTGCGAGTAGTGCATGGTGGTCTGTTATGGCAGTAAACCACTTTCCATAGAGGAATACATAAAAACGTTCACAGGCCCACACCACAGCCAGACTCTGGCTATGAGTAGGTATGTTCTGTCTCAGACTGGCTGCGACTGGCATAGAGCACAATATGTCTCTGAGCATTTAATGGGAAACCATTGTGTTGAGCAAGGATTAACCTGAGCCCAACTGGGCTTGTATCAACCATTATCTAGGTATATAATTCGGGATCAAAATGGGCCATTCCAGTTGCATTCTCAATTACATGTTTATTGTCTCTGAAACTTTTATCGCACTGTGGAGACCAATGAAAAGGCACATTTAGCTTTGTTAAGAGTAGTGGGGCATTCACTGTAGCAAAGTTGCAATTGTATTTTGAGCAATAACTGGCCATGCCTAGGAAGATTCTCAGCATTGTAACATCTTACAGGGGGGGTAAGTGGATGACAGTTCTTGCACTTTATCTGCGTCTGGAGTCATACCCCCATCAGAGAATGTATGCACAAGGAACTTGAGTTTGGTCTTGTGAAACTCACACCTGGCAGTATTCAGAGTGAGGCCTACATTAGTGAATAACTGGCACACTTGTTTGAGGGTTTTGTTGTATTCTTTATGTGTTTTTACAAAAAACAGTATTTCATCACTATAGTTGAAAGCATGTGGCACAAGTTGAATCATTCGGAAAATGGCATCTTGAATTATTTCAGCAGCCGAAGATACTCCAAAGCTCAGTCTCTTGAATCTGAACAAACTAATGAGACAACAGGCAGCAATGAACCTGCAGTTCTCTTCTAGATGGTACCCTTTATTGAGGTCAAGATAGGAAAATACTTAGGTTACATTCAGTTTCATGACCATATCCGCTATGTTTAGGCCATGGTGTATCTCTCTCTCTCTCTCTCTCTCTCTCTCTCTCTCTCTCTCTCTCTCTATCTCTCTCTCTCTCTCTCTCTCTCTCAATGGCTTTGTTTAGCTGGCGCATGTCAACACAAATGCACACAGATCCACTGCTGTCTTTTTTGGGCACTATGACTATGGATGAAACGATAGTGTGGGACCTCTGGAGCATTCAATGATGTCATGCTTCAAGAGTGCTTCCAGTTCTTTCTCCTTGGCTTGTTGTAGGTGAAAAGCAACTCTGTGATGTCGCTGAGCACAAGGGTAAATATCTTCACTGATATAAAGCTGTAACCAAATTTTCTTGAGTTTTCCCATGTTGTGGAACAACGGTGGGAATCAGCTCTTGAACTCAGATTGAGCACAAAGGTTGTAGTTGAGGAATGTCAACCCCTTATCAGCAGCGGAGGCAAAGCTAACTAAAGAGGCATGCTACAATGTTCCTTGTTGAAAATGAATGGTGACTTGCCCCAATGTCTTTTTGTGTTATATTGTTGCTGTGAACAACCCTTAGTTTTGGAGCACTCACTTTTCAACGTGATTTTGAGACAGTGTCCAAAAGAAGTCTGCTGTTTTGTTTGCCATGTTTTCGCTGAATTGTGCTCTTCTTCACCAGTAGATAATTCAACATGGGCATGCTGCCTGTTGATAGATACCATTAGGGCACACTCATCTTCTTCATCAGTATTCCATATTAACATTAAAGAGCCTTTCTACGATGAACTTGATGACAATTGATTTTGCCTGACCTCCACTTGTCCTAGTTGATGTAACCTTTGGGTTTAGTGGTTTGGGCGAGAATTGTTCTGGAATGTTCTTGTGTTAATCTTCTCTTTCTGTTGTGACTCACTTGATTTGTCTTTGGCTGGGCACACAGTTATGAAATGATTTCCTTTCCCACAACCTCAACAGATCTGTCCAATGGCTGGGCATTCACCAACATGGAGAAACTAAAATCCACATCAAGAGCACAGTTTTGTTTTCTTTAAAGATGTCAACTTACATGCATCAAGTTTCTGCCTGTGCTTGCGTGCAGGTGGAGTGGTGTGGCTCACTGGTTAGAGGCGGCAGACCCGGAAGCAGAGAACGGCCCGGGACCAGAGTTCAATTCCCGACGCGGCAGGGTTGTGGACCAGGGTCAGCAGACTTGATAATTCTCGCCTCGGTGCCTACTCTAACCAGGGATCACACTCTGCAACTCTGGGCATTAGCTTGCCTCATCTCTACAACGGTCGGGGATGCCTGGTTTCACCTTGGAGATACCCAGTAGGGACCATCTCACAGGGATAGCCAGGACAGGTTCCCCAGCGGTATACAGCGCCACGACGCCTCAGGGCAGCAGTGCGCTTTACAAGACACATACATTACATTACATTACATTACATTACATTACATGTTCACAGTCAGGGCTTATTTGTTGAAAGCGGTTCCCACTTCTCTGTCAGCAGCTTCTCAATCTGCTCATTCTTCTGCGCTTGCAACAATCAGCATTTTCTCCAAACTGTGTGTTTCTCTCAACATGTGTCTTCTAAACAAGTCTGAAAGACAGCCGTTGATGTTTCTGAGATGCATGGGTTCTTTGTCACTGAAGTCACAGAATTTGCAATGTTAATGAGTGCATCAAGTCTTTCAACAAACTCATCCATTGTTTCACTAACCTGTTGCTTTGCTTGGCTGGAGATATACCTTTTAATCGGAGGCTTGTCCTTGCGAGTGAGTGGATTCCTGTTTTCAATACATTACTGTCACTGCCATTGTGCTTGGCTGAAGATCTACCTTTTTGTGGAATGATTATGCTTCACTCTGTGAAATCTTCCTTAGCAATTCTTTCACCCCTTCACCTGCAATGTTTTTCAAGTATTACAATCCTCTTTTTATCTTCTTCTTCTAGCACATCTATGAAGTCATCAAATGATTCGATCCACGCAGCCCACCTTGAACCAATGTTTTGCCTCATAGAAGTTTTGAAAGGTGGTGGTGGCTTCAGGAACATAGCTGCATTGTATTTTCCTCTCTCTTTTTCTTCCATTGAGAGCAAGTGCTATTCAAACAGCATTCTTCGCACCAGGGAGATTGGCAACATCTGCACGCAACACCCCTGTTGCTTGAGTCCCCACGTCCGATTGGAGTTCGCGCAGCGCTTCACTTGTCTGTGACAGTGAGTGAGTTTCTGTTTTTTGTACCTGGCTGTCCTTGATGTTGTCTTTGTTTCATCTAATTCATCTAAATATTGCTCTGTGTTCAAGGTGCAGTGTAAGATCCTTGCCAGTGACCTCACTGGGGATTTCTTGGCATGTATTTTGAATGTGCTCCTTTGCAGACCCTTCAACTCCCTCTGCAGCTGTGTACTGGCTGGAGCGTGGCTGTGACCCCACATGTGCCGGTCACAAACTGCTTTGCATCGATTTTGGGCGCACGTGGCATGCATGAGCAGTTTGCTGTATTGTTGCAAACTCTCTGGGAGAGCAGTCTCGTTTTCTTTCGGGCATGTATCCCATACTCGTTGCCAGATGTACTATCTTCCCCAGCCCTTGAGCATGCAGATGAAGTTCACCACACAGCAGCTGTAGTTAAACACTTCTTTATTCCTCAGCATACACTCACGCACTGTGCATTACTTCCTAATATTCAGATAACCAAACCCTTACACCTCCACCATGTTATGCAGTTCTTGTCTAGAGTCCTCCACAGAACCACAAGTGTTCTTGTGTGTATAATGCCAATATGCTACATTGTCTTGGGGGAAATTCTTCTGTGGAAAGAATTCAAAATGCAAAAAAATGTATGTGAAATTATGTGTTATTACATGAAATACTGATTTCGGCAATTTGCAAATTTTTTGTGCAAAATGTGTCCTTACGTTCATTTTTGGGAGCATTTCGTAGTACTAAGGTTGAAAATGATGCGTGGCATAAACTACATCCACTACTGTTCCTCTTTATGTGTGCTTTCCCTATACCACCGGCATCGCCTTAAGCATTTTGCATATTAATTCTAAGGCGAAATGACAGCAATTACATGAGATTTACGCCGGCTTAAATGAGATTTAGCCAAGGCCCAGTGTAGTCTTAACTCAAAGTTCCAGGGTCAAGAAAAGACCATAGCTTTTGCCACAATATCTTTATCTGATGCAAAAAAAATACTCAACAATAGAAAGGAAACCTTTATTACATGCATGTGGTGTTGAACTTTTTAAAATGTATATGTGGTGGAATCTATAAGTCACCAGAATAGAACACTAAACTTTAACTGAACTGGTAAATAGTAATGGCACAAGAAGTGTTTCGTCAAGATTGGTTCACATTTTGTCAAAACCACATGAGTATAACGTCGAAGTAACTTTCATTCCTGAAGTACAATAAACACAATCACATTTTATTACAGACTATTTTACCAGACATCCTCTGACGAGTCCAGTGGAAGGTAACAGAAAGACAAGATGGAAGAATGTGTGATTGTTGGTATTAATAAAGCCATATTTTGTAGCCAGGATGTTGTTCTTCAGAAGCAGTGAAGTATACAGAAAAAGAACAACTAGGAGCAAAATGCTTAGCTCCAAGTCTTCCAGTTTTCTGCAAAGTAAAGGAGGATTTGTATGTGGAGGAAGATGAGGTTTTGAAAAGCCATCCATGCAGCATACAAAGGACCTGTAGTGGATTCTGCTCCCAAAGGAAAGGTCAGAGCAAAATGTTTGTACCTTACATGGACGAACACACTGTTAGAAAGGTGAAAAACGTTATGCAGTGTAGACATTCAGACAAGTCGGTGACGGGGCAGCTGCTGCATTTGAGCAAAGATCCTATCCTAGAATGGGAAGAATTAGCTATGGGTTATTGGGACCGTGTGAAACCTTTATTAGCAATAAAAGATATATGTGAGCTCTTATTGATTATTTTTTCAGATGGATGAGCATTATATGGATTATTCAACCTACAACAGCTTCAATGATTGAATTTGTTTTGGAATACATTTTGAATGCCTGGTTTCCAAAGTCTGTAAATAAAGATGGTGTTAAATCTTCATCAGAAAAGATAAAGAAG
Organism: Lissotriton vulgaris; assembly: GCF_964263255.1. Lineage (NCBI taxonomy): Eukaryota > Metazoa > Chordata > Amphibia > Caudata > Salamandridae > Lissotriton > Lissotriton vulgaris. The sequence continues at coordinate 1,297,969,506 of NC_141693.1, forward strand.
CTTTTTCAGCATCAAGTGCATTCTTCCCAAAAAAATGACTGCTTTTGTACTTGTCACACATGAATGGACTGCAGGGGGGATTTAATCAGGTGAAAGCTGTACAATTGACTTTGGAGGAAAGAAAATGTGATGGAGTTTGTCAAACAGAAGATTTAGCCATACCATTATACCACACACAATATAACTGGATTTACACCCCTGTTAGAGGTGCTTAAGAGAGATAAGATCACACTGAGCTGAATCCTTTGTGGTTGAGAAAAAGTCTGGAAGCTTGTGACATCAAGCAAATGCATTATCAGGCTCAACATATGTCATGTAAGCAGGAAATTCTGGGGTGCAGGATGTAGGAGACACTCAGGGGGATATGTACAAGGAAGTGGCGGAGCGTGTCGTTAGCCTCCTTGGCTAACGACACATTCTGCCACTTCTGAAACGCAAGGCTGCACCATATTTACAAGAATGTGGTGCAGTCTTGCGTTTCCCCCTGCGATGGCGCTAAGTTTAGCAACTTAGCGCCAACGCGGTTACCTTTGCACCAGAGTGAAAGGGTGTCTGTGTGCAGGGGAGGATTGTTTATGTGTAGAAAGGTATCCCTTCCTGCACATAAACAATCCTTAAATGCCATTGTGTTACTCACTGCTTCATGTAGCACACATGAAAGTGACAAAATGGAATTTTTGGTAAATGTTTGTTTACGTACAGGAAGGGACACCTTCCTGTACATAAACTAACCATGGCATTTTCCTTTTTCCATGTGTGCTGCACAGGGTAGCACACATGGAAAAAGCAACATCGAGGAGAAATAATGCATTTCTCCTCATTTCGCCAACTTAAGACCAGGGTTATCCTGGTCTTAATTATGGCTCTGCCTCCTATGAATGCTGCGCTTGTACATAGGGGGAAGCGTCAAATACAATGGATGTTGCGGTGGAACGCCAATCACATCACCTAATGCATACCCGGTTCACACTAACCATAGGATGAAACATAGGGAGCCTTATGTACAAGGCAGCGTTATGCCATGTTAAGTGGCTTAACGCTTCTTTGTACATAAGGTGCAGCCCCTATCGCCACCACAAGGTCCGTAAAAGTGACGTTGTGGTGACGATAAGGACTTGTACATATGCCCCTAAATGTATGCAGGTGAACACGAACAACCTTGAGGAGAGCCAAGCCAGAGTTCTGGCTTGGACAGCGAAAGCATGATCTGAGACATCACAATATGTAAAACAGACAACAAATACATGAAACAATATGATAAAGACGTTATAATGAAAAAAAAACATTATTTCCCGGTGTCTCAATTAAGTAAATACAGTTATATAAGTGAATTGAGTGGCATTTATTGAAATTAATATTTTCTAAACATGAAAGGTCCCCCCATGCTCAAACCATGGTGCCACGAGTTACGCAAAATGTGTCAGTCTGTCATGTTCTCTGTTCACGTAGCCTATATTATTAAATGTGAGCCAAAATTATTTTATATTAATCATATATGTGAGGTTTTTGTTGAGGTCAGTTTCTGCACTGAATTACTTCAGTGTGCTCTCAAATTTAATGGGTAGTAGAATGATACAAATTGCAGCATAGTGATGAGCTGTGCATCACACAATTTAGTCATTTGTGGACGGCAGTTCAGAGAATATACAGTTACATCCTCTCTCTCCGTTTAACACCAAAAGTCTGTCCTTGTGTTCGGATAATCAATTATTAGTTCAGTATTCAGTTATACGATTAATGTTAGTATATAGCATTCAAGAAATACACTTATCACATCACATACACGTATAAACAGATGGCAAGTCAAAAAGTAATGTTTATTTAGACCATAGTCTTTAAACAACAATAAAATCCGCCTATAAGCAGAACGGTAATGGCACGGATATCCCACACAGTGTTGCACAATAAAATAATAAATTCATATGTCCAGTTCAATTCAATCTCCTGAAAATTAATAAAATTTAATTCAATTTTATATTAATTAAAGCAAGGCAAAGTGCATTTTAATAAAAACACAACCTTAAAATCATTAAAACATCTTCAGTTTCTCCCTAAGGAGACTTTTTATGGCTTTCATATAGTTTCCGATTGCAATAGCAATCTCAAGATTAGGCATCTCTGTAAGCAGGGCTACTGCCTGTTCTAGTGACTCAATTTCATATTTTAAAAAGATTGGACGTAGAAATCATTTCCGCAGAGCTAAAACTGAAACACAATCTCTTAAAATGTTCAAAATATCGCTTTTTTTTCCCAACATACATTTGCCATTTCCATCTGGCTGAATCATTTCTTCTTTTGTTTTCTCATTTGTCAACCACAGATTAATGCCAATTCTTAATCTTAGAATTTCACATCTGAGCCAATAGTTGGGTAATGTGTCCAAGTAAGGATACCAGGCTTCATTCAACCATGGAGTTCTCATACGTTCCTGCCCTTGGGATCTGAGTACGCTCTTAGTAAATGCAGTGTTTATTGACAAATTCTCACTTTTAGGTTCTCACCTACAGTAAGCAGTTTCTTTCTAGTTTCCCTAGCCCATTTTAGGCTACTAGACTGAATCTCCTTTCTGCACCATAGTGAGACCTTCTGCACTACTCCAGGGTCCTGGCGTTTCCAGAACCAGAACCTTACTAAAGACACTTGAGTCTGTATGCTCCATGCTATTGTTCCTACCTCAATTCTGATGGCCTGGATCATAGCTGAGCTCGGTAGTGACAATAACGTTTTTAAACACTTCCCTTCTTCTAAGTCCCAACCACTTTTACCACTTAGATAAAGGACTTATGCTCCATACAGTACTTGCGGGGGTATCATAGAACTATATGCCCTTAGTAGGTCTGTGGGACATATCTCCGTATTCTCAATTACATTTTTTCAGCCCACAAATCGATGTAAAGGCTTTTGCTTTCTGAGCTTCTAAGTGAGTATGCAACTTTAGTGCATTATCGAACCAGACTGTCGCAGGGATTCCGTGCTCATACAGAACTGTGCATAGAGGCTTGGAACCTCAGTGAATTCGGGTGTGCCAAAACTCACCTTAGTACCCAAAATCCCCTACCAGACTAGCTACAGTGTCTCATTGGTTATCACAAAACTCCCAATGCTTAGACAAACCAGAACATGGACTTAGTACACCTCAGGTAACGTGGAACACATGAACACTCTTTCGTTATACAATCATTTCAATTCAGACCAAGGAGTAAAAGAGGACTTGTGCATATTTGAAATGTTTATTTACTAATGCAGTGGTCTCAAATGCAGTATCTTAGCTAATACAAGCAAACATATTATAAAAAACAAAGTAATCAGCATAGTCACTAGTCCATTGAACACAAACGGTGAAAGCATGGTATTATGCTAAAATGAATAGGGTTTAACCCCTTCGATGCTGATGACGAGCTCAGCTCGTCATCAGCCACGGGGGGCGTGTGCGGATGACGAGCTGAGCTCGTCATCTAATGCGGCTTTTTGAAAAAAGCCGCGTAGCGCGAAAATTACCGCCGCAGCGATGAGGCTAACAAAACCTAATTCTCACCCTCCCTAGCTAGTATATTATATTATATCTAAGAAAGTCTCTTTGGGTTTTAGCAGAGCTGCCCCATACCTCAAGATCCTAGTGGTAAGGGATCACATCATCAGCAACCAGCTCTTCTACATGCGAAGCACCATCAAGTGTGTTTTTATGCTATCATGCAAAGCAATGTAAAACGCGCCTAAAGCCAGAACTTGGCTGCAGCTGCATGTATGGTATGTCTAGGAACGTGCGAAGATCAGTGCTCACAATAACCACTGTGTTGAGATATCCTTGAAGGTTTCTGCACTCACTGTACAGACACAGCTCGCCAAACAAGACTGATATCAGAGTTACAACATATTATTCTCGCATGAATCAAAAACATTCTACTAGGCTTAAAGCTAAAGCAACAGCTATGTGTCGTGTGCAAAAGCAGCAGAAAGGTAAAATGGCGTTTAAACCCCTAAAAAACTCATGCTAAATTAACACAGCATACAGTCTATATATATCTGTATGACACCCTCCCTTGATCCGAGCTCGTATCAGATAAGATAAGATAAGATAAGATAAGATAAGATAAGATAAGAGACTCAATTGTTGAAAGCAGAGTTCAATAAAGCGTTCAGTTCGAAATCGAGTAGGTGAGGAAAAATAATTTAGTCCGCCCAAAAATCCAAAATCTCACCAGCATGACATTGTAATGTCCACTGTTAGTAAAGCCAATAGGTGTGATTAAAATAAATGTCCATTATAATTCTGAAAAAAAATTTGAGCGAAAGAAAAAATTATGACATCAAAAGGCCTCAATAGGAGTCAGCCTAAAACTGAGTATGCGAAATAAGCAGCAACCGCTTCCAAAAGGAAGTCACTGTTATCATCCGAAAATAACTCAGCCATCCAATTCAATAGTGAGAAAGAACATATATGCTCTTCAGTTACCGGAGCCTCTAGTACCATCAGAGGACAACTCGGTGGGTTTTCAATGAAGCTGTGTGCCAAGAAATCTTGCGCCGCTGCAAATATATTCCAACGACCCAGAACTCCATGCATCGCTGCAAAGGCCATAATCCCTCCATCAGAACAAAGCAATTCATGAGTAACTAAGGGACTCATGAGATGATTATAATCCACTTCAGGAGACACCAAATTGCAGAGACACAAATCCAGGGCCCAGTTGAAATCACAGCTCAGGCAATGAAACACAGGCTGGACACAGGTGAAATAGGAAAATCGAAACAATAATCCATACGATTCACTTAAGGTGGCAAGGGGCAGCGCACCATAGTATTCAAGCATCCTGTTGCGAAACAGTGCTAACTGCTCCTGCTCATCTGCGAACACAGGACGGGCATCCATTTTAAATTAAACAAAATAGCAACAAAAAGCCAGCAGCCAGCGCCAGTAAAACGGGAAATCTACCAAATAGGCTGGAGAAGATCGAATGGAAGAAATCAGGAATGACTCCAAATATCTTTTGGAAAGAAGTCACTAGACCACTGCTCACTACTTTAAAAAAAATGAGCCAGCCCCGAAGTGGAGGACGCGTTAAAGATTGTATTAATCAGCTCACCGAAATGTAAAGGAAGGTCAGTATTTAATAAAGCATGCACTTCTGTGTGGGTGTTAGCTACGTGAAGGACAAATGTTTTGCGAGCAGATGTCAGGGCAACTTCTTTTTGTGACAATAAGGCTCTTATTCTGCTCATCCTATTGAACTCTGACTTCAAGGTCGGAATTCTCGACCAGATGGAAACATCCAGTTTTCCATTCGTGGGTGGATACAACACATTTTGTGCAGCAAACCACACGCTCACTGACTGTTACAACATAAGCGATGCCTTAAAATAACCCACAGCAATCTTCATTATTTAAAAGTAAATAACTCCCGTTTGCTAATAAAGTAAAAGTCGGGACAATAGCGGGCACAGGTGTACCTTTCAAAACACATGCTAAATTAGGGGCGTTCCTGATTGCAAGATCCATGCAATTGTATGTGTCTACACATCAATGAGTGATCTGGTATTTCAGTACACTCCTCCCCTTTCAGATAAACCTCCTTTCCGTCCCTAAGGCATCTGTAAGTGAAAGGGAGCGACCAGGCTTTATGTAAATAGGAGCTACCAAGTGGCTCGTATCTACCAATGGCAAAATATTTCATGCAATTTGTAAACTGGAAAAGCGCAAATGGTAAAGTTATTAACCCGTAGATAAGCCACGTTGCAGCAGTGGCCTCTGCCACTGAAAAGGGCAAAGACTCCAAGCGTTCAATGTGTAACATGGAAAATGAAGCATCTCCCATTGAAAGCAAACGTTGTTTTTCAGTTAAATTAAAAGGGGCAAATAGAGATGTGACATTAATGTAATTCCAAGGCACTTTTCCGTTTTTCAGTGTCTGCAGGGTCCATGCAAACTGCATAATAGAACGCAATTGATTTTGACCGTGGTACAAAACAGACACTTCATCCTGTACAATTTCAACAACAGATGACACAATATTATCTAATGTGTAAATGCGGGAGGAAAGGGTGTTAATGCTGTTATCCACTACTGCAAGCACTTTTTCCAAATTAGCTTGATCAATAGCCCTAAGGCGGGTAGCCGCTTCAATCTGTGATGTTTTCCAGAGTTCATTATAAATGGCATAGATCCATCTTTTAGATCTACCTTTAGCTGGACCCTTTATGAAGTCATTCAAGTCAACCTCGTCAGTCAGTTTAGACAAATGCAATTTTACTGGCGCCAATGTAGAGTGTTTGAGCCAATTCTGACACAATTTGCCCACTGAATAAGTGGTTACAGAATGGTTACTTTCAAAACGGGGATCTACTCTGACCTGTGTAAAAGCCTCAGCCAGGCCCAAAAATCGATGTTGGCACGAATCTGCACTCCTGTGCCACATCAACCAACCCTTGGGATCCAAACTGGATATGTTAAAGGATGAATTTAGCAAAAGGGTCTGCAACTCTCTAATTGAAAATTTAGTTGAATTTTCCCAACCCGAATATTCTTTCAAATCAGGGAAGGAAGGAGCATTTAATTTTTTAGAAGTAGCCAATCCAAAGCATGTTATCTGCGAGATGGTAGAATTCAAAAACAACATATGATTCTGATGAGAAATGCACAGTGCAAAGCCTCAGTGCCTCGTACCTGCCAACTTTTACAACCCCAAACTAATTTAAGGTCAATAGTTTCCTTCCACAACTCGTAGCCACCAACAGCTAGCAGGTCTAGAAAGGACTTCGAATACAATAACTTAGTATCGGTAAGTCTAACCTTGGACATGGATTTATCTGTCATATTAAAATAAAATGAAGTGGGATTGGACTGAGTAAAGTCAGTAAAATAAGTGTACTTTTTCAAGAATGTGTTTGAGCTGCCTCATAAAGGAGCTGGGCAATGTTCCCATTGGGTATAATTCACAGTACCTCTCCTAGAATTAGCTTTATGCAGGAAGTGATTGCCGAAATGTTGGAAGCAAAACAAATCACCATAATTTGCAGATTTTAAATATAAATCTTCAGCATCAAAGGCAGCGTAATACTTCAAATCAGCAAACAAAGCCTCTATGGCCTGAACATCCCAATCATCAGAACGTATGTTTTGTTGAACCACATCCCCCATGTTAACTCTAAGCACATTAGGAACATTAATAACTTCAGTCAGGCCGTGGATTTGAAATTTACCTGCATCCCAGACTATTCCATCCAGAACAGGCCACGCGGTGATGTTAACCAAGGCCAAGTCTCTCTTCAATCTGTGGGCTGAATGTGATGAGGAGTGGGGAGCCAATGTTTCATTCAGATGTCTAATTCATGTTCTCTCCTCGACATAATGTCCATTGATAAATCGAAAAAAATAAAACACAAAACCAATTGCCATAAAAGATAGAGAGCAAAAAGCCCAGCCAAATGTAAGTCCAAGGGGGAATTAAAAAATGTTTTTTAACCATAGTCGCGTAGGCTCTCAGCCTTGTGGGCTTCCTTGAAGTATGTGAAATAGTGTCAAATGGAAATCTGGATTCTGTGGCTTAACGAGTTTGCAAATCAGGCATCGATAAGTCAGTTGGGTAAGTGTAGTCTGTATCATCAAGGCGAGTACCAGGTAAAGCACTCAATAAAGGACTTGAAACTGCAGGCATCTCGAGGGCCACCTCCGGGGCACGATCCGAAGCAGTGGCCAAAACTGAATTTCTCACTATCGAAGGACATGAGACTGCTGGTGTCATGCTAAGAAGAATTGGCCACTCTGTGTATTTTGACATTGTCAATGGAGATATACCTGTTTTCTTTACGACCTGGAAGTGGTGGTAAAATGACTCTTCTTGTGCCCTTCACTCCAAGCACGGGAACCGGAGCACGGTATGAGGGACCAAATTCCTTTTTGTTATCGATCTTCTCCTGAACCAGTTCTCCAACTTGGGGTAGCCAGCCAACTACCGGGATCTGCAACGCATCATCCGAGGTGGGGGGCAAATGTTCCTTTGCAAGACTGTCTCTCGTCTCTTGTAGAGTCTGTAAAACATTGCAATGTTCATCTACGTCAAAGGAGGCAGCCGAACCAACCGTGCCTAGACGGTCAAGGTCCGGGACAAACATCTTGATACCAAAGAGCATTTCGTATGGGGTCCGCCCACCCAGAGACCTTCTAGGGAGATTATTAAGAGCACGCTGCACGCCATTAAGATGGGACAGCCAGTTTCTGCCAGTGCCTATAACTAGAGCTGTCAGTGATTGCTTTAAGTCACGGTTCATTCGTTCCACAACACTATTACCCTCAGGTCAGTATGGAGACGAAAACTTGACTTGGACCCCCATCGAAGTCATGGCATCCCTATACGCCTTAGAGGTGAAAGCAGGACCCTGATCCGAATGGAAGGTACAGAGGTGAAGACAACAAGGACCCCCTGGGTAGTATATAGACTCCTAGGGCAGGGTAGCCACTGGTGTGAAAAAAATTCCTAGGACGTCTAAGTGGACAGTGTGAACAATCAGGTAAGGTCAGTGGTCAAGAAGGAATAATCGAAAAATTAACAATGTTTATATAAAATATATATGTTTAATGAGTATTCTTAAAAAATCATATTGTGTATGACCAGGAGGTCAAACCATATGATAAAGGTAAAAGGTATTTCAATTACATACAGTTAAATCAACATATAGCATAAAACTTATATACAATACAGTGAAATTCATACACAAGAAATAAATGCAATAAATCCAATAATAAAGAAAGCATAAAAACTCGACGCGCGTTTCGGCAGTGAACCGCCTTCTTCAGGAGACACAGAATAAATCCTGAAAATACATGTATAAAAAAGAAAAAGAAATACACATTAAAATATACTCCATATATATATACTCTTTTTATCTCTTTCCTATCAGCTAATATACAGTTGTTGCGCAGTTGCTAAAAGACATGTTAAACACTATCAACATATCAGTAACGACATTCCTAACTGACTACCTGACCCTATTCCACAATTTGTTCACTCAGTGCTAATAATTAGCAAAATAGAATCTGACGATTGTACAGTATTTGACTAAGCAGGAACTGATCACGGATTGATCATATGGCACATGCCCTGTTGTTTATTACAAAAGAACAGAACTGATAGCCTATTCTTTGGTTACCATATATTTACTATAATCAAAAAATTGTCATTTCATCATCCCATTGGTGGAGATTATAAATATGTGGTGGATCAACTCATCATACATTTTTGGAGTGAATACGTTTAACCAGATTCTCAATACATGGAGAATTACTTACAACATTTGACGCTCTATCCATGCAGTAACAATAATGGAAGGTGGAATCCTCTGCAATATTTGATAAGGCTAATATGGATAAGAGATGTAGGTGGACCTGATAATAAAAAAAGAGGGGGCGCCGTCACTAAAGGGGGAACAGTAAAATAGGGTGAATGCATTCAAGGTCAAGCCAAATGGGTCATATGCACTGTGCAAGACATGTGGAAAACCCTGCAGTTTCAAAAGATAAATACTAGTCTGTCTGGCAGAGAGAAGATGGGAAATTTCAATGTAGGAGTGCCTGTAAGTAATGGCACATTTCGTTACTACCCAATCGTTTAAATGATTGCGGTTATATAGTTACCTGATCTCCACAATAATATTCTATAAGTAGGAACTGTTGCTAAGGATAAACGATTTCTTGGACAGAGGCAGCAAGCTCATTCCTGTTCCAGATGTAGCTTTTGTTTAATTTCCATATGTAGTCTCATGGCTGATGGATAGGCGAAGGCGGGCAATATGGAGAAAGAGAAGAGAATAACGGGCGGAAGCTGGTCAACGTTAAATCTATATTTATATATATGGTAAAAAATGCATATTACTCTAACTCAACACAGTTATAGTATTATGTTTGAGCGCACAATGTAAATACCTGGGTATTTCCAGATTGAGCAGGCAATGTGTATAGCGCAGGGGTAGATTATTCTGAGAAACGTTGATAGTGGTATTGCTGGTAATATAAATAAGAGGGACACAAAAAATTATCTATATGATATGGGGTAGAAAGACATGAACTTGCCATTTAAATAAAAACGGCTTAGTCATTGCAGGTTATATCCATTCACTAGACTTATATGGCGAAAAAAGACGCTAGATTTCTATATTACCTTTAAAATACACGTGCAGAAAATGGTATCAGTGTTGGTGCGTATCGTCCGGTATTTGAGGACTCGAACCAAAGATAAAAGACGTCTCTGCAAGATAGAGACACAATTGGAAGTCAGTTCAGAATGAATCTGATTCCGTGATCCACAAATCCGCGCGCGCCCAGCAAAACAGGATTCTTACCTTGAATCAGAAGACGATATGCGGACAGCAGGATGGTGCTGCTCCGACGCTCGTGATGTGGGGACCTGACCTCCACACGCAAAGAAGATCGCTACCAGATGATTGGTATCCGATTTAAAGGGAAATCTTGGCGCGAAAATACCGGCATCATTACTGATTGTCATAGACTTAAAGGAAGGACTACTGGGAAGATAGAAGTCTTCAGCGTTTCCCAATCTAAAATGGCGCCCGAAATCTCCCGGTTTTTAATTATTTCCGAGTTTGAAATCATGTCTTAAATAATACCGATTCCCTATTTGATGGATTATGTAACTATTGTAAGGCCAGATTTTATCAGGCACAGCAGCGAGCTATTAGGAATGATCATTTAAAATTTAAATTGTCTAGATCGGACAGTAATACTGGTCATTATTATCGTTAGAATTATGTCTATATATCTATAGTATATATATATAAAAAATGAGGAACTGGTTTGAAAGAAAAATAAATTGTTGCATATGTATATCGTTATTGATGCTGGTTAGTTTAGAGAGAGGACTGAGTGGAAGAGGGTGGATATCTATGTGTCCCTTTTCAAGATGGCATTAGAAAGCCCTCGAAAGATCATTCCAAAGAGGAAATCGTCTCCATTTAAGACGCATAGGTATTAAGAAAAGCCGTTATTGGGAAGATATAGCCTTCCAAACAGATTCAAAAATTCATAGTTTAATGACAGGTTCGCATGATTGTGCCACAACCAACTAACTTAGAGGTGACTCATAGTGGGGTATTAAAGGATGGCATTCTCCCAGGGAATTTCGGCATTAAGGCCCTTCTTGAAAGTTCCCAGGGAGAAAATCCAGAAGACTTCCCTTTTCTTTCTGACTTGATCACCACCTTTGTTATTCGGGAGTCTAATTTTTTCTAAAATTCGCCATTTAAAGTCATCTGGGGCGTGGCTTTTTTCATTAAAATGTTTCACTAAAGGGGCTAGTTGTTTATTCGTACGAATAGCTGACCTGTGTTCAGTAAGTCTGGTTTGGACCGATCTTGATGTTTCGCCTACATAGCCAAGCTGGCATGGGCACAAAATAAAGTAAATACAGTTCATAGTTTTGCAGTTCCACATGTCTTGGGCAGAGGTCCGACAGCCGTTATGTTCAGAAGACTCACCTTCAATGATGTTACTGCAGGATTTACAAGATGAGCATTTGACAGTGCCTCTGACAGGAAAGTTGTTACTGATTGATCTTTGCAAGAATTCTGATGGGGCATTACTTGTCGTGAAACGGGAGTGTACTATAAGATCCTTAAGGTTTTTGTTTCTCCTATGGGCAAAGATAGGCTTATCTAATTTATTGCTGGTGGGATTTGAGTTAAGGATATGCCAGTTTGAGTTGACAATGTGTCTAACTGTATTGTCAAGAGTGGAGTGTTTTGTGATACACACCAGTTGATCATTGGTTGCGGGTGGTTTTGTTCTCAACAGGTGGTCGCGATCGTAAAATCTTGCTCGCTTATACGAATCTCGTATGAGCCTATGTGGGTAACCCCTATTTAGAAATTTCTGTCTCATCTTATTAGCCTGGATATCAAAGTCAGCTAAATTTGAACAGTTTCTCCTGACTCAGAGAAATTGGGAGAATGGGATAGTCTCTCTTTGGCACCGCGGGTGAAAACTTTTGAAATGAAGCAAAGTATTTCTCGCCGTTGATTTGATAAACAAGTCAACAATGAGTTTATTATTTTGATTCATAATAATTATATCTAAGAATTCGACCTGTTTTTCACTATATTGAGCGGTGAACTTAAGGTTCACATCTGTCAGATTGATCCATTCAAGAAATTCTTGGAGCGAATCACTCCCATTGGTCCAGATAAAGAAGATGTCATCTATGTATCTGGACCAATGGGAAATAGATTCGAAAAATGGGGCTACCTCATTATGAATAAATCTAGTCTCGAAGGCCGCCATGTAAATATTGGCAATAGATGGGGCCACAGATGCCCCCATACTGACGCCTTTGACTTGGCGAAATAGGGAATTACCAAACTCAACAATATTCTCCGAGAGAACAATCTGTAGCAGGTCTAGGAGAAAGTCTTTGGGACATAAGATGTTGAAGGTGTCAATAAACCAACTAGTAGCTGACACTGCTTCCTGCTGTGGGATGTTGCCGTACAGTGCCTCAATGTCCATTGTGACTAACAGGTCTCTATTGGGATCAAATGGTAAATTTTCTATTTTTGAAATCATTGAGCCTGTATCTCTAATGTAAGAAGTGATTTTGGGCACATAAGGACGTAGGTAGGAATCAATAAACTTGGAGAGTGGTTCTGTGTTGGTGCCTATCGTGGACACGATGGGTCTATAGGGTGGATCTGTTTGGTCTTTTTGAATTTTAGGCATGCCATAAATGCATGCTGTTTTATGTTGATGGCTGTTGAGGTAGTCAAACTCTTTTTGGTTGATGTCTCCCGAGGTAAGTGCTGTTAGTGTAAGGTTATGAATCCTTTTAGATATCGAGGCAATAGGGTTCATTCTTATCTTGGAATAAGTGGCAGTATCTGACAGCATGGTTGTCATCTTTTGTTCATATTGGACACTATCCAACAAGACGATGCCACCTCCCTTATCACAGCTTTTGATTATTAGCTTATTATCCTTTCTAAGGTTTTGGAGGGCTTCTGAATCTCCTCTACTTAGATTTTAAATGGGTTTTGGTATATATCTAAGGGATCTTTCTAGTTGTTGTAGAACAACTAGTTCAAAGCTGGCCACCTCTGGTCCTAATTGGTCTAAAGAGGGGTTAAAAGTGGAAGGCAGTGATAGCTGGCTGGTTTTCTGGGTTATATCATTGTTGTCTAATGTTGAGGCAGAAAAAAACTTTTTCAGTCTGATTTTTCGAAAAAAATAGATAATATCCTTTTGTAATTCGAATACATTCACTTGTGCATGAGGGACATATGATAGACCTTTCGAGAGTAATGATTCAGTATGGATGTCTAGATGTTTAGAAGACAGATTAAAAATGGGGATCATATCCCCTGGCCCCAGTATTGTCGATTGCGCGTTTCGCGGATGAATTGGGGTTCCTCTGGTTGATGTTGGTATTGTTGATGTTGTTGCTGGTGATTATGGGCTTGCTGGAAATTGCCCCTGGATTGGTTCTGGAAGTGGACTCTGGGTCTGCCTCGTCGTGGGCCCCGGTTGGCTAAAAAAGGCTGTTTGGCACGAGGTCCATTATGCTGATTATAATTCTCTGCCTCATAGTAATTGCTGTTACCTTCATTCTCTGAATCTGAGGAATCTGTAAAGTTGTTGACTCTCTGGGGAGTGGGTCTAATTTCGTCATTATAATGATTTTGTTTATAGAAGTCTTGCCTCAAATATGGGTAAGTCCCTTCTAGTGTATAAAAACGTTTGTCCTTAGTTAATTTTTCGTTTTTACGTTTGTTAAGGTATGCACTAAATGACTCTAGTTCTTTATTGGCCTCTTCAATTTTCTTCATTGCTTCATCTATACTTCCAGAGGTCTTAAGCTTGGTTTCTAAATCATCAATTTCCTTCTTGATATCTGCGGCTAATTCTTTGGCGGTTTCAATAATGAGGATCATAAGATCTCGGGAGCACCTGTTCGCAATAAGGCTCAATTTTTCTAGGAATGGCCTATGGTGAACAAAAAGGCCTGGAATAATCCGTACTTTGAGACCCATGGGGATAATGCCATTTTTGAGATAAGCTAACATGAATTCCCCATGGGCTTCCATGCGTGTCAATTTCTTTTTTAGCTCAAGAAGTTTGCGACTGTCTTCATTATTGGTTATGTTGGTGGCGCCGCTGTTGGTGGCTGCAGAACTAATTCCGACCAAGGCCGCAAATACATCATCAGAAAACCCAAAAGTAGGTAATTGGGCCATAGTATGAAGGATGTGAGTATAAAGGAGATATAGAGGTAAACACGGGGCAAAGTAATAATGCAGTCAATACTGACAATCTTTGATAACAATTGTAATGATACAGAAGGAGCACAGCCCTACACAGACAAGCTGTGGGTAAACAGATGAAGACAACAAGGACCCCCTGGGTAGTATATAGACTCCTAGGGCAGGGTAGCAACTGGTGTGAAAAAAATTCCTAGGACGTCTAAGTGGACAGTGTGAACAATCAGGTAAGGTCAGTGGTCAAGAAAGAATAATCGAAAAATTAACAATGTTTATATAAAATATATATGTTTAATGAGTATTCTTAAAAAATCATATTGTGTATGACCAGGAGGTCAAACCATATGATAAAGGTAAAAGGTATTTCAATTACATACAGTTAAATCAACATATAGCATAAAACTTATATACAATACAGTGAAATTCATACACAAGAAATAAATGCAATAAATCCAATAATAAAGAAAGCATAAAAACTCGACGCGCGTTTTGGCAGTGAACCGCCTTCTTCAGGAGACACAGAATAAATCCTGAAAATACATGTATAAAAAAGAAAAAGAAATACACATTAAAATATACTCCATATATATATACTCTTTTTATCTCTTTCCTATCAGCTAATATACAGTTGTTGCGCAGTTGCTAAAAGACATGTTAAACACTATCAACATATCAGTAACGACATTCCTAACTGACTACCTGACCCTATTCCACAATTTGTTCACTCAGTGCTAATAATTAGCAAAATAGAATCTGACGATTGTACAGTATTTGACTAAGCAGGAACTGATCACGGATTGATCATATGGCACATGCCCTGTTGTTTATTACAAAAGAACAGAACTGATAGCCTATTCTTTGGTTACCATATATTTACTATAATCAAAAAATTGTCATTTCATCATCCCATTGGTGGAGATTATAAATATGTGGTGGATCAACTCATCATACATTTTTGGAGTGAATACGTTTAACCAGATTCTCAATACATGGAGAATTACTTACAACATTTGACGCTCTATCCATGCAGTAACAATAATGGAAGGTGGAATCCTCTGCAATATTTGATAAGGCTAATATGGATAAGAGATGTAGGTGGACCTGATAATAAAAAAAGAGGGGGCGCCGTCACTAAAGGGGGAACAGTAAAATAGGGTGAATGCATTCAAGGTCAAGCCAAATGGGTCATATGCACTGTGCAAGACATGTGGAAAACCCTGCAGTTTCAAAAGATAAATACTAGTCTGTCTGGCAGAGAGAAGATGGGAAATTTCAATGTAGGAGCGCCTGTAAGTAATGGCACATTTCGTTACTACCCAATCGTTTAAATGATTGCGGTTATATAGTTACCTGATCTCCACAATAATATTCTATAAGTAGGAACTGTTGCTAAGGATAAACGATTTCTTGGACAGAGGCAGCAAGCTCATTCCTGTTCCAGATGTAGCTTTTGTTTAATTTCCATATGTAGTCTCATGGCTGATGGATAGGCGAAGGCGGGCAATATGGAGAAAGAGAAGAGAATAACGGGCGGAAGCTGGTCAACGTTAAATCTATATTTATATATATGGTAAAAAATGCATATTACTCTAACTCAACACAGTTATAGTATTATGTTTGAGCGCGCAATGTAAATACCTGGGTATTTCCAGATTGAGCAGGCAATGTGTATAGCGCAGGGGTAGATTATTCTGAGAAACGTTGATAGTGGTATTGCTGGTAATATAAATAAGAGGGACACAAAAAATTATCTATATGATATGGGGTAGAAAGACATGAACTTGCCATTTAAATAAAAACGGCTTAGTCATTGCAGGTTATATCCATTCACTAGACTTATATGGCGAAAAAAGACGCTAGATTTCTATATTACCTTTAAAATACACGTGCAGAAAATGGTATCAGTGTTGGTGCGTATCGTCCGGTATTTGAGGACTCGAACCAAAGATAAAAGACGTCTCTGCAAGATAGAGACACAATTGGAAGTCAGTTCAGAATGAATCTGATTCCGTGATCCACAAATCCGCGCGCGCCCAGCAAAACAGGATTCTTACCTTGAATCAGAAGACGATATGCGGACAGCAGGATGGTGCTGCTCTGACGCTCGTGATGTGGGGACCTGACCTCCACACGCAAAGAAGATCGCTACCAGATGATTGGTATCCGATTTAAAGGGAAATCTTGGCGCGAAAATACCGGCATCATTACTGATTGTCATAGACTTAAAGGAAGGACTACTGGGAAGATAGAAGTCATCAGCGTTTCCCAATCTAAAATGGCGCCCGAAATCTCTTTTTTCTGCCTCAACATTAGACAACAATGATATAACCCAGAAAACCAGCCAGCTATCACTGCCTTCCACTTTTAACCCCTCTTTAGACCAATTAGGACCAGAGGTGGCCAGCTTTGAACTAGTTGTTCTACAACAACTAGAAAGATCCCTTAGATATATACCAAAACCCATTTACAATCTAAGTAGAGGAGAATCAGAAGCCCTCCAAAACCTTAGAAAGGATAATAAGCTAATAATCAAAAGCTGTGATAAGGGAGGTGGCATCGTCTTGTTGGATAGTGTCCAATATGAACAAAAGATGACAACCATGCTGTCAGATACTGCCACTTATTCCAAGATAAGAATGAACCCTATTGCCTCGATATCTAAAAGGATTCATAACCTTACACTAACAGCACTTACCTCGGGAGACATCAACCAAAAAGAGTTTG
This sequence comes from Lissotriton vulgaris, assembly GCF_964263255.1. Lineage (NCBI taxonomy): Eukaryota > Metazoa > Chordata > Amphibia > Caudata > Salamandridae > Lissotriton > Lissotriton vulgaris. The sequence goes on from NC_141693.1 coordinate 1,297,986,486, forward strand.
ACTACCTCAACAGCCATCAACATAAAACAGCATGCATTTATGGCATGCCTAAAATTCATAAAGACCAAACAGATCCACCCTATAGACCCATCGTGTCCACGATAGGCACCAACACAGAACCACTCTCCAAGTTTATTGATTCCTACCTACGTCCTTATGTGCCCAAAATCACTTCTTACATTAGAGATACAGGCTCAATGATTTCAAAAATAGAAAATTTACCATTTGATCCCAATAGAGACCTGTTAGTCACAATGGACATTGAGGCACTGTACAGCAACATCCCACAGCAGGAAGCAGTGTCAGCTACTAGTTGGTTTATTGACACCTTCAACATCTTATGTCCCAAAGACTTTCTCCTAGACCTGCTACAGATTGTTCTCTTGGAGAATATTGTTGAGTTTGGTAATTCCCTATTTCGCCAAGTCAAAGGCGTCAGTATGGGGGCATCTGTGGCCCCATCTATTGCCAATATTTACATGGCGGCCTTCGAGACTAGATTTATTCATAATGAGGTAGCCCCATTTTTCGAATCTATTTCCCATTGGTCCAGATACATAGATGACATCTTCTTTACCTGGACCAATGGGAGTGATTCGCTCCAAGAATTTCTTGAATGGATCAATCTGACAGATGTGAACCTTAAGTTCACCGCTCAATATAGTGAAAAACAGGTCGAATTCTTAGATATAATTATTATGAATCAAAATAATAAACTCATTGTTGACTTGTTTATCAAATCAACGGCGAGAAATACTTTGCTTCATTTCAAAAGTTTTCACCCGCGGTGCCAAAGAGAGACTATCCCATTCTCCCAATTTCTCCGAGTCAGGAGAAACTGTTCAAATTTAGCTGACTTTGATATCCAGGCTAATAAGATGAGACAGAAATTTCTAAATAGGGGTTACCCACATAGGCTCATACGAGATTCGTATAAGCGAGCAAGATTTTACGATCGCGACCACCTGTTGAGAACAAAACCACCCGCAACCAATGATCAACTGGTGTGTATCACAAAACACTCCACTCTTGACAATACAGTTAGACACATTGTCAACTCAAACTGGCATATCCTTAACTCAAATCCCACCAGCAATAAATTAGATAAGCCTATCTTTGCCCATAGGAGAAACAAAAACCTTAAGGATCTTATAGTACACTCCCGTTTCACGACAAGTAATGCCCCATCAGAATTCTTGCAAAGATCAATCAGTAACAACTTTCCTGTCAGAGGCACTGTCAAATGCTCATCTTGTAAATCCTGCAGTAACATCATTGAAGGTGAGTCTTTTGAACATAACGGCTGTCGGACCTCTGCCCAAGACATGTGGAACTGCAAAACTATGAACTGTATTTACTTTATTTTGTGCCCATGCCAGCTTGGCTATGTAGGCGAAACATCAAGATCGGTCCAAACCAGACTTACTGAACACAGGTCAGCTATTCGTACGAATAAACAACTAGCCCCTTTAGTGAAACATTTTAATGAAAAAAGCCACGCCCCAGATGACTTTAAATGGCGAATTTTAGAAAAAATTAGACTCCCGAATAACAAAGGTGGTGATCAAGTCAGAAAGAAAAGGGAAGTCTTCTGGATTTTCTCCCTGGGAACTTTCAAGAAGGGCCTTAATGCCGAAATTCCCTGGGAGAATGCCATCCTTTAATACCCCACTATGAGTCACATCTAAGTTAGTTGGTTGTGGCACAATCATGCGAACCTGTCATTAAACTATGAATTTTTGAATCTGTTTGGAAGGCTATATCTTCCCAATAACGGCTTTTCTTAATACCTATGCGTCTTAAATGGAGACGATTTTCTCTTTGGAATGATCTTTCGAGGGCTTTCTAGTGCCATCTTGAAAAGGGACACATAGATATCCACCCTCTTCCACTCAGTCCTCTCTCTAAACTAACCAGCATCAATAACGATATACATATGCAACAATTTATTTTTCTTTCAAACCAGTTCCTCATTTTTTATATATATATACTATAGATATATAGACATATATCTAACGATAATAATGACCAATATTACTGTCCGATCTAGACAATTTAAATTTTAAATGATCATTCCTAATAGCTCGCTGCTGTGCCTGATAAAATCTGGCCTTACAATAGTTACGTAATCCATCAAATAGGGAATCGGTATTTTTTAAGACATGATTTCAAACTCGGAAATAATTAAAAACCGGGAGATTTCGGGCGCCATTTTAGATTGGGAAACGCTGATGACTTCTATCTTCCCAGTAGTCCTTCCTTTAAGTCTATGACAATCAGTAATGATGCCGGTATTTTCGCGCCAAGATTTCCCTTTAAATCGGATACCAATCATCTGGTAGCGATCTTCTTTGCGTGTGGAGGTCAGGTCCCCACATCACGAGCGTCGGAGCAGCACCATCCTGCTGTCCGCATATCGTCTTCTGATTCAAGGTAAGAATCCTGTTTTGCTGGGCGCGCGCGGATTTGTGGATCACGGAATCAGATTCATTCTGAACTGACTTCCAATTGTGTCTCTATCTTGCAGAGACGTCTTTTATCTTTGGTTCGAGTCCTCAAATACCGGACGATACGCACCAACACTGATACCATTTTCTGCACGTGTATTTTAAAGGTAATATAGAAATCTAGCGTCTTTTTTCGCCATATAAGTCTAGTGAATGGATATAACCTGCAATGACTAAGCCGTTTTTATTTAAATGGCAAGTTCATGTCTTTCTACCCCATATCATATAGATAATTTTTTGTGTCCCTCTTATTTATATTACCAGCAATACCACTATCAACGTTTCTCAGAATAATATACCCCTGCGCTATACACATTGCCTGCTCAATCTGGAAATACCCAGGTATTTACATTGCGCACTCAAACATAATACTATAACTGTGTTGAGTTAGAGTAATATGCATTTTTTACCATATATATATAAATATAGATTTAACGTTGACCAGCTTCCGCCCGTTATTCTCTTCTCTTTCTCCATATTGCCCGCCTTCGCCTATCCATCAGCCATGAGACTACATATGGAAATTAAACAAAAGCTACATCTGGAACAGGAATGAGCTTGCTGCCTCTGTCCAAGAAATCGTTTATCCTTAGCAACAGTTCCTACTTATAGAATATTATTGTGGAGATCAGGTAACTATATAACCGCAATCATTTAAACGATTGGGTAGTAACGAAATGTGCCATTACTTACAGGCGCTCCTACATTGAAATTTCCCATCTTCTCTCTGCCAGACAGACTAGTATTTATCTTTTGAAACTGCAGGGTTTTCCACATGTCTTGCACAGTGCATATGACCCATTTGGCTTGACCTTGAATGCATTCACCCTATTTTACTGTTCCCCCTTTAGTGACGGCGCCCCCTCTTTTTTTATTATCAGGTCCACCTACATCTCTTATCCATATTAGCCTTATCAAATATTGCAGAGGATTCCACCTTCCATTATTGTTACTGCATGGATAGAGCGTCAAATGTTGTAAGTAATTCTCCATGTATTGAGAATCTGGTTAAACGTATTCACTCCAAAAATGTATGATGAGTTGATCCACCACATATTTATAATCTCCACCAATGGGATGATGAAATGACAATTTTTTGATTATAGTAAATATATGGTAACCAAAGAATAGGCTATCAGTTCTGTTCTTTTGTAATAAACAACAGGGCATGTGCCATATGATCAATCCGTGATCAGTTCCTGCTTAGTCAAATACTGTACAATCGTCAGATTCTATTTTGCTAATTATTAGCACTGAGTGAACAAATTGTGGAATAGGGTCAGGTAGTCAGTTAGGAATGTCGTTACTGATATGTTGATAGTGTTTAACATGTCTTTTAGCAACTGCGCAACAACTGTATATTAGCTGATAGGAAAGAGATAAAAAGAGTATATATATATGGAGTATATTTTAATGTGTATTTCTTTTTCTTTTTTATACATGTATTTTCAGGATTTATTCTGTGTCTCCTGAAGAAGGCGGTTCACTGCCGAAACGCGCGTCGAGTTTTTATGCTTTCTTTATTATTGGATTTATTGCATTTATTTCTTGTGTATGAATTTCACTGTATTGTATATAAGTTTTATGCTATATGTTGATTTAACTGTATGTAATTGAAATACCTTTTACCTTTATCATATGGTTTGACCTCCTGGTCATACACAATATGATTTTTAAGAATACTCATTAAACATATATATTTTATATAAACATTGTTAATTTTTCGATTATTCCTTCTTGACCACTGACCTTACCTGATTGTTCACACTGTCCACTTAGACGTCCTAGGAATTTTTTTCACACCCGAATGGAAGGTACCACAGGCAAAAATCCCTACAAAGACACGCAAATCCCTTATGACAGTCCGTGAATCAGCGCTGCGATGAGGCCAGACCCAAACAAAGCGTGTGCATGAATCAACTGCTACTAAGATGTACTTATACGCATTATCAGAAGACAAAGGACCGCAGTGATCTATATAAACACAACCAAACGGTTTATTAGAAATGAACAACTGTGTTTGGGGCGGACACGTGGCAGTTGAAGGCTTAATCTGCTGGCAAATGTCACATTGAAGGACATAGTCACGCGTCTGTTTGTACGGTCCCCGCCACCAAAAACGTTGTTGCAACTGAGACACAGTAGCTGAAACGCCCGCATGCGCAGACGCAACCCCTTCATAGGCCGCTGTGATCAGTGAATGTCTGTGATCTGAGTTGGGAATCAACCTCTCCCCAACTTCAGGTATTTTCACATAAGGAACCTTATCGGGACTTAAGTGGTATGTGTACTTCGAAGGGAACCCCGCAGGATAATTATCTCCCTTCTTAGTGGCAGAAACAGCCGCCAGGATATCATCATCAATCTTACTTTTGGACCGTGCGACTGCTGCAACTAAATATGTCGATACCGCTGATTTTGCTGCTTCATCAACAAGCGAGTTGCCGACAGTGTGGACTCCAATGCGCTGGTGACCGAGAGTATGAATTACAAACACGAGTGGCAACTGCTCTTTAAGCTCAAACCACTCGGACCCAGATCATTTTATGTTTTATTGTGCTACCCTTGAAATCACAAAAATCATTCTGAATCCAAAAGAGCAAGTTCTCATTGTAAGACTGGACACAGTAGCAAGAATCAGTTACGATAAGTGTTGTCACAGTAGGATCAGCGTACTCCAATGCAAGCATCAGAGCACGGATCTCTGCCAATTGCGCGGTGCAGTCCCCAAGAGTCTGCGTGTGCATGACCCTGGACTTGAACTCATCGTTCACTATGGCACCTACCACAATGGTGCATGCGGAAACGTAGGCATGTTTAGAACCATGCGCAACCTGCGCCGAACCATCAGTGTATATGATGCAATGGAAATCCTCCAAAGGCCGCATAGCCAAAGGTGCAGGATGAACAAACTCATATTGCAAAAAGTCCTGCGACCGTAAGGAGGCATAAAAAATGAAAGCTTTAGAATTCGTTACACTGGCTTTCGTAACTGCTTCCAAAGCAGGACACGGGGTAACAACCAACATGCGTTTTCCCTGTGACAGAGCGCGTTCTTTTAGAATCGCCATCTGCACAGCCGTCAAAACTTTCTCCACAGTGGAAAATCGCATTTCAGCCGAAGTGTACAAGTGTGACTTGTAAGCAAGAGGTACTGTATCTCCTTCGTTAAAAGTAAGGTATGTGAAACCCACCGTCCAAGGGATGATTCTTATCACCAGGTTGGTGTGATTATCACAAGTCAATAAGTATTTAGAAGCGAGCAGATCAGCCTGCAAAGATTGCAGTATAGCCGAGTGCTCAGGCAGCCAGTTTAATTTTGTAAAATTTGGTTGTATCAAAGCATACAAGGGCTTGATACGCTGGGCATATTCAGGTATGTATGTCCTCCCAAAATTCAAAAATCCCAGCAAGGACTGTAATTTTTTCAGAGTTGTCGGAGCGCGCAATTGTGCGCATTTCTCCAAGAAGTGAGGAGTCAATCCTCGTCCTTCATTGTTGAGCTCGTAGCCCAGGAACCACACTGTGTACTCTGCAATGTGCGATTTTGCAAAGTTGAATTTGTAACCGAAGTCCGCAAAGCTACAAATTAAGCGGTCAATGCGACACAGATGCTCCCACAGTTCATCATCTGTGAGATAAATGTCATCCACATATGAACGAACATCTGGGTCAACTCTCTCTAAGAGAGAGACTATGCGTGCAGCAAACACTCCAGGACTATTCTCGTAGCCCATCGGTAAACGTTTGAAATGTTTTTGGACACCGCCGCAAGTAAAGGAGGTCCATTGGGAACTAAGACCATCCAAATGGTGGGCACAAAAACCGTTGGAAATGTCAAGCGAGGTTTTAAACCGCTTACACACGAGACTATCCACTAAAGCAGAGCCATGAGTATTCTGTACTGCACAGGTACGGCATTGCAAGTTTAAATGCCGGTAATCCAATACCAAACGATATGAACCGTCAGGCTTGGTCACAGTAAAAAGAGGGTTATTCATCGGTGACACACAAGTTTCAATAACACCCTGATATTCCTATTGTTCAAGGATTTCCGCAACGGAAGCCTTTGCTTGGCGCTTTGTGGTATATTGAGGTTGAGGCTGTGGCATAGATCGCAAACGAATTTCGTGGTGTGGGGAAAATTTATCCAATCCACAGTGTGTACGATACAGAGCCGGCGCAAGGGCCTTAGCCCATTCTCCTGCAAAATTCAGCAAGACCTTGTGCGCGAAACTAGGGAGGATTACCTCCTCCCCTCTCGGAGCTGCGAGCACAAAAGGTGGGGGCCAGTCAGCCTCCGCTAACAAAATGTCATAGGTAGTCGTAAGATTCTCCCAAAATACCCCTTCTATGGTACGTTGAATGTCACTTTCAATGAATAAGACTATTTCATAGAGTCTGTCAGGGGGAGCTACTCAAGTGTCAGCTGTCTCCACAACAACATAACGGTCAGTCGCTGTCACCTTCAGTAGTAGACGCAGGGCCTCACGCCGCGCTGTCCAGCAAAGTCAGAGCCCATGTCAGATTCCGAAGCTGGGTTCTCACTATCTGTGGCATATCTGTGTGCTGTTAAAGCAGCGACTTTCTTTTTCTGAAACTGGGGTCTCTTCGGTGTAGACTCGTCCTGCTTGCCTTTACAGTCTTTCGGGTGGGGCTGGTCACGTTCCTTGCTGACCACCCTGACCCCTGCCACCTCCTCCACTACCGGACGAAAAGGCCGATGACTCCTGAAAAGAACGAGGAGAACGTTGGTCAGAAACCTGAAAACGATCAGGTGATTTTATCATCGTGCGATCGCGCAAGTCATAAACACGTTCTGTGGGCGCAGGCAATGGAGACGCAGGACGAGACTCCTGTTTCTGTTGTTGTTGCTGTTTTCCCTGTTTTTGTTTTTTAGGCCAATTTAGTTTTTTGGACTTGGGCTGGTCGTCGGTCTCTGACTTCTGCCCTTGGGGTTGTTTTTTCTCTTTAGTACAAAAAAGGCTTGAGATACCTATTAATGCGGCCCAGGGTTTTATAAGCCACCACAATAATCCTTGCCAACTGCCGGGGTTTTTTGGCATCGGGAATCGCCTGCAAAGCATTGGCAACCTGAAAGTTCACCGCATCCCCCTTGACATTCGCAAGTATGAGATCGGAAACCACATCAAAGGTGCCACAGAAACGCATACCCAATTCAACCACAGCCTCTGGTCCGTGTTCATCCTGAACACGTTTAAGGACCGTCGGCAGGACAGTCATAGACGGAGTGCCGTAACACCTCGCGTAGACCGCCGCAAACGTTTTTCCCCAGGTCTCACAGTCACCGATTTCGGGGGTCAAGTCTTTCGGAAAGCTAATTGTCAGAATCCTGTGCTTTTCACCAGGAGACGTGTTAGGAAAGGTATTGCACCGTTACAACGCAACTTTTACAACGCACTACGATTACATCGCAACTTTTACAACGCAAATACCATTACAATGCATGCCATTACAACGCATGTCATTACATAGCAGATACTATTACAATGCATGCCATTACATTGTAAGTATAGGTAAGTATATACATTTTTTTTTGTTTTTTTTTTTACATTATTTTATTAATTTAATTAATATTAAAAATACATTTAAATATTGATATATTAATTTAGGTAAATTTGGGGTATTTTTAGGTTTTAGGGCTGGGTTTGGTTTTTGGGGTACAGGGGTATTTTTAGGTTTTAGGGCTGGGTTTGGTTTTTGGGGTACAGGGGTATTTTTAGGTTTTAGGGCTGGGTTTGGTTTTTGGGGTACAGGGGTATTTTTAGGTTTTAGGGCTGGGTTTGGTTTTTGGGGTACATGGGTATTTTTAGGTTTTAGGGCTGGGTATGGTTTTTGGGGTACAGGGGTATTTTTATGTTTTAGGGCTGAGTTTGGTTTTTGGGGTACAGGGGTATATTTAGGTTTTAGGGCTGGATTTGGTTTTTGGGGTACAGGGGTATTTTTAGGTTTTAGGGCTGGGTTTGGTTTTTGGGGTACAGGGGTATTTTTAGGTTTTAGGGCTGGGTTTGGTTTTTGGGGTACATGGGTATTTTTAGGTTTTAGGGCTGGGTATGGTTTTTGGGGTACAGGGGTATTTTTATGTTTTAGGGCTGAGTTTGGTTTTTGGGGTACAGGGGTATATTTAGGTTTTAGGGCTGGATTTGGTTTTTGGGGTACAGGGGTATTTTTAGGTTTTAGGGCTGGGTTTGGTTTTTGGGGTACAGGGGTATTTTTAGGTTTTAGGGCTGGGTTTGGTTTTTGGGGTACAGGGGTATTTTTAGGTTTTAGGGCTGGGTTTGGTTTTTGGGGTACAGGGGTATTTTTAGGTTTTAGGGCTAGGTTTGGTTTTTGGGGTACAGGAGTATTTTTGGGTTTTAGGGCTGGGTTTGGTTTTTGGGGTACAGGGGTATTTTTAGGTTTTAGGGCTGGGTTTGGTTTTTTGGGGTACAGGGGTATTTTAGGTTTTAGGGCTGGGTTTGGTTTTTGGGATACAGGGGTATTTTAGGTTTTAGGGCTGGGTTTGGATTTTGGGGTACAGGGGTATTTTTAGGTTTTAGGGCTGGGTTTGGTTTTTGGGGTACAGGGGTATTTTTAGGTTTTAGGGCTGGGTTTGGTTTTTGGGGTACAGGTGTATTACGACTTTAAATAAATTAAATTATTTAATTTAATTTAATTAAATGTAATTAAATTAATTACATTATTTACAATTATTAAATTAACTGAATTACATTACTTAAATTAAATTAAATTAATTACTTTTTTATTTATTTAATATATTAAAATTAAATAATATTATTTACAATTTTTAAATTAATTAAATTTCCTTAATTATATTAAATTAAATTATATTAAGTATTATTTTAATTTTATTTTAATTATATTTATTGTAATAAATTACATTATATTATTTACTATTTATAAATGTATTATATTTTATTAATTATATTATATTAATATATTAAATTAATTATAATTTTTGTTTTAATTAAATTACTATAATTAAATTAAATTAAATTAATTACTGTTTTAAATATTTATAAATTATATTTATTACTTTAAATTAATTAAATTAACTTTATTACATTTAAAAAAAAAAGATATACTTACCTATACTTACGATGTAATGGCATGCGTTGTAATAGTATCTGCTATGTAATGACATGCGTTGTAATGGCATGCATTGTAACGGTACCTGCGTTGTAAAAATTGCGTTGTAACGGTCTGCGTTGTAAAATAACGCGTTGTAACGTCATAGATCCGTTAGGAAATACTGCTTCCAATTGGTCAAACTTTTCGGCAAGCCAGAAAGGAAATTCATCCTGTTCTTGGGGACGCTTGCCCATCACAGCGTTGACCATAACAGGTCAACGCTGTTATGGTCAACAGCTTCATTCCGCCCTGTCCGGCAGGAAGAGCTGCACCACCCGGGGTCCCGCCCGGGAGATTGCGGGTTATGTATTGCACCAACGACTGAATAACGCTAATTGCGACTACATGTAGTCGTCTTAACTCAGCCACGTTACATGCTCCGTGCTGAGGATGAGGCGTAAATCCAGCCAAAACAGGCCAAGTTGCGCCTGGAATGGACAAAGGACCTAACCTCGGAGCTGATAATGAATGGGGTAGGGCGCCATTAAACCAAACTCGATGCTGCCAAGTATCAATAGGAATCTCCTGTGCCCTATATGGTGCATATTCTGCTGGCACAGCCGTGGGAGTGTACGTGTCGAACACACGAGTATTTGCATTCATAGCTGGGAAGGTCACCCATGAGTAAAAAATCTCATACGGGTAAGCCACCTCTGCACTCACTACCATGATCACGGCCATACCATCTTCGGGGACATTATAAATCTGCAAATGATTGCGCACCGCAAAGCGGCTATGTTGCGCAATGTCCACCGCAGCCATAGTGACACAGAAAGAAAAAAAGGTGCAAAGGAAACTTTGTAGCACAACTGGGTAGTAACTCAATGAAACCGTTTAGAAAGTTTCAAGCTTGAAAGGACCTATACGGATACAGGTAGGTTTGTCCGACACTACCGTTCACCGGAAACAATAGTGAAGGGGTTAAGGACCGAATGATGTACTACTCAAGTATCATGCAATAAGACCACCAACGATTGGGCACCATGTCGCAGGGATTCCGTGCTCATACAGAACTGTGCATAGTGGCTTGGAACCTCAGTGAATTAGGGTGTGCCAAAACTCACCTTAGTACCCAAAAATCCCCTACCAGACTAGCTACAGTGTGTCATTGGTTATCACAAAACTCCCAATGCTTATACAAACCAGAACATGGACTTAGTACACCTCAGGTAACCTGGAACACATGAACACTCTTTCGTTATACAATCATTTCAATCCAGAACAAGGAGTAAAAGAGGACACATGCATATTTGAAATGTTTATTCACTAATGCAGTGTTCTCAAACACAGTATTTTAGCTAATACAAGCAAACATATTATAAGAAACAAAGTAATCAGCATAGTCAATAGGCCATAGAACACAAACGGTGAAAGCATGGTATTATGCTAAAATGAATAGGGTTTAACAAAACCTAATTCTCACCCTCCCTAGCTAGTATATTATATCTTAGAAGGTCTCTTTGGGTTTTAGCAGAGCGGCCCCATACCTCAAGATCCTAGTGGTAAGGGATCACATCATCAGCAACCAGCTTTTCTGCATGCGAAGCACCATCAAGTGTGTTTGTATGCTCTCGTGCAAAGCAATATAAAACGTGCCTAAAGCCAGAACTTGGCTGCAGCGGCATGTATGTTATGTCTAGGAACGTGCGAAGATCAGTGCTCACAACAACCACTGTGTTGAGATATCCTTGAAGGTTTCTGCACTCACTGTACAGACACAGCTCGCCAAACTAGACTGATATCAGAGTAACAACATATTATTCTCGCATGAATCAAAAACATTCTTCTAGGCTTAAAGCTAAAGCAACAGCTATATGTCGTGTGCAAAAGCAGCAGAAAGGTAAAATGGCGTTTAAACTCCTAAAAAGCTCCTGCTAACTTAACACAGCGTTAGTTTTAATTTGGTTATCATATTTTTCACATTCAGTACTGAGAAATCTGGTTTTAGATCTTCGACTAAACCACTCCAGTTTTGCATCACTCCTTCTTCTGATGCCATACGAGAACCATACACTTCCTGCAAATATTCTTCCCATGCGGCCTCTTCTACTACACAATTCATAGCTCCCACCAGGTGTTCTGCAGCTGTCTGTATCAGCTTCTAAAACTGGCGTATATTCTTTGTTTCAATAGTTTCTATCAGTTTTCCCCAGCATTTGTCTTCATAGACCCTTTTCAAGCTACTAATCAGCATTTTATATTCCCTTCTCAATTTTTTAAGGTTTATAACTCTGTTCAGATCATATTTAAAACTAAACCTACGTGTTTCTCTTCTCATCTCCCTCTTCATTTTAAATAATCCACAGAGAACCATTTTACTTGCCTTACTGGGATTATATGTTGTTTTGTTGCATGTATTTTCAAATGTTTTAGTTCAACACGAAGGCATTGCACAACCTGTTCTATTTTTCCTTCATACCATTCCAGGTTCTGCCCTCTGTCACTTCCCAACTCTAGCTTCTGTTTTAGTATTGCCAGCTTAGCTATATATTCATTTGTTAGTCTAGTTGTGACTCGCCTGGGGTACTCCACTTGTTGTAAAATTACTTTATCTTGTAGGCTTGGGTTTACATCTGAAATCTCAAACTGCAGTGAATTGTGATCACTACCTTCCCTGTGACAAACCTGAAACCCCTTAATTAAGGTTCCAGGCAGACGTAAACACATAGTCTATTGGCCAATTTTGTGTGCCTATTTTAAATATTTTCTTAGCTCAACAGTCTGATTCTGACCTTTCATTCAGGCAGAATAGGCTCTTTGTCCCCAAGTAGTTTTCTAAGTTTATATCTTGGTTTGAGGAAGCACATCTGGGAAGGTCACTAATCTTATGTCATAAGCCTCCAGAATTTCCGTATACCAAAGGTTTACCTTCTTTGGGTTTAATTTATGATTGAAATCACCCATCATTAGTATTATATCTGTGCCGTATTTTTCATATAAGGTGTCTATATCATCTTTAAAAAATCCCAATTCAGTACCATATTCCTCAGGACACCCCCAATGCATATACACATTTATGAGGATTAAGTTTTCATATTTTATATCTACAACCGACAGTGATAACCTGCATAAAAGCAGCCATTTACATTTTATGGAAAGTGATGTCACATTCTTCACTACTTTTGTAGACCAAAGGGTCATGATCCCACCTACCAGGTGCCCAAACCTTTTTTTCTTTGCTGGGTGATGGAGTTGGAGAAAGCCATCAATTATTGGGGTTTTGCCGCATAGCCAAGTTTCCTGTAAGCATATGGTCTCAGTACTTTTGGCTAGCTCTTTTAAATGTTCTTGTTTTATCAATTCTCCGAGGCCGTTTATATTCCAAGATACAAACATAAGGCTATATGACTCCCCATTATCCTATTCCACATCATCTAAATATCCTTCCTCTCCAATCTCCTCATTTTGCCACTGGGAGGGACCTGCGAGGCTGCGTCTTTGGCTCCAGTACCCCCAAAATTTACCAATGGCAGAGTTATTCGCTATTATATTGCGGTTTCCAGCACCTTCTCCATCTTCCTCTAGTAGCCTCACCTGTCTCTTCCCTAATCCTTCATGGCACTTTAAGAAACCTCCTCCCCCTCTACTTCTCCCTCAGGGATTATTTGTATTCCGTCCTTAAATACCTCTCTCTCCGCCTTCCCAATTGCCATCTTTACCAGGTCAGAGTAAACTAATACCCTGGTAATTTCCTTTCCTTTATAGTTAGCTTTAAAACCCACCTTCCACAGGTCTTTGGTTCCAATTCCTATCAAACTCGGGCATTTTGAGAATGAGTGTAAAAGTTGAGACCTATTTAAGGGGTGAAGCCTTCCTTGTTTTTTTCCCCCCTTTCTCTACTTGTACTGGTTCAAAATATAACCACTTATTTCCAACTGCCTCTTTTCCCAACTTAGGAGTTGTCATATAAACAGATGTGTGATCATAAGATTTAAAGGCATGCTTTTCTGCTTGGGAAGTTTCCACAGACAATGAACTTCAAAACAGTAACAGGACATGCCTGTCTGAAATCATGCTGTACTTTGAATGCGTGTCCCTGAATAGCTGTAACCTAAGGAGCATACCCCCGAGGGAGGGGGGCTCCAACCTCTTTGTTTTTGCTGATTATTTAATTGTGGTCATTGAGGTGTTGACCCTGCCTAAACTAATTCTTCAGGTCTGGCTTGACACTGCAGCTGTTGCCAGACCTTTTGTTATATAAAACAAGCATTTACAATGCAATGGTCTCGGCATCATTAAAGGAAGAGCTATTGGCATTGCTCATGACATTTCTTTTTTTTTCTTTAAATCATAAACAAATGACATTGTCATTTACATTGCCAATACACAGCGCTCTGCACTCAACAGCACACACCGCTCTGCACCTGCGCTTACTCCTCTGCACACTCACTCTGCATTCTGCGCTCACTCCTCTGCACTCTGCGCTCACTCCTCTGCGCTCGCAACTCTGCATTCTGCGCTCACTCCTCTGCGCTCGCAACTCTGCATTCTGCGCTCACTCCTCTGCGCTCGCAACTCTGCATTCTGCGCTCACTCCTCTGCGCTCGCAACTCTGCATTCTGCGCTCGCAACTCTGCATTCTGCGCTCACAACTCTGCGCTCACAACTCTGCGCTCGCAACTCTGCATTCTGCGCTCACTCCTCTGCGCTCGCAACTCTGCATTCTGCGCTCACTCCTCTGTGCTCGCAACTCTGCATTCTGCGCTCGCAACTCTGCATTCTGCGCTCACTCCTCTGCGCTCGCAACTCTGCATTCTGCGCTCACAACTCTGCGCTCGCAACTCTGCATTCTGCGCTCTCAACTCTGCATTCTGCGCTCACAACTCTGCACTCTCTGCACTCACTACTCTGCACTCACTACTCTGCACTCACTACTCTGCACTCACTACTCTGCACTCACTACTCTGCACTCTGCACTCACTACTCTGCACTCTGCACTCACTACTCTGCACTCACTACTCTGCACTCACTACTCTGCGCTCTGCACTCACTACTCTGCGCTCTGCAATCACTACTCTGCACTCACTACTCTGCACTCACTACTCTGCACTCTGCACTCACTACTCTGCACTCTGCACTCACTACTCTGCACTCTGCACTCTCTACTCTGCACTCTGCACTCACTACTCTGCACTCACTACTCTGCACTCACTACTAGGCACTCACTACTAGGCACTCACTACTAGGCACTCACTATTCTGCACTCACTATTCTGCCCTCTGCACTCACTACTCTGCACTCTGCACTCACTATTCTGCACTCACTATTCTGCACTCTGCACTCACTACTCTGCACTCTGCGCTCACTACTCTGCGCTCACAACTCTGCACTCACTACTCTGCACTCTGCGCTCACAACTCTGCACTCACTACTCTGCACTCACTACTCTGCACTCACTACTCTGCACTCACTACTCTGCACTCACTACTCTGCACTCACTACTCTGCACTCACTACTCTGCGCTCACTACTCTGCGCTCACTACTCTGCACTCACTACTCTGCACTCACTACTCTGCACTCACAACTCTGCGCTCACAACTCTGCGCTCACAACTCTGCGCTCACAACTCTGCGCTCACTACTCTGCACTCACTACTCTGCACTCACTACTCTGCGCTCACTACTCTGCACTCACTACTCTGCGCTCACTACTCTGCACTCACTACTCTGCACTCACTACTCTGCACTCACTACTCTGCACTCACTACTCTGCACTCACTACTCTGCACTCACTACTCTGCACTCACTACTCTGCACTCACTACTCTGCACTCACTACTCTGCACTCACTACTCTGCACTCTGCACTCACTACTCTGCACTCTGCACTCACTACTCTGCACTCACTACTCTGCACTCTGCACTCACTACTCTGCACTCACTACTCTGCACTCTGCACTCACTACTCTGCACTCTGCACTCACTACTCTGCACTCTGCACTCACTACTCTGCACTCTGCACTCTGCACTCACTACTCTGCACTCTGCACTCACTACTCTGCACTCTGCACTCACTACTCTGCACTCACTACTCTGCACTCACTACTCTGCACTCACTACTCTGCACTCACTACTCTGCACTCACTACTCTGCACTCACTACTCTGCACTCACTACTCTGCACTCACTACTCTGCACTCTGCACTCACTACTCTGCACTCTGCACTCACTACTCTGCACTCTGCACTCACTACTCTGCACTCACTACTCTGCACTCTGCACTCACTACTCTGCACTCTGCACTCACTACTCTGCACTCTGCACTCACTACTCTGCACTCACTACTCTGCACTCTGCACTCACTACTCTGCACTCTGCACTCACTACTCTGCACTCTGCACTCACTACTCTGCACTCACTACTCTGCACTCACTACTCTGCACTCACTACTCTGCACTCACTACTCTGCACTCTGCACTCACTACTCTGCACTCTGCACTCACTACTCTGCACTCACTACTCTGCACTCTGCACTCACTACTCTGCACTCTGCACTCACTACTCTGCGCTCTGCGCTCACTACTCTGCGCTCTGCGCTCACTACTCTGCACTCACTACTCTGCACTCTGCACTCACTACTCTGCGCTCTGCGCTCACTACTCTGCGCTCTGCGCTCACAACTCTGCGCTCACAACTCTGCGCTCACAACTCTGCGCTCACAACTCTGCGCTCACAACTCTGCGCTCACAACTCTGCGCTCACAACTCTGCGCTCACAACTCTGCGCTCACAACTCTGCGCTCACTACTCTGCGCTCACTACTCTGCGCTCACTACTCTGCGCTCACTACTCTGCACTCACTACTCTGCACTCACTACTCTGCACTCACTACTCTGCACTCACTACTCTGCACTCACTACTCTGCACTCTGCACTCACTACTCTGCACTCACTACTCTGCACTCACTACTCTGCACTCACTACTCTGCACTCTGCACTCACTACTCTGCACTCTGCACTCACTACTCTGCACTCTGCACTCACTACTCTGCACTCACTACTCTGCACTCACTACTCTGCACTCACTACTCTGCACTCACTACTCTGCACTCTGCACTCACTACTCTGCACTCTGCACTCACTACTCTGCACTCTGCACTCACTACTCTGCACTCACTACTCTGCACTCACTACTCTGCACTCACTACTCTGCACTCACTACTCTGCACTCTGCACTCACTACTCTGCACTCTGCACTCACTACTCTGCACTCTGCACTCACTACTCTGCACTCTGCACTCACTACTCTGCACTCACTACTCTGCACTCACTACTCTGCACTCACTACTCTGCACTCACTACTCTGCACTCACTACTCTGCACTCACTACTCTGCACTCTGCACTCACTACTCTGCACTCTGCACTCACTACTCTGCACTCTGCACTCACTACTCTGCACTCTGCACTCACTACTCTGCACTCTGCACTCACTACTCTGCACTCTGCACTCACTACTCTGCACTCTGCACTCACTACTCTGCACTCTGCACTCACTACTCTGCACTCACTACTCTGCACTCACTACTCTGCACTCACTACTCTGCACTCACTACTCTGCACTCACTACTCTGCACTCACTACTCTGCACTCACTACTAGGCACTCACTACTAGGCACTCACTACTAGGCACTCACTACTAGGCACTCACTATTCTGCACTCACTATTCTGCCCTCTGCACTCACTATTCTGCCCTCTGCACTCACTATTCTGCCCTCTGCACTCACTACTCTGCACTCTGCACTCACTACTCTGCACTCTGCACTCACTATTCTGCACTCACTATTCTGCCCTCTGCACTCACTACTCTGCCCTCTGCACTCACTACTCTGCACTCTGCACTCACTACTCTGCACTCTGCACTCACTACTCTGCACTCTGCACTCACTACTCTGCACTCTGCACTCACTACTCTGCACTCTGCACTCACTACTCTGCACTCTGCACTCACTACTCTGCACTCTGCACTCACTACCTACTCTGCACTCACTACTCTGCACTCACTACTCTGCACTCACTACTCTGCACTCACTACTCTGCACTCACTACTCTGCACTCACTACTCTGCACTCACTACTCTGCACTCACTACTCTGCACTCTGCACTCACTACTCTGCACTCTGCACTCACTACTCTGCACTCTGCACTCACTACTCTGCACTCTGCACTCACTACTCTGCACTCTGCACTCTGCACTCACTACTCTGCACTCACTACTCTGCACTCACTACTCTGCACTCACTACTCTGCACTCTGCACTCACTACTCTGCACTCACTACTCTGCACTCTGCACTCACTACTCTGCACTCTGCACTCACTACTCTGCACTCTGCACTCACTACTCTGCACTCTGCACTCACTACTCTGCACTCTGCACTCACTACTCTGCACTCACTACTCTGCACTCTGCACTCACTACTCTGCACTCTGCACTCACTACTCTGCACTCTGCACTCACTACTCTGCACTCTGCACTCACTACTCTGCACTCTGCACTCACTACTCTGCACTCTGCACTCACTACTCTGCACTCTGCACTCACTACTCTGCACTCTGCACTCACTACTCTGCACTCACTACTCTGCACTCACTACTCTGCACTCACTACTCTGCACTCACTACTCTGCACTCACTACTCTGCACTCACTACTAGGCACTCACTACTAGGCACTCACTACTAGGCACTCACTACTAGGCACTCACTATTCTGCCCTCTGCACTCACTATTCTGCCCTCTGCACTCACTACTCTGCACTCTGCACTCACTATTCTGCACTCACTATTCTGCCCTCTGCACTCACTACTCTGCCCTCTGCACTCACTACTCTGCACTCTGCACTCACTACTCTGCACTCTGCACTCACTACTCTGCACTCTGCACTCACTACCTACTCTGCACTCACTACTCTGCACTCACTACTCTGCACTCACTACTCTGCACTCACTACTCTGCACTCACTACTCTGCACTCACTACTCTGCACTCACTACTCTGCACTCACTACTCTGCACTCACTACTCTGCACTCTGCACTCACTACTCTGCACTCTGCACTCACTACTCTGCACTCTGCACTCACTACTCTGCGCTCTGCACTCACTACTCTGCGCTCTGCGCTCACTACTCTGCGCTCACTACTCTGCACTCACTACTCTGCACTCTGCACTCACTACTCTGCGCTCTGCGCTCACTACTCTGCGCTCTGCGCTCACTACTCTGCGCTCTGCGCTCACAACTCTGCGCTCACAACTCTGCGCTCACAACTCTGCGCTCACAACTCTGCGCTCACAACTCTGCGCTCACAACTCTGCGCTCTGCGCTCACAACTCTGCGCTCACAACTCTGCGCTCACAACTCTGCGCTCACAACTCTGCGCTCACAACTCTGCGCTCACAACTCTGCGCTCACAACTCTGCGCTCACAACTCTGCGCTCACAACTCTGCGCTCACAACTCTGCGCTCACAACTCTGCGCTCACAACTCTGCGCTCACAACTCTGCGCTCACTACTCTGCGCTCACTACTCTGCGCTCACTACTCTGCTCTGCGCTCACAACTCTGCGCTCACTACTCTGCGCTCACTACTCTGCGCTCACTACTCTGCGCTCACTACTCTGCGCTCACTACTCTGCGCTCACTACTCTGCGCTCACTACTCTGCGCTCACTACTCTGCGCTCACTACTCTGCACTCACTACTCTGCACTCACTACTCTGCACTCACTACTCTGCACTCTGCACTCACTACTCTGCACTCACTACTCTGCACTCACTACTCTGCACTCTGCACTCACTATTCTGCACTCTGCACTCACTACTCTGCACTCTGCACTCACTACTCTGCACTCTGCACTCACTACTCTGCACTCACTACTCTGCACTCACTACTCTGCACTCACTACTCTGCACTCACTACTCTGCACTCTGCACTCACTACTCTGCACTCTGCACTCACTACTCTGCACTCTGCACTCACTACTCTGCACTCTGCACTCACTACTCTGCACTCACTACTCTGCACTCACTACTCTGCACTCACTACTCTGCACTCACTACTCTGCACTCTGCACTCACTACTCTGCACTCTGCACTCACTACTCTGCACTCTGCACTCACTACTCTGCACTCTGCACTCACTACTCTGCACTCTGCACTCACTACTCTGCACTCACTACTCTGCACTCACTACTCTGCACTCACTACTCTGCACTCACTACTCTGCACTCACTACTCTGCACTCACTACTCTGCACTCACTACTCTGCACTCACTACTCTGCACTCACTACTAGGCACTCACTACTAGGCACTCACTACTAGGCACTCACTACTAGGCACTCACTATTCTGCACTCACTATTCTGCCCTCTGCACTCACTATTCTGCCCTCTGCACTCACTATTCTGCCCTCTGCACTCACTACTCTGCACTCTGCACTCACTATTCTGCACTCACTATTCTGCCCTCTGCACTCACTACTCTGCCCTCTGCACTCACTACTCTGCACTCTGCACTCACTACTCTGCACTCTGCACTCACTACTCTGCACTCTGCACTCACTACTCTGCACTCTGCACTCACTACTCTGCACTCTGCACTCACTACTCACTCTGCACTCACTACCTACTCTGCACTCACTACTCTGCACTCACTACTCTGCACTCACTACTCTGCACTCACTACTCTGCACTCACTACTCTGCACTCACTACTCTGCACTCACTACTCTGCACTCACTACTCTGCACTCACTACTCTGCACTCACTACTCTGCACTCACTACTCTGCACTCTGCACTCACTACTCTGCACTCTGCACTCACTACTCTGCACTCTGCACTCACTACTCTGCACTCTGCACTCACTACTCTGCACTCTGCACTCTGCACTCACTACTCTGCACTCACTACTCTGCACTCACTACTCTGCACTCACTACTCTGCACTCACTACTCTGCACTCACTACTCTGCACTCACTACTCTGCACTCTGCACTCACTACTCTGCACTCACTACTCTGCACTCTGCACTCACTACTCTGCACTCTGCACTCACTACTCTGCACTCTGCACTCACTACTCTGCACTCTGCACTCACTACTCTGCACTCTGCACTCACTACTCTGCACTCACTACTCTGCACTCACTACTCTGCACTCACTACTCTGCACACTCTGCACTCACTACTCTGCACTCTGCACTCACTACTCTGCACTCTGCACTCACTACTCTGCACTCTGCACTCACTACTCTGCACTCTGCACTCACTACTCTGCACTCTGCACTCACTACTCTGCACTCTGCACTCACTACTCTGCACTCACTACTCTGCACTCACTACTCTGCACTCACTACTCTGCACTCACTACTCTGCACTCACTACTCTGCACTCACTACTCTGCACTCACTACTCTGCACTCACTACTCTGCACTCACTACTCTGCACTCACTACTAGGCACTCACTACTAGGCACTCACTACTAGGCACTCACTATTCTGCCCTCTGCACTCACTATTCTGCCCTCTGCACTCACTATTCTGCCCTCTGCACTCACTACTCTGCACTCTGCACTCACTATTCTGCACTCACTATTCTGCCCTCTGCACTCACTACTCTGCCCTCTGCACTCACTACTCTGCACTCTGCACTCACTACTCTGCACTCTGCACTCACTACTCTGCACTCTGCACTCACTACTCTGCACTCTGCACTCACTACCTACTCTGCACTCACTACTCTGCACTCACTACTCTGCACTCACTACTCTGCACTCACTACTCTGCACTCACTACTCTGCACTCACTACTCTGCACTCACTACTCTGCACTCTGCACTCACTACTCTGCACTCACTACTCTGCACTCTGCACTCACTACTCTGCACTCTGCACTCACTACTCTGCACTCTGCACTCACTACTCTGCACTCTGCACTCTGCACTCACTACTCTGCACTCACTACTCTGCACTCACTACTCTGCACTCACTACTCTGCACTCACTACTCTGCACTCTGCACTCACTACTCTGCACTCTGCACTCACTACTCTGCACTCTGCACTCACTACTCTGCACTCTGCACTCACTACTCTGCACTCACTACTCTGCACTCTGCACTCATTACTCTGCACTCTGCACTCACTACTCTGCACTCACTACTCTGCACTCTGCACTCACTACTCTGCACTCACTACTCTGCACTCTGCACTCACTACTCTGCACTCTGCACTCTGCACTCTGCACTCACTACTCTGCACTCACTACTCTGCACTCTGCACTCACTACTCTGCACTCACTACTCTGCACTCACTACTCTGCACTCTGCACTCACTACTCTGCACTCTGCACTCTGCACTCACTACTCTGCACTCACTACTCTGCACTCACTACTCTGCACTCACTACTCTGCACTCTGCACTCACTACTCTGCACTCTGCACTCACTACTCTGCACTCTGCACTCACTACTCTGCACTCTGCACTCACTACTCTGCACTCTGCACTCACTACTCTGCACTCTGCACTCTGCACTCACTACTCTGCACTCACTACTCTGCACTCACTACTCTGCACTCACTACTCTGCACTCACTACTCTGCACTCTGCACTCACTACTCTGCACTCACTACTCTGCACTCTGCACTCACTACTCTGCACTCTGCACTCACTACTCTGCACTCTGCACTCACTACTCTGCACTCTGCACTCACTACTCTGCACTCTGCACTCACTACTCTGCACTCTGCACTCACTACTCTGCACTCTGCACTCACTACTCTGCACTCTGCACTCACTACTCTGCACTCTGCACTCACTACTCTGCACTCACTACTCTGCACTCTGCACTCACTACTCTGCACTCTGCACTCACTACTCTGCACTCTGCACTCACTACTCTGCACTCTGCACTCACTACTCTGCACTCTGCACTCACTACTCTGCACTCTGCACTCACTACTCTGCACTCTGCACTCACTACTCTGCACTCTGCACTCACTACTCTGCACTCTGCACTCACTACTCTGCACTCACTACTCTGCACTCACTACTCTGCACTCACTACTCTGCACTCACTACTAGGCACTCACTACTAGGCACTCACTACTAGGCACTCACTACTAGGCACTCACTATTCTGCCCTCTGCACTCACTATTCTGCCCTCTGCACTCACTATTCTGCCCTCTGCACTCACTACTCTGCACTCTGCACTCACTATTCTGCACTCACTATTCTGCCCTCTGCACTCACTACTCTGCCCTCTGCACTCACTACTCTGCACTCTGCACTCACTACTCTGCACTCTGCACTCACTACTCTGCACTCTGCACTCACTACTCTGCACTCTGCACTCACTACCTACTCTGCACTCACTACTCTGCACTCACTACTCTGCACTCACTACTCTGCACTCACTACTCTGCACTCACTACTCTGCACTCACTACTCTGCACTCACTACTCTGCACTCACTACTCTGCACTCTGCACTCACTACTCTGCACTCTGCACTCACTACTCTGCACTCTGCACTCACTACTCTGCACTCTGCACTCACTACTCTGCACTCTGCACTCTGCACTCACTACTCTGCACTCACTACTCTGCACTCACTACTCTGCACTCACTACTCTGCACTCTGCACTCACTACTCTGCACTCTGCACTCACTACTCTGCACTCTGCACTCACTACTCTGCACTCACTACTCTGCACTCTGCACTCACTACTCTGCACTCTGCACTCACTACTCTGCACTCACTACTCTGCACTCTGCACTCACTACTCTGCACTCACTACTCTGCACTCTGCACTCACTACTCTGCACTCTGCACTCTGCACTCTGCACTCACTACTCTGCACTCACTACTCTGCACTCACTACTCTGCACTCACTACTCTGCACTCTGCACTCTGCACTCACTACTCTGCACTCACTACTCTGCACTCACTACTCTGCACTCACTACTCTGCACTCTGCACTCACTACTCTGCACTCACTACTCTGCACTCTGCACTCACTACTCTGCACTCTGCACTCACTACTCTGCACTCTGCACTCACTACTCTGCACTCTGCACTCACTACTCTGCACTCTGCACTCACTACTCTGCACTCTGCACTCTGCACTCTGCACTCACTACTCTGCACTCTGCACTCTGCACTCACTACTCTGCACTCACTACTCTGCACTCACTACTCTGCACTCACTACTCTGCACTCTGCACTCTGCACTCACTACTCTGCACTCACTACTCTGCACTCACTACTCTGCACTCTGCACTCACTACTCTGCACTCTGCACTCGCTACTCTGCACTCTGCACTCGCTACTCTGCACTCTGCACTCACTACTCTGCACTCTGCACTCACTACTCTGCACTCTGCACTCACTACTCTCCACTCTGCACTCACTACTCTCCACTCTGCACTCACTACTCTGCACTCACTACTCTGCACTCACTACTCTGCACTCACTACTCTGCACTCACTACTCTGCACTCACTACTCTGCACTCTGCACTCACTACTCTGCACTCTGCACTCACTACTCTGCACTCACTACTCTGCACTTACTACTCTGCACTCACTACTCTGCACTCACTACCCTGCACTCACTACCCTGCACTCACTACCCTGCACTCACTACTCTACACACTCACTACTCTACACACTCACTACTCTGCACACTCACTACTCTGCACACTCACTACTCTGCACACTCACTACTCTGCACACTCACTACTCTGCACTCTGCACACTCACTCTGCACTCACTACTTCGCACTCTGCGCACTCTGCACTCACACTCACCTTCTGCCTCACAGAGGGATGAAGTGAGCGCCGTTCTACTGGGCAGACCTGGGGTCGGGCGGGAGGGTCACCAGGGGCGCGCACGGCTTATAGAGCTATACCGATCAACACAATATTCTCCGGAGTGCCATCCATCTACCGCAGTAGCAGAAATTAGTTTGAAAGCATTGTCGAAGCATGCCAAAAAGCGCCTCATTTAGAAGCGATGAACAGAATTCAATTTTTAGAGCTCCCATGATGTGAAAACAATTTACAATGTACTGTGAACAAACTATTTACGAAGATAAAATATTAGTGAGATAGGTAGTAATCCTTATGCATATTGCCAGATAAGCAGGTGCACCAATGGTCCTCTACACTGGAAAGTCATTTTGAGGATGTAAACACTTCTCAGAAGACAATCTCCTTGACTACAGCGGACCTGCAACAGTGTGCAAAATGTCATGACATTTTGTGTTTACGTACTCTGCTGTATAGATATTTATTGCCCTAATTTTTTTTTTCAGTATTAGAGGATATCTTTGAAAATACAAGCCTATTATGAAAGTGGATAGAAATGATTATGATCATCGTGGCTAACACAAAGGTGCAGTGAGGAAAGTGAGTGGCAGATATCGCCACCTCATGGTAACTGAGTATAGTGGGTCCAGTGGTAGCTTGCACAGCCACGTTCTTTCACTCCGTGTCCAGACTTTGACACTGTGGAATGGGGTTCAAGTCCCAGCGTCGGCTCTCCCAGAGATTACAAAAAAACATGCTGATCGAAAGAAATAAAATTAAACAATACCGATTGGCGTGACGAGGATAAATCCATGTGCAGTGCACTGCCCCCTTGCCTTGTAGACACCGCATCCCAAGAAAACATGATTGACGGAGCAAAACGGTGGTCTAATTGTCCATAGCCAAAGTATATAACAAGCTGAGGATCAACGGGCATGAAAACAGCGTGGTGGGCGCGCACGTGACGCAGCGTGGGCGTGCACATCAGCTGAAGGATCGCCGGAGAAGACACGAGTCTGCCTGCTGCCATGACTGACCAACTGCAGAGGGAAAGAGCACGGTGAGTGTGGGTAGAGGGGGGGCGGCAGAGAGGGAGTGGGCAGAGAGGGATGGGGTGTGTGTGTGCGTGCGTGTGTGCGTGTGTCTGTTTCTGTGTGTGTCTGTGTGCGCACGGCCATGCCTGCCTGTGTGTGTGCGCGTTCACGGACCCTGGTCGGCGTGTTCACAGCTCAAGGTCCCTTCAGAGCGAACTCCATAACAATAGGTCTCGATGCCGAGACCTAAAAAGGGCTTTTAGTGGTACTAAATAGAGGGAACTTTGGCTCCAACCCGATGTTGATTCAGCTGAGTACAGCTTTTAATTTGTCAAAAGCTCTTTGTGTGTTTCCACAGAGAACAAGCATTGGCAAAGTTGTATACTAGTATGGCTGAAAGTTAGTGGCATAGAGGAGAGTCACCTGGAGTGGACTAACATAGAATGTAGTGGTGCAGAGTGTAGTTGATTATTGGTGAATGCAGTGTTGTAAAGTGCCATGGAGTGGCATAGAGTTGTAGAGTGGAGTGGCGCAGAGTGGAGTGTCGCAGAGGGGAGTGTCATGGAGAAGAGTGGTGAGTGGTATAGAGTGGACTAGAGTGGTGTGGAGTGTCATAGAGTAGAGGGTTGTAGAGTAGAGTGTTGTACTGTGGAGTGGAGTGTCGTAGAGTGGAGGATCGAAGAGTGTCATGGACTGAAGTGGAGAGAAGCAGAGTGTAATAGAGTAAAGTGGGGTAGAGTGAGATAGTGTAGATTGGAATAGAGTGGAATAGTGTAGCGTAAAGTTGTATAGAGTGGAGCACAGTGGATTAGAGAAGGGTGACGTAGAATGGAGTAGAGTACTGTAGAGTGGATTGTCAGAGTTGAGTGTTATAGAGTCAAATGTCGTAGAGTGGAATGTCGCAGAGTTAAGGGGCATAGCGTTGAGAATGTAGAGTATCGTAGAGTGTGATGGCATAGAGTGGAGTAGACTGTCATAGAGTGGTGGGGCATAGAATGGAATGGAGTAGAGTGTTGTGAAGTTGAGTGTCGTAGAGTGGAAAGACGTAGAGTGTCGTGGAGTGAAGTGTCGTGGAGTGTCATAGAGTGGCGTCGAGTGTCATAGAGTGTAGTGTGTAGAGTGTCGTATAGTAGAGTGGCATAGGGTGGAGTGGAGTACAGTGGAGCACCTGCGGGTTCTGGGTGTGAGCAGAGGATCTACATCCATGCAGTTAATTGTGCTATGGATGGTAATTGGAAAAATAATTTACCATCCTATTTAAATTATGTTAAAAGCATCTATTGCCTTGGCCTGCCTAGTCCGTGCTCCAAATCAAACATCTTTACAACAAGGGGTGGTGAGGGACAGAGTCTCTGAATTAAGCAGAAAGCTCTCACCCAGTCAAGAGATCAGGGCTAGATCCAACACCGTTTTTTAGCTCACTGCACCATCCCAGTTTCAGAACATGGCTGTATGCAAATTAGTCTGTTCCTGTCCCAGTGCATGATGGGAACAGGGCAAACCAAACTACAAAAGCCAATTCTTACACTGGGAAGGAAACAAGCTCCCGGGGACCGGTTTCTGGCATTACAGCCGTCTTCGGCCCGGTTTGCTTGAATCATGATGGTGCAATGAGCAAGGGTCTCACATCTGAGAATACCCTTCCACGCTTAGGGTGGACAAAAATATTTACAACAAGGGGTGGTGAGGGACAGAGTCTCTGAATTAAGCAGAAACCCCTTTTCTGAATCGTTTTGTCCACCATAAGCGTGGAAGGGTATGCTCAGACATGAGTCCCTTGCTCACTGCACCATCAGGATTCAAGCAAGCCGGGCCGAAGAAGGCTGAAATGCCAGAAACCGGTCCCCGGTAGCTTGTCTCCTTTCTGGTGAAGAATTGGCTTGGTAGTTTAGTCTGCCCTGTTCCCATGATGCACTGGGCCAGGGACAGACTGATTTGCATATAGCCAGGTTCTGAGCTGGGATGGGGCAGTGAGATAAATAACGGTGATGGATCAAGCCCTGATCTTTGGACTGGGTAAGAGCTTCTGCAATGTCCCGGCGGGCCCACTCCCGTTAAATTGCTGTTTGTTAGGGCCATAGCAAACACTGCAATGCTTCTAGTAAGCAAGAGCAGAAAATGCTTTTGCTTACTAGGAGCAGGGCATAATTGCTTTTGGACAGAGGGAGCTTCATGTTTAGCAGCTCCCTCTGTCCAAAGGCAATGCCAGCTCTTGCACGACTTTGGTTTCACAGCACAGAAGAAACACAGAATGACACTCCAGATTGATCAATTAAAGCATTGTAATTCACCGTCCCGACGCTGTTACTTGGTGAGGAGGAGAGGAAATAGTAGGAAAAGGAGAGAGCGACAAACCAAGTACAGTTGGGAAAAGGGAGAGGTAAGAGAGAAAGTGGTTAAAGGAATGGAAAGGGAACCTAACAGTGAAGGAAAGATAAGAGCACTCTCTCCAGTAGTCATGTTGTCCGGAGTCGCAGTAGAACAGTCCAAGGCAATTCCAATGAGGCCCAGCTGCTGATCCTAAAATCGCCTGTCCAGCGGTGCTGGAATGCTCTAAACAGAAGACACGAGGTGCAGAAGCATGTACAGTGTAACTATTTAGAGCACATGACAGACCATCTTGCTAATGCTGCTACCCCCTCCCTTTCCAAGTCTCACACTGTGACGACTTGGAAAGGGAGGAGTGTTGGACAGGCCACCTAACGGGCCGCTCTCCCCCCGGCTCGACCAGGCCCGAGCCAGTCACGCGAGCACCACACACCACCATTGCATGTCCTACGTCCCCGCCGGGACACATGCCCTCGAGCATGATAACCTCGCGGGTCCGATCCACTGCCGACCCATGCGCCCAGCCGGGGCCGCCATCTTGGACACTTCGCCACGAGGCCGCCTGGCCCCCGATCGACCTCAACCCTGGGCCTAGCCCGGCCTCAGACATTCCGGCACCACCCTCCACCCAGGAGGTGAGCGAGCTACTTGGCCCGTCAATGGGAGAAAGAGGTGTCGATGGTTCTCCCCCGGCCAGTGCCGCTCGCCCATCGCCTCCCCGGGCGCTGGCTCCACCCCCCTGCTGGGTGTCTGGACTCCCTCATCCCGGACCTCCCGACCTCCAAGTGCGAGGGTCCGGACATCAAAGCACACCAGTCCTATAACTGGGGCAGCTCCAGAGCAGGAAGGCAGTTGTATCTTGGAGTCGAGAGACGAAAGAAGAACTCATCCTGGACGGACTACTGGCGCTGCCGTAGCTCTGTCCTGTGCACCATCATCCTGCCTGTTGGCGCTGCCACAGCCGTCGTAACCTTCATCCTTCACCGTCGTCCGGATCTGCTGGCGAGGCCGCGGACCGTTGTAACCGTCATCTGCATCGGGACCTGCTTGGCTTCTCCACGGCCCGTCGACCATCCTTTATCCATCCCGGGACCTGCTTGGCTTCTCCACGGCCCGTCGACCATCCTTCATCCATCTCGGGACCTGCTTGGCTCCTCCACGGCCCGATCAGCAACCACACCGAGCTCGAGGATTGAGAGCTATTGAACTCATTGGTAACTAAGACTGTCCCGCTACCCTTTTCCTCAACCAGGGATCAGAACCGAGGGGACCCCTGAGTCCAGACCTCCTTGTATTATATCACCGTAACCTGAGAATTGCATATAAAGTCTCGTTAACCTTCAATCTTGTGTGGTGTCCGTCTGTGGGGGGGAAGTTACTTATCTGTACAGTCGTTGGAGACGGCTCTCCCTGGAGACCTCTCCCCGTAAACTCGGCCGACCCTCCCGGTCCGTCTAACATTGGTGGCCAGCGGCGCGATCCGAATCACCGCATAACGTACAGAGAGTAGCTCACCCCACAACGAACAACAATGTCGACTAAAGAGAGCGGATCAACTGAGAAGTTCCAAATGGAAAAACTAGAGGAATACAGCCATCGTGAACTAAAGCAGTTCTGCATCGAACTAGGTATCGCTACCACCGGACTAAGTACCAAGGACGATTTTAAGCATGCCCTAGAATCTTGGGCAGAGACCGGGGATGTCGAAGCCCCTGAGCAAAGCACCGCGCAAAAAACCAACACGACCCCTGAAGAGCAAAGAACGGGTCTCTCGCAAGACGAGATCCAAGAAAGAGAAAAAGCCCGACTACACGAACTCGAAATGGCCCGACTCAAGATGGACATAGAACTCAAATTGGCCGAGCAAAAAATAAACTTAGAGCACCTTCGCCTCCGAGAAGAAAGAGAGGAAAAACAGAGGCAAAGAGAGCTCGAGGAAAAAAGACTAACGTACGAGCACGAGCGGAACCTAGCCGAGATCAACCTGCGCAAACAGAATAAAGAGTTAGGGGTGCCCGACAGACCGTCCACCCCAGGGACCACGGACAAAAAAGTGCACATCCCCAAGGATGTGGTCCGAGAATATTTTCGAGAAGACGACATCCAGCAATGGTTTAAGGCATATGAAATCGCGATGACTGCGCACCGGATCGATAGAGCCGACTGGGGAGCCGGCCTATGGGGCAAATTCCTCAATGAGGGCCGCGATACTCTGTTACAGCTCCCAGACCACCAGATGACCTCCTACGACCATATGAAAGCGGCCCTCCTCACTCGCTATGGCCTCACGCCCGAGATGTACCGTCAGAGGTTCCGAGACTGCACACGCATTCCAGGTACAACTTGGGTGGACTATGTAACGTACTTTAGCCGAGCCTTCGAAGGCTGGATCAGAGGGAACAACGTCACGACCTACGAGCAGTTGTTCAATCTGATGGTATGGGAGCATCTGTCCAACAATTGCTTCATTGAACTACGCCAGCACCTCCTCGACAGCAAGTTAACCGATCCCCGGCAGCTCGCAGCTGAAGCTGACCGGTGGGAGATCACCCGAGTGGGCCGGAATGGGTCCTACGAGCAGAACAGGAACAACAATGGTCACCACCGATCCAGAGGAGGAGGAGGGGGCCAAGGACGAGGAAGAGACATCACTCCGGCCGCCCCCACTACCAGCACCACCCCCCCGGCCAACCGGGGCAGCACCCCGGCGCGACCGGGATACAGAGCCAATGTTACATGTCACCGATGCCAACGAGTCGGCCACTATGCAAACGACCCAAGCTGCCCGCAGTATCAAAGTCCAAGACCCCGCCACGTGGCCGCCGCGGCACTAGGGGAAGAACAGATCTCCGAGGAACAAGAAACCGACGAGCAAGAGTATCAAGAGTGGGAGCCAGCCGCCATGACTCTCGCGTGCTTAGGGGGAAGAGACATGGTCCCGCGGGTCCCCCTACCCGCTAACACCCAGAAGTACAGCCAATGGGTGAGCATCAATGGACAACGGGCCGAAGCCCTTCGAGACACCGGGGCCAGTGTGACAGCCGTCCGCTGTCATCTGGTGACCCCAGAACAATATCTACCGAACATTCTCTGCCCTGTGCGATCAGCCGACAACTCGGAGAGTCTGTGTCGGATGGCCTGCGTCCCCTTTGAGTGGGGAGGGGTCTCCGGCATGTTGAGGGTAACGGTCCGAGACGACGCCCCCGTGGACTGCCTCCTCGGAAATGACCTGGAAAGCTCCCCGTGGGCAGCCGTGGAGCGAAAAGCACACTTGGGGATGTTGGGCGTCCCAGACTGGGCGTGCGTCACCACCCGGTCCATGGCCGCCCGTGCCAACAATCACCCGGAAGAACCAGAATGGCCGGCGCCTCCGCCTCCGGTCACCCCCGCCGAGACCCCCGACCAGGGCATCCCCCTCGAACTTGCTCAACCTTCCGACCTTGCTAATCTTGACCAGTGGGCTCAAGAAGGGGGACCCACACAAGAACAATTTCGTCAGGAGCAGAAGACCTGTCCCTCCCTTGAGGGACTCCGACAACAAGCGCTCGCCCAAAGCGCAGGGGATACCTCCGGAACTCATTGGGTCTACTGGGACAATGACCTATTATACAGCGAGCAACGAATCGCCGAGCTGGGGGCCAACCGAGTACTAGTGGTGCCCCTCCGCTTTAGAGACTTCCTGCTAAATCTGGCCCACGATGTCCCCCTGGCAGGGCACCTGGGACAAGATAAAACCTACAGCCGCCTAGTGACCCACTTCTTCTGGCCAAAAATGAGGAACGATGTGCACCAGCATTGCCGATCTTGCCCCACGTGCCAAGCTAGTGGGAAGAGCGGCCGCAAATTAAAGGCCCCCCTGCAACCCTTTCCCGTAGTCACAACCCCATTTGAGAGGGTCGGAATAGACATTGTGGGACCCCTAGACCCGCGTACAAGACAAGGCCATCGCTTCATCCTAGTACTAGTGGACCACGCCACCCGCTACCCTGAGGCTATTCCTCTCCGGACTGTGACAGCCCCAGTGGTCGGCAGGGCCCTGATGGGGATCTTCTCCCGTGTGGGGTTCCCCCGAGAAGTCGTCAGTGACAGAGGCCCGAACTTTATTTCCAAATATATGAAGTCCCTCTGGCAACAGTGTGGGGTCACCTACCGCTTCACGACCCCCTATCACCCCCAAGGAAACGGACTTGTTGAGCGGTTCAATCGCACACTAAAAGGGATGATCGGGGGATTGGAAGAACCCCTCCGTCGCCAGTGGGACGTGCTGCTGCCGTGCCTCCTCTTCGCCTACCGGGAGGTCCCACAGAAGTCCCTAGGCTTCAGCCCATTCGAGCTGCTCTATGGGCACCCAGTACGGGGGCCACTCAGCCTGATCAAGGAAGGCTGGGAGATGCCCCCGGCCAAGAGTCCTCCAGATGTCTTCCGGTACCTCCTCACCCTCCGCAGCCAGTCCCAGCGGTTCAGAGACCTAGCAAAAGCCAACCTAGAGGCCAGTCAGGAGGACATGAAGAAATGGTATGACCAGAATGCCTCATCTATTGAATTCGAGCCGGGGCAACAGGTTTGGGTAATGTCCCCCACAGAACCGTGCGCTCTTCAAGACAAATGGACGGGACCCTTCAAGGTAATCGAGCGCAAGGGTCCTGCCACCTATCTGATCGATATGGAGTCCGCCCGGAATCCGCTCCGCGTCCTCCACACCAACAGACTGAAACCCCACTTTGCACGAACAGAACTCAGCCTCTTGATGGCCACAGACAACGGGGTTGAAGATGACTCCGAGCCTCTCCCTGACCTCTTGCGGACCCAGGAGCAAGACGGCTCCGTAGATGGGGTCCGACTCTCGGAGACCCTCACCCAGGAACAACGTCAAGAGTGCCAAGCCCTCCTATCGCGATTTGCCAGCCTGTTCTCCCTCACCCCAGGTGTCACCTCCTGGTGTGTGCACGATGTGGACACCGGAGACAGCCCTCCTATCCGCCACCGGGCCTACCGCGTACCGGATCGGGTACGGGCCTGCATCCAGGCGGAAGTAGCTAAGATGCTCACGCTCGGGGTCATCGAGCCCTCCGACAGTCCATGGGCCAGCCCGGTCGTACTGGTCCCCAAAGCAGCCGCCCCCGGAACCACACCCGAACTCCGGTTCTGTGTCGACTACCGGGGCCTGAATGACGTCACCAGAACGGACGCACACCCCATCCCCCGGGCAGATGAACTGGTCGACCGAATGGGCGCTGCCCGCTACCTCAGCATCTTCGACCTAACGGCAGGCTATTGGCAGATCGGCCTCGCACCCCGAGCACAAGAACGTTCTGCCTTCTCCACCCCCGATGGCCACTATCATTTCACGGTCATGCCCTTCGGCATGAAAAATGCCCCAGCGACTTTCCAACGGCTCGTCAATCAGGTCCTGGCGGGGCTCGAAGAGTTCAGCGCCGCCTACCTGGACGACATCGCTGTGTACAGCCACCATTGGACCGAGCACCTCCACCACCTCCAAGTAGTGTTGCAAGCCCTTCAGCGAGCTGGCCTCACGATCAAGGCCAGCAAATGTCAAGTTGGACAAGGGTCAGTGACCTACCTCGGACACCAGGTGGGAAGCGGTCTAGTGGCCCCTCTACAACTGAAAATTGCCGCCATCCAGAACTGGCAGCCCCCTATCACACAAACCGAGGTGCGAGCCTTCCTGGGCCTTACGGGCTACTACCGAAGGTTCGTGAAGGACTATGGAACCATCGTAGGGCCTCTCACCGAGCTCACGTCAAAAAATCAGCCCAAGAAGGTGAACTGGACCCCAGAGTGCCAAGCGGCCTTCGAACAGCTAAAGGCCGCCATGTGTTCCGCTCCTGTGCTCCAGGCCCCAGACTACAGCCGGGAGTTCGTCGTCCAGACAGACGCCTCCGACCAGGGCATTGGGGCGGTCCTGTCCCAGGTGAACCCCGAAGGCCTGGATCAACCGGTGGCCTTCATCAGCCGGAGACTCCTGCCACGGGAACAACGCTGGAGCACCATAGAGAGGGAAGCCTTCGCTGTGGTATGGGCCCTCAAGAAGCTCCGGCCCTACCTTTTCGGCACCCACTTCCGGGTGCAGACTGACCACCGACCCCTGCAGTGGTTGATGCATATGCGGGGGGAAAACCCAAAACTGCTACGCTGGTCCATCTCCTTGCAAGGTATGGACTTTACCGTTGAACACCGGCCTGGGTCCGACCACGCCAACGCGGATGGCCTGTCCCGGTTTTTCCGCCTCGACGAAGAGAGTCCCCAAGAGGATGGGTAACTCTCCCCGCCTTCAGCTGGGGGGGACGCATGTTGGACAGGCCACCTAACGGGCCGCTCTCCCCCCGGCTCGACCAGGCCCGAGCCAGTCACGCGAGCACCACACACCACCATTGCATGTCCTACGTCCCCGCCGGGACACATGCCCTCGAGCATGATAACCTCGCGGGTCCGATCCACTGCCGACCCATGCGCCCAGCCGGGGCCGCCATCTTGGACACTTCGCCACGAGGCCGCCTGGCCCCCGATCGACCTCAACCCTGGGCCTAGCCCGGCCTCAGACATTCCGGCACTGAGGTTCCGTGACAATTGTAAGTGGTGTTTTTAACTCGCACGAATATGGTCGAGTCTAGTATCTATGAACCGCAAATGACGAGTTTTGTAAGTGTGCGCAGTTTCGCTGTGCTAACTTAAACCGTTCGTTTGTTATGTGGGTTTGTCATCTGTACCCACGGGTTCCATCTTAGATACGGCATCCATTTTGTCTCTTGCCCTCAAGTAGCCAGCGAACGGACGCTGTCCGCTTCGCGACCCTGGGACTCCCAAGATATGGCGGAAGACGCATGTTCTTTGTAAGTGTCTTTATGACGAGGGGGATGCTACTGTAAGGCAGATGGCGCCGCTCGAGGCTCATCTTGCCGCACGGGCTTATTGTCTCAGTCGTGCATCTCATTAGGCACGTCCCTTTGATGCCTGTATCTCGTGCTTCTCGACACTCCCCTTTTACACCCTTTCCGATCTCCCTACTGTCTCCGTCTTCCTCTGCACCTGTCTTCGTTCCTATTTCGATCTACTTTACTGCTGATTGGAATTTGCTAATGGTGGGAAGATGGGTTTTTACAGTTGGGAACCGCCAAATGTTTCCGCACTTATGTTCCGGATCTTGTGTGTTTCAAAGTGATCTAAGCGACCCCTCTGAGAGCGACTTGTGGGAACCAGGTTGTAAACTATTGTGTATCATGTTATCCTATGGGTAAAAACTGTATAAAAGGAGCGATCCACAAATACAATTTGAAGCAGTCTCCCCGAACTACACTCGATGTACTTCCTGTGACTTCTGTGTTCCCTGCAGTAAATAAACCTTGACTCTTTGACGCCGAAGGAAGTGTCCCGTGTCTCTGTGACTTGTACGCCGGAGCAGGTTACCCACGAAGGTTTCAGGTGTTGTGCCCTGGCACCGCTGGGTCCAAAGAACCCAGTCCTTCAGTTGGCGCCCAACGTGGGGCTGCATCAGTGGTACCGGTCCAAGCCCGACGATCGTGAGGAACTTCGTGTGAAATCTCCGAGGGAAGGTGCACCCCGCTTCATCGATCCTGTTGTCGAAATAAGTGGCCCGAAGACTTTTCCCGCGAAGATTCCCGCCTCCTAACGGCTGCGACGGACTGCTGCCCTGACTGTAGACCTGTTTTGGCGCCTGGCGTAGACCTTGGTATAGCGAGACGATTGACGGGCCTTCCTGAGGACGCCATTGATCTTTGAGTTAAGTATTTGTGGGTCGCTCCCAGAGTTCTTGGTTGTAGACACTTTAGCGAGTGTCTTTGTTGTAAACACTTTAGCGAGTGTTTTTGTTGTAGACACTTTAGCGGGTGTCTTTGTTGTACACGCTGTGTGAGTGTTTTTGTCGGTGACACTTTGCTAGCGTACTTTGTTGTTGTTGTATTTGTTTGACGACTGCAGCCGCCAAAGACCGAGGGTTTAGTTCTTTGCTGGGACTTGGTAAATCCCGAAATCCCGTAACCCTTGAAGTTTGTGAAACTCGGCTAGTGTGCAAGATGCCTGGTCGCAGTACTTTGTTCAGTTGCTTTAGACCTTGTGGTGCGGATTCCCTGCTGGAGGACTCGTGTCCGATACCTCCGGTTGGAACTCCTACATATGACTTATATAGCAAACATGGGCTAGGCCCGATTGCTTTTAACGATTATTGGATCAAATATACAAAGAAAGACGGCGATCTTCGTTGGCCACCTCACGGTAGCTTCGAAGCGTCGATCTTAGATAATTTGGAAATAAAGTTGTTCGAACGTAAATCAAGGCCGGCCATGTTTGATGCCTTTCGGTTCTGGCGCAAAGAAGCCCGACAGAAAGAGATCAGACAAAATAAACGTAGTCAGCGAGATACTGTTGCTACTATAGTGAAGAAAGCTGAGCAGTTTCAGCGTGATAAGGAGGATAAGGATAAGGAAGTGTTTGAGAGATTACAGCGTATGTCCATAGACAAATGCTATCCTGTTTTGCCTACGGAGTCGGATAAGAAGGAAGAGGCAGTTGAGGATTCTTTAATGTCCTATCTTATGAAGTCGCCACCTCCGTACGTACAGGGTACCGCAGCTCCTGTGGTCCCTGCCGTACCTGTTCTTCCACCTGTTATTCCTCCACCAGTTCCTCAACCTGCACCTGCTCTTCCGACTGTTCCTGCTCCTTTGCCTATTTCTATTCCTACTGCTCCTCCGCTTCCACATACTCCTGTTCCCGCTACTGCTCACGCTACTGCTCCTGTGTTGTTAACCCCTGTTGCTGCTAACGTCTCTACTCCTTCTCTTGTTAGTCCTGTGTCTTACTCTTCTCCCTCTACTCGTAATCGTGATTCTCCCCTTGCGACAAACTTCTTTCAGTCGCTCGGACCTGTTTTTGGGTCTGCAGGTTCTGATGGTCCACAGAGACGTAGCCAGCTTCCTGGTAATAGAGAACGTGTTGCGCTATACAATATGGCGATGGGTTGGATGATAAACCCTGTTAGAAATCCACCTCGTGTTGTCCTCGAAACGTTTGATCAATTCAACATACCTACTCAGAGATATGTGTTTGATGAAATGTGCAAGTTCTTACATGATCAGATAGCGGCCAATGCGCCTGACGAGGTGCTGACCGCCCTGTCTGAACTCCGGCTTCAGTTCGCAACTGGACTGATAGTCGACACTAATGTCCGACGTGCTATTGAGCGGTTGCTATCTCTTCGTCCCGCTCCTATTCCTCATGCATTGTTCGTTGAGGACATTGAACAACGAGATGGGTCTGGCCAATATCCTATGCGTGAAGTTCCGCCAGTTTGGGTACCCGCTGATAATACTAATGCTAATGCTCCAATACCAGCACATTTCCAGAGAGTGTGGATACACCTCCCTTGGAAACGATCGGAAGTGCTTCAGGTGAAACAAACTTTGCCTGATCCTCGCAAAAATCCTGCGGGGTATTACAAAGAATTATCGCAGCTCGTAGACGCTACGATAATGAATCTGGCCGATATCGACATGTTGTTTGGCAATGTCGTACCGCAACCGGTATGGGCCAAGATTCGTCACCAAGATCACGCGAATGAATTAGGTGGTGATTGGGCTGCCATTACAGCGGCAGACGCTGGACAAGTGGCTGCTACTAAACCCGATCAGTTGATTGAACTTCTTCCCCAGCGAATCATTACATTAATGAAAACGCTTATGCCAGCTATGAGGGTAAATTGGGACAAGTTGTCAGCCTGTAAGCAGAAGAAAGATGAGAGTGTTTCAGACTTCTTTACGAGGTTCGAGGAAACATTCGTCGATCATAGTGGGCAGGATATGGGTACTGAGGGTGGACAGAGGTTGTTTGTGGATAAATTCGTATCGAACTTATTGCCCGACTTGAGCCATAAATTGAAAAATTCAGAAAGTTCATGGGCCGTTTCTACCTCAGCTCAGATATTGGCTACGGCACAATATTACGAAAATAGAGAAAAAGAGGAAAATGACCGTGCCGATAAAAAGACGAAAGAGCTGAAAACTAAAGTGTTGTTACAACAAGCATATCCGCCGCGTTCTAATCAGAATGCGCCTCAGCAGAATAGATCGCAGTCGCAATCGAATCGATCGCAGCCGCGTAATGATTCATCTTTTCAGAGATCTTCATTAGGGTACAATCAATGTGCTTATTGTAGACAGGAGGGACACATTAAATTCAATTGTCCTGCTTTAAATGACCGTAGTGGTGGTAATTCGTCTAGAGGAGGTCGTGGTGGTGCACAGCACGCATCACGTGGTAGAGGTCGTGGTGCTCAGAATGATCGCTCTGACCATTCATCAAATTCTAATAACTGTTTCGATCAACGTGGATCATCGCAAGGACGATCTGCGCAGTACAATGTAGACGATTATTACGTCGATCAGGGACCTGACGATAGTAATTACTAGGACAGCCAAAGACAAGGAGAGGGAGTGGTATCAGTTCCGGTTGATCAGAGAGGGCCTTACGTCGCAGTTGCTACATCGGGCGTCGTTGAGCCTTTTCTGTTGGACACTGGTGCAGCGAAAAGTTCTATCATGCATTCGAAACTCCCTGGCGCACCTTTGTCTGGCTTAACAAATGTTTCCGTTGGATTCTCTGGCGCCCCCGTTAGCAATCCAGTTTCGCGCCCTTTGCCCCTTAAAATTGGGCCACGTGAGCTCGAAGCTCCATTGATTTTGTCTACTGGTTGTGGCGAAAATCTTTTGGGTCTGGATTTGCTTAAACGCTTGTATGCGACTTTGTATTGTTCTCCTGCGGGTGTAAAGCTTACGTTAGGAGAGAGGGTAGTCTCTCCCATGTACTTGTCCCTCGATAAGCTTCCACCGGAATTGAGTTCTCTTCCTGCATCTTTGTGGGCGACGGGTCCAAATGACGTGGGCCTACTTGATATCTCCCCTTATGTTGTTCAGTTGAAATCGAATGTGCGATTGCCACGTATTCCCCAATATCGTATCTCCCTTGATGGTGAACGAGCTTTGTTAGCGATCATCTATGATTTGATCGAGAAAGATGTCATTGAAGAAACTCGGGGAAACGTGTGCAATAGTCCTGTACTGCCCATTCTTAAACGTACTGATCCTACCAAACCGCCTGTTTATCGTTTTGTTATCGATTTACGGGAGGTGAATAAAATTGTGGTTCCTCAATTCCCTGTTGTGCCTGACATTACGGCGCTACTGACTCTGATTCCAGCTACAGCTTCATGGTTTTCGGTGATTGATTTGAAAAATGCGTTTTTCAGCATCCCGATTGCCGAAGAGAGCAGGGACCTTTTCGGTTTCTCTCTTGGTGGACGTAGCTTCCGGTTCAAACGCGCTCCTCAGGGCTACTGTGAAAGTCCATCGATTTACAGTCAAGCTTTGAAGGGTCAACTAGATGCGTTTAGGTTGCCGGTTGGTGCGGCTTTAATCCAATACGTCGACGACTTATTGGTGGCTGCTGATACTCAGGACATTTGCAAAATTGCTACAGTGTCGTTGCTGCAACATCTCTGTGAGTTAAATCACAAGGTGTCACCTTCTAAACTCCAATATTGTTGTCAAGAAGTAACCTACCTAGGTCACTTATTGTCAAAGGAGGGAAGGAGATTGACCCCAGAGAGAATTGCAGCGATTGCGCGCATGGCTGTGCCACAAACCCAAAGAGATGTGCGTGCCTTTCTAGGTATCACATCGTACTGCAGGCAGTGGATTCCTAATTTTTCATTGCTAGCGAAACCATTGGTGGCTCTTACGTGCAAGGATGTTTCGACTCCTTTACCATGGACGGAAGAATGTCAGAAAAGTTTTTCTGAATTACGTGATTCATTGTGTTCGGCTCCTGTGTTAGGTACCCCTGATTACAGTAAACCGTTCACGTTATATGTTCACGAGAGGGAAGGTTGTGCTTTAAGCGTCTTAACGCAACCTTTTGGTGGTAAGCAACGTCCATGTGCATATTTTTCCTCGACCTTAGACCCAGTAGCTAGAGCATTGCCGAGTTGTTTGAGAGCAACTGCGGCAGCTGCGGTCTCCATCCGACAATCAGCAGGATTGGTCATGGATAATATGCTTACGGTGATGGTTCCGCATGCAGTCGATACTCTTTTGAACCGTACGAAAACTCAGCACTTGACGAGTGCGAGGTTATCTGGGTACGAATTGACGCTCTTGGCAAGCCACATTCAGATAAAACGTTGTAATGTCCTAAATCCGGCAACTTTGTTACCAATTAGTGCAGAGTCAGATGCAGTAACAGAACATGACTGTTACTTGCGGACAGAGGAGGAAACAAAAGGTCGTGTGGACCTTAAAAACACCCCATTGGAAGACCCGGATGGCATCCTGTATGTGGATGGGTCATGTTTTAAATTGCCGAATGGTGATGTGACTACTGCTTATGCTGTGGTGACATTGAATACTGTTGTTGAGACTGCGAGATTGAATCAGAATTCTGCCCAAGCTGCAGAGCTGATCGCTCTTACTAGAGCATGTGTATTAGCAAAAGGTAAACGTGTGAATGTGTACACCGATAGTCAGTATGCTTTCGGTGTAGCGCATAGTTTCGGACGATTGTGGCGAGAACGTGGTTTCTTGACGTCACATGGCACGAAAATACAGCATGGCCAGCTTGTGAACGATCTTTTGGATGCATTGACTTTGCCTGCTCAAGTTGCAATTGTTAAATGTAGTGCGCATCGTAAAGTGACGGATGATGTTGGTCGTGGTAATGCGTTTGCAGATGAGATTGCTAAGGAGACTGCCCGGAACCTTAGCACTCGAATGTATGTGACGAATTCGGTTAGGTGGCCTACAGAATCAAGTATGTGTGAGAATACTATAGAGAGTGTGAAAGCAATTCAGAATGAGGCCACCGACACTGAAAAGATGAAGTGGAAAGAAAGTACGGGAAGGTTGGATGTGAATGGTTGCTGGATTGATTTGTCAGATCAGAAAAGATGGATGTTGCCTGATGCGTATGTACTGGCCGTTGTGCAAATGGCACATGGGTTAGCACATATTAGCGCGAAAGGTATTTGCAAGTTGTTGGCTGATGTGTGGAAGAATGATGGAATTACTAAGTGTGCTGAACGTTTGGTGAAGAATTGTATGGTGTGTATAATGTACAATCCTGGCAAAGGAACCCCAACTCCCCCTGGCAGTTTTGCTCCTCCTTTGTATCCCTTTGAGGTGATCCAATTGGACTTCATCCATATGGAGCGATGCAATAACCTGAAATACGTTTTGGTTGTGGTTTGCGCATTCTCCCGATGGATCGAGGCCTATCCCCTCAAAGACAATACTGCTTTGTCTACTGCGAAAATCCTACTGAAGGAATACTTTCCTCGGTATGGAATGCCTAGAGTCGTGTGGTCAGATAACGGAAGTGAGTTTGTTGGAAGTGTGATGAAGAGTGTGTGTAAGGGCCTTGGAATAAATCAG
The DNA here is from genome assembly GCF_964263255.1 of Lissotriton vulgaris. Classification (NCBI taxonomy): domain Eukaryota; kingdom Metazoa; phylum Chordata; class Amphibia; order Caudata; family Salamandridae; genus Lissotriton; species Lissotriton vulgaris. The sequence goes on from NC_141693.1 coordinate 1,298,027,749, forward strand.
AAATTCCATAGCGCCAATCATCCCCAGTCAGCTGGATTGGTTGAAGGGTACAATGGCACCCTTAAACTAAAATTAGCGAAGATTCAAGCTACGACTGGACTTTCGTGGCCTGATGCTTTGCCTCTAGCATTACTGTCAACTAGGGCGACTGTACACTCCCGAATAGGGCTCAGTCCCTATGAAATAGTGTTCGGCCGTCCTGCGAATGTGTGGGGGGTTCCTAGGCCAGGAATATTCTCTGATCTTGAGTTTCCGATGTTGATTGATTACTTACATGACTTGACTGCTAAACTGAGGTTAATTCATCAACAGGTTTACGACGCCTTGCCGACGCAGACGGAGGGTCCAGGCCACCAGCTCCAGCCCGGAGATTGGGTGGTTACCCGAAATTTTTCACGAAAAAACAATCTGGACCCTCGCTTCACCGGACCTTACCAGGTGCTCCTGGCCACGAGGACTGCCGTTCGTCTTGAGGGGCGGAAAAATTGGGTACATGCTACCCATTGTAAGCGAGTCCCTATTCCTTTGTCGGCAGACCCGTGGGTAAGGAAAGGCATTGCGTCAACAGAAACAGAAACATTGCCGGCGTTTGTACCTTTTAGCGACGCACAGCTTGTTGGAGAACCCTCAGCGCAGCAGAAAGCCACTGTTGAACATTTGTCAGCAAGAGACTCAAGACCAGACCAACGAACTGATCAGCAGGACGCTGTCTCTTCGACAGATCCTTTGTTCGACGTGCAGACACGTCCCGGGAAACATCGATATTCTTTGCGATCTCACACTAAGGACAAATAAAAATTTGCTTGCTTTGCTGAAATTGATAACTGCAATATCTTCGTTTCCCATGATCAACTTTGAACATTCGTATCATTGAAAATTGTTTTGTATATATATATATATCAAGCTTCTTCCTTGTATCTTTTTCTTCCACAGCTGAGAAATATTGTGCTAATATATACATATTGTGTATTGAGGGCCGTAGGGCCGCGCGCGTACTTCCTTCTGGACAGTAGGTCTTGACACTAGGTTAAAGACCGTCGGTTCCTAGGAACTCCTGGGGATTGACTATTGCTGCACAGAACGAAGTGCGTCAAGAAACGTTGCGGACGGTCGTAGGGAAATGGCATTTTCGAAGCTGAATGATTTGGAAGGAGCTCAGGCATATAGAGTCAAGCTGCAGAAACTTAGTCGTACGAAATGTTTTGTATCCCAGTTGTTTGTTTTGTTTTTAACTGCTTCTGCATTTTTGGCGGGTGGGGTGTATTACACTATGTCTTACTTCTTACTTCCTACCCCTACTCCTACTCCTTACCCTAACATTACTTCTACTGCTTCTCCTCATTCCTTTCATATGTTACCAGAACACGAACAGGCTAGACGTGTAGAATTCCGCAACAATTCCTTTATCCAGCTCCTCCATCAGCATCAGTTAGTGGTTAACACTACTAATTGTTGGGTGTGTGGGTTGATGCCACATACTACGGGTAAGGGAATTCCATATCTGGTGTTACCGTATAGTTCCCAAGGGTCAGCTCGAGCATTCCAAACAATGCTTCGAAGCGCACTGGGTTTCCACCCCACTCCAGAACAACGTTCCCCCAACGCTGGTCCTACCTCGTATCAGTGGGTGCTATCGATGGCAATAGAGGAGATGGAAGATGAGATCCATGATCCTTTTCTTATCCCTAAAGAAGAGGTACAAGCCTATAGGGTCCTAAGTAGAGGGGAATATAGTATGTTCATTAATGAAAAGCAGCTTAAAAGCTCGTCTCCAATATGGGTCGTACCCCACACTGGTAATCTTTGTCTTGTGGGTCGTGGCTCGCAAGCCTCACTTGGAGTAAGTGCTTGCACTGAAAGTTACGTTTTGCCAATGTCCCCGTCCCCTGTGTTTCTGGCTGCCAAGGGTACATACTTTATCTGTCATGATCGTGCATACACATGGTTGCCCGCAGACTTCATGGGCTCATGTTTTGTTGCAAATCTGTTGCCTCCGACGTTTACTGTAGATGCCGATTATCATAAGACTAGAGTTGTACGAGGCGTAATTAGCGAAGAGGATACTGCCGGTCAAGAGGCAGGAGACTTTTTCAAGGGTTTCCTCCCGTTTTGGGGACCTATGGTTAATAGTAGGAACCTGAGACATTTGACTCGAGTGGTAGAATCGACAGCTAACATTACTGCCAGTGCCCTTGGTAATATCACCACAGAACTTCAGGCGGAGAGACTTATGACATTACAAAACCGTATGGTTTTAGATGTTGTCTTAGCAGATCGCGGTGGGGTATGTAAAGTGATCCATTCGAGCTGTTGCATTTTCATTCCAGATAATGCTCCTACTGTCTATCAAGCCATCTCGAAGTTGCACAAGATCTCCGAATCCATACACGTGGATGTAGGGGATTGGACGCTACTTGGTTGGTTTTGGGGCCTGGTGTCGACTTGGGGTTGGAAGATTCTGACGATCATCGGGGTTGTGGTAGTGTTCCTGTTCACGTGTTGCCTTTGTGTGCAGTGTGGTCCTGCCTTATGTGGCCTCTGTGCTACAACGTGTATGAGACAACCATCTGTTACCAAGGGGACTCGGTTGGACAGAGCTATGCTACAACGACATCTTGATGGTCTGATGAATATCGAGTATGATTCCGACTAGTGCTTGCCTACATGAGGGCAAAAGGAGCGTCTGAGGTTCCGTGACAATTGTAAGTGGTGTTTTTAACTCGCACGAATATGGTCGAGTCTAGTATCTATGAACCGCAAATGACGAGTTTTGTAAGTGTGCGCAGTTTCGCTGTGCTAACTTAAACCGTTCGTTTGTTATGTGGGTTTGTCATCTGTACCCACGGGTTCCATCTTAGATACGGCATCCATTTTGTCTCTTGCCCTCAAGTAGCCAGCGAACGGACGCTGTCCGCTTCGCGACCCTGGGACTCCCAAGATATGGCGGAAGACGCATGTTCTTTGTAAGTGTCTTTATGACGAGGGGGATGCTACTGTAAGGCAGATGGCGCCGCTCGAGGCTCATCTTGCCGCACGGGCTTATTGTCTCAGTCGTGCATCTCATTAGGCACGTCCCTTTGATGCCTGTATCTCGTGCTTCTCGACACTCCCCTTTTACACCCTTTCCGATCTCCCTACTGTCTCCGTCTTCCTCTGCACCTGTCTTCGTTCCTATTTCGATCTACTTTACTGCTGATTGGAATTTGCTAATGGTGGGAAGATGGGTTTTTACAGTTGGGAACCGCCAAATGTTTCCGCACTTATGTTCCGGATCTTGTGTGTTTCAAAGTGATCTAAGCGACCCCTCTGAGAGCGACTTGTGGGAACCAGGTTGTAAACTATTGTGTATCATGTTATCCTATGGGTAAAAACTGTATAAAAGGAGCGATCCACAAATACAATTTGAAGCAGTCTCCCCGAACTACACTCGATGTACTTCCTGTGACTTCTGTGTTCCCTGCAGTAAATAAACCTTGACTCTTTGACGCCGAAGGAAGTGTCCCGTGTCTCTGTGACTTGTACGCCGGAGCAGGTTACCCACGAAGGTTTCAGGTGTTGTGCCCTGGCACCGCTGGGTCCAAAGAACCCAGTCCTTCAGCACCACCCTCCACCCAGGAGGTGAGCGAGCTACTTGGCCCGTCAATGGGAGAAAGAGGTGTCGATGGTTCTCCCCCGGCCAGTGCCGCTCGCCCATCGCCTCCCCGGGCGCTGGCTCCACCCCCCTGCTGGGTGTCTGGACTCCCTCATCCCGGACCTCCCGACCTCCAAGTGCGAGGGTCCGGACATCAAAGCACACCAGTCCTATAACTGGGGCAGCTCCAGAGCAGGAAGGCAGTTGTATCTTGGAGTCGAGAGACGAAAGAAGAACTCATCCTGGACGGACTACTGGCGCTGCCGTAGCTCTGTCCTGTGCACCATCATCCTGCCTGTTGGCGCTGCCACAGCCGTCGTAACCTTCATCCTTCACCGTCGTCCGGATCTGCTGGCGAGGCCGCGGACCGTTGTAACCGTCATCTGCATCGGGACCTGCTTGGCTTCTCCACGGCCCGTCGACCATCCTTTATCCATCCCGGGACCTGCTTGGCTTCTCCACGGCCCGTCGACCATCCTTCATCCATCTCGGGACCTGCTTGGCTCCTCCACGGCCCGATCAGCAACCACACCGAGCTCGAGGATTGAGAGCTATTGAACTCATTGGTAACTAAGACTGTCCCGCTACCCTTTTCCTCAACCAGGGATCAGAACCGAGGGGACCCCTGAGTCCAGACCTCCTTGTATTATATCACCGTAACCTGAGAATTGCATATAAAGTCTCGTTAACCTTCAATCTTGTGTGGTGTCCGTCTGTGGGGGGGAAGTTACTTATCTGTACAGTCGTTGGAGACGGCTCTCCCTGGAGACCTCTCCCCGTAAACTCGGCCGACCCTCCCGGTCCGTCTAACAAGGAGTCAGTGGTAAAAGGTAGCTGATGATAGACAAGCAGCCCCGGGAGTACAGGGCTTATACTGAATACACCTGGGGCTGGTTGAGAATGTAATGCTTTTAAGCGTCATTTGAGGGCGGTTCTAACGGACCCCAATTATTGCAGAATTGGGCTGGCAGTATGTCAGCCCATACTGCTTAACTTTCCCTGATGTCAACTTGCACATACGCAGTAGTTAATGTGTCTAATTGAAACTGCCGATGTTTGATTTGGATTTACAAAAAGGGGGTGGTGATGAACAGAGTGTCTGAGTTAAACAGACCACTCTTACCCAAGAGGGCCGGCCAAACAGTTAATGCACACTTAGGGAGTGCACAACACTCCTCCCCTGCTCTGGCCATCTCCAGCACTCCCCAACACTGATGGGAAAATAAAATGATAATAATAATATGTTATTACCGATTTATTTTCCCTTTTGAGCAGTACGGTGATGAGCGGAGGAGCCGCCACTGAATAAACTTGCCCAATTCTTTAAAAGATTTTGGCAATATTATAATGTGTCTTTATGATATGCCAGCTGCAATACACAGAGTCCTGTTGGGTGTCACAATTTCAGCAGAAATTGTGAGAAATGCCTATTAATAAGCATGAAAATTAAGGGTTGAATGATAATCCCTTTCAGGCAGTGCGCAAGAGCTACCATTAGTGAGTCTTTACTTGTCTCTGCACATGGAACTTTTTAATATCCACAAAACATGACAATGAAGAGTGATTCATCAATAGCATGCATTATTCTGCTGTCCAAAACAACACAGATTACATATAATACAATCAATTAAACTAACATAACATGGAAAATCAAAACATTTTTTACAGTGTTCACATATACAGACATGAACACATACAAGCCACACATAGTCACATGCCCACACTTGTGACGCTCGAGGTATCCTTGTATTGTTTCCTTTATATATTTGTAGGATAGCTGGCGCAGATCATTGGATAATTACGCAGACGTTTCGACCCTCTGATAACATGTTAATGGTTATACATCTTAGCGGGTCTTCCACAGGACTAAAAAACAAAAAAAGGGGACAGCCTCAAAAAGGAGAATCCAGGATCACAAAATGAGCATCCTGTGAAATATCATCAATGCATATTCCAAGGATAGATTGGAAAGGGATCCACAACTGACTTGGTGCAGCGAGATGTCAGGGCCTTGGAGAGTCTATGACTAGGTGGTCTTTTATTTGGTTGTGACTGAATCCTTGGTCACAGTTTGTCCATGTGAATGTGTCTGTGGGTGGGAGGGAGGGGAGAGCACTAGCCACAGTGGCAAGTCATCTCGCCTCGCAGTATTCGAAGGCATCTGTCTACTGAACTAACATTTCGTTTTAATGTTTTGGTCTCTGTTTGGAATAAACTCCCCACCACCCACATCATTACATGGACCCCTATTCTTAGAGGAAATCAGCTGCAGGAAGACCAGAGTCTGCTTTTCGAAGTCACTTTCACTCTACTGCTAAGTGAAAGAGGGAAAAACAGCAAAGACAGACTATTGCCTGGGGCCCTGACCTTTTCAAATGAACTGTTTTACCAGGTAGCCAAAGTCAAGCCGCTTCACTCGCACATAGCCCACAATTACCTTTTGCCTTGCAATAAATAAATTAGAAACATTTTTCAATGCAGCATCTAAACAGGCTTTATATATAATTTACGCTTTAATTTCTCAGATTTCTACCCATGGCAATATCCAGACAAATCATTAATCAATAAGGACTAATATCAAGCCTTACATTATTAATCTGTATTCATGGTGCTGAGCATGCAGGGAAGTGGATAGATTAAAATGGGACTCGAGGGTCACCTTTCAGCAGTACTTAAACCCCAAGCTCAAGCTCCTCTCCTCGGCCACCCCCAATCCTAGATGAGGACAGGCGAGACCGCAGGAAACTGCTGAGCCCCTTGAGGGGATACGGGCAAATATCATTAAATAAACATAGCCCTAAACGCAGAATAGATTAGTAGAGGGTTGAGAAATCTTTAACAGAAATGTAAGAAAAGGGAACAGAAGAGGTGAACCAGCCAGTGGCGCCTGAGTCATTAAATGACCCTGGGCATGCCACCCTCTACCACCACTCCTCCGCCCCTCTCTTGGGCACAAGGGTGTGCAGGAAGCTGTTGATAAATCATGCAGCTGTAAACAGATTTTCACCCCAGCCTTGGCTGAAAGCAAGTCGAGCATCGTCCGAGATCAAGGCCTCGGTACTAAGAAGAGAAAGGGGTGCACCCACCAGACCCATAGCATTTTGATGGAAGTTATTTGTATTCCGGGGGAAATATTCAGGCTGAAATGTACTTGAAAGCAACACACGCGACACATTTCGTGTAATGAACAGACCCTTACATACATGATGCCAATAGACCCGATTCAGGCGGAAGACGAGCGATGTATGAAGCCAAAAAAAGCCTTTATTTAGGGTGCCTCCCGCCTGACAATGCCTCTGTTCAACATAGGTCAATGAAAAAAATTCGTTCTTCTGATTTTTTTCCAAATCTCCCACTATTCTCTTCTAAGATGTTTGAACCTATGCCACCTGAAGTGCTCTAGGAATGCGCAGACCTACACATACCGCAAAATGTAGACTGTTCCGTTCGATGAACAGCGCTTAGAGAGAGCGCTTTTCTTTGCTCCAACGTTCAAAGAACTTGAACAATCTGTAGAGACCACCACACACCGTCTGCTTGCTGCTCTACTAAGCGAACCACGATATACAATACACCACACTGGCCGCAAGGTGGCGCTCCTGAACCGTACAAAATTCTTTAAATACATCTTTACATTCAGATGGTAATTACGCCTCTAATGTCACAACTTACTGAGCATTCTACAAAACTGACTTTACAATACAATGCAGAGTTTACGCCAGCATGCATGTGCTGTCACAGCTTGCTTAACGTTCTGTGGGATTTCTTAAGATGGAAAGCAAAGCATGTTAAAAGCTTAACGCCGCATGCACTTAAAAGAAACATGAGCCAAGGTTTCAATGAAATCAGGTCAGTGCCATAAAAGAAAAAGAAAAAAGTGCTGGTATCACGCAAGGCTGTTTTGTAAGATTTAATTCCACAGTGCCGCTGTCTTATCAACAATATTCTGCCTTTCACAAATAGCCTGCCCCCACCTATAGTCACAGGGTGCTTTGGGACAATCTAAACATACAGTAATTCAAAGCACAGCACCAGAGTTAGGAAGATAGTCACATGCAGAGAACTGTACTGTGCTCAGTGACCTAAAGAACGCAAAATGCTGCCTACCCCACTGCAGAATGTGAGGGTCCCCTGACTCTCTCATGTCTCGGTCGGTGGTGGGAGTAGCTGCCGGGCGGTGACATGGGGAGGGGCAGGGTGGGCGGTAGTAATCTATGGATTACAGAGGATTACAGGCAAGTAAACATATAAATAAATAAAATGAATTTTGTTGCGTGCACTGCATCACGTTTGGGGATGCAGTGCGCGCAGCGAAATTCGTTTTATTTATTTATATGTTAACTTACCTGTAATCCTCTGTCATCCATAGATTACTACCCCCCACCCTGCCCCTCCCCCTCCCCACGTCACCGCCCGGCAGCTACTCCCACCACCGACTGCTACTGCTCACAGGCATTTATTGGCATTGGGCTGACTAGGAAAGGCTGATGGGCTGGGGGCCTCCTTGCACCACAGGGTCTGTAGGGCCCAGTGTTACGTCCCTGACTATGTATGCATCAAAAATGTAGGTAAGGCAGGTATTCATTACAACCTCACTGAGTTCTCCTCATTCCAGTTCTAAAGAAATGTCACCTCGCCTCCCAACAGTTCATTTACATTCTATCTATACATTTATGTGTCTTTTTATAGATAATGTTGTGTGTATGTTTTATATTTCTGTTACACACACAGGTGGGATATTCTCAAGAACGTGTGATAACTATTTCAAAATTAGCTTAACGCAACTTACAACATCGTAGTCTATCCCAGGAAAATAACACCATATTAACTAAGTATTCACAACACGGAGGCACCATGCGATAGGCCCACGACAACGTGTCAAATGTCCATGATAAAGCCAACGCGACGCCACAGAAATGCGAAACACGAATGCAAAAAAAGTTGTGATGAGGCCAATCGCGATACAAAAAGCAGTGAAAACCAGCAACAGGCCTGCAAATCCCACACGTCAGGCGGGAAAATGCACTTTTTAAAGCAACAAAAAGAACACACCAAAAACATTTCAAAGTGCTTAGCAACATGAATGCACCCAGACCAAGTGCAGAGGTCAACGCGAACCCCACAAGCTCCACAGACCAATAGCAAGGAACAACGGCGTCAGGGAAGGCCAAGGAGAAGAGGGAGAGGAAGACGGGGTGCAGTCTGCAGGAAAACCAGATCAGTTTCACGGAGGTGACAGAACACTACCGTCAACTGACCCACAATTAGACTAAAGTGAATGCAGTCGGAGTGTCGAGGAGGTCATTGGAGAAGGCCAAGAGGCGCTGGCATGATGTAAAAATCTAAACCTAGCACAAACCCGCTGCCATAAGGATAACAGCAATGGCGACAGGAGGTGGGAGTCCAGCGCCTAAAGAGGAGCTGGAGGAAATGGAGGCCATAGTCATCAGTGTGGAGACGGCGCAAGGAGTTGGGAGTTCGGACACAGCTCGAGAGGACCTGACACAACATCAACAGGGTGAGTAACGACCAGGGACTGGGGGCCCGGGGGCAGATGGGCACAATGGCACACATGCACAACTATGTGGAGCACACTGCACACCCATAATGACCCTGGATCATGACCCTGATCCCCTGGCACACTGCAGCACACAAACATAGCAATAACAGCACATCCACATTGATGACAATGTGGTACAATGTGCAACCCCAACAATGTAGAACAGAGGACACAACTGGCTCCACACATGTGCAGAAACAGGCCAGCTACATCTAGCAGGGCAGGAAACTGTGAGATGGAAATGTACTGGTACAACCTCACATCCGTCATGTAGCCAAAATGTTCACAGTCCCGCATCAAAATCCAGCACCTCCCAAACATTCACAATGTACATTGTCATACAGTTTGCATGTAAACAAAAACAATATGCCAACATTCATGTCAACACAATGTCAACATATATCTCCCCTTGACATTGCAGAGGGGCAAACAACACCTCCAGCAGAGCAGAACAGACAACTCATCAGTGATGCCGGAAAGGACCACCACACCTTCGACACCAACGCCCTACAACAGCTCATGGACATCCTAGGCAACCAACCACCAAGACCAGGGCAACCAAGCTACAGAGAGGAGAACCCAGCCCATGCACTGACCACACAGCAGGAAGCACCCGCCAGCACGGCTGGCTCCCAACACTACACCGAGCCACACATAGCATTCCGATGCCAGGTGTCAGAATGCCAAAAGGATGTGGCCGAACAGGTGCAGGTGGGGTCCGAACCCATGGAAGACGACCCAGATCACATACGTGGGTGTCTAATTCCCTTAAGGGACCACCTACACCTGACAAAGGAGACCCACACTGTGACAGAGACAAATGCATTTGCACAATTCCAGTACAGAACCACACCCAGAGGCACGCAATTATCATTCACAAACTCACGCTGGACCTGCGTACGACGGCCCAGTCCACTCCTCTTACGTATTGAGTGGGTGACAACAAAGCTACATGTCCAGGCTCTAACCCTCTGCCTGCGGTGACATGGTTGCATCCGCTGTACACAGCACAATGTAATGTTGTAGTGCCCCGGGCCCTCATGCATACATTATGACCACACGGACACATGCAGATAGTTTGTGGAACTTGCTACAGGCATGTGTGCCCGGCCCCTTTATTAGCAGGGTCACATGTACAGTGATACCTGTGCTGGATGGGTGTAGGGTGAGTGTAAGCCAGCCCAACACGGAGTGGTTGGTGCTGGCAACAACTTGAACAGTGATCACCATTAAAACGGAAACAGAAAACACCAGCATAACATAAACCACTGCAAAGCATCATGGTGGTAGCTGGAGCAAGTACAGAAGTCACCCAAAATGCAAACATAAGTGTCCGTAGGTTGAGGTGCACTGAGGTTGGGGCACTAGAGCTCAGCGTGCTCATGTGAATGAATTTTCTAGGATTGTGTACCTTCGGGATATACCTCATGCAGCTGTAGTGGGGTGTGTTATGCCTGCATCATCTTCTTCATCATCGTTCCAGGTCTCCCACACTGCCTGAGGTGACATTGCTGCATAACCTCTCCACAGCACAAAACTCAATCAGTAACGGTCCATTGGTTGTGGTGCACTGAGTTAGTGGCACCTGGAGTGCTGAGCAGGGTATCAGGCAGAGGATGGCATCCACGACAGGAGTGAGCAACTCCGTTAGTCTGCCAGTACCATTGTTTCGACTCTGGCAGTTAGCGGCTGGAGGTGGTCCTGGCGGTGGTGGCGTGAGCCTCCTGCAGTGATGCAACCTTCGGGCCGGTCAGGACTCGATTTGATGTGTGAGCCCTGGTGGACCGCAGTTGCAGCCAGAGGCAGCGGACATCGCAGGGCCACATACTCATGGCCTCGATGACCCCGAGGCCATCATCTCAGAGGCCATCCAATATCTAAGAAGACAGGGTTCCTGACTTGAGCTGCACAGGGTTAGTGGCCCCAGATGCACTGGGCCGGCACAGGCATACCGCCACGGGATGGTGACTTGCTGTGGACTGAGGTAGGGCCACATGGACTGAGGGGGTCCTCATTGATGTCTGAGGTAAATGTGGTGGAGGGTTGCGGAGGACAGTGGAATGTGTTCTCCAGGGCATGATGCAGAGGGCAGAAGCTGTCCCAAAGCCGCAAATGGAGGAGTGGAATGCTACAGCCTCGTTTTCACCACCAATTCGGTATCAGCTTCATGAGGATGAAGACAACTCCCAAGTCCAAACACTCAAACGCAAGCAAAGTTCAACCAAAGAGTGTCCATGAATGTTGGGGGTCAGACTTAATGGCCCCGGGGCTGAGAGCGGATGCAGTCTGCGATGATGCCGGTACAATGATAAGAACTCGGCCACTGCTAAATCAAGACTCAGTCCCAAATGTGTGACCTACTCAACCACACTGTGTGCAGGAGGCAGCGGACCACAGCCACGTGTCATTGGCTCGCAATGCACAGGGTTAGTGACACCAGGGCAGTTGTCGGTAGTGCTAAATCACCTCCGTAACAATGATCCTTTTTTCCTCCTACCGGAAATGCGTCTTCCTCTTACACCTCTCCTTGCGTGCAATGATATGTACTTGCCATTGCTAAATCAAGACTCAGTTCCAAATATGTGACCTAATCGAGCGCAGTGTGGCCCGAGGGCAGTAGTCCACGTGGGCCCACAGATACGTGTGGTTGGAAAGCTAAACTGACTTGGTGGCACCACATCAAAGGGAGTATAGTAATATAAACCCTGCCATGAATAATGTTCTCTGCCATAGTGTAATCAAGACTCAGCTCCAAATGTGTGACCTACTAGTCCACTGGGTATGCCAGTGGAGTACGTCAATGAGAAAGGAGTACTGCGGGCCTATGTCGCGGAGGCCGTGATGATCTGAGGAGGCTAAATCGGAATCAACAAAAGAGTGACTGAAAAAACCAAAAGAGGGATAGTCAGTTGCTACCACCAAAGGGAGAGATTTCTCAAATCATGAGCAGTCATACAGTTTAACATTGCATGCACAGTGTGGAAAAGAAAAAGAGCCCTCAGGCACCCACAAGATAGTCGGTTGCCATTTGTCTTCATTGGGTTCTTTTTTTAGAAAGTATTGATTAAGTGAGTTAAAAGAAGTGTGGACTACTCCCCAAATTTACAATTTTTTTTTATTAGGGGGTAGCTCTAACTTCGTTAAAATGTAAGTGAAAAGTTGGACAGGAAGGTGATTGTGTTAGTTTGAATCACCCAGTCCTACATATAAAACAGAATAGGTCGACATAAAAGCACTCTATTTCCTGGTTTAACACAATTTTGGAAAATGTTACTTCTGTGGTACAAACAGTCTCACCCAATGTGTAAGCGTTGGACTATAAGTACATCATTGTGTTTAGAATCTCCCATTATACAGCATGCATGATACTCCCAGACTTGCGTATATAGGTGCTGCTAAAGTACCATCAAGCGCACCGTGTTTCATTTAACAAATATTTTGTCAAAAAGAGATCAGTAAGGTTTTACTTAAAACCCCTTCCTATGTGCGCAATCAATTCTTTCATGGAAAAGGAGCGCACGTGTGGAAATTTTTTAAATCCATGTAGTTGTACAAATGTCCACGTGTTAAAAACAATTCAACGGTCAAGCCCAGTAAAAAGAACACTAGAAATAACAATAAATAAATACACCTTCATCAAAAACGGAAGAGACAAGAAGTAAACAGCCTTACGGTGTTGGTACTCACATGTGCATCTGGTGAACAGTACACCATGGGCTCGCGGCAGGGGAACATTCTTCACGCCTGGCAATCTAAGGATACATAGAGACAAGGGTCTTATAATGCTACATAAAGAGTCTGGTAATAGGAGAAACGGGATGGGTGCACTGATAATGCGCCAAAGCCTGGGACAGGCTGCCGGCGAAAAATACGTGCATGTACACGATTTCAACCCGCTTCCCGCTTACCAGACTCCCGGCGACTCTCCGCATTTGAACCTGATTCTTGCCACGTCCGCGGCCCGAAGGTACGGAAACCGCAAACACAAGCTGTTTTATGAACCTTGCTGATTGGAGTAAGTGCCGATCATGTGACGATGTTAACAATCACGTGTAGCAGGCTCCTAATGTTTATCTTAAAGGGGCCTTGCAGCAGAATTTATATGTTTTTGTTCCGTGGTGTGGATATTATAATTGAACTTTATTGTTTCTACATATAAAAAACAGACAGGCGTCTGGTTATATGAAAAGGATTGGAAAGAACCCTTTGTACACCGATTAAAGTAAACGTTAAGCATAGTATTTATATATGTGATTGCAATCTGCTGAGGGCATTATAGCTAATTTCGTCAAGGATTGTTTTATGTTAGTTTTACAATACCAATGTGCTAGAGAGACAATCGTGTACTCATAGAGAGATAACATTCACTACCACTTTTGCTTGAGTCGTGTCCATGAGACAGAAAAAATGTATGGCTTGCTAGGTAAAACAGGTAAAAACAAGAAAAAACAAAGACAGATTACCCCAGTATAGAAATTTAGCACAATGGAAAGCTGTCAGTGTATCGTCACTTTACCAAACCAAGGAATCAATTGTGTATGATGACATTGATCCCTTGAGAAAGGTGTGACAAGTGTCCCCATTTGTCGAGCTAAATGGGAATTACTGGCCTTTATGTCTTCTTATCAGAATAGCAAAGTCAGGAAAGGACGGAACAGACATTCCTTCTGGGATTATAGAATAAGTTGAACAACTGTTCAGAGTGTAAGGGAACATATTTTACCGTCTCATCACTGAACCCCATGGTATCGCATCGTTCAGTCCTGTTAGGTGTGTAGAAAGGCAGTAAACCCATCTTAGTTCATTCTCAAAGATACTGTTCTCATTAGTTTGGTTGAGCTGTTCTATAACGGTCCATCTAAGATCATTTCCACAATGGCCACGTTCTAAAAAAAATGGGCAGTCAGTTTTGTAGTACTCTTGTGGCACCTCACATTGCTGCGGTGTTCACAAATGCGCAATTTTACTTTTCTCGTGGTCATTCCCACATATCGAAGACCACAGGGGCAGGTCACGAGGTAAATGACATTGCACAAATTGCAATTAGTGTGTCCCCTAAGATGCCAAAGTTTAACGGCCTGAAAATTGAGTGTTTTTGTAGCTGTGGTAAGGTGACACACACTGCATCCACCGCATGGGTAATGCCAGCATGGGTAATGCCCGGTGACCGGGGGCAAACCCCATGTAATGAGTACATTATTGTCCTGAAAGGAACCTGTGCACTTTGGTCGGGTATGGACTAGTGCATCTTGCAAGCTCCGTGGCCATTGTCCAAATGATCTTAGATGGACCGTTATAGAACAGTTCAGCCAAACTAATGAGAACAGTATCTTTGAGAAGGAACAAAGATGGGTTTACCGCCTTTCTACACACCTAACAGGACTGAACGATGCGATACCATGGGGTTCACTGATGAGACGGTAAAATATGTTCCCTTACACTCTGAAGAGTTGTTCAACTTATTCTATAATCCCAGAAGGAATGTCTGTTCCGTCCTTTCCTGGCTTTGCTATTCTTTTTTTAAGTTCAAAGTAAAGTTTATTGAAAGTTTTAAAAAAAAAGTCATATAAACAATTTAAATAAATGGATACATGAAATTAATACAGAAAAAATAAGATACATAATAATTAGAATCAAAAATAGACAAGAGAAAACAGTTCATAGAATGTAAATACAAAAACTACCAGCTAGGAAATAAAGAATAAATACAGCACTTTTAAATACAATAATAAACAACAGGGCAATTGTGTAAGTATTATGAAAAAGAAAAAAGATAATACAATAAGAGGAACTCAAGGAGGTTTGGCAACTTCTTGTTGAAAGGGAGATTTAGGCAGAGAACGGAGAGCACATGAAACAAAAAATGAAGTAACCGGATCCCATAACTGCTTTTGTTTGGGGGCTAAAGCAAGTGGGTAAACATACGTTGTGTCTAACCTATGATTATAGCAAACAGCGTACCACCAAGCCTGATAAGAGAGTTTAGTGGAATCTTTCCAAGCCTTGCTAATTTGCTGAAAAGCTACTGCAAGAAGTAAGTCAATTATTTTTGTTAATTTGAGACCATACCTGAACCCAAAACAGGCGAACTAGAGTGCAATTGAAAAGCATGTGTAGTAGATCTGCTTGAGGAGCTGAGCAGGACCAACAAGCGTGTGACAGGGCAGGATATCTTTTACTAAGTGTTAATGGGGAAAGTAGGAGTCGATTATAGATGGAAAATAGAGTCTGGATAGTGTTTGCAGCCCTTGATGATTTCCGTAACTTTACCCATAGTCTATCCCAGAGATCTACAGGCCATTAAATGCCCATGTCAACTTCCCATGCCTCCTCTACCTTTGTCTTGGTGTGTGGTGATGTTGGAGCATGTAAGAAAGAATATATTTTTGACGCCCTGGTTCCTTTAGTAAGTAAAGTGCGTAGTTGAGATATGCTAGAAGACTCCTGAAGTGGTGTAGAGGATAACCGGATATGCAAATCAAATGCGGTTTGAAGTGCTTGTGTTAATCTGAGATAATTGGTACGAAAAGAATAAGGGAGATGGAAGGATTCTGCAACAACTGAAAATGGGAGAATACACAATTGATGAAATAATTGATGTACCCATATAAGACCACGACTTCTCCATGACTTCCAGAAGAACGGTTTATTATTTATTAAAATCGATGAGTTGTGCCATATAGTTTGATCATGAAAGGAAGAGATTAAAGGAGGCGGTAGAATTTTTAAGGTGTATTTGAGAATCGGAGTAGAAATGGATTGTGGTGACCGAGAAAAAGAGAGGTATTCTAGGAAAGAAAAGGGAGATATATATTCCAATTCTAATGTTGTCCATAGGGGGAGAAACTAGGAGAACCGTCGAGCCATCTAGAAGCTTGGTTTAACAAAAAAGATTTATGATACAAAGAAAAATTTGGGAAATTCACCCCACCCTCAGCCTTTGGTCTTGTTAACTTAGATAAAGACATGCAAGCCTTTTTGCGACCCCATAGAAATGAAGACAAGATAATTTTCTTGAAATGAAATAAAGGAATAGAAAATGGAATGTTGGAAATCAAAAATAAGATTAAGGGAGAAAGCATTATCTTGATCGTATCCAATCTACCCCACCAAGAAAGATATAAAGAATGTCATTTAGTGGTAAGATCTGTCAATTTTTTAAGGCATTCATCCATACAACGAGAAACCGTACCTGAAAGAGTGGGATTGAAGTGAAGACCCAAATATTTGATGCAATTAGGATTCCACGTAAAGCCGGAAGAGATGAAATCCGATTTATAAGTAAATTTGGTGAGAGGTAAAATTTCACACTTATCTTTGTTTAATTTGTAACCTGAAACAGAGGCAAATGAATTGACTTCATTTAGAAAAGCAGGTAGCGAAGTTGTGGGTTCAGACAAAAATAATAAAACGTCATCTGCATAAGCAGCCATTTTGATTGTGGATTGTTGAAACGTAAAGCCCTTTATAGCAGCATTTTGGCGGATTCGCAAAAGGAAGGGTTCTAGGGCAAGATTAAATAGGAAAGGAGAAAGAGGACAACCTTGACGTACCCCTCTAGCAAGAGGGAAATAAGAAGAAATGCCACCATTCGCTGCAATAGCAGCTCTGGGGTGTGAATACAAAAGAGAAATGAGGGTCGAAATTCGTGGACCAAATCCGAACCATTTCAAAGTTTGGAAGAGATACGACCACTCAACTCTATCAAAAGCCTTTTCCGCATCCAAGGCAATAGCAGCAATAGAATGAGAGGAGTGCAAAGTCTTGGAGAGAATGTCAAAGAACAGTCTGGTATTATCTGAAAGCAATCTACCCTTAACAAAAACAGACTGCTCCTTCCCTAATAAATCTGGTAAGAAGGATTCTAAACGAAGCGCCAAGGATTTAGAGAACATTTTGTAATCAATATTTACCAGAGAGATGAGTCTATAATTTTTACAATACTGCGGATCTTTATCTGGTTTGGGGAGAATGCAAATAAGAGCATCAGAAAAGGAACCAGAGGAAGAACCAGAATCAAGAAAAGAAGAAATAAGAGAAGTTAATTTTGGAATAAATAAAGCTGAGAAGTGAAAAAAAAATTCTACAGTGAATCCATCCGGACCAGAAGCCTTATCTTTTTTGAGAGCCTTCAAAGCACCAAGAAGTTCTTTCTGAGTTATGTGTGATTCTAATGAAGAAAAGTCAGGAGGGGTAGTGAAAGGAGAATCAATAACGGAGAGAAATTGAGAAATATCCTGTGATGAGGAGGTTGTTTCTGAGGAATATAGTGATTTGTAAACTGAAGAAATTCCGTTAAGATGTCTTCATCTGTGTGTTTTAAAACAGAATCCCGATCGTAAATACTATCTATATTAGTCTTATTCTTTTTAATTTTCAAATAATTAGCCAATAGTTTGCCAGCTTTATTTTGGCCTCCATAAAATTTAGCACTAGACCGCAATAAGTAGTTGGAAGCATTGTTTGTGGTATCTTTATTAAATTGCAACTTAGTAGCTGTGAGATCGTTTAGGCATTCAGAAGATTTAGAAGCAAAGTACGAGTGCTCTAGTTTCTTGATCTTAGAGAAGAGTTCGTTAGTGAGTTGCTCAGCTTTCTTACGTTTACGAGATACATAACCAATAATGAAATCCCTAGCTGATGCCTTAAAGTCATCCCACACAACAGGAAAAGACACCTCAGAAGATTCATTACGTAGGAAGAAATCGTGAAAAAAGGCAGTAAAGAGTGAAACAAAATCGGAATCAAGAAGGAGAGAATTATTAAAACGCCATTTTTTGTTTAGAGCTGGCTTCTGCAAAATGTCGAGGTGAAAGGAGACTGGTGCATGATCCGATATCAAAATGGAACCAATGTCAGTAGCAAAGAGAGAATGAGAAAGATGGTGTGAGATAAAGAAATAATCTAGTCGAGATTGCGTCTGATGTGGTGGAGAGAAAAAAGAATATTCTCTTAGAGTGGGGTTACACAACCCCAAGGCGTCAATGAGTTTAAATTGATGTATGAGTGCTGTGAAAGATTTATGTGATTTGTGGGGATTGTAAGTGGTAACAGAATTCCTATCTAGAAAAGGATCAAAAACTTCATTGCAATCTCCCGCCAAAATGAAATTATCTTCATAATATTGGGTAATGTGAGGAGATAGGGAAGACCAAAAAGAAGCATCACCTGCAGTTGGGGCATAGACATTGAGGAGGGAAACTGGGGTACTATCTACAACAAACTTAACTAAAACCCATCTGCCAGATTGATCCGCTGAGTCAGCAACAAATTTGATGGAATGGGATTTATGAAATAAAATGAGAACTCCATTGTGCTTACCATCACCTGGAAAAAAAAAGACCTCCCCAACCCAATTTCTTTTAAGTTTGATAGATGCCTCAGGTGAGAGGTGCGATTCTTGTAAACAGGCAATGTCAGCCTTAAGTTTGGCTAGGTGTGCCTCTTTATGGGGGAATGCAAACCTCGAACGTTCCAAGAAACAATCTTTAAAGGCATTCAAAAAAGCAAGAAAAATACATAATAAGCTGGTAAAGACAATTCAATAATATGATGAAAATCAGACTGAAAATTAGGCAATCAATAATAAATCTGAAGAATAAATGACAAAAAACTATTAAAGTGTGGAAAGAGGAGCAATACATAATGTGACAATTTTGTATATATAAATAAGTAAAAATGTGTAAAAATGAACTTTCAATATAGTAATACAAGAGAAAAGAACTGTATTAATAAATAATCAAAGAAAACAAGAGAACAAATGATGAATGAGCTAGAAGCATGAGAAATGAAAGAGAAGAATAGAGAAAATAGGAGAGCGTCCAGGAGAGAAGGAGAAAAGTGAAAAAAGATGAATAAAGGGTAAACCTTAGAGGACGGGAAGAAGAAAGAAACAGGGGAAGAAGAAAAAACCAAAAAAGAAAGATAAAAAAAGAGAAATATGACTTACAGAACATGCAATACATGTACGGGTGGGAGGGATGTAGGCCACATAGGATAATGACGGGTACGGAACTGGTGAGAGAAGGCAGGGGGAGAGACGAATCAGCGAACTCCAGGAATAAAATGAGGAGAGTGAAAAACACGTAGGGCAATGATCTATAAAGTGGAGACAAAAAACAAGAACAGCATTAACAACTAGGTAATTCAAAGAAGTAATACAAAACAGAACAGTATCTAAGAACTAACCAACACAGTGAGAGAAATATATAAGAGGCGCATTAGACAACCATAGAGAACATCAAGTAAATTGGGAAACAGAAGCAACATCCATATCACTAGAACTATGTGAGTATAAAAAACTCTTCAGTTTCAGCGGGTCCTCCTCATAAGTTGGGGTTTTGTTATTAAGAGTCACCCTGAAAAGGCAAGGATGAAACAAACCATAACGCGCACCAAGTGAACGCAGTTGAGGCCTTAGTGACAAGAATTCCTTGCGTCTGTCAGCTGTTGCTTTAGCATAGTCTTGGGAGAAAAAGAGGGAATTGCCGACCATGTGATTCGTTTCATAGCTCGCGCAGCTGAGATAATCTTGAGCAGATCCGTATATTCAAGGAAGTAAATCATAACTCCCCTAGGTTTCCTGACAGTTGAGGAGGAAGATGCATTCCAAGGAGGACCTAAGCGGTGCGCCCTTTGTATATTAATATTGGTACTATCAGGCAGTGTAAGAACCTTTGGCAAGAAGGACTTGAAAAACCCAAGGGGGTCTGACCCCTCTGTCCCTTCCGGAAGACCATAAATTCGTAAATTATTCCTTCTCTTGCGATTTTCCAAATTTTCAAGTTGCTTGTGCATGGCTGAGACTTGCGCACAGAGCGGATCCACATTTGAGATAACATCACGTTCCAATTGGGTGACCCGACCATCAACAGCTAATAACTTATCTGTAATCGTTTGAAGAGTGGCTCTAGACTCATCAATGAAGGGACGTAATGCTCTTATTTCTTCCAAAAGTATGTCCATGGTAGCCAAGCTAGGCTGCTTTGGAGGAGAAGGAGGATCCTTTTTAAGCCTTTTCGTTGAACCCTTATTAGCTGAAGAGACGGCCAAATTTGATGATGGTGACGTATGCTTAGAAGATGATTCCTGTGAATCCTCCATTTCAAGACACTGAAATCTGAAACTCGTCTGAATTAAGAACTTTCGTGAAGGAATTGAAGGTTTATGCAAGTCTTTTGAAAACCTACTCACGAGGAAGAAAAAATTGTAGCAAAAATAGAATAACACTTTACATTAGATAAATGTGTCTACATGTAAAATAAAACAAATAGAAGTGAGGATAAAACAGTCATACGGTTATAAAATTAAGCAGAAATATGCAAATGACATAAATGCAAAAGCAATAAATTAGAATTGCACTATATGTAAGATACTAGCATAGCAAAGACCAGTAAAATGCAATAATATGAGAAGATGCAAACATATATCAAATAGACCATTCAATACAATATAAAGGAAGGTATAAGGGTATGTTTGTATATAAATGTTAAAGAAACATTGCATATATGACCTCAAAACGACTGAAAATGCAAAGTAAGAACATGAGAAAAAATAGAAGAGGTACTGTATAATAAAAGTCAAGGAGAGTGTAGGAGATCTTTAAGCAAAACCGCTTAAGTAATTGGAAGAACAAAGGCTCCAAAAGCTCAAATGAGAAGCTGAAAATGAAGCATTACGAGTATATGCACAGCTGACCTCCAAACCTGAAGTAGGAATGACAGACTGCGATATAAAAAATATTCAGAAACTGCACATTATCCATGAAACTGAAAGGTGATGAAATGGCAACGTATAGTCAAGTCAGGGAATGTGCTGTAGGGCAAGCTGTAGTAGCAGTAGGAAAAGGAATAATAACAGCTGAGAAACTGCAGTCAGCGAAGAAAAATAAACTTGAGGCAGCAGTGAACTTGAGGAACAATTTCAATAGAAAGCAGCATTAGAAACCAGAGTAAAACCAGCTACCGCTTGCCTCCATAGATAAACTGCCGAGTAACTGCTAGGAGCAAAGCTCCGTTTCCAGGGCTCGCAAAATGGCGGCCGCGCCACCTCAGAGGCACTGGAAACAAACGAAGCGGCTAAAGAAAGGCTGCAGACCGCACTCAAGTCTCCACACAGCGAAGGCAGTTCAGCAAATGCACAGAGGGAAGGAGCGGCATGATAAATCACGGTGTGACTGAAATAAGAACCGGAATATCGCTAGGAGCAAAGCTCCGTCAGCGAGGACCGGAAAATGACCGCGTTCTCACCAGGCGTCGCAGCTACACAGATATGCAAACAGAGCCTTCCGACTTCAAAAGCTTCAGCTGAGGGGACCCTCGAATGCAGCAGACAATCCGAAAACGGGTGTGGCTGTTTGAAAGCCTCAGGACAACGGAGGGAGCCATGTCATGTTCTCCTTCGCCGCCGCCGCCGCCCGGGAGAGCTACGAGAACGCCGCCATCTCCTGCGGGCGCTAGCCACGCCCCCCCTGACTTTGCTATTCTGATAAGATGACATAAAGGCCAGTAATTCCCATTTAGCTTGACAAATGGGGACTTTTGTCACACCTTTCTCAAGGGATCATTGTCATCATACACAATTGATTCCTTGGTTTGGTTAAGTGACGATACATTGACAGCTTCCCATTGTGCTAAATTTCAATACTGGGGTAATCTGTCTTTGTTTTTTCTTGTTTTTTTCTGTTTTACCTAGCAAGCCATACATTTTTTCTGTCTCATGGACACGAATCAAGCAAAAGTGGTAGTGAATTTTATCTCTCTATGAGTACACGATTGTCTCTCTAGCACATTGGGCATTGTAAAACTAACAATCCTTGACGAAACAAGCTATAATGCCCTCAGCAGATTGCAATCACATATATAAATACTATGCTTAACGTTTACTTTAATCGGTGTACAAAGGGTTCTTTCCAACCCTTTTTATATAACCAGACGGCTGTCTGTTTCTCATATGTAGAAACAATAAAGTTCAATTACAATATCCACACCATGGAACTAAAACATATAAATTCTGCTGCGAGGCCCCTTTAAGATAAACATTAGGAGCCCGCTACACTTGATTGTTAACATCGTCACGTGATTGGCACTTACTCCAATCCACTAGCTTCATAAAACAGCTTCCGTTTACGGTTTCCGTACCTTCGGGCCGCGGACGTGGCAAGAATCAGGTTCAAATGCAGAGAGTCGCCGGGAGTCTGGTAAGCGGGAAGTGGGTTGAAATCGTGTACATGCACGTATTTTTCGCCGGCAGCCTGTCCCAGGCTTCGGCGCATTATCAGTGCAAACCATGCTGTTTCTCCTATTACCAGACTCTTTATGTAGCTTTATAAGACCCTGGTCTATATGTATCCTTAGATTGCCGGGCGTGAAAACTTTTCCCCTGCCGCGAGCCCATTGTGTACTGCTCACTAGAAGCACGAGTGAGTACCAACACCATAAGGCTGTTTACTTCTTGTCTCTTCCGTTTTTGGTGAAGGTGTATTTATTGTTATTTCTAGTGTTCTTTTCAATGGGCTTGACGGTTGAATTGTTTTTAACACGTGGATATTTGTACAACTACATGGATTTAAATAATTTCCACACTTGCACTCCTTTTCCATGAAAGAGTTGATTGCGCACATAGAAAGGGGTTTTATGTAAAACCTTACTGATCTCTTTTTGACAAAATATTTGTTAAATGAAACACGGTCCGCTTGATGGTACTTTAGCAGCACCTATATACGCAAGTCAGGGAGTATCATGCATGCTGTATAATGGGAGATTCTAAACACAATGATGTACTTATAGTCCAACGCTTACACATTGGGTGAGACTGTTTGTACCACAAAAGTAACATATTCCAAAATTGTGTTAAACCAGGAAAAAGAGTGCTTTTATATCTCCCGTTTTTTTGTTCTGTTCTGTTTATTGATCCATTACAGACACAAATTCCTCACTTACAGGAGGAGAAGGACAAGCAAGTTCCGAGTGCTTTGGATACACATAAGGTCGTATTCCTCTAATTGTTTTCTACCTCAGGTGGCAGTGACGCCTTAGTGTGCTTCACCCACGTGACGTAGTATTGTATGGTCCTGATGAACGCTGAGCCGATTTTAACGAAGTTAGAGCTACCCCCTAATAAAATAATTGTGTAAATTTAGGGAGTAGTCCACACTTCTTTTAACTCACTCAATCAATACTTTCTAAAAAAAGAACCCAATGAAGACAAATGGCAACCGACTATCTTGTGGGTGCCTGATGGCTCTTTTTCTTTTCCACACTGTGCATGCAATGTTAAACTGTATGACTGCTCATGGTTTGAGAAATCTCTCCCTTTGGTGGTAGCAACTGACTATCCCTTTTTGGTTTTTTCATTCACTCTTTTGTTGATTCCGATTTAGTACTCTCAAGGGGTATAAGAGTGGCCTTGTGAGCCCTTTCTCTCTTGTTGTTTGTATACATATTAGGCAGCGTGCAGCTGCAAGAGTAATTCCCTTTTAAAGAGTTGTAATATAAGTGTCCACGTTACACCTTCACCATGGAAGATTCAGGTTTATCTTTCTCTAGAGAAGAGGCAGATGCTATATTTAATGATCCCACCTTGTTCGCCGACCCCCAAGTCGCACAAGCAATATCTCAGATGTCCGACTGGGACAAGTTAGGTGAACAAAAAAGAAGCCGTATTAGATCAATCAATCAATCAATCACAGTATTTGTATAGCACGCTACTCACCCGGAAGGGTCTCAAGGCGCTTGGGGGAAGGGGTCCGCTACTGCTCGAACAGCTAGGTCTTGAGTTGTCTCCTGAAGGCGAGGTGGTCCTGGGTCAGCGGGAGGTGGATGGGGAGGGAGTTCCATGTCTTGGCCGCCAGGTAGGAGAAGGATCTGTCTCCGGCGGTGGCTCTTCGGATGCGTGGTATGGTTGCGAGGGCGAGGTTGGTAGACCATAGCTGGCGGGTGGGCGTGTAGAAGGTCAGGCGGTCGTTGAGGTACTTGGGGCCCAGGTCATGGAGAGACTTGTGAGCGTGGGTGAGGAGCCTGAACGTGATCCTCTTGTTAACGGGGAGCCAGTGCAGGTCCCTCAGGTGGCCGGAGATGTGGCTGCGTCGGGGGATGTCCAGAATGAGTCGGGCAGAGGCGTTCTGGATGCGTTGGAGTCTTTTCTGTAGCTTGGCTGTGGTTCCGGCGTAGAGGGTGTTTCCGTAGTCCAGTTGGCTGGTGACGAGGGCCTGGGTGACCGTCTTCCTGGTTTTGGTCGGGATCCATCGGAAGATCTTGCGAAGGGTGTGAAAGCATGATGAGGATACGGCGTTGACTTGTCTGGTCATCGAGAGGGAGGAGTCCAGGATGAAGCCCAGGTTGCGTGTGTGGTCTGTTGGCTTGGGGGTGGTGCCTAGAGCTGGGGGCCACCAGGAGTCATTCCAGGCGGAGGGTGATGGTCCCAGGATGAGGACTTCCGTCTTGTCTGAGTTCAGTTTCAGGCGGCTGTTCTTCATCCACTCGGCGGCGTCTTTCATCCCTTCGTGTAGGCTGGTTCTGGCGGTGTCAGGGTCTCTGGTGAGGGAGAGGATCAGCTGGGTGTCGTCGGCGTAGGAGATTATGTTGAGGTTGTGTTGGCGTGCGATGGCGGCTAGAGGTCTCATGTAGATGTTGAAGAGGGTGGGGCTGAGTGATGATCCTTGCGGGACTCCACAGATGACTTTGGTGGCCTCGGATCGAAACGGGGGAGGCGGACTCTCTGTGTTCTTCCGGCGAGGAATGAGATGATCCACTTCAGTGCCTTCTCTTGGATGCCGGTGTTGTCGAGGCGTTGGACTAGGGTGCCATTTTATATGGCACGATGATGAAAGAATACCTTACAAATAAAAGGGCTCCAAAGGGCCTGTTAGTGACTAATGCCCCGAGAATATTTTTGGAAGACAGTGTGTTCAGGAAAGAATGGGCTCAGATTGCCTGGCATTGTACATATGATTGGGCTATTCTGATCATAAAAACAGCAATGCGTCTATCGGAAGCCCTTCTTGTGGAAATACAGGCAACAGAAACCCAATTAAAGACCACCATAACTAGTTTCAAAAAGAAACTAGAAGAATTTAATAAGGAGTTAAATGAATATAAAGATAACCTTGCCCAATCAAAGGTAGTCAAATTCCAAAAGGACCTCAAAAAATGGTCATACGACAAAACCTACCCCTGTGCCAGTGCAGAATACACTCCACCTGATCAGACCAATTATAATTCTGATGGGTCCGATGACTCAAACTCCAGTGGATCATGCATAGGCAGCAGAGGGAATAGAAAACACGGTAGGGGACGAGGCAGAAGAAGCACTAATAATACCCCACAATGGTTCCTGTATCAAGAACAGGGAACTGGAGGCTTTCATATTAGTCCATACAACCACCCACCCTATCCACCAAACATGGTCTGGAATCCACATTTCGCTCCACCTCCTCAACATTTTCAACAAAATATGTACCCTCAGCCTTTTTTAGAGTTTGGCCGCAGAGGCAGGGGCAGAATGAGAGGAGGGAACAAAGTACACTGGGGAACAACAGACTCCGTAGGGGAGAACATGCGGAGCAAAACCCAGGAACAGAGGGCGGGCCCAAGCAGTGCAAAACCCTGATCACTAATCTATTTAGATTTTCTTTGAGTGCAGATCAAACCTCAGTTTTGGAGAAGGGTCTTGGCTTTATACCGACGCCACGACTTGATCGCTTTAAACTACAATGCAAACTTAACGATTTCTTCAGAAAACCTAGGTTGAAATCTTTCTTTGAGCCCCAGGAGACAATTGAAAGTCAGACTGCACAAAGTGACACAGAATTTAGGATTAAGTCAACCTTTACTCCACCAACACATCTTGTGCCTGCAGATATCATTGCTTTTGAGCAGGCAGTGTTTCAGGAAGTGGAATCAATGGCAGAGCCCTGTCCATTTAGGAATCTGATGGCCAGTGAATATCAGGCCATCAATGAACTTCAGAAAAACAAGGAAATAGTCATCAAAAGTGCAGACAAGGAGGGTGGCATTGTTATCCAAGACGCCACCGCCTATGACCTAGAATGCAAACGCCTTTTGGGAGATACAAGAAGTTATGCGGTTCTCCAACAAGACCCTTTACCCTTCCTGAGAGATGAAATAATGGAGCTGGTTATGACAGCAGAACGGGATGGTTATATAAATAAACATGAAGCAGATTTCCTTACTAAATCAGAAGTTAAAATTCCATACTTTTACACTTTACCAAAAACCCACAAAAATCGGCTTCCCCATCTGGGAAGACCGATTGTGTCAGGAACTGGCTCATTATTGGAGCCACTTTCTAAGTATTGTGACTTCTTTTTCAAGCCATTAGTTCAGTCTACCAGCACATATGTCAAGTACACTAAAAGTCTGTTGTCTTTACTCCAAAATGTTCAAATGCCTGATGAGCCTTCCTTTCTTGTCTCCTTAGACATTGAAAGTTTGTACACCTGCATCCCGCAGGATGCTACTTTAAAAGTTCTGGCGGATGTCCTAGAAAACACCACATGGGAATATACGACACTTTTGTTATGGAATGTACCACTCTGGCTCTTAAGCGCAATTATTTTCAATACGAGGATACCATCTACCTACAAAAGACGGGTACTCCGATGGGCAGCACTTTTGCCCCGAGTATTTCCGGGTTGTACGTGCATAATTTTGAGAAGACAAATATCCTGGCTGGTACCAACCCCTACACTCTCAATGTAATCCTGTGGCAGAGGTACATTGATTATGTGCTTTTAATCTGGCAGGGCTCTGAGGAGAGCCTCGCGTCATTCTTTGACTGGGTCAATACATGTGACCCACACTTGAAATTCACCTACCAGTACCATCCTAGCTCCATTGTCTTTTTAGACGTCACTATATCTAGGGAAGGGGATCGCCTAGTCACAAAAACCTACTTAAAGCCCACAAGTAAAAATAACTTACTTCACTTTACGAGCTTTCATCCACGCTCTTTGCGTGAGAATTTACCATTTGGACAATACCTACGAATTCGTAGGAATTGTAGTAACTTTGATGATTTTAACATACAGGTAGAAGATCTGACAAACAAACTGCGAACAAGAGGTTACCCCAAAGGAATTCTGAAAAAAAGCTGTAAGAGGGCAAAGAGCCAAAATCGAGAAGCCCTTTTGGAGGATTTTAACATAGACAGAGAAGTCGAGCCACCTTTAACATGTGTGACAACCTACAGTAACATCTCGAATGCAGTGAGCCGATGCGTGGGAAAACATTGGCAAATCCTGACAAGTAATGGCCGAAAATGGAAGAAACCTCTGTTCTCCTATAAACGCTAGAGGAGCTTGCAAGATGCACAAGTCCATACCCGACCAAAGTGCCCAGGTTCCTTTCAGGACAACAATGTACTCACTACATGGGGTTTGCCGCCGGTCACCGGGCATTACCCATTCGGAGGATGCAGTGTGTGTCACCTTACCACAGCTACAAAAACACTCAATCTTGAGGCAGATAAACATTGGCATCTTAGGGGACACACTAATTGCAATTCATGCAATGTCATTTACCTCATGACCTGCCCCTGCGGTCTCCGATATGTGAGAATGACCACGAGAAAAGTAAAATTGCGCATTTGTGAACACCGCAGCAATGTGAGGTGCCACAAGAGTACTACAAAACTGACTGCCCATTTTTTAGAACGTGGCCATTGTCCAAATGATCTTAGATGGACCGTTATAGAACAGCTCAACCAAACTAATGAGAACAGTATCTTTGAGAAGGAACAAAGATGGGTTTACCGCCTTTCTACACACCTAACAGGACTGAACGATGCGATACCATGGAGTTCAGTGATGAGATGGTAAAATATGTTCCCTTACACTCTGAACAGTTGTTCAACTTATTCTATAATCCCAGAAGGAATGTCTGTTCCGTCCTTTCCTGTCTTTGCTATTCTGATAAGAAGACATAAAGGCCAGTAATTCCCATTTAGCTCGACAAATGGGGACTTTTGTCAAACCTTTCTCAAGGGATCATTGTCATCATACACAATTCATTTCTTGGTTTGGTAAAGTGACGATACATTGACAGCTTCCCATTGTGCTAAATTTCTATACTGGGGTAATCGGTCTTTGTTTTTCTTGTTTTTTCCTGTTTTACCTAGCAAGCCATACATTTTTTCTATCTCATGGACACGACTCAAGCAGAAGTGGTAGTGAATTTTATCTCTCTATGAGTACACGATTGTCTCTCTAACACATTGGGCATTGTAAAACTAACATAAAACAATCCTTGACGAAATTAGCTATAATGCCCTCAGCAGAATGCAATCACATATATAGATACTATGCTTAACGTTCACTTTAATCGGTGTACAAAGGGTTCTTTCCAACCCTTTTCATATAACCAGACGCCTGTCTGTTTTTTATATGTAGAAACAATAAAGTTCAATTACAATATCCACACCACGGAACTAAAACATATAAATTCTGCTGCGAGGCCCCTTTAAGATAAACATTAGGAGCCCGCTACACGTGATTGTTAACATCGTCACGTGATCGGCACTTACTCCAATCCGCAAGCTTCATAAAACAGCTTCCGTTTGCGGTTTCCGTACCTTCGGGCCGCGGACGTGGCAAGAATCAGGTTCAAATGCGGAGAGTCGCCGGGAGTCAGGTAAGCGGGAAGTGGGTTGAAATTGTGTACATGCACGTATTTTTCGACGGCAGCCTGTCCCAGGCTTCAGCGCATTATCAGTGCAAACCATGCCGTTTCTCCTATTACCAGACTCTTTATGTAGCGTTATAAGACCCTGGTCTCTATGTATCCTTAGATTGCCGGGCGTGAAGAATTTTCCCCTGCCGCGATCCCATGGTGTACTGCTCACTAGATGCACGTGTGAGTACCAACACCATAAGTCTGTTTACTTCTTGTCTCTTCCGTTTTTGGTGAAGGTGTATTTATTTATTGTTATTGGCTTGACCGTTAAATTGTTTTTAACACGTGGACATGGTACACAGTCAAAATATCGAGTTGTTAAAGTCGACTAGCTATAATATCGAGTTTGTAAAATCGAAGGTTAAGTAATATCGAAGATAAAAATATCGATATAAAAAATATCAATTTATGTGTGTAAAATTAATATCGAGGTCAGTAAAGTCGAGATAGAAAATATCGATAGTAAAAATATCGATAAGACAAAATATCGACATGTTAAATAGTGTATTTTTAATGTATGTAAAGTATTAATAGTGTTAAATGTTAGTTAAAATATTTTATAGTATTAATAAATAGTGTAATAAAGTATGATAAATTTTTAGGAGTGGGATGTAGGGTTTATAGGGGATAAGGGTGGGTAGTGTTTTAAAAAGTATATTCCAAAAATTTAAAAATTCAATAAAAAAATAGAAAATTGCAAAAATATTTAAAATATATAAATTAATTTGAAATTATTAATAAAATTTAAAATGTAAATTAAAATTGTAATTAATTGTTTAGTAGCGGGTTATAGGGTTTATAGGGGTTAAGGGTGGGTAGTGTTTTAAAAAGTATAGACAAAAAAATTCTAAATTTAAAAATTAAATTAGAAATTTGAAATAAAAATTACAAATTTGAAAAAATTTGAATACATTTTTACAATTAAAATTTCAAATTGAAATTGTAATTTAATGTTTAGTAGCGGGTTATAGGGTTTATAGGGGATAAGGGTGGGTAGTGTTTTAAAAAGTATATACCAAAAATTTCTAAATTTTAGAAATTATTTTGAAATTTGAAATAAAAATTATAATTTTGAAAAAAATGTGAATACATTTTTAGAAATAAACTTTTAATTTGAAATTGTAATTTAATGTTTAGTAGTGGGTTATAGGGGTTAAGGGTGGGTAGTGTTTTAAAAAGTATATACAAAAAATTTCTAAATTTAAAAATTAAATTAGAAATGTGAAATAAAATTACAAATTTGAAAAAATTGTGAATACATTTTTACAATTAAAATTTCAAATTGAAATTGTAATTTAATGTTTAGTAGCGGGTTATAGGGTTTATAGGGGATAAGGGTGGGTAGTGTTTTAAAAAGTATATACCAAAAATATCTAAATTTTACAAATTAATTTGAAATTTGAAATAAAATATATAATTTTGAAAAAAATGTGAATACATTTTTAGAATTAAAATTTTGATTCGAAATTGTAATTTAATGTTTGTTAGCGGGTTATAGGGTTTATAGGGGATAAGGGTGGGTAGTGTTTTAAAAAGTATATATCAAAGAAAGTTTTATTGAAAAAATTTACATTTGAAAATTGAATTTTAAATTTAAATTTAGAAAATAGTTGGACAATATTTTGAAATTTTAAAATTTAAAAATAAAATTTTAAATTGATGTTTAGCAGCGGGTTCTAGGGTGTATAGGGGATAAGGGTGGGTAGTGTTTTAAAAACTATATACCAAAATTTAAAAATTTTAAATAATTAAATTAAATTTATTTAAAAAAATTGAAAAATAGAAAATGAAATTTTAATAAAATATTTTTCTTAAATGTAAAGTGAAATTTAATGTTTATTAGTGCATTTTAGGGTTTATAGGGGATAAGGGTGGGTAGTGTTTTAAAAAGTACATACTACAAATGTAACTATAAAAAGTGAAATTATGATATTTATAAAAATCGAACGAAATATTGACAATATTTTAAAAAATTATATTTACATTTAAATTATATATTCAATTTTGTATGTAATGTTTAGTAGGGGGATGTTGGGTTTATAGGGGATAAGGTTGGGGAGTGCTTTATAAATATAAATGTTATAGCAAAATATTGTTGTCACTTATTTATTCTAAAGTATATAAAAAAATCAAAATATGATTTATGTAACTATTTTGAAATAATATTTGAAATGTAATATACACTTTAATTTTTATGTTTAGTAGTGGGATCTAGGGTTTATAAGGGATAAGGGTGGGGATATTTTGGGGGGTTCAGTGTCCAGCATCCACCCTAATTAAATGTAGATAGGAGTTGGAATATTGAATTAAATAGGTTCAGTGCCCAGCACCTACCCTAATTCAATGTTGATTTGAGTTGGAATAGTAAATTAAATAGGTTCAGTGTACAGCACCTATCCTAATTAAATGTAGATTGGAGTTGGAATAGTTAATTATTATGTTCAGTGTCCAGCACCTACCCTAATTAAATGTTTATTGGAGTTGGAATAGTAAATTAAATAGGTTCAGTGCCCAGCACCTACTCTAATTAATAGTCAATTGGAGTTAGAATAGTAAATTAAATAGGTTCAGTGTCCAGCATCTACCCTAATTAAATGTTGATTGGAGTTGGAATAGTAAATTATATAGGTTCTGAGTCCAGCACCTACCCTAATTAAATGTTGATTGGAGTTGGAATAGTAAATTAAATAGGTTCATTGTCCAGCACCTACTCTAATTAATATTAGATTGGAGTTAGAATAGTAAATTAAATAGGTTCAGTGTCCAGTATCTACTCTAATTAAATGTTGATTGGAGTTGGAATAGTAAATTAAATAGGTTCAGTGTCCAGCACCTACCCTAATTAAATGTTGATTGGAGTTGGAATAGTAAATTAAATAGGTTCAGTGTCCAGCACCTACTCTAATTAATAGTAGATTGGAGTTAGAATAGTAAATTAAATAGGTTCAGTGTCCAGCATCTACCCTAATTAAATGTAGATTGGAGTTGGAATAGTAAATTAAATAGGTTCAGTGTCCAGCACCTACCCTAATTAAATGTTGATTGGAGTTGGAATAGTAAATTAAATAGGTTCAGTGTCCAGCACCTACTCTAATTAATAGTAGATTGGAGTTAGAATAGTAAATTAAATAGGTTCAGTGTCCAGCATCTACCCTAATTAAATGTTTATTGGAGTTGGAATAGTAAATTAAATAGGTTCAGTATCCAGCACCTACTCTCATTAATAGTAGATCTGAGTTAGAATAGTAAATTAAATAGGTTCAGTGTCCAGCATCTACCCTAATAAAATGTTGATTGGAGTTGGAATAGTAAATTAAATAGGTTCAGTGTCCAGCACCTACCCTAATTAAATGTTGATTGGAGTTGGAATAGTGAATTGAATAGGTTCAGTGTCCAGCACCTACTTTAATTAATATTAGATTTGAGTTAGAATAGTAAATTAAATAGGTTCAGTGTCCAGCATCTACCCTAATTAAATGTGATTGGAGTTGGAATAGTAAATTAAATAGGTTCAGTGTGTCCAGCACCTAC
This sequence comes from Lissotriton vulgaris, assembly GCF_964263255.1. NCBI lineage: Eukaryota > Metazoa > Chordata > Amphibia > Caudata > Salamandridae > Lissotriton > Lissotriton vulgaris. The sequence goes on from NC_141693.1 coordinate 1,298,060,162, forward strand.
CCTAATTAAATGTTGTTTGGAGTTGGAATAGTAAATTAAATAGGTTCAATGTCCAGCACCTACCCTAATTAAATGTTGATTGGAGTTGGAATAGTAAATTAAATAGGTTCAGTGTCCAGTACCTACTCTAATTAATAGTAGGTTGGAGTTAGAATAGTAAATTAAATAGTTTCAGTGTCCAGCACCTACTCTAATTAAATGTTGATTGGAGTTGGAATAGTAAATTAAATAGGTTCAGTGTCCAGTACCTACTCTAATTAATAGTAGGTTGGAGTTAGAATAGTAAATTAAATAGTTTCAGTGTCCAGCACCTACTCTAATTAAATGTTGATTGGAGTTGGAATAGTAAATTAAATAGGTTCAGTGTCCAGCACCTACCCTAATTAAATGTTGATTGGAGTTGGAATAGTAAATTAAATAGCTTCAGTGTCCAGCACCTACCCTAATTAAATGTTGATTGGAGTTGGAATAGTAAATTAAATAGGTTCAGTGTGCAGCACCTACTCTAATTAATAGTAGGTTGGAGTTAGAATAGTAAATTAAATAGTTTCAGTGTCCAGCACCTACCCTAATTAAATGTTGATAGGAGTGGGAATAGTAAACTAAATAGGTTCAGTGTCCAGCACCTACCCTAATTAAATGTTGATTGAAGTTGGAATGGTAAATTAAATAGGTTCAGTGTCCAGCACCTACCCTAATTAAATGTTGATTGAAGTAGGAATAGTAAATTAAATAGGTTCAGTGTCCAGCACCTACCCTACTTAAATGTTGATTGGAGTAGGAATAGTAAATTAAATAGGTTCAGTGTCCAGCACCTACCCTAATTAAATGTTGATTGGAGTTGTAATAGTAAATTAAATAGGTTCAGTGTCCAGCACCTACTCTAATTAATAGTAGATTTGAGTTAGAATAGTAAATTAAATAGGTTCACTGTCCAGCACCTACCCTAATTAAATGTTGATTGGAGTTGGAATAGTAAATTAAATAGGTTCAGTGTCCAGCACCTACTCTAATTAATAGTAGATTGGAGTTAGAATAGTAAATTAAATAGGTTCAGTGTCCAGCACCTACACTAATTAAATGTAGATTGGAGTTGGAAAAGTTAGTTATTTAGGTTAAGTGTCCAGCACCTACTCTAAATAAATGTAGATTGGATTTGGAATAGTAAATTGAATAGGTTCAGTGTCCAGCACCTCCTCTAATTATTAGTAGATTGGAGTTGGAATAGTAAATTAAATAGGTTCAGTGTCCTGCAACTACCCTTATTAAATGTTGATTAGAGTTGGAATATTAAATTTTTTTGGTTCTGTGTTCTGCATCTACCCTAATGAAATGTAATTTTGAGTACGAGTAGCACATTACATAGGTTAAGTGTGTAGTGTGTATGGAAATTTGAAACAGTTATATGTGTAAATCTTAAAAGGGTTATAACATTTTTAAACAAACCATCTTATGTTTATCTATATGTATTGTAAAATGTAATTAAAAAACATTTGTTATATTATTATTAATGATTTTTTAAAGCTACTAGATAAAAAGAACACAGTGTTTTTTCAAAAAAACTTTATTTATTTTTTTACATAGTAAATGAAGTACATTCTATATGTATTACAAATCAATGTATAACATAATATCCAAAAAATATAAGTACAATATAATTAGAAAAATAACATTTTTGAATAGTTTTTTAGTAAAGTACATTTTAGGTAGATACAAACAATGTAGTACATGATTATACAATGACGAATACTATACATAGAGTACAAAAAATGTGATACAAATTTAAGTAATTATACATTGATAATAAAATAATTCTTTTTCATTTGTAAACCTAATACTGTGTTGTACAAATGATGTTATAAAAGAATTCACATATTTATAAAGAAATATTGATATTAATAATATTGTACATCATACCATTAACATCATTTTCAGAATATTTTTAAATTATAATATTATTTATATATTTTAAAATTATTATTATTAAAAATATTTAATAATAATAATTTTAAAATGTTAGTGATATTGTTCAAAATACATACAGAAAAAATAGACAGTAATTTTGACATTTTTATCTGAATTTTTTAAAATAAATATTGCATTAAATATTAAACATTATTAATATTTAATGTAATAAATATTACAAGTATGAATATCAACGCCTGTTCTCGTGGTACACACCCACCAGAACACTTAGGTCTACAACTGCCTGCCTGGTGAAAGTCCCCAAATATAAGAAGTCCAGGATCGGAGGCAGATCTTTCAGAGTGGCTGCAGCTAAGCTGTGGAACAGTTTGCCGGCCGATGTCCGCCAAATCACTCATCTCCTACCTTTTAGGAAACGAATCAAAACTTGGCTCTTTCCTTCACCCCTTTAGCCTGCTAGTTAAAGTTCAACCTCCCTGTCTATAAACCCAGGAGTAGCCACCAGCGCCAGGATACCTGCAAGGTGACAGTTGCGCTTAATAAATGTTTTAAATAAATAAATAAAATAATACACTTGTAAGTTAAAAAAAACAACATACACATTTTAGTATGTTGGTAAGTATATTGTAACATTTTTCCATTACTTTTCACAGTTAAATAAATGTTTAGGGCATTTATTGCACTATTTCTTTCATTACTGTATTATTTGGGTCTTTTATTTTGTAACCGCTCATAGTCTTTTTGGGTCATTTTGGAAGATTGAAGGTCGCGGTTGGAAGCTACTTCACGTCTGAGCAGGTAAGATTTTATTTAGGTATATTTTAACGATTTTATCTAACTTTTGAAGGTAGTAGTTTGTTATTTAGTGGTTGTGGATTAGTATATGACTATTTAGATATTATGGAGTTGAGTAGGTACGTATTTCCGTTAACGAGGCTTTTTGTGGTTTGCAGTAGTTGGAGTGAGTGAGTTTGTCATAGGATTTGTCAATTTTGTTAAAAAGCAAGTATTTAGGGACCCATTAGGATGTCGGGTGGATTGCCTCCGCCAGGGTAGTGGTGGCCACCGCCACCCTGGCAGAGGCAATCCACCCAACACCCTTCCCTGCATTCCCCCCCGCCATATTACGATGGCGGAGGGGACCGCAGCGGTGGGAAACACCGCCCGCCTGTTTTCCGCCCTGGTCGCCTTGCGGCCGGGGCGGAAAAGGGATAACATGGTGGCGGTGTCTATCAGACACCGCCAGCCATATTAGAATAGGCATTTTTCAATGCCTGTCCGTGGCGGCAATGCCGCCATGGAAAGGCATGCGGTGTGCACTCTGGGGGGCCTGTGGGCCCCCAGAGTGACGGCCAAAGGGGGGTGGCACACGGGGGGGGGTACCCCCCTGCATTTGCATAATCGCAGCGGCAGGCACTCCGCGGTGCCTGGCACTTCGATTATGTAAATGCGTGCATTTGTTTTTAACATTGTGGCGGGCGGTGCAGGGAGCACCGCCCGCCACAATGTTAATTTGAGGAATGCGCCCGCCACTGTGGTGGGCGCATCCTAATGCCAATGTCGGGACCCCCGCCCTTTAGGCGGGCGGTCCCGATCTCCGTTTGGGTGGCGGGCGGACTTTTTCCACCCGCCATCCTAATAGACCCCTTAATGTTTATTTTTAATGCTTTTTTCAAAGTGTTATGTGGGTGGGATTGTTTAATTTTTTCTTCTAGGTGTTTGGATACAGCTATTTCCGTTTCCGAGCTGTGACGTTTTTTTTATCAAAGGAAGTGTGTTTCACTTTGAACTGACATGTCTAGAATACTTCCTTTATTTTTCGGGTTTCCAGGAGCGTTTATTACAATTTTACATTATTTTCGGGTTTTTCATGGATTTTGAACAATCGATTCCTTTGGATGCTGGATGGATTTTGCACAGTTGTATTTTTACATTTTATTGGGCTTTTTTCGTTCAAATTTTCTGAATTTATCACTACATGGATTGTTATGGATTATTGGATTTGCCTATGACGTTGCTGTGAAAGGTAAGTGATATATTATTAATATTTATGTTGGGTGGGAAATGTGTTGTTATGAAATGTTTTACTATAGTTAGATAATTATTTTGTCTATATATAATTAATTATATAAATATATTAGACAAAATAAAGAAAAAATTATTTTATAATAATATGTGTGCTGTAAAATATCAGGATTTATTTGGATTTTGACCCTTTGATTTACTTAGTATTGTTAGTTTAATGTTTTTATTCCAGTCCTCTTTATGTAGGGTAAAGTTGTAGTTGTTGTAAATATTGATACGTTTGGGCAGTTTGTCTTGATAGTTTGGGTTTTAGTTGTAAGACAGATTGCTCCATTCGCAATTCTTGAAAACTTTGCTCTTTTTGGATTGCTGTGAGGAGTTTGTGTAGTGTGGGAGATGTTCGTCCAGTTGAAGATAGGAAGGCATTATGCCAACCATCAACTGCGTTGTTTGTCTTGGCTTCTTGGTTTAGGGTTGGTAGATATACATTCCACCAAGGTATTAGGAATTTAGGTTGGCGTCTGTGGCCTGACCTGTGTAGTCTCCCCACCCAGGTGTCCTCAAAGTAATCCAAAAGTGGAGCAAGTTTTTGTTCGTTTTGTGTGTAGAAAGGACTTTCAATTAAAAGATTATAGTGTTCAGCCATGTCAGTTATGGGCACGTATGCTAGAGCTATTAGGTGTTTGATTTGGTATGCAAAGGTAATATTGGTTGCATACTCAACACTAAGGGGCTGATTCCGATCCTGGAAAAACGCTGTACAAACCGTGGTATGGAACGTTTTCTCCATACAACTCGTACTTGTAAGGAGGCCCCTACAACCTAGGAAGTACGATCCGTACAAATAGACGCACTCCATACAAATTGTAAAAAAGACCATACAACTCGTATATACAAGCGATTCCGATTGCGACGTTCCCATGTATTCCCGGCAGCAGTTTACAACCCGGCAAGTACGATTCGTACAAACGGCATGCGGTACAGCTCTTTTTGTACAAGAGCCAAAAAGTGTGGGAAAAGCCTTGTACGCCCCTAAAACAGTACGAGACAGAACCCCCCATGTATGCGTCGTACACCCCATGAATACAGGGGTGCGGTGCGTATGCACAGTGCGTACAGATGACACGGAAAGTGGGGTACGGTGCGTACATACGCGATGAAGGGGTACTGGTCGTGTACGCACCGTACCCCAAAATCGCCCGTGTACGCACCGTACCCCAAAATCGGCCGTGTACGAACCGTACCCCAAAATCACGTATGTACGCACCATACCCCAAAATCGGCCGTGAACGCACCGTACCCAAAAATCGCGTATGTACGCACCGTACCCCAAAATCGCCCGTGTAAGCACCGTACCCCAAAATCGCGTATGTACAGTGTGTAAATGCGCGATGTTGTGGTACAGTGGGTACACAGGCGATTTTGGGGTACGGTGTGTACATACGCGATTTTGGGGTACGGTGCATACATGGGCGATTTTGGGGTACGGTGCGTACATATGTGATTTTGGGGTACAGTGCGTACATGGGCGATTTTGGGGTACGGTGCGTACACGGGTGATTTTGGGGTACGGTGCATACATACGCGATTTTGGGGTACGGTGAGTACATACGCGATTTTGGGGTACGGTGCGTACATGGGCGATTTTGGGGTACGGTGCGTACATACGTGATTTTGGGGTACAGTGCATACACGGGCGATTTTGGGGTACGGTGCGCACATATGCGATTTTGGTGTACGCACCATACATATGCCTCGCATGTGGGGGGACCCCTGTACGCCTCATACCTCTATAAGACCCATACCCCGGTATGAGTCGTACCCCCAGAACAAGACATACCAGGGTATGAGGCGTATAGGGGATCGCTTCGTTGCCCGGTACGAGTCATTCCCCGTATACAGGTCATTTTCCATACAAATCGTATGCTGACAAACTGGTTCGAATCGTACTTGACGGGATGGACATCCTTTTTACAATTTGTATGGTCTTTTTTACAAGTCCGTGTCGTACAGCTTTTCCCGATCCGATTTGTAAGGATTGGGACGATCTGTATATATTTTTCCCCTACGAATCATACTACATGGTTTGGAAGGGAAAAAAATTCCAGGATCGGAATCAGGCCCTAAGTGTTGATTTTTGCAAATGTCTCCATAGACATTGGTTAAAATGAAAGTAACATCCTTGTATGGATGTGTGTGGATATGTTTTAAGAATGGAATTAATCATAGCTTGTTCGAAGTCTATTATTATTTTTAGTGGAAAGAAGTTTGATGTTTGTTCTTTGATTTTGTGCAATATTTCTGTGTAAGTTGCTGTTTGTTTGTTTGGTAACAAACAGTAGATAAATGGGATACAGGTATTATGGTATTGCCCATGTATAGTATATAATTGATAGAATGGTTTAGGGCATATGGTAAAAGCTCCATCCATCATCCACGTTTGACTTTCTTTTAATTTTTTCAGGTTGTTATTTGTAGCAAACATTATTATCCTTTTATCTTTGTTATTATTATCGTATCGTAGAAGACAAAAGGTTCATCATTATGTGTGATGGTAAGTTCAGGTGGAATAATGATCTCCTCAAAAGTTTTAGGTATTGGTATTGTGGGTCTACTGGATTATTTGGTCCTAGCTATGGTTCTTTTTATTGAAGCAATTGATGGTAACTGATCTCTTGCTTCTCTAGGTACTCTAGGTAGTAATTCATTTAGAATTACGCTTGTTGGTAGGTCCGATGTGCTACTTAATTCTTTTATATATTCTAGAGTCGATCTAACCTCAATTTCTGAGATGTTAGGTGGATGGTTATGTTCAGTAGTATTAATGACACTTGTTTCTCTGGTTGTTGCACGCCCATAGCATTTGTTAGAGTAATACATTTCCAGTTAACTTTAAGGTCTTTTTTGTTTTTCCTGAGTATAAGTATACCCCATACAGCATAATAAACATTTTCCTTTCTGAGATGTAATAAATCTTGCATCTTCTGTCATTGTTGTTTTCTTAAATCTAGAAAAGTTGTATTCAAAATATTAGGAAAATTTGTAACTTTACAAGCATTTTAAATTAAATATGTACCATTTGTAGCTTCTTACTTATTAACAGTAAAGTATTAGCTTTAGAAAGTAGATGTATTTTCAGTTAGATGCTGTTCTAGTTTTTATAGGTCTGTAGAAAGAAAGCAAACCATATTATAGGAAATGTATATTTTTGTATTTTGGTTAGACATTTGCTAGTGTGTAACCTAGCCTTCCTCTTAGGGTAAATAATTCAGATACTTAGCGCCGAGATGCCCACGGGCCTTTGTTTGCGCTTTAGAAATATCAAAAATAAATTAATAAATAAATAAATAATGAGAAAGGTATTTTTTTGGGATTTAAAAAGCTAACAGTTTAAAAAAAAACACATAAAAATAGTACTAAAGGCAAGTATTAACATTGTACATGTTTGAGAGCAAAAAATAAGTATATGTGTTGGCATTCTGTACTTACCAAGTGTTTATGGTTAGTTGTTGAATGTCTGTTCTTGGATGAAAAATAGCTGCTTTTCGTTTTTCTGTTATCTGTTGTGAGAAAAAATATAGTATGTGTAAAAAGTTAGTTATGTAATTAAAATATAAGTGACTTTTGTACAAAAGCATTTTTACTTATTTCGCCTTATAAACCTTGGTTTACTAATGTTTAATAATTTAAAACAGAAGACACAAGTTTCAAATGTTTTTTTCTTTTTACTTTTTGTCTAATGGTTTGAAGTTAAAACCAACAATTAGGTATATACCTACTTTATAATTAGTTTGTTGTATTTCTTGAAGAAAAAGTTCATCTGTGTTTAATAGTAGAGTCTGTTGTTGAAAATGGAGATAGAGAAAGAAATAACTAATTATAAAATATTGAATATGAGTAGTAGGTTACAATAGATCAAAATGATCTTTTAGAGCTATAAGATTACTTACTTGTTGTACTTAGTAGTCTTTTCATTCACAGAAGAATATAGAAGGTGCTCCAAAAATTGGCAGTATGTCTTCAAACTGAATATTGTCTGCAGGTTTTAGGGTATAATTGTGAATTCTTTACATAGGGTATGCTTAATTAGTGTGTGTTTCTGATTGGTCACATACGTTGAGAAGTGTTTTTATTGGTTAGTTTGAATTTTTTTAATTAAAAGAATGAAGTTATATGTTTGTTAAAGGTTTATACAGAGGAGTAGTGTATTTGTAAGTATTTTAATAAGTATGTATTTAATTAGTATTTGTAGTAAAAATAGATTAATAATAGTAAAAACATTTTATATATTAAATGTGTGTTTTTATAAATATAGTATTAACATAGTAATGAATACTAAAAGTTATTGTGATATATAAGTTTGTAAACGTGTATTATCATTTTAAATATATTTTTATGGGTGTATTAGTAATAGTGTTGATGTGTAGTGGTTATATAATAATTATATAACTATTTTGAAGTATCGATATTTTGTGAGAGTTGAAATAAGTGCTGTTGATATTAGTGTAATCGATATAATAGTTGTGTCCTGTATTTATTTATAGAAGTCGATATTTAGAATTTCGATCAATATGTTATCGATAATAGAGTAGTCAATATTTTTGTGCATCGATAAAGTGTGGTCGATATTTTAGTAATTGTTTAAATATGTATAGGGAGTCGATGTAATTGTTATCAATGTTTCAGACTCGATGTTAGTGTAGGTCGATTTTTGTAAAATCGATATTTTGTCAGTGATTCGTGGACATTTGTACAACTACATGGATTTAAATAATTTCCACACTTGCACTCCTTTTCCATGAAAGAGTTGATTGCGCACATAGGAAGGGGTTTTAAGTAAAACCTTACTGATCTCTTTTTGACAAAATATTTGTTAAATGAAACAATGTGCGCTCGATGGTACTTTAGCAACACCTATATACGCAAGTCTGGGAGTATCATGCATGTTGTATAATGGGAGATTCTAAACACAATGATGTACTTATAGTCCAACGCTTACACATTGGGTGACACTGTTTGTACCACAGAAGTAACATTTTCCAAGATTGTGTTAAACCAGGAAATAGAGGGGCATATTATCAAGGGGGTTTATCTCCGCTTTTTTGGCTTTAAAAGCCAAGAAAGAGGAGATAAAATTATCTCCCTATTACCTAGCTGTCGTTAACACCAGTTAGCGACAGCTAGTAGGAGATAGCGACCATCTTGGACCCCGCTTTGCATGTCAGTGATATTTATCACTAATGACATGCAAAGTGGGCGTGCCAAGATGTTAGCGACTGGAAACAGTCGCTAACATCGCTATCTCCTATTACCAACTTTTGGAGATATTCGCGCTAAGCGCGATTATCTCCAAAAGCAAACACCTGCCCTTGAGCAGTTCTTAGCCATGTTATCCAATGGTAGGTGGATAACATGGCTAAGAGCAATAGCTCAGTAATGCATGAATATCGCTGACTTTTCAGCGATATTCATGCATTTCATCCAATTTTTATCGCTTAGGAGATAAACCTTGATAATAGCAAGGTTCCTAAGCGATAAAAATCGGCGCATCTCGGCGATAAAAATATTGCCGCTAAGCCAACATAGCGATAGTTATCGCTAGTTGTTGGTAATATGCCCCAGAGTGCTTTTATATCTCCTGTTTTTTGTTCTGTTCTGTTTATTGATCCATTACAGACATGAATTCCTCACTTACAGGAGGAGAAGCACAAGCAAGTTCCGAGTGATTTGGACACACATAAGGTCGTATTCCTCAAATTTTTCTCTACCTCAGGTGGCAGTGACGCCTTAGTGTGCTTCACCCACGTGACGTAGTTGTGTATGGTCCTGATGAACGCTGAGCCAATTTCTGGCTCTTAACAGCAGAAACATGTCAACCTATTTTGTTTTATATGTAGGAGTGGGTGATTCAAACTAACACAACCACCTTCCTGTCCAACTTTTCACTTACATTTTAACGAAGTTAGAGCTACCCCCTAATAAAATAATTTTGTAAATTTGGGGAGCAGTTCACACTTTTTTAACTCACTTAATCAATACTTTCCAAAAAAAGAACCCAATAAAGATAAATGGCAACCGACTATCTTGTGGGTTCCTGAGGGCTCTTTTTCTTTTCCACACTGTGCATGCAATGTTGAACTGTATGACTGCTCATGGTTTGAGAAATCTCTCCCTTTGGTGGTAGCAACTGACTATCCCTCTTTTGTTTTTTTCAGTCACTCTTTTGTTGATTCCGATTTAGTACTCTCAAGGGGTATAAGAGTGGCCTTGTGAGCCCTTTCTCTCTTGTTGTTTGTATACGATCTGAAGAGGCTGCCAGGTTCATGGCCCTCGTGCTTGGAGCTTGCACCGGCATGTGGTGGGCCCTCTCGACACATGCCAGTGTTGGCAGGTGAGCATTGAGACCTGGGTGCGCAGGGGCAGACACGACTGGTTCAGGGACCAGCGGCCCGGGGTGCAGCAGGTGCACAGGATCATAGGCGATGGCGTCGGCCTCATGATGGGGTGAGAGGCGCCGCCCTGGGAGAGACGTTGGGCATTCCAGAAGAGAACCATGCCCAGAATTACGTGCTTTTTATTCACACCCCTATGTTGGCCTGGCGTATGCCGGGCCAGCCCACTCAGCTCATGCTTATGGGAGGGGGGATGTAACAAGTTACATTTCTGCAAGCTTCCCCACTGGCTGGGATGACATGGATTGTGTCCACTACACTCCAAACACCAGCAGGGTATGTCAAAATGGATATGTGTGTGGTCTGCATACTGCAGTTTAGCCCGGAACATCCATGCTACAGTTGGCATTGTGTACATTTTCATTCATGGGTCACTTGCCTCCTTCATGCATGCCTGGTCCCCACCTCTTCACACAATCTGCTATTGTGCGGCTGTGGTGCCATGCCGTTGACGGCTTATGTGCATGGCTGGCCCAGGTTCCCTCTGTAAATTGTGCTGTTGTGTCTGGTGGGTGGTCATGTTGATTGGCATGCTGTATGTGAGTTTGTAATGTGTGCATTCTTAGTTTTGTGAGTTGCATGATTGTGGAGTTGAGGTGTGTGGTGTGTTCATTTGGTACTTACCAACGAGAAGTGCATTTCTTTGGGTGCCATCCTGGTAGCGCTGGTTGATGATGGACTGTCGGAAGATGTGGAAATCATGCACACTGCCTGGGTGGTAGGCGTCGACGTTGGTGGAGATTTCCTGGTGGTCCACTATTGCTGTCACATTGATGGACGTGCTTTTTTTGTTGCGGTTAATGTGTGCAGTGTTGCCAAGGCCCGCAAGTAGGACATGTGTGCAGTCAATTGCTCCGAACACGTGCGGGAAGCCAGCTATGGCGTAATTGCCTTGCTTGGTCTCCAGCTGTTCCTGCACAGTGTGGGGGAAGTATAGATGGTGGGGTACCAAGCTGATGATGGCGTCCTCAACAGTTGTGAGGAACTTGGATTTGTCTGGCTGTGAGACTCCTCTGACTCAGGCAGTTGTTGGTTGGAGAGCACCAAAGGCCAACACATGCAGCACGGCCAGCAACTTTGTCTGAGTTGGGATGATGGTTGTCCGCTGTGTTGGTACCGTCAGCCTGTGGGCAACGGTGGTCAGGATGCGGAGGATGGTTGTCCCTTTGTGCCTGTAGCGGGAAATGACATTCTCTGGTGTTGGGTCTATGAGGTTGGTGCGTTTTCTGAAGGTCGCTGTCTTTGTCTGCGCTGACTCAGTATTGGTCCAGGGGGGCGGTTGGGGTCCAGGGGGGTCCTGGGGGGTCCTGGGGGTGGTGGCGGTGGGTGTTGTGGCCCTCTTGGGTATCCAGCCTGCATGATCAGTGGCTCCATGGCATCTGTTGGACTTTACACCAGGTCAGAGCAGATGTTAATTTCCTGCTGCTAACGTGCCTTATTGCATGTTTTGTGATTTTATTGCCGCTCTGGCTGGTCATTCAGAATGTTGCGGAGTGGTGTTGCCGCAGCTTTTTGCAAGGGAACTCCTACTCTGCATCTCATTAGCGATAGTTGCAGGGGTATTCTGTGGCAATGTTTTATGCACCTGCTATCGCAGGTAAACTGGGGATATGTGCTATTTGCACCAGCTTGTGAATGGGGAGATACATTTATCGCAACTTTGGCTGTGATAAAGTGCCAATAACTTGGCGATAAATCCTTGAGAATTTGCCCCTAGGTATACAAAGGACTTCCCCCACCCCTCCCTCCTCCAACTCCCCTGCCTCATTACCAGATCTTAACATATGGTGGTACAAGAAGGCAGGGAGGGATATGGACTGTGAGGAGGTGTGCTCCTGATTGGGGCAATGAAGAATACCAGTGCCTAATTGGATCATTGCCCACTCATGGAGTCCTCCTCGTCTCAATTTTAAATAAATCAAGATTTTCCAAGTTAAAGCAATTGCACCAAAAGTTTAATATGCAGCATATGTTTATTTACATTCAACAAATGCTTCATTGCTGAAAGAAGATCACCAGAGCCAAAGCTTTCATGCACAGATTCAGAAACATGAGGGCAATATGGTTTAATGAAGGTTTGAAGTGATAACCAAATGGCAGCCCTACAAATCTCTAGTAATATGATCCCGCCCAGATCTGCCCATGATCGCCCTTGTTGAATGACCATGGATGATGCCAGAAAGAGATTCACCTTCAGTGGAATACATCTGGGGAAGTCACCTACTCAAAGTATCAGTAGACACCTTTCTACCTTGTGCCAACAGAGACAAAGATCAAATTTGTGAATCTGAAAGGCTTAGTACATTTCAAAGTGGAAGGGATGGAAAAGGTAGTGCCATCCTGAAAGATTGGCAATTTATTGAACTAAATGAAAAGATGATTATACCTCAGTGACAAACTTAGGATCCGATGATAAAACAACCTTGTCTGAAAAAACAAGGTTGACGAATTGTCAATGCAACCAACTCACCCAACCTCTGGGCTGACGTTATAGCAACTGAAAAAGGTGTCTTTGCTTACAGCCACAAAAGAATTATTTGCTCTCGAGATTCGGAGGGAGCCCCCTGTAAACCCTTAAGAATGATTTGGACTGGAATGAGAAGTACTCCTAATCAAGGTAATGAAGATTACCGGTAAGTAATTGATTCATTCGCAGTTACTCAGACACATGTCCACTTCACCTACACTCACAAAAAGTGAATGTACAAAGATACAAAGCCGATATATTCAGTCCATTTCATCATTCAGTGTCAATTCGTAGTCTCCGGCTCTATTTTGATTAACTTTAAACTATCACCAGTAGCGGCTCCTCTGGCCTCCACCCGCCAGCTTCAAATTAGAAAAAAGAAAAACAGGTTTATTATGAGTTTATTTCTCAAGTTCTAGTCTTAGGGGCAGTCAGTAAAGGGAGTGGTGGCCACTACTATCAGTGAGCATATCACTTTGACTGGCAGTCTCAGCCTGGCCAAACCAACATGCACACTGAGCTGTCTCGAACCCATCTGCGTTACTGGTTGGGAGAGAGCAAAGCACAGACTCCAAATCTCTCTGGGAGCACAAATACACAAAGCTCAGGCCAACCCTGAGGCTTTCAAACATGAGAGGAGCATCAGAATTGGCCTCAGGCGAGGATATGCTTCAGCAAGGACCCAGAGAAGAAGAGAGGCCGGGCCTGCATCAAATACGTTTTGTTTCCTTTCTTTGTTGTCTGTTTTTGTCTTCCGCTCATCCCCCCGTTCCCCCTCCTTCCCCTCCCCTCCAATCCCCACACCAGCCACTATTAGCTCTCACTACTTTATATAAAGTATAGGATTTTGTCATTTTGTTTCTTTGTGTGTATCAATGTATTACTGTTCGAAAGTGGGTTATTAGTAGGGTCAAATGTAGGTCTGCCACTGGCAATAAGGCCAATAACACATAGTAGGACCCAGCATAGGTCTTAGAAAATTATTCTTATGCTCAACCCTTGGTAACGCAGATGCGAGCAGACAGGCATAACTTCAAAGACAGGTATGTAAAGCATTTAAAAACACCATTTCAGTAAATAATTAAGACACAACACAAAATAAAAATCCAACACTAATTTATAAAAATAGGTAATATTTTTATCTCTTAAATGACACCAAAACAAAATAAATCCACTGTAGGGAATCAGAGATATGATTTTTTAAAGATTAGTCACTTTCTAGAAACCAACAGTGCCCCTTTTAGTCATTTTGTTTTCTCTGACAGGGACACACCTTTAGAACTTGTTCTGGAGAATTTCTCACCACTCTTGTGCAGCCTTCTCCAGCAGGCTTGGTCCAGTTAGAACTCCTTTCAGAAGTTCTGCTTGCGGGTCCCAAAGTATCCAACACGCAGCCCAAGGTTCTGGAATCTCCAAGAGGGTCCTTGAAAGTGTGAAACTTCAATGCCGCAATCTACTTGAACAAAACCCTTACAAAACCACTGGTACTCCAGGCTGGGAATTCTTTGTGGGGCTGTCCAGGTGAGCTCTGTTAACCTGTAGCTTGCAGGGAGTCTAAAATCATGAAGAATGTGGTGAACAGTTGCTGCTTCCACGATGTCTGTCTTGACAGCGCCGTGTCTGCAAGACCTATTGCCCCCAGTTCTTTACCATATACGTAGAGTGGGCTATGTCTCTGCTCCACAGGCATACTACCCTCTCAGCTCATGCAGTTGCATGTTTGGTGCATCATTCTCCCCTTTCTTGATCCCATCATTCTCGCAGGCTCACTATCGCTGACAGGTGGGATTTACTCCTGATCTTACAATTTTCTGCTCTAGAATGTACCAGTGATAGGCATCCTAGAGGAGGATAATTTCACTGAGAGGCTTGGTTGTGTTTTTTTTTACTATGCCTCACATATTCTACTGAAACTGTGAAATGTTAGCTTATTTTACGAAGGCCAAAGTGTCCCGATTCGACACGGACAAACACACCACCCCTAGTATTATTATGCAGAGAAAAGCAAAAAGATCTGAAAATACGTGACACCTTTTCTGGTTGTCCAGGGGCAAACAGCAGTTATTAAGCCCCTATCTGTGAGCTCTTCCATCTAATGTGGGCTATAACCTCAGACACAGCATCACAAGGTGAATTACTCAAAGTCCATGTTCATTCAGCCCCTGGCTTTAAAAAAAAAAAATCAGTATTCAAAAGTATTACTCACAGAAAAACACAGCACATGCTAACAACAATAGTAAAGTGTTTACAGCCACATTGGCCCTATACCAAATGTAGTCCCATAAGGGTTATGCACAGATTGCGTTAGGGATCTTTGAGGCTCTATTGCAATACTGACAATGTGTCTGAAGTTTCAGTCAATGGGGCACGAGTACCAAGCAACAACGTAGTGGCATAACGCAAAATGATGCAGAGTAACAACTTTGTTATGATATGTCTGGCCCTCTGTTTCAATGGTTTCCTTCTCTGGGTACAATTGGGCAACTGATGGGCTGAGTTCCCAGCTACTATGTTCCCTGCTGTAGTAGAACAAAAATGAGAAATATCTTACGTTCAAAAATGTAATAGCGAAACAAAATGGTCCTACCGAGTCCTGAAATGTGATGGTTTCAATGTGCCAAGTCTGGATATCCATTTCCAATGGCTGGCGGCCATTTGGTAACTGGAGGTCAGTTACGAACACCGGGGTCGTACATAAGCGCAAGTACTTTTGCTATGTTATATATATTGAGACACAATTCTTTCCTCCTCATGGGAATCGAGACCTTGGAACACTGCTTAAAAGGCTCTAGTATTGGTGAAATTCATATTTTCAACACAAGCTTGGAATGTACAAGCGGTGAAGAGGAAAGAAACACAATTTCTAAACACTATGGGGCATATTTAAAACTAACGTGGCGGAGTGCTGCATTAAGTCAAAAAGACTTTAGAAATGCAGAGCTGCACTGTATTTACAACAATACGGTGCAGCCCTGTGTTTCTCCCTGTGCTGGCACAAAATGTAGCTGCCTAGCGCCAATGCAGGCACTCTTGCAAAACACTGTGCCTACATGTTGTGGGAAATTACTTTGTATGTGGAGGAAGGTGTCCCTTCCTGCACATAAACAATCATACATTGCGTTTTGCTGTATCTATCTGTGGTGCACAATGCAACTTGGCTGTATTGAACAAAGGAAGTTCATTTGTTCTCACTTATCAAGCTAATAGTCTGGTTTCTCAAGTTGCTCTTTATAAATTTACCAGGAAGCTAATATTAGATACTTTTTTTCCACTGCTTCTTTTGAACCATCTCTTACACAAGAAGATGAATATCAGGAATTCAAACCAAGGAGAATGTTTGTTCCTCCAACTACACACAAAACTATTGACTTGTTTGAATCATTAGTCAAACAAGATCTTGCTAGATTATCCAATGTTATCTCAGGGAGACCTAATCTATCAGAGGAAGACTGGCATTGAGATCTTTACAATTGAGCAAACTATTACATTTCACCAAAGCAGATAAGGGGGGTGCTCTGGTCATAATAGACCGCACTCAATACGAAAATAAGATTGGCCTGATGCTACAGGATTCTTCGACGTATCTACCGCTCACTGAAGGTCCCACAAATACTTTTTTAGCTTTGCTGGATTCCATTTTGACACACACAGTAGAAATGAAATGGATAAACTCTAAAACAATAGAGTATTTGTTTACCGTTTTCACCTGAGACCGTGTTTGTATATGCACCCTAAAATTAAAAAAATCTTAAGGGTTCCTCCTCTGAGGCCCTTAGTATCCGGTTGCGGATCTCTACATGAGCCACTAGGGCATTACTTGGATGTGTTTCTCCAGCCCATCGTTCATGCCAGTCCGTCATTCCTTCAAGACACCACTCATTTGCTGAACATTTTACGCACGATCAGTGTTCCTGATAGTGAACAGATCTGGTTGTGTACTATAGACGTTGTGTCTTTATACACTTCCATTCCCCATATAGAGGGCATTGAAGCCATTGAATGGGCTTTGTTGAAACAAGATAATATGAGAGCCAATAAGGTATTTCTTCTTGAAATCCTTCATTTTTGTTTGTTTCATAGTTATTTTCTATGGAAAAATCAGTTCTTTCTTCAAGCCAATGGTACTTGTATGGGCTTTTCAGGAGCCCCCAGCTATGCCAACATCTTTATGTTGAAATTTGAAACTGAGAATATTCTTTCTGATAATATTTGGACGTCGAATTTGATTGCGTATAGATGTTTCATAGATGACATACTCATCATTTGGCAGGGGTCACGTAGCCTGCTTGAAACACAGATTCTGAAACTCAACAGCATCAATCCTCGCATCCAATTTACATTTCAGATTGAATCACACTGCACAGCTTTTCTGGATGACATACTTAGACTGTCTGGCACTACCATTGAGACCTCTGTATTTAAGAAATCCACTGATCGAAACAACTCTCTACTCTACCAGAGCTTTCACCCCTGGCCCTTGAAACGCCATCTGCCTTTTTCTCAATTTTTGAGATTAAATGGATAACATTGGATCCAGAGCTAGGCTTGCAGACTAACAGAGAGGTCAAGCAGAAATTTCTAGAGAGAGGTTACCCTCAACAAGTCATTGATCAGGCAGAGAGGAGAGCATCAGTTTTAAATTGAGATGAACTACTGATAAAAAGCATACTACCCCCTTCTCATTCTAGAGAAGTGTTTGTCTCTACTTTTTCAACTCATTCCACTCTTGTGAAGAAAAGTATCCTACAAAGATGGGATTTACTTCAGTCTGAACCAGACTTTAAGGGCATGTTTTCTAGTCCCCCATTATTTGCCTATAAAAGATTAAGAAACCTTAAAGAAATTTTGAATAAACACTCTGATGTTGATAAAGTTCTGTTCAATGGAATGATTAAATGCATGAATTAGTCACATTGTAATAATGTCATTGTTCGCAACAGTACACGACATCCCAGTACAGGTAAAAAGATTTCCTTGAATTTTAATGCCAATTGCAACAGTCATCATGTGATTTATGTCATCAGATGTCCATGCGACTTGTTGTAAGTAGGGAAGACTGAGAGAATCCTTCGCACTAGGATTACTGCACACAAAACCAGGATTAGAACTAAGACCTTGAGTTCACCTTTAGCGCAACACTGGCAGCTTAATAATAACCATTCCATTGCACAGCTCAGATTTGGGGTGCTTGAAAAAGTAGATGAGCAATTGGACAGGGACATGTCGAAGCTACTCTCTGAACGTGAACCAAACTGGATATGGTACATGCAAACATTGTCCCCCAAGGGACTCAATGATACATTTGAATTGTCGTGCTTTCTGTAATTTGGACTTTCAGTTCGTATTTCTCATTTGTGCATTTCTATTTTCTAGATAGTACTTTTTTGTATTAGAGCAGGATGTGTTTTCTCTTCGCTTGGGCTCCTAAGCATTTATATTTTCCAGTTCATATTGACAGCATTCACCATCTTTATTTTTTTCATCTTTTTTCATGATCACCATCATTCATGTTTGCATGTGAGCACAATTTATACACACTTCGGTTGTTTCTATCACCATTTTCATTGTTTCTTATTTTTTTCTTGTCATTGCATGCTTATTCACTAAGGACAGTGTCCATTCCTTTTCTCTTGAGCTGAGTGCTGTGGTTTTCATATTTTCAGTCTCCAAGTTTAATTTAGATGAAGCCGTTTTAGGGTTATGACTTTCTTACTTTATTACTTTATTTGGCTGCGCTCAGTACATGGAATAGTCTTTTTCTTTTTATTCCACTCCACTGTTTGGGGATTGACGGTATATTTCGAGCACAACAAGCATCGCATTCGCGATGCGGGTTGTTTATTTTTGTCCTCTTTCTATGCGGATGGTCCACGAAGGCGGGAGTTTATATTACCGGTAACCAACGCAAAGTGTTACTGTCACAGCCAGCGTTTTTGAAAAGGTTGTTTCGCTACGGACGCAGCCCATGCAGTTTACTGTAGCAGCCAGCGTTTTTGATAAGGTCGTTTCGCTATGTGCACTTACCGGTGAGTTTCCCTTCTTGCAGTTTCTTTTTAAACTTCATTTCGCTCTGAGTGCCATACGGAGTTTTGAATATCAGCTTTTTTTGATCCTCAGGTGTTCGTGCTCCATTTCACCTTCGGGTTCTTTCTCCATTTAAATAGCACTGCAGCAGAACCGTAAGCTTGAGGTAAACTGCTCATTTACATGTTTAGGTGATAACTTAGTGTCAGCCCTTTGATACATGACCTTTAATTTCATAAAAACATCAGAGCTGCCCGTAAGTCCCATATTATCTTCCAACTCTCTGAGGCTGGCAACGACTCCAACCTGCTGTACCAGGTTCTCTGCACATTCACCAAGCCCGTCGCTTGCGACAGCCCAGAAGTGCTGACCCAAAAACTGTGCGATGACACTGCTGGGTTTTTTTCCGATAAAATTGATGCCATTTATCGGAATATTTCCCAATCAAGCCTATCCGCGGATGAATATGACTCCTCTTCCAGTCTCCAATCTGGAATAGCCTGCGCTGCTCCAGCTACGCTATCTTTCATCCCCGAGATAACCTTGGACCAAGTCAACTCCCTGATTGGGACTATTAAATCAGGTAGCCCAATGGATCCTGTACCTGCCCGTGTCATGCACCTTATTGGGAGTGTCCTCAGCCCCTCCATTCTGACGGTGATCAACCGCTCCCTGTCGGAGGGATTGGTCCCCCGGGAGTGGAAGGAGGCCATGGTCAAGCCTATCAGGAAAAACACCACCATCCCCTGGTCGGACATGACCAATCTGAGGCCAATCTCCCTTCTGCCGTTCATCGGCAAATTAACGGAGAAGCACGTTAATCACCACCTCTCCAGCTTCATTGAGCAGACCGGCAGTCTAGACCATTCTCAGTCCGGGTTCAGGCCTAGGCACAGTACCGAGACTGCCCTTCTCTCCGTCACGGATGCCATACGCCTGTCCCTGGACAGAGGGCTGTCAGTGGTGTTGGTGCTGTTGGACTTATCCGCAGCATTCGACACCATATCCCACGCCATTCTCCTCACCAGATTAAAGGAGATAGGCATTGACAGTTCTGCCTTGGCGTGGTTCACCAGCTTTCTCTCAGAGTGTACTCAGAAGGTGAATATGGGCTCTTTTAGCTCCACTTCTGCCAGTATGATCAGAGGAGTCCCGCAGGGCTCCTGTCTTAGCCCTACGTTGTTTAACGTATATGTCTCCTCTTTGGCCAACATGACGAGGTCCTTCGGGTTTATACCTATCTCCTACGCTGACGATACGCAGCTGCTGTTCACTTTTAAGACCTTTACCCCGGAGATAAGACAATCGTTCTCCAACGGCATGACTGCAATCGCCAGCTGGATGGCCAAGAACTTTCTCCAGTGCAATGTGGGAAAGTCTGAGGTCATGCTATTCGGAGAGGCAAGAATCCTGTGGACCCCCGACTGGTGGCCCTCCAGCCTGGGTCAGGCCCCGCTCCCGAAACAGGTAGTAAAAAACCTGGGGGTTCGTATAGATCATGACCTTACCCTTTTCCATCATGCCAGCACTACGGCAGGGTCCTGCTTCCACATTATCAGCCTCCTTCGGAAAGTGTTCCCCCTTCTACCAGATAATACACGGAAGACCCTGGTCCAGGCCCTCGTTCTGAGTCGCCTGGACTATTGCAATGGCCTATTCTTAGCAGCCAATGAAGGAGTGCTCAATAAACTGCAGGTGGTGCAGAACATCGCGGCACGGCTGGTTACTAACACCCCCCCCTAGAACGCCGTCCCTCCCCCTCCTTAAGGCCCTTCACTGGCTTCCCATCCGGAAACGGGTGGAATTTAAGATCTGCTGTGTGATACACAAGAGTCTACACAATCCGGGACCCCACTACTTGGCAGATAAATTTGTGTACCATCGTCCTTCCCGCAATCTTAGGTCCAGTAACCAACTGTTACTTCAGGTTCCCAGACATTACAAGACCAGACAGGGAGGCCGTGCCCTCTCCATCATGGGCCCACGTCTTTGGAACAACCTCCCCCTCTCCCTTAGAGAATGCTCGAGTCACTCAGCTTTCAGGAAACACCTAAAGACAGTACTATTCTAGGAGGTGCTTTGCTCTACCTGTTTACCTCACAGCTCCGCGCGGAGATACACCTTCGGGTGTGATGCCGGCGCGCTACAAGCCCATAAATAAATAAAATAAATAATTTCGCCTTGGTTGTTTTGGCAGTTTTCTACATTTTGGTCGTTGGTCTTGTTTTTTGGCAGAATGTGTTTGTAGTTCTACTTTCAGGTATTTATTTTGGATTATGGCTGTTTCCCAGTGTTGAACTTTCACTTTCACCATGCACTCTCGGGGCCTCATTTATGAGGCCTTGCGTCAGTTTTGCGCTGCGGATGCGTCACTTTTTGTGACGCATCTGCGGCGTAAAACATGCGTCTTGTTGCGCCATATTTAAAAAGTGACGCATCTAGGTAGATGCGTCACTTTTTAAACCCCTGCGCCACATTATACCTGCGTCAGGTATAATGTATGCAGAGGGGGCGTTCCCCCGCAAAAAGCCTCGTAATAGTGACGCAGTGAAATCTATGAGATTTCACTGCGTCACTTTTAGGATGCTGTTGCGTCAAAATCTTGCGCCTGCCTCACAGCAGGCGTAAGACTGACGCAAGCCCTTTCACATGGGGCTTTCCCCATGTGAAAGGACGCATTGCTGGAGATGCGTCACTTTTGTGACACACTCCAGCAATGCGTCACTTTTGCGCTTACAGATGCATCAGAAATACTGACGTATCTGTAAGTCCTTGCGACATGATGCGTCATACATTAAATATGACGCATCATTGGTGTCGCAAGGAGTGCGCAGTGAAAAGTGACGCATTGCTGTTTTCACGCAGCATGCGTCACTTTTCATAAATGAGGCCGTCAGTGTTTTAAACTTGGATGGTGGCTTTTATTTTCCACCAGATCTTAATGGGCACTTTTGGATACTGGCCAGCATGAACTTAGGGAAATGGTGCTTTTCAGCCACATTTTCCACTTGTTTATGAGCCTAAATGTCAGTCACACAATGTCATATGACAGTTACTGTATATATTCTGATTACAACTTCTTATTTACTTGTTACAGATATCCCTGATGAAGGGCTACTGTTAATAGCCCGAAAAGCATTGGGAACTTATGAAGTTTGATTTCGCATGCTGAACTCAAGCTGCATTATTTATTTACCTTTGGATTTGAACTGCCAGGATTTTAAATAAAACACAGAATTTCAGGATTTTGAATAAAACGCAGAATTCAAATCACTTTTGGCTTTGAAGAATATATTTTGAACTTGTGGATTCACCGAAAATTGTTTTTGATTACTGTGGTATCATTGTATTAATTTGTATACTTTGTTGATGCTTTTGTTATTGAGGTTGTACACTATTGTAGTTGTAGTGCACTTGGTTAACCTGGATACACTTCCAGGTATTCTCTTTTTTTTAAAAATGTATTTTGCATATATTGCAACAGTCAGCTGTACAATGAGCAAAAATGAATATCAGGACCAAAGCAAATAAATAAAGATATCAAATTAAGAAAAAGATATTTCTAAAGTACAAGTAATTGATGTAAGGTACTTAAATCACATTAAACCCAATTAATTATAGGTTCCCATATTTTTAGACCCAATGACCTTCTTTTTATCCCTTTAAGTTTATACAGTGCAATTTCTAGGCGATAAACAGAGAGCAATTTGGAGCGCCAATGATGAAATATAGGAGGTTCAGCATCAATCCATCTAGAAGTAATACAATAGCGAAAAATTGACATACAGATAAACAAAAAAGCTTCTTCAGTTGTCGATCTTGTACCGATGTGATCCATTTGTATACCTAAGATTACTAATTCAGGGGTTTACTTTACATCAAGTTTCAAGCAATTATTAATGAAGATTTCTATATCAGCAATAAAACGTGAAAGTTTCCTACATTTAAAAAACATGTGAATAGAATCACCCCCGATCTGGTCACATCGGTTACAGCTATCATCAGCATCTGTTTTCCATCTCGCTATTTTGATTGGAGAATAATATAAATCAAAGATTGACATGTAGTGTTGACTTTGAAGTGAACCGTTAAAAAGAATCTTAATTGATAATTCAATAGATCTTCCAATATCAACGCTCTCAAGTTCAAGTTTCCTTTTCCATTTACTCTCGATTGATAAAAGATCATCTTCAAATTGGTTAATTGCAGTAGCGTAAACTAAGCCTATTTTTTTACTTTCTTACTTATTTCTAAAATAGGGTTTTTATTCATACAACTATGATCAAGAAGGCCCTTGGATTCCCAAAAACTCCGGATCTGTAGAAATTTAAAAAAATCGTTTTTAGACAAACTATATTTAGCTCGGAGATCTCCAAAAGAAATAAGTTTAGAATCTTGATATAAATCTCCTAGTACGAAAATGCCAGAATGATACCATCTTGTAATAATTTGATCATGGAAAACTGCTGTCAATCTATGATTATTTAAGATAGAGGAATAGTAATGAAATTCTTTTAAACCTACCATTTTCTTCCTAATTTGTCGCCAAACAATAAATACCTCTAAAATAATTTAAAATTTGTTTTTTTTGTAATAGCTGGGTTCTAAGATTTTTACCAAGCTTTGTGATACTTTATCGCCTAACAGTAATTCATAAATTGACGGATATATTGACTCTTCAATAGTAACATGTCTAAAAAGTAATATGCCCATATGTCTCAAAATAATAAGCCAATAATACAGCCGGAAATTAGGAACTCTCCAGCTGCCTCTTGATCTTGGCAGAATACACCATTTTAAGGCACGCCTTGAGCGATGATAGCCCCAGAGGAACCTGGATACCATTCTATTAATTTTAGTAAAGTAAAGTGATGAAATTAGTAAAGGAATTGTGCGAAATAAGTATAAAAACTTCGGAAAAATTAACATTTTAATGACATTCACACGACCAAACAAAGAAAGGTGTAAGTTATTTAACCTTTCCAACACCTTATTGGAAGATGCTAGAACGGGCTCGATGTTGAGGCGTATAATGTCATCAATCTTGGGGGAGATAGTTATCCCCAGGTATTGAGCTTCTGGGGCAAAAGCTATTTCGGGTGGCCGCCCCAATCCGAGTGTATTAATTGGTTTTTGGTTATGTTTAATTTATAACCAGAAAGTGTACCAAATTCTTCGGCTGACTAATTATTTTTGGAAGTGCCCGTCTAATGTCTGTGGTGGTAATAGCGACATCATCTGCATAAGCAAATACTTTAAAGCGGTTCTCACCAATTGTTACTGGAGTGATGTCTGTTGCGATACATAGTTTACGGAGATAGGGTTCTAAGTATAAGGCAAACAGCAGGGGGGAACAAGGGCAACCTTGCCTTGTCCCCCTTGATATAGACAAGCCTTCAGAATTGGTATCTGTAACCCTAATAACTGCTTTAGGGTTGAAATAGAGCGCTTTTACTGCAGTGATATAGAGATGTGGAAACCCCATCCAAGTTAATACGGACCACAGAAACCCCCAGGTGACCCTGTTTTTTCAGCGTCCAACAGGGCCACCGCAACGGGGGACTCTGAGACCTGAGCCCAACCCAGTAAGGCTATGATTTTTTTTAACATGATCAGTAGTGCCTCTTTTGAAAATAAATCTGTGTTGTCTAATATAAACCAAAGATGGCATTAGTGTATTTAATCTATTAGCCAGAATCTTAGAGAAGATTTTGCTGTCGGCCGTAATAAGAGAGATGGGTCTGTATGAGCCTAGCTCTTCACTATTTTTCCCTTTTTTTAAAAAAATGATTATTGTAGCTGACGACCATGATGCTGGTGGATAACCAGCAAAAGCAGACTGAAAAATCTTGGTCAATTCTGGCTTTAAGATAGTCATAAAGACCCGATAAAATTCCAATGGAATCTGATCTGGTCCCATTGCCTTGCCTGCAGCTAAGCTAAGAATGGCTAATTCTATTTCTTCCCAGATAACTGGAGCGTGAAGTATCTCTTTTTGTGCGGATGATAGTTCAGTTCTAGGAATTGCGTCAAGGTATTGTTTAATATCTAAATCAACTGGCTGGTTAACTTGATGATACAGTATTTTATAAAATTCATTAAATGCAACCACAATGTCACCTTTTGATGTTTTCGCATTTCCATTTATATAGAAGATTTTAAAGATCTCATTGGACATTGCGCGTTGACGAAGTCTTTGGGCCAGAACTTTCCCTGTTTATTCACTCAGTTCATAACTTTCTGTACGGTATTGAAAGTAGCGTAATGCTACCTGGTCAGCAATATGAGAATAAACTTGATTGCGTTTAATGGATACATCAGTTTGAGATTCTGCGACATTCTTATTATGTTTAATACTTTCTGCAAATCGCAATTCTGCTTCTAGAACCAAGTCGCAATCTTTTTTAAATTTATCCCGATTACATTTATGATGAAAATTCGAATACTTTAAAGTTTCACCTCTTATAATAGTTTTAAATGCATCCCAGACTATTGGAATTGATGCGGATCCATTATTTATCTGGAAGAACTCTTGAATAATATTTGACACGAAAAGTATATAATCTAATAGCCAATAGATGGCAAGTTAAAACTGAGAAGGATAGGATTATGATCAGACAGTAATTTTGGAAGAACTTGTATCTTATGTTTATCAGAAAAAAACTGTGAAAGAAAAAAATAATCGAGACGGACACATTTCCTATGTGGGGCAGAAAATAACTATACCCAGGAACCTCAGAATGTGAAGTGTGCCAGGCATCAAAGAGACCATTATCTATTACCAAAGACCTTAAAGCCTTAAACGTCCGTGGTTTAGAACCAACATAGCTTTCAATTTTCCTAATATTAAAACTAGCTTCCAAATGAATGTTTAGGTCTCCATTAAAAATAATAGGGACATTACATAATGCTAGCTCCTGGTTTAAGGAATTAAACAATTCTGAGTCATCTAAATTAGGGCCATATACAGAACAAATCATAATCTTTTTCAGAGATAATAAAATTCCAGCCGAGGCCCACCTACCCCACTTATCGGCTGACGTATGAAGAGCAGTACCTAAATTCCGCCTCATAAGTATAGCTACTCCCCATTTAATTCCTGTTTGTTTAGAACAAATCAGCAAGTCTAGTCCCAGATTCTTTAATAAGTCTCTTTTCCCCCAAGAAACATGAGTTTCTTGGAGGGAAAGAATATCAATTCGTAACAAATGTATCATTTTTGCAAGAATTCCTCTCTTTTTACCATCATT
Organism: Lissotriton vulgaris; assembly: GCF_964263255.1. Lineage (NCBI taxonomy): Eukaryota > Metazoa > Chordata > Amphibia > Caudata > Salamandridae > Lissotriton > Lissotriton vulgaris. The sequence continues at coordinate 1,298,086,306 of NC_141693.1, forward strand.
GAGACCGTTAACATTAAGAGTACAAATTCTAATTTCCCTACCCATCAGCGAAAAATAGTAATTGAATATCGGCAAGTCCTCACCAGGAGCCAAACATTTATTATTCTTGCCATTTGAAAATTTATTAGAAATCTCCTTGCGATGTTATAGTCAAGGCTTTTAGTAAGACAAAATAAACTATCTGAAAAAAGAAAACAGTACAGAATAAGTACCATAATATACAAGTTTTGCTCAGCTCCAGCTGCTGTTGATTTACACCCCCACCACCACCAACCCATTCCACCCACACCCACCCAAGCATCCCACCCACACCCCCAACCCACCTTATGAGGCACAGGGACAGCCAGTCCCTGGGAACACCGAGTGCTTTCCCCCCCGCCTCCCATCTGACTCAAAGGAAAAAAAGAAGGAAATTGAAAGCTAAACAGAAACAGAAAAAGGGGCAAGCAGATTGGCAGGCCTAATCCGACCTAGCCTGACTAGGACCAGCCTACAAATTCTAAATCTACATAGAGTCATCGTAATTAGATACACACAAACTAAAACTAAGTATAACTACACTTGATAATGCTTGTCTATACACATTTAGCAACATATACAACAAACAATCATAAAGAAGCTAGGTATTCTTTGGCGACAATCTCAGACACAAAGAATTCCGTTTGTCCTTTTACAATAACTTTCAGTTTAGCCGGATTCTGAAGATAGACTGTAGCGCCCTTTTCTTGAAAACCAGAGATTAGCTGTCTAAGATGCCAGCGTTTAGACACTGTTGCCTGACAAAAGTCGGGTCTCACAAAAAAAAACCACCCTTTTGCAGAACGTTTTTTATCAGGTCTGGCTAAGTCAAAAACGGCTTCTCTGGCCAGAAAGTTATTAAACCTAACCAAAATCGCTCGTGGATAATCCCCTTCTTTTGGCTTCGATTTTAAAGAAAAAGGAAAACGATGAGCATGTTCAATTACCACTTGCCAATCCCAAGAAGTAAGTTCAGGAAATGCTAAAGAAAATAGATCACACACAAATTTACGAAACATCAGATCCACCTAAATTTTCTGGGACCCCCAAAACTCGTAGATTATTCCTCTGAGACTGATTTTCAAGCTTGGTGAGTTTAAAACTAATATCATCTCGTTGAGCTTTAACTTGTTTGAGTTCATCTTTTTGAGTAGCAACTTCATCTTCTAAGGTGGATATTCTATTCTCAGCCTCTGATACTCTGGCTGACATATCGGTGCATATTTTAGTGATACGTCGAACAGCATTTTTGACTTTTTGGCAGGTGGCTTGGGCACGTGCAATCTCGGTTTTTGTGTCAGATCGATGGGCAAGCATAGTTTGGTAAATCATTGACAAAGTAACCTCTGAGTCAGAACTAGAGTTAGTTGTCTCTGAGAGTACTTGACCATTTATAGAGCATAATTGAGTAGATTGTTGGCCTTCATGATTGCTTGATTTGTTTCTCGAGGACGGTAGTTTCCTCTGCCAATGTTTCTTAACTGTTGTAGTCGAGCCAGGCGAGGTCTCACTAACCCCATCCTCTTCTTCCTCCTCCATGCTGCTATCTTCTACTGGATAGTCAGCCCAATCTTTATCCAGGCTCTCATCTGATGTTAAATCAGACATGGAAAACATTTTTTCATTAGCCTCCTGTATAGTGGTAAGATTTAAAGCTTTATCACCTTCTCGGAATACACCAGATTCCACCACTAAATTAGCTGTATCCCCCTCAGATATAATAGGATTTTTGTTGAGGACTGCAGCTCCAACAGTTCCAACAGTTCCAACACTCCCAACAGTCCCAACAGTACCAACAGCATCAGCACAATTAAATTCAGAAGAGACTACAGGTCCCAGAATGCCGTTTAATGGTGAATCAGAATCTAGATGGAGGTCTGTAGCAGAAATTAAATCTGGGGCAATGTCTTGTTCGTTTATAACATCCTCTGTAATTTCAACTCTAGGTTGGGATTCGGGTTCAGGTTCGGGTTCCGGTTCAGCTCCAGGTTCATTAACAGTTAGAGCATGCCCAGCGAGCTTTCTATACTCACTGAGGGAGATGGACAAAACACCATCTGGGTAAATAATCTGAGAGGGTCGCACCAAGGCATTTTTTGCAGCTTGCTTCTCAAAGAGAGCAGGTAATGTTTGTGATCCATTCTTACTACTATGCTCTCCCCCCGTTTAATTAATAGAGCAGCAGACTCACCGGTTTTTTGAGCTCCCTGGGCCGAGCCAGTACTCACAGTCACAGTCTCTTCAACCCCATTCAAATCCGGTGCAGCTACTGCTACTGACTGCAGTTTACCGCACCTAGTGTTAGGGAGTTTCGATTGTTTCGACTGAGCATTAGAATTCTTAGGAGGCATTGTCGAAAAATGCGGGGGATTGTGCAATAGCCGAGCAAAACACCAGGAGGGAAATCGCTGGTATGAAAGTGTATACGGAGAAATCCGCCAGGAAATCCGCTGGTAGTAAAGTGAAAGGAGCAGCTGCATGAGATTCCACACAATAAGTCCTGGCGTAACACCAATGTCCTGGCGTCGGATTCAAAGAGAACGCCTGAAACAGGAGCCCGGCGTCAGGAGCCGGAGAAGCCGGGGGAAGCACACAGCCGAGGACGCTGGAGAGCTAGGAGCCGGGAACGAGAGCCGCAGCCAGAAAGCCGGGAGCTGGGAAGGAGAAAGTGCCGTACTGCCGTGATACAAGAAAAGCCAAACAGCGAACGGGTGATTTGTTGAAGGTATTCCTTTTGTATAAAACTTTCAATTGAGTAAAATATTGAAGACCGCTGTCCGGCTGGACATGTCGCTCTAAATATAGAATTGATTTCTTCTAATTCATTCTTTCGCATACATTTCCTATGCATGGGACCGTTGTTGTTTTACAAAGTATGCTCCCCGAGGTCCGATGCTGATTTACTTGGGGTCCCTTGTTGTTCTTAACATGCTGATAAATACAGACACACTCACCTTGAATCCTAGGATGCAGCATGGGTGTCCTACATCTCGCCGCTGGAATCAGGTGGTAAACTACTGTCTCGCAGGGGTGCAGATATACTCACCGGTTACTGGATGGGGGAGTGGCAGGTATCCGATTTGCGTCAGCTGAGGCAGGTAGCTGACGTGTCAGGGCCTTATGTGGTTGACTAGATGCAAATGGCGGCCATCTTATAGTGTGTAATAAACCGTTCAAGTAGTGAACTATCTATTGAGTGCAGTCACTACAGTGGACAAGGGTGGGTCCATACATTTCATGCAGGGTAGAAAAGACCAGATGTACTAAGCCCAAATCTGTGGTACCCCTAGGGTAGGAGGAACATGGGACAATAGTTGTGCCTCGGTGACGCATGTATCAGTACATCTGATCTAGCTGCCAATAAGTTAGTGGGGAGGGGCATCACCTAATAGGGGGCGGTAAAGGTACTGTAGTCTGATCATATGTTTGTTAGGGACCCTCAGGGAATGTCATCAGTCAATCCCTGCAGGTCAGTAGAGAGTTGATGCACCCATCTTTGTTCTATCCTAGACAAAGCTCTCTGTATTTTTTGAGGGTGAGCTTCAAGTACCAGCCAACGGAGGGTGTCTAGGGACTGGTTGAACTCCTTGAAATGTGCATAAATGTTTGTGGTTACCCGTTGGCAACAAACATTCCTCATGGCCCACCTCGGGAACTACAAACCAAAGTTACCATGTTTTAGGGAAGGAGACCAGACACTTTAGCACTGGTTAGCGGTGGAACAGTGTGCGGAGTCCCAAGGCCAGCAAAAATGAAGTCAGGATAAGCATGAGGTCTGTAGGCATAAGATTAAGGGGAAACTATGCCAAGGATGTCAGGTATAACAGTAATGGAAACAAGAATGATTGGTCCCAACCGACGTGGATCAAATCCATACCACAGATGTAAATTGTAAAAATCGCCAAGCCCTTATTAAATTACAATGGGCAGATATGGGACAAGGATGGTGCAGGCTCCCCAGGGACAATGCACCAGCATTACCCAGGCGATGCTTGTCTGTGGACATTGTCTGGCTTCTGTGCCAGCGGGGCTTCATAGATCCCATGACTTTTTTGGTCTAAGTAGCATCAGCAAGCCTCCATGCTGGAAGGACCTTTAGTCAGTCGGGGTTTGTGCAGATCTTCCAGCCAAGAGTGTAGCTCTTCTCCCACAGGGCAGTGTGGTCCCTTTTCTTCCACAGATTACAGCAACAAGGAACTCTAAAAATCCAGGCTTGGCACAGTATGAGGTAGAGCAACAACAAGAAAAGGTTCCTGTTCTGGAATTAAGGTTTTGTGATGTGCAAATGGCTTCAAGTTACAGGATTAGGCGAGCTAGAATGTATCCTCCTTTTGTGGCCTGAGTGAGACGTTAAGCCAATCAAAGTTCTGTTTTACTGAATATTCAAAGTGTTTTTCCTATCAGGAAGAAGTGCATCTTTCATATTTGTTGTGGAGCAGAACCAGGACCTGGTTTTGACCAGTTTAGCAGTTTGGACTAGTCATTGTGTGGCTGTGGATTAGTCAGAGGAAAAGCTACGGGGGTTTAATTAATTAAAAAAAACACTTACCTTAGATTGTCCGGCCGGCCGCCGCCTCCCCTGCATCCTTTTCCTTCTTTCTCCGCAGTCCGGCCCGCAGCAGGAAGCACTCGGCACACAGGTTACTCTGAGCCAATCACAATGCTGCAATGCAGCATTGTGATTTGTCTGAGCACCAATCGACTCGAACAGGGAGCCTGTGCATGTTCCTCACCAGGCTGTTTAATGCAGCCTACTAGGTACATGCAAAGTGCGCATGAACTGTTTGGTTCTCCCAAGAGGGCAGGCCAACCAGTTCATGCGCACTTTAGAATTGCAAACCACTCCTTCCACTGCACTGCCCATGCCTACACTGCACACAGGCCACTGACTGCATATAACAGGAAAATAAAATGACAATAACGATACTTTATTGTCATTTTATGTTTCCTTTTTGTTCAGTGGGGCAAAGCTCCTCCGCCTTAGCAGAGGAGCCACCACTGCCAGGTGCATTTCAGTCTTATGGTTTTTTGATTGAATGATATATCTATCCATTAGTGACTTCAGACCCTGCTTCTTTTCAGTGCACCAGAATGACTCTACTCCCCCTCTACCTCTTAACTGACCTTTTCCACCGCCTTTTCCCACTTAGAATCATCTTGGCCCCATACACCCTTGTTTATTATTATTTCTGTTGTTTTACTTTTTTGCCGCCCACTGCAGTATCTTTGGATGGCAATTTTACAATTATTATCTGGCCAATCCAAAATGGTACCGAGGTTATTTTCTTTCAGCCTGCTCTGCTCTGGCGCTCTACGTTTTCTCCCCAGTGCAGCAACCATCTAGGTTAGTGTTTCTTCTTCTTTGCAACAGATTTTTCTGGAATCACCTCTTCAGGGTATGCTCTTGCACACCACACAGTTACGACTCAGGTATCCAGCCAGGCCCTTCATGCTCCATCAACTATTGAAGGTGTGTGCACTGCTTTGCTACTTCCTAATGATGTACTATACTTCAAATATCTAGGAATTTCTTGCTTTACGTTGCCAATTATATGGGGATTTCTCTACTATTCTTTTTCTAATTTCTCACAAGTTGCAACACTGCCGAGAGCCTTGTCCTGATTATCTGTTCATCATGTATGCGATTTTTGTTGTACATTATTTTTGTACGACTGCCTCTACTACTTCCGCATGCAAAGTGTCCACAGCTCCTTGAGAATCCAAATGAACGTGTGAAATCGGAAATATGGATTACTTTGTTCAATATTGAAATGATTGCTATTAATGGTAATTCCTTTAAAGTTGAATTGGAAAAAAACATTTTACTTTTGAATTTATTGGGCAGAAAAGTGTGAACTGTCTTTAATCCTCTAACGAATTGTTTATCTCCACTTGATACCTCAGTGGGGGGATTACAACAAATTTGTTGAAGCAATTTATTTTCTGAAACTACGTTTACAGATGAACCTCTTGTTGTTATGGGGAGAAAAAAAATCAATACCAGATTTCAATTTCCCAACTAACCCATTGAATCTTATGTAGCAATTTTTCAAGGATGAGGTTAAGCATAGACGTCCAATTAGGAATGCGGTGTGTGGGTGCTGCTGACACTGCTGAATGGGTTGGTGGAATCTAAATAGATGGGGAACACTAGACTGCTAACTGACAGCTTCTTAGTCAAACACAATTCATTTTTTTTATATGCTTGGGGTACAGCAAAAACATTTTCCATTTCATAAATTACACATAGTAATTAAGATATGACATTGTGTGGTGCTAAAAAAAACACAACAACCAAAAAAAACACTTATGACCAGAGCCACAGAGCAATTCCCTCTTTTCCCTAAAGGGCAATATACAGGGTCGGATTGGGATCACAATTCGGCCCGGGCACTGACGAAAAAAGTGGCCCACATTCAAGAGGCGTGGCCCATATTTAAGGGGCGTGGCCCACATTCAAGGGGCGTGTCCTTTCATGAAACACCATTTGCACAGACAAGGAATGAAAGTTTGAGGATACTGTTCTTGCACACGACACAGGGCCAAGGTGACAATGGCCTACATGCTGAGCAACTAAAAAAAATAGCAAGGCCCCTTTTTGTCACAAAATTATTCCAGCCCTCCAGCACAGGAGCACCTGAAAAGCAGCAAAGCCCCTGCTATTACTAACCTACTTAGCCCTCCCCAGACCTTCAGCTCAGGAGCACATGAACAGAGGTAAGGCCCCTGCAATTAGTAAATTAATCAACCCTCCAGTCCTTGGGAAAATGTCCTGGCAGGGGAGCACAAAACAAGGCTTTCTGGGTCATCCAAGGTAGCCAGGTAGCCAGGTAGCCAGGGGGGAGGCTGAGGTGAAGCTGGTGCACGGGAAGTGCCTTCCCAGTGTGTTCTGGCAGTTTGAGTATTTACCATTTACTGTAGTATTACCCTTGTACCTGTGTATGGTACCCTTTTGTAACTTGCACAAGTCACTTTTCTCTTGTAACACACTGTTTGCTACCTCTCACTTGTTTGCTTTAGATACTTGCACAAGTGCCACCATTGCCTACGAAACGTTTGTTCTTGTGCTGGAGTGTCTGCCATTAATTGCAGTATTATACCTCTACCTGTATTTTGTACGCTTTTGTAACCTGCACACATCTCTTTTTCCTCCTGTAATGTATCGTTTGCTCCTCTTGTATTTTGGTTGCTCACTATTGTCACTTTTGATTCATGTAACTTAACGTTTGCTTTTGTAATTTGTCCACTTATAATTTTCTCCTCATGTATTATTGCTGTTCCTAGTGTGAAGCGCCATGACACCTTCGGGTAAAGTCCGCGCTATATAAAATCGCATAAATAAATAAATAAAACAAAAAAATTCCAAACATCACCAGGCCCCCACAGCAAGACCCATTCTTCCTCGCCCACTATGCCCTGAATGTGAAGGGCTGTGGGCGAGGTGTTAAGACTAACACCGTTTCTGGACTGCATCGGGGCCAGGGGGCCGAGGTGCAAATGGCTCAAAGGCCTGAGAAACACCTGGCCCCCAGGGAGGCCGATTATTGCAAACAATCACCCCTCCCCAGCCCAGCCTCAGCTTGATTGCTTGGCAGGGTAGGGGTGAAGGAGAGCCCACAGCTGACAATCGCTGTCTGGCCGCACAGCGAGGCTGCTTTCATTTTCTGTGTCTCTGTCTCGGTGCACTCTGTGGGCCGTTTTTTTCCCTCCTTTTTCCTAGTCCACTCTCTGTGGACTGGGACAGGGGAGAACCCCCCCCACACCCCTCGCCAGCAGCCAAAAAAATGAAAAACAAAAATATAACAAACCTATCTTTATTATTGTTTTCTTTTTCTTTGTAGCATCGTGTCTAAGGGGCGGGATAATGGGGATGACAGGCAGAGGGGGAGCGGTAGGTACACTGTTGTAGGTGCGCCTGATGGTTTCCAGGTTGGAGACAGCAGGCACAAATTCATAGTGCTCTGGCCAATCCGGGCACTGCTCTCTGCATCAAGATTGGCCACAGAGGATTCTGGGAACCGGTGCCTGCAGTGCATGGAGCCAGAGAGGAGCGTCGGAGGGTCAGTTAAGTTCTTCTTTTTATTTTTTTTTGATTGGTTGTCCGTCGTCCCTGGTCCCACCCTCACCCCGCCACTTTGCAAGGACACTGGCTGCTACTGATTCAAAGCTATCAAAGAGATTGCATACATACTAACCACATAGGAGTTTATTTTCTCTAAAGTGGAAGTACAATACAATAGAAAGAGCATAATCTTGTTCCGAATCCTGCTACTTAGTTTTACATTGTTTAATTCCAACCATTCACACACAGTTAATGTTGTATATAACATTATAGAGCAACCAGTGCATACAGAATCTTCAACAAAGAGAGGTAAAATAGCTCATGGACCTAACTTTTCCCCTAAAGTGCAATGTATTCTTATAGTCAGAACTATCTGACAGAACCCATTTGTTCCAACAAGATAATAAAGTTTTTCTTTAATCGTCTCTAAAATTCAAATGTGAAATCCAATGTAATCAGTTCTAAGTTTTGCCCTACAATATTATGAAGTTTAACAACAGTCATTTCCTCACAATTGTGGTTTTCTATATTCAGTAAAACAACCAGTGCACATAAAATCATCAAAAAACCTCAATTGATCCATATTCTTTTAAAGTTGCCAATCCGATAACAGAGATCGGACACTGCATGTGCCTGCTAAAGCTATAGTTAAGAGATTAATTCTTCATTACTGAAGGTTTTCTTCTGTTGCAAAAGTATTTTCCCTATAGCGCTGTATTTGATTTACCAGAGCATGGTAGCAGTACTGTCTCGTGCTAACCTTCTTCATCTTATTGATTCATTCCCCAAATGTAGGATAAACAGTTGATTTTCAATCCTTCCTGTTGTTAGAATGAGCTATCGTTGCTTAGATATAGTCGGAAACAGTTTCTGAACTAATTCAGTTGCTTGATATATGGCGGTTAGACACAGACTATTAAGAACAGCGACTATTTGCCTACACGCGAAGCTAAAAGAGGCACCATGCTGGGGAATTCTTAAACTTATCGCTGCCTCAGATTTAATTCTATTTTTATTAAGGAAATCCCCAACCTTATGAATATTAATATTTTCACCATCTCTTAATGGCAATGGAAGACAGGCTTGGAGATAAGTGCATGCAGCATTCCAAGGGAGTCTAAATGTGGATGGCTGGTATTTCATATATTCGGGAAAGAAAATTCTCAGCCCACATGACCTGTAAGGTCGTGTAACTTACTTTTTAGGGTTTATTTGGTCCTTTATAGCAATCCCCATGCTCGCTACCCCACAGCAAATAACCATATACAAAATAATAAAAATTATCAAATGGGGAAAGTTACATAGAAAATCTGTAGTGCTACAGACGTTAAATAATAAGATCTAAAACATGGAAATGCTAATCTTCCGTCTGATATTGGTAGTTGTAAAATCATTAGGTCAGGACCATTTTGGTCAGAATGTATCAGGTTATTCATAACAGTGTTAGTACAATTAGTTAAAACGTTCTTAACATTTTTGTAAATTGAACTACCCCTGGGTTAAATATTGTTTTTTTCATCAGCGAGAGCTTTGCATAGAGGCACTGTGGTGGTTATCTGTAAGAAAGACCCAACCAGTTGTTTGCCACTGGTGAAATATGAAGGGGGTTCTGGGGTAATGTTCCCGTGGTGTCTAAGAATGTGAGATATATTTTTGCCCTTTTTATGGCCTTATCCATGATAATCCCTCTCCAAGTATGGGCTCATCTAACCCTTGCCATGAGCAGTAAAAGAAACACATGGTACAAACTTTTGTTAGTTTTACTTCTCTTTATTTAAACTTCTGCACAATCCCGCATTACAAGTAAAAAATAATAGGCAAAACCTTTTTTGGCAGATACAAGAGTGGTATACATATCTTTGTCACATATCACTTCACATATGTGGTGTATTTCCTAGACCTAGCCCACTGTCCCACCTCCCCCATTGCACCTTCCCTCCCGCTCTTCAGCACTTCAGGTCCGGTAAGTTTCCCATGGGCTCCACATTTCTTCCCATTCCTTAGGGCAGCCCCTGCTTTGGTAAACTGTTTTCTCTGCTAGACAGTACCAGTCCAGGTCTTGTTCCCAGTCTGTCAGCAGCAGCGCATTAGTCTCCCCCAATAGTCTTGCTGTGTTCCTTTTGGCTACGACTGCTGCCAACAGTAACCAGGTTTTGCTATATGCGACCCACCTGTCTTCCCATGAGACCCCAAGCCAGTGCCACCTGGCGTCTAGCTGTACCTGTGTACCCGCTACTTCAGAGATTACTCTGTTTATTTCAGACCAGAATTGTTGAATTTTCGGACATGCCCAGATAGTATGAAAGAACATACCCATCTATCCACATCCACTGATGCACAGGCCTGTATCAAGGAGTGGTGTGGCTCACTGGTTAGAGGCGGCAGACCCGTAAGCAGAGAACGGCCCAGGACCAGGGTTCAATTCCCGACGCGGCAGGGTCGTGGACCAGGGTCAAAACGGACTCCATAATTCTCGCCTCGGTGCCTACTCTAACCAGGGAACACACTCGGCAACTCTGGGCATTAAGCTTGCCTCATCTCTACAACGGCCCCCCACAGACGCCGGGGATTCCTGGTTTCACCTTGGAGATACCCAGAAAGGGACCATCTCACAGGGAAAACCAGGACGGGTTCCCCAGCGGTCTTCAGCGCCAGGATACTCCATGGAGTCGCAGTGCACTTTACAAGTACACCCACATTTACATTTATCACATCTACCCAGCTTATATTGCAGCGTCCCAGGTGCATACGCTATATGGAACACTCAGATCTGGATTAACCTGGACCTTGCACTTATTGCCACCGTTATGGGACACTGTATCGCCTCTTCTCAGTCATCATCCTCCAGTAGTCCCACATCAGTCTCCCATGCCTCTCTAAGTGGGCAAAAGGGATCCGGAACATTGTTCATTATTTTCCGGTATGTAAGGGAGATTGCCCTATCTGCCACAGGATCTAGCAGTAACCGGTCTTCTAAAGGGAAATATTCAGGCAGAGTCTCCCCTTTTGGCACATGGCAATGCACAGCATGCCTCAATTGTAGGTAGTGGAATCATTCCTCGTCTGCCATATGATACTGGATTTCACTAAAGGTCAGTATGGCCCAGTTTCTCCATATGTCCCCAAGGCTGTCTATGCCGATCAGAGTCCATCCACGAAGGCCCTGAAGACCTTCCACTTTGCTCAGGGCATCACTTCACCAGAGTGGAGTTTGCTGTGTCAGCCACGATTCCCAACCCAGCATCTTTGTGACAGAGTGCCATGCCCCCATCACACTCTGCGTATGTATCAGTAGAGACTTCATTCCCTTTTTTGATAAAGTAGTGATGCATATCCCACAACCCCTATTGCACGTCGGTCCGCCAGGTAGGCGGGTTCAGAGAGAGGTGCAAACACCCAACCATTAATATTGACTAGTTGGGCCGCTCTATAGTAGTTTGGAGTATCCGGGAAGGCCAGGCAGTCCTTGTATACTCCCCGTTGCAATTTACGCAAGGCAATGCGTGGTGTACCTCCTTACCACAGTAGGTGGCATTGTTCCCCTTCTATAATCTGGAAGAATTTCTCTGGTATCCTGTAGGGGGTTTTTGCAGCCCACATAGCAGCCCAGGAAGAGCCATCATTTTGAATAACACTGCCCTTCCCATAAGGGATATGGGCAGCTTGCTCCAGTGGAGGATGTCCTCGTGCAGTCTGGGCCTGCATGTTTAGATTCATGAAGTCAGTTTCCGAGTTAGTGATCCAGATACCCAGGTATTTAAATTGGTCCCGGCGTATCAGAGCCCTACATTCTGAAGTAAGGTGGGGTCCTCACCAGTCAACATAAAAAGGAGCGACTTATCCCAATTGATGTGATAGCCTGAGTAACTACTGAAAAGATGGAGTATGTTGATAATTCTATGGATTGTTTGCCTGGGCCTACTGACATATAACAACACATCGTCGGCATACAAGGAAATCCGCTGTTCCCACTCATTTCCCATATCAATGCCTCATATCAAAGGATCCCTCCGGAACCAAGCTGCAAGTGGTTCCAGCATCTTTGAAAAAATCATGGGGGATAAGGGGCATCCCTGACTTGTGCCGTTATGTAGTATAAAGGGCCTTGAGACCGATCCATTCACCTTAACACACACCATCGGTTTATGATACAGCCGATGGATCCATGCATGGAATATTGGGCCAAATCCCAATCGAATCAGGACCTCAGTTAAGTAGGGCCATTCAATACTGTTGAACGCCATGTAGGTGTCCAATGACAGCACCGGCGGGAGTTTCTCCCTGTTCGTTGCTGCCTACTGTCTTATCCCATATAGGCGCCAGAGGTTTAATCTGGTGCTTCTTTGGGACTTGAAGCCTGTCTGATCCGGGTGTATTATTGAGGAGATAACGGGAGTGAGACAATTGGAGAGCACCTTTGCAAGAACCTTTGTTTCAAAATTAAGTAGAGAGCTAGGCCGATAGGAGCTACATTGTTACAGAGGCTTATATAAATCCCCTCTTCCAATGCCATATTAAACATCTCTAGCATCGGCTGAGCCACCACGGATTCTATGCATTTAAATAGTTCCACTGGCAGTTTGTTTGATCCTGCAGCCTTCCCTGACTGCAGGTCACGAATGGACCCTTCTATCTCTTCTTTCGTCAGATCCTGTTCATTAGCATCTCTGTCATCTTGTGGGAGAGTTAGTAAGGAGAAGTCTTTGAGTAGTTCTGCACACTTCTCCCCCGTCCGAGTCATTGCAGAATGGTAGAGAGTCACATAGTAAGTAGCAAAGGCATCTGCTATGTCTTTGCCTGAAATCTTCACCATGTCCTATAAATCCCGATTCTCTGCCATCCAGTGACACTCCTGATCCCTCTTTTCTAACCACGCTGTAAGCTTCTTTGTTTTGTCGCCCAAGTTGTATATTTGTCTCTGTGTGGCCACAACATGTTTGTGTGCCGTTTCCTCCTCCATATCCCTCAGCTCCTTTTGTTTGAGGCGAATCTTCTATCTCACTCCAGAGTCAAATTTCCCATTGCAGAGTGGCAATAGGTGCCCCTTCACACAATCTCACGGTCCTGGTAGCAATTGTGCTCCTTTCTAACGTCCTAGGCGCAATGTAAGCACGCTTGTCGTCAGAATCAAACCCTGGAAACTTGCTAAATTGAGCAGTTCCTTGCAGGTGCACCTGCAGCCGTCCTAGGCACATACCAAGCACACCTGATGGTATCCTCAACATTTGCCTAATACCACTAGCTTATCTAGCACAGTATTTAGAGCAATTGTTTACACGCATGTCACCTCAAATGTCCTGAAGATGATCCCAGTGATTATAATAGGGATCGAAACGTCGTTGACAAATTGTACACCATATACATTGACAAAATTGCAATGTTGTATTTGTAATGGTGTGCTCACAATATTCTGTCTGTTGTACCTGTATCTAATGTAAATGCAGACACGCTTTCCTTGCCTGAACCCTTCCCTTAACCCCTTTATGGCAGCGAAAAGTTCACTGCAGTGCGGGCGTTCGACGGAGTGGGAGGGGCTGCATCGGACGTTGGTCGTGCACAGCACCAGGGAGGTAGTGCTTGCGTCGGCCAAGGCCTGACACAAGCACGGAAGGAGTTAATGTTGTTTGGTATGTTTTTGTTAGTAGGACGCAGGTTGTGTCCCACTTGAATTTTTCGCTGATTTCTGTCTTACTAATATATTGTACATTAAAAAACTGTCCAGCTGGACAGATAATATAGCATTGATTGGGTCTATATTAATTGACATTTAAATCTAAATTGTCTAGAGGTCACAGTCTTTTGCATAGGAGTTGTAGCATGCTGTCTTGACTGTGGATAGCAGAGAACAAACATTGAATATAACTATACAATTCAATGAAACATTCCCACTCCTGTGTTCCCCTACCCTGCATTTTAGGTTTAACACTACCCACATCCCCATAGTGCAGAGCACCTGTCGCCCAACAAAAACCATATATCTATAACTCGGGATTGGTTGGCACTACCCCCTATAATCTGTGTGCAGCCTTCACTGCTCACTTTTCTATTCCTCACTTCTGGTTCTGGACAATTAGAGTGATAGCGTAAAGTACATACCCACCATCATCATGCTCAGGGAGCCGTGGAGACCAGGCCTCTTCCCACCATGTTTCAGTTTGTTAAGTTTCAACATATTCTGTTTCCGACCTGGACCTGTTGTAAAAAATAGAAACCTTCTCAGGGGTCTCACTGATACTTGGTCCTTTTAAACCAACAAAGAAGAAATTGGCACAGAAGCTGTAATATAAAATACATATTTATTAAACCTCAGATGAGGGAGACTATGTCACACAGAAGTCTTAGCAAATGAATGAGGCAGTCTAAGGAGTACAGAAAACTGGGGCCTTATATATGCTTAGGGTTACATAGTCAGCATAAGACCAAGGGGCAGTCCTGGAACATGTAAGCATGCAAAATGCTTGATATGGGCATGCAAGATCTGCTTGCTCAACAAAGTGGGAGGAGCTAACAGTGGCTGTTTTTGGCAAACACATCCTGAACTTTAAAGACTAGAAACAGTTGCAAGGACAGCTGCAAGCTCAACTGAGCATGTGCGAAGGTGGAAGATGCTGAATATATTTCGTTTCTAGGCAGATTACAAGAGCAGTCAACACTGAAGGAGGACAGAGCACTTGGCAAGCATGTCGCAGCACATGGCAAACAAGATAGCTGCCAAAAATACAAAACGGCTTTCAGCTCATGCTAACAAATCCCTCCAATATTTAATAGATGGTCCTTTTAGAATGAGCTAAAGACATTCCTATGATCCACTAGGAACATAGAAAATATTTGCACATTAATTTTCATAAATTTATCAATATCCTAATTCATTGCTAGGTGGGCATTTTCCATTCTAAACATTTCATTAAGTTGGTATATATGAGCAGGAATACAAAGAGAACGGAGCATCGGGTCATCATTAACATACAGATAGCAGGAGAGAGTAATGACCACTATTATAAACAGAATTATCTTTTTTTTCTAGTCCTAAGCAAAATCAAATCCTAAAATTAACTAATAAACATTTTCAGGGCTCCTATGCATTTCAGTGACTATTCATTTCAATTTCAGTAGCGCTAACAGGACATCTCTAATAAAAATATCTTCACTAGACTGTTTCATTTTCCTTTTATGATGGTTAGAACATCAATTTAATACATTCAAGGAAAGGGCAAAGTCACACTTTTCAATTGCTCAGAGAAATGTTTTTCGTGCATAATAAGTATAACTAATGCAAATACTAAAGCGACTAAACATATTATTAGAAAAACAATCCTGGCTCCAAGGGACCAGGAGGACCACACAGGGACATAAGAATTAGGACCAAGAGCTGCAAAGGGCTGCTCCTCCTTAAAAACGGGACATCCAAAGGGGTACATTATTGACAAGAAAAAGAAGAAGTCCTTGGGGAAATTGAAGCTGCTGTACAACCAAGCAGAGGGGAGTCTTCTCCCTGTGTCTGTTTGAGCCTCACAGGCAGGCTCTTAATGTTTCCACAGTGGAGCTGCACAACTCGCAACTCAAGAATCACAGCCCAGTTTCAAGGATAAAAAAGTCTCTTCTTTCAGGATAGGGCAGTCGCCCACCAGGCAAATGCTCTTAGTGATCCTGTCCAGTGTCTCAGGCAGTGCACCAGTTTTCTACACTGCAATATAACAGGCACCAGAGACACAGCACCTGTACCCTAATCTCAAGTCCTTCCCTAACTCCTGTATTACTCTGCTGGCACACTGCTCATTCGTTGGGGCCACACATTGCATCCAGTGTACCCAGGTATCTCTTGACCAACAAACAAAGGTGCAAACTTGCATTCACTTTGGGACCAGGATTCAGAGGCCTGATGCTAGGATCTCTGAAGCAACCCTTGTTTCAAAAGGGGTCACCTCAAGGAAAGCCTCCTCACCATTCTGGTCGGTCTGTGACTCTCAGCTGGGCATCCAATACTTCATTCACAATTTCTCCTTTCTGATTTGTGACCCTGTCTTTCGCAGTGGCAGGGGTACACACTTTATTACAGGGCTTCCGCCTTCCTTGAGGTCCTAGTTGCCAGCAATGCCTGTGCTGGTTACCTTCACTTTGGTTTCAAGCTGGACTGGTGCTGACGATGACTCCCAGGCTGAATCTGATATCCGGGCCCCTCTGGCAATGGTTCTAAGGCAGCAAATATCTATTGGTGGACATAACAAAAGTCTTTAGACAAGGCACAGAAACAGTCTATCAACAAAGAGGATAGTCTCTGAATACTTCCTAGTCTTGGGACGCCCCATATATTAGCAAGGCACCCAAGAACCACTTCCATCTATCTATGTGAGAGTAAAAAAAAAAACAACAGCCTGGACCTATTGGCAAGTATAAAAGGAACTATTTGGTGAACTGACGAGTAATACATCACCCAATCCCAAGCAGCCAAGGAAGTCTGTGTTAATTTACTAAACTCAGAGGAAAAGAGAAAAACAACACAGACATACCCTACATACTTTCATTAGTGTAGTCCTGTGTACTAATCTGAAAACCCTCCAAAAAAAGGAAATGTTCTACACTTTAGCTCATAAATTTTACATTACTTGTACAGGACAGCAGACACTTCTAAAAGGATTCTTCATAAAAAGCACCTACATTGTACGCTTAGGACCATGCTCATGTTATAGGAGCAACAGGAAAATCTCAAACTGCTAATTTCTTAGGGGCTCTTATCTATAAAACAACATTTCCTTCAAAACATTTTTCTTCTAAGAATCACATTGGCATCTTCCCTACGTTCTACTTTTCATGATGCAAACTATGCAACATACCCACATCTAGTTTCCCTTAAAGATCAAATAAGGGAACAGCAATATAGACTACTGATCCTTTCATAATTTCATCAAACAGGATGGGCAGTAACATAACACATATATATATATTCATTTTATTAATGCTAACAATGTTTAAAATAGTATTACTGAATAGCCAATTAAATGTCTGATTGCTATTTCACAGACAGCTTGAACAGGCTAAAACAAAATTGAGAAAAGGAGAGAGCAACATACATATTACCTAGCCTTAATTTTTTGAGGAGCTAGCCTCCTTCCCCCATTTTGACAGTAGGAAACCTGAAACAGGTTTCGCTTCTGTCAACACTATCAACCCCTATGTGTAGCAACTGGGCATAAACAAAGTTATAGGAGGTACATAGCACTTTTGAGAGGGCTAAAAAAACATGAATACCCAAACCCCAATCCCTTTTAGCAAATGTACAAATGTAACATGAGGGCACATGAAGTCAAACTAAATTTCATTTACTCAGCTTTTAAGCATTAGTGCTGTATAAATAAGGAAAAGCTTATCTGTTAATTAAAGTTCACATATACCATTATATCATTTTCTATCACATGAGTGCATAAAGTGCTTGTTTTTTGCCAAAAAAAGGTAAAACTACTCCTTTCTCCCCTGTCCTCTTTCAAAACGGTTCAGAGGTCAAAATGTCAAAGCAAACTTTCCTCTGAGAGCCATGCTATGCTTCTAAATATAGAACTGACATTTAACTCTTCCCAGTTGTCCTCTGTGTGCAAATTATTCCATGCAGCTTTCCCTAATTCAAAGTCACCCTCAAAACAGAAAGCTGACCCATTCCCCTGTTTGTCAGTTTAATAACGTCTGCTGTTTTTTTATACGTATTTTCAATTGTAAGCAGTGTGCAATATACTTGTCTAACAATATAGTAGTCATCTATTTGTATTAAACCTAAATGTATGCATTTACTGAAGCCTACAACACTTTAAAAGCTGCTCTAAATGGCAAAATACTGTTTAAATAGGGAATTTTACCCAATTTCGACTTTGATATTTGGGCCACTTAAAAATGAATATCCTATAATTATTTTGCATACTAATCATCCTCAGAATGTTCATTACATAGCCCAGAAGTTAGAAATTAAAAATAATCATATATACCCTTATTTAAATGAGTTTGTTTACGCCTGCTCAGAGTTATATTTCACATGCAAATTTCCTCATTATGTGATACAACACAACTTAAATTACATTTTAATGCTAGGAGGTCACAGTATGAGTATTAGGCTTTTTAAATATTAAAAAAACGAATTTAAAAGCACTTATTTTGTAAATAATTTTTTCATAATAATATATATATATATATTCTTAATAAAACCAATCATTTTGATAATTCCACATAGGAAAAGCAAACTTCATCCTTGCCTATCATATTTAGACGCATTCATTCATAAGCTTAAGCACAGGAGCCTAACTTAAAACATGAAAAGTTTTGCGCGACTTTTCTTTTTTTAAAGGACAGTCATCATTTAATATCAGAACCACAAATATGATTATGTACAAAGGCTTTAAGAAAGGAAATCCCTTCTTTAAATGTTTTCCTAATATCTAAAATATTGAACCTGATTTTTGTTACTTTTTTAAACAGCAGTCTGGAAGGCAGGATTTTACACCATGCTTGCACTGCAAAATCCTAGCTGAATCAACATCCCTGTCTCTCCGTGACCTACAAAAACGACAGCTGTTTTCTCAGCAGCAGTAAAAACACAGCGGATGGAAAGCTTTTCTCAGTGTTAAAATGTAAGCATGGGGACAGTCTATTTAAAACTGAGGCATTTCAATGCATGTTCTATAATATGTGTTTAGTTCAGCAAAAATATAATCAGATGATGTCTATTTTTATCCTAAATGGAAAAGCACCGCTATATAAGTTGGTCTCCTACGGTTACAGGAGACTATTCAACTTTTCAATTGTCCTCGTATATAGACGCTGAGTCGTGATGTGCAAATTGTATTATTCGTTTAATGAACCACTTAAAGACAAAACATCAGCCAATGCGTTTCGTTCTGAAACCAGAACTTCTTCAGGGCTGTAAATTTAGAAAACATACAGAAATAACAATATAAGTGCCAGACAAAACAACACATACGTATATAAAAGTCATGACATTACAGTGCCCACATTAAAAACATTTACTTCAAAGTTAAGAAATTCAAGAAGTCTCGTAATATGTTAAAAAAATTAAATCACATATTATTCTGATTGAATTAGTTATTCCACATTTGAGCCATTTTGGACCATTTTTTGAAACAAATCACACTCACTGAATCTGTTGTTTAGAAAGACGCTAATGAGTGTGATTTGTTTCAAAAAATGGTCCAAAATGGCTCAAATGTGGAATAACTAATTCAATCAGAATAATATGTAGTACCAGAAAGTTTTTGATAAAACCTAATATTAAGATATATATTTTGCTTATATGAAATTTTTTTAACATATTACGAGACTTCTTGAATTTCTTAACTTTGAACTAAATGTTTTTAATGTGGGCACTGTAATGTCATGACTTTTATATATGTATATGTTGTTTTGTCTGGCACTTATATTGTTATTTCCGTATGTTTTCCAAATTTACAGCCCTGAAGAAGTTCTGGTTTCAGAGCGAAACGCGTTGGCTGATGTTTTGTCTTTAAGTGGATCATTAAACGAATAATACAATTTGCACATCACGACTCAGCGCCTATATACGAGGACAATTGAAAAGTTGAATAGTCTCCTGTAACCGTAGGAGACCAACTTATATAGCGGTGCTTTTCCATTTAGGATAAAATAGACTTCTTACCCAAGGTTTGGGTAATGCTCTTGGGACAGGGAGCATTTGGAAAGTGCACGCTGGACTATATAAACGAAATCATTTGGTGATACTTGGATTTGTGCTTTATCCTTTGGTTGAGTGGTCCACTGTCGGAACTTTGGGTGTATAGTAATCAGATGATGTGTTTGCCTGTAAATATCTACTACAATGTATCTAAGAAAAATGCTGTAAGTTTATTTATTGCAAAACACTACAATTTCGTTTTTGAGGCCTATTTTATTCCTATTGAATGTGAATTCTAATTTTATCATTTAAGAATTGGCAGTTTGTACATGTGCATAATTGCTTACTCTATAAATTAAATAGTAACATGTAATTATTTAGCATATCAGATGGTTCCTTTCTGGATTTTTATTTAATTTGTATTTAATATTATTAAATGACATTTTGCATAACAGACTGATGACAGCAAAAATACACAAACACACAAATTGAGCTCATTCCAGACATCTACAGAAGGGGTCAAACACTAAGGACACATAATACAGCGCGCTTAAGGCTAGCAATCCTTACACAAAGAGCGCAATCGCTATTTATTCACAGAAGTTCCACTAATGGGAAAACCACAAACCACATAGACATTTAAACACACATTTAACCCACAGATCAACACTTAAGACAGAAACAAAGGACAGCCCACAGACTGTTCTTAAACCAAACCATTTGTAAATACTAATTGTAAGTCATATTTACAAGAAGAGCTTCTCAATAGTATTCCAAAAGACTGCAAAAACAGCCCAACAGACTGTTTCATTTTCAAGAAGCCAAAATATACTCAATTCACTAGCTTTGGCTGGCAGAACACCAAAAATCGCTCTGCATATCTCTATTCATAAAATTGCGCAAAAAAAGGATCCTTGTTTGTATTAATCCCATATTTGAATTCCATGGGGATATAGAATCAGCAAGGAAGAAATATGTTTTTATAACTAAACCTATTTAGGCATCCCTCTAGGGGAGCCGGCTAATTTAATTCACATGTCACTGTGGTATCTCCAAAAAGCAACACATTCTTCAATGTGTGCTTGAAACAGGCATGCCAAAAATATTGCAGAGTATGCAAATATTATAAGCAAAGTAGCGCTTAAGGTACTCTTCGTACGTTGCGCCGTTTAAATCACATACAAAGCAGAGAAAAGTCTCCTCATTACCTGCCTACACAAATTGCAATTCGTATATCTATCCCATACAAATCCAAAGTTGGCCAACACAAGTTCCAAAATTCCAAAGCCACAGTAAGCGCTACTAAACTACCCTACCAATCCCAGGCATCAAACCAATAGCAAGCGCCACAGAACGACTCTTACCTAAACAAATGGTTGTCCAAATTCTAACTGCCAAGTTCTGAATTACCTAATGGTAGTTTTTTAAAATACTCACACCAAAAAGTTTCTCAGTCAGGAGTGACATCATGTGTAGGATCAAAATCAGGAAGATCAGAAATATACTGGGCTGCAGAGACAGAGAATCCCCAGAATCTCCGTGCACAGAGTACATCCTTAGTAGAGTTCTATCCTGTCCTCCTCAGTAGATTTCTGTCTTCTGACAAGATCACTCCCTCAGATAGCCACTTCTCTGATGAGTCCCACTTTGGGCACCATTTGAAAAAAATAGAATTCTTCTCAGGGGTGTCACTGATACTTGGTCCTTTTAAACCAACAAAGAAGAAATTGGCACAGAAGTTATAATATAAAGTACATATTTATTAAACCTCAGATGAGGGAGACTACGTCACACAGAAGCCTTAGTAAATGAATGAGGCAGTCTAAGGAGTACAGAAAACTGGGGCCTTATATATGCTTAGGGTTACATAGTCAGCATAAGACCAAGGGGCAGTCCTGGCTCATGTAAGCATGCAAAATTTCATGATATGAGCATGCAAGATCTGCTTGGGGGTGCTGAACAGTCCTGACTGCGGACTGTGGGGGCATCGGTTCCTTACCTGATTCAAACGCCGTGACTGGAACAGCTGGACCAAGGCTAATCTCCCAGCGCCGTGATGGCAACGGCCGTAGTTCAGAGTAGAACTACACATCCCAGCCGCCCCGGGGGCGGCGCACAATCTCCACGCCACCAGCGCGCCCGGAGGTGCTTGAAGAAGCCGGAGCCCAGCGAGCTCCGTGGGGGTGCTGAATAGTCCTGACTGCGGGCTGTGGGGGCATCGGTTCCTTACCTGATTCAAACGCTGTGAGGGGAACGGCTGGACCAAGGCTAATCTCCCACTGCTGTGAGGGCAATGGCTGTAGTTCCAAGTAGAACTACACATCCCAGCAGCCCCGGGGGGCGGCGCACAATCTCCACGCCACCAGCGCGCCCGGAGGCGCTTGAAGAAGCCGGAGCTCCGCAAGCTCCGTGGGGGTGCTGAACAGTCCTGACTGCGAGCTGTGGGGGAATCAGTTCCTTACATGATTCAAACGCCGTGAGGGGAACGGCTGGACCACGGCTAATCTCCCAGCGCCGTGAGGGCAACGGCCATAGTTCCGAGTAGAACTACACATCCCAGCAGCCCCGGGGGCGGCGCACAATCACCAAGCCACCAGCGCGCCCGGTGGCGCTTGAAGAAGCCTGAGCACCGCGAGCTCCATGGGGGTGCTGAACAGTCCTGACTGCAGGCTGTGGGGGCATCGGTTCCTTGCCTGATTTAAACGCCGTGAGGGGAACGGCTGGACCAAGGCTAATCCCCCAGCGTCGTGAGGGCAACGGCCATATTTCCGAGTAGAACTACACATCCCAGCACCCCGGGGGCGGCGCACAATCTCCACGCCACCAGCGCGCCCGGAGGCACTTGAAGAAGCCGGAGCACCGCGAGCTCCGTGGGGGTGCTGAACAGTCCTGACTGCGGGCTGTGGGGTCATCGGTTCCTTACCTGATTCAAACGCCGTGAGGGGAACGGCTGAACAAGGCTAATCTCCCAGCGCCGTGAGGGCAACGGCAGTAGTTCCGAGTAGAACTACACATCCAAGCAGCCCCGGGGGCGGCGCACAATCTCCACGCCACCAGCAGGCCCGGAGGCGCTTGAAGAAACCTGAGCACCTCTTGCACAGCGAGTCGTGCGCGGGAGAAGCCCGGGACAAGGGCGGGCTGTCTGTGGCCGTCCAGGGCAGGAGGAGGCAGGGCTGGGCTAACCCTCTGACATCGGCCGTACCATGGGTAAGCGCAAGAAACCAACCAACATAGAGGAGGGGGGATGAAGGCAAAGGTCCCCAGACCCTCAGCGACCATTATTTCCTATCTCTCTTCAGCTGTGGGGGCCCTTACTAAGGAAATTGAAACTGCTCAGCAAGAGTTGGACCTGGTTCCCTCTCCTCCTACAATCACTCCCAACCCCTAGGATTCCCAGGATATTGTCCCTGTGGCCCAGATCCCATTAGAGCCTGTGGTGACTATTGTAAAACCCACACAACCTAACACTGCTCCGCTTCTAGGTTCCACTCAAGTGTTACACCTGTCAACAAAGGCCCAATTAAATGATCATGCCCCAAAAAAAGAACAGAGAAAATCGGGGAAAAATGAAGGATACCGTAGCTGCATCCCCGAGGGATAATGATTTGTTGGGTGAACAGCTGGAGGCACTATTCGTCGCAAGAATTTAGCCCTTGTAATTGGAGATAGCAAAAGACATTGTGGACACTATGAACACTTGCCTTGCGGGCCTATTAAAGAAATGTGCCCTTATTGACAGACTTGTCAATGAACATACTGTTTCCCCAGAACATCAAGGAGTATGTACAGTTACATCAGGTAATAGTACCCAAAAGGAGGCTAAGTCATCTTCTACTGTGTTACCAAGTATTGGGGCGGAGGCTGCAAATGCTAGGCTAGGGGGCCTACATCCAGCCCCTATTAGTTCAGTGACAAATCATCCTAAAAACGATAGGCCCGGTTGGCCGGCCGAACCTCTCGGTCTAGTCTTTAACAAAGGGGAGGTGGGGTGTCAAGCGAAAATAGATCTATCCCCAGAAGCTGCCCCTTTAGTAGCAATTTTTATTGGCATTCCCCCACTCAAAGAGGGAGAGTGTGAACCCACCTTAGATCTAATAGCAAAGGCTAGATCCTGGTGTGCTGATGCCAGTAGCGGCGGGGTTAATATTCCAAACAGGATTATCATGGCTAGGCGGGTGGGCTGGATTGGTAAGCAAGTAAAGTCTGTACAGGGGGATTGCATGATAATAAACTTTGACAGTCGTGATTTGGCACAGAGTTTGTTCTGGGATGGCTCGGAAATACTGGAAACATCCCAAATGAGACCGGTCCCTTAGGGCTTTTTTTACCCACCCCCATTTAAGAACTACTGTGACCACCATTTATCTATGATAAAGCAAGGGACAAGCCAAACTACGAGAAGGGAAAGTTTAGGTAGGAACCCACGTTTGGAACCTCTAAGGAGAGAGCAAGTACCTCAGGAGGGTGGTGGGTTGGCCCTGAATAACCGCTTTTCCCCGTTGTCAGACATCGAGGAAATTGATTGACTTCCAGCCCCTATGTCATCCCCCTTAGCTAGGGCACCTATTACAAACGGGGTAGCAGACTGCAAAATCATCAGTTGGAATATAGCCGGAATCAGAGCCAAAAGGGCAGATGATGCATGGGTTAAATTCATTAGTAGTCACAACATTATAGTATTCCAGGAATCATGGGATATTTCCCCTAGTTACTGGATGGATGGCTATTCTAGCTTCTGTATCCCGGCTGTCCCCAGTTCTGCCGGCAGAGCAAAGGGGGGTCTTATCTTTCTTTTCTCCCTCAAACTTAAGGATGTCTTTAAATTGGTTAAAGTTGCTTCACCTAATCTTCTAGTTGTGGAATGGGTGGTATCCCCTACCCGTAAAATGATTCTCATTAATTTTTATAATTCCTGGACAAGGGACAATGATCATGATCATATTTCCATTTTGGAAAACTTGTTATCTACTGTCAGTCAAAATAATTGCACTAATCCTGAGTTTATCTTATTGGGTGATTTTAATATTCATCCCTGCAGCAATTCGTGCCGCATTGAAGAGCATGAGGCCCCTTGTGGCGCGGAGGTTCCCCATTTCGAGCACACTATGTCTGGGGAGGCCCTGGAATCGCTGTTGGCGAATTTTAATTTATTTGAACCAACTCAGTCTGAGGGGGGAGCCAGAACAGTTACCTATAAGGGCTCTGATCCATGATCAATAACAGATTATATTTTTCTGTCCTCAGGCATTTTATATAGGGCTACTTCTTACAGAGCAATTGTTTCCATATACAGTGATCACAATCCCGTGCTGCTCGAGGTGTTATGGGGCGACTCTGTGGTTCATAAACTCTGCCCCGCTAACCCAAGATCAGCATTTTGCCCTGTGGACCAAGGGAGAAGGCTGAAATGGTCAAATGTAGTCCCTGAGAACTTTATGGAAGAATTACTTCCTAAAATCAGGGAGGATATGATGGTTTGTCAGGACTCAAACGCCTCATCCCATGAAATCATGGGGGCCTTTGAATCCGTATGCATACAAATCTCCAAAGATCTAATGACCACAACAGGGAAGGGAGGTAAAAAGCAGCATAGATGGTTTGACTCAAACTGCTCGAAAGACCATAGAGAACTTATTCGAGCCTTAAAACAATCCCCAAGAGACAAGGTTGCCATTGCCTCCCTTAGGAAGGAGTATAAGCGAATTATTAAGGGTAGGAAAAATGATATAAAGAAAGCCTATTGATGTCTTACGTGACAGTGGCCAATTCTGGGCCATAATTAATCAGCCTTTCTTCTCGGAGGCAGATAACACGGCCATGGACTGTGTTATACCTGATGAAAAATGGTTGTGCCACTTTAGAGAGGTGTATGGAGATATGGACCTGGATCACCAAGACCTCCCTTTTGTAGCACCGGAGTCTGCCCCCCTAATATTTGACCAAACAGAAGTTGAGAAAACCATTTTGGAGTCCTCAAAAAACAAGGCCCCTGGGCCGGATGGTGTCCCTGTCGATCTCTATAATCATCTACCAAAGTTCTGGGCTAGGATACTAACAAACGTCTTCTCTGCTGCCAATGGTAAACATTTCCCCTCCTCTTGGGCTACCTCAATTATAGTGCCTATTTATAAAAAAGGCCAGCGAGAAGACCCAGGGTGTTACAGACCCATCTCGCTCCTAGACTCGGGGTCAAGATACTAGGTAGAGTTTAGCTGGCAAAACTAAGGGACAGCATTGAGAGAAGCGGGGGCTATCAAATATCCAATACAGGTTTAGAGCAAGGAGAGGAACTTTGGAGCAATGCTCTAACTTACATATGCTGATTGCGAAATATACTGTAGCCAAGGAGGGGTTGTTATTTTTGGCCTTTATGGACCTCTCCTCGGCCTTCGACCTGGTGAACAGGGCCAAATTATGGGCCATGCTATTGGAAATTGGGATTGACGTGGCATTGGTAAATTTTTGGGCATCTCTTCACCAGGAGCTATTCGCTACAGTTAGAGTCACCAAAGAGGGAAGGTGCACGAGCCGCTTTAGATCTAAGCGAGGAGTACACCAGGGCTGTATTTTGGCCCCCCTCCTATTCACTATTTACATAAATGGCCTCGGAAGCCATCTGGAGGCAGTGAATGGGGACGTTCCGCGTGTAGGAGAAGCAAGGATACCGTCTCTCCTAAATGTAAATGTAATTGTACAGGTATTTATATAGCGCAAATCACTGACCGAGGTTGGTATCTAAGCGCTTGCTTAGGGAACCCGTCCTGGTATTCCCCTGTGAGATAACCCCGGCAGGGTATCCACAAGGTGAAAGCCAGGCATCCCGCCGCGAGGGGCCGTTGTGGAGATTAAGCAAGCTATTGCCCAGAGTCGCAGAGTGTGAACCCGTGAGTCGAGAAGGCACCGGAGCGAGAATTATCGAGTCCGTGGAATTTTTAGCCCAAGACCCGCCGAGGCGGGGAATTGAACCCTGGTCCAGGGCCGATCTCAGCTTCCAGGTCTGCTGCCTCTAACCCCTGAGCTACACTTCTCCTATACGCGGACGATGCAGTCCTAATAGCTCGCACTCGTTTGGCCCTCCAGCGATTGCTGAATGCTTTTGGGATTTTTATGGACAGGTTGGATTTGAAAATAAATGCAAAAAAATCTCACACGATGGTGGTAGGTCGCTATAAAAACAAGAATAAATCTAAAATCTTTTCGTGCAAGGGTGAGGTGGTCTTCAGGGTAGCTACCTTCCCTTACTTGGTGGTCCTGTTTGACGAGAATGGTTCGTGGGGCCCCCAAATCAAGGCAAAAGGCGTGTCAGTGGCTAGATATTCTTCTGCCTTACTGGGGTTTGCAAACAGGCTGGGGGCTAGGCCAATGGAGGCACTCCAAAAAATGTATAATTCTAAGTGCATCTCAATTGCTTTGTATGGTTCTTGCCTGTGGGGTTACACACATCATCTGATCCAGAGGGCAGAAAATAGGTTTTTGCGCTCACTTTTGTCTGTCCCCCAATCCACCCCGACTTTTTCCATCCATGCGGAGGTGGGGTTGGCCCCTGTTACGGACAGACTTAGTTTGGCTGAAGACATGGCTCAACGAAGAATTAACGTTGAATCATGCAATCCTGTCTGACGTCCTGTCATTAGATCATGCTAAAAAAGTTCCCTGGCTGGAATTTTTGAGAAAGTCTTTTGGCCGGCTGGGTCGGCCTGAGATATTCTCATCACCATCCAGTATCAGGAGAGAGGATGTCACCTGGACCAAATGCACTTTATGGATAGGGCGGGACTGGTACGGGAGGAACGGGAATTGCTGAAACCCACATTTAAAGCGCACTATATCTTATTGTATTCCCCTGCAATTGAGCCATACCTTAAGATTGTTTCCAGGCCATTCCACGGGTTTTTGCTGACCAAGTTCAGATTTCATCTGATCCATTTGTATTTGGGTAATTATCAATCAAGGGCAAAACCAGAGGGGGGCCCCCCATGTAATTGTGATAATTATTCACCCCAAGATACAATGCATTTTATCATGTTTTGCGGCCAGTTTGCAGAAATAAGAAAAACATATCTGTTGCCCATCTTAATGGCAGCTGGCTTCATTCACGTGAGGCCAGCCTTAGTTTATCTTCAGTCCTTGAGCAGTCCTTAAATTATATTTAGTGTGTCCAATTTTCTAGTGGCAGCTTCGAGAATTAAGCCACAAAATGCGATTACAACTGTACTGTAAAGCACTTTTTCTAGGCGCATTTTTGCACGGACTGTTTTTGATGAATTACATTTTATATGTTTTTATATGTATCTTATGTATTTTATCAAATTGGAAAATTTCACTGAACTCAGATAATGTACTTTTAATCTTTTGTATGTAATGTTTTATCCCTTTTATGATTTTTAACAAATCGAATAAAGTGTACTTGACTGACTGACTGATCTGCTTGCTCAACAAAGTGGGAGGAGCTAACAGTGGCTGTTTTTGGCAAACACATCCTGACATTTACAGACTAGAAACAGTTGCAAGGACAGCTGCAAGCTCAACTGAGCATGTGCGAAGGTGGAAGATGCTGAATATAGTTCGTTTCTAGGCAGATTACAAGAGCAGTCAACACGGAGGGAGGACAGAGCACATGGTGAGCATGTGGCAGCACATGGCAAACAAGATGGCTGCCAGAAATACAAAATGGCTTTCAGCTCATGCTAACAAATCACTCCAATATTTAACACTGCTTTGCCTGCCCCTCCATTCTGAGGACTTTCTGTAATTCCTTTTACACATTTGGTCTCTGGAGTTAAGTTCTTGGGAGAGGACTCCTCCCTGGGTTCTCGGTGTGCCGCTCTTGTCGCTCCTTGGCGCCTGAGCCCCTGGGTCTTTGGCTGTTTCCGTATTTGAGCTGCTCACTGGCCAATCTCCCCTCCTCCAGCCAGCCCCACACCTCATCGGGTGTCATAAAGTACCAGGTTTTACCACTATCCAGTACCCTGAGCTTGGCTGGGAAGAGCATCATATATTTAATGTTTTTCAATGCGAGTGGTCGTGAGCATACGCGACTACTCGCAATGGGAAACCTGACCCCCACGCATTGAGAAATTCACCAGGAGGTTGAATTTCCACGCTCGCCAACTTGATGTTGGCGATCGCAAATGAGGAAAAATCTCTCCGGTGATTGATTTTCCTCACTTGCGGTTGCCAACTTGACGTTGACGAATGCGAGCGAGGTAAAAAACTACGCTGCGCTACAAGGAGCAGAGTTTTTCGGAACTCCCCGTAATGTGGAGTGCGAAAAACTCCGCAAACTCCGCGAGCGGAGCAGAGTTCACCGCCCAGGGGTGTCCTAAGCAAACACATCTATAATAATCAGATATATCAAGAGGGTGAAATAATGCCCAGAGTGTCCACGGAATCCGTTTGGCCAGAGTGTCTAAGGAAAAAGCAATTGGAAACAGATTACAGGAATCCCTGCATGAAAAGAATAGAAAGAGAGGGTGTAGATATAGGGGAAATATTTCTGGAATGTTATGCCTTACTGTACAGGGGAGAAACACAGCCATGTTACTCACCCTTAAAAGATTAATTTTTATGTGAAGTATAGCTTTCAGGGTTTGAAGGGGAGTCTGCTACTTTTGTAATGCTCCCAGTCTGCTGGGAAGAAGTTAAAACTGCTGTTAGAAGGTAATTTATTAGTAGGGGTAAGTATACACTTACTACTAGCAATAAGGCCACAAACGAAATATAAGGTCCAGTCAAAGTCTCAATAGATTAGCCCCTTGCTCAACCCTTGGTGCTTAGCTGCCAACAGGCAGGCTTAATTTAGGAGACAGGTGTTCAACCCGTTGCGTGCATCGGATGACCCCCAGCCGTCCGACGTCATTGTGGGCGGGTGCATAGGATGGCCTGGGACCGTCCAAAACACGCCCACTCATTAATTCCCCAGCACCATGGAGGAATTTGCGCTGCGGTCAAGACACAAAACACAATAAAAATCCACAATCAGTTTATAGACACAAAAAAGACAAAAACCCAGTGTAGGAAACCGGAGTTATGAATTTTTGAGGAATAAACCATTTCTAGGGCTGACCGCGATGCAGCCCTGGTCGGACACAGCCCTGTTCGGACTCACTAAGCGGGAGGCCCCAGTCATCATTTTATCCACGCACCTACAAACTTTCCTCTTGACGTCGAGTGAGGCTCCACTTCAGGACGGGATTCGAGTCGACGATGGTGGCTTGGCTCAGTGTGAGGTCTTGGTGAAATCCTTGAACTCTCGGGCTCCGGAGCTTTCAACGGGACAAACCCGAAATCAAGCACGGGTTGCGGTTTGCGGTAGCGGCCTGACTCTGATTGGCGTGTCAGTCACCTTATGAAGCTTTTTCCAAAAGTTGTTCCATACTCCTCCAAACATCAGCAACGTCTTTCTGAAGTTCAATTTGAGGGTTTAGAGTGTCCGGAGCACACATCCAAGGGTCTGGAAGCTCTTGGATGGGCTTCGGAAGTTTAGGATGACAAATCCATCAATGCACCTGGCCAATTCTGTAAAAGTCCACTGGACGCACTCCAGGCAGGGGACTTCTTGGGGGAGATGGTGCAGGTGAGCTATGTTAACTGTTGCTTTCAGGAAGTCCACTCCGTAATCCTTTTTGAAGCAAGGCAAAGCCCTCAGTACCATAATTCCCACTGTGCAGCAGGAGCAGTCCTTCAGAGTGCAATCCTTTGGTGTGTAGACCAGGGTCCCAGCAGGGCAATCTTCCTTCTGCTTGTGGTTTCAGACAGAAACTCTGAGTTACTATGCAGTTCTCACATATTTATTTATTGTTCTGGGGCAACAAGCGGGGGGCACCCCTGACCAATGGGGTACAGGGTGCTACCCAAAAGCATGACAACTTCTTCCAAAGAGTGGAACTTTCTTGTCTCACAAAGCACTGTACTTTTAAATTCAAGATGGAGAATCTCTCTTCTTGGGAGTAAGAGCTGGCTAAGCCAACCCACTGGTGTGGCCAATTTCCCTGAACACTCCCTTTCCAGAACTCCTGCAAATTCCATCCCAGGGGCTCCCATCTGGCTGGGGGGTACATGAATAAGGGGTAGGCCTGACTGGCATTCCTTACTGTCCTGCTCTGAAGCCCAGTTCGATTTACCCAGCCCCCTTGCTAGCCTGATCTCTGCAGCTGCAGAGCTCCCTCCCTCCATGATAACCCTTGGCTCTATGCAAGCAAATTATCACCTCATCAAGGCAGTTTGGCTAAGCCTGTTAGGGGCTGGACAATCAGGAGAGGCTTCTAGAAGGCTGGATTTTAGCTCAGAGAAAAGAAAGTTCTATAGATCATTTGCTGTATTAGTTATGACAAATTCAACAGTGGCAAGTTGTTGGAGTTATCATTACCAATCTTTTAAGTCCTTGATATGTTATTTTAGCACACTCTTGTCAATGATTATACTGTAGTACAGTATTCCCATGTTAGCCTATGGACCTAAAATGCCACAATGGGGAAAAATTTAATTGGCAGCATAGTTTATTGATTTTAGTATTGAATTTTGATCTGGAGAGGGCATAAGGAAAAGATGTGGAAGAATTGACTTTCTCGCCCAATTTTGGGATGAAATAAAAATGGGATAAAGTAAATGTCAATTAGTTCATGCAGGATCAAATACAGTGAGAGAAGTCAGCACTGGCTAATTTCCTGTCCCCAGATGCTGACCCAAAAGTAATATTTGTTTAAGGGACTCCGCTTTATTAACTGCTAAAAAGTCTAGGCAAACTACTCAGGCACATATCTGGTTTAATAATGCCTATATTGTTGCCGAGAAAACTCTCTAAAGATACCCTGCTTCTAGAAGGAGCGATATACAAAAACAGCTTGAGATGAACTAGAAGCAGTAATATGGACCAAGGACCCCACCAGCTTCTGAAAAATTGTAAATCGTCCTTTTTCTCTGAGCATAAATTGGCTACTATTGATTGTGTAATACCATATGCATTCTGGGTTTTTAAGTACTGTAAATTTTCAGCCAAGAACATGCTTTGACTACTTGTGGAGGTGAGCTCTTGAGTACTCTGACAGATGTGAGTGCCCTTTCTGCTTTAAGCCTCTCTATAAATAATGAAGTGGTATAACTGGCTATATAAAAGAGTTTGCCTCATAAGGCTCTGGGTCCAGATGGAGTTCCTTTGGACCTTTCTAAAGCCAATATAGAACTATGGGATCCTGTCGTCACTAATGTTTTGCATGCTGCGTTGATTTGCGAAATATGCCACCCTCCTGGAGGGAGTCGGTTATTGTCCCTATTTTTAACAAACATTTGCAATGCAATAGGTCTCGCATTTGCAAGAGGTTGAGCTATTGGCATTATAAATGACAATGCCTTTTATTTATGTGTTTTAAAAACCTACAAGCGTTGTGTAAACACGCACTTTGTACATAGTCATAACTGCACCTCTTTTCCTCTTTTACTGCCAGCCTTGCTTCTCGTATGCGAGGACTATACAAGTACACAGTGTATGTTTACACACCACTTGCAAAAGACATTGACATTTAAAATGGAAAGGGGCGACCACTCGGTCCCCCCGAATGTATGGTAGGGTGCCCTGACCCCCCCGGGAAACCATTTTGGGCGGGAGGCGTGTCTCGGCTGGTATGCCCGAAGCGGCGTAGCCGGGGCACGCCTTTCCCCGCCCAAGAGGGGTTGTCCTAGACACCTACACCGTTGGCCACGCCCTGTAGGCGGATCGGAGGAGGGTACACGCCCTCCCGAGGAAGAATAAAAGGAGCAACAATCCAAGGAAGCATCCTCTTGTTCCTGTGCTTGGAAGCTGCACCTCCTCGTTGCACATGAGCCCTAGACGGAACAAGGAGCCAATTTTGAGAACTTGTAATTTTTGTGTTTCTCTTTCAGCGTTTTCGAATCTTTGGATCCAGGACCGTGTCGAGCAGCAAGTTCCGAATAACCGACGACAATGCCTGGCAAGAAGGTCGGAAAGAAGGTTGGAACCGAGCAAATGCTTCGCATGCTGGTTAAGGACATGGCGAACATGAAGAAACAGATGGCGGCAATGAATAATATGGGCAGACCGAAGAAGGTCATCGGACCAGCATTGCCCGGAGTAGTCCCCGCAGGGAGAGGTAAAAGTGTCAGGAATGGGGCAGCAGGGGGGGAAGCCCCAGTTCCCTAGTCACTCCCGGCAAGCCCGGTTAGTCCAGTGGAGGCCCCCGTTCCGATCCCGGACGCGGGACAACCGATCCCCGTGGTAGTTACGCCCAATAATGAGGGGGATATGCCTCCGGAATTGGCCGCCCAGTTGGCCGCATG
This sequence comes from Lissotriton vulgaris, assembly GCF_964263255.1. NCBI lineage: Eukaryota > Metazoa > Chordata > Amphibia > Caudata > Salamandridae > Lissotriton > Lissotriton vulgaris. Next base: position 1,298,119,308 of record NC_141693.1, read on the forward strand.
GCTGGGAAGAAATACAGAAGGTACTACGGCACCAGGAGACACGGCCGAAGAGGCCAGGTTACTAATGAAGCAGTTGCGGCAATCGAGAGATGCTGCGAAGACGAATCTCCCTATTGTTTCCCCCCAGGTTTCCTCGGAACGACCGGCGTCTGCCGTTGGAACATCAGCGGGATCAGCCACCGATTCTGGTAAGCAACCGTTGCCGATGGCAGGGGAGGGATCGTTGCCCTCGAGGAGGGAAAGGGTGGTCCAACATATCCCGCTGGCCACGAAAGAAATGATTTGGGCTGATAAATATGTGAATATGTTTTCTCTATTAACGGACCACCACGAAATAGAGCATGTCAAAAGTCAAAAGGACTTGTTGCACCCGAGCGTATGGCGCGCAAAAATGGCGGCATTCAGGGTGGATGAGACGATTTCTAATTGGGGCAGGGCATTTGCGATGTTCACTGCGATCATGGGGGAGCGTAGGCCCGAAGTGTTGACTGAATTGGCCTGCTACCAGACACGCATAATGGGTTTCTATGAGACATATGAAGGCAATCAATGGTTGGGTTATGATAGTAAGTTTCGTAAGGCCAAGGAGCACGACTCATCTCTGACGTGGGATTGTTTCGACTCCATCTCGTGGCAGAAGCAGCTCATGCCGGGCACGACGAAGTCGTCTTCGCTTGGCGGGAATGGGGCGGAGCCCGCTCGCCATTATGCGGCGGCGCCCTTTCGAGCAGGCACCAATAATGACCATCAAGCAAGGAATGGTGGGAATTCGGGTAGGAAAGGGGTCTGTTGGAGCTTCAACAGAGGCAAGTGCACGAGGCCACAACGGTCATGTAAGTTCAGGCATGAGTGTGCGGGGTGTGGACAATCTTCACACCCTGAGAGTTCGTGCAGAGCCAAGAATGGTGATACAGGGGGTAGAGGAGGGGCCAAACAGGTCTAGCATCGACCGAGGGGCACCACTACCTACCCCCGTAGACATCATGGCAATGATCACTTGGCTGAATGAATACCCTGATCATGTCTCCGCTGGGGTGTTGCGAGACGGTTTCTTGTATGGTTTCCACATCCCGGCGGGGGATTTTCGGGGGCAATCGCAGTGTAAGAACCAACTATCGGTTCAGCAGAATACGGCGGTGGTGCAGGCGAAGATTGCAAAGGAGGTTGCCCGTGGCCTGGTTGCTGGCCCATATGGGCGACCGCCAGTCGCTAATTTCATTTGTTCACCGTTAGGAGTAGTCCCCAAAGAAGGACCCAGGTGAGTTTAGGTTGATCCATAACTTGTCGGCTCCGAAGGGTCTCTCGGTGAATGATGCTATTGACCCTGGAGTTTGTTCGGTGCGGTACGCATCCTTCGATGAGGGCGTCGCCATGTTGAATCGCCTGGGGCACGGAGCGCTGATGGCCAAATCGGATATTGAGTCAGCGTTCCGGTTGCTCCCGGTACACCCTCAGGATCAGCGTTTGCTAGGTTTTGTGTTTCAAGGACGCTACTACATGGATAAATGTATGCCAATGGGTTGCTCCATCTCTTGTGCCTATTTTGAAAAATTCAGTGGTTTTTTGCAATGGGCGTTCACCAGAGCTACGGGTTATACGCAGGTTATGCATTACCTTGATGATTTCTTGTTCTTGGGGTCAGCCGGTGACACGGAATGTGCGCAGGCGTTAACGAAATTTTGCGATCTCATGAAACGATTCGGCGTGCCATTGGCACCGGGGAAGAGTGTGGGGCCATCTACTTCACTCGAGTTTCTTGGAATTGAGCTCGATTCAGTGGAGGGATGCTTTTGTCTGCCCAGGGAGAAAGTAAAGAAATTTAGGGCCTCTCTAGAATTGTGTATCAGCAAAGAAAAGGTTACTCTTCATCAGTTGCAACAAGCAGTGGGCCAGCTTAACTTCGCCCTTAGAGTGATACCTATGGCCCGCCCCTTTTCCCGCTCTATTGCACAAGCCATGGTCGGTCTCAAGGAAGGGCACCACCGCACAAGACTGTCTGCAGAGGTTCGCCAGGATATGCACATATGGTTGGCATTCCTGGCGGATTTCAACGGTCGCGTCCTGTGGAACAAGCCACCAGTCTCCTCCGAGGAGCTGGGTTTATGGACCGATTCGGCGGGGAGCGTGGGATTTGGCGCCATCTTCGGTAATCGATGGTCGGCACAAACATGGCCGGCGTGGTGGCACGACAGTGGGCTCACAGGTAACATTGGGTTTCTTGAGCTGTTCCCCATTTTTGTGGCCTTAAAGACATGGCCGGATGGGTTTCGAGAGCGCACTGTAGTGTTTTGGTCCGACAACATGACTGTGGTTGAATGTATCAATAATCAAGCAGCACGCTGCAGATGGATTTTGAGATTCCTGAAGGAAATTGTTCTACTGTGTTTGAGGTTGAATGTCCACTTTAGGGCGAAGCACGTGCCGGGTGTACTGAACCAGGCAGCTGATGCACTATCTCGTTCCCACATGCAGGCCTTCAGGGGTTATCTTCCTTCCGCTGACTTGGTGGCGACACCATTTCCCGAAGCTCTCTGGTCACTCGGTGCCCCGGATTGCAGGACCTTGTGGGAGCAAGTCTAGCGCCCAGGACAAGGAAGGCATACGAAGGGGCGTTCCGTTCCTATTGGTCATTTTTGGGTCCAGCTAGGGGGGATCATTGGGGGCAGGAAAAATATGTCCTGAAGTTCATAGTGTCACTCCACCAGGCAGGCCGATCAGTGGCAACGGCTAATACGCACCGGGCCGCCATTGCCTTCATGGTGCAGGCGCATGGCATCAAGGACCCCACATCGTCCTTTCTAGTAAAGAAGGCGCTGCGTGGTTGGCAACGGCTCGAGGGTCGTAGAAGGGACGTGAGGCGCCCGATCGGGCTAGAGAGATTGCCCCTGTTAATGTCCGTACTCCCTGCGACATGTTCATCCCAGTCAGAGGCAGTACTGTTCCGGGCCGCTTTTGCTTTAGCATTCCATGGGGCTATGCGGGTAAGCGAGCTGGTAGCAAAGAACAAGCAGGATACGGAGGGAGGTTTGTGTTGAGAACACATTCTGATCAAGGGTGATTCAATAGTAGTCACAATAGCCAAGTCCAAAACCGATCAGGGGGCTATCGGGGACAGTGTTGTTGTCCAGCGCATTCAAGGGTCCCTCACGTGCCCGGTCAAATGCGTGGAGGCATATTTGGCGCAAAGGGCAGTATCGTGGGGGGGGAAGCTTGCTGAGACACAACGACGCCACCCCGCTGACTAGGTTTCAGTTTCAGCGGGTGCTAACAATGGCAATCGCGGCAGCGGGCTTGGACCCGAACGATTTTGGGACCCATTCCTTCCGGATAGGGGCTGCTACAGAGGCTACAGCCAGGGGTCTGAGTGTTGAAAAAGTGAAACAATTGGGGCGTTGGTCCTCCAGCTGTTATAAAAGGTATGTGCGGTTGCACATGTTGTGAAGCCAATGTCATGCACTCATGATTCTTGTTTCTGTTTGGTTTACAGTTTCGCGAGCAGGCTTTGCGGGGCAGAATGTGCAGTTGAACCGACACCTGGGGACCAGCGGTCAAAGATCACCGGCTGAGAAAAGAGTGGTGTGGGTCGTTGGCCACTCATACGTGAGGCGTGCTGAGGACGTATTCAAAGCAGGTGACATGATTCACGTGGCTGGTGAATACGGGTACAGGGTGACCTTCCACGGAAAGGGCGGGCTCTGTATTGACCAATTTCAATGTTTTATTGAGGGATTGTTAGGGCGGACAAGGTCACCGCCGTCTGTAATCATAGTACACCTGGGGGGAAATGATTTGGTCTCCATTGGTCGACGAGTACTGCTCGAGTGAATTCTAAGCACTGTGAGTTGGTTGGCGGGAAGGGTTCCAGGGTGCGTGATAGCATGGTCACACATGATTCCCAGGAAGGTGTGGCGGGGGCCCTCTCTGAGACAGCTCTGAATCATTCGGTTAAGAAAGTCAATACCAAATTCAGTAGGTTGTTTCGTTCAGGAAAGTTGCATTGTATTCCGCATGGGTGTATTCGGGGGGGCCACATGTATCTCGAAGATGGGGTCCATTTGTCCCGGGAGGGGAATGTCTTACTCATAGGAGACTTCATAGCATGGTTAAGGGGTTTGTGAGTTCATGTCCTTTAGTAGGAGTTTGTGGGGGGTCCGGATAGCCGGTCAACTATCCGGCCTGTGGCGGTAAGGTCATGATCGGTGAGCAGTAATTGGAAGATCCCTAGAGGTGGGGCGCCACCCATTATGGATGGGAGCGCCCGGGGGGAGGCGGCCATTGGCCCCTCACACGGGGAGGCGGTACCCTCTAAGGATGGGGCCGCAGAAAGGGAACGCGGTCATAGGCCCCTCCCAGGGGAGGAGGGGCTACGGGCCCCTCGTATGAATTTCCCGGGGCCAGGACATCCGCGACGGCGGATGTGGGAAGCAGTGTGGGGTGGGAGGGGGGTCTACGCTACCTTCTAGACACCTCACACGAGTCCTCGGACGACCACTAAGATGGCGTCGAGTAAATATGGGGCCCCCGTTAAGACAAGGGAAATTGGAAGTTGGCACAGAGGTACAGTCCTCTGTGCGCCCGCCCCTCACAAGTGAAGGGGGAGTTCTGGTATTAGGGATCTGACACCGGTTACGACCTTGCCGTTGGCCCGTAATGTTAGGATGTACAATTTTAATTTTGAGAATATGCATTTGCAGGATGTTTTAGACTCGGCTAGGAGAACCTTTGTATTAGAGATGTGTTAAGGTTAGCCAATAAACATCGTAATGTGTAAATGAAGATTGTACATGATATGAAACTGTTATTTTAATGTTTTAATTTTTGTTTCATATTTTAATAAATACGGCCGGGAGGGTAACTCCCTCCCGCCTTCCAAAAGTTCAAATACTGTGTCCGTCTTCCCATCCGTGGGGATTGTGTTGGGAGGGGGTGACGGGTATCCCGGCCATATGTCAATAGCTCAAACTCTTGCAAATGCGAGACCTATTGCATTGCAAATGATTGTTCTTATAGCAGTCACATGCTCGTCCCACCATTTATGCAGATCTAGCCTGCGATCATACAGACTTGAAAAACAAGACAACTTTCCTCAATAATTTTATGGTAGTTCAAGTCTCTACCATTGCCTCACTGTGACCCACCCTTCAGACCTGCATCAGGGCTTTAACTCACTATCTACAGCTTAAGTTAAATGGCTGTGAAATGCAGGATTTAAAGAAATCTCAGCAGTAGGTACTTGAACCCACTTAGTTGTCTAAATGCCTAGAAAAAGGCGGATATCAAATAATGTTCATTGAACTATTTTCATGGTTATACAATTGTAAAAATTTGCAAGAGCATATAAATGCACAGCCGGTGGTCACTCCTGTGACTTCTGAGGGCAATTGTTCAAATTATGAAGTTTGCTTTGCATGCTCGTTTCAGAAATCTAAAGGTGTATTTAATTTGTGATTTTTTTCCTGAAATTATATGTATTATGCGAAATAAATTTCGCTAATACATAAATAAACTTTTCTCTTGGAGTATCTCTTAAACAAACCAGAAACCACGACTCATAGGCATTTATTCATAGGCCTCACCTAATGTCCCTTTAGTCAAGCGTGTCCTCATCAGCTGTATCTTTCTCAGCTGCATACCAGGCGTAACCCAGCTGCATACTGGGTATAACACAGCCCTCCTAGAGGTGCAATCAATTAACCAAATACAGAGCACAGGGCAGGTATGGGCAAATAAAGCAGTTATTTGCCAGGCCTGTGGGGCAGGTGACCAGGTTTGGTGGTAAGGCAGGGTGTGCCGCCCAGGCTTAGCCACAAATAAGATTACACTTATTTCATGTCATGAACGACAAAATATTAAGGAAGGGAGTTTTTACAATTCATTATTTTCAGGTTGGCTATTCTAGTTGATTCCACTGAAGCAAGCCAAGGGTCCAACTACCAGATCGCATAAGTTGTTAAACACCAGCTCAGTTCTAGTACACACTACCACTAGCTGTGGTGAGACCAGTGCTTAATTTGAGACGCTGTTTTCCAGTGATCGGCACCAGCACTTAAATGTCAATACCAGCACATTTGACAGCTGCAACATGCTGGTACTGCTTGTGTAATTTAGAGATAAGCAGAACAACAGTTGTTTATTAATGTATTATACATTAAAAACGAATACTACCGCCCAGGCCATTCTTATAGCTTTGGGGGCCTCGAACTGTCATAATTGGCACAATTGTAACAGTGTAATGGTTAATAGATGTGTAGGTACTGTCATTGGAGCAGACTTGAATGTGTTTGCCTGATGCGGAGGTCGAACAACGGGTGAACAGCGTGGCCAGCAACCACCTGACCAAGTGTGTGAAACGAAGGGCTGTTGAGACATGTTCCTAGGCTTAATGAAACGAAATCTGAGAGACGTGAAATGCTGGCAAATTAGTTGCTGCTTCCAGGTAACCGAACTGCATGGTCTGTCCGTGGCCACTGCTATAAATTAGCTCTCATCAGGATAAAAAACAAGACGTGCGCGTGCACGCGCACTGACGAAAACGAAACCTATCGTGGGGGCGGGACTTTTGTTTTGTGAAGCCCGCGCCCACGGAGTGCCTGGCCAGAGGAAGAGCCCCGCAGAGGCTGCAGATGTCCGGAGTGGCGGTAAGTGGCCCTTAGTTGTAGGGGGGGCTTGGTGAGCTTGTGTGTGTGTGTGTGCGTGTGTGTGAATGTGTGCGACGGCGGGGGGGTGTCTCTGTATGTGTGCGTGCGTGTGTCTGCATATGTCTGCGTGTGTGTGTGTGCGCGCGTGTGACTGCGTGTGTGTGTGCGTGTGTCTGTGTACATGTGTCTGTGTGTGCCTGTCTGGTTGTGCGCGTTTGTATGCATTGTGTGTGTGTGAAGAGCCTGCCGGAAACGGAGCGCGTGTTGACGCGCGCGACCTGATCCGATTCCAGCAGGCTGCTGCGTGCGCGTGCCAGTCTCTTGTCTTCTCCCTTTCAGTCCTTGAAAGCCAGAATGATTGCAATAGTCTCGCTCTGCGACAGCAGGCCTTTGGCCTGCAATCGCAGGGCGAGACCTAAAAAGGGGGACAAATATGACCCAGGTTGTAATAGACCTTTTTCCTTAGTTGGTACCCCACCTAAGATCCTGGGATGGGTTCCTCTTACACACATAAAGAAGTAGGCCAAATCCAACAATATGCTTTCACCTGTTCAGTATAGTTTCCATACAGAGGTGGGTACAGTGCAACAATGTTTAAACTTGTCACTCCTAGCTGGGAAGTACGTCAAAGCCAGGGAAGGTGCCTTACATCTGGCATTTATGGACCTCTCCTGTGCTTTTATTAACGTTATGTCATATCATGGAATATGATGGAATCTATGGTGGTGGAGAAGGCTTTAGTGGATGTCCTATAGAGGTTGCACACGAATACCATGATCAAAGTTCGTTTCAGCCAAAATGGGTAATGCACTGATCCCATTAAATCAAATAGAGGGGTTAGGCAAGAATACATTTTGGCCCCTTTTACTTTTCCTGCTATATATAAATGGTCTGGATTTATACTTGACTAAGGCTGTGAAAGATGTACCTGTAGTGGGTGCACGGTCAGTGCCCTATCTCATCTATGCGCATGACACAGTGCTCACAGAACAAATAGCAAATTGGTAACAGCAGCTCTTGGAATCTCTTGTGGCCTTTATAGACAATGTGGATTTAAAAGTAAATTTTTTTAAATCTTTTGTGATGGTTATGGTACCCAGAAAAATGAAATCTAGGTTACACGTGTGGAGAGGCCACTATTCATAGAGTCCCGAACTTTAACTAGCTGGGCATACCTTTTATACCGCTTCAAAGTAGATGTATTTACTTAGAACCAGAGAACATACATGTGAGGGTGCCATTGAGGCACTTTTTAAATTCTCCTCAAGGTTGGGTGCAAAAATGGTAACTGAAATGCTTCTTTTGTATAAAAGTAAATGTATTCCGGTGGGACTTTATGGTGCAAGAGTTTGGGGTCAAGTTGATGTTTAAATTCTTCAGATCCTGGAAAATAAATCATCTACTTTAAATTCCCACCTCTTTAGCCTCATTCATTGGCGACCATGAGCTCCACCTAAACTATCTTGAAGATGTGGTCCATCTTGCCCCTTTACTTTTGTGTGTTAAGGTCTAGTCCTTGCCAGAAACAACCTTTTCGAGACTGATTCAGGAAGACTGCCTGTCACTGGATGGGGCACATAGCATTCTCTGGCTGTTCCTTTGGAAAAATTGGATCTACATTAAAACCACAATGATAACTCATTATGGTAAGGAACTGGATAAATCTCTAGACCTTGATTTCACTTCCACAAATAGGCTTTCGAAAGGTATTAATACGCCTAGAGTGAGAGCATACCTATACTTGGCCACATCCAATGCCTTGAAACCATATCTTGCCTTCTTCTGCAACACCCAATGTAGATTTTATTTGACTAGATGGAATACTATCCATTTCCTTTGTGCCTTTCCTACCCAGGGCACTTGGTTTACATTTTTACCCAACTGCCCATGAGATAACTGAACTCCACAAAGCATTATACATTTTATGTTTTTTTGTTCTCTGTACGCAGTCCCTCAGACGAGGTTTTTAATACCAGTTTTAAAACTGCCAAATATTAGACAACACAGAAGCGCAACAATTGGGCTCTGTAAAGTGCTTTTGCATATTAGACAAAGAAATGCATATTAATTTTGCTGTGTTTAAATTTGCAGATACTGTAAGATGGATTTAACTATATTTGGAGCTTTGTATTGTCTGCTGAGTTTTCACATTCTGTACAGTACACACCGTTTTTTCTTATTGATCATTGTTTTGTATTTATTTTTTACCTTCTTTTGAGGAAATTATATGATTTTTTTATGATCACATTCTAACCAAAATATAATAATATTGATGACGATGATTGTCTCTCTCTCTCTCTCTCTCTGTTTCTCTCTCTCTCTCTCTATCCTCTCTCTGGTGGAAATATCTTTCTCTTTTGCAGTGGTTTTCAGGAACAATAGGGGCTGCAAGCAGGTCTGAAAATGAAGAATCTGACAAGATTTGAGAGCTTTGAAATTTTGAGCAATGTCATAATGTGAATTAATTTGATGGGACCATTGTGATCACATTGTTGTTTAATATTTAAAGCAAGATAAACCAAAAAAAATACCCCTCTTGCTGAATTGTGCTGAATTTTGCTTTGAATGTGACAAATCTTGAAGTGAAAAGTATGAAGATCTAAAGAAAAGGAGAAAGTATTAAGCAGTCTTTGAGCAGAAACAAATGTTACCAATATCAGTATAAGACCCACACGGCCTAGAATTATCCTGGCTGCTCAAAAATAATGTTTTAAGTATAAAACATAGGCCACGTTGCCAGTATGTGCAATTGTTCCAGAATGAACAACAGAGGGTGGTGAGGAAGTTCAGAATTGTGAATCTGGTTTCAAACTCAACCCTTTGTATCTGAGGTAGTAAACAAGCAGCATTGATGAGGAGTCTCTTTGTACCTCCCGTACCTGATATATCAATTGCCAACTCAAGTGTGGGATGACTCAGATTCACCCTTTACTATAATTTCAGATTATCTTTTCTATTGGTTTCTTTTTAACTTTATCCATTGTTATTCAAAAACAAAACAAATTATAAACAATGCCCATTTTATTGGTGACATGATCCTGAAAATATATCTAAATGGAAGGTACTGTTAGGTTTCGATTTTGCAAAGTTAGTACCTATACATGTAGCTCAGGCGTGACCATTTACGTTCAATAATGCAACATTCCTGCTGGTGCATTCTATAACTGATGCTGAATGTACTGTGAGGTTCAAAACAATTTGCAATACATTTTATCTTGAAGGTTTGCGTCTATGTCGTTTGTCAATAGATAATCCTTCAGTGGCTGCTAAATGTCCTTTGGCCTGCAGGTGGGTGGTTGGAGAGTAGCAAAAATATTCACTCGTGAAATTGCAGGTGACTAAGCTTGTGATCCATTCCTTTACTGTCAGTGTGATTCTATCACCCCAATGCAACACTATTTCCCTCTTAGCTAGCAACGAACAATAGCTGTATATCTGCGCACCGATTTTGGAACATTTGCTATATAAGCCAAAGGGCACACAAAGGGATCTGGGAGCAGCTCTCTTTCGATTATCCATGAAGGGTGTTAAAATATTACACTCCAGTACCTATTTATTAGCTTGCAAGTCCATGTGAGATGAGTGAAATCCGCATCAGGTGTGCTAGATTTGGGACAATCAGACGACCTATGGGGGTCTATTTTAATGAGTGTGCTAGAGGTGACATATTCCCTGTGTATGCATTTAAAATGCAGTAATTTGTGGCGGTGGTTCTGCAATACTAGTTTAATCTGCTCAAAGCAGTAGTGCCAGTCCTTGTCTGATATCACCTAAGCAATATCAGCTTCCCATTTAGTGAGTATTCCTTTCTCTAGTAGGTTTCATAGCTAGGTGTGCTTTGTAGAGTTTAGATATCAACCTACCCCAGTCGGGGTCTGATATCAGTAAGGTCAGTGGATGAAAGTCATCCAGGGCAATAGGATCTGTGGTGACACATGCACGAAGGGCGGGATGTAATCGTCACATTATAAATAGGGAGGTCCAGTTGCGTAGCCTGTGTAAATCTCATGTCGTCTTCATGAGAGACTACATGCCCATTGGGGAAGATGTCACCCAGCATGCGTTACTCAAATTTCCTTAGCGTGCATTGCACCACAAGCTCCTTTGTGGGCACTATCCATGGTTTATTGACAAGTGGGAGTTGGGGAATGTATTGAGGCCCCTTCACCAAGAGGCGATTACTTTTCCGCCACACTCAGCTTGTGGTAGCTAGCGTTTGATTATCTGTGGGGTCTTGTTTTATTCCAGTAGGTAGAATGGATGGGATAATAAAGGGATATCTTCTGCCTGGTCCCGCTCTAGGCTTGAGTTGGGTAGTCTGGCATCTGGGAGGTACCAGTGTGAGGCAAACTGACACTGCACTGTTAAATAATATAATTGAGGGTTCGGGTCTCCAAATCTGCCCCTATCATATGGGAGTATAAGCATATCCCATTGTATCCTGGCCATCGGCCAGCCCATATGAGCCATGAGAACAATCCTCGAAAGGTGCGGAAGAAGGCATTGGTGAGTGGGATGGGGATGTTTAAAAACATACACAGGAATCGGTGCAATACTACCATCTTAGGGATGGAAATGTGTCTAGCCATGGAGAGTGGAAGGAGAAGCAACCACTCGATTTCAATCATGAGCTTTTCAATGGCTGGGACATAATTTGCATGAACCGCTTGGTCTTTATCCCTGTAGATTTTGATACCAAGGTATTTAGTAGACTTGCTACACCATTGGAGTGGGTACTCTCAGGGTACTGTTGTGGTAATGTCAGTGAGAGGTAATAACTCTGATTTCGCTTTTAATCAAAAGGTCTGCGAACTCACCAAATCGGATGATTTCATGGATGATTGGTGAGAGATTACTGGCTGGGTTTCGTATGAATAATAAAATGTGAAAAGTTGGCCAGAGCGGAATCTGAGGCCATGATGCATGTGTTGTTCCTGACTAGCAGGTCTATGGCAATGATGAAAAGGAGTGGAGTCAGTGGGCAACACTGTCTCGTGCACTTTGTGACTCCAAATGCATCTGTAAGTGTGCCATTAACCCATAGCCATGTCAGCGACTCAGAGTAGAGTAGCATAATCATCCTATGAAGCTTGAAGGTAGGCCTAGCTTTCGCAGCACCGCCTGGAGAAAAGGCCACTCCATAGAGTCAAAGACCTTCTTTGCATCAAGCAGCGCTATGACCATGGACAAGTCGGGGGAGATTCTTTTGAGGACTGCGAATACCGTATGGATATTATAGGATGTGGATTTGTGCAGGACAAATCCTGTCTGGACAGGAGATATCATTTGTTCCATCAATAATTCGAGCTGGGTGGCTATTATTTTGGCTAAAATGTATTATCATAATTTAGGAGGAAAAGTGGGCGTCATAGGTAGCCTCCTGCGGCAAGAGTCCTGCCCCCGCTTCCACGGCCCCACGCAAGGGCTGCTGGATGTGAGTGGTCACCCGCGGGACCTCCAAGGAATGCTGGCTAATTCACCAAGACAAAATGTCTGCTTTTGTTTCACGCTAGGGTATTGTGAGCAAACATTCTCCTCTGTACTCATCCAAGAAAGATTTACCAGGATTTTGTGGAAAAGTATACAAAAATCTGAAGCCAAAGTCAAATGTTAAAAGTCTTCATTCTGGAGAAAACGTTGCATTGTGTGCGACTTTCTGCCACAACGGCTTTCCCTTTTTCCGTTATTAAAGCACCACATTCGCCTTTCAGATATGCACCCTACTTGGATGGCACATTCCAGATCACCAATATACATTTTTCAAATGAAGAACCAGCCATTTCTGAAGGTCCGTGTTCAGTTAATTCCATTCCGGAGGAATCTTTTATTTCGGCTGCCGAAGACTTAGCAAAATCAAAAAGTAATGAAAGCAGGAAAAACTTGCAAAATACTTCTCGACATAAACATCTGAGAGTATGTTTATTTTTATCTTCCGCATCCAGTAAGAGACATAAATTAAACATTTGTTATTTTCTTTTTAGCCATCTGTGTATTTCAAGATGTATAACGGGTTGTAGTGACTAATCTATTTCATTTGGGCATACACCTGTGTGTCTATTTCCATTTCTTTCTTTTATTTGTCTATATTTCCTTTGTATTTCCTTCTTCCCTTCTTATTTTGTCTTATGCTTTACATGTATTTGTCTCATGCCTTTTCTCGCTTTCTGTCTTTCCTCTCTGGTCTCACATTCTTTGGATTAGGACGTCTATAGCGTTCACAAGTGGTCCACACCGATAGTTCGACATTTGATAGCTGGAGGAGACCTGTGGTGCCTTTTCTTGACTCTGTGCTGGAGGCTTTACAAAAATATTCCTCCATCGTTTCTCGGAGTCCACGCTTTTAATAGTCTACCAAACTGGCCTTTGGACAAGTATGGTTAGTAGACACTAGCAAAGTCCGTACCTGGACATTGCTCTCCACCCCAACAGTATGGTAATGTTGCATTGAGGTTTGAATTGTATCGCTTACCGGGTGAAGTATGCCCCCGCCATGCACAGAGGTGTCGTAAATTATGTCATTTCAGGCGTATCAGTGCTGTCATTGAACATGCCATGGTAATGTAAAAATGTGAGGGTATCAGCAATGCATGGCAAGGGTGCGAGTTATATGGGCATATTATCAACTGGGTTTATCTCAGCTTTTTTGGCTTTAAAAGCCAAGAAAGCAGAGATAAAATTATCTCCCTATTACCTAGCTGTCGCTAACACCAGTTAGCGACAGCTAGTAGGAGATAGCGACCATCTTGGGCCCCGCTTTGCATGTCAGTGATATTTATCACTAATGACATGCAAAGTGGGCGTGCCAAGATGTTAGCGACTGGAAACAGTCGCTAACATCGCTGTCTCTTATTACCAACTTTTGGAGATATTCGCGCTAAGCGCGAATATCTCCAAAAGCTAACACCTGCCCCTGAGAAGTTCTTAGCCATGTTATCCAATGGTAGGTGGATAACATGGCTAAGAGCATTAGCTCAGTAATGCATGAATATCGCGGACTTTTCAGCGATATTCATGCATTTCGGCCGATTTTTATCGCTTAGGAGATATACCTTGATAATAGCAAGGTTCCTAAGCGATAAAAATCGCCGTAGCTCAGCGATAAAAATATCGCCGCTAAACCAACATAGCGCTAATTATCGCTAGTTGTTGGTAATATGCCCCATAGTTACTTACTGACAGGAGTTATAGTTATTTCAGTTAACTATAATTATTGAATTTCAGAGGTTTTCGTTTAAAATGTAATGCTGTAAGTGACATTTTCACCTAAATATAACATTACTTTAACCTTTGCTTTCTTCAGGTACTTGTAGAGTTTTTTAATGTAAGTCAGTTTCAATATATAAAAAGCAAACATTGGGGAGCGACTACAAGGGTATCCAAGACAAACCATTTGGCTTTGTCAAGGAATTAATAATAATACTTTCTTTCTTTATTCAGATGAGAACACATCCATATAAAATACAATAATGCAATCATACATTATAAAGATCATGACAGACAGATAAAACAACGCAACATTATTAAACCAAAGCAAGTTACTAGAACCTCGAGGATCTAAGGCTAAACACCCCAACGCACCAGCAATGACCTCAAAAATACAAAAAGATGAGAGATCAATCAATTCTTGATAGCCTAGATCTATGAGCTGCCCGCAAAAAATATATCACTGCATAGAGGATAAAAGAGTTTGATAACAACTACAAGTGCAAAAGAGCCACTTTAGCCTCCCTAAACTTCAAACTCTTTAGTAAAGGCCGGAAAAATCATTTCCTTGGCACTGAGAACAGTTTACACAATAAAACAAGGTGAAGCGTATCCTGTGGAGAACTAAGATCGCAGCCACAGGCTAAAGGAAGAAATCCAGCCAGAGATGCTAAAAGATGGTGCAGTTAATTGAATCTAAAAAGTGTAATTAAAAATCTGCGGGTTTACTGAGCTCAATAGTTTCACGGTGAGCGGTGGCAATTTGAGGTATAAATCTTTTGTGATGGTGACATCCCGGGGCTTAAAGTGTCATTTCTTTTTTTTTGTAAAATAATTTTTATTGCAGGGTTATGATTTATACGTTACAACTTTTACATGTATTACAACCTTTTACCTTCTCACGAATCGTTCGTCATACAGTTCCTTACACAGCCTCAATGCCCGCAACCCTGAGGTCGGGCGGCGTTTAACAGGAAGGCATCTTAATCAGTGTTTCAAAATATAGTTGCATTAATTTCGCAAATAGTTTGCATGTCTGCTTTTGTTTTTTTTACCCAAACTCCCTTCTGCTTCAACTACAGTTCCCAGCCAATCCCCCCCCCACAAAACTCCCACCACCTATGTTCAGAGCTGTACAGTTTATACCCGTTGGAGTTATCAGGACTAGTTAATCATCTAGGTGTGTGATGCGCCTGGTGCGTCTTGATGGCTGCTCTCATCTAATTCCTGCTGCTCCTCGGAGTCTGGCAGCGTACTATCTTGCAGCACCTGCACTAATGTTTCCCATGCCGCTGCCGCAGCCATTGTTCTGTCATCTAGTTTCCGACGTGCCATCTGGTATCGTAGTGTGCTTTCAGCAGCTGCCCACTTCAAGAATTCGTCCATCTCTTGTGTGTAGGGCCTATTCTCTCTTTCCAGTGTCTTGTCATTCCTCTTTTGGCTAGGAGAAGGCCCATATCAATAAATTTGCTAGTGATTTTATGTTTGGGAGCGTGTGGGAACCAATGTAGTATACTGACAGCTATGTCGAATTGCAGACCCCTCTCAGTCACTTCATTTAATGTGTTGCCTATCGCCCGCCACTAATCCCCCAAATCTGGACAGGACCGTAACATGTGTTCTATTTCCACCCCCTCTGCAGTACATCTGCCACTCCAAAATATTTTCTGATTTTCCCAGGTGTTAAGTAGGCCTGGTGCAGGATGCAGAAGTGTATTTGCTGGAAGCGTGCGTTTCTGGTGCTCTTTCGTGCCCGCCGCATTATTTGTGGCCAAGCTATCACTGGGATCTCTTTATTCAAGTCAATTTAAGTCAGCTTCCCATTCGGCTTTCAGCGCAGCTAGGGGCGGTAAGTTTTCTATTAACATCCTGGAGTACAGGTATGTCACTGACTTATATGTTCCTGCTGCCATCATAGCGTATTGGCAGGCCATGGTCGTTGTTGGTTCCGATAGCCCCCCTCTCCAATGTGCCTGCATGGCTCTGACCACCGCTGCATGCAACAGATAGCCACTCCGTGGAAGATCAAATCTTTCTTGTAAGGTTTGATACGGTATTAGTGCACCATCCTCATATAGGTCTCCCAGGACCTTCAGACCCGCCTCCTCCCAGGTCTGCAACTGTGACCAATCTCCCCCATGTGGGAGCGCCGTTATCATCCCCAGATGGATCTCAGACGCATAGGGGTGTTTAACCCCCGCCCGTCGTTGGGATCGGTTCCAGCAGAGCCTGAATGTCTGTTCTTCAAGAGTTAAATCGCTCTGGGCCAGTCTCTGTTGCAAGGCGATATAAGCGAGGACATGTCTCGGCGTGCCTCCCTGCCTCTCTTGTTCCGGGCCTCGGTACACTCTTGCCACCTCCTGTGTGTAGAGCTGCAGCTGGGCCGCAACGTAGTGTAGTTCGAAGTCCAGGACTGCTAATCCACCCTCGTCCTTCGGGCGGTGAAGAGTGTTGAGCGCAACCCTGCATCTGCTCGAGCCCCACAAGAAAGATGTCAATTGCGATTTGAAGCTTCGGAAGACATGGCTGGGAATCCACATGGGGAGCGTGCAGAAGTAATACAGAAGGCGCGGGAGCACAATCATTTTCAATAATGTAATGCAGCCAGTCATCGAGAGCGGTAAAGTGGCCCAAAAGGCCATACTACCTTTCAGTGCTCGCATACAGCGTCCTATGTTGCCATCTAGCATATCCGTCGCCGTGTGCTATATATAAACCCCTAGGTATTTCAGGCATGTGGGTTCCCAGGTTAGTGGAAAGGCCGTGTTCCTCCTTTGCGCACAGGGAATAGACACGTCTTGGACCAGTTGACCTTTAGGCCCAATATCTTCCTGAAGCGCTCTAGAAGCCTCTCTGCGCCTTTCAGCGCCTCCGGGGCTTAAAGTGTCATGTGCAAAGAATACTTCTGGCCTTCCTATGTCCTGGAAGGATTCCTTTATATAATGTATCCACTGAATTTTATCACCATATTCCAAGGCCAGACAATCTGCTAAGTTCAGTCTGATTAAACCCTTATCTTCACATAGCCATATCTTTCTCCAGCAAAGTAAGGGTCTAATTACCACTTGGTCCACCAGATAATCAACCCCAAAGTCTTTGTGCCCAGACCAAACTGGCGTACCTTGGGGGACTTGCAGGACCAGTCGTAAAAACTTGTTTTCCACCACCTGTAGTCTATGAAAAGGGATGTCCCCCAAAACTCAATGGCGTATAACACTTTTGCAGTGGCCTTGGATTTGTACAATATTAACCACTTAACCGCGGCGGCAATTTCGTTGCGGTGCGAAGGTTAGCGGAGTGGGCGGGGCCGCGTCAGCCAACGGACGTGCGCAGCGCTGTGGAGGTAGTGCTCACAACGGCTGGTGGCCGACGAATGCATGGAAGGGGTTAAAATGACCTCCGGTGCCCATAAGCCCTGTCTGCTAGCAAATCTGGTAATAACCCCCGTAGATTTGTTCAACTCGCTAAGCTTCCCATCTAAAAGGGCTCTCCACTGTAACCGGTCGTCGAATAACACACCTAAGGGTAGGGAAAAACCGGAACCTTGGCGAAAATATTGAGACCAGCTTTAAAACTTTTCATCCGTGTCCCCCGACAACCGGAAACTAATACATACGACTTAGCAAAATTAACAGACAGGTCCAGTCTGTCCATAAAGGAGACAAAGCTGTCTATTAAAATATGCAGGCCACTGGCAGTGCGAGCCATAATTGTCAAGGGATTAAATAACAACATTAATATTTAAAGGCAAGCCTATTGCCTTTGTCAAAGAGTCAGGACATCAATATATGGAGACAAGCCTATTCATATTATTAAAAGATCACCATCTTAATAATACAAATAACTTTGATTTGATAGGGATCATCATTAATATCAATGCATTTCAATGTAATATTTTAATATTGTCAACATTAATAAGAAGTATTGAAATGTCTAACAATAAACATGTAAGCAATTTTTTTTATTGAATGCAATATTACAAATGTGTTAGCATCTTTCTTTTTCATTTCTCAGTCCAAATAATAGAGCCGTAAGACCACCACAAAGGGTTCCTGTAGACCCAAGATGAAGAGCAAATACTTTAGCTTCAAAAATGCTTGAAATTATCACAAGCTTTTTATGCAGTCATGTTCTATATACCCCAAGAATCATAGGGTCAATTTTTGTAAAAGCACTCCCTGCAGCCCACCCAAGCACTTAAAAAAAATACTGGTGGTATCCCTTCCCAGATTCGGGCACCACAATGCAGCAACATTTATGCAAAGTAGCCGAAGAAGGGCATGGCATAGTGTTCCCGGGGATGGGGTCGCCGGGGTGTACCACAGCTTTGAGAGGGGGTTTCAAGCCTCTTCCCTAAAATATAGCAAAGCAGGCCCCAGGACATGTGGTCCCCAGGGCCATATCAAAATAGATGCGCAACATTTTTGTTGATGTTGAGACAGCTATTGAGATCTAATCTTTTGATCTGCTGGGTCCACTTATCCTATGCAACATGTAAGATATATAGATTTTGAACTGTAATTTCTCAAAATGTACTAAACCGATTTACACCAAATAAAAAAATGCTTTCTTAGTAAACATCTAGCTTTCTGCCAAATTTGGTGTATTTCCGTTCAGTCCTTTTTTCTGTATTAGTGTTTAATTCCCCCGTTTTCTTCGTCCCTGCTTGATGGGTCACCCAAAAAACTTTCCAGGAAAGGACCTAGGTGGATGATACTTTTTTTTGAAAGTTTTGTGAAGATTCATCATACACCGTCAAAGTTATTGGGAAACCCAAAAATCTATTTCCTATGGAAACCTAGTCCTAATTATAACTACCCAGTTGCAAGTGTTACTAGGTAGTGCGTGTATCTATCTAAATACACACACACGCACACACACATATATATTATACACACACACATACATATGTAATAAATACATATATGTGTATATGTAATATATGTAACCTTCACAAGCTGGCCTGGTGGTTCTGGCCCCTGCTTCGTCTAGAAGTCTCTTTTGCTCCAAGTATTTGGAAACGCCAGGCACACCGACTAGAACGAGCGGAACTGTAACGGTGCAACGAGGTTATTAACCTCAGCCTGGGCGGGTTGCATCCCTTCCTGCCCCCGTTCGACTGAAACTCGTTCTTGAGGTTGAAGGATTATTAGGGGACCCGAGGGGCACCTTCAACGTCTTTCAATGGGATACCTGCAATGTTGTGCACAGTACCGAGCCACCCGCACATTTCTTGGACAATCCTGAGTACAACCCTCGGCAGCACTTACCTGGGTACCAATGGTGCATCCTGGGTGTTTGAGTCCTGGGTCGATCAAGGACCTGCAACATCAAGTGAATTCACCTGCGGAGGGGCGGAGTGAACATTGCACCAATCAACATGCAGCAAGGTACATTTAGATGCAGAGCGCCAGCAATTCCCTAAGACACACCACGGCGCTGACGAAGGCCTGATGAGGCCGAAATGCATTCGCCAAACTTAAGAAATAAAGGTGTCGCCTCTAATCCCCTTGTGGCTTCTGCTTCTTTCGTTGGGAGAAGGTTTGCTGCATTTGCTTCACGCACTATCCAGAGGTGCGCTACAGAGGCCCGTCCTTCACAAGCTGGCCTGGTGGTTCTGGCCCCTGCTTCGTCTAGAAGTCTCTTTTGCTCCAAGTATTTGGAAACGCCAGGCACACCGACTAGAACGAGCGGAACTGTAACGGTAAAACGAGGTTATTAACCTCAGCCTGGGCGGGTTGCATCCCTTCCTGCCCCCGTTCGACTGAAACTCGTTCTTGAGGTTGAAGGATTATTAGGGGACCCGAGGGGCACCTTCAACGTCTTTCAATGGGATACCTGCAACGTTGTGCACAGTACCGAGCCACCCGCACATTTCTTGGACAATCCTGAGTACAACCCTCGGCAGCACTTACCTGGGTACCAATGGTGCATCCTGGGTGTTTGAGTCCTGGATCGATCAAGGACCTGCAACATCAAGTGAATTCACCTGCGGAGGGGCGGAGTGAACATTGCACCAATCAACATGCAGCAAGGTACATTTAGATGCAGAGCGCCAGCAATTCCCTAAGACACACCACGGCGCTGACGAAGGCCTGATGAGGCCGAAATGCATTCGCCAAACTTAAGAAATAAAGGTGTCGCCTCTAATCCCCTTGTGGCTTCTGCTTCTTTCGTTGGGAGAAGGTTTGCTGCATTTGCTTCACGCACTATCCAGAGGTGCGCTACAGAGGCCCGTCCTTCACAAGCTGGCCTGGTGGTTCTGGCCCCTGCTTCGTCTAGAAGTCTCTTTTGCTCCAAGTATTTGGAAACGCCAGGCACACCGACTAGAACGAGCGGAACTGTAACGGTGCAACGAGGTTATTAACCTCAGCCTGGGCGGGTTGCATCCCTTCCTGCCCCCGTTCGACTGAAACTCGTTCTTGAGGTTGAAGGATTATTAGGGGACCCGAGGGGCACCTTCAACGTCTTTCAATGGGATACCTGCAACGTTGTGCACAGTACCGAGCCACCCGCACATTTCTTGGACAATCCTGAGTACAACCCTCGGCAGCACTTACCTGGGTACCAATGGTGCATCCTGGGTTTTTGAGTCCTGGATCGATCAAGGACCTGCAACATCAAGTGAATTCACCTGCGGAGGGGCGGAGTGAACATTGCACCAATCAACATGCAGCAAGGTACATTTAGATGCAGAGCGCCAGCAATTCCCTAAGACACACCACGGCGCTGACGAAGGCCTGATGAGGCCGAAATGCATTCGCCAAACTTAAGAAATAAAGGTGTCGCCTCTAATCCCCTTGTGGCTTCTGCTTCTTTCGTTGGGAGAAGGTTTGCTGCATTTGCTTCACGCACTATCCAGAGGTGCGCTACAGAGGCCCGTCCTTCACAAGCTGGCCTGGTGGTTCTGGCCCCTGCTTCGTCTAGAAGTCTCTTTTGCTCCAAGTATTTGGAAACGCCAGGCACACCGACTAGAACGAGCGGAACTGTAACGGTGCAACGAGGTTATTAACCTCAGCCTGGGCGGGTTGCATCCCTTCCTGCCCCCGTTCGACTGAAACTCGTTCTTGAGGTTGAAGGATTATTAGGGGACCCGAGGGGCACCTTCAACGTCTTTCAATGGGATTAAGCATGGGCGAATTTTGCGGATCTCGCGTTCGCGAATTTGCGGATTTTTGAACTCGCAATCCGCAAAATCCGCGAATTCTTGCGAATTTGCGGATTTTTTTTTTTTTTTGTGTTCGCAAGGATTTCTGCCAGTTCGCGAGGGTTTCGTACCAGTTCGCAATTGCGAACTTACATTTCGTCGCGCAACGGTCGCGAATTATGTTGTTTCTACGTCTGGTTCATCATCACAGGTTCCCAGCACCCTCTGTTTCACCACTGCAACCCTCTGTTACATCAATGCCACCCTCTGGTTCATCATTACTGTAGATTATGGGGGGGAAAAGCAAGCACACCATCCCTGCTTCAACTCAGATGAATTAATTTGGGGTTAGTTTATTAATGTGTCACTGTTTTAAAATTCCAGTCTGGCACCTGCTTCCTTATCTGTAATTTTGCTTTCTGTTGCAGTGCATTTTTTTTCCCCAGGACCTTCTTTGTGGCCTACTTGTAGCTATTGTATGAGCCTGCTGTGAGGGTCAGAGCAGGGTCATACAATTGTTGCAACTAGCAACTGAATTCTGGAGGGGCCCCAGTCAGGAAGCACTACCGGGAATTGTTACTAATGATGAGTTTGAACTCTTGCCCCTGCCGAGTGCTTTCACTTTTGAAAAACTTGTTTTTCTGCAATTTCGCGGGGTTCGCGGGGTGCGAACACGCGCAAGATCGGATTCGGAAGCCGCAAATTCGTGCGAATATGCAATTTGTTTTTTTTGCGGCGTGTTAGTTGGCAAGGTTTTGTGCGTTTTTGCGAGCCGCTCGTAGCGCAAGACGCGAAGTTACCCTCGCGGTCGTTCAAGGGCGCAGCCATCTTGTTTGCCTGACGTATTTCCGTTTCCGGGCGCGAAGTGTAATCTCGCAAAGTCTGCGGTTTGCCAGTACAGTCTCGCGCGTGTTCGCAAGGAAAATCTCGCGCGAACTTACCCGCGCGGTCGTGAACGGGCGCGGCCATCTTGTTTCTCATTCATTGCTATGGTTCTGGGCATGGTCTTTGTATCCTCTGTCAATCTCTGCCATCCTTTGCTTGTTTGAAGTTTTTTTTTATCTATTTTACTTATTATCTATCCCTCTATTTTTCTAGCCCTATATTTTTGTGTTTACTGCTACTTTTGGTTAATTTTAAACTACTTTTGTAAACTCTTTTCTTTTCTTCTCTTCCCTATTCTATTTTCTTTATTCCTTTCCGCCCAGACCATGGTGAAGGGAGCCGGGAAGCATCCCGAGAAGGGGAAGGGTCCCGCACCCCGTGTCCGGCTCCCGTGCGGGCGTTTGAGGGGGGAGCTAGTGATGCCACGGGAGATCTTTACCCCGGAGGAGGTGGCCCAACTCATTTTTTATGTTCAGCGCCGCCTCCCCAGGACCATCATGGGAGGCGGCAAGATCAGTGCTGGGTACGGGGCCCGGGAGCGCCGGAAGCGGTGGGAGAAGGTGTGCCAGGCCATTTACCACCACTCTCGGGTCTGGCGCACCTACAACCAGGCCACCCACCGCTGGACGGATGTCCTGACCCGTGAGCGAGATCTGCTCGACCTCCTTGGCCTTGAGATCCCCGGGCTTGGTGAGTAGTAGTAGCTATGTCTTTACTACTATGTTTTCTCCTGCTGTGTTATTATATTGCAAATTTTTGTTTTTTACCAAGAGCAATAATGCTGCTCATTACATTGTAGGTACATTTTATTTCAAAATCTTCTGTGCATTTCAGGTACACTGCTCTCCTTCTCAGTAGTGTTGCTACTATGCTTATTTGTTTTAGATTTTGTGTTCATTTCATTGGCCTGTGAAATTATGTATGAGTGTAGTTGAAAGAACTGCGCAATGCTACACACTAAGGTTCAGATTTTTAATTACCGGCGCATCCCTGCAAAGTTGCAGGGATGCGCCAGTAATTGTGCGTCACGCCACCATCACCCATGGTGCGCCGTATTACAATGCGGCGCGCCATGGGCCCAAAACGTCACCAAAGCGTTACGCATCTGTGCCGTAAAGGTGGCGCATTGCTGGAGTTGCGTCGCAACGATGGTGCAGCTCCATCAATTCTCTGGGGTGCCCTATCTCCCCAATGCTGCGTCAAGCCGTACGTCTGCTTCAAGCAGGCGCAGGGTTTGAGTCACGCATCATTGTCCTCAAAGTGACTGATTGAAATCTTGTAGATTTCCCTCAGCCACTTTTAGGATGCGTTCCTGCGCAGGAACGCCCTCCCTTGCGCCGGAACACCCCTATTGGCGCAGGGCTTTACAACGTGATGCATCTCCCAGATGCGTCACGTTGTTAATATACGCCGCACCATTGCGCCTCTTTTGTGCTGTCGCTGCGTCACAAAAGTCACGCAACAATGGAGCAAAAGAGCCGCAAGGGCCTTATAAATCAGCCCCTACAGACTCAAGTCCAGTCCTTCCTTTGTACACATGGCGATAAGAAGAAATAGTGGTGGTGGATTAATAGTTTGAGTATTTTAATGACTGGTGAATGTAGTAGGAAACTTTAGTGTTGTCGCTGATCTTCAATCACGATGGACTTTGGCTGTCACTTTGCGTGCTGCGGACTGCTGCCTGCCAATCCTAGGCAAACCTTTTTAGTACTTTGTTTAGTGAGTTACATAGGGTAGTTTCCAATTCGACGGTCCGCAAATCAAGCAATACTAAAGTAATGACGTAGTCGACCACATGAGATTGGTCAATAATATATCCCGTGGAGTCGTTCCCTATTTGCTATTTCGCAAAAATATTTTGTTACTTTGTTAGTTCTTTTTTAAATGTTTGATTTGGTTGAGAAATAAATATCATCCATGTTTTCTGTTTTTCTTTCTTTCATGTTGTACATCAGCTTCCCCCAGGGGCAAGAGGAGGACACAGGAGGAGGAGGAGGAGGGTGCTGTTGTCGATGCAGGCCAGGACCGGGCAGTCGAGGGCTCCTTTGCTGGCCCCAGTAAGTTTTAATTTTAATATAGAGTACTTATTTTTTCCTAGCGTTCCTCATTCGATTTTTTCTAAATCGTCTTTGATCTTCTTGTAGACAGGATCTAAATTCTTATCCCTATGACTCCGTGTGGTATTACTAGATTATTCTTATTAGTCTGTCTGTGTAGCTAACTAAGATTGCACATTTGGCATTTCCATTGGACTCCCATTCTAGTCAGCAATAGCTCTATGCACTGAGTGTAGTCCTCTGGGATTGTCCATATTGTCTTTTCAAGTATTCTAAATGTTTATGCTTTGACCATTGCCAACAATAAAAAGGTGAATGACCACCACCAAGAAATAATAAGATACTACTTTACTTTTGGTTTGGATAGGACAATCCATTCTACTACTGTTGCAGGGACAAATCTGCACAAACAGAACTATGGACACTAAATAATGCATCGCTTAGCTTATCAATTATAATAGGTGCTGTAACTGTTAGACTTTCCACATACCTCAGTGATAACAGACTTTGTAGTTGAACCCCGGCCCCAATCTCCTTACTGACTAGATAGTGTGGCAGAGTCATTTAGCTCCCAAAGTCACCGATGGCAGAGGCACGGACTCATGCTTGCAAAAATTCGAAAACCTTTAGCTCATCCACTCTAGTCTGGAGGACCAAAAACCACAGAGTCTATTTAAGTTTAAAAGCTTTATTAAAAGTAAACACATTTATTAAATTCAAGTTTGTCATAAAAGTGAACGTGTAACTGAAAATGGAAAAGTGCTTAGTGCTGACGATTAATTGGACACATTTCTTGTGGTCGAGCCGAGCTCTCACCTGGTTTGAACTTGATCCTGCTCGTGTTCTTAGAAGTCAAGGTTCTGTCTGTTAGGAGAAAAAGTGGTGCGTGTTAAAAAGTAAAAAGCAAACATTCATCAGTTGTGCCAAAAAGTGCAGCAAGACAACAGCCTTCCCTGGAAAAAGGGACATTTTTACTCTAGAGTACACAGTCAAAAATTATTAAATTGTACACTTTTTTTCACATTTCTTTCTTCCTCCTAGACCAAATATTATATAGTAGTGAGTGGTGTATTCTAACATTATTAAATGTACTTTGTAGGTGGAACATCTGGAGACGGGGCCAGCGCGGAGGTGGTGGCATTGGACGAGGAGGACAACTCTGGGGAGGAGGCGGTGCAAGTGCCGGAAAAGGACATGCCTGTGAGGGTTCACACGGTGGTGGCGGGCAGAGGTAAGCTATACATTCCTTAGTCATTGAGATTGAAGACTGCAGAGTGTGCTTTCTGCACGGGTGTATTATAAAAAAAGCAGGTAGTAGCCTCCTCTAAATGTACTTCGACTTAGCTGTGAAGTTTTTGGCGAGAAGAATCCCAATCAGATCTGAGGTGAACTTGATGGATGGGATGAACGAAAAGCGAAAGAAGGGTGTAAGTAAGTGTGGAAGCACGAGAAATGTAATGATGACTGGCAAAGAAGAATGATATGTGTTTGCTTGGTCCCCGAGGTGGCTGGGAAGGTAAGAAAATGGTATGGTGCATGGCTGGGTGAATGATGAAGCAAGGATGGGTGGAAGGAGAACAGCCTGGGTGGGTGAGACAGAAACTGTATGTGTGCAATATACTTTGAATGGATGGATGCCTGGATCATTCATGGTACTATCTGACTCTTAGATAGCATATGTGAATCTAGAGAGAGTAGACGGTCACTGGATGAACTAAGTGTTACTTTGAAGAGCATGTAACACCGCACCCGCACGTCCGTTCCAGTGTAGGAAAGGCAAGGAAAAGAAGTTGTAACGTTGTCCAAAGACTACCATGAATAGTAGCAGTAGTTTGTATTGCAACTGCAAGCACAGCATATATCCAGTTATTACGGTGGGCACTCCCTACCTCCCTTAATAACTTTAGTTTAGTAGTAGTACGTCATTCATGTGTGGGGGTATCACTGTTCACTCAATAATAAGCAAAGCACCTAAAGTCATCCCATATGTCATCAAATACATCCCATGTGAAGTGATAGATAATCAGATAATTTAGCTTCTTCATTTTCCTTTTCTAATACTCATTTGCACTGTAGGGTGAAAGCTAAATTAATTAAGCAGTAGCCCTTTTAACAGAGTATTCTCAGTGCCACCCGTAATAGAAAAGTAAGAGCTTCACCACCTGCATGTACTGGACCGGTACAGTAACGCAAGTCTGTCTCACTCACCATGGTGTGCGTCTGTTTTTCTCGGGTGCAAGTTCACTGCGCTGGCATTATGCCGGCTTGCATAAGATAACGTACCAATTTTCCTAAACAAGAGAGAAGAAGAAGAATAAGAGTGGTGTACTGTCATAGTCCACTGTAATAGAAGTCCATAGTGCTCGTAGAATTTGTTCCTTAAACTCCCACTAATGTTAGAGCAAGGATGAAGAAGTCGGAGGTTACATAGATACTGTCCTCAATAGTTATGCACTGTGCTTTCAATTTGCTACTTGTACTGTGACAACTTTCTGCTCAATCATTTTGTGTTAATCTTAAGGAGCATTGGTTACAGACTATGTCTTTCTTTTTTCATGTAGTTGCTCCTTCCAAATCCAAGACACCATCAAGGAGGAAGGAGCAGGCTCGAATGGCCCGGCAACGGAGGCTGGATGCCACTGTTGCTGAATATCGGCGGCTGGTGGCCCTGGAGGAGGAGGAGACGCAGTCTGGAACAACAACAACGTCCACTGGGACAGCTGCCTCCTCCTCCGTGCGGGCTGCCAGCCAGCGCAGTGCTCCAGCGGTACGGAGCCGGGCTACCAAAGCCAAACGCCACCGCCCAGCAGCAAAGAAAGCAGCTGCCCCTCACAGGATTTGCAAGGCACACCGGCGCCGCTTATCCCTCAGACTGTCCTACCTGGAGCAGGAGGTCCATAATTATAAGAACGTGGTGGAGGGCCTCCGCTTCGAACTTGCCACCCTCCGCAAGGAGCATGATGCCCTGGCTGCTAATTCCAACAGCACCCTGCCATAGTGTCCCTTGCCCCTTTTTTAGAGACTTTTGGGGGGTGGGAATTGGGAGTTGTGATTTTTGGGGACTTTTGAAGGACAATCGTTGGGGTTAGGGAGGGTCTTGCGGGAGATTCTTTTGTTAGGGCTATAAAAATATACTTTTTGAAACTTTATCTGACCATACCTGTTTTTTACTGCTTTTGAGTCTGGTGGGTGGGGGTTTAACATAACAGTAAGTTTGTTTTCCTGAATAGTCCTAGGACTTTAGTAGTACTACCGTCAATCAAATCTCTCGTCTCTCCTAATACTCCATTATACTACCTCCAACCAAACGCCTATCTTACCTGTAATTTCTGTTTGCAAGTAGGGCTAGGCCCAGGGCTGGCTCCACGGGAAACAGCAAATAAGGTTGGCAATCCTGGGCGGATAAAATTTCCTCATGGCGGTGATACTACTGGTGTGACACAGTGGCAGTTGCTTGCCTATGAAAAAAAGAAAATGAAATCTGGTTTGTCCTCCTGAGCAATACAAAGGTACAATACAGAATATAGCAGGTGACAGAAGTACACTAGAACAGTGCCACGTTGTAGCTTAACAAATGTTAAAGTATAACTAATTGGGTTGAAGTTCTTTGACATTAGCCATGGGTCTTTGTCAAGCAGAGTAAGAATATATCCTCGGATTTCTTCACCAGCCTGTTGCTATCACCTTATCCTCCCCAGCAAGTGTGTGGATTTATTGCTGTAATTTAGTCACACATCAATCAAAACCACACAGCCCGGGGGAAGAGGGTTAGGGCTTGAAAAATGGATGGGTACGGGGGTTTTTGGGAAAGGTTTTGGGAGACAAGAAAAAGTAGCACAGCATGGACGAACAATTGTGAACATAAACAAATCTTTGGGTACAAACCTATCCCTCAATCTTTGAAAGTGCATACACTACTGTAACTGCATGCATGTCAGTTAAAAGTAATTACTACTTTCGACAACTGTGGAAGAAAGAATGCGACAGTACAGGGCGTGGGTGGAAATATTGATAACTATATTCAACATAAGGTCTCTGTAGCCAGATACCTGAGAGCCTTGCTGGTCACTATAAATCCATTCACAACAACACTCAATGGGGTTGGTCTGGAAGGTGTCAGGTTTACTCCCCGTGATCCAGTCGATGCAAATATGGTTCCACCTCCAAATGTCACCAACACCCAGAAGTGTAAACACAGGGTGTTCGAGGCATTAGGCGGGGGAGAAAAATAACAAACTAAAATAAAAAATGTGGGATGGGTAAAGGTAGGGTCAGCAGGGAAAGGATACCTGTAACAGAAGACAAGACAGGCATCAGTGAAGTGCTGTCCTAACATACAAGGGTACTCTCATATAGTCTCACTAAATAGTCTGCAAGTCTCCCGCCTACTCATGGGAAATGTAGTTTCATAGTACGGTAGGCGCTTAGGGGCTGCGTAACCTGACAGAAGGTATAGTAGATAGAAAAGGAGAAATTGCTTTTTTTCTAGGTGTCCCCTCACTCACCAGGGTTGCCCCTTGGTGACATGCTTCATCATTGGGGCCATCCCAGTCCTCTACGGCCTGGGGCGTGCTGCGACTTGCGAATTACGTAGGAGCACTTACAAATGACTATGTGTGGTGCAGATGTGATAGTGGAGTGGACTAAGTGATGTGTTAAGGGATCAATGTAGAAGCAGAGAGAGAGCCAAGAAATGCAGTCACAGTCAGAGAAAAAGGCAAGGGATACTGTATCTATGTGGTTGTAGTGGTCCTGTTGGAAGTGGTAAGTAAGTTGCCCGCAGAAAAAAAATCCTCCTATTAGCGGCACTCCTCCATTGCAGCCGACGCTTCGTCCATCGATGTTGGTCACCAGAAGACACCCTGTCCACTGCCTGCCTGATGCTGAATTGTGGCTCGCTACTGTGAAGCCTGACTCCATCCTTTTTTCCCCATTGCAGAGACTGAAACCCGGCCTGTAATTATTCAACGAAAAACAGGAAGTGATATAATATTACAACACCACTGATAAATAAATATAAGGCATGTAGGCTGTGGAGTGCAAAAAGTCACAATTTGTTTTTCCTAGTAGACAGTACAATGTTTTTGAAAGTGCGTACTCTGAGTCACCTTTTGAAGGATGTATGGGCAAATTAATGTATCGGATCTTGCCCCTCAAGCTAGGTGTACTGTAAACTGTGTTTTAGAACAAAATTAGATCTTCCTAGCAGTGCTCCCACCCAGACCCTTACTAAAGCCAGTCGCAAAAATGTAGAAGACCCCCAATCAAATCTCAAAAAACGAGGCCTAGCAGAAAACTGGTGACAAAACTTACTTTGAAAGTAAAAGTAGGCCGAAGTACCCTAATTACCCATTACCCACCGTGGATTGCATTCAAACCACTTGCAAGCAACCAAGCAAAAGTAGCCATAGCCAGCATCGCTCCAAGACTCGAAATCCCCCCCACTCAAACACATGCAATAGAAATACTGCTAACCCTAACGAACCCTAAGTTAAGAATAGTGGCAAAGGCTTTCTTTAACTATGCCAAATCCCCCCTTTCCCACCATGGATTTTCTTCAAATGACTTGCAACCAAAATTACACATTCTCACGAGTGCTCTAAGACCCCAGAACTCAGTTTGAAAAATCTAGAACACCCCGAAACACATGCAATCCTGCTGCTAGGGCTAACCCTAACGAACCCTAAGTTACAAAAAGTGCCAAAACTAAAGGCTTTTCCGCGCGGATTTTGTCCCAACCACTTCTACCCGGTATTAGACCTTCCCAGGAATGCCCCAAGACCCGGCAACCCACCCGCCAAGAAGCGTAACACCCCCAAACAGGCCAAAAGCAAAATCTCATACTTGCAATATTTCTGGGCCTTCGGTCCAAACGCGCTGCGTAGCTAGGCCATAAGTCGGGGTTGGCACGACGGATTTCCTGAAAAGCAAATGCAATCAAGATTAGAGTGTCCCAGCAGTGCTCCCAGACCACGAAACTCACCCGCAAACAGACGGAACCCCCCCTAAGAGCACCTCAAAGGCAAGCAAGTCATCAAAAACACAAAAAAAAATCCGCCTGGGATTTGGTCCAAAACACTTTTATCCGGTATTAGAGCTTCCCAGCAATGGCCCCAGAGCCGTCAACCCAGGAGAAAACGAGTAGAAGACCCCCAAACAGCCAAAGAGCAAAAGTACAAAAATGGGGACTTAGTCACTTTTTCACAAATTTCCCAAATCACTCCGCGCGCGCTCTGCAGCTAGGCCCTAAGTCCCCTCAGCCACCATGGATTTGCTTCAAACCTCTTGCAAAGTAAAGTATATATAGCCAGCAGTGCTCCCACACCACGAAACTCACCCGCAAACACCAGGAAGCCCCCCAAACAGGCCCCCGAAAACGCTACATAGAGCAAAATGTCAGAAATAGCCCAAAAAAAAATCGGCCTGGATTTTGTCCCAACCACTTCTACCCGGTATTAGACCTTCCCAGGAATGCCCCAAGACCCGGCAACCCACCCGCCAAGAAGCATAACACCCCCAAACAGGCCAAAAGCAAAATCTCATACTTGCAATATTTCTGGGCCTTCGGTCCAAACGCGCTGCGTAGCTAGGCCATAAGTCGGGGTTGGCACGACGGATTTCCTGAAAAGCAAATGCAATCAAGATTAGAGTGTCCCAGCAGTGCTCCCAGACCACGAAACTCACCCGCAAACACCAGGAAGCCCCCCAAACAGGCCCCCGAAAACGCTACATAGAGCAAAATGTCTGAAATAGCCCCAAAAAAAATCGGCCTGGATTTTGTCCCAACCACTTCTACCCGGTATTAGACCTTCCCAGGAATGCCCCAAGACACGGCAACCCACCCGCCAAGAAGCATAACACCCCCAAACAGGCCAAAAGCAAAATCTCATACTTGCAATATTTCTGGGCCTTCGGTCCAAACGCGCTGCGTAGCTAGGCCATAAGTCGGGGTTGGCACGACGGATTTCCTGAAAAGCAAATGCAATCAAGATTAGAGTGTCCCAGCAGTGCTCCCACACCACGAAACTCACCCGCAAACACCAGGAAGCCCCCCAAACAGGCCCCCGAAAACGCTACATAGAGCAAAATGTCTGAAATAGCCCAAAAAAAAATCGGCCTGGATTTTGTCCCAACCACTTCTACCCGGTATTAGACCTTCCCAGGAATGCCCCAAGACACGGCAACCCACCCGCCAAGAAGCATAACACCCCCAAACAGGCCAAAAGCAAAATCTCATACTTGCAATATTTCTGGGCCTTCGGTCCAAACGCGCTGCGTAGCTAGGCCATAAGTCGGGGTTGGCACGACGGATTTCCTGAAAAGCAAATGCAATCAAGATTAGAGTGTCCCAGCAGTGCTCCCAGACCACGAAACTCACCCACAAACACCAGGAAGCCCCCCAAACAGGCCCCCGAAAACGCTACATAGAGCAAAATGTCTGAAATAGCCCAAAAAAAAATCGGCCTGGATTTTGTCCCAACCACTTCTACCCGGTATTAGACCTTCCCAGGAATGCCCCAAGACACGGCAACCCACCCGCCAAGAAGCATAACACCCCCAAACAGGCCAAAAGCAAAATCTCATACTTGCAATATTTCTGGGCCTTCGGTCCAAACGCGCTGCGTAGCTAGGCCATAAGTCGGGGTTGGCACGACGGATTTCCTGAAAAGCAAATGCAATCAAGATTAGAGTGTCCCAGCAGTGCTCCCAGACCACGAAACTCACCCGCAAACACCAGGAAGCCCCCCAAACAGGCCCCCGAAAACGCTACATAGAGCAAAATGTCTGAAATAGCCCAAAAAAAAATCGGCCTGGATTTTGTCCCAACCACTTCTACCCGGTATTAGACCTTCCCAGGAATGCCCCAAGACACGGCAACCCACCCGCCAAGAAGCATAACACCCCCAAACAGGCCAAAAGCAAAATCTCATACTTGCAATATTTCTGGGCCTTCGGTCCAAACGCGCTGCGTAGCTAGGCCATAAGTCGGGGTTGGCACGACGGATTTCCTGAAAAGCAAATGCAATCAAGATTAGAGTGTCCCAGCAGTGCTCCCAGACCACGAAACTCACCCACAAACACCAGGAAGCCCCCCAAACAGGCCCCCGAAAACGCTACATAGAGCAAAATGTCTGAAATAGCCCAAAAAAAAATCGGCCTGGATTTTGTCCCAACCACTTCTACCCGGTATTAGACCTTCCCAGGAATGCCCCAAGACACGGCAACCCACCCGCCAAGAAGCATAACACCCCCAAACAGGCCAAAAGCAAAATCTCATACTTGCAATATTTCTGGGCCTTCGGTCCAAACGCGCTGCGTAGCTAGGCCATAAGTCGGGGTTGGCACGACGGATTTCCTGAAAAGCAAATGCAATCAAGATTAGAGTGTCCCAGCAGTGCTCCCAGACCACGAAACTCACCCGCAAACACCAGGAAGCCCCCCAAACAGGCCCCCGAAAACGCTACATAGAGCAAAATGTCTGAAATAGCCCCAAAAAAAATCGGCCTGGATTTTGTCCCAACCACTTCTACCCGGTATTAGACCTTCCCAGGAATGCCCCAAGACACGGCAACCCACCCGCCAAGAAGCATAACACCCCCAAACAGGCCAAAAGCAAAATCTCATACTTGCAATATTTCTGGGCCTTCGGTCCAAACGCGCTGCGTAGCTAGGCCATAAGTCGGGGTTGGCACGACGGATTTCCTGAAAAGCAAATGCAATCAAGATTAGAGTGTCCCAGCAGTGCTCCCAGACCACGAAACTCACCCACAAACACCAGGAAGCCCCCCAAACAGGCCCCCGAAAACGCTACATAGAGCAAAATGTCTGAAATAGCCCAAAAAAAAATCGGCCTGGATTTTGTCCCAACCACTTCTACCCGGTATTAGACCTTCCCAGGAATGCCCCAAGACACGGCAACCCACCCGCCAAGAAGCATAACACCCCCAAACAGGCCAAAAGCAAAATCTCATACTTGCAATATTTCTGGGCCTTCGGTCCAAACGCGCTGCGTAGCTAGGCCATAAGTCGGGGTTGGCACGACGGATTTCCTGAAAAGCAAATGCAATCAAGATTAGAGTGTCCCAGCAATGCTCTCAGACCACGAAACTCACCCACAAACAGACGGAACCCCCCCTAAGAGCACCTCAAAGGCAAGCAAGTCATCAAAAACACAAAAAAATTTCCGCCTCGGATTTGGCACAAACCACTTTTAGTGCTTCCCAGCAATGGCCCCAGACCCGTCAACTC
This sequence comes from Lissotriton vulgaris, assembly GCF_964263255.1. NCBI lineage: Eukaryota > Metazoa > Chordata > Amphibia > Caudata > Salamandridae > Lissotriton > Lissotriton vulgaris. The sequence goes on from NC_141693.1 coordinate 1,298,152,487, forward strand.
ACCTGCAAAGAGGTAGAACAACACCCCCACAAGTGCTGAGTCTTTCTTCATTGGGCGTAAACCAGCCCTCTGCTTTGATGGAAATAGGAGTCTGGACTCTGGAGGAGGAGGATAGAGGAGCATGTTCTTCTGAACTTGTGAACCTGAGGAATGCAGACTGCGGCACCTTCAAATAAATTAGCAAACAAGTGAAGACAGTTCTGCTGATGGGCTTGTCTTTGTGATTATCTGATTAAAGTTTGAATTATATTAACTGTGCACAACAAAGAAAGACAGACACACAGGAATAAAAGTGAATAAGGATGAAAAAGAAAGTTATTGATTCGTTGTCTCATTTTCAGGGCTCAAAGTCGGTATCACGGTCCAGGAATAAGAATAAGGCTTCGTCATCATACTCTGCGAATTCAGCCCGGGTGAGGTCAGTGCCACCTGACAGAGTAGAAATTCCCTCATCTATGGTGCTGGCCACCTCCTCTTCATCCGGCACGCTCTCTCGTACTCTTATATCTGGTGGTATGAGGTGCTGATTCATCTTGATCATTGTTAACCTCTCCACATTTTTGGGCGAGAGGCGGCTCCGTTTGGGAGTTACAATCCCACCAGCCGCACTGAAAACCCGTTCAGAAGACACACTTGCGAGTGGGCAAGACAAGTAGTTTAAAGCCAGGTTGGTGAGCTGTGGCCACAATTCTTTTTTCCCATGCCAATACGCCAATGGGTCAGAATTAACATAGACCTCTGTGGAGTCATTCAGATAGTCCTTCACCATCGACTCAAGGTCCTCCTCCAAGGTTCCTCCACTTTGCGTAGCTCTTGCTGTGCCTCTGACCTTTTGAGAACCAAACCCACGCAGAGCTAGCCAATCCTCTTCAGCCTCCAATGTTTCTGTTGTCTTTCGTGCAGATGATCCGGTTGCCGGTGTCTTTAACGGCTGAGAGGTCACTTGTGCCACAGCCACAGGTGCAGAAGTGGATTGTTTTGACTGGGGATGGCCTGCTGATGTACTGCCATTTCCTTCAATTTCCAGCCGTTCTGTTTCAAACTTCTTGGCTGACAAGGCTAGCCAACGTTTGTACTTTGTAACATCTTCATCAGCAAAAGGAAAGAATGCTCTGCCTGCCAGCGCCTTTTTGTAGCGTGGATCCAGAATAGTAGCACAAATGTAATGCTGTTCTGAGTGGATCTTTTGAAGACGTTCATCACCTTGTAGGAGCTCTAATAATTTCTCAGCCAGAAGCAAAGAGTCTTTCTTTTTGTCATCTTTTCGAAACACAGAACACACCTCCTTCAGTTGGTCCTCCAGCATGTACAACAATGGGATAGCTTTTCCCAAATTAGAGTCCTCCTTGCTGACTGCACGTGTGAAGACCTCAAAAGGACGAAGCATGCGTGTTAGGCTTTCAACTATGTTCCATTGCGGCCCACCCATCCTCAGCTCCTCTATACCCTCTTTCAAAAAATATTGATCGAGTTGCGTATACTGCTCATACAGACGCTCAAGCATGTAGAAGGTTGAGTTCCAACGTGTTACCACCTCCTGGATGAGTGCTTTCACTGGCATTTGACTTTGATATAGCATGCTCCTCAGCTGCTTGCGGGCCTTAAAAGAATGCCTGAAATGCTTGCAAATTTTTCGGCAGTTCTCCAATACACTGTACGCTGCACTGCGTTTATTACCCAAGAATTTTTGGACAACCAGGTTTATACAGTGCGCCAAACACGGCACTCTGAAATAGTAACCGTCCCTCATGGCCTTAACTATATTGGAGCCATTGTCTGTGGAAACATAACCAACCTTGCGTTTTAGTGGGGACAGACAGTTAAGGACCTTTGTGTTAAAGACATCCAAAATGTTTTCTGCTGTGTGACGTTTCTCCAAACCAAACATGGCTAGTGTTGCATGTTTCCGAGCACCTTTAAAAACAATGTTAGTGTCAACACCTGAGTTTAGCTTTGCTTTAGCCCCTGAAAAAGAGACCCAGTGTGCAGTGATGCACATGTAATCAGCGCCTGCGCCACTGGTCCACATGTCTGTTGTCAGATGTATAGTGTGAACAGCACTCTTCTGCAAAGCTTCCCCAATCACCTTCAGAACATCTTCATGTAGTGCTGGAACCGCAACTCGGGCAAAATAGAACCGGCTAGGAACCTTCCATTTAGGGCAGAGCGCTGTCACTAATTCTAGAAAACCAACCCCTTCTACAAAAGAAAAAGGGAGAAGGTCCAGAGCTAGCATTTTAGCCAGCTTAGTGTTATACAGACGGGTCATTGGGTGGTTGCGTTCATATTGCGCTTCTGTAAACAACATCTTTTTAATGTTGCCCTGGACCAATGATTTACGGGATGATGATGATCTCTTCGACCCAGTTACGCTCGCTGATGAACTTTTCCGCATTGATGTCTCACTCTCTCCCACACTCTTAGTGTGGCTCCCATGGGGTGTGCTGCTGACATGGGAACTGGGTGTAAGTGAAGTGTTTGAATCGTCTTCTACCTCCTCGTCATCAGCAGATGACAAATCAACGTTTTCATTACGTGCAATTCCGGCTTTCTTGACCGCCTCTAGGTGCGGAAACCATTCGACAGGGTGCCTTCTCTCAAGATGACCTCTCTGGCCTCCGGTACCATAGTTAGAACCAAGCTTACCACGACTAAATCGAAGCTTACAAAGGCTACAAATGGCTATGTTTTCCTTTTTTGGGCAAACACTAAAGAAGTCCCAAACTGGAGACTTGAAATGTCTTCGGGGGCCGGAGGAGGCGGCGATACTGGTGGTGGTGGTCCTGCTGCTAATGACAGATGAAGTGGAGGATGTGGATTGCCGAACTTCAGTACGTTTTGCACTTTCACCACCACGAATTGAGGTCGAGGACGAGGTGGGTACCTTCTTGCGAAGAAATATGGAAGCGGTAGGTTTTGGTGTACTACTTAACTCCAAATCTAATGATTCCATTTCCATTGCCTCCTCGCCGACATCATCATCACGCTCAGCAGCTTCTCGGGATAGGGTCAAAATGTCTCTTTGCTGCATGCCCGGTGGGGCTGCAGTGACCTTTGTGATGACTGGCTCGTCGTCATCGTGAGAGGCTTCATCACCAGCAGTATCTGTCACTTCTTGTTGAGCCTCATCACACTCCATAGGTTTGAGTTTTTGGACGACCTTCCTTTTACGCTTAGGTACCGGTGGCAGATCATGGTGTGCCTCTGCCTCACTGTCAGACCGCAGTTGTGGTGGTTCCCAAGACAGATCACTTGCACCAGAACGAGGTGGGCTTGAAGAAGATGTAGACACCCCCCTTGATCTTTTCCTTGCTAGGGATGTGGAAGACAATGAATGATCATCAGGAGGAGTGGCTTCCAATGATACCTCAGCTTCATTGTCGATTTCCAAATGTGCCCCTACTTCGGGGGGAACAACTATTGTGGGCACTTGTGAACGTCCATGCACCTTTGCTTGCGCATCTCCTTTTGCTGCCTCTCCTTCCACATGTACTTGGGCGTGTACTTGCACATGGTGTTGTTGTTGCGGCTGTGGTTGTTCAACACTTGTCAGATGAGTTACAACAACCTGTGTTGATTCAGGGACATTGCTGCTACTTTCTTGCGATGAGCCAACATCACTGGTCGATGGTGATTGGAGAAGTACACTGACTGCCTCTGAAGCACTCAAGGGCTTTGACTTAAGTTGGCGTGGTGGTGGAGGCACTGAACCCAATGGAGCAGGGGTGCTGCTCTCAGGTTGGTCCCCAGCAGATCCTGCTGCTGCAGGCGTACTTTTTTTTTTGCTCCCAAAAAAAGTGGCGGGTGGCACACCAGCCTCCTTGGTAACTTGCTTCTTCTGCTCCTTACTAGCAACTTTCTTGCTAGAGGAGCTACGGAGAACTTTCTTTGGGGCCATCTTCTTCAGAGCAGGTCAGACAGCAGGCCGCAGTTGCACGAATTGTAGAGTTGTCTGAGGCCAGACGTGACGTCGCGTGACGTTATGCTGCACACACACACCGCTGCAGGACTTCTTCCTGGCACTGGTGGTTCTCTTGAGTCTTGTGCACCTAAAAAAAAAGGAAGACAGAGGAACATCAGTTCAGTTATAGAGCACAAAAAAATCGAAAAACACTGCAAAATCAGCACAATCCCAATCCATCCATGCCCTCCATAATGTTTAAATTCAAGACAACCCACAGAAAGACTAGGCCCATGCAAGACTCACTACCCCTGGGCATAAATAAAGGTTGAAAAGTAGGCAAAATGGTTGGAGGCCTAACAACAAAGCCTGCATTCAAAATGGCCACTTGCCTGCCAGCACATGGCCAGTGCCTGTAGCTGCACTCAAAATGGCCACCAGCCACATGGCATGTCCCTCCCCATGAACACCCCCAAAAATCGAAAAACACTGCAAAATCAGCACAATCCCATTCAATCCATGGCCTCCATGATGTTTAAATTCAAGACAACCCACAGAAAGACTAGGCCCATGCTAGACTGAAATACCCCTGGTGAAAAGGCCACAAGTACAGGCCCAAAAATCGAAAAACACTGCAAAATCAGCACAATCCTATTCCATCCATGGCCTCCATGATGTTTAAATTCAAGACAGCCCACAGAAAGACTAGGCCCATGCTAGACTCAAATACCCCTGGTGAAAAGGCCACAAGTACAGGCCCAAAAATCGAAAAACACTGCAAAATCAGCACAATCCTATTCCATCCATGGCCTCCATGATGTTTAAATTCAAGACAACCCACAGAAAGACTAGGCCCATGCTAGACTCAAATACCCCTGGTGAAAAGGCCACAAGTACAGGCCCAAAAATCGAAAAACACTGCAAAATCAGCACAATCCTATTCCATCCATGGCCTCCATGATGTTTAAATTCAAGACAGCCCACAGAAAGACTAGGCCCATGCTAGACTGAAATACCCCTGGTGAAAAGGCCACAAGTACAGGCCCAAAAATCGAAAAACACTGCAAAATCAGCACAATCCCATTCAATCCATGGCCTCCATGATGTTTAAATTCAAGACAACCCACAGAAATACTAGGCCCATGCAAGACTCACTACCCCTGGGCATAAATAAAGGTTGAAAAGTAGGCAAAATGGTTGGAGGCCTAACAACAAAGCCTGCATTCAAAATGGCCACTTGCCTGCCAGCACATGGCCAGTGCCTGTAGCTGCACTCAAAATGGCCACCAGCCACATGGCATGTCCCTCCCCATGAACACCCCCAAAAATCGAAAAACACTGCAAAATCAGCACAATCCCATTCAATCCATGGCCTCCATGATGTTTAAATTCAAGACAACCCACAGAAAGACTAGGCCCATGCTAGACTGAAATACCCCTGGTGAAAAGGCCACAAGTACAGGCCCAAAAATCGAAAAACACTGCAAAATCAGCACAATCCTATTCCATCCATGGCCTCCATGATGTTTAAATTCAAGACAGCCCACAGAAAGACTAGGCCCATGCTAGACTCAAATACCCCTGGTGAAAAGGCCACAAGTACAGGCCCAAAAATCGAAAAACACTGCAAAATCAGCACAATCCTATTCCATCCATGGCCTCCATGATGTTTAAATTCAAGACAGCCCACAGAAAGACTAGGCCCATGCTAGACTCAAATACCCCTGGTGAAAAGGCCACAAGTACAGGCCCAAAAATCGAAAAACACTGCAAAATCAGCACAATCCTATTCCATCCATGGCCTCCATGATGTTTAAATTCAAGACAGCCCACAGAAAGACTAGGCCCATGCTAGACTGAAATACCCCTGGTGAAAAGGCCACAAGTACAGGCCCAAAAATCGAAAAACACTGCAAAATCAGCACAATCCCATTCAATCCATGGCCTCCATGATGTTTAAATTCAAGACAACCCACAGAAAGACTAGGCCCATGCAAGACTCACTACCCCTGGGCATAAATAAAGGTTGAAAAGTAGGCAAAATGGTTGGAGGCCTAACAACAAAGCCTGCATTCAAAATGGCCACTTGCCTGCCAGCACATGGCCAGTGCCTGTAGCTGCACTCAAAATGGCCACCAGCCACATGGCATGTCCCTCCCCATGAACACCCCCAAAAATCGAAAAACACTGCAAAATCAGCACAATCCTATTCCATCCATGGCCTCCATGATGTTTAAATTCAAGACAGCCCACAGAAAGACTAGGCCCATGCTAGACTCAAATACCCCTGGTGAAAAGGCCACAAGTACAGGCCCAAAAATCGAAAAACACTGCAAAATCAGCACAATCCTATTCCATCCATGGCCTCCATGATGTTTAAATTCAAGACAGCCCACAGAAAGACTAGGCCCATGCTAGACTCAAATACCCCTGGTGAAAAGGCCACAAGTACAGGCCCAAAAATCGAAAAACACTGCAAAATCAGCACAATCCCATTCAATCCATGGCCTCCATGATGTTTAAATTCAAGACAACCCACAGAAATACTAGGCCCATGCAAGACTCACTACCCCTGGGCATAAATAAAGGTTGAAAAGTAGGCAAAATGGTTGGAGGCCTAACAACAAAGCCTGCATTCAAAATGGCCACTTGCCTGCCAGCACATGGCCAGTGCCTGTAGCTGCACTCAAAATGGCCACCAGCCACATGGCATGTCCCTCCCCATGAACACCCCCAAAAATCGAAAAACACTGCAAAATCAGCACAATCCCATTCAATCCATGGCCTCCATGATGTTTAAATTCAAGACATCCCACAGAAAGACTAGGCCCATGCTAGACTCAAATACCCCTGGTGAAAAGGCCACAAGTACAGGCCCAAAAATCGAAAAACACTGCAAAATCCGCACAATCCTATTCCATCCATGGCCTCCATGATGTTTAAATTCAAGACAGCCCACAGAAAGACTAGGCCCATGCTAGACTCAAATACCCCTGGTGAAAAGGCCACAAGTACAGGCCCAAAAATCGAAAAACACTGCAAAATCAGCACAATCCCATTCCATCCATGGCCTCCATGATGTTTAAATTCAAGACAGCCCACAGAAAGACTAGGCCCATGCACCACTCACTACCCCTGGTCAAGGCCCCAACAACAGGTCAAAAATCGAAAAACACAAAATTTTACAAAAAAAAAAAATCGAAAAACACAGAAAAATCAGCACAATCCCAATTCATCTATGGCCTCCATGATGTTTAAGTTCAAGACAACCACAGTCCACCCACCACTGAGTACCCCTGGGGAAAAGGCCCCAAAACAGCCCAAAAATCGAAAATCCCAAAATTTTAGTTGCAGCAACTGTAATGCCCCAAACAAACTTACTTGTAAAATTTCTAATCCAACAGTGATCCAAAGAAAGTCAAAAAGGCCTCAAATCCAAAGATCCAGCAGCATCCACAAAAAGTAATCCTTCCAGGTCCACATCCGAATGAAAAGTGACCAGGAGATGGACAAAGCACTGGGAGGAGCCTGCTGAACAGGAACAGGAAGTTGAAGACTATGGGGCACTTCCTTCCTCCCACCCCCCTGCCCCCCTCCCCAAAATGGACTCCTCGCTAAAAAAGTGCAGGCAAATGTCAAACTAAGGAGTTATTCACATAAAAATCATCATTTCTAGAAGGTTTATGCTGCTTGCTGGTGGATTTCTTGTGCAGAATTGCAAATTTATATTTTCGCTCGCCGCATCTCAAATCTCGCAATTGCGAAGTACCGCGAGACGTGATCTCGCCGTACTCGCGTTGACAAACTATCGCTGGCAAGCCGCGATGACGTAATCGCGCTCGCCAATTCCCGCGGGATCACACAGCAAGATCCAAAATGGCGCAGCACTCGCAAACTATCGAAAAAAACAACTCGGCAAACGATGATAAACGCCGCGCGCCGCAAAAATTGTATCACCAACGCCGCACGCCGCCAAAAAAATCCGCTGCGTGCGAATTTGCGGATTTTGCGGGAAATCCGCAAATCTCGCGGATTGCGGATTTCCCGAAAATCCGCAAAATCCGCGAGCGGAACGGATTTTCCGCCCACGCTTAAATGGGATACCTGCAACGTTGTGCACAGTACCGAGCCACCCGCACATTTCTTGGACAATCCTGAGTACAACCCTCGGCAGCACTTACCTGGGTACCAATGGTGCATCCTGGGTGTTTGAGTCCTGGATCGATCAAGGACCTGCAACATCAAGTGAATTCACCTGCGGAGGGGCGGAGTGAACATTGCACCAATCAACATGCAGCAAGGTACATTTAGATGCAGAGCGCCAGCAATTCCCTAAGACACACCATGGCGCTGACGAAGGCCTGATGAGGCCGAAATGCATTCGCCAAACTTAAGAAATAAAGGTGTCGCCTCTAATCCCCTTGTGGCTTCTGCTTCTTTCGTTGGGAGAAGGTTTGCTGCATTTGCTTCACGCACTATCCAGAGGTGCGCTACAGAGGCCCGTCCTTCACAAGCTGGCCTGGTGGTTCTGGCCCCTGCTTCGTCTAGAAGTCTCTTTTGCTCCAAGTATTTGGAAACGCCAGGCACACCGACTAGAACGAGCGGAACTGTAACGGTGCAACGAGGTTATTAACCTCAGCCTGGGCGGGTTGCATCCCTTCCTGCCCCCGGTCGACTGAAACTCGTTCTTGAGGTTGAAGGATTATTAGGGGACCCGAGGGGCACCTTCAACGTCTTTCAATGGGATACCTGCAACGTTGTGCACAGTACCGAGCCACCCGCACATTTCTTGGACAATCCTGAGTACAACCCTCGGCAGCACTTACCTGGGTACCAATGGTGCATCCTGGGTGTTTGAGTCCTGGATCGATCAAGGACCTGCAACATCAAGTGAATTCACCTGCGGAGGGGCGGAGTGAACATTGCACCAATCAACATGCAGCAAGGTACATTTAGATGCAGAGCGCCAGCAATTCCCTAAGACACACCACGGCGCTGACGAAGGCCTGATGAGGCCGAAATGCATTCGCCAAACTTAAGAAATAAAGGTGTCGCCTCTAATCCCCTTGTGGCTTCTGCTTCTTTCGTTGGGAGAAGGTTTGCTGCATATATATATATATATATATATATATATATATATATATATATATATATATATATATATATCTATATATATATATATATCCTCCGCTTGGCTCGCCTTTCCCTCGTAAGGACCTAACTTTACTGAATTTGAATGCTGAGGATGACCATGAAATCACCTTGGAAAACGCCATAACACAAATGGGGGCAGGAACCAGCGGCTTCAAGGCAAAATCAAAGTTTTATCCCCAACTAGCACCTGGAAACAAGATTGACATGTTTCAGGAAGCAGTCATCCATGACCTTTACAAAATAAATATCAAAAACAACAGCAGGAACAACCTGTCAAAAAGTGAAAAGGAAGCCCTAATCGCACTGCGCAAAAATGAAACCTTTGAAATCAAAACAGCTGATAAAGGTGGCAACATTGTTTTATGGGACCGAAAATTATATATTGCGGAAGCACTGGAACAACTGAATAATCCACAGCATTATGAAAAACTGAACACCAATCCTATCGACAACATCAAAAGAGAATTGGACAGGAAAATAAACCAGTGGGAAAAGGATGAACTTTTAGATCTTGACGAGAAAAAGTATTTGACAGTGGATTTTCCCAAAACAGCCACGGTATACTTTCTGCCCAAGATCCACAAAAATGCCACTAAACCACCAGGGAGGCCGATTGTCTCGGCAAACGGATCCTTGTTGGAACCTTTATCCAATTTCATCGATTTCTACCTGAATCCCTATGTGAAACGCCTAAAATCATATATAAAGGACACCACCGACTTCCTATGTCACCTAAAACAAATTGAATGGCAACCAGACTACATCATGATCACAATGGATGTAGTCTCATTGTACACAAACATTGACAATGTTATGGGTATCGGGGCCTGCAAACACATTTTTATGGATAGAAACATCCATTATCAACATCACAGCAACATGCTTTTGGAAATGATCCAGTACCTGCTATGCAATAACATCTTCATGTTCGGCGAGACAGTATATAAACAAAAAAATGGAGCCGCCATGGGCTTTTCATTTAGCCCAAACTACGCCTGCACCGCCATTGGATGGTGGGAGGAAAAGATTGCATGGGATGAGAGCCTTCAACCATTCACACAGCACATTAAGGTCTGGAAGAGATTCATAGACGATCTGTTTATTGTATGGAATGGAGGAGAGGAGAAATTCCTGGAATATTTCCAGATCCTAAACACCAAAACACCGGGCATAAAATTCACCCACAACATCAATAAGGACAAAGCCATTTTTCTGGATACTGAGATATACATTAAAGACAACCGGATAGAAACCACCCTTCATCGTAAAAATACTGCAACAAATGCAACTTTGGAGGCAACGAGCTTTCATCAAAAATCACTCATATCCAGTATCCCGTATGGGGAATTCTTACGCCTGAGAAGAATATGCAGCGAGGAACAAGAGTGGCAAAAGCAGAGCAAAAATGCCATGCAACGCTTCCATAAAAGACAGTACAATCAACAAACCACATGGAAGTGCTGGGAAAGGGCGAACCAAACTAAAAGAGATGATTGCCTAACACCGAAAGAAGCCCAAATATCAACTGAGGAAGAACCAATCAGATTCATTACAGATTACAGCAGTGAAGCAAAGCAGTTAAACCAAATACTCAAAAGAAATTGGAAGCTCCTACAATTAGACCCAGTAGTAGGCAAAAGAATGGGAAACCATCCCATCCTAACATACAGAAGGGCCAGAAATCTTCAGGACCAGCTGATCCATAGTCACTTTCAACCGAACAGAAAAGGAAAACCGTGGCTACAGACCAAAGGTTTTATAAAATGTTATAATTGCAAGGTCTGCGAAATTGCAAAACCAACTACAACAATAACAATGCCAAACAATAAAAGCTGGAAAATCCAAGAATGCATCACCTGCAACAGCAAATACACTGTGTATATGATTGAGTGTCCTTGCAAATTAAGGTACATAGGAAGTACAATCTGCGAGCTCAAAAAACGGATATTGGAACACGTTCGGGCTACTGTCCACAAGGACAGAGCCAACGCAATTGCAAAGCACATGGAACTGAGTCACAATGGTGATTGGAAACAACTTCGCTTTTGGGGCATTGAAACCATGAATTTGTCAGTAAGGGGTGGCCACCATGAGAAATCCCTTCGACAGAAAGAATCCAAGCACATTTTGAGCTTCAGGACAATGACACCTTTTGGGCTAAACCAGTCAGAGGAACTGTACATACATTTGTAAATATCACTGAAGAAATCCGACAACTATGAACTTCTGAACCTTTCATACAATGTCATCCCGCTACCATGATTCACTTGAACACAACATTTTGTCCCCACACTTACCACCACCTCACACATTTTTTCACCCTTGTAAATAACTCACAGTCCTAATAGATTAATTTGTCTTGGTTCCCAATAAGTTTGCCCACTGGAGGGCTGTACTTGAACATAGAGACTCAAAGGGTAATTCATGAATAGCCCACTGGAGGGCAGTATCCTCAGTTTGATCACTAATTGTACTGCATTGCACTATATGTTATCAGGAATGATGAACGTCAATAGATTACCCTATTTCACAACTTAAATTTTGACAAATGAATTGTATTATGTATGGGTACAACGTTAAATTCCCCCTAATTCTGTTTTTTTTAAAAAAACCTTGGCTCTAAACTGAGAAACCATTGGAACGGCCAAAAACTACAGGTCCCAAAATGCCTAGCATAAGTGGGTGGGCTTAGCCAAAAAGAAGGTGTGTTTTGAAAAAATACGTTGTCCCCTTTAAAACTGTGAGTGTCCAGCACTAAACTGACCGTGACCAAGGCAGCGGACGCTGCCGAAACGCGTCGGTTGTTTTTTGTTTGAAACCCCCCCATGGATCTATAAGCAAAAATAAACATCTCCAAATGAACTAAGCAACTGGTAGTCCGTTCCTTTCTGCGACTCCACGTCCCCGGCAATCGGGGAAACCTTGTTGATATATATATATATACATACACTGAATTTCTCGCATGCAGCCCTGCTTGCAAAGATTGACCGCACTCCAGGTAAATCCACATATTTTTATTTATGCTGACATTTTTCAACCATAAGGTATTTGTTAAATCATTGGAAATATTGTAACAGTGCGCCCTATTTACTTCAGAAAACAACTGTTACCAAGTGCATGAACATAGGAAAAAGACTTTTGCGATACAGGAAATCCATGCTTCTCAGGCAAAGAAAAAAGACTCCCAAAGTCAAAATACATTTTGTGCAAATAAAACATAATGTATGCAAGCAAAGTAAAAGGAAACTTTTCAGAAGAGCTAACTCTTTAAACATGTACTGTATATGAATACCTATTGTGATGCACTTCTCTTAATGCCCTATAAAAAATATATTTTCGAGTGGAAGAGTCAAGTGACTGAACTAAGCGCACACCGGTAATGGTAGCCTGAAGGGCCTGGTCCCAGTAAGGGGGTGGGTATGGGGGTTCTACAGGTCAAGTGACCGATGAAAACATAGAAGTTGTGGAGAATGTACCAAGCAAAAAATGATGTATTCTAACTACCCCATGCTAACTAATCAATACAACAATTGAATGGGAGATGAGGGCTAGACAAATTACCAGTGCACGCAAGTCAAGGGCTGTGATTTTGAGGAACTGCTAGAACAACATAGTGGCAAAACATTTGGAAGGTAGTGCTACCTCGCCCCGTCCTCTCGCAATCTGTGACCATCTGGACCCTCTCCACAGTGGTCGCTCCCATCGCGCTGTGCCTCCCAACAGACGCTTTGCTCCCTGCTGCCTGATTGCCCTGATTGAGCGCCTCGAAGTGCACCCAGCGCCTGGTATCGTTCACATTGATTGTTTGCCTGCTGCCTGCTTGCCCTATAAGAGCGTATTTCGCGCCTGATATCGTTTGCTTGCCTTTCATAATTCCTGTACATTGGCCTTGCATTGCTGGGAAGGTAAAAAGTGCCTGCACAGTGTTTAAATTATTTCTGTACCTTATCTCGCACTCCGGCTGTGCCCCACTTTCGTTTCAGGTACCGGGCTGCCATTTTGTGGAGTGTTTGTTTACCTCTGTGAGCCCGTGTCTCCTCCCAGCTCCCGCCTCCCAGCTGCCCCTCCCACCCACGAGTACAGCTACCTCGCCCCGTCCTCTCGCAATCTGTGACCATCTGGACCCTCTCCACAGTGGTCGCTCCCATCGCGCTGTGCCTCCCAACAGACGCTTTGCTCCCTGCTGCCTGATTGCCCTGATTGAGAGCCTCGAAGTGCACCCAGCGCCTGGTATCGTTCACATTGATTGTTTGCCTGCTGCCTGCTTGCCCTATAAGAGCGTATTTCGCGCCTGATATTGTTTGCTTGCCTTTCATAATTCCTGTACATTGGCCTTGCATTGCGGGGAAGGTAAACAGTGCCTGCACAGTGTTTAAATTATTTCTGTACCTTATCTCGCACTCCGGCTGTGCCCCAGTTTCGTTTCAGGTACCGGGCTGCCATTTTGTGGAGTGTTTGTTTACCTCTGTGAGCCTGTGTCTCCTCCCAGCTCCCGCCTCCCAGCTGCCCCTCCCACGCTCCGCCCCCCTCCACTCTTCATTTAAGGCAGATGCACCAACGCGCAGCGTCCACGCGCTACGGCCGCGCCGAAGGTGTGCCAAAGGTAAGCCCGTCTACGCCCGTCCGCGCCTGGCCCACGCCTATCGCCAGACCACCTGGCCCCCATGTCTCCCTATCCTCTAGAGTCACTTATGATGCCGCTACTCTCCTCGCCCTCAACCCCGGACGCTCACCACAATGCTGCGCAGTCACCCGAAGATGTACCCACGGCCCTTTTGCTTGCCTCTCCTGCAAGTTCAACTGCCTCAGGACCCTCACCAAACCCACTTCCTCCTCTCACAGCTCCGAACCCAACCGCCTGAACTGCATCCTACTAAACACCCGCTCGGTCCACAGACATGCAACAGAACTCTGGGACCTAATCGACACTGCGTCACCTGACATCGCCTTCCTCACTGAAACATGGATGAACGCTTCCTCTGCTCCCGACATCGCCATCGCCATACCGGACGCTTACAAGATTATTCGAAAAGACCGCACCAATCAAACTGGTGGAGGCATCGCCATCGTCCACAGAAATACCATAAAAATCACAACCAGCTCCGAGGACAGTCTTGCAAACGCCGAACATCTCCACTTTCAGATCCACACCGACCCCAGAACCACCCTTAGAGGCACCCTCATCTACAGGCCCCCAGGTACCCGCACTCATTTCAGCGATGACATCACGGACTTCGTCAGCCCACATGCCCTCGCCTCCGAGAACTACATTCTCCTAGGAGACCTCAACTACCACCTTGAAAACACACTCGACAGCAACACCACCACCCTTCTGGACAACCTGGCCAATCTCAGACTCAAACAACTTGTTGACACCCCCACTCACACAGCCGGACACACACTCGACCCTATCTTCACCTCCAGCAAGCACATCTCCTTCGATTGCACTACAGCTCTCCACTGGAGGGATCACAGCTGTGTTCACTTCAGCTACATAACCACCCTGACCCACAACCGTCCACAACCCATTCCCCGAAGAAACTGGAACAAAATCACCACCGACCAACTCCTCACATCACTCAACCAAAACCCTCCCACCCTAGCAACGGACCCAAACCAAGCGGCCACCAACCTCAGGCAATGGATTACCCACAGTGCGAACGAATTAGCTCCCCTGAAAAAGCCCCAGTTGAAATCAGCCAACAAAAAGACTCCCTGGTTCAATGATGAACTTAAAAAATCCAAGAAGCTATGCCGCACCATGGAGAAGAATTGGAGAAAAAACCCAACCTCAGACAACATGGCCTCCCTCAAGACAGCCACCCGCAAACACCACCAACTGATTCGATCCGCCAAGAAATCAGCATTCAAGGATCGTCTCGACAACAATTCTCACAACAGCAAGGAACTCTTCAATATCGTCAAAGAACTCACTAACCCCACCGCAGCATCCAACGACATCACTCCCTCCCAAGACCTCTGCGATGCGCTATCCTCTTTCTTCTACAACAAAATTGCCGACATCCACAACAGCTTCAAGAATACTCCCAGTGATCAACCCGCCCCACCCCGTTCAGATCCCACTCCTCCAACCAACAACCTCAGCGCCTGGAACCCAATCACCACTGAAGACACCATTCGCCTCATGAACTCAATCCACTCTGGCTCGCCCTCTGACCCCTGTCCCCACCACATCTTCAACAAAGCTAACTCCATCATCGCACCCCAACTCCGCAATGTCATCAACTGCTCTTTTAACTCTGCCACCTTTCCAGAAATCTGGAAACATGCCAAACTCAGCGCCCTTCTGAAAAAACCCACAGCAGATCCCTCAGAACTGAAAAACTACCGACCCATATCCCTCCTCCCTTTCCCGGCCAAAGTCATCGAGAAAGCCGTCAACAGCCAACTCGCCGCCTTCCTTGAATCCAACAACTCCCTTGATCCATCTCAGTCCGGATTTCGGGCCAAACACAGCACCGAAACCGCCCTCATTGCAGTGACCGACGACATCCGAACACTCCTGGACAAAGAAGAAACAGTGGCCCTCATCCTACTCGACCTATCCGCCGCTTTCGACACAGTCTGCAACAGCACCCTTATACAACGCCTCAGCAACATCGGCATACAAGGAAAAGCCTTGGACTGGATCATCTCGTTCCTAGCTGGGAGAACTCAGAGAGTCCGACTTCCCCCATTCTACTCAGATTCCACCGAAGTCATCTGCGGCATACCTCAAGGATCCTCACTCAGTCCCACCCTCTTCAACGTCTACATGAGTCCTCTCGCCTCTATCGCGCGTCATCACAACCTCAACATCATCTCTTACGCCGACGACACCCAGCTAATCCTCTCCCTCACCAAAGACCCCAACACCGCCAAAACCAATCTTCACGAAGGCATGAAAGAAGTAGCCGAATGGATGAAACAGAGCCACCTAAAACTCAACTCAGACAAAACGGAGGTGCTCATCCTAGGATCCTCCCCCTCAGCCTGGGAAGACTCCTGGTGGCCTTCCTCTCTGGGCACAGCACCCACACCCACAGACCATGCACTTAACCTTGGCTTCATTCTAGACTCCTCTCTCTCAATGTCCAGACAAGTCAACGCCGTCTCATCCTCCTGCTTCAACGTCCTTCGCATTCTCAAAAAGATCTTCCGCTGGATCCCCCTCGAGACAAGAAAGACTGTCACCCATGCACTGGTCACGAGTCGACTAGATTATGGCAACACACTCTACGCCGGAATTACAACAAAATTACAGAAAAAACTCCAGCGCATCCAAAACGCGTCAGCGAGACTCATATTAGACATCCCGCGTCAAGAGCACATCACCGGACACCTAAAAGACCTCCACTGGCTTCCCGTCAACAAAAGAATTACTTTCCGCCTTCTCACCCACGCACACAAGGCCCTTTATAATCTAGGACCCGAATGCCTCAACACTCAACTGTCCTTCTACAATCCCACCCGCCAACTAAGATCATCTAATCAAGCCCTCGCTTCTCCTTCCTAGCTGCCAAGACCTGGAACTCACTCCCCACCCACCTCCGCCTTAATCAGAACCACATTTCCTTCAGAAAAGAACTGAAAACCTGGCTTTTCGACAAATAACGTACCCCTCCCTCTAGCGCCTTGAGACCCTCTGGGTGAGCAGCGCGCTATACAAATTCCTGAACTTGAACTTGTGAGTGAAATACAAGATTACAGGCTAAATTCAATGAGCTCCTAATACGCAAACTAAAAGAAGGGGGATATTATCTTCTTTGTGAAGGGTGGAATGTATTCATAAACACACATATATATATATATATATATATATATATATATATATATATATATATATATATATATATATATATATATATAAAAAATCCGCGAGAATTCGCAGATTTTGCGGGTTCCGAGTTCGCAAATTCGCAAAAATTTGCGAACGCCAGATTCGCAAAATTTGCCCATGCTTAGTGGCCACTACTATCACCATCAACGTTCGCCCAACATGGAAAGGCCCACACAGGAGTAAGTATTACCACAATTTTAATGGAGGTTGTGGCGTCATTGCAGGAAAGAAACTTCGCATTGATTCATAGTCCAAAAACCGACGCGTTTCGTGCTTAAGAGCACTTCATCATGGGTTGCAGGGGTCGGTAAAATGCTCGTGATGAGCCGGCAGTTTGTTCAGGCAGCTAGTTATGTATCATAGTCACTGCCCTGATGGGCGTGGCCACCCTGTGGCCTCGTGGTCATTGTAGTGCCTGCTTTTCCCTCCAGTGAGTCTCCGCTTCACAGCACTAATGTCTCGACATTAATCCCAAGTGGGTCTGCGCTGTTCCAGTCCTGCAGTGCACCACACTTCATAACTCCCATTACCGGCTCCCATCCTTGGTGCTGCAGCGTTTACCGTCACAGCAGGGCTGCATTCACAGCGGGGCACTTTCTGTGGCCCAGACGTGGCCGCTACAATCACCATTAACGTTCACCCAACATGGATAGGCCCACACAGGAGTAAGTATTACCACAATTTTAATGAAGGTTGTGGCGTCATTGCAGGAAAGAAACTTTACATTGATTCAAAGTCCCAAAACCGACACGTTTCGTGCTTAAGAGTACTTCATCATGGGTTGCAGGGGTCGGTAAAATGCTCGTGATAAGCCGGCAGTTTGTTCAGGCAGCTAGTTATATATCATAGTCACCGCCCTGATGGGCGTGGCCACCCCGTGGCCTCGTGGTCATTGTAGTGCCTGCTTTTCCCTCCAGTGAGTCTCTGCTTCACAGCACTAATGTCTCGACATTAATCCCAAGTAGGTCTGCGCTGTTCCAGTCCTGCAGTGCACCACACTTCATAACTCCCATTACCGGCTCCCATCCTTGGCGCTGCAGCGTTTACCGTCACAGCAGGGCTGCATTCACAGCGGGGCACTTTCCGCAGCCCAGACGTGGCCGCTACTATAACCATCAACGTTCGCCCAACATGGAAAGGCCCACACAGGAGTAAGAATTACCACAATTTTAATGGAGTTTGTGGCGTCATTGCCGGAAAGAAACTTCGCATTGATTCATAGTCCCAAAACCGACGCGTTTCGTGCTTAAGAGCACTTCATCATGGGTTGCAGGGATCGGTAAAATGCTCGTGATAAGCCGGCAGTTTGTTCAGGCAGCTAGTTATATATCATAGTCACCGCCCTGATGGGCGTGGCCACCCCGTGGCCTCGTGGTCATTGTAGTGCCTGCTTATCCCTCCAGTGAGATAGTAGCGGCCACGTCTGGGACGCGGAAAGTGCCCCGCTGTGAATGCAGCCCTGCTGTGACGGTAAACGCTGCAGCGCCAAGGATGGGAGCCGGTAATGGGAGTTATGAAGTGTGGTGCACTGCAGGACTGGAACAGCGCAGACCCACTTGGGATTAATGTCGAGACATTAGTGCTGTGAAGCGGAGACTCACTGGAGGGAAAAGCAGGCACTACAATGACCACGAGGCCACGGGGTGGCCACGCCCATCAGGGCAGTGTCTGTGATATATGACTAGCTGCCTGAACAAACTACCGGCTTATCACGAGCATTTTACCGACCCCTGCAAGCCATGATGAAGTGCTCTTAAGCACAAAACGCGTCCGTTTTGGGACTATGAATCAATGCGAAGTTTCTTTCCTGCAATGACGCCACAACCACCATTAAAATTGTGGTAATACTTACTCCTGTGTGGGCCTTTCCATGTTGGGCGAACGTTGATGGTGATAGTGGTGGCCACTAAGCATGGGCGAATTTTGCGAATCTGGCGTTCGCTAAATTTTGCGAATTTGCAAAATCGCAATCCGCAAAATCCGCGAATTCTCGCGGATTTTTTTTTTTGTGTTCGCAAGGGTTTCTGCCAGTTCGCGAGGATTTGGTACTAGTTCGCAATTGCGAACTTACTTGTCGGCTCTCAACGGTCGCGACTATGTTGTTTCTACGTCTGGTTCATCATCACAGCCTCCCAGCACCCTCTGTTTCACCACTGCCACCCTCTCTTTGACCCATGCCACCCTCTGTTACATCAATGCCACCCTCTGGTTCATCATCACTGTAGATGATGGGGGGGGAAAGCAAGCACACCTGCCCTGCTTCAAATGACATGAATTAATTTGGGGTTAGTTTATTAATGTGTCACTGTTTTAGAATTCCAGGTCTGGCACCTGCTTCCTTATCAGTAATTTGCTTTCTTTTGCAGTGCAATTTTTTTTCCAGGACCTTTGTGGGCTACTTCTAGCTATTCTATGAGCCTGCTGTGAGGGTCAGAGCAGGGTCATACAATTGTTGCAACTAGCAACTGAACTCTGGAGGGGCCCCAGTCAGGAAGCACTACAGTAAATTGTTACTAATGATGAGTTTGAACTCTTGCACCTGCCGATTGCTTTCAGTTTTGCAAAACTCGTTTTTCTGCAATTTCGCGGGATTCGCGGGGCGCGAACACGCGCGAGATCGGATTCGGAAGCCGCGAATTCGTGCGAATATGCGATTTCTTTTTTTGCGGCGTGTTAGTTCACAAGGTTTTGTGCGTTTTCACGAGCCGCTTGTAGCGCAAGGCGCGAAGTTACCCTCGCGGTCGTTCAAGGGCGCGGCCATCTTGTTTGCATGACGTATTTCCGTTTCCGGGCGCGAAGTGTAATCTCGCAAAGTGTGCGGCTCGCCAGTACAATTTTGCGAGTGTTCGCGAGGAACATCTCGCGCGAACTTACCCGCGCGGTCGTGAACGGGCGCGGCCATCTTGTTTCTCATTCATTGCTATGGTTCTGGGCATGCTTCTTGTATCCTCTCTAAATCTGTGCCATCCTTTGCTTGCTTGAAGTTTTTTTTGATCTATTTTACTTATTATCTACCCCTCTGTTTTTCTAGCCCTATATTATTGTGTTTACTGCTACTTTTTGTTAATTTTAAACTACTTTTTTAAACTCTTTTCTTTTCTTCTCTTCCCTATTCTATTTTCTTTATTCCTTTCCGCCCAGACCATGGTGAAGGGAGCCAGGAAGCATCCAGAGAAGGGGAAGGGTCCCGCACCCCATGCCCGGCTCCCGTGCGGGCGTTTGAGGGGGGAGACAGTCGCACCCCGGGAGATTTTCAGCCCGGAGGAAGTGGGCGCACTACTGTTCTATGTACAGCGCCACCTCCCCAGGACCATAATGGCAGGCGGCAAGATCGGAGGCGGGTACGGGATGCGGGATTGCCAGAAGCGGTGGGATAAGGTGTGCCGGGCCATGTACCACCACTCTCGGGTCCGGCGCACCTACAGCCAGGCCACCCACCGCTGGACGGATGTCCTGACCCGTGAACGAGATCTGCTCGACCTGCTTGGCCTCGAGATCCCCGGGCTTGGTGAGTAGTAGTAGTAGCTATTTCTTTACCACTCTGTTTTCTCCTGCTGTGTTATTATATTGCAATTTTGTTTTTTTACCAAGAGCAATAATGCTGCTCATTACATTGTAGGTATATTATATTTCAAAATCTTCTGTGCATTTCAGGTGCACTGCTCTCTTTCTCAGTAGTGTTGCTACTATGCTTATTTGTTTCCGATTTTGTGTTTATTTCATTGGCCAGTGAAATTATGTACGAGTGTAGTTTAAAGAACTTCGTAATGCTACACACTAAGGTTCAGATGTTTAATTACCGGCGCATCCCTGCAAAGTAGCAGGGATGCGCCAGTAATTGTGCGCCACGCCACTATCACCCATGGTGCGCCGTATTGACAATGCGGCGCACCATGGGCCCAAAACGTCACCAAAGCTTTACGCATCTGTGCCGTAAGGGCGGCGCATTGCTGGAGTTGCGTCGCAACGATGGCGCAGCTCCATCAATGCTCTGGGGTGCCCTATCTCCCCAAAGCTGCGTCAAGCCGTACGTCTGCTTCAAGCAGGCGCAGGGTTTGAGTCACGCATCATTGTCTTTAAAGTGAGTGATTGAAATCTTGTAGATTTCCCTCAGCCACTTTTAGGATGCGTTCCTGCGCAGGAACGCCCTCCCTTGCGCCGGAACGCCCCCTGATGGCGCAGGGCTTTACAACATGATGCATCTACCATATGCGTCACATTCTTAATATACGCCGCACCATTGCGCCTCTTTTGTGCTGCCGCTGTGTCAAAAAAGTCACGCAACAATAGAGCAAAAGAGCCGCAAGGGGCTTCTAAATCAGCCCCTACAGACTCAAGTCCAGTCCTTCCTTTGTACACATGGCGATAAGAAGAAATAGTGGCGGTGGATTGATAGCTTGAGTATTTTAATGACTGGTTAATGTAGCAGGAAACTTTAGTGTTGTCGCTGATCTGCAATCACGGTGGACTTTGGCTGTCACTTCGCGTGCTGCGGACTGCTGCCTGCCAATCCTAGGCAAACCTTTTTAGTACTTTGTGTAGTGAGTTACATAAGAAGTTTACAATTCGACGGTCCGCAAATCAAGCAATACTAATAACGTAGTAGACCACATGAGATTGGTCAATAATATATCCCGTTGAATAGTTGTCTATTTGCTATTTCGCCAAAATATTTTGTTAGTTCTTTTGAAATGTTTGATTTGGTTGACAAATATCATCCATGTTTTCTGTTTTTCTTTCTTTCATGTTGTACATCAGCTTCCCCCAGGGGCAAGAGGAGGACACAGGAGGAGGAGGAGGAGGAGGGTGCTGTTGAGGATGCAGGGCAGGATCGGGCAGGCGAGGGCTCCTTTGCTGGCCCCAGTAAGTTTTAATTTTAATATAGAGTACTTATTTTTTCCCAGCGTTCCTCATTCGATTTTTTCTAAATCGTCTTTGATATTCTTGTAGACTGGATCGAAATTCCTATCCTGCCTCGACTATGACTCCGTGTGGTATTACTAGATTATTCTTATTAGTCTGTCTGTGTAGCTAACTAAGATTGCACATTTGGCAATTCCATTGGACTCCCATTCTAGTCAGCAATAGCTCTATGCACAGAGTGCAGTCCTCTGGGATTGTCCATAATGTCTTTTCAAGTCTTCCAAATGTTTATGCTTTGACAATTGCCAACAATAAAAAGGTGAATGAGCTCCAAGAAAGAATAAGATACTACTTTATTTTGGTTTGGATAGGAGGACAATCCATTCTACTACTTTTGCAGGGACAAATCTGCACAAACAGAACTATGGACACTAAATAATGCATTGCTTAGCTTATCAATTATAATAGGTGCTGTTAGACTTTCCACATATCTCAGTGATAACAGACTTTGTAGTTGAACCCCCAATCTCCTTACTGACTAGATAGTGTGGCAGAGTCATTTAGCTCCCAAAGTCACCGATGATTATGATTATTCCCCAATGATGTCAGAGGCACGGACTCATGCTTGCAAAAATTGCAAAACCTTTAGCTCATCCACTCTAGTCTGGAGGACCAAAAACCACAGAGTCTATTTAAGTTTAAAAGCTTTATTAAAAGTTAACACATTTATTAAAATCAAGTTTGTCATAAAGTAAACGTTTAACTGAAAATGGAAAAGTGCTTAGTGCTGACGATTAATTGGACACATTTCTTGTGGTCGAGCCGAGCTCTCACCTGGTTTGAACTTGATCCTGCTCGTGTTCTTAGAAGTCAAGCTTCTGTCTGTTAGGAGAAAAAGTGGTTCGTGTTAAAAATAAAAAGCAAGCATTCATCAGTTGTGCCAAAAAGTGCAGCAAGACAACAGCCTTCCCTGGAAAAAGGGACATTTTTACTTTATAGTAGACAGTCACAAATTATTAAATTATGTACTGTTTTTTTCACATTTCTTTCTTCCTCCGAGACCAAATATTATATAGTTGTGAGTGGTGTATTCTAACATTATTAAATGTACTTTGTAGGTGGAACATCTGGAGGCGGGGCCAGCGCCGAGGTGGTGGTGGCATTGGATGAGGAGGACAACTCTGGGGAGGAGGCGGTGGAAGTGCCGGACAATTCTGTGGGGGATTACACGGTGGTGGCGGGCAGAGGTAAGCTATATATTCCTTACTCATTGAGATTGAAGGCTGCAGAGTGTGCTTTCTGCACGGGTGTATTATAAATCAACCAGGTAGTAGCCTCCTCTAAATGTACCTCGACTTAGCTGTGAAGTTTTTGGCGAGAAGAATCCCAATCAGATATGAGAGAAACTTGATGGATGGGATGAACGAAAAGCAAAAGAAGGGTGTAAGTAAGTGTGGAAGGACGAGAAATGTAATGATGACTGCCAAAGAAGAATGATATGTGTTTGCTTGGTCCCTGAGGTGGCTGGGAAGGAAAGAATATGGTATGGTGCATGGCTGGGTGAATGATGAAGCAAGGATGGGTGGAAGGAGAACAGCCTGGGTGGGTGAAACAGAAACTGTATGTGTGCATATACTTTGAATGGATGGATGCCTGGATCATTCATGGTACTATCTGACTCTTAGATAGCATATGTGTATCTAGAGAGAGTAGACGGTCACTGGATGAACTAAGTGTTACTTTGAAGAGCATGTAACACCGCACCCGCACGTCCGTTCCAGTGTAGGAAAGGCAAGGAAAAGAAGTTGTAATTTTGTCAAAATACTACCATGAATAGTAGCAGTAGTTTGTATTGCAACTGCAAGCACAGCATATATCCGGTTATTACGGTGGACACTCCCTACCTCTCTTAATAACTTTAGTTTAGTAGTAGTTCGTCATTCATGTGTGGGTGTATCACTGTTCACTCAATAATAAGCAAAGCACCTAAAGTCATCCCATATGTCATCAAATACATCCCATGTGAAGTGATAGGTAATCAGATTATTTAGCTTCTTCATTTTCCTTTTCTAATACTCATTTGCACTGTAGGGTGAAAGCTAAATTAATTAAGCAGTAGCCCTTTTAAAAGAGTATTCTCAGTGCCACCCGTAATAGAAAAGTAAGAGCTTCACCACCTGCATGTACTGGACCGGTACAGTAACGCAAGTCTGTCTCACTCACCATGGTGTGCGTCTGTTTTTCTCGGGTGGCAGTTCACTGCGCTGGCATTATGCCGTCTTGCATAAGATAACGTACCAATTTTCCTAAACAAGAGAGAAGAAGAAGAATAAGACTGGTGTACTGTCATAGTCGACTGTAATGGAAGTCCATAGTGCTCGTAGAATTTGTTCCTTAAACTCCCACTAATGTTAGAGGAAGGATGAAGAAGTCGGAGGTTACATAGATACTGTCCTCAATAGTTGTGTACTGTGCTTTCAATTTGCTACTTGTACTGTGACAACTTTCTGCTCAATCATTTTGTGTTAATCTTAAGGAGCATTGGTTACAGACTATGTCTTTCTTTCTTCAGGTAGTTGCTCCTTCCAAATCCAAGAGACCATCAAGGAGGAAGGAGCTGGCTCGAATGGCCCGGCAACGGAGGCTGGATGCCACTGTCGCTGAATATCGGCGGCCGGTGGCCCTGGAGGAGGAGGAGACGCAGTCTGGTAATACAACAACGTCCACTGGGACAGCTGCATCCTCCTCCGTGTGGGCTGCCAGCCAGCGCAGTGCTCCAGCGGTATGGAGCCGGGCTACCAAAGCCAAATGCCACTGCGGAGCAGCAAAGACAGCAGCTGCCCCCCACAGTATTTGCAAGGCACGCCGGAGCCACTTATCCCTCAGACTGCCCTACCTTGAGCAGGAGGTCCTGAACTATAAGAACTTGGTGGAGGGCCTCCGCTTCGAACTTGCCACCCTCCGCAAGGAGCATGATGCCCTGGCTGCTACAGTCAACAGCACCCTGCCATAGTGTCCCTTGCCCCTTTTTAAGAGACTTTTGGGGGGTGGGAATTGGGAGTTGGGTTTTTGGGGACTTTTGAAGGACAATCGTTGGGGTTAGGGAGGGTCTTGCGGGAGATTATTTTGTTAGGGCTATAAAGATATACTTTTTGAAACTTTATCTGACCATACCTGTTTTTTACTGCTTTTGAGTCTGGTGGGTGGGGGTTTAACAGTAAGTTTGTTTTCCTGAATAGTCCTAGGACTTTAGTAGTACTACCGTCAATCTCTCGTCTCTCCTAATACTCCATTATACTACCTCCAACCAAACGCTTATCTCACCTGTAATTTCTGTTTGAAAGTAGGGCTAGGCCCATGGCTGGCTCCACGGGAAATGGCGATTAAGGTTGCAATCCAGGGCGGCTGAAATTTCCTCCTCCTTGTGGTGGTACTAGTGGTGTGACACAGTGACAGTTGCATGGCTATGGAAAAAAAGAAAATGAAACCTGGTTTGTCCTTACTGTAGCATTACAACAGTACGATAGAGAATATAGCAGGTGACAGTACACTAGACTACAACAGTGCCACAATGTAGCCTAACAAATGGTAAAGTATTTATAGTATAACTTGTACTTGCGTAGGATTTCTTTGACATTGGCTAATACTACAAGAAATAGTACTGAAGCTGAGTAAGTCTAGAATATATCCTCGGATTCCTTCACCAGCCTGTTGCTATGACCTTATCCTCCCCAGCAAGTGTGTGGAATTATTGATGTCAGTTAGTCACACATCAAGCAAAACCACACAACCCGGGGGAAGAGGGTTAGGGTTTGTAAAATGGATAGGAATGGGGGTTTCTTTTTGGGTAGGTTTTGTTGGGAGAAAAAAAAAAAAGCACAGCATGGACAAACAATAATTGAACATAAAGAAATTTTTAGTTACAAAGCTAACTATAAATCTTTTACGTGACATAAAGGAAGTGCATGCACTACTGAATGCATTGTTACAGAAAAGTAAGTAGTACTTTCGACAACCGGGAATGCCAGAATGCGACAATACAGGGCTACATTAAATTAGGTTAAAAAAATAGCCGAAGTAAAACATATAGAATGGCTGTAGGGATCAATTTAGAAGCAGAGAGAGATCCAAGAAATGCAGTCACACACACTCATTGAATAAAACATTGGATACTGTATCTGTATTGTTGTAGTAGTCCTGTTGAATTTGGCAAGTAAGTTGCATGCAGCAAACAATTCCTCTTATTAGCGGCACTCCTCCATTCCAGCTGACGCTTCGTCCATCAATGTTGGTGACCAGAAGACACCCTGTACACTGCCTGCCTGGCGGATGCTGAATTGCGGCTCGCTAATGTGAAGCCTGACTCCATCCTTTTTTCCCCATTGCAGACTGAAACCCGGCCTGTAATTATTGAACGAAAAACAGCACTGATAAATAAATATAAGGTACGTACGCTGTGTAGTGCAAAAAGTCACACTTTGATTTTCCTAATAGACAGTACAACATTTTTGAAAGTGTGTACTCTGTCTGAGTCACCTTTTCAAGGAAATAAGTATGGGCGAATTAATTTAGCGGATCTTTCCCCTTAAGCTAGGTGTACTGTAAACTGTGTTTTAGAGCAAAATTAGACCTTCCCAGCAGTGCTTCCACCCAGACCCTTACTAAAGCCAGTTGCAAAAATGTAGAAGACCCCCAATCAGATCTCAAAAAACGAGGCCTAGCAGAAAACTGGTGACAGAACGTACTTCAAACGTAAAAGTAGGCCCAAATACCCCCTTACCCACCGTGGATTGTATTCAAACCACTTGCAAGCAAGCAAAAGTATCCATAGCCAGCATCGCTCCAAGACTCGAAACCCCCCCACCCAAACACATGCAATAGAAATACTGCTAGTGCTAACCCTAACGAGCCCTAAGTTAAGAATAGTGGCAGAGGCTTTCTTTAACTATGCCAAATCCCCCCCTTTCCTACCATGGATTTTCTTCAAATGACTTGCAACCAAAATTACACATTCTCACGAGTGCTCTAAGACCCCAGAACTCAGTTGCAAAAATCTAGAACACCCCAAAACACATGCAATCCTGCTGCTAGGGCTAACCCTAACGAACCCTAAGTTACAAAAAGTGCCAAAAGGGTTTTCCTTATGGATTTTCTCCCAACCACTTCTATCCAGTATTAGACCTTCCCAGGAATGCCCCAAGACCCGCCAACCCACCCGCCAAAAAGCACAACACCCCCAAACAGCCCAAAAGCAAAATCTCATACTTACAATATTTCTCGGCCTTCGGTCCAAACGCGCTGTGTAGCTAGGCAATAACTCCGGTTTACCACCACGGATTTCCTGAAAAGCAAATGCAATCAAGATTAGACTGTCCCAGCAGTGCTCCCAGACCTCGAAACTCACCCACAAACAGCCGGAACCCCCCCAAAGAGCTCCTCAAAGGCAAGCAAGTCAGCAAAAACACAAAAAAAATTCTGCCTCCGATTTGGTCTAAACCACTTTTATCCAGTATTAGAGCTTCCCAGCAATGGCCCCAGAGCCGTCAACCCAGGAGAAAACGAGTAGAAGACCCCCAAACAGCCAAAGAGCAAAAGTACAATAATGGGGACTTAGTCATTTTTTTGCCAATTTCCCAAATCACTCTGCGCGCGCTCTGCAGCTAGGCCCTAACTCCCCTCTGCCACCATGGATTTGCTTCAAACCTCTTGCAAAGTAAAGTATCCATACCCAGCAGTGCTCCCAGACCCCGAAACCCACCCACAAACACCAGGAAGCCCCCCAAACAGGCCCCCGAAAACGCTACATTGAGCAAAATGTCAGAAATAGCAACAAAAAAATCAGCGTGGATTTTGTCCCAACCACTTCTATCCGGTATTAGACCTTCCCAGGAATGCCCCAAGACCCGCCAACCCACCCACCAAAAAGCACAACACCCCCAAACAGCCCAAAAGCAAAATCTCATACTTATAATATTTCTCGACCTTCGGTCCAAACGCGCTGTGTAGCTAGGCCATAACTCTGGTTTACCACCACGGATTTCCTGAAAAGCAAATGCAATCAAGATTAGACTGTCCCAGCAGTGCTCCCAGACCCCGAAACTCACCCACAAACAGCCGGAACCCCCCAAAGAGCTCCTCAAAGGCAAGCAAGTCAGCAAAAACACAAAAAGAATTCCGCCTCCGATTTGGTCCAAACCACTTTTATCCGGTATGAGAGCTTCCCAGCAATGGCCCCAGAGCCGTCAACCCAGGAGAAAACGAGTAGAAGACCCCCAAACAGCCAAAGAGCAAAAGTACAAAAATGGGAACTTAGTCATTTTTTTGCCAATTTCCCAAATCACTCCACGCGCGCTCTGCAGCTAGGCCCTAACTCCCCTCTGCCACCATGGATTTGCTTCAAACCTCTTGCAAAGTAAAGTATCCATACCCAGCAGTGCTTCCAGACCCCGAAACCCACCCACAAACACCAGGAAGCCCCCCAAACAGGCCCCCGAAAACGCTACATTAAGCAAAATGTCAGAAATAGCAACAAAAAAATCAGCGTGGATTTTGTCCCAACCATTTCTATCCGGTATTGGACCTTCCCAGGAATGCCCCAAGACCCGCCAACCCACCCGCCAAAAAGCACAACACCCCCAAACAGCCCAAAAGCAAAATCTCATACTTACAATATTTCTCAGCCTTCGGTAGCTAGGCCATAACTCCGGTTTACCACAATGGATTTCCTGAAAAGCAAATGCAATCAAGATTAGACTGTCCCAGCAGTGCTCCCAGACCCTGAAACTCACCCACAAACAGCCGGAACCCCCCCAAAGAGCACCTCAAAGGCAAGCAAGTCAGCAAAAACACAAACAAATTCTGACTCTGATTTGGTCCAAACCACTTTTATCTGGTATTGGAGCTTCCCAGCAATGGCCCCAGAGCCGTCAACTCACCGCAAAGAAATAGAACACCCCCACAAGTGCTGAGTCTTTCTTCATTGGGCGTAATCCATCCCCTCTGCTTTGATGGAAATAGGAGTCTGGAGGAGGAGGATAGAGGAGCATGTTCTTCTGAACTTGTGAACCTGAGGAATGCAGACTGCGGCACCTTCAAATCAATAAGCAAACAAGTGAATACAGTTCTGCTGATGGGCTTGTTTTTGTGATTAGGTGATTAAAGTTTGAATTATATTAACTGTGCACAACAAAGAAAGACAGACACACATGAATGAAAGTGAATAAGGACGAAAAAGAAAGTTATTGATTCATTGTCTCATTTTCAGGGCTCGGTGTTAAGGTCCAGGAATAAGAATAAGGCTTCGTCTTCATACTCTGCGAATTCAGGCAGGGTGAGCTCAGTGTCACCTGACAAAGTAGAAATTCCCTCATCTATGTTGCTGCCCACCTCGTCTTCATCCGGCGCGCTTTCTCGTACTCTGTAATCTGGTGGTATGAGGTGCTGATTCATCTTGATCATTGTTAACCTCTCCACATTTTTGGGCGAGAGGCGGCTCCGTTTGGGAGTTACAATGGCACCAGCAGCACTGAAAACACGTTCAGAAGACACACTTGCGAGTGGGCAAGACAAGTAGTTTAAAGCCAGGTTGGAGAGCTGTGGCCACAATTCTTTTTTCCCATGCCAATACGTCAATGGGTCAGCATTAACATAGACCTCTGTTGAGTCATTCTGATAGTCCTTCACCATCGACTCAAGGTCTTCATCCAAGGCTCCTCCACTTTGCTTAGCTGTTGCTGTGCCTGTGACCTTTTGAGAACCAAACCCAAGCCGAGCTAGCCAATCCTCTTCAGCCTCCAATGTTTCTGTTGTGTCTGGTGCAGATGATCCGGTTGCCGGTGTCTTTAACGGCTGGGAGGTCACTTGTGCCACAGCCACAGGTGCAGAAGTGGATTGTTTTGACTGGGGATGGCCTGCTGATGCTGATGTACTGCCTTTTCCTTCGATTTTCTGCCGTTCTCTTTCAAACCTCTTGGCTGACAAGGCTAGCCAACGTTTGTACTTTGGAACATTTTCATCATCAAAAGGAAAGAATGCTTGGCCTGCCAGCGCCTTTTTGTAGCGTGGATCCAGAATAGTAGCACAAATGTAATGCTGTTCTGAGTGGATCATTTTAAGACGTTCATCACCACGTAGGCGCTCTAATAATTTCTCCGCCAAAACAAAAGGGTCTTTGTTTTTTTCATCTTTTTGAAACACAGAACACACCTCCTTCAGTTGGTGCTCCAGCATGTACAACAATGGGATAGCTTTTCCCAAATTACAGTCCTCAAAAGGACGAAGCATGCGTGTCAGGCTTTTAACTATGTGCCATTGCTCCGCACCCATCCTCAGGTCCTTCTGAGCTGTACCCTATGTTAAGAAATATTGATCGAGTACCGTATACTGCTCATACAGACGCTCAAGCATGTAGAAGGTTGAGTTCCAACGTGTTACCACCTCCTGGATGAGTGCTTTCACGGGCATTCAATGGTCATGTAGCAGGCTCCTCAGATGCTTCCGGGCCTTAAAAGAATGGCTGAAACGGTTGCACATTTTTCAGCAGGTCTCCACTACCTCGTACGCTGGACTCTCTTTATCACTCAAGAATTTTTTGACAACCAGGTTTATACAGTGCGCCAAACACGGCACTCTGAAATAGTGACCCAGCTCCATGGCCTTAACTACATTGGCGCCATATCCGTGGAAACATAATCAATCTGGTGTTTTTTTGGGGACAGCCAGTCAAGGACCTTTGTGTTAAACTCATCCAAAATGTTTTGTGCTGTGTGACGTTTCTCCAAACCAAACATGGCTAGTGTTGCATGTTTCCGAGCAGCTTTGAACACTTGGTCCAGGTCAACACCTGCGTTTAGCTTTGCTTTAACCCCTGAAAAAGAGACCCAGTGTGCAGTGATGCACATGTAATCAGCGCCTGCGCCACTGGTCCACATGTCTGTTGTCAGATGTATAGTGTGAACAGCACTCTTCTGCAAAGCTGCCCCAATCACCTCCAGCACATCTTCATGTAGTGCTGGAACCGCAACTCTGGCAAAATAGAACCTGCTAGGAACCTTCCATTTAGGGCAGAGCGCTGCCACTAATTCTAGAAAACCAACCCCTTCTACAAAAGAAAAAGGGAGAAGGTCCAGAGCTAGCATTTTAGCCAGCTTAGTGTTATACAGACGCGTCAGTGGGTGGTTGCGTTCATATTGCGCTTCTGTAAACAACATCTTTTTAATGTTGCCCTGGACCAAGCATTTACGGGATGATGATGATATCTTCGACCCAGTTACGCTCGCTGATGAACTTTTACGCATTGGTGTCTCACTCTCTCCCACACTCTTAGTGTGGCTCACATGGGGTGTGCTGCTGACAGGGGTACTGGGTGTAAGTGAAGTGTTTGACACGTCTTCTTCCTCCTCGTCATCATCAGATGAAACAGCATAACGTGCAATTCGGGCTTCCTTGATCGCCTGTAGGTGCGCAAACCATTGGACAGCGTGCTTTCTTTCAAGATGACCTTCCTGGCCTCCGGTACCATAGTTCGAACCAAACTTACCACGACTAACTGCCAACTTACAAATGCTACAAATGGCGAGGTTTTCCTTTTTTGTGGAAACACTAAAGAAGTCCCAAACTGCGGACTTGAAATGTCTTTGGGGGCCGGAGGAGGCGGCGATACTGGTGGTGGTGGTCCTCCTGCTAATGCCAGATGAAGTGGAGGATGTGGATTGCCGAACTTCAGTACGTTTTGCACTTTCACCACCACTAATTGAGGTCGAGGTGGATGGAGGTCCCTTCTGGCGACTAAGAAATATGGAAGCGGTAGGTGTTGGTGTACTAGTTAACTCCAATGATTGTGGTGTTTCTTCCATTGGATCCTCGTCAACAACATCATCACGCGCAGCAGCTTCTCGGGCTAGGGTCAATATGTCTTTTTGCTGCATGCCCGCTGGGGCTGCAGTGAACTTTATGATGACTGGCTCGTCGTCGTGAGAGGCTTCATCAGCAGCAATATCCGTCACTTCTTGTTGAGCCTCATCACACTCCATAGCTATGAGTTTTTCAACGACCTTCCTTTTACGCTTAGGTACCTTTGTCAGATCATGGTGTGCCTCACTCTCAGACCGCAGTGGTGGTTCCCAACTTTGATCCCTATCATCAGAAGGAGGTGGGCTTGAAGAAGATGTAGACACCCCCCTTGATCTTTTCCTTGCTAGGGATGTGGAAGACAATGAATGATCATCAGGAGGAGTGGCTTCCTCAAATGATACCTCGGTTTGATTGTCGATTTCCTGATGTGCCCCTACTTCGGGAGGAACAACTATTGTGGGCACTTGTGACCCTCCATGCACCTCTGCTTGCGCATCTCCTTGCGCTGCCTCTCCTTCCACATGTACTTGGGCTTGTACTTGCACATGTGGTTGTTGTTGCAGCTGTGGTTGATGAGTTACAACAACCTGTGCTGATTCAGGGACATTGCTGCTACTTTCTTGCGATGAGCCAACATCACTGGTCGATGGTGATTGAAGAAGTACACTGACTGCCTGTGCAGCACTCAAGGGCTTTGACTTAAGTTGGCGTGGTGGTGGTGGTGGAGGCACTGAGCCCAATGGAGCGGGGATGCTGCTCCCAGCTTGGTCCCCAGCAGATCCCGCTGCTGCTGCAGGCGTACTTTTTTTTTTACTCCCAAAAAACGCGGCGGCCGGCACACAAGCCTCCTTGGTAACTTGCTTCTTCTGCTCCTTACTGGCAACTTTCTTGCTAGAGGAGCTACGGAGAAATTTTTTTGGGGCCATCTTCTTCAGAGCAGGTCAGAACAGCAGGCCGCAGTTGCACGAGTTGCAGAGTTGTCTGTGGCCAGACGTGATGTCGCGTGACGTTATGCTGCACACACACACCGCTGCAGGACTTCTTCCTGGCACTGGCGGTTCTCTTGAGTCTTGTGCACCTAAAAGCAATGGAAGACAGAGGAACGTCAGTTCAGTTATACACCCCCAAAAAATCGAAAAGAAAACAGAAAAATCAGCACAATCCTATGCCCTCCATGATGTTTAAATTCAAGACACCCCACAGAAAGACTAGGCCCATGCAACACTCACTAGTCACTACCCCTGGTGAAAAGGCCACAACAACAGGCCAAAAAAACGAAAATCACAGAAAAATCAGCACAATCCCAAGCCATCCAGCCCCTCCATGATGTTTAAATTCAAGACAACCCACAAAAAGACTAGGCACATGCACCACTCACTACCCCTGGTGAAAAGGCCACAACAGGCCAAAAAAACGAAAAGCACAGAAAAATCAGCACAATCCCAAGCCATCCAGCCCCTCCATGATGTTTAAATTCAAGACAACTCACAGAAAGACTAGGCCCATGCACCACTCACTACCCCGGGGCATAATGGATGAAAGCTAGGCAAAATGGGTGCAGGCCTGAGAACACTGCCTGCATTCAAAATGGCCTCCTCCCTCCCAGCACATGGCCAGGGCCTGTAGCAGCACTCAAAATGGCCCCCAACCACATGGCCTGTCCACAACAGGCCAAAAAAAAGAAAATCACAGAAAAATCAGCACAATCCCAAGCCATCCAGCCCCTCCATGATGTTTAAATTCAAGACAACCCACGGAAAGACTAGGCACATGCACCACTCACTACCCCTGGTGAAAAGGCCACAACAGGCCAAAAAAACGAAAATCACAGAAAAATCAGCACAATCCCAAGCCATCCAGCCCCTCCATGATGTTTAAATTCAAGACAACCCACAGAAAGACTAGGCACATGCACTACTCACTACACCTGGGCATAATGGATGAAAGCTAGGCAAAAAGGGTGCAGGCCTGAGAACTCTGCCTGCATTCAAAATGGCCCCTCCCTCCCAGCACATGGCCAGGGCCTGTAGCAGCATTCAAAATGGCCCCCACCCACATGGGCTGTCCCCATGAACACCCCAAAAAATCGAAAATCACAGAAAAATCAGCACAATCCCAAGCCATCCAGCCCCTCCATGATGTTTAAATTCAAGACAACCCACAGAAAGACTAGGCACATGCACTACTCACTACCCCTGGGCATAATGGATGAAAGCTAGGCAAAAAGGGTGAAGGCCTGAGAACTCTGCCTGCATTCAAAATGGCCCCTCCCTCCCAGCACATGGCCAGGGCCTGTAGCAGCACTCAAAATGGCCCCCAACCACATGGCCTGTCCACAACAGGCCAAAAAAACGAAAATCACAGAAAAATCAGCACAATCCCAAGCCATCCAGCCCCTCCATGATGTTTAAATTCAAGACAACCCACGGAAAGACTAGGCACATGCACCACTCACTACCCCTGGTGAAAAGGCCACAACAGGCCAAAAAAACGAAAATCACAGAAAAATCAGCACAATCCCAAGCCATCCAGCCCCTCCATGATGTTTAAATTCAAGACAACCCACAGAAAGACTAGGCACATGCACTACTCACTACACCTGGGCATAATGGATGAAAGCTAGGCAAAATGGGTGCGGGCCTGAGAACACTGCCTGCATTCAAAATGGCCCCTCCCTCCCAGCACATGGCCAGGGCCTGTAGCAGCATTCAAAATGGCCCCCACCCACATGGGCTGTCCCCATGAACACCCCAAAAAATCGAAAATCACAGAAAAATCAGCACAATCCCAAGCCATCCAGCCCCTCCATGATGTTTAAATTCAAGACAACCCACAGAAAGACTAGGCACATGCACTACTCACTACCCCTGGGCATAATGGATGAAAGCTAGGCAAAAAGGGTGCAGGCCTGAGAACTCTGCCTGCATTCAAAATGGCCCCTCCCTCCCAGCACATGGCCAGGGCCTGTAGCAGCACTCAAAATGCCCCCCAACCACATGGCCTGTCCACAACAGGCCAAAAAAACGAAAATCACAGAAAAATCAGCACAATCCCAAGCCATCCAGCCCCTCCATGATGTTTAAATTCAAAACACCCCACAGAAAGACTCAGTGCACCCACCACTGAGTACCCCTGGGCAAAAGGCCCCAAAACAGCGCAAAAATCGAAAATTCCAAAATTGTAGTTGCAGCAACTGTATTGCCCCAAACAAACTTACTTGTGAAATTTCTAATCCAAAAGTGATCCAAAGAAAGTCAAAAAGGCCTCAAATCCAAATATCCAGCAGCATCCACAAAAAGTAATCCTTCCAGCTCCAGATCCAAATGAAAAGTGACCAGGAGATGGACAAAGCACTGGGAGGAGCCTGCTGGACAGGAACAGGAAGTTGAAGACTGTGGGGCACTTCCTTCCTCCCACCCCCCCCCTCCCCAAAATGGACTCCTCGTGCAGACAAATGTCAACCTGAGGAGTTATTCAGATAAAAATCATCATTTCCAGAAGGTTTATGCTGCTTGCTGGTGGATTTCTTGTGCAGAATTGCAAATTTTGTATTTTTGCGAGTGCGAGATTGTTGCTGCTCGCCGCATCTCAAAGCTCGCAATTGCGAAGTACCGCGATACGTGATCACGGTGTACTCGCGTTGACAAACTCTCGCTGGGCAAGTTGGCAAGCCGCGATTACGTAATCGCACTCGCCAAATTCTCGCGGGATCCCGCAGCAAGATCCAAAATGGCGCAGCACTCACAAAATATCAAGAAAAACAACTCGGCAAACGCAAAATGACGGTAAGTAAACGCCGCGCGCCGCAAAATTGTATCACCAAGAAAATAAAAAAATCCGCTGCGTGCAAATTTGCGGATTTTCGGTAAATTCGCGAGCGTTCGCGGATTGCGAATTTACCGAAAATCCGCAAAATCCGCGAGCGTAACGGATATTCCGCCCATGCTTAGCGGCCACGTCTGTGCCGCGGAAAGTGCCCCGCTGTGAATGCAGCCTTGCTGTGACGGTAAACGCTGCAGCGCCAAGGATGGGAGCCGGTAATGGGAGTTATGAAGTGTGGTGCACTGCAGGACTGGAACAGCGCAGACCCACTTGGGATTAATGTCGAGACATTAGTGCTGTGAAGTGGAGACTCACTGGGGGGAAAAGCAGGCACTACAATGACCACGAGGCCACAGGGTGGCCACGCCCATCAGGGCGGTGACTATGATATATAACTAGCTGCCTGAACAAACTGCCGACTTATCACGAGCATTTTACCGACCCCTGCAACCCCTGATGAAGTGCTCTTAAGCACGAAACGCGTCAGTTTTGGGACTATGAATCAATGCGAAGTTTCTTTCCTGCAATGACGCCACAACCTCTATTAAAATTGTGGTAATACTTACTCCTGTGTGGGCCTTTCCATGTTGGGCGAACGTTGATGGTGATAGTAGCGGCCACGTCTGGGCCGCGGAAAGTGCCCCGCTGTGAATGCAGTCCTGCTATGACGGTAAACGCTGCAGCGCCAAGTATGGGAGCCGGTAATGGGAGTTATGAAGTGTGGTGCACTGCAGGACTGGAACAGCGCAGACCCACTTGGGATTAATGTCGAGACATTAGTGCTGTGAAGCGGAGACTCACTGGAGGGAAAAGCAGGCACTACAATGACCACGAGGCCACGGGGTGGCCACGCCCATCAGGGCGGTGACTATGATATATAACTAGCTGCCTGAACAAACTGCCGGCTTATCACGAGCATTTTACCGACCCCTGCAACCCATGATGAAGTGCTCTTAAGCACGAAACGAAACGCGACGGTTTTGGGACTATGAATCAATGCAAAGTTTCTTTCCTGCAATGACGCCACAACCACCATTAAAATTGTGTTATGCTTACTCCTGTATGGGCCTTTCCATGTTGGGCGAACGTTGATGGTGATAGAAATCATTGGAGCTCAACAATGATTTCAATCTAAAATTCACCAGCCAGTGGGCGGAGAAGAGTCTGGATTTCCTTGATTTAAGACTTAAAGTGGAAAATAACAGATTAGAGAGTACCCTATACAGAAAGACAACAGCAGAAAATAGCCTGCTACATGCACGCAGTTGCCATCAGAGCTCACTAATACAGAGCATTCCAATAGGAGAACTCTTAAGAGCAAAAAGGAACTGTAGCACACCTGCAACCTTTAGAGAAGAGGAAAATACGATGATTGAAAGATTTAGAGCAAGAGGATACATGGAAAAAACAATCAACAGGGCCAGAAGGATTGTGGCTGAAAGATGCAGAGAAAGTCTGTTAATAGAAAAGGACAAAACAGTGGAAGATATCGAAAACTTGAAAACACGCTTCATCACGACATATAGCAGTCAAGCGTTTATGATTAAATGAAGTTTAAAGAAATTTTGGCCTGTCTTGCAAACAGATCCCGAGATTGCAGGATATGTGGAATCATACCCTCAGATAACTTTCAAAAAGACTAAGTCTTTAAAGGATGAACTATGTAGTGCTATAATCCCAATAAAAGACAAACCAATGGGGATACAAGGATTTTTCCCTTGTAGAAACTGCAAAGCGTGCAAGCATAGCAGAAATTGTAAAGAGGTTAAGCTTTCACCACACACAGAACCCTTTGTGATACAGGATCACACATCATGCCACACGGAGTTTGCGGTTTATGCTTTATTCTGTCCCTGTGATAAGGCCTATATAGGCAGCACGATACACAGAGCCAAAATCAGGATTTTGGAACATTTGAGGGCCATCAAGAACTGCGACAAGGCTTACCCCATGGCAAGCCACTTTCAGACAGGGCATAACCAGAACACAAACTTACTGAGATTCTGTGTGTTAGACATGGTTAAACATGATGATAGAGGGGGTAACAAAGTCCAAAAACTGCGGAGACTAGAATCCAGGCTGATTATTAAATATCAAACAACAGTACCGATTGGACATAATTGTGATGAGGAACTGGAAACTCATTTAGGCTAAGGAGTCAGGAATATGAATTCAGGAAACTTAAGTCCAGGACTGTTAGCTGTGAATTTTGTGTTTAACAACAAGAAGCATTGGAGATGTTAAAAGGTTGATTTATAACAAATACAGAGGAGAGAATTCTTAGTATATTGTTAGTGGTGTTTGACCTAATGTAATATTAAGAGATACTATGTAATACCGCTTTAAAAATGCAACCCCAATTTTTGAACCACTCCAGTCTATAGGACAGAAAAATGATTTCGTTAGTCTCACATCAGTAAAATAACTATGATAAGTTTTTTAAATTTACAGGGTGAAGTTGGAATATGTGGGGTAAATATAATTTTTGTCTATGTATTTTCATAGATACTAATGACGAATGGAAGAGGAATGAATTTGGATACATGCCAGCCGAGTATAAGAGGACGAAAAAAGAGAGAAAATGTGGATTTAAAACTGACCGCTTGAAAATGAGAGATTTAAATTGATGCCCAGGAGAACAAAGTGTATGCCCACTAGGGCGTAAGGATTCTTTATAGTTTAAACAAGTGAAACCAGCCAGGAGTTGGTATAATTAAGCGTCACAAAAATGCAGTGATGGTATTTTAAATACCCCTTTCGTTGTAAGAGCGCAGTAATGCAACTGCTAAGTAAGGGCGATGGTTGAAAATGTAATATGTATAAACTATATAATAGAAGGAGTTATGAATATAAGCCCACTGGGGCAGAATAACTCTGGGGCACTTAGATATAAATCTACCACAAGGACGAGCCGAGTAGCAATTACATATGATGAATTACAAAGAATATGATTTGTGTTGACATTTCTTCCTATGGTATTATGTAATATTAAAATAAGTACATGTATATGCTATAATAGGTCAGAAAGCCTCGAATAGATAAAGCAATTTGAGGATGCTGTCATGTCCTTACTCGGTTAATCATTACCATTAGTATCTTCACACTGGTTATTTTTGCAGCGCTAGTCTGCTTTTTATGTTTATGCACTTGAATGTCACATGTCTGTTTAAAAACCTATCGTGAGCACAATACTGTTACTCGTGAACGAGGGAGGTGAGCTCCTGAAACGCATAGAGTTTATTGCCAGAAACCTGCATTAAAGCGTTTCCTCAACAAGTAGTTGTTCGTGTGTTTTTGACTGAAAAGGAGAGTCAAAAGTCGACTTTATGTGAAGGCTCCCTGCCTACACGCGAACCGCCTTCGTGAAGTGGCTCGAGGGAGCGGAGCTTGGCGGTTGCCAAGCAACTTGAATTGAATATATATATATATATATATATATATATATATATATATATATATATATATATATATATATATATATATATATATATATATATATATATATATATATATATATAAATATATATTCCAGGAACTTTGTTATGTCATCCGCTTCAACCAGGATAAAGAACGAACCGGACCCATTCAGGTGAGTTTGCAATATTTATTTGTGCATTTCTCTCTCCGCCATGACGCGTTTCGGGTCCTTGAGCCCTTGATCATATATGTATATATATATATATATATATATATATATATATATATATATATATATATATATATATATATATATATATTTATATATATATATATATATATATTTATATATATATATATATATATATATATATACAATGACAAAACCAAAGGTTACAGGGACATAATAGTTAGGCGCAGATTTCACTCGTACAAAACCAGAAAGATTCAGCAGTTATACTTACCTCAGCTTACTATGACTTACGTCCCCACAACGCACTGCTTAGAACCTCACATATTACATCACTCATGACATGATCAGTGACATCAATCAAGATTTATTAAGCATGGCTAATCACTTGATAGAGGATCCAGGTGCTTGCAGGCCAAGGAGACTTATTCGCAGATCCAGGTTTTGAGGGCCATGCAGAATTCAGGAAGTGAGGGGATGGTCTAAAGGTGCGTAGGAAGGCTGTTCTAGGTCGTTGCTGCGATGGGGAGGAAGAAGCGTTCTCCACTTCTGCTTCGGTAGATCCGGGGAGTATGGGCAAGTGAGAGGATGAAGAGCATAGTTTTCTTGATGGTTGGTGGAACTTATAATATCACTGATTACATCTCAAATGACAACACTTATGACATCACTGATGACATCTCAAATGGCATCACTCATTACACCATCCTGTGAGAGTAAGTGTTTCATAAATGTTTCTGAGACTTAAAGATATATATTAATCTACGGCATAGGCTAAATGACTATTCTTTCTGCACTACTATGAAGTGATGCTAATTGAAACATATGTCAACTGAGTGGTTGTACAACTGACTGTATGGGTGTGCGAGAGGGATGGATGTAAGGGTGCGTGTTTGGCTATGTGAGTCACTGTATGGGTGAGTGACTGGGTGTGAAGGTGGCTGTGTGGGCGATTGAGTGGCTGTTTGAGGGGTATTTGGTTAACTGTGTAGGTATGTGAGTGGCTTTATTGGAGAGTGAGTTTGTGAGTGGCTATGTGGGTGAGTTACTGGTTGTGTGAGTGCTTCTATGGATATGTGAATAGGTATATAAATGGTTGTGTGGGTGTGTGAATGGGTGCATGAGTGGTTATATGGGTGAGTGGGTCTGTTGAGAGGCTGTGCGGGTGAGTGAGTGGATGTGAGTGGCTGTGTGGGTGAATAAGTGGATGTGTGAGTAGCTATATGGATGAGTGAGTGGCTTTGTAAGTGACTGTATGGGTGAGTGGGTGGCTATGACAGTGGCTGGATGGGTGAGTGAAAGGGTGTGTGAATGGCCCTATGGTTGAGTTAATGGGTGTGTGTTAGGGGTGGGCGGAAAATCCGTTCCGCTCGCGGATTTTGCGGATTTTCGGGAAATCCGCAATCCGCGAGATTTGCGAATCTCCCGCAAAATCCGCAAATCCGCGAGCAGCGGATTTGGCTCGCACTGCTCGCACTGTTCGCGTGAGTTCGCGCCCCGCGAATAAGTGCGAATAAGTGCAAAATTGCAGAAATACGCTCTTAGCAAAACTGAAAGTAACTACTTACCAGGTTCAAAAGTTCAGGCTCATCATTAGTAGCCATTTTCTGTAGTGCTTCCTGAGGGGCCCCTCCAGAGTTCAGTTGCAGGTTGCAACTATTATGTGACCCTGCTCTGAACCTCAGAATAGTTACATATATGCCACAAAGGTCCTGAATTACAGCTAAGGGAGACAAGCAGGAGCCAGGCTGGAGGTTCAAATCCATTATTCAGCCCCTAATTCATTATTGTCAGTTGGGGCAGGGCAGGTGTTGTAACTAATTTTGCAACAATGAAAGCACTTAGCAAGTTCAAAAGATCACTAATCAGGAAGCACTAAGGAAGCAGGTGCCAGCTAAAAAAATATTCTGTGACACATTAATCAGCCCCAAATTAATTCAGGTCACTTGAGGCAGGGAAGGTGTGCTTGTTGCCACAATAATGTACACTGACTGGACAACCAGAGGGTGCTGTGATGAAACAGAGGGTGGCATGGGTGGGCCAGAGGGTGGCATGAGTAGTCAGAGAGTGGCAGTGGTGACAGAGAGTGGCAGTGATGAAGAAGAGTGTCCCAAACAGGCTGGACACGTAGAAACAACAAGTTCGCGAAACTTGCGACCCGACAGGTAAGTTCGCAATTTGCGACATTGTACAAAACCCTCGCGAACTGGCAGAAACCCGCGCAAACACAAAAAAAAAAAAAATCCGCAAATTCGCGGAAATTCGCGGATTTTGCGGATTGCGAATCCGCAAATCCGCAAAATTCGCGAACGCGAGATCCGCAAAATTCGCTCATGCTTAGTGTGTGTGCAGTTGCATGGGCATGTAAGTGGGTGTATGAGTTGTTGTGTAAGTAAATGATTGAGTGGTTCTGAGGATGATGTCATCTATGATGCCATTTGAGATGTCATCAGTGATGTTACTGAATGTGTCATCAGTGATGTAATATGTGACATCATATGCAGTGTCTTGTGGAGCATTAAGTTATAGTTTGCTCATGTAACTATAACTGCTGAATTTCTATGGGTTTGTACGAGCGAAATTTGAGCCTAACTATATCGTCCCTGTAAACGTTCGTTTTTTCAGTGAATGTCTATGTTTTTTAATGGTATTTCCTAATTATGTCTCTGTGACCATTGATTTTATGTGAATTTCTAAGGTTATTTTAATTTGATATCCTACCTGTAACATGCAACCTTTGAGAGAGGGTGGGTGAGTGGCTGTATAGGTTGGTGAGTGGGTGTGTGAGTGGCTGTATGGAGGAGTGACTGGGTGTGTGATTGGCTGTATGGGTCTGTGATTTGGTATGTGAGTGACGTATGGGTCTGTAAATAGGTATGTCTGTTGCTATATGGATCATTAAGAGGGTGTGTGAGTGGTTGTACAGGTTTGCAAGTAGATGTGTGAGTAGCTGTGT
Source organism: Lissotriton vulgaris (assembly GCF_964263255.1). Lineage (NCBI taxonomy): Eukaryota > Metazoa > Chordata > Amphibia > Caudata > Salamandridae > Lissotriton > Lissotriton vulgaris. Next base: position 1,298,194,482 of record NC_141693.1, read on the forward strand.
GGGTCAGTGATTGGGTGTGTGATTGGCTATATGGGTCTGTGAATGGGTATGTGGGGGGGCTGTATGGATCTCTAAGTGGGTGTGTGAGTGGCTGTATGAGTCTGTGAGTAGGTTTCTGGGTATGTGAGTTGATGTGTGAGTGGCTGTATGGGTGTGAGTAGTTTTCTGGGTGTGTGAGTGGCTGTACGGGCATGTGAGTTGGTGTGTGAGTGGGTATTTGGATGTGTGAACAGATGTATGCGTGACTGTATGGGCCTGTGGGTAAGTGTGTTAGGGGTTTGTGGGTTAGTGAGTGGCTGTATGTGTGTGAGTGAGTGTGTGAGTGGGTCTGCAAGTGTATGTGTGTGAGTGAGAGTGTAAGTGGGTCTGCAAGTGTATGTGAGAGTGGTTGAATGGGTGTGTCAGTAGCTGTGTGAGTGACTGGGTCAGAACAGAACATCACCTGCCTATTTATCCATTGAGAGTCCACAGTTTTGAAGAAAAAGTCTGCCCAACTGGACTACTTTCAGCTGGTTATTTAGTAAGTACTACCTCATTTCATAATAACTAGTGCATATTCTACACTACAGCTGCGTAATGGACCACAAGGTATTGTCTCCAGTGACCTTGTGTGCATGAACTTTTGGCAATGTGATTGTTCCTCGAGTGTCTTGATCCACACATCCGTGAGAAAATGAATCCTCATCTAGAGAAGAGGATGAGACTACAAAGAGGGGAATCTCCACCAAATAAGGGTACTTCCTTCTAACTTTATGAAGAAAGTGCTTCTTTTTTTGGTGGGGATGTTCTCAGGAATCCTCAGCATCAAAAACTCATCACCAAAATTGGGGAAATGTTCTCAGAGGTCTTTTGGTAATCTGTCCATCAACGTGGGAAAGGGCGGGAAGACCTTTGCATAGTACTAAGGAAAATGGGGCGGGCCAAATGGGTGGATCTTACAGATGATTTTGGCCTTTTGCATACTCAGGGTAATTAAAAGAGAGAGCCATGGAATCTGCTCTCAAGACAAGAAAGAAACTACTCATCACAATCACTACAGATCAGATTCCATTCCAATAGATCAATGATGTATTCGCCTCCATTAAGTTTTTCAGATTGTTTTTTAACTTGGAATATGACAGGAAACACACTTGCTTTGCCTTCCCCAAGCCCAAGAAGTTTTGATCAGTTGTGCTTTACAGAAGTGGAGCTTTAACTTGGACACCTTCTGTATTTATAATTGTAAGGGTTTCCCATTGCAGTTTAATTTCTGTGAAATAAGCATCAGGGCCATAACAGAACCTAATTTTTTTTCAAGAAGAGTCCAGAGCTTTCCTGAAAATGTTTCCTCAACCGGAATACTTCCTACCAGTTAATTAGTAAGTGCTACCTCATTTTGGTTAATGTCTAGTGCATATTTTACACTACAGCTGTATAAAGGAACACGAGGTAATGTCTTTAGTGACCTTGTGTACATGTAATTTCTGCAATGTGATTGTTCCTTGAGCGTCTTCTCCCACACATTTGTAATAACATGAACCTCACGAAAAGACGACAAGCCTCAAAGAAGGGAATCTCTACCACAGAGCAGTACTTCCTCCTAGATATCTAATTTGCGCCGTCCTAGAATTTTTTAGGGTGGTCTGTCTAGTGGGAATCGAAAAGAAGCATGTTTAGTCTCGCATTTGTGTAAGTTAGAGTTATTACAATTGAAAATGGCAATTTTGTTTTACTTTAGCTTTTTTATTTGTAGTGGAGTGATCATATTTGCATAGCGCTATTGTCATGCGTATAACCTCATGGCACTGGAGAACCAGAAAATGGGGAATAATTTACGAGGGACGAGAGATGAGAGTAATATTCTGCCTGAAAAAAAAGTAACATTCTGGAATGAGCAAATTTAAGATTAAGTAAAGATGTGCAATATAAGCAGGAATAACATGTTTACCTTTACGTTTTTACACTTATTATTCAGAAATCAATGAGTGTTTTTGTCTGAAAAGTTAAAGACATGACTACAGTCCTTCATAGGCTCGACCTTAAAATAATGAAATACCTTTCTTTTTGATAAGGCCTAGATACATACGCACACGCACTTTGAGGTACTGCACTGTCAGTGTACAAGTGCGCATGAACACACACACACTAACAGCCACACTGTGCCTATTCCAGGAACAGTACCATACTTGTGTATCTGGATCACTAAACACAGCCAATAGTAATTGTATTTTGTGGTGGTTGTTGGCCACAGTTTTACTTCTCATTACATACATACATCATATTTGTACAACTCCCTTCTTGGGGCCGGGGTCATAGATCATTATCATACATTATCCCAAATTGGGTATCACTCAGTGTTATTTGGACATCATAAATCAGGGGTCATGAATCATCGGGTATCATAAATCCTTCTGCTGCAACCGACCATTATTTTGTTGTCATAAATAACTCTGCCTGATCATTATAAATCAGCAGCCATAAATCATGGTCATAAATCATCGGGATGTCATAAATCATTCCGTCACAAATCTGTCATCATTTGTTGTCATAAATCATCCTGCATGAGCAACATAAATAATCAGCCATAAATCCTCGGCTAGCCATTAATCACTGGTTTGTCTTTTGCTCATTTGCATCTCCTAGGGTCATAAATCACCCCGATAACTTGCTTGTAGATTGTTCTTTGTTGTTTTCCACGCCCCTTTGCGTTTGGGGTGTAGCCTTTCCCCGGAGTTAGGCCCCAATTCGCTACCTTGCTTGTCTCTTTTGTGCCCTGCCGTCTGGCGGGTGCTGTGCTGCGAGTGCCGTCTCCGTTTGCTACCCCGATTTTTGTCAGGCGAACTCACCCAGCCGTGATGCATCCCAGAGTGAGTGGCCCTCCTTCTACAAACTGCGCTGTCGGTGTATTTCCATAACCAAACCACTACACCTTTTGGTTCCTCCCTTTTTGGTTGGATTTGCGCTCTCTTCGGGTGGGGGTAGCTTCTTCCCGGAGTTAGGCTCCCAACTCGCTACCTTGTTAGACTCTTTTTTGCCCTGCCGTCCGGCGGGGGCTGGGCTGTGAGTGCCCTCTCCGTTTGCTGCCCGCTTTTGTTAGACCACTTCACTCAGCCGTGAGGCATCCCGAAGTGAGTGGCACCACTTCACCCAGCTGTGAGGCATCCTGAAGTGAGTGGCCCTACTCCCACACACCGCACATCAGTGTGTCTCCATAGCCATCCATTGTACCATAAGTTCCTTTTGTTCCTGTCAGCACTGCGACACTGCTGTTGTAGGAGTGGGTAGGTGGGACTCAAAAATTGTTGGCGTCTCTCCCCTATGTGCCTTATATCCCCCTTCCTCTCTTTCCTTTATTCTTGGAATGGGGGGAAGGGCCTCAGACGAGTTTCACCCCGCGTCCTTTCCTGGTGGCGCATACCAGAGCCACCCAGATACGTTCCTATGTGGGCTCTGGCGTCCATTATGGCGCCGGTCCTTGAGGCCCCTTTGGGGTGGCCTTTGCTAAAGCATTTTGAGATGTTGGATGCATGAAACCACCTACACAGATACTGGACTAAAGACACTGACAATCGACTAATAGTAAAAAAAAAAACTGAAGAGACCCTGGCAATCATGCACACGCACATACAAGTAGATTATGAGAGACAATGTATGTAAATAAACAGAAATACAAACTTGTAAAATGAAATACACATTCCCAAAGAAAATAAGGACGCGCAACAACCATCTAGAACTCCAACATGCATTTAACACTGCTGTAACGTGATTAATGAAAGTTCTGATGACCTTCTTGCGCAGATAAGCACTTTCCCTGACCACTTCTACAGACTAACATAAAAGATTATATCAGCACAATGTTTAATCAGAGCGGAATTAGGTAAATGGTTGTATATTCAAGGGTCAGGAAGCTTCCCTTTCCCCGATATAAGTGAACCCCTGCAGTTCCCAGCATGCACTGCGCTTAAGCTATTGAGTTCCCCCATTATTCCTTATGAAGTCAAGGGCACAATGGACTCCTTTGGTGCTGTATGTCCTTGTTATTGGGGAATTTGTTGAGAAGCACAGTGTTTTTGGTTGATGAAACTCCCACCCTATCGCATCCTTTCTTTGTCTCTTTCTTTGTCGCACAGTATTGTCACAAGCAGAAAAGGCATGCGTCCCCCGTACTTAAAGATAAAGCATAGCGGCTGTCTCATTGAATATAAGAAAAAATTGCAAGTGCTGCATCCATGGTATATTTTAACTGACATTTTCACCTAACTGTAACATTCCTTTAATCTTTGTTTTTTTCAGTGAAATGTTTAAGGTTTTGTTTTAATAGAACGTAAGATATTATTATCATTCCTAACTATAAAGTCACTTTAAGCTTTTCTTCGGTCAATTTTTAGTTTTTTTAAATGTAAAGTAACATGCTCTTACCATACATAACATCAACCCTATGCCACACGCGGTGCGGCAAGTCTTAGAAATGAAAGCAATCTGGATAACCCTGCATGCATTGGGGTTTCAGATGGTCTGTAAAATTGCTGAAAATGTGAAATTCATGATAGGGTTTTCAAATCATCCAGACATGGAAAGCTGCAATTTCTGCAAGCTCCAGGTGGTCAATATGGGTGTGGCTAGCATCTAGGTTGGGTGCTTAGATGCTACTTCAAACCAGGTTTGACACACCAGGCCCTACAAAAGAGGGCATCCCCCGGCCTCCCAAATGTTGGAAAGAGCCTATTAGTGTGTCACCCGGGGTAGTGACAGAGGTTGGAGATTGTACCTTAAAGCACCAGTTTTCTCACAGACAATCCCATTCACTTTTGGAAACTTCTGTTTGCTATCTCTAGTTGTTGCTTCTGTTGACCTAATCTCCCTGTCTCCTGCTGCCTTTACTGCCTCTGCTCTGATTTACCAGGATCTCAACAGCTGTAGGATCCCAGGCTCACCATTAAGGACAGACGTTCCATTATTTTAACTTTAGCTTCAGAAACTGTACCAAGTTAATCAGGCCTATTACACACATAGTTCAAATAAGAAATTCACTTTTAGGGGCTGTTTAATATACTTTTTAGGTCTCGTCCTGGCGAAAAGCAGTGCATGCGCTACTCTGCCATGCAAAGGACCTTTTGAAATCGATACGATTCCAGCGTGCACGTGGGGAGATAAGCAAGACAAAAGATGTACACGTGGGAATTGGATGCTTTACTGGCAGCGTGATACACTGGGGACTTCTTTTTCTGCTGCCAGTAAAGGCAGTCCCCACGTGCACATCTTCTGTCCCTCCCATTACGGGCCACGCTGTTTTTGTTGTAAAGAAAAATTGTCGCCCGTTTCAACTTTCCCTGTTACACCAGGCAAGGTTGCCTTTCTCTCCTCAGATCTTGCTTTCACCCACTGTAAGATAAAGACATACAATGAATCATGCTTTGGGTACCTATGATGTCGCCTTGCAGTTCACAGCCGCCTTCACTAGGTGGCGTGAAATCTTGATTGAGTTTCACAAACATCTTCATTGCTCTCGCCTGTTCACGCTTTGATCGCATCCCGGCAGTAGTACTGTACAGCTTTACAAACATTTGTGAACGAATGTTTGAATATACTTTTTCTTGTCATAATTAATAAAATAATTCCAAAGCGTGCAATTCTTTTTAATTGTGTTAAGGACTTGTTGTCTATCTGAACATTACCAAACTGATAGACCTATTTTAAAAACATGTTTTGAGTCCTCGTCCTCTCAAGACCAGTGTTCTGTCTATTGAAGATTCCCCGTGTGTCACTGCACATGTACTGCATTCCAAACATGCATACACACCCTGCCGTTTCACCACCCCATGGTTTGCAGAGATTGCAGCAGGGGTCACAAACACACTGTCTCAATTTTCGAGTACTGCAGTTAGGGTAAAACATCCCCACCTCAAATATTCATATCTTCTTGATTTCTGGTGGAAGTACTGGAATACAAGTCCACAGTGGCGGCTCCTCTATGGGGGTGTTTGGGCGCCGCCCACTGCTTTCCCGCCATGCAAGAAGGCAGAAACAAATGGTAGTTATTACCGTAATAACTACCATTTGTTTCTGCCTTCTCGCACAACGAGAAAGCAGAAGTTACTGGTTGAGAGTGGGCGGTGTTACTCAAGGACAGGTGGGAGTGGCTTGGCCACTGTTTTTAATACTGTCTGTTTGGGCGGCCTCAGGCTGCCCAAACAGACAGGATTAATAACAGCATACAGAGAGAAAATGACGCGGTGGGGCAGCGGCCGGACCAATCAAAGACGCCGCGGTGGAGGGGAGGGAGGCTGCCAGCAGCCTTCCTGTTGACGAGCAGCACCCTGGGAATTTGAAACGCAGACGGCGGGAGTCTGGAGTCTCTGAACTTAAAGGCGGGAAGCCAGGTAAGTTTTACTTTTATAATTATTATTTATCCCGCCTCCCCCCATCCCCTCCGCAGCGCGACAACACCATTTCCACTCCCCCCCAACCGCCCGTAATGCCGGCCGCGACTGTTAAGTAAGGAGCTTAAAAAAATAGGTTTGTTTTGAATGGAGGAGCCTGTTTTTTTGTTCAGTGAGCCTTCCACCTATACCTTGATTCAGATGCTCCATCCATCACCACCCCCTTTTGTACCGCTTTTGACCACCATAGGTGTGGCAGGGTATGCTCAGACGTGAGTCCATGGTCACTTTGCAACTGGATTCAAGCAAGCCGGGCTGAAGACGGCTGAAATGCCGAAAACCGGTCCTCGGAAGCTTGTTTCCGGTCCAGGGAAGACATGGCTTGGCAGTTCGGGCTGGACTGTTCCCATGAGGCACAGGGTCAGACTGCTTTGCATATAGCCATGTCTGAATTGGGGTGGCAGAGTGGGCTAAAGAACGGTGATGGATTAAACCCAGATCTTTTGACTGGGTGTGAGTGTTTGATTGATTCAGATGCTCCGTCCATCACCACCCCCTTTTGTGCCACTTTTAGCCGCCATAGTGTGGCAGGGTATGCTCAGACGTGAGTCCCTTGCTCACTTTGCCACTGGATTCAAGCAAGCCGGGCTGAAGACGGCTGGAATGCCAGAAACTGGTCCTCGGAAGCTTGTTTCCAGTCCAGGGAAGACATGGCTTGGCAGTTCGGGCTGGACTGTTCCCATGAGGCACAGGGTCAGACTGATTTGCATATAGCCATGTCTGAACTGGGGTGGCATAGTGGGCTAAAGAACGGTGATGGAATAAACCCAGATCTTTTCACTGGGTGTGAGTGTTTGATTGATTCAGATGCTCCATCCATCCCCACCCCCTTTTGTACCGCTTTTAGCCGCCATAAGTGTGGCACGGTATGCTCAGACGTGAGTCCCTTGCTCACTTTGCCACTGGATTCAAGCAAGCCGGGCTGAAGACGGCTGGAATGCCAGAAACCGGTCCTCGGAAGCTTGTTTCCGGTCCAGGGAAGACATGGCTTGGCAGTTCGGGCTGGACTGTTCCCATGAGGCACAGGGTCAGACTGATTTGCATATAGCCATGTCTGAACTGGGGTGGCAGAGTGGGCTAAAGAACGGTGATGGATTAAACCCAGATCTTTTGACTGGGTGTGAGTGTTTGATTGATTCAGATGCTCCGTCCATCACCCCCCCCCCCCCTTTTGTACCGCCCAATTATAATAGCAGCAGGGGTTGTGGGTTAAGGCTGAGGTGAATTAGAGCTTTGCGAATTTGAGAATCGACATGCCTTTGTGTGTCTCTATCCAGGTGATGTATGTCTGTCCTTAGTGTCTGTCTTCCCATAAGTCTTACTGTGTTGGCCAAACTCCAGCAGGAGGGCCAGAGGGAGCTGAGAAAAGATGTTCCCAGGGCCTGACCTTGTGCCTATTTGTTACTCTATCCTTTACAACTGGTAATTCATAACTGGATGTTCAAGTCCTGCGTGTGCACCAACGGCAGGTAAACCAAAAAGAAAAATACACTCGGATATACAACACACTCTGTTTCTCTGCCTCACTAAATGCACAAATTCAAGCAAATCGCCCGCCAGGAAGCTAGGAAGCAGGCTTAGATGTTCTGCTTTTTGATGCTGAATTTCCACAGGTTTTTCATGATCAGGGGGGCTTGGCCCTGAGGATTAGAGTGTAGGTAGGGCCTCAATATCAAGCAACAAGAAATTTTACCTAAACCTCAAATTATTTCAAAAACATTACTGATATATATTAAGATAAACGAAAATTAATACCTTTATCTTGGTAATGAATTTTGCCTTTTTATTTTGTCTTTTTTTTAAACATTTTACTTTAAATCACAAAAAGAACACACCATCCACTAAACAGAATATCACATTGGTACAAATAGTGCAACAACAAATAAATTGTGTCTCATTGTGCATATAACTACACATATACATTCAATACATTTAAACAAAACCTGTTTTATATCACAACAAAATTATATTAGATACATTCACACACAACACATGATATGTCACAAAACAGTATTTTATACATAATTGATCACATCTAGTTATCAAAAAAGTAAATTGAAAAGCTTTAAACAGCTAAAAACCCTTTAGCTCAGAGAACAAATGATTCTAATACTCTAAGCATTCGAGGACTTTGTTTATTGATTCCATTGCCATTTAATGTCATAGCCGACGCGTTTCGAGTTCTGGTTTATGAGTTACCGGACTCTCGTCAGGGCTGGATTCATCTTTTCTTTAAAGAAAACTGTTTCTGACAAAAAACAACAAAATATTTTTTAGAAAGATTGCCCACTATCTCTAATGCTCATTTTATTATTGACTCAGTGCATGGCCACATACCTGTGTGGTGCCAAAGTAGGTTAATTGGCCTTGGAACTCTGTTTATACGCAGTAGGTGCCACTCTGCAACAAAATATCGGTTTCTTAATGGTACTGTATCCAAAAAGCCATTTGAGTTGAAATTAGTGGCAGTTTTGGAAGGTAAAGTTACCTTGTTGGTGGTGTATATGTGAAATCCACTTATATTTTCAGTACTGTTCAATTCGAATCAGGACACTCGCTGGTCTTTTAATTCTGAGAAAACGAGTGATGGCGGTTTAAACTTTGTGTCTATGTGTTTTACGGAGGCATAAAGTCCAAACAAACACAGGTGGCTACTCACTCATTAGGCGGTCAAGAGCTGCAAACTACGAAAGAATTTATCATGTATCCATTCCAGTCGATGTTTGTTTACAACCGTGCAGCTACGAAAAAAAAGGGACAAATTTAGTCCCCGATCTCTACACCAATGACGCTGTGCTAACCTGGATTGGTTACAAATGTCGCTCACCTTTTTGGGTTTATGGAGTCATTTCATCAATCTCCCAACTCGAGTTTTGGGGAAAGACAAGCGCGAAAAAGCTTACGGTTAGTTTACCGGGTCATGTAATCACGTGACCGTCATTTCAACTAATCGCGTGAGGAGTATGCCCCATATTCTTGATAGTGCATTCTGGGAATCCTATTTGCCAAGACCAGCATTTTGTGGACGTGGTCAATGAGTCTTATGTTGAAAGACCGACCCCTTCCTACACTTAATCATACATATTTAATTGTATTTTTATAACACTCGTGTTGTTCGACGCGCCAAAAGTAAAGAATGTTGTCCTTCTATCGTGTGGAGCTACCCAGTGAGATGTATTACTGAATGTGGGTTACACTCTGTTTAATTCGCTCATACAATTCAGTCCCCTATTAATACTGTCAAATTTCATGATTAAATAAGCTTCTTTACGTAACAAAGCACTTTCAATGCATGGAGACCGATGTTTTGGGTCAATCCCTGTCAAGATGGTCCATTGGAATTCATTTTTGCTGTGATTGGCAGACAGAAAATGTTCGACCATAGGAGCAGTCAGCACTTTTCTCCTGATCCTTGATCTGTGTTGCGTTATTCTCATGTTGATATTTTGGCATGTTTTGCCAACATATATTTTGTTGCATGGGCACACTACTGCGTAAATTACATTTTTTGTTTTGCAGTTTGTAAAACTGTCATGTATCCATTTGATCCCATTATGGTCAAAAACATTCCCTTCTATTGTTGCGGAACAGGCCACACAATTGCCACATTTGTGGTGGCCACAGACAGGCTTCAAATTCCATTGTGTGATTAAGTCACTCTTTGGTTTGGGGATATAGCTATCTGCTCTTATTAGCTGCTGACCTATACTTAGGTTTTTTTTCATTGCAAAAATAGGTTTTGGCATAGGATGTTCAAAATTCTCAAGCAGATGCCAGTTTCTCAAAATGATTTGTCTAAACTTGTTGGTGTGAGGCCCGTAGGTCGTCACACAAACATGTTTATCCAATTCTACTTTATCCTTTTTCTGTAGTAGATTTTCTCTAGGGGTGAATCTAGCTCTTTTCTTAGAGTGTTTTAACAATGTTTTGGGATATCCCCTCTTTTCCATTTCCTTACAAAAAGATGTAGCATGCGTTTCAAAATCACCTAGTTCTGTACAAATCCTTCTGATCCTCAATAGTTGTCCATATGGAAGGTTCTCTTTTAGACACTGTGGGTGTGAACTTTTGTAGTGAAGTATAGTGTTTCTGTCTGTCTCTTTTTTATGCAAAGTTGTATTTAGTTTTTGTTCATAAGGGCTGACAGCGACATCAAGAAACGTCATCCTCATTTTGCTGGATTGGATAGAAAATTTAATATCATTGTGTCTTGTATTGATCCAGTCAAAGAATTGATCCAACTTAGTCTGGCTACCCTGACACAGGAGCCAGACATCGTCGATATACCTCAGCCCAAGCTCTTCAATTTACTTTTTTGATAACTAGATGTGATCAATTATGTATATATCACTGTTTTGTGACATATCATTTGTTGTGTGTGAATGTATCTAATATAATTTTGTTGTGATATAACACAGGTTTTGTTTAAATGTATTGAATGTATATGTGTAGTTATATGCACAATGAGACACACTTTATTTGTTGTTGCACTGTTAATTTCCACAGGGACTTTTTGCTGCTGAAACTTGTAAGAACAATGAATAAATTAAAACGTATGTTTTCAGGGAGGTCCACTAACTCTAAGGCTAGCTAACAATAGGTATAATTATATTAATAGCAATTTTCCTGCTACCTCAAATTTGCTTGAAAATGCACCGTTTGTCAATTCTTTTTTTCAAAATTTTCTAGGGGGGATAACGCCCCCAAACTTCCGGTACACAGCACAGTACGACAATAAAGTTACGCCACACCTCTTTCAAATGTCACCAGCCGCCACTGCAAGTCCACTCCGAATAAATAATGTTTTTTTGTTAATGTCACGTCAAGTGAGTTTAACACTATAAAATACAATTGATCGATAGGCGAGGTTCTCCTTGTTGCAGCGGCACACCGCTCTCTACAGCATTCAGAGGATAAGCGGAAGAATTCCTTAGACAGAGAAAGATTGTCACTATCCAGGGATGCTCATCGGAGAGCACTGATTTTGATACACCATGCTGGGACTGAAGCAAAGTGAAAAGCCTGGATTTCTTAGGTTCACAGGAAAGGTGCAGATTCTGATTTTAGGATGCTTAGAGGGTGTTAGAGGACATGTGCTAATAAGGAATATAGGAATTCAGACGGCATTATCTTTTGACTTTTTTTAACCAATTCTGTGATTCCATTTGGTGGCGCAAATATAGTTCCATTTTGCTGCTTGATATGGACTACTTGTTTACTCCTCTATTAGTCTGACTAGTTATTATGATGTGTGGTGGCAAGTTTTTGCCTAATTTAGTTATTTATTTTAACTTTATTTGAGAAAACTGAGATAGGACCACCCTCCGGTTTTTCTGACATTGCTAATGGAGCATCAACTGTAAGACGCCAATCTCTGTGGAGTCCCGGGCTGGACATGTTTACTCTCGGCTTAAGTAGATCTTATCAAGGGTCCCCACTTGCAATTTTTGTCTTGTTCTGAGATGGTAACCAGAGATGCAGAGCCAGCTACCAATGGGATTGTTTGCAGGGTGCTGCAAGCTGTGCAACTGGACCCTTGCTTAGTTAAGGAGTACAGGTCCCTTCAGCCCAAATGCAAGGAACAACAAGCATTAAAAATGCAATAGGTCTCGCCTTTAATTAAGTTAAAGCCATTTGCTTTGCTATACAGTACCATTAGCAAAGCAAATGGCTTTAACTTAATAAAAGACGGGACCTATTGCATTTTCAATGCTTGTTTATTTTGTAACTCTTTATCTGCTTTAGACTACTCAGTGGTAGTCAGTGCTGTTCTCGCTTTCTTCTCTGAGCCCTCTGTCCCCGCAGGCACTGCTAAATTCCCTGGGCAGTTGCAGTGTTCAGACTGCAGCAATTGAAAAATTGATTTTAAAAATGTCTTCATAATGGCTGTATATGAAAGGGCAAATTAATAAGTCCTCAACAATGAGAGATAATACATCCCTAATGTTAGCCCATGTGAGTAAACAGCCCCGGTTTACTTTTTATGTTTGACTTGATGTTCCTTTCCCTTGAGTATATCCGTTTCTCGCATGCATCTCTGTGGCTTTTTGTGTTCATGTAACATAGAAGTTTTGTCTAGCACATCCTTTGAACTGAGGCAGTTTTAGGTGCCTGGCTGAGTTCAGGTTGTGGATGGGGTTCACGACATTGAGTGCGGGTGCACAAGGAAGAACACTGAATCCGAGCCTTATGCCAGCGCACGTTTATCACGGGGCCAGTCAGTGGATCATAAAGGTGTTAATGTTCATCCAATCCCATATGTGCCAATTGCAGAGAGATTATGGGCCATATGTATCAACATTCCGTTTTGCGATTCCTAAATAGCGATTTTTAAGGAATCACTATTTAGAAATCGCAAAATGGTATGTATGTAGAAATTAGCTTCTTTTTAGCGATTTCTTAAAATTCCTTAATTGCGATTAGCAAATTGCTAATCGCAATTAAGGAATAATTTCCCATTCATTTCTATGGGCCAGGAGGCCTATAGGAATGAAGGGGAAATTTGCGATTCACAATTTGCTAATCGCAAATTGTGAATATTTTTAAGGGTGCAGGGGTGTCCAAATGACACCCTGTTGCACCCCTGAAATCGGCATGAGTAGACATGTGGCGCACATACATGCCCTAAGGGCATGTATGTGCATCACATGGCACTTAGAAAAAAGAAAAAATATGCATTTTGAAAGTATGCATTTTGAAAGGAATTCGCAACTTACCACCAACTAGAGGCTGGTGGTAAATTGTGATTCCTTAAGGCCAATTTGCTATTTTTTTTGGCTTCTTACATTGCATTTAAGGAATCGCAAAATTTGCGATTCCTTAAATGCAATCGCAAGATAAGGAATCGCATATTTTGTGATTCCTTATTTTGAAAGAAGATTTCCTTAAGGCATACCAATCGTCCAAATTGCATTCGTAAACGCCGAAATTCTGCAAATGTTGGCGTTTGCGTATTCAATTTGGCTTGATACATATGGCCCAATGTGCGAGAGGGGATGGCCAAAGGGAGATGATGTAAGGAAGGAGATGCAGAAAGACATAGTGAAAAAAACTGGATTTCAAAGAGATGCAGGCAGAAAAAATATGTAATTGGCTAACAGTGAGATACTACTGAGGAAAGTGTGAAGGGGGAATGGGAAGGATACTTTAAAGACTACTACTCCTTCCTTCCACAGACCTTAGTAATGTTTAATTAAGTCTCATATTTCAAGATTTAAATCATGCTCAATACTAGTTATTCTCAATATGATGCAATATCATTCTTATTATTAATTTATCTGATACTGCTAATGAGCACTGGCAAAGTAGGCCTGGCTTTTTCTTAGGTGTGTGTTTGTTGTTGTGTGATATGCCTTGTTGCAATATCAGAAATATTAAAGACAGACATCTAGGTACTGCTCATGTGGCATGCTGTGTGAAGCACAGCATTCTAGCTGCCATGCATAAGGCCGTTCACAGATACACATATTTTGGCCAAAATAGGAGGTGTTGGGTGAGGTGTGTGAGATTCAAAGATTCCCAACTTTATCAATGTCCAGAGCCATGTGCCCTTCCTCATTAAACCATCTGCTTTTTCATGTGCACATGTACAACCATGCTGGTTATTTTTTTCTAATCTTAGACCATTTCTCATAGACGTTTGCATTTACATGCAGCTATTTTGGTTGTATTTTTTAGGTATAGTATTTTGCCCCACATGTGTTACCTTTCCATCCTCTTAGTGCTAGCTCCTTTTATCAGTCAGCTTTTTTCATACTGGCGCTAGGGGAAATACAGGGTTGTGCCATATTCTTGTGAATACCGGGCATCCCTACATTTACAATATGCCAGAGTTTAGCATTGCCAAATTTGGCGTAGGACCGCGCTCAAATTTTATTTTGAAAATATGCCCCTAAGTGTCCTACACCACAATAGAGAAAGAGTAGCCAGGAAGTGAGTGGTCAGGCTATTAAAATGAGAATGTTAGATGGTACAGAAAAATATAAAACAAAGATTCAAACAGCTTGGGGTACAGAGTACCCTGTCTATAGAGCACAGAGTGAACCGTTTGCTTAAAAATAATGAAATATGAACACCAAAGAGTCAGAGACATACAAATGCACAGTAGTACTGAGGGGCACAGGAAGCGAGTATATGCTATGAAATCACAGCAAATACTGCAGTTTGGTATGAGTGATACTGCCAATGACATGGATCAAAAAATACTTTGGGCTGAAGTAAAAGTTGCAGTTTTAGGTGCAGGATAATTTACAGCTTTCTACCACAAACCATATTGGCCCTTTATTCAATTTATTCTTTTCAAATTATCCTGCTGCACAAAGTATACATCAGCACGGACAAAAACAACCTGTAATGCAATGGGCCCAAAATGCATAAATTATGTGATAGCTTTGTGTCATAATGAACCCTTGTGCATGGGTTTTTATATATTTGATGTGGAAACGCACGTCATCACAAACTATTTTTATGATGAGCCTTTAATGGTTGAATCCATATTTTCTGCTTTGAAAGCCAAGAATCAGCATGATCAGATACCATTCAAAAACTGTGACCCTGTGATTGTAGATAACACACCCACTAACATTGGCTGTAGACAGTCCCTCACTACCAGGCTTGCAAAGGAGTCCAGTAGTATCTTCATGTTCGGATGCCCGTATAAAAGCTTCTGAAGGTAATAAGGGCTACACATCTGTCACTGGGAACAATGTAGAGGATATGAGTACAGACCTCAGGATTGGAAACCATTAGGACAAACGGAGCGAGTTGCACTACAGAGTGCAGCGCGCTCACAGGAGCTCACACAAGGAATTTTTAAAATCGCTGAATATTTGTTTATTTGTTGTGTATTGTTGCCGCTTTTAGGCTCTTAACTAAGAATCCACTTACTTGCACCACAATTGTAAAACTCACCGTGTTTGGAGCGGGTCCTTCTCCCGACAGACAGCACTGCGGCGGACATCTTGGGTTGGGGGGGGCGGCCTAGAGAAGCTGCGCACGGTCTAGTCGTCGCAAGGACGCTAGACCGGTATTTAAAACGGGCCATGCTGACGCGCAGCGGGCACGCGCTGCGGGCACGCCGGAGCATCGCCGGAGTCACGCCAGAGTCCAGCCCGTCTGCGCCCGTCCGCGCACAGGCGGGCGCAGGGGCTGGGACGGCTGGCTATCGTCGCACTTACTCCTCAGAAATGCTTAAATATTTGAATAGAGGCGAGCCCATGTTGGACAAAGCAGTCCTGCTGTTGCTTAAAAAGTACAGTATCTTTCGGAATGTTGGGGTCACACCTGCCTTGAATAAATCTTCCACGTTAAAAATAGCGAGCCTTAATACCCGCTCGTTGCACTGCCATCATCTGGAGGTATATAATATGCTTCAGGATAGTGACATCGATGTCCTGACTCTTTCAGAGACCTGGACAGATGAGAACTCGTTACCGGATATCATCGCCGCTGTACCAAGCGGATATGATATAATGTGGCATAACCGCCCAGGGGGCTCACGGGGGGTGGGGTAGCTATTTTGTATAGGAAGACCATGACGGTTGAAAAAATACTAACTGAGACGATTGACTTAGCCGATCTTCTTGGGGTAAAGGTCACAGTAAACAATGTGTGTTGGGTGATCTTGTCTGTTTATCGTCCGCCGAAGGCAACCCCTACCTTCTTTGACTTATTCTGTCCTATTATATCTGACCTTAGGTCAAGATATACAAAAATCTTGGTTACAGGGGATTTTAATTTACATTGGGATAAGCCCACCTGGGATTCACCTATGCGCCAGTTAGACACATTAATGTCCGCATTGGACTTCACACAGATTGTGGATACCCCAACCCACGAAAAAGGGCACATTCTTGACCTTATGTGGACCACCGATGCCACTCTAACATTTAGTGAGGCAGCGCCCTGTGTCTGGTCGGATCACTGTTTGGTCTCGTGTGAGGTCCCCCTTAGCAATGGGGCTGTTCATAACTCACATAGCTTCAGGAAAACCCGGAAATGGATTGAAGTCAATCTGAGAGCCCTGACTGAGGCACATCTGGAACCCCCCCAGGTTTTAGAGCCAGATTGTAATTTGGACCGAGACTACTCTGATCTAACAAGATGTTTGATTCGGGCCATCGATCAGATAGCGCCAGTGAAAACACAGCAAATCAAGGGCTCTGGGAAAGCTCCCTGGTTTACTCCGCTCTTAAGGGAAACCAAAACCAAGCTAAGGAGATTAGAAAGGCTGTGGAGGAAATCCAAGCAGGGTACTGATAGGGATACCTATAAGGCCTTTCTCCACCAATATAAAAAACGTATGATTCAAGCTAAAGCGGACTATCTTGAGTCGCGCCTAAGCAAGGCCACTAATATCCAGAAAGAAACCTTTAAAATCTTGGCGGAGCTGAGTAAGAAGCCTGATAATGTTAAGCCCCCTTTTGATTGTAATACCTTCCAGACCTATTTCCTGGAGAAGGTGAAGATCATTGTCCAGGAGATAGAGAATATGGCGGCAACAGGGACTGCAATTGCCTTAACATCTAATAAGGCGAGCGACTGTTCTCTTAGAATGTTCCCACAGATGGATACACTAATCTTGGAACAACTGATGTGTAAAATTAAATCTGGCTCTCCAGCTGATCCTTGCCCACCTGAGATCTTTCGCATTGCGCGTCCCTTATTGGAGGAATACATCATCTCTCTCCTTAATAGATCGCTAGACATGGGATACCTGCCGAGTGAACTTAAGGAGGCGCGGGTAAGACCCTTATTGAAAAAGCTGGGGTCAGATCCCGCTGTGTTGAAGAACTACAGACCCATCTCCCAGCTGCCCTTTCTCTCAAAAATCCTTGAGCAACACGTTCTTCAGTCCCTGTCCTGCTATCTGGAATCTCACCATCTACTCCACGATAGACAGGCAGGTTTTCGAGCACACCACAGCACCGAGTTGGTGATGCTCTCGGTGCTGGACGAACTAAGAGGTAGGGCTGACTGTAAGAAAGCAAGCGCCCTGATTTTATTAGATCTATCAGCGGCTTTCGATACTGTCAGCCACACCCTGCTCTTGGACAGATTGAAGAGCTTTGGGATTAAGGGCTCGGCGCTGCAGTGGTTGGAATCCTTCCTTACAGGCAGGACCCAAAGGATACAACTGGGGGATGAAACATCTGAGGTCGGGGTTTTAGAGTGTGGAGTACCGCAGGGGTCGGCCCTGTCCCCACTTCTATTTAACCTATACCTGCAACCCCTGATCGCTGCGCTGGCTGCGATGGACTGTAAAGTCTTCAACTATGCGGACGATACGCAGTTGCTGCTAAGTATAAATGACACCTCGGCCGCACAACTCCAATCCCAGAACATCCTGAGGTTCACGGTACGATGGATGACAGATAACCTTTTAAAAGTCAATCCTGACAAAACTGAGATCTTGGTTATACCATCCACCCTCTCACCTTGGAGTGACCTCTACTGGCCCATGGAGTTGGGCCCGGCCCCAAAACCAAGCCTGGCTGTAAAAAGCTTGGGGATTCGGTTGGACGCTGACCTATCGATGGCGCCTCAGATCGCGTCGGTGGTAGGCAGCTGTACTAATATCATCCGGCAACTGCGGAAGTTATCCCCTATCCTTTCAGAGCCCATGATGCGCTCAATAGTAACTGCCACTATCATTTCCAGAATTGACTATGGGAATGCCCTCTATCTTGGCCTACCGAAAACCCTTACTAATAGGCTTCAGGTTCTAATGAATGATGCTGCCCGACTGATTTTTAGACTCCCTAGGAGGTCTAGAGCCACTCCTCTACTACAAAACCTACATTGGCTTCCAATTAAAGAGAGAGTGGAATTCAAGAGTCTGTGTACAGCCCATAAGGTCATCTATGGTAAGGCTCCGGCCTATATCAAGGAGCGCCTACAACTGTACTGCCCGACGAGATCACTTCGGTCCTCGGACTTGCAGTTGTTGACTTGCTCTCGGTACAGGCTAGTGACGAAGGGAGGCAGAGCCTTCTCGGTATTGGTTCCCCAGCTGTGGAACAACTTGCCTGGAGGGCTACGTGAGGAAGGAAACCTCTTAAAATTTCGAAAGAGTCTGAAAACGCTACTGTTCAGGAGAAGCCTGAGCATGGCTTAATCCAATGCGATCTTTTGTTCTGACCTGTTGTGTTATTGTCCTATTCCATCTTTCCGGGCGCTTAGAGGCCTGCAGGTGATTAGGCGCGGTATAAAATTAAAATAACAATAACAATAACAATAACCTCTTTTACTGGTTTGGAAAAAAGCTCCAAAAGAAATGGTGTATTAGTAGACTTCATTGAAGCTTGTAATTTGGAGTACGCAAAAGTCTTATAGTCTGTAACAACTAGATGGATGTCACTGGGGCGCTGTGTTGAAAGGGAACTAACAAAACATAATGGCTTAAAGTCTTACTTTGGAAGCCATAAATTGCATGTGGTAAGATTTTAGCATCTTCATGAATTGCATGAAGATCATTTAGCAGCGGTTCGGTTACAGTTTCATTTGTCAGCACTGCCAATGTTCACGTAGCTCCACATTCCTCTTCAGCGTAAAGCACATGCATTCATATTTTACACGAAGCCATGCTGCATCATGGCAAGAAGCTGGTGCAGCATTTCATACCACCAGGGATCCTGAAGGGAAGTTCTCCCAGGACATTGATGTAAATGATGACACATCTACAAGTCACCAGAAGATGTTTTACTAGGGTTGCCTATAAAAACTGTTACCGTTTGACTTCTAAATGAGGTCTTCAGTATTTTCAAAATAAATTAGTAATCAATGCAAAATGTATGACTGTTACAACCCTTATTAATGCCACTTGGTCAAATGTTGAGTACTCTGTAATAAGATTTTCCAGCCTTCTCAGATTTTGAGACTAAGAGGTCCTGCAGCTTTTTGATGAAATCTTAAATTATCATAGCATTTTTGGTGAGGAAATCGGATAATCTGCATTCCCAGAGGCTCTTATGAATGAGAAGGATGTGGCAGGTGCAATCAAATAGATATTTTATAGTACCACATGCAACAGATGGCTGTAACTGGCACAAATAATGAAAAATGATTGAAACTGCTTCTTAAGGATGCAAAGTTTGATCTTTTAATACTTCACTCAAATGCAGAATTTGAAAGACTGCTTAGCACTATTAGGAAAAATAAAAGTGAATCAAGATCATCATTAAAGCTCGATGGGACACTCCACAATATTGTATCTGTTAAATATGCCTTCCCAGAAATTAATGTGCCATATATTTGGGCACCACCCAATGAATTACTTCTTAAAACCAAGTTGGCAACTAAGTAGGCCTGGGCGGTAAATTCTGTTACGCTCACGGAATTTAGGTAATTTGGGTAATTTCGCGTTCCGCGTAGAATGCGAAATTGCCAAAACATCTGCAATCCGCGGCTTTGCGGAATTTTATGCTTGTTCGCGCTTTCAAAATGCGTGTTTACAAGATATTTCTCATCGAGTATGCAAACAGTGTTCGTGAACAGGAAAAAAGCATTGCTAACAGCCGGAACAAGCAATTCCGCGTGTTAGTGGATTTTTTACTGTTTGGCGGAGATTTGTGTAGCGCGACTAGGCAAATTCCTCCCACCCCTACAACTAGGACATCAGTGGCAGCTGGTGACATTTGAAAGTAGTGGGGCGTAAAAGTTGGGTATATGTGTAATGTCACCATGACGCACTAATAAACTATTTCCTTGGGCACTATTAACTAATTGCATGATACTTGAATAACCAGTTTTGCAGGACATGATTTGCATATTCCGCGAGACACTATTAGCAAGTTTTCTCAGACACTATCACTCAGTTTCTTGAGATACTTTTAACCACCAGATCGATTAGTATCTATTAACCAACTCCTTGAGGCCCTATTAACCAATTTCTTGAGGCACTATTTACCAACTACATGGAGCGCTATTAGCTAGTACCCTAGCACACTATTAAACAGTTCCTTCAGAACCACTACGCAGCAGTTTCTATTAACCATTTCCCTGAGACACTATTAACCCATGTTCAGAGGTCCTATTAATCAAATATGTAACACACAATTAGCCAGTTCTTTTTTAGATTCTTTTTAAGTTTCGCCTGGGGCACGGAGCTCCTAGCTCCGCCCCCAGGAGAAATCTTAAGTCTCTACAGTGTACTGCTTAGTCCCGCCCTCTGTTCCATTGGCTAGCTCCATAAATGGAGGCTAGCCATTGGAACAGAGATCTGTCCGTCATGGCCGGATCAGATTCGTGGGCGTTCCTGCATTTTTTTCCCTCTCCACCCTTTTTGCATCGTCATTGGGCAGTGGGCGGAGTTTCGTTTTTTTTTTTTTGGTGTTTGTTTTCGTCATTTCATGCCGACCACGGCTGCCAGAAGAAGTCCAGGTGAGTGCGTTCCTTTCCCGCCCCCCCTCCCGCTGTCCGTGTCTTTCCCGCTCCCCCTCCCGCTGTCCGTGTCTTTCCCGCCCCCCCTCCCGCTGTCCATGTGCCTGCCCGCCACGTTTCTGCTGCTTGTTTCACTAAGTGTCCATATACCCTCGACTGTGGGGGTGGAGACTTGAAGAGACGGATCTTAACAAATGTGGAATATGACTTGTTTTGGGGTGCGAGTAATTCTCTAGCACCCCCCTATCGGCTTACCAGTCCGTGTCTACTGATGCGCGCTATATGAACTTCCGCCGATCTTCTGGTTCTTTCTCTCGACCCAAGGGCCTTCTTGGGCCGACCGTGATTAAATTATGCCTCATAAGGGAAACTTGAGGCGGAGATTTTATGTTTCTCTGATCCAGCCCCGAGCTTTTTGTTTGTCCGCACGGTTACCGATCCAGCCCTGAGCTTATTGTGCACATGGGCCATGTGACCATTTACCAACAGGTAGACCAGTCGGGAAGGTGTGGCCTATCTGCCTTTTTAAATCGGCAGTTCACTATCGACATATCTCTTAGTGAGAAGACGGGGCTAGGCTAGAGCCAGCACAATCTGCATTCGTGTGTACTCGGAGGTGAGTTTTGAAAAGAGAGGGAGTCTGACTGCGCGATCTTCAGATATGCAGCGGGATGTTAGAACCGGCTGTCTCTAGTTGGTAGAGGTATACACTTCTGACAAATAGGGACACACCTTTTCTAGTCAGGGCAAGGGGATCACACCCTTTGATAACCCCTGCTCACCCCCTCTGTAGCTTGGCAGAGCAGATAGGCTTATCTCAGAGGCTGTGTGTTAAGCATTTATGACCACATACAGTAATAAAGTGAATGCACTACAAATGGACACGACACAGTAGTATTATAAAAATAAGTATTTTTATATAAGGCTTAGCACAAGACCAAATAACGACAAAAATGTGCACAATCTTAATAAATACTCTGGGAAGGGAAAAAAAGTTCAACGGTAAGTTCTTCTTTAGTGCAAAGTCTTTAGTATCAAAGCAAATCTTCTTCTTGGAAACACAGTTCTTAGCAACATGGTAACTCACACGGGAGCAACACGGCGTCGAGGCAAAGTTAATCCAAAGGTTCGGCGTCGACCGCGAGGAGCTCTACGTCGAGCCCGGAGTCACACGGACCCCCAACAACACAGTACCTTAGGAAAATGAAGCACACAAGGATCAGCGCCGTCGAGCAATCCGGCGTCGCCTCTTCGGTGTCGATCAGGCCTCAGCAGGCGTCGTTGTCGATGATGCAGTTGCAAAGCGTGAGCAGCGCTCACGGCGTCGAGAGGGCACGAGGGCGATGCGATCAGCAGCGGTGCAGACACGAGGTCTCTTGGAGCTGGAGCCGTACTCCCACTCACTGGCGATGCTGCTGGCGTCGGTCAGGCCCGGCGGCCGGTCGTCGAGGAAGCGGGACACTGGGGCCGTTACCCACTATGTCGAGCTGGATTCGGTGACGTCCGTCGGGTCGAGATTGCTGGTTCTTTCAGAGGTGCTGGCTTCTCGGTTCCAGCAAATAGCACTTTAAGCAGGTGAAGTCCTTTAGCCCTGTGAATTCAGCAGGAGACTGGCACTCTTCCAGTCCTTGGAGATTTTCTTAGCAAGCGTGAGAGTACACACACAGTTCCTCTCTCCTGGTTCCTTGGCAAAAATAAAGAAGCACTGCAGGATTCCCCCCAGCAAACAGCACACTGGCAGAAGGGGTAGGCAAGTCCTCAGATCAGCAGGCCTCTTGTCCTTGGTTACAGGGTTCCTTGTCAGAAGTGATCTGATTTCTTAGTTCAGGGGTCCTTCTCTTATACCCCTTTTCGGCTTTGATCCCTTTGTCCATGCCGGGGACTTTCCCAACATCCTGGGTCTGTGGTGGGTGGAGCCAGGCAGAAGCACCTGGCTTATTCACTGAGCAGGGCTGGGTCCTCAGACGCCCAGCAGGAGGTGGAGCCAGCATTGACACTGGCAGGAGCAGAGCTATCGGCCTCCTGGCAGGAGGTGGGGCTAGGATCGTCCATGGCAGGCACAGAGCCATCAGCCGCTTGGCAGGAGGTGGAGCCAGCATTGTACCAGGCAGGGCAGGCTATCAGCAACTACTCTCCCCCTACTCTCAACGCAAATGTCCCACTCATCCCACACTGACTCATCCAGACCTCTGGAGCCACCCAGCTCCTGTCACACACACGCAAGACCAGCAGAAACCAGAAATGGTTAGACAAGAAAGTAGACACTTTCTAAAAGTGCTACTTTCGAACCCAGAGTCCAAAAACCATCCACACCAACGGATGCGTAATTAAACCCCGAGTTCAGGGATACCAAACTCGACATTGCGCCATGCTCCCCGAGCCAGCTAGGATCATAGCATTAATAATCCCGGTGGCCCATTCTAACCAACGGAGAGCAGGTTACCTCGCAATAGTGAAGCACGAAGATGGCTGTAGTTCACTATTAGGACATGCCAACTTGGTCAGGCGTGTCCTACCTTAGACTTACAATGCACCCTGCCCGTGGGCCTACCATAGGGGTGACTAACATGAAGTTAAGGGAAGGTTTGAGGGGCTGGCAAGTAAGTATACTTGCGCAGCCTGCGTGACAGCACTAGGCTGCACGTGGGTCTCGCAATGACCGACCCGTAGACATTCTTTACGAGGCCGCTCCTGTGGGTGGCACAACACGTGCTGCAAGCCCACGAGCGGCATTTGTATTTACAAGCCCCAGCACTCCTGGTGAACTAGACTAGGGACTGACAGTAAACCAAATAGGCCAAACATGGATACAATCGATACATTCATTTAACATAGGGAGCACTTGCGCTGTGGCACTGATCAGCAGCGGCACGGCGCCCAAAGCATATACCAGCAAAACATTGAAAAACAGTGGAGGCAAACAGAAAAAATGGAGGAGAGACTCAAGCCAATGATGTCAGGTCTAACACGTGTCCCCTCCAGCTGAAATGTGGGGAGAACTACCCTTGACCTAGGGAGCCCTCATCACTAAGGCGGAAAAATCTGGACAGACCATCAGCATTGGCGTGATCTGTACCAGGGCGGTGTTCCACCGTAAAGTCCATCCCCTGGAGAGAAATGGACCACCTCAACAGTTTCCGATTCTCACCCCTCATCTGCATCAACCATCTGAGGGGCCTGTGGTCTGTCTGAACCCGGAAGTGAGTCCCAAACAGGTAGGGTCTTAGCTTCTTCAGCGCCCAGACCACAGCAAATGCTTCTCTCTCTATCGCACTCCACCTCGTTTCCCTGGGAAGTAACCTCCGACTGATGAAGGCTACAGGCAAGTCTCGGCCCTCTTCATTCACCTGAGCTAGAACAGCCCCCACGCCATGCTCTGAAGCGTCCGTCTGGACAATAAATTCTCTCGAAAAGTCGGGTGCCTGGAGTATAGGTGCTGTGCACATTGCAGTTTTCAGGGTGTCGAAGGCCGTTTGACAGGCATCAGTCCAGATCACGTTTCGTGGCTGCTTCCTGGAAGTCAGCGAAGTCAAGGGGTGCACAATGTTACCGTAATCCTTGACAAACCTCCTGTAGTAACCCGTGAGTCCTAAGAAGGCTCTCACCTGAGTTTGGGTTTTGGGCGGCGCCCAAGCCAGGATGGTATCAATCTTGGGTTGCAGGGGGGCAACCTTGCCGCTCCCTACTTGGTGCCCCAAGTACACCACCGAACCCTGCCCAATCTGGCACTTACTGGCTTTGATTGTGAGGCCTGCTCTGCGCAGGGCCAACAACACTTCCTGGAGGTGGCGCAAGTGTTCCTCCCAGCTGGCGCTGAACACTGCGATGTCGTCCAGGTAGGCGGCACTGAAATCCTCCAGTCCAGCCAAGACCTGGTTGACCAACCTCTGGAAGGTGGCAGGGGCATTCTTCATCCCAAAGGGCATCACCCGGAACTGGTATAGCCCATCTGGTGTGGAGAATGCGGACCTCTCCTTTGCCCCATCAGTCAAGGTGATCTGCCAGTACCCAGACGTTAGATCAAACGTGCTAAGGTACCGGGCAGCCCCCAACCGATCAATGAGCTCATCAGCTCTGGGGATGGGGTGCGCGTCAGTCTTCGTGACCGAATTGAGTCCTCGGTAATCCACGCAGAACCGGAGTTCCGGTGAAGCACCAGGCGCTGCAGCCTTCGGGACCAAGACCACTGGGCTGGCCCAAGGACTGCTAGAGGCTCAACCACCCCTAACGCAACCATTTTGGAGACCTCCTCCTTAATGTAAGCTCGGACCTTGTCAGTCACCCTGTAAGCCTTGTGCTTCACAGGAGGGCTGTCTCCGGTGTCAACGTCATGGACGCACCAATGAGTGACACCCGGAACCAAGGAAAACAGATCCGGGAATTGTCCCAACAGGTGGCGACAATCCTGTTTCTGCTCAAGGGTCAGTGTGTCAGAGAGGACCACACCATCCACTGACCTATCTTGCTCTTTAGCACACAGGAGGTCAGGAAGAGGCTCACTCTCCTCCTCCATTCCAGCATCTGTAGCTAGGAGCATGCCCACTTCGGACCTCTCTAAGTGGGGCTTCAAACGGTTGACATGCAGGACCCGCAAGGGGTTCCTGGGAGATTTCAAGTCCACCAAGTAGGTGACATCGCTCTTCTTCTCCACAACCTTAAACGGTCCAGTCCACCTGTCCTTGAGCGCACAAGGTTCCACAGGGGACATGACCCACACTTCCTGACCAGGCTGAAGCTCTACCAGAGTGGCGTTCCGGTCGTACCATCGCTTCATCTCCTCCTGGCTGGTCTCCAAATTTGCCTGAGCAAGTTCTCTGAAGCGCCGAGTCTGGTTCCGAAAGGCCAGCATGTAGCTGTATACATCCTGGGGAGGTTTCCTGGGAGATTTCTCCCAGCCTTCCTTGACCAGACTCAAAGGCCCTCTTACCGGGTGACCGTATAAGAGCTCAAAGGGGCTGAACCCTAGAGACTTTTGCGGCACCTCACGGTAAGCAAACAACAGGCATGGCAAGAGGACGTCCCATTTCCGCCTCATTGGTTCTTCAAGACCCATAATCATGCCTTTAAGGGTCCGGTTGAATCTCTCAACCAGCCCATTTCCTTGAGGGTGGTAAGGAGACTTCATATAGTTCGAAATGAAGTTGGTGCCTCGGTCCGACACCACCTCTCTGGGGAACCCCATCCGGGAGAAAACACCCATCAGTGCCCGTCCCACCACGGGGGCCGTCACTGTTCGGAGAGGGATGGCTTCCGGGTACCGTGTGGCATGGTCCACCAAGACCAGGATGAACCTGTCGCCCAGGGCTGTCTTGGGGTCCAGGGGCCCAACAATGTCAATACCCACCCGGTCAAAGGGGGTGCTGACCACTGGAAAAGGTTGGAGGGGAGCCTTCTGCCTCCTTTCGCTTTTCCCACTTGCCTGGCAAGTGTGACAAGTCTTGCAATAGATGTCTACATCCCTTCGCATCTGGGGCCAATAAAAATGGGTGACAAGCCTGTCATAGGTCTTGTCCTGCCCCAGATGTCCAGCTAACGGAACGTCATGAGCCAAACCCAGTAGGAAGGCTCTGAAGCGCTGGGGTACCACCAGCACACGGGCTGACCCAGGCTCAGCAGCCTTAGGCTCGCTATACAGGAGGTCGTTCTCCCAGTACACAAAATGTGACCCTGACTGATCACCTGAGGATTGGGCTGAGGCCTGCTGCCTCATGCCCACAAGAGAAGAGCACACTTTCTGTTCCGCACATAATTCCTCCCTGGAGGGACCACCATCCTGCTGCCAATGGGTCAGCTCGGGCAGGTCTCCCAGTTCGGCAATTTGTTCCCCTGTGGGCTCCAGGGCATCCCCCTCAGGGTCTACCTCCTCGTGGACCACGGGAACTCCGGGGGCCAGTTTCCCGTGCCTCCTGCCTCTTCTCTTCACCGCTGGGTCCTGGGCCGTACTTTCAGGCTCCGGGACCCCATCAACACCCTTACTCGCTGTCATCGATCGAGTGGTTGCACACACCCACTCTGGCACACCCAACATTTTCAAGTGCGCCTCCCTCTCCACCTTAGTCCAAGGGGAGTCTTCTAAATCATTGCCCAGGAGATGATCGACAGGCATGGCGGGCCTCACAGCAACCTGAAGAGTACCTGAAACCCCCCCCCATTCAAAGGAAACCTGAGCTACCTCACACTCTTTCTGGGAGTTGTCAGCAGCTATCAGAGGGTAGAATGCTTGGGGAACCACCTGCTCTCTGGACACTAAGTGACACTTGACAGCTGTCACACTCGCTCCGGTGTCTCTGAGAGCTTCCACTCTATGGCCATTAATGGTCACCCACTGCCTATATTTACTAGTGTTACTAGGCAGCGGGGTGGAGGGACCATTTGCATGTCTCCTAGCGAGACCAGGGACATTTCTGCGGGACCCCTCCCACCAGGGACAACCATCTCCTCCCCTCCCAGGGCTACACTCGCCAACTGACGGGGGGTGCATGCGGCGGTGCATTCGAATCCTTTTTGGGGCACTGGGGGTCATAAAACCGGTGTCCCACCTGCCCACAACCGTAGCAGGTTAGGGGGCCCCTATGAACAGGTTTACCCGTCGGGGCCCGGGGCTTCTTCTCAGGGGGAGGCTGGGAACCTTTCCCTTGGTTCCCTTGGGGATTACTTTGGGGCCCTTTCTGAGACTCCTTCTGTTTACCCTTGTCCCCCCCACTCTTCTGCTGGGGACCCTGCCCACCTTTGGCTGAGTCTCCCACCGGACCCTTGTGGACCCTGGTACTGACCCAGCGGTCCGCCTCCTCAGCAAGTTTTCTTGGGTTAGATATCTTGCTATCAATAAGGTGCTGGCGCAGCTCTGGAAAACAGTTATTAGACAAATGCTCCCAAGCAAACAAATCATAAAGAGCTTCATAACTTTCCACTTTGCTGCCCTTTACCCAACCATCCATGGCTCTGCAAAAATAAGACACATATTCAACCCACGTCGTACCAGGCAACTTCTTACATTCTCTAAAAGCTTGTCTGTACTTCTCGGGGGTTAGGCCATACCGCAACATTAAAGCATCTTTCATATGAGCATACGACATCCTATCCGCAACAGGCATGTCTAACAGGGTATCTCTCCCCTCATTCACAAAGCGACCCCACAACCCCGCTCCCCAATTCTTCTCAGGGACCTGGTGGGCCAACAATGCTAACTCATATGCTTTAAACCACTGACCAATATCTTCGTTCCTATGATAATCTTTTATCACATCTTTGGGAAAGTAAAACTTACTTTCTGCAGGCCCAGATGGGTTGCTGCCACCAGAGGGATTCAATTCTAATTTCTTAGCTTGGATGTCCAACTCCCTCAACTTGGTATCACGCTCCAAAGCTAACTTCTCTCTTTCAAAATCTAACCTTTTGGTCTCCAAATCAGCTTCTCTTCTACCTCTTGCATTTTCTAACTCCAACTGCCCATTTATCTTTAGCCTTGCCATTTCCATGTTGTATGCACGCTCCTTCGCCCTTTCTTCTCTTTCTTCAGGGGAAAGACCTTTGGAGGAAACACTGCTTCCGGGAGAGGACTCCGGCCCATTCGCTGGCACCTCCTCTTCCCCTTCCACTGGCGGTACCACCACCGGATCAGTGGGATCTCTGGATTCCAACCAGGCCTCCAGAGCTTTGAGATATTCCTCCTTCAACGAGAGGCCTTTGGTGGGAACTTTAAACTGCTTACAGAAGGATTTTAGTTTCTTCAAGCCGTAGTCGTTTATCTTCGCTCTGTCAAATTCCTCCTCAACAACAACAGGGGTAGTGACTCCGGTGTCACTCATGATCAAAACTGGCAGTGTTCAAAAAATCAAGCTTCAGAAAAGCGGAGAACCAAAAATAGGATCCTTCCAATTAGATTGTGACTGCGCTATGGTCTGCTTTCACTATGTAGCGCACACTAATCACTGCACATGGGTCATAAATGCAAGGTTCAAATCCTCACCGCTGCGTCCAATGTTAGAACCGGCTGTCTCTAGTTGGCAGAGGTATACACTTCTGACAAATAGGGACACACCTTTTCTAGTCAGGGCAAGGGGATCACACCCTTTGATAACCCCTGCTCACCCCCTCGGTAGCTTGGCAGAGCAGATAGGCTTATCTCAGAGGCTGTGTGTTAAGCATTTATGACCACATACAGTAATAAAGTGAATGCACTACAAATGGACACGACACAGTAGTATTATAAAAATAAGTATTTTTATATAAGGCTTAGCACAAGACCAAATAACAACAAAAATGTACACAATCTTAATAAATACTCTGGGAAGGGAAAAATAGTTCAACGGTAAGTTCTTCTTTAGTACAAAGTCTTTAGTATCAAAGCAAATCTTCTTCTTGGAAACACAGTTCTTAGCAACAGGGTAACTCACACGGGAGCTACACGACGTCGAGGCAAAGTTAATCCAAAGGTTCGGCGTCGACCGCGAGGAGCGCTACGTCGAGCCCGGAGTCACACGGACCCCCAACAACACAGTACCTTAGGAAAATGAAGCACACGAGGATCAGCGGCGTCGAGCAATCCGGCGTCGCCTCTTCGGAGTCGATCAGGCCTCAGCAGGCGTCGTTGTCGATGATGCGGTTGCAAAGCGTGAGCAGCGCTCACGGCGTCGAGAGGGCACGAGGGCGATGCGATCAGCAGCGGTGCAGACACGAGGTCTCTTGGAGCTGGAGCCGTACTCCCACTCACTGGCGGTGCTGCTGGTGTCGGTCGGGCCCGGCGGCCGGTCGTCGAGGAAGCGGGACACTGGGGCCGTTACCCACTATGTCGAGCTGGATTCGGCGACGTCCGTCGGCGTCGAGATTGCTGGTTCTTTCAGAGGTGCTGGCTTCTGGGCTTTCCAGGAGCCTGTATCTACGCCAACATTTTTATGGCTAAATTTGAAAAAGACCACATTCTGCAAGATCCCAAGTGGCAAGAAGGCTTGGTCTATTACAAAAGATACATAGATGATATCTTTATAATCTGGAGAGAATCGCAAGCAAAACTAACAGAAAACATTCAGAATCTGAACACGGCTGATCCTCGGATTCAATTCACATATAGCATGAGTACGAAAGCTTTGCCATTTTTAGATGTCTTGGTAGAAATCAAAGATAATTCTATACACACAAGTGTATATAAAAAACCCACAGACAAGAACAATGCATTACTCTTTGGAAGTTTCCATCCTGCAAGCTTGATCAATAACCTGCCAGTGTCCCAATTTATGCGGATAAAGAGAATTTCATCCAACCCAGCTATTTGTGAGAAGACTTTAAATGAGCAAAAACAAAAATATTTGGACAGAGGGTATCCAAAGAAACTTCTTGAGGCACAAATCGAAAAAATCAAGACTATTCCTAGAAATGAACTACTCCAGAAGAAACCAAGGAGAACGAATAAAAGGATGGTATTCGTATCTAAATACTCCACAGCGTCTTGGGAGATAAAGAAAATAATCAAAAAAAGATGGGAAATCTTACAGGTGGAAAAAGATTTTGGTTCACTATTCCTTGAGCAACCCTTGTTTGCCTATAAAAGGGCTCAAAACCTAAAAGAACTGTTAAACAAACCTAGCAAATCCATAGGCACCATTGAAGAGCCAGAAACTTTCAAAGGAACAACAAAGTGTTACAACTGTAAAAATTGTAATAATTTAATACCTGGCAATGTAATTTTGCATCCAAGAACTGGTGAGCAAATTCAACTTAAACACAACACAACTTGCAACTCAGAACATGTGGTATATACCATCAAGTGCCCATGTGGGCTCCTATACGTAGGAAAAACTGACAGGAAATTAAAGACAAGACTATCTGAGCACAAGAGCCGGATAAGAAATAAAAGCACAACATCGCCATTGGCTCAACACTGGACAGAATTGAGACATTCAATAGCACAGCTGAGATTTCAGATAGTAGAGCAAGTTCCCCAGAGATTAGGTTTTGACAACGCTAAGACCCTTCTTCAGAGAGAAGCCTACTGGATACGAAAATTACAGACACTAGTCCCTTTCGGACTCAATGACAAAATGGAAATGATCTGTTTTTTATAAACAGACAATAAGGTGGTCAGTCCTGAAGCACCCGGACTTCAGACCCGCGGTGTACTAAAGCAAAGTTCATAATCTGAATCTGCAAAAAACACACTTACTAACAAACTACATACTCACAACTAATAAACAACACACTCATAACAAATTTAGAATGCATATTTTAAACATAAGATTGTAAATAGGCAGGTAATCAAATGATGTGTAAATACATATACATACATTACAGGTAATATATGAATTGAGTAAATTGTGTAATTGTTGCTATATAGCTTCAAAAGAGCATTTTTTGTAATTCAGTTCCACATATGGTATACACGATGAAAGCAACGTAAAACGGGTTTTTGGGATATTTTTCTAAAAAATCTCAAAAATATTTCTCATATTTTTCTTTCTTTTCTTTTAAAGTTCTTATTCTCTGTAAAACATTAGGTTAATATAGACTAAAATTTAACCCATCAACTAATACCACATATCAATCAATAATATTCTTTGTACATTCAATAATGGCTGCCATGTTTTAAGCATAAGCCAACCCATATAGTTAACGCGCAGTCCTTTTACTATATCAGTGGTGAGACTGGACAAAACATAGATAAAGGACTAAAAGTATAGCCGTGAAAACAAACACCGGAACAGAACTTTGTTGGATAGGTTGAAACTGGAATACTCGGTAAGACGCGAAAGCCCTTTATAACACGTTAGAGGAGTTGATAATACTTTCGTGGCATTTATTGCAAACTAAAACTAATAATACCTTGTTACCAATTTTTCAGTTAACGGCTGAGTACAAGCACTGCGGAACCGAAGCTCTACTGCATAGGACCGCAGGTGATTACCCAACTCGCAGTAAAAACACGTTTTATCATCGTGAGTAATAGTTTCTGCATACTAAAACTGCGTTTTTCTAAACCTTCACACAGGGCGCTGTAGACAGCACGGGGCTAACGAGTAAGAAAAGCTCTGATGCGCTTTCCCAAAAGGTAAACATTGGTCTATACTCGTAACACGCTTATGACTAAATGGAGAACCTTGATAAAATGTGGTTCCTTTCCTCCTTGCTTTCACAGTATAATTTATTCTGGTCGCAGAAGCGAGACCGACGCCACACGCATAGGCTCGCAGGTAACGCATTCTGAATTTATCGGCAAAACTTGTAAGAGCTAGATTTTTTTATGACCACTTGGTAAACATACTCTATAATCTTTTTTCCATAAATAGATAAAATATTCACAAAATAAGAACAACCCTAGAGCATCGACAGGTGAGCTTAGGAAAATGCCAACCAAAGGATATGCACAGATAATTAAAGGCATAATCTTATGTATAATTAAATATTGCTTTCCGCACTGAAGATCTAAATCACTAAGTGAATTTACGTCTTCACTTAAACAACATGTATGCTCATAAAAAACGTTTAGCTGAACCATATGAATAAGCATGTAATTTGAGAATCCAAATTTTTTTTTATAGGATTCTATCTCAGAAAATGAGGTATGATGTAAAATGTAAATTAACAAGTAATACTGGTGATTTGAAGTAGCTGTGAAACTTACAAGCATCAAAATTAATAAGTTTTCCTTTTTCCTTTCTTCTTTTTTCTTTTTTTCTGTTCCTTTAATAGACCCCCGACGAAGGGGCCGTTAGGTCCCGAAATGCATTGGGTTGATGTATTTAATGTTTTGAACTTGTTTTGATTCATGTTGATATGTTAATGAATTTGTTTGATAATCGATGTTTGGTTATGATTAATATGCCAACAAAGTATGCAAAGAACAAAGTAACAAAGGTTGAAATATAAACTGAAATGTTTGAAATGAAATAAGAGTTTATTCTTTAAGTTGTGCACCTTTGAGTCCTGGCAGCCATTCAGGGGTCAGGCTATATACATATGTTTCTAAGGTGTTAGCAGGCACCAATCAGGGGTAGCACACATACCGAACAAACAAATTAAATTTACATTACAGTGTGCAGCACCCACACACATTCATGGCTTCTCGGTTCCAGCAAATAGCACTTTAAGCAGGTGAAGTCCTTTAGCCCTGTGACTTCAGCAGGAGACTGGCACTCTTCCAGTCCTTGGAGATTTTCTTAGCAAGCGTGAGAGTACACACACAGTTCCTCTCTCCTGGTTCCTTGGCAAAAATAAAGAAGCACTGCAGGATTCCCCCCAGCAAACAGCACACTGGCAGAAGGGGTAGGCAAGTCCTCAGATCAGCAGGCCTCTTGTCCTTGGTTACAGGGTTCCTTGTCAGAAGTGATCTGATTTCTTAGTTCAGGGGTCCTTCTCTTATACCCCTTTTCGGCTTTGATCCCTTTGTCCATGCCGGGGACTTTCCCAACATCCTGGGTCTGTGGTGGGTGGAGCCAGGCAGAAGCACCTGGCTTATTCACTGAGCAGGGCTGGGTCCTCAGACGCCCAGCAGGAGGTGGAGCCAGCATTGACACTGGCAGGAGCAGAGCTATCGGCCTCCTGGCAGGAGGTGGGGCTAGGATCGTCCATGGCAGGCACAGAGCCATCAGCCGCTTGGGAGGAGGTGGAGCCAGCATTGTACCAGGCAGGGCAGGCTATCAGCAACTACTCTCCCCCTACTCTCAACGCAAATGTCCCACTCATCCCACACTGACTCATCCAGACCTCTGGAGCCACCCAGCTCCTGTCACACACACGCAAGACCAGCAGAAACCAGAAATGGTTAGACAAGAAAGTAGACACTTTCTAAAAGTGCTACTTTCGAACCCAGAGTCCAAAAACCATCCACACCAACGGATGCGTAATTAAACCCTGAGTTCAGGGATACCAAACTCGACATTGCACCATGCTCCCGAGCCAGCTAGGATCATAGCATTAATAATCCCGGCGGCCCATTCTAACCAACGGAGAGCAGGTTACCTCGCAATAGTGAAGCACGAAGATGGCTGTAGTTCACTATTAGGACATGCCAACTTGGTCAGGCGTGTCCTACCTTAGACTTACAATGCACCCGGCCCGTGGGCCTACCATAGGGGTGACTAACATGAAGTTAAGGGAAGGTTTGAGGGGCTGGCAAGTAAGTATACTTGCGCAGCCTGCGTGACAGCACTAGGCTGCACGTGGGTCTTGCAATGACCGACCCGTAGACATTCTTTACGAGGCCGCTCCTGTGGGTGGCACAACACGTGCTGCAAGCCCACGAGCGGCATTTGTATTTACAAGCCCCGGCACTCCTGGTGCACTAGACTAGGGACTGACAGTAAACCAAATAGGCCAAACATGGATGCAATCGATACATCAATTTAACATAGGGAGCACTTGCGCTGTGGCACTGATCAGCAGCGGCACGGCGCCCAAAGCATATACCAGCAAAACATCGAAAAACAGTGGAGGCAAACAAAAAAATGGAGGAGAGACTCAAGCCAATGATGTCATGTCTAACACATGTGTTCAAGTTTAGTCGTAGTTCCATCTCTACTCTTTTTGGAAAAGCTTAAGCGCCCTCGAGACCTACCCGCTGAGGGCTCACGAGCACTCTCCGGCCCCTCCTCCTCCTCTGTCCCGAGAAAGGCAGCTTGATTCTCTGGGCCCTCGTTAGAGGACTCTGGTTTTTGATTTACAACTAAACATTTCTTCCCTGGCAAGCGAGGCGAGACGCAGAGGTTCTTTATCTATGTTGTTTTCGGGCTAAAAGATAAAAAAGAAGTCCACACTTGAGTTTATTTTTATGTCTTTTTTCGTTTCCATAGATAATATTGCGAAACCTGTGAACCCTCGACCTCTACCTTCGGGTCACATAATGAAAACATCCTGAATAGAGTAACTTTGACTCCAGGAGATGAAATAATTATGCCTAAGTACTCTTGGTAAGCACGTGATTATGTTACGCCGTACCTTGATGTTTGGTTCGCTGTATACAACATGTGGTGCCCTTGTAGCGTCTCTAGTCATAAACGTTTGACTTATTACCATTGAGTATAGTGTTACATTTTGGCTATGTTCCTGGTTTGTATGGACGAGTATTATCCTCTTTTCTAAACAAGCATTTACAATGCAACGGTTTCGCCTTTGGAAAAGTTTGAGCTATTGGCATTGTAAATGACAAAATTTGTATTTATGTGTTGGTTTTGAAAACTGATAAATAAATGGCATTGTCATTTACATTGCCAATAGCTCTAAATTTTCCAAAGGCGAAACCGTTGCATTGTAAATGCTTGTTATCTAGTTCTATCATACATACTTCACTAGTCTCTGTGAGTCGCTTGGCCGTTACTTTTCCAGACTCCACTACAACCACAGTGAGCAGTAAACTAGCCTCTTGAGCCAGCTCCCACAGAGTCAATGATTGACAGAGGTTATCTTGCTTAGGGGCCGTTTGGCAAGCAGGGGAGGTCTGTGGCTCTGGCCTGTGTGTGCGCCCTGGGGCCATTTGTGATTTTCACTTCAATTGAGCCAAGAGTTGTTTAATTTGTAAAGATACAGGTGACCCAATGGTAATTAATAATCCTAGTCAAAATGTACAGCATAGAAAGAAAGCAAAGGAGAAATTTAGGAACCTGGGGGCAGATTTACAATAAGTGGTGCATCCCTGAATATCAGCAGGGATGCGCCACTTATTGTGCGCATTGCCTCCGCCACCATGGATGCGCCGCATTGTAAATGTGGCGCAACATGGGGCAAAAACAGCACAGATGCGTGACGCATCTGTGCCGTAAAAGTGGCGCATTGCTAGAGTTGTGTTGCAAGCGCGACACAGCTCCAGCAATGCTCTAGGGGGCCGATTCTCACAATGCTGCGTCAATCCTTACGCCTGCTTTAAGCAGGTGCAGGGTTTTGACGCAGCATGGGCCTCAAAGTGACTCAGTGAAATCTTGTAGATTTCACTTAGCCACTTTTAAGAGGCGTTCCTGCGCTGGAACGCCCTCCCTTCCCCCCTGCACCAGAACGCCACCGTCTGACGCAGGGCTTTACAACGTGAAGCATCTCCCAGATGCGTCACGTTGTAAATATACCGCACCATGGCGCATCTTTTGCGCCGCCGCTGCGTCACAAAAGTGACGCAACAGCGGCGTACAAGAGGCACAAGGGGATTGTAAATCTGCCCCCTAGTACGTTAAGTGTTTGTTTATTCACTTAGCTCTATTTTGGCTTTGATGTTCAGTTTTTGTGCCCCCAAACGCCGCTATCAGTTGCAAAAGCACAGCAAACATCTGAGGGTTATTTGTCTAATCTGTTCTTATTTATGGATTGAAAAAAAGGCACATGTAGACTGTGATTCGTCACATAAACCAAAAGGAGAGAAATAACTTTAGGCTTTATAAAGAGGTCCCTTTAGTTTTCATGTGCAGTTTGTAATAAAGCATGACACATGCAAAAATGCATAATTAAGAAATTAAGTCACAAGAAGTTAGGGTGAATGGGGCCTCTGCCCTGTGCCCTTTACTGCTCTGAATGCCCTCTGAGCTCAGACTGTCTGTTGCAGGATACTTCACTTAAAGCTGACCTGGTCACTCTCGCCTATGAAACTGTACTCTTAAAACAATAACATTGTACGTGGCAGTCCAGAGGTTTACTTTCTATTAATGAAGTAACAATCATTTGTTCAAAACAATCAACCATCTATAGATGAATTCTATGTCATGTACCCTCCGTGGATATCCTGAAGACGAGGTGTAACCCGTCACTGCCCTCGCAGACCAGCCCAACAAAGAAGCCAGATGGTTTGTCTGCTTCAGAGAGGCTTGGATGACCTTATGACCTCTCTGGATGAGTGACGTTGGGGCACTGCACTGGACCCCTGATCCTCGATCACATTAGACAGTCACGCGTTATTCTGATCATTGAAGTAAAACCAAATATACGTTTTCATATTTCTTTGTGATTATGTTAAATTGTTGTTTCTGTAAAATAATCCGCTTACCTTTTAAGTACAGATTATTATAAGGGCATGGCATCACGTCACTGCTTGTGGCGTCATTTGTGAATTGCATATGACAATTATTCTCCCCGATGGGCCCTGATGCAATACAAAAAAATATATAACCGGCCTTTTCTTCTGCGTTGGCATTGGGCACATGGGTCTTTGAGAAAAGGTGTCAATGGTCCTGGAGGGAGGGAGCAGGGGATTTAAACTTTTGCTCACCTTCGCTCTGCATGAGTAATGCCTTAATGAACTCTGTTACGTAGACACACACTTCCTCCCCTGCAGGGCATTCGCGGGCCCCCTGTTGATGCCACAATAGCGCGCCTTTTGTCTCTAGGCTGACTCCCTGGCAGAAAGCAGGCCCGCCCTCTGCCACTGGCACCCATAGTGACACGCTTAACAAACAACCTTTTTTTAGGTCGAGCCTATGGCAGCGCATGCGCTGCATAGAAAATCAACCCTTTGAATCTGGCTTTAGCATGCAATTGGCCAAAAGCGTGTGGCTGTCCCAGCTTTTCCTGAAATGTTCACTCCCAGAGCGTTTTGCTCTCGGGAGACCGCAGCAGCATGCAGGGGCCATCAGGTTTCGATGGCAGCTGCATCAGCTGCATTCCTTACAGCGCGCATGTGCACCACTCCTGGTCTTGTTTTTTGTTGTTGTGTTTTTTGTCTAATCGTATAGTGAACCCCTCCCCTCCACCCTCCACCGCTTCCCTCGAGCCCCCTTTATTATATCCAAGTCTCTGGCCGTCGTACAATTAATAGAGGTTGCGGAGCAGCAAGCTTTCTTATTTCCCAAGGCTTTGTGTTTCTGAACAATTATGCCAGTGCTGCAATGTCTATGGCGTTGCCGTTCACTTCAAGGCACTTGCGCCTGGTTGGCAGTTTTTGTGGTGGTACGGTGCAGGCTAGTGTCTGCGGCTCTGCTGTGTTTTTGCTGTTCACGTCAAGGCACTTGCGCCTGGTTGGCAGTGTCTGTGGTGGTACGGTGCAGGCTACAGTGTTGGTGGCACTGCTGTGTAGATGGTAGTGCCTGTGCACTGTATTTCATGGATCGCTGTGGCTTGCACCTGTGTCTGGGCGGTAGTGTCTTTGGATGTGCACTGCATCTCAAGTCACACATACGTGCCGTTCTCCGCTGACAGCACTGCTCTCAGCAGCGGGACAGGCTCTTTTCTCATTTCATACACTGAACGTGTGGACGAGTCTCTCTCGGCGTTCCAGTAAGGAGGCCACCGGCCCAGTAACGCCTACTGTGCCGAAGGCCTCTGGTCTCGACATGTGCATGTGTGCAACTGGTATGCTGCAAGTCAAGCGCCATGCACTGCTGTGCACGTCGTGTTCACTCACACCCTCTATAGAAAGGCAGGTATGGATTATAGCCAGGTAGGTGAGGTGCTCTGGTTTAGAAAGAAGCGCCCCTCAGCAGTGGCCCAACGCAAAATTATTCCCCTGCACAATGTGAAGAGGGAACCTCCAGCCTCTCATAACTCAGATATATTAATTTACTTTGGGCTTAAGGGGGCCCACAAGAAGGGTTGGGGTCCTGAACACTTGGGGGGCCCTGCGTCGCAGGGGCTGCCGGAGTTAGCGTTACGCCCCTGTACCTCAGGGGACAACACGCAACTTTAACAAAGCACTGACTGCTGCTGGGCACCACTTTTCACTCGCGCCCAGGGGTAACTTACACACACCAGCTGCGGTTTTACCCGGACAACCTCTCGGGATGTTACGGGAGCAACTTTGCATTCTCTCTACCCTCTTCCCTCCAGTCACTCGTTGGAGTCCCAAGTGGCTGATGAGGTGAAGGCCGGGTTGTGGGTCAGGGACAAGTGCAGTTCTGGGCTGGGGAAGCAGTGCTGGAGGGATCTTATCTTTTGTGGTGTCTGAGGGATGGTCCTTGGTGTTCCAGTGTGCACCCATGACACATTCATCCTTCCATCCATTGCTTCACCCTCCTTTAACTGTCTTTTCAAGGAATTCCCTGTGCGCAGGAGATGTCAGTCATGCCCATGGCAAGTCCTTTGCGCCGGCTCTGTATGGTATCGGTGCGAGTGCCATAAACTAGCGCTAAGAAGCAAACAGCGCGCACTCTGGCATGATCTGTGAGGGCCTCCTCTCGCCTCCATGATCCCATACCAGTGAAGTCTGTGCACCGCCAGACTGGGACTTCCTCTGCATCAGTACCCTGTGGGATGCCATGTGGTATTGTATGGGTATTTATATAGTGCTTACTACCCCTGTCAAGACCCTGACGCACTAGCTGGCTTCGCACAGCCAGTCCCACACAATTCCCAAGTCATCTCTTGCAAACGGTGTGAGTAGCCCCACTGGACCTGTTTTTTTGTCTCCATCATGGGACAAGCAGTCCTGTATTTCGGGAAAGAAAGCTAAAAAAGTACCAAAATACACAGGGGAAAGCAAGGCTGGGTCACTGGGTGAGCAGCTCATCCCAGTCTCTGATACACAGACGTCTCGTACACCGAGTGTGCTGGCACCGGTAACTGCTTTCTGAACTCCTGCCGAGAGATAGCGCCCACAGTCAGTCAACAGCCAGGGGTGCAGCACAACAGCGCTAAATGATCATGTTAATGGGAGGGGGTTTACACTTACATTACGTGGTATCATGTGTTTAATAGCATCCAAATGATTTAATGGGCATCTGGGTATATGCGGCACACCAACTGCCCCACCGTTACGCGTGAACTATTGCGTGTCTCTTGTATATACCTCAGCGCTACGGAAACCAAGTTGAGGGTAAAAACTGTTTTGGACTTACTGACGGAAATCATGGCACCTCCATTCAAAAGACTTAAAACGGTTTGAATATAGATGTTCCTGAAAGCTCCACGAATGACACTTTTATGCTATACAAACGCATAACAACACAACATAACATCAGGACCACTGGAATTATACAGCTTGGGAGGGCCCAATTATGCAGCAGGGCATACTAAAATATGTGGCAAGAAAATGCAAATTATGCAGCATGATTCGGCACTTCAGTTAATTATTATGTTATGTTTACACTTTAACACTGTCTGAAGAAACGTTTAACATTATTAGTACTATTTCAACCGAAATACAGCAATATGCAACTTAAAGGCATACAGACCGTCTTTGCAAACTGCATTCTCTGCATAGCAACAGGTGTTTTCGCATTTTGAGTAAATTTTGATCAGTTTCAGCTAGAAACAAAATTTTTTGGGTAAAAATCTTGAAATTATCATCAGTTGATGTATTATGTGGCACATGCAACAAATCTATAATCAAACGAAAAATGCGCCGAATTTCTTTATTGGGTGTTGGCAAGTTTACATGCACATTTAACATGTTGATAGATTTCACATTCCATATCCACTCACCTGGACTTGCTGTTGTTTGGATCAACTGTGCGAGCAGACTAATCACCGCTACTTGCCTTCTGCGCTGCCAGTCTTGCGCAAACTACCATCACTCTGTACTCCGTGCTGCTGCCTCCCCGGGGACTCGCTGGTGTGAGCGAGAGCTGCATTCGGCATGCTCTGTCCCACGCTCCCAGCTTGAGTCCACAGGGTCGAGGCCGGGCGGAGCAGCGCATTCAGCCCGGGGGACTGCGAGGACCAGCAACCCCTGCTTGGACCAGCTGGTTCCTCTTCCCCCAGGCGACACGCCCACGGACACGCCCACCGGCGAATCAGGAAGCGGGCATTGTTTGCATATAACTTCGTGACACCCGCTTCGCGGGCGCCACTCACCTGGACTTGCTGTTGTTTGGATCAACTGTGCGAGCAGACTAATCACCACTACTTGCCTTCTGCGCTGCCAGTCTTGCGCAAACTACCATCACTCTGTACTCCGTGCTGCTGCCTCCCCGGGGACTCGCTGGTGTGAGCGAGAGCTGCATTCGGCACGCTCTGTCCCACGCTCCCAGCTTGAGTTCACAGGGTCGAGGCCGGGCGGAGCAGCGCATTCAGCCCGGGGGACTGCGAGGACCAGCAACCCCTGCTTGGACCAGCTGGTTCCTCTTCCCCCAGGCGACATGCCCACGGACACGCCCATCGGCGATACGTATATAAATAACATCTAGTCCACCGCGACGCGGGACGCGCGCGGGACCAAGTGCGGAGCTAAGCCCGGGCAAAGGGCGGGCCGTCTGTGGCCGTCCGAGGACGTACTAGGACGGGACGGGCCACCCCACTAAACATCTACTCCTGATAAGTGAAGCCCCATTGTAATTGTACTCACAACTCGTGCCAATCTCTGTTCCCCAAGCACGAGGGAATAGAAGCTAGCTAGTAACAACAGATACTGTGGAAAAAGAAATGGGGCTTATAAAATTACGATCTAGGACTATCTTCATGAAACGTATGGGTACAGAGGACGCTGTACGGAAAACTTCAGATAAATCAATAAAACAAGGTCGCATCACACAGACTCCGGCTATCACTGAATATTTCTCTGCCCTAACATCTAAAGATGAAATCGACAAGAAAATGTTGGAGACAGAAATGATAGCCAATTCAGTATTACATACAGGGTCAGAAGAATGCATTCAAATTAAATCTGGATCAAATCTAAATTTAAATCTGAGCAATATGGTTCCTGATGATAAACAAAAATCTTTTAATTACTCTAAAAATCTTCAAACCCAGGATCAAGAGGAGAATCATTTAACATCTTCAACACCCAAAAAAAGCTTTGGAAATACGTGTCAATTGGAAGAACTCTGTGCAAATAAATCCAAGATATCAGAGAATCAATCAGAGCCTAAAATAACAAATAGTCCTCCTTTATTGAAAAACCAAGCACAACCTTACACACTTGAATCATCTGTAGACCCTTTCAATATAAAAACCAACTACTCA
The DNA here is from genome assembly GCF_964263255.1 of Lissotriton vulgaris. Lineage (NCBI taxonomy): Eukaryota > Metazoa > Chordata > Amphibia > Caudata > Salamandridae > Lissotriton > Lissotriton vulgaris. The sequence continues at coordinate 1,298,236,082 of NC_141693.1, forward strand.
GCTAACATAGCTACACCCATGTCGAAAGCCCTCTTCTCTTTACATGAAATACTTGAGTCGGTCCTTTCCTTTTTGGGAAATATATTAGAAAATTCGGACCAAACCTTGGATGTTCAAATTGGAATCCTTAAGCATCTAGTGGAGGAAAAGAAGAAAAGAAAAGAACCCCCTGAAATGGAAAAAAAACAATTGATGCCCAACAATAATGAATTACAAAAGAATATCACAAGTAATCAAAACAGAGAAAAGGAGACAGTAAAATACGATTGCGGTACACAGACATTAGTTGTTCCAAAACGCAAAAAGGGAAAGTTAGAAAGACAACATGAAACACCAATATTCTCCTTGAAAAAACTTTTTACAGAAAAATCCGTAAATAAAAGGCAATACCCAATTTTCACAAAGGCAAAGAAATCAAATACACCAAAAAAAAATGATGATATGGATGAAAACACCCAAGAAGTCAGCCTTAATAATACATTAGAAAGTGAAAAAGGAGAAAAAACGAATAAAACGATAAATACTGAGCAAGTAGAAGGAAAAAGAAAGAGGAAAAAGCCACTAAGACGTATCCATAAAAAGAAAAACCGCAAGTTGAAATTTCAAAAGTTTACAACTGTTAGTAAAACACAAGAAGTACAAGAAGCTGAATCTACAAAGTCTAGATCCATTGTAAATACGGAAACCAGCTCTAAAAAAAGAGAAGAAAAACTACAATCATTAGATTCGGCAGCAAAAGAATTCCTTCCGTATAAGGTCTTTGAAGAACCAGAACACCAAAACATGACTGAAAGAAATAACAAAGGAAAAAACCATCATGGAACAGGAACACCATACTCCAAAACATTACAACTTGAAGAACTTTTTCCAACGGATACGGTACCTCTTAATAGAAGAAGGGTCATCAATCTCCTTCACTATATAAAGCCATTGGAATCCTTGAACAGCAATGAGATAGATCTAGTAATCTTCCCGCAACAGGAAAACAATAAAATAGTTACAGTAACCTTCTGGTCATATGTTATTCCTGGGATCATACTCAGTGAAAAGGAGACATTACACAAACATGGATACGATGTCTACGTAAGAAGGGATCCAAAAGAAAACAGAATTCCACCAGGGTATGATGAACAAATACGACTAATCTCTAACTCTCAATATAAAAATCCTCTGAGAGTCACTGACGTGTCCAGAGCAACGAACTCAGGAACTAAACACTCAGGGAAAGACACTCTAAAAGTAAAAGTGGAAAATGGAGAAAGGTCAGTATGGCAACAAGATTTAAAGGAAAAGGAATACAGAGAAAGTATTAGGTCATGGTCATGGGTATCTGAGAACCTGAATAGCAATACATTTTCTTCATGTCCAGGACAATCTGTTTAGCAATGGTCTAAAAATAATATCATGGAATATGGCGGGAAAAACTAAGACCAAATTGACGGAAGCCATAAGTAACCATCCAGATATCTTGATGCTACAAGAAACCTGGGCAACTGAATCATTTTCTCAGAAAAGCTATTTTGTTTACGACATCCCAGCCAAAGCCACCAATCGGGGCCACGCAAAAGGTGGTTTGGCCATTCTACTGAGGGAGGATTACATGTGGGCCCAGGAAGTTATCCAGACTAAATCATACTATCTGCAATGCTTAAAGGTCTTTTTAAAAACCCATAATGCAGCACCAAAAAAGGCAATCTTGTTATTCAATGTATATGCCCCTCCCGGCAAGAATCAGGATATCACTTTTTTGGAGATCATGGAATCCATTACACAGATAGTAGAAGACCAATTACATATTTCATACATAATAACAGGTGACTTAAATGGCAAAATTTCCAATCTGGAAATTAGTAAATGGATTCAACTTTATGATGAGGAATCTGTCGAACTCTCAGCCCCACAATTCCCTAAGGGTTCAAAATGTGATAAAAGAGGGAAATTAATAACATCGACATTACCTACTCTAAGTGGGGTAATTCTGAATGGTAATATAGAAGGTGACATCCCGGCATCATACACCAGACGGGGCAACGGAAGTTTATCCATCATTGACTACATCATTTGTAACATGAATCTATCGGAGACTGCTACACATCTACAAGTACAGCCAAGCCAAGAGAGCGACCATGCACTGATGATTCTAACTACTGAATGGAGGCCTCAAACAGCAACTGACAGGCAGTTAATATTCCATAGAAGTTCTGTCCTGATAAATAGTGAACAGAGAAGAAGTTTCTGGAGCTCCAAAGTACTGGACAGAATATCGTCATTGATTGAACATAATGAACTCCTAGCAAAAACAATCTCGGATGACCCAATAGAAAATTTTGAACACATAACTAATGAGCTAAAAAAAATTCTAATGGATAAATTACATCGTGCTTCCCCAGGTGCCAAAAATGGGAATAATAATAACCGTAACAAAAATAATACACAAAATACCCAGAATTCTATTACGAAGAAAAAATTGAACAAACTGGTACGTGCACAATACCTGAATCCTTCTATGTCAACTAAGAAAGAAATCAATAAATTAAAAAATAAACTCAGGAGAGAAAATCAAAGAAATAAAAAAGAAATCCAAGACCGCAATTGGGTTGACATTCAAGTAGCTGCAAAAGACTTAAATCCACGTAAATATTGGTCCCTCGTAGCCAAACTAACAGGGACGAAAAAGAAACTCCAAACAATACCTGTTCCACCAAAGGATTGGGAAACTTATCTTACAGACTTATACAAAGCAAACCCGATAAGCTTTGATGGGAAAAGCTCAGAACAAACCAAAGGAGATGTTGACTTACAAATATTCAGAGTCACAGCTATCTCAGTGGAATGGAATATCAGAAAAGCGAGAAAAACAGGTGCCTCTGGCCCAGACCAGATTCCTATAAAGATCTATCAGGCAAACCCAAGGGAATGGAGTAAGTTGTTATCGCATCTATTTAACTATATCCTTAAAACTGGACAAATTCCAAAATCCTGGCAGGGGAGTACCATCATCCCAATACATAAAAAGGGTAGCAAGACAATTGCAGGAAATTACCGGCAAATTGCATTAATGGACGCTGCAGGAAAAATCTTTGCAGCAGAGGTTCTACAAAGATTAAAGGACTGGGCTTTTTCACTGGATAAAATCCCAATGTTTCAAGCTGGTTTCAGGCCAAAACATTCAGTTACGGATAATATTGCTATCATCCAAACAATATTAGATAAATATGTAACAGGAAAATCCCCGGCAGTATACGCAGTGTTTATAGATTACTCGACTGCGTTCGATCGTGTTGACCGACCTACTCTATGGCACAAACTCAGGGAACTTGGAATCCCAGAACAACTGCTCCAAACTATAGTGAATCTTCACACCAGCACTTGGTGCCAGGTACAAATGGGGGGAGAAAAGGGCTTAACAAAAAGGATAAAAACAGCCAATGGCTTAAAGCAAGGGTGTCTCTTGGCCCCACTATTATTCTCCCTATACCTCAGCGACTTACCCAAACAATTACAACAGGGCTCAAGTTTATCCCCAAAAATTGCTAAACAAAGCATACAAGTACTACTCTATGCTGATGATATAGTGATGCTCGATCTCACTCCCTTCGGTCTGCAAAAATCTTTGGACATTCTTTATAATTATTCAAAAACAAACTTTCTAATTCCGAACTTAAAGAAAACAAAAATTGTGGTCTTTTCGAGAAAGAAATCTAGTGATAAATACAGATGGAGCCTAGGCGGAGAAAAAATAGAAATAGTAAACGAATATCCATATTTAGGCAGGATACTATCAAATAATAATACAAATGTAAAACAGTTAGAAAACTTAATGAGGAAGTCAGAAGTACATACTGAGGCCCTCTTAAGACTTTATCGCTCAACTGGGAATCGGCACTTTTCCTCTCTAATAAAAATATATAAGGCAAAAATTCCTCCTGTATTGTCATATGCAACAGAATATATTCCGATGAAACAATGGACCTATATGGACCGTAAAGAGGGGAAAATCTTAAAAAAGATAATGAAGGTCTCCGACTCCATATCAGTTCAAGCACTACGTTTGGAATTCTCGATCACAAGTTCCTACGCCACGGCGGTAGCCAATGTAATCAGGTGGAGCTACAATCTTCTCCCTGCAAAGGAGGGCACATTAAGACACTTACTGAAACAAGAAATCTTCGATGGTGAAACAAAAAATCAGACTTTTTTAAAAAATATGACAACTATTTTTCAAATGGCAGAAATTAGCCCGGAAATGTTAAGTGGCTGGACAGCAGCCCAAATGAAACTTTTTTTAAAATGCTTCACCCCGAAGTTAAGTTATGAATTAGACTACGAACATTGTAAAAAACTGTCAACATATAAATCCTTTGTAGACTCTTTGGAATATAAGCATAATCAACCATATATCGGGTTCTCCTTGACTCATGGTGCAAGGAGGTCAATCACCATGTTAAGATTGGGCATCTTACCCATACTAACTTATACAGCAAGATGGTTGCCAGGAGGATCTTTGTTATGCCCCCTGTGTGAAGGGGGAGACCAAAACATAGAGCACTTGCTGTTCGTGTGTCCTAATTCAAAAGTATTTACCGCACGGACAAGATTCCTTGCCCCTATCTATCGCACTTGCAGAATCTCCCGAGTGAGTGAATTAATAGAATTATGTAAACAGCCACCAAACGAATTTGTTTGTTACAATTTTTATAAATTTCTTATATCTTTTTTAATATTGTATTGATTAAAATGTGTAATTACCTCTTTTCATTTTCTGTAAAATGTATATTTGTGGTCCTCTGTCGAGTACCTATACAAAATAAAAATATTGACTTTGACTTTGACATTCCATATTGCAAATGAACCACCACTGCATATACTTGTAGGTAGCTGTCAATTCAGCGCCCAGATACCCCTGCTGCTGCTTAATTGATTGAATGAATATTATGTGCAATATGACAAGAAATTATACCGTGATGCTAGGACCAACACAATGACTGATGCCACGTCCACCATTTTTCTTGCTGGCCACCCCTATGGTAAGGATGGCAAAAATAAGTAAAGAGTTACCACCATTATGCCAGGGCCAACAGTAACCAGACATCAACAGTGCATGTATACCAGCCTTAGGCCAATGGTAAACAGTAGTTCAGGGGTGTGCATCATCATGCCATGGATGCTTCCGATGCCTCTTTTCCCTCTCCCTATAACCCCAGCCAGATAGCCCTCACATCCAAACATGAATACTTTAATCACTGTGCAGAGTGCTTTTTTTCTTACTCCCACCTCAAGAACCCACAAGAACTTCTTTCATTCCTCTATATTTGTTTTGCATTTTTATATAGTGCAAATTACGTTATCAAAGCACTTTAAATAGGCACTAGTTCCATTACAGAAATTTGCCCAGTGATGAATTATGTGCTGCGTGGCTAAACACTTATAAGGTCCCAAAGGCGAGACCTATTGGTGATGCCAATGCTTGTTTTTTATTCCTTCAGCTTCTTGTGTCTTGCAAACTAGCCCGACTTGTGATACATATCTGTGCTAAAGAAGATCATCACAAATAATAAAGAAGCAGGAAGACTCGTACTACATTGATTTGTTGTAAAATGAATGGCAGCCCCCTCCCAGCCCCAATTCAGCTCTCTGTAGCTTAATTTGATATTTAAAAGTAAACCAACCTGCTGCTGCGCGCTCGTTTGAAACCACGACTGCAGTGCAGGCACCTTTCTTTTTCCAGCAACTGACTGTGTCCCTGGAATAGTAGGAGCTGCCAAACAGCCAAACTAATGCATAGCCACTCCCCTAAGGTCGTCTGCATAGTGCGCCAGCCCTGCCCCTTACCATTATCTTGAATGGCGCTCCACTGTCCGAGCCCTGGGCCAATTCCTTAGCGCCCCATTTTAAAACCATGCTCTCCTGCTCTAAGCAGCCACTACCATAAGTATGTCACCCGACTCCTCGCTTGTGCCTCGAGGGCGAGGATTAATCCTCGCCCAGCTTTACACAAGCGCAGGGCCAGCAAGACTCTTCCAGACGAGCACAAAAAAAGGATTTCATTTGTCATTTTACATAGTTTCAGTTCACGGAGGAACACCAAGTGAGCACTTCTTTTAAAACTGCTCCAGTGCCACATGGTGTTCATTCTCTCCCCCCTTTTAGTTTTCCCCGATGCTGGTAGGAAGGGCAACGCCCCCTACACCCCTTAATACCAGCCGCCACTGTAAGACATATAATAGGGAGCACTCCTCAAAGTAGAATTTTGGCATCTTCATTTTGTTCAAGTTCATTTTGCCCAAGTATTTGCTGATATGCTTTTCTGTAACACAGGTCTCATTGACAAAAGTGTATGAAGCTTTGGCAAAGAGTCCTTAAAACTAAAGGTCTTATTGTGTTTTAGGGTGACCAACTGGCATTGGTGCAAATTTAGGACGGTGAGTGTAAAAATTCAGGACAAAGGGTCAAAATTCAGGACACAAATTCAGGACAGGAGGTCAAAATTCAGGACAAAACGTCAGGACAATAGGTACGTTTTACAGACACATCAGAGGTCGCGCAATAGTATATAAGTAAGCCCAGCCATTTCCAAACATATTCAACCATTTGCAAACCTATCCATCATGTATCCTTCCATCTATCATTTCACTCATCCATCCCTTCATCCATCCCCTCATCCAACCTTTCACTCATCCTCAATTATCCATCCATCCACCCATCCATCCTTTCACCCTATCCATCTGTACACTTATCCATCCACTCTTCATCCCATCCATCCATTCACTCATCCATTCAGCCATTTACCCTTTCACCAATCCAGCCATCCTTTCACTTACTAATCCTTCCACCCATCCACTATTTTAGTCATCCATCCATCCTCCCTTTCTCTCTCCATTGACCCTTTCACTTAGCCATCCTTCCTTCCATCAATCCATCCACCCACCCATCCATCCATCTACTCATCCACTCATGAATCCATCCATTGACCCTATCACTCATCCATCTATCATTTCACTCCTTCAAACATCTACTCATCCTTTTGTCCATATACCCTCCCTTTCACTCACTCATCCATCCTTACATCCACCCTTTCACTCATACGTTCATTCATTCACCCTTGCACTTATCAATCCATCAATCCATCCATCATTTCACTCATCCACCTACCCACCCATCATCCACCCACCAACCATCCACCCACCCACCATCCACCCACCCACTCATCCATCCTTTCACCCACCCACCATCCAATCCACTGATCCATCTTTTCACCCACCCACTATCCACCCACCCACTCATCCATCCATTCATCCTTTCACCCACCCACTCATCATCCATCCATCCTTTCACCCACCCACTCATCATCCATCCCTCCTTTCACCCACCGATTCTCCATCCATCCATCCTTTCACCCACCCATCATCCAGCCATCCATCCATCCTTCTCCTCATCCATCAATCCTTCCCCTCCATCCATCCATCCATCCATCCATCCATCCATCCTTCCCCTCATCCATCCATCCCCTCATCCATCCATCCTTCCCCTCCATCCATCCATCCATCCTTCTCCTCATCCATCATCCTTCCCCTCATCCATCTTTCCCCTCATCCATCATCCAGCTATCCTTCCACCCATACATCACACTATTTACATTTTCTCTCCATCCTTCCCCTCACTCATCAATCCATACATCCTCTCTCATTATCCATTTATTCAATCTTTCATTCATCCATTCACCCTTTCACTAATTCATCCAGCCATTCACCCATCCCTTTACTTACTTACTTACCGACCTTTCCATATTAATTCTGAGCTGAGGCCTTTTGAGAAAAGGCCCATCAAGAACTTCACCCTCGCTGCAGGGGCCGTTCCAGGACTGGGACAGAAGCCACCCAGGGCGGAGACAGGATCCACCACAGGGGGGGACAAGAGCCATCAAAAGTGGGTTGGACTGGAGCCACAACATGGGGTGACAGGAGCCATCTCAGGCGGGGGTGGACTGGAGCCACCACATGGGGGGACAGGAGCCATCACTGAGGGGAGCTCAGGAGCCATCACAGGAGAGGGAACAGGATCCACCAGGGTGGGCATGCAGTATTCTAGTATCATCTTGGGCTCCTCGCCCCCTCCTGCACAAGACAACGAGAAGACAGGCTCTGTACAAAATGCCATCCCCCACTGTGATGTACAGTACTTGCAGGAGATACTCTAAGAGAACTGATTGAACTGATTGTCCTCCATACTTTGTCAATCAGTGTGGGTGCGATTGTGCCATTTCTTTATTTTCTTACATTATAGACTGCATGTTTGAAGAACCGAGGTTTGCTTACAATTTAGTGACAGTAATTACGCTCTGTGAAGAGAACCACGTGCTGCCTCGGTGTAATCAGGGGTGTAATCTGGCCAAGTCTCGGATGTTTGGGGCCCTGGGTAGAAATGGAACGTGTGAGCCCCCCTCTAAATAACAGAGACATGACACATTCAGGGCTGTTTGCATGTAAATAGATGTCGCTGCTCCTGAAGCTGCAGCCCCTCCCTCTCAGTCACTTTCGAAGCACCTCTTAACAGGTCATCAAGGGCTGGAGGTGTGAGGGTTGCCATCCCGCTGTGCCTCTCCATTGCTGCTGAGTATCTGAGGAGCTTTGGTGCAGCATCGGAGTGAAGAAGGGAGGTGGGTGCAAGCTGTGCCGGCTTTAGGGTGATGCAACCGGCGCCCTGTTAAAATGACGGACAAATGGCGTCCGTTAGAGATTCCTTCACGGACAACGGACAGACGGCCGAAATTACGGACTGTCCGTGAAATTTACGGACGGTTGGTCACCCTATTGTGTTTACTCCCATACAGTGTAGGAGACTATGTTGAGCCAGTGGATTCTGATGATGGTTGGAGGGGGGCCATGAAGATGTTGAAGAGGGTTGTGTTGAGGGAGGATCCCTGGGGCATTCCACATCTGGTCTCTGTTGGTTCCGAGAGGTAGGGTGGGAGTCTGACTCGCTGAGTTCTGCCTGTGAGAAATGAGCATATCCAGGCAAGGGCCTTTCCGCGGAAGCCATCGTCATGGAGTCTGGTGACTAGTGTCCGGTGGGAGATGGTGTTGAAGGCAGCTGAGAAGTCCAGGAGTATGAGCGCTGCCATATGACCCTGGTCGAGGAGGGAGCAGATGTCATTGGTGGTGGCGAGTAGGGCGGTCTCAGCAGTGTGGTTGCTGCAGAATCCGGATTGGGAGATGCCCAGGATGTTGTTCAGTGAAGTTTGCTAGCTGGCTGTTAATGGCCTTTTCGATGACCTTGACTGCGAATGGAAGCAGGGAGATGGGCCTGCAGTTCTTGAGGTCTGTCGGGTCTATGGAGGGTTTCTTCAGGAGGCGGTTGACTTCGACAGGCTTCCAGTCATCGGGGAATGTGGCGATTTTGAGGGAGCAGGTGACTGGCTGGCGTAGTTCGGGTGCGATTGGTGTGGCGGCTCTGTGGAGGATGTGGCGTGGGCTCTGGTCTGAGGGTGCTCCAGAGTGGATGCTCTTCATGTTATTTAGGGTGTTTTCTGTCGTGAGTGGGGAACAAGTGAGCAGGGTCTGTTGGGTGGCGTCACTGGTGGGTGGGGGCTGGAGTGGAGATCTTGGTTGTCGAAGTTGTCATAGATCATCTTAATCTTGAGGTGAAAAAGGTGCTGAGTTTGTTGCAGAGGTCTTGGGAGGGTAGGACTTCTGTTGATTCACTGTTGGATTTGGCAAATTCCTTGATGGTGAAAAAGCGTTCTTTGGTGTTGTGGGCGTTGGTGAGGATTCTGTCTTGGAGGAATTTCTTCTTTGTGGATTTGATGAGTTGGTGGTGTGCTGTGGTGGCTGCTCTGAAGGAAGTGCGTGCTTTTGGGGTTCTGTTATTCCTCCACGTGTTTTTGAGTCGTTGGCAGGAGCACTTCAATTCTTGGAGTGCAGGGGTGAACCAGCTTGCTGTCTTGATGTGTCGTCCTTGGCTTTCTTGAGGGAGGGCAAGTGTATTGGTGCCGTTTGTGATTCAGCGGTGGATGTTGCTTGCTGTGGTGTTGGCGTCTGGTGTCGTTGGTGGTGGGGTGCTGATGAGGACAGAGGTCAGCTGGTCTTCGGGGACTTTGTTCCAGCTTCTATGGGGGAGCCGTTGTGTGTGCTACGGTACAGTGGGTTTTTGAAGGAGAAACTGATGTTGTGGTGGTCTGTCCCGACGAGTTCCGTGGTGTGGCTGTAGAAGACACTGTTTCCTTCTGCGAAGACTGGGTCGATTGTGTGTCCCTCTGTGTGCATGGGGGCGGTGACCAGTTGCTTCAGTCCTATGTTGGCGAGGTTTTCTACGAGGGTGGTGGTGTTGGGGTCCTCGTGGTTGTCCAGGCGGAAGTTTAGGTCTCCGAGTAGGATGTAGTTAGAGGAGGCGAGGGCGTGGGGTAAGATGAGGTCGGCGATGGTGTCGATGGAAGGAGCCTAGGGCTGGGCGGCTTGTAGATGAGGGTTCCCTGGAGAGTTTTTTTAGGATTGGTCTGGATTTGGAAGTGGAGATGTTCCACGAGGGTCAAATTGTTGTACGGGCCTGTGGTTGTCATGCGAAGGATGCTTTTGTGGACGATGGCGATGCCTCCTCCTAGGTGGATGGGGCAGTCTTTCCTCAGGATCTTGTATCCATCTGGAATGGCGGTGGCGATGTTGGGCACAGAGTTGGTGTTGTTTCAGCTTTCTGTGAGGAATGTGAAGTTCGGCGCGTGAGTGTTGAGGAGGTCCCAGATTTCTGTGGCGTGTTTGTGTTGGGAGCGATCTATAAGGAGGATGCAGTTGAGTGCTTTGTGAGTGGTGATATCCAGTAGGCTTTGGGCTGCTACTGGGGTCTGTAGGTGGGTGAAGGTGCAGCAGCAGTGTTGTCAGGAGATCGGGCCTTGGGTGTTGATTGGAATCGAAAGCTGGCGATTGTTGCTGCGTCTGAGGTTGAGAGTGTGGATGGTGCTGAAGTCATAGTGGAGGCGGGCCGGAGGGCCAGGGTCTCTAGCACTGGTTGCAGTCAGGTCACGTAGGGGCATAGATGAGGTTGTCTTCGGCGTGCCTTTGGCCACCATCAAGTAGGGGCCTTCCAGGGGCCTTCCCCAGCCACTTTCTTCAGGCGCCTGCAAACAAAAGCAAGGAAATGGACCCCACTTGAGATCTGGTGCTGCAGCCATAGGCAGAGGCTGGGCTGTGGAAGGGGCGCTTCCTCTGTTTGCCACAGGCACTCCAATACCACAGGCAGAGATTTCAGGCAAACAGAGGAACGCCGCATCCGAGCATTACTATCTTTCCACTTGCAATGCAGATTGTGTTGTCTTTTTCTCAGTTGCTTGTTGCCCAGCCAAGGGATCCTCCCCTGCGCTCAAAGGCTGAACTATGGTAGTCATAAATGAGATACCAGGTGCTGAAGAAAGGGCTGTTGCTCCGAGGTCTCCTTTTAGAGACACAGGGCAGGCCACAATCTAAAGAGGACAATTGGTGAGGGTTATCAGCTCAGGGCGATGATGTCAGAGCACTTGGTTGCCTAATATACCCAGTGGGGGGTTCGAGAGAGAGAACCGAAAGCCTACGTAGTATAGAGGCCTACAGTCCGGAGAGCAGAAATTTGATACGAGAAAAGGGACACTGTTAAAGAGAAGTGAGAAATAAGTGAGGGGCTGGGGCAGTTGCCCTCAAAAGAACGTTTATCTTATGTAAAATTAATGAAATATTTAGCATGGTGGAGAGCTGGAGAGAAGGCGGTAATGTAGAAGGCTAGATGTTGAAACCAGGTAAAGAGGTGGAGAGAGGGCGAGTAGAAAATGAGGCGCATTCGATAGTACAGCAGAGTGGCGAAGAAAGACACATTTCCTGTCAGAGAGCAGTAAAGAGGAGACGGAGGACAGACGGTCTCGCCATGTGCGGTCTGAAGTAGTTACTGTAATTATGTTGGTCACTGAACAGGCGTTTGGCTGAGGGGCATTCGGATGGGTTCAGATCTGCGTTGCAGGCTAATTAATAATGCATGTCACTTATAAAGGGATAAAGACACCATAAATAATGTTTTAAGTTGTTTATTTGCCGGCTCAGTCTGTGTTTGTTTTTCGTTATTGGTGGACTCCCGTGGTTTTATTGCTTGCTTTATTTATACCGTGCTAACACTGCTGTTCTCCCATTCTAGCATGAAATCACGGCCATTAAAGGTTCTCCTGACAACCGTTACAAAATCATGTGCTCATCCCCAAATTAAACACCTGTGAGTGTGACCTCTTCCAGAGTCAGCACGAAAACCAAGCGCCTATACATTTATCGCACATAAGCTACAGGCGTTAAAACATTTTCCCACCTATGAAATTTGGAATGAAGCGGCGTATAAGGTGCCGTGCCCGAATTTCCCAGGGGCAAAATTACTGGTGATAAATCCGTCTATCTCATGGGGGTAGGGGGGAGTTAAGTGTAAAGAGCACCCTATGGAAACATCAAATGACTAGGCGCCAACAAGACTGCGAAAGTAAGGAGGCACTGCAGGGATGTGCATCTAGAGGAGGGCGTGTTGGTCCCGCCCTCACCCTCAAATCCAACCATATGGGATATTGGGGCATATTATCAGGAACGGCGTTAAAAATGATCGCCGATTTAGAGTCAGAAAACTGCAGCTAATGCGGCGATAATGGGCTTGATAATATGCCCTGGAGAATTCCAATATGTGAACATGGGCTTCTATTGGAATTCTCCAGGGCATATTATCAAGCCCATTATCGCCGCATTAGCTGCAGTTTTCTGACGCTAAAGCGGCAATCATTTTTAACGCCATTCTTGATAATATGCCCCATTGTGTCTCACCCGCCTGTACAAATGATGTCAAATGGGCATAGGGAACCGGTCAAGGCACCTGCCTCCAGGGGCGGACTGACTACCGGGTGTTTTGGAATGCTGCCGAGCTGGGGGGCTGATTTCACTGCGGTGGGGGCTGATTTTGTTGATGGAGACCTGTGTGTGCTTCGAAATAATTAAAGCAAAACGAATTTCGTTCAGTACATGCAGGTCCCCATCAACGAAATCAACCCCCAGCTCAGCAGCATTCCAAAACACCCGGTAGTCAGTCCAGCCATGCCTGCCTCGATAGAAACAGCATTGGCACTTCGTGGGCCTAGATACAATTGTAAAGCAAACACAAAACCACAATTCTGAATGCATTAGGAGTGCTATTTTATTTCACACTCTTACTATAGGCATAGGTTAATTATACAAGTTACGAACTCCTTAGGCTTGTATCTAATATAAATATAATATAAAGAAATTATATAAAGTCAAGAGGTTTACTTGGGTGGCACTTTAAAAATAAATGTTTTATCGTTCCCGGAACATGCAAAGTTGAACTTTGCATAGTACTAGCAGCCATTTCAACAACATCCTCTGATGCTTTAAAAAAAGCAATTTTACATGCTTAAAAGCATAAAACCAATTCACAAAAGTAACATTTTACAATGACAACATTAGGCAATGAGAGAGCTGTTGCTTTTGGGGTCCCCCCTAACCTATGAGGAGGACCAAACAGAGGCCTTGAACACAAAGAGCATAAACAGAAAGCTCATTTTGTTGAACTTCAGTGGTGGTCCCATCCTCTTAGGACCACCCCAAGCACAGTGGGGGGTGTCTCCTAATGGCCTACTTGCATCTGCTCACACATCAATAATACGGCTCAAGTGCAGAGACAAACAGATTCCCTCATTTCATTGGGCCATGCCTAATCCAAATGAGTGAGCGCGCTTTTATGAGGGGGCTGGTGCTACATGTGCACCAGAGCTATCAGTATTACAAATGGATTGCACAAGCTCCTACTGCAATACCATTGTGCCCCGGGAGCACACAAAGCAGGAGACATGCCTGCTGCACCACCTGTTCACAATTTATTATTTATTTATTTGAAAAGTTTTATAAAGTGCAAACAAGACCCAGAGGGTTATCAAAGCGCTGTACGAAGAGGCAAATTAACATTGATATGAAGAAACAGTAACCGTACAATACAAAAAGGAAGCGTAAGAGGAAAGTGAGACATAAAAGAAAATGTAGGTGCTAGGGGAGGACGTGGCAGCAGGTGGATAAAAATGTAAAATCACTACTAGACTAGGCTGTGCGGTTCATGCAGGGCACTAAGTCCAACCAATGACAAAATGCATTTCAGATCCAAAGTAAAAGTGATTGTCAAGTACATATTTCAAAACATAATGGGAAATAGATTGTCAGGCATACATTTTAACACACAAAGTAAGAATTATTGTCACGCACTAGAGGGAAGTGACTATCACACGGCATAGAAGCTATTGCTGCTGAAGTTCTTCCAGAAGTAGCCATTTGATTTGTTTCTTGAATGGAGCCAGTTGATGGGTTGGCTCTGATCTCTGTCGGTAGGGCATTCCAGATTTTTGGAGCCAGCCCTGAGAAGGTGCAGTTGTAAGTACTTTAAAAAAAAATTGGTGGTTTCAGGAGTAAGGTATTGGAGCTTCTTAAGTTTCGACTGGAACCAGAGAGCTTGAGTTTCTTTGCCAGGTAAACGGGGCTATTGAAGTGTAATATTTTATGTGTCAGGCAGGCAAGCTTAAAGTGAATCCTTGCTTCAATGGGAAGCCAGTTAAGTTGAATTAAGTCAGGTGTAATATGATCATGCTTTCTGATCAGTCTGGCAGAGGCATTCAGAGTAGCTTTTAGTGGAGCTAACCTAGATTTAGGTAGCCCACCTAGGGTTGCAATATTCTACACGCGAGATAACAAGGGATTGGACTACTGACTGAATATCCTCAGGATGTAGACAAAGTTTGATTTTCCTAAGAGTGTTGAGCTGATGATTGGCATTTTTAATGGTGGCACTGATGTGTCCTTGCATGTTTAGAAATGTGTCCAGGGTGAAACCTAAAGAACAAGTAGAGTCCCCCCTATGCGGGGTGCAGTTGAGTGCAGAGATTTTTATGATCCAGTTCTGTGTTGGGGTCTCTTGGTTGCGGGGGGTAATCAGGAGAAATTCTGTTTTGAGGGAATTTAGTAACAGATGGTTATATGTTAGCCATTGCTGAGTTTTATGGAGCTCTCCATTAATAGTTTTAATGTCATCTGAAGAGGAGATCTTCAAATACAGTTAAGTATCATCGGCGTACATATGGTACTGAATGTTTGACCCGTTCAGAATCACAGTTAGCGTTCCATGGAAAGATTGAAGAGCGTGGGCGAGAGTGCTAATCCTTGAGGTAAATGTAAATGTAAATGTACAGGAATTTATATAGCGCAAATCACCGAGCGGTTTGTAAGCGCTTGCTTAGGGAACCCGTCCTGGTATTCCCCTGTGAGATAACCCTGGCAGGGTATCCGCAAGGTGAAAGCCAGGCATCCCGCCGCGAGGGGCCGTTGTGGAGATTAAGCAAGCAATTGCCCAGAGTCGCAGAGTGTGAACCCGTGAATCGAGTAGGCACCGGAGCGAGAATTGTCGAGTCCATGGACATTTTAGGACTCAAGACCCCGCCGAGCCGGGAATTGAACCCTGGTCCCGGGCTGACCTCTGCTTCCAGGTCTGCCTCCTCTAACCAGTGAGATACACTTCTCCTGGCTGGCAGCCAAAGATTGGTTGACTTTGATTCTTTGTGTTCCGTTATGCAGGAAGGAGGAGAACCAATTTAAGACAGGACCAGATAACCCCATCCTGTATTGCAGAAGGTTAATTGAGTTAATATGTTTGATAGTGGCAAAGCAGAGGACAGGCCCAGAAGAATTAGAAGACAAGGCGTATCATGGTCAAGAGCTCTCAAGGTATCATTAACAATGTGAGTTAGCGCTGTTTCTGTACTATCACCTGATTTAAAGCCTGACAGTTGTTGGTCTAGGAGCTGCAATATCTCGATGTGGTCGCAGAGTTGTGTGTGAACGCATTTCTCAAGCATTTTCGCTATTGGCATGGTGCTGGTGATCAATCAGTAGATATTGGGGTCTGTTAGGTCTGCATTGGGCTTCTTGGGGATGGGTGTCACTTGCCCCATTTTGAGGCAGTCTGGGATCCTCCCCTGTAAGAGAGATTGTTGGATGATCTTGGACCAAGAGGTAGAACAGCCAGGTTGAGGTCTTGGATCACTGAAATGGTTGGATGGTTTAAGAGATGCCAAGGAATGTGATAACTCCTCCAAGTCCGGGAGTAGGAAGGTATTTGAGCCGGCATTGTTTTTTTGGTGTGTACTCTGTGGGGTAAGGCGTAGCTCTCACTGCTGCAGGTACTGTTGATCCCGAGGAGCTCATTGACAACAGGATAGCAGCGGCACATTGCCGATCCTGACAAACACCCCTAGACTTTTCAGAAAAGTGCGCTGAAAAGTCCCCTTTACTCGAACCAGCTGTTTTGAATACTTGAGTAGGATTAGTTTGTTGTTTGATGATATCAAACAGCTTTTGGGGTGGTTTTTAGCGCTGTCAAGCTGATCTCTGAAATGATCCGATTTAGCAAGGAAAATGTGTTTGTTAAAGGAGCTTCTCATCTTCCTTAACTTATTGAGACTGGAGGTGGAGGGAGCATTTCTCCAACGTCTCTCAGAGAACCTTAGATTGCGTTGTTCATCATTAAGGGGACCATTGAACCAATGTTTGGATTGTTTGCATGAAATCCTTTTGAGTTGCTTCAATCAATCAATCAATCAGAACAATTTGTAAAGCGCGCTACTCACCCCGGAAGGGTCTCAAGGCGCTGGGGGGGAGGGGGGGTCCGTTACTGCTCGAAAAGCCAGGTCTTGAGTTGCTTCCTGAAGGAGAGATGGTCCTGGGTCAGCCGTAGGTGGATGGGGATGGAGTTCCATGTCTTGGCCGCCAGGTAGGAGAAGGATCTTCCTCCAGTGGTGGCTCTGCGGATGCGTGGTACAGTGGCGAGGGCGAGGCTGGTTGATCACAGCTGGCGGGTGGGCGTGTAGAAAGTGAGTCGGTTGTTGAGGTATTTGGGGCCCAGGTCTTGGAGAGCTTTGTGTACGTGGGTGAGGAGTCTAAACGTGATCCTCTTGCTGACGGGGAGCCAGTGCAGGTCTCTCAGGTGGGCGGAGATGTGGTTGTGGCGGGGTATCTTCAGGACGAGTCGTGCGGAGGCGTTCTGTATGCGTTGAAGTCTTTTCTGTAGTTTGGCAGTGGTTCCCGCATAGAGGGCGTTCCCGTAGTCCATTCGGCTGGTCTTCCTGGTTTCGGTGGGGATCCATCAGAAGATCTTACGGAGCATGCACAGGGTGTTGAAGCAGGATGACGATACGGCGTTGACTTGTCTGGTCATTGCGAGGGCGGAGTCCAGGATGAAGCCCAGGTTTCGTGTGTGGCCCATTGGCTTGGGGGTGGTGCCCAGGGCAGGAGGCCACCAGGAGTTGTCCCAGGCAGAGGGGGATGATCCCAGGATGAGGACTTCCGTCTTGTCTGAGTTCAGCTTCAGGTGGCTGTTCTTCATCCATTCGGCGACGTCCTTCATTCCCTCGTGTAGGCTGACTCTGGCGCTGGCAGGGTCGTTGGTGAGGGAGAGGATCAGCTGGGTGTCGTTGCGTATGAGATGATGTTAAGCTTGTGTTGGCATGCGATGGCTGCGAGGGGGCTCATGTAGACGTTGAAGAGGGTGGGGCTGAGCGAGGATCCTTGAGGTACGCCGCAGATGACTTCGGTGACTGCGGATCGGAATGGGGGGAGGTGGACTCTCTGGGTTCTTCCGGCGAGGAACAATGTGATCCACTCCAGTGCTTTCCCTTGGATTCCGATGTTGCTGAGGCGCTGTATTAGGATGCGGTGGCAGACTGTGTCGAATGCTGCAGAGAGGTCCAGGAGGATGAGGGCAGCTGTTTCCCCGTTGTCGACTAGGGATCTGATGTCGTAGGTGGCTGCGATGAGGGCGGTCTTGGTGCTGTGGTTGGCTCGGAAACTGGACTGTGAGGGGTCGAGGGATCCGTTCGTCTCGAGGAAGGCGGTGAGCTGTATGTTGGCGGTCTTCTCGATGACTTTGGCAGGAAAAAGGAGGAGCGAGATGGGGCGGAAGTTCTTGAGGTCGGTGGGGTCCGCTGTCGGTTTCTTCAGGATGGCGCTGAGCTCAGCATGCTTCCAGCTCTCCGGGAAGGTAGCAGTGTTGAAGGAGATGTTGATGATGTTCTGGAGTTGGGGTGCGATGATGGAGCCGGCCTTGTTGAAGACATGATGGGTGCACGGGTTGGTAGGGGATCCGGAGTGGATGGTGTTCATCGTGCGGGTGGTGTCTTCGGTGCTGACCGGGGTCCAGTTGCAGAGGGTGGTGGTGGGGGGCGTTGTTTCAGTGGTTGGGTGTGTGGTTGGTGCGTCAAAGCTGTTGTGTATGTCGGCGATCTTGCGGTGGAAGAAGGAGGTGAGTGTGTCGCAGAGGTCTTGCGAGAGTGTGATGTCGTTGTTTCCGGTGCTGGGGTTGGAGAGCTCTTTGACGATGCTGAAGAGTTCCTTGCTGTTGTGGGTGTTGTTGTCCAGGCGTTCTTTGAATGGTGTCCTTTAGGTGGTGCGGATCATCTGTGATGTGCGGGTGGCGTTCCTGAGGGCGGTCATGTTTTCTGAGGTCTGGTCATGGCGCCAGGCTTATTCGAGGGTGCGGCAGTTTTTCTTGGATGTTTTGAGTTCGTTGGTGAACCACGAGGCTTTTTTGCTGCTGTGTCTGCTGGGAGGGTTCTTCAGTGGTGCGAGGTTGTCGGCGCAGTTGATGAGCCAATGTGTGAAGATGCGGGCTGCTTTGTTGGGGTCCGTCGTGTTGGTGGGAGGGTTCTGGCTGAGGGAGGTGGTGAGCTGGTTGGCGGTGATCTTGCTCCAGCTCCTGCGGGGAACCTGTTGCGGGTGGTGGTGGGTTGTGGTTCTCTTAAAGCTGAAGTGGACGCAGCTGTGATCGGTCCAGTGAAGTCCGGTGGAGTGGCTGAAGGCGATGTGCTTGCTGGAGGAGAAGACGGGGTCAAGCGTGTGGCCGGCGTAGTGGGTGGGGGTGTTCACCAGTTGCTTGAGTCCGAGGTTGGCGAGGTTGTCCAGCTGGGTTGTGGTTTTGCTGTTGTTTTTGTTCTCCAGGTGAAAGTTGATGTCCCCTAGGAGGATGTAGTCAGAGGAGGCGAGGGCGTGCGGGCTGATGAAGTCTGCGATGGCTTCGCTGAATTGTGTGCGTGGTCCCGGGGGTCTGTAGATGAGAGTGCCTCTGAGGGTGGTCTTGGAGTCAGTGTGTATCTGGAAGTGGAGGTGCTCGGCGGCGGTGAGGGTGTCGTCGGAGTTGGTCGTGATGCAGATGGTGCTCCTGTGGACGATGGCGATGCCTCCTCCGGTCTGGTTGACGCGGTCCTTCCGGGTGATCTTGTATCTGTCCGGGATGGCTATGGCGATGTCGGGTGCTGAGGAGGCATTCATCCATGTTTCCGTGAGGAAGGCGATGTCTGGAGATGTTGAGTCGAGCAGGTTCCAGAGTTCAACGGCGTGTCTGTGGACGGAGCAGGTGTTGAGCAGGATGCACTTCAGGTGGTTGTTGCTGGTGCCTGGCCTTTCGGGTGCGGTGATGGTCCGGAGGCAGGTGAACTTGCAGGCTTGGCAGGTGAAGGGTCCGTGGGTGCGTTTCAGTGTGGATCGGTAGCAGGTGGGGTTCCAGTCGGGTTTGAGTGCGTTGAGGGTGGCAGCGTCGTACGTCCATCATGCTGGCTGGCATCTTCGGGGTCCAGTGGTCCTGGCGCTGGGCGCAGTCCAGGCGCGGACGGGTGCAGACTGGCGCAGACGGGCTTGCCTTTGGCGCGCCAGCAGCGAGCCCAATGCGCGCGTCCGCTGCGCGGTCTCCATAAGTGGGAGGGGGAAGAGGGGTCAGCTGGGAGGCGGGAGGGCAGGCTGGCAATGGGCACGGGGGGCGGGGCTGCAGGGGGGGTCAGTGGTGGGATAAAACGGTGGGGTTCAGCGGCGGGAAAATCGCTGGCGCGGGGTCAGGGGCTGCTGGCACACGGGGGTGCAGGAGAAGGCTGGCAGGCTGAGGAGGCGGCTGGCTGGCAGGCTGAGGAGGTGCTGTAGCGGCGGTAAAGCAATCTACCCGAGGGTCAAGGGTCGCTGTCTCCGTCGCGCAGCAGCCTCCCTTTAACTGGGGTCAGCTGGGGGTCGGGAGGGCAGGAGAGTTGAGAATGTTTGACATGGCATTGAAATAGTGGTCCGTCAACTCTTCCAAATTATTCATGTTAGTGGGAGGTTCTAGAAGATTCTTGCTCAAGTTGGAGAGGTTAGGGATGTTGATGTCTCTCAGAATAGTCAGTTGCTTGTTTTTGAGCGGTTGACCTTGACTGAGCAATACCTTTTCTTGAATGTGAACGAGATTTGGTGATGATCCGACCAATCACATGGTACTATGTCATCCAGTTGAATAATGTGCTCTCTAGCTATATTATGGTCCCTGGAGTTTCTCTAGATTCCTGGTTCATTTCTATCAGCACTGGGAAGGTGACGGAAAGAAGGGAAAGGTCCGTCATCAGGAAATATACAGCTGCATTGTAAAGTTATGATTAGACAAAATAATTATTTCAGAGTAAGAAATAGGAAAAAAAACAGCCAGTTTCTTTGGCTTGGCTGTCTTGTTGGATTTCAAAAGCCACAACGTAGTCAATCTTTGTAAGTCAATCTAGTCCTCTTTTAGACTGTTGCCAGGATTTTCACCAGGCCGTTTTTTAAGTCGAGCCTAGGCAGCACAATCACTGTCCTTTTGGGACATGATGTATTCACTCTGTTGGCTTACTGCTCGCACACTGCCTTTTTTTAATTTCTTTGATTTTTGTTATAAAATGCTTGCTTGCTAGTGGTTAATTCTTCCTCTTTGTCCCTACTTTTTGGTTTTAGTTTCATCCCACAGAGCGCAACCCAATTACTGTTAACATTATTCTTCTATGTTTATGTGTTTATTTGTGCCACTATATTTTCTTTTTATTCCTGCTCATTTCACTGTTTGCCTGTCAATAGTGGTTTTGCTTCGGCATCCTTCACTTAATTTCCCTGTTAAAATTTTGAAATGAAATATCAGACAATTTAAGCGCTCTTTTCAAAATCGCCCTTTCATTTATTCTGAGTTCCTAGTGCAAGGATTTCCCCCAAACCCCTCCCGCTTCGCTGCTTGTTGCTTTAGTGAGCCTTGGTCAACGGACCTTCAGCAGCCCAACCATGCAGCACAGTTAAGGGCAAGGCTTGGGCAATTCCCTTCGTATTTTCTCTGATTTTTGTTTATGTAATGTAAACTTGAGTGACCCAAAGGTGTTGGAGGACTTAACACGAGTGCTAGTTACATTGCACAATGTCAGATTAATTTTTGAGGGCATTTTTATAAAGCGCAAACTTAACTGACCCAAAGGTTTTGACGTACTTTACAAAAGCGACAGTTACATCACACTAGGTCTGGTTAATTTATTTGTTTTTTAGGTGCAGGGAGATTTAATGATGCCGCCGCCACCCCCTGTTTATTCATTATTTCCCTTCTACCTGACAAAT
This sequence comes from Lissotriton vulgaris, assembly GCF_964263255.1. Lineage (NCBI taxonomy): Eukaryota > Metazoa > Chordata > Amphibia > Caudata > Salamandridae > Lissotriton > Lissotriton vulgaris. Next base: position 1,298,257,540 of record NC_141693.1, read on the forward strand.
GGTAGAAGCATTCATCTATCCCACCTCCTCCCATGTCCCTGCATGCCCACCCACTGCATCTTACTGTCATCCTTCTCCTGTCAGACCTCTAATTCCAAAGCCTATTCACAGCAGCTCCCCAGGGACTGTGAGACATTTTTAATATATAATGGGAACTCGAGCGACCCGAAGGTGTTGAAATGCTTTACATGAGTGTTACTTTCATTACACAAGGTCAGATTCATTTTGGGGGCATTTTTATAGAGCGCAAACTTGACTGACCCAAAGGTATTGGAGCGCTTTGCAAAAGCTGTAGTTACATTACATAAGGTCAGGTTATTTTTCTGTCTTTAGGTGCGTGGAGTTTAAGGGATGCAGGCGCCCTACAACAATGCGCACAACAGCAAAGAGCTCTTCAATATCGTGAAAGAACTCCCCAACTCCAGCTCCAGCTCCGACATCCTGCCGTCGCAAGACCTCTGCAACTCCCTAGCCACCTTCTTCCACCGCAAGATCACAGACATCCACGACAGCTTCAACACCCCGACCCCCGGCAGCTGCCGACACCTCAAACCCACCGCCACCCAGTCACACCGGCCTCCTGCTCTCCTGGAACCACATTAACGATGACGACACCATCCAAATCATGAACACCATCCGCTTTGGCTTGCCATCCGACCTCTGCCCCACCGCAAAAAGTGAGCCCCATCATCGCACCCTCCGGAAGATCCTCAACAGCTCCTTCGAGACTGCCACCTTCCCGAAGAGCTAGAAACACGCCGAGATCAACGCCCTACTCAAGGAATCCAAGGCAGACCCAAAGGACCTCAAGAACTCCCGGCCCATCTCCCTTCTCCCGTTTCCGGCGAAAGTCATCGAGAAGATCGTCAACAAGCAACTGACCCACTACCTTGAGGAGAACAACACCCTGGACTCATCCCAATCTGGATTCTGCAGCAACCACAGCACCGAAACCACCCTCCTCACCACCACCGACGACATCCGGACCCTGCTGGACCAAGGCAAAACGTGGCCCTCATCCTCCTGTACCTCTCGGCCGCCTTCGACACCATCTGCCATCACACCCTACGCACACGCCACCACGATGTGGGGATCGACGACAAAGCCCTGGTCTGGATCACCTCCTTCCTCACCGGCAGAACCCAGAGAGTCCGCCTCCCCACATGCCGATCCGAAGCCACCAAGATCACCTACTGCGTACCCCAAGGATCATCCCTCAGCCCGACCCTTTTCAACGTCTACTTGGCACTGCTCACCAACATCGTCCGATCACGCAACCTCAACATTGTCTCATACGCCGATGACACACAGCTGATGCTCGCCCTCACCAAGGACCCCACCACCGCCACCACCAAAACCAACCTCCATGAAGGAATGAGGGCCGTCACCGAATGGATGAGGAACAGCTGCCTGAAACTGAACTCCGACACGATGGAGGTCCTCATCCTCGGCTCACCCCAACCTCCTGGGATGACTCCTTGTGGCTGTCCGGGCTGAGAGCTCCAACGACACCCACCGACCAAGCACGGAACATGGGGTTCACCCTGGACTCATAACACCCTCCGCATGCTGCGCAAAATCTACAGATGGATCCCCACCGGAACCAGAAGGACGGTCACCCAGGCCCTCATCAGCAGCAGGCTGGACTACATCAACACCCTCTACGTTGGAACCATGGCCAAACTCCAGAAAAGACTCTATTGCATATAGAACACCTCTGCACGCCTAATCATCGACATCCCCGTCACAGCCACATCACTACTTACTTGAGAGACCTGCACTGGCTCCCCGTCAACAAGAGGATCACCTTCAAACTCCTAACCCACTCCCATAAAGCACTCCACAACACCGGACCAGCATACCTCAGCAAACAACTCACCTTCTACACCCCAAATCACCAGCTTCGCTCCGCTGACCTCGCCCTCGCCACCGTCCCACGCATCCACTGTACAACCACCAGTGGCAGATCTTTCTCCCACCTCACCGCCAAGACTTGGAACACCCTCCCCATCCACCTGCGACAGACCCAGGACCTACTGACCTTCTGAAGACTTCTCAAGACCTGGCTGTTCGAGCAGTAGAAGCACCCCCACTCCCCCTCAGCGCCTTGAGACCCTCACAGGTGAGTAGTGTGCTCTACAAATGTTCTGATTGATTGATTGATTGATTGATTCTTTCCACTCTACCTGAAAATGGGAGCGTTTTGTTGTTGTTATTATGTCCAGTGGTCCTAAATGCAGGACACTGAAACAGAGGGAGGGGCCAGGGAAATGGATGGTGTGAGCAGGGTTTGGAATGGAAAACTCTGGAGAAGGGTGCCTGGTGAATAGAGGCCTGGGGGAGGAGAGATGTGATGTCTTTGCCATTGGAAACTACCTCACTGCTTTTTTTCATAGGCACTTTAGTGATGCAGTCACACACAGAATATTATAGTGCTGTTGACGTGCATCAATGCACTTGTCTTTCTGTGTGTGCATTACAAAGCAAGCCTTGGAATGTGTCCATAAATGTTTCCTGAGGCAAGCATGTATTCCTGAATTATACTGCCTTACCCAGTGTGTAGTAATTGTATAGCCCTTCAATCCCTGGTGGTACAGCACCCAGGATAATGTGCTACATTGCTAAACACTCATAAGGTCCCAAAGGCAAGACCTATTGGCCTTGCCAATGCTTGCTACTGGCATACCAGTACATTTAGTAGGCACATCACCTAAAGCTTATATTTCTAAGTACAGACTTAAAACAGGACATCGAAGCAGAAAGAACTTTAAAATGTTTTCCAGAACTGCGTTACTAATGCATGACTAATAGTTAAAGTAAACAAAGACAGCAACGTCCTGTTAAAAATGAATAGGGACGATTTTATATAATGTTCTATGTAAGTATCATGTCCGGGCCTATACATAATCTTAAAACATGAACAGATGGATTGTATTTTCATCGCTATCCGCTAAACCTTTTGCTTCTTCCTCATTTAGCTTGAAAACAACCGATTTACTGCCAGTCTCACTTGGCGTATATCCCACTTTGATAAGGTGCTCTGGGGAACAGTTCCCTTACTGTTGTACTGGGTAGCTCATGCACACAAACACCTAGATTATAACGTGTGGTAAGCACAGACAATAACATTTTACAAAACGGGCATGGGAGTAAACAGAAAAAAACAAAGCACACAGAGGCTGTTTATTTTTAAGAAGTCTTTGGGGTCCATTACGATGTTGGGCGGATCGCCACCGCCAATGTGGCGGTGGCGATCCGCCCGACATTCATGCCCACCCGCCACCCATTTCCCACCGCCATATTACTATGGCGGGGGGACCGCGGCGGACGTAAACACCGTCCGCCGCTTTTCCGCCCCGGTCGCCTTGCAGCTGGGGCGGAAAATATTTAATATGGTGGCTGTGTCTATTAGACACCTTCAGCCATATTATGATGGGCTTTCAGACATGCCTTTCCGTGGTGGCAATGCCACCACGGAAAGGCATTCGGAGACTCCCTGCGGGGGCCCGTTGCGGGCCCCCTGGGACTCCGGGTGGTGGGGGTGCACATGGGGGGTACCTATGGTACCCCCTGCATTTCAAGTGCAACATGGCAGGCACCGCGCGGTGCCTGTCATGTTGTGCTTTGAAATGCACAGCATGCATTTTTACCATTGCGGCGCGGCGCTTTCAGCACTACCCGCTGCAATGGTAAAAATACAGGATGCGCCCGCCAGTGTGGCAGGTGCATCCTAATTACCAAGGCGGGACCGCCGCTCCTATGGCGGGCGGTCCTGTTTTGCACGGGGATGGCAGGCGGGCAAAGTCCGCCCGCCATCCTAATGGGGGCCTATGTGTTAGAAATTATAGCCATTGTGGTCCTCCACCTATTTTGCGGTAAAATAGCGATTGACAACATCACTATATGTGGGGTGTCTGACTATGATGATCTTGAACAATAAGTGTAAGACATTGCTTCATAGAAAAAAATATACACCTTCATAGAGATATAAGCCAGGTGCCAGGTGCTATTAACCTACACGGAGCCCAACATGGGGAAGGCCACGTTAGTAGTATGAGCTGTCACTACATGGAATATAGTATTTACAAACATAAATTGTGAGACATTGTATCAGACATTGGGTGGCACTCACCTACATACAGACACTAAACAAGCACACCGACACAAAATATCAGGGGAGAGAGGCTCCTCTCCTTTTCCATTCTTCCACAAATGTAACCTTACACACACAACAAAGGAAAAAGGAGGTAATCAAGTGGGATTGCACCCTCTCTAGGAAGACAAGTTAAAAAGAAAATTCCCTCACCCACAAATAGTAGCAGGCTTCATTACTGGGCATACTAAAACATCCCTGCGCAGGCCAACTCCTGGGATGGAGCAAAGGGTTAAAGGGTAAAACTTTTATAGTAAATATTAGTAATAATATAATTAATATTAATATATGTATATATTAATAGACTCGATTCATCACTGGATATTTGTTTTAGTCCTGTCCAGTGGGCCCAGTAATAAAGAGAACCAGGTATGTCCCTGAGGTAGCCTTATTTAGATTCTCTGCAAGGTAGATCCTCCTAAATGTTTGTATTTTTATCCCTTTAACCCTTTGATCCACCCCAGGAGTTGGTCTGCACAAGGATGTTGTAGCATGCCCAGTGATGAAGTATGCCACTATTAGTGGGTGAGGGCATTTTTCAAAAAAACCTTGTTGTCTTTCTAGAGAGGGTGCAATTCCACTTTGATTACCCTCTTTTGCCTTTGTTGTGTGTGTTGGGACACAGAACAAGCACAATACACATACATGAAGGTGTCTATAAAGGGAAAAGGCACTTCTATAGACACCGACACAGAGCCGGCTGTCTGGAAGAAGCTTTTACAACACTGAAGGCAGAATTTACCAGCATTTTGTGTCTTGACTGTATCACTTTTGAGGCGCATACATGATGCAAAATGATATAGATATTGACAAAGCCATGAAAGGGGCGATTTGCACCGCCTTGCTTGGTTTTCTAAATAAAATGTAACACAATGCAGCGGCTTGCACTGAATTTCTTTACATTTCATTCTGGCAGACGTTCCATAGGTGTAACAAGGGCATTCCTATGCATCCACCCTTGGATTTCATGCACGCCCAGATTTTCAATGGTTTGTAAACATGCGATTATGTGAAACTGCTATGCCTTTTAGTTTTTTTTGCAGGAAGGTATGCCTTCCTGCACAAAGACAATTCTCCTTGTAACACAGGCACCCTTGCACCATGGAGCAAGCGTGCCTGCGTTGGTACTAGGCTACCTGTAGTGCACCAGCACAAGTAAAGGACAGGAATGCGCCATATGATGTTAAATACGGCACATTCCTGGCCTTTCCATTTTATGCAGCACAGCAAGGTGGCTTGCTGCGTAGCGTTCCATGAAAGTATGTTAAAAATGCCCCTGACAGTATGAGTTTGGCATACATGGAATATGATGTTCTTGAATATCACTTAATAGCCACTAAATCATATATTAGGTGCTTTACACCAAAGGCACTATACAAATACATAATGGTGACACAAATCCATGTCTATTCACTAACACAGAGTCCAGTATGGGCAAAGCCCATCCATAGCTGTGAGGTGGCGCTACACAAAATATGAGGTTTGTGAACATAAATTAAGTATTAGATCATAGATGAGGTGCTATAAACCTACATGGTGACAAAACAAAGCCCTCCACACCTACACAGAGCGTTAAATACACCCACAATGAGATACTGTACATGTGCTACACAACTATATGGAACAACAAGTGAGTCCTTTTTTTGTAGCCCAGGTTAAAACGTCATCATTCTTAGTTTCCCTTAAGCTTTGATTGGATATGTATAAATAATATAAATTACACACTTATTCCAGCCAATAAGTGAACTCTGGGTCTGTGAACCTGTATCCCTTAGCTTGGCTTGTCACAGTGTGCAATATATAATAATATTATTACTACCACTACAACTACCACTACTTCTACTACTACCAATAATACATTATATATGTGATATATATAATATATATTACACACTTCGTCCAGCCAATCACAGAAGTTTGGGCTCCCAGACCTGAAGCACTCTGATTGGCTAACTGCAACTTGTGGCAAAAGACCTGAAAAAAACAAAGGGTATTAAAGAGGACAGGATAAGCACATCTTGAGCCCCAGGCCCTTGTCAGGGGTCCTCAATGGACTAAATGTTATAATAAAAACATTAAGATTTTATCATGACTCTGTGGGCCGCATGGCAGGATTTGTGGGTCCCAGCACACACTGAAATGTATCTTAGGGCCTAATTTAGATTTTGGAGGAGAGTGTATTCAGTTGCAGAAATGATGGAATACCCTCTCCGACAATCTGAAAGTCTGCACTCCACATTTAGATTCGGGCAGACCTTCCGTATGTCAGCAGTGGAACTATTCTGTCTCTGCCATCCACATGCACTTTTGACAGTCCAAAGGAGCAAGGGCAGTTAGGTGGTTTGCTATTTGTTCACCCCCCTATTTAGAGTGGGGCGCCCGGAACTTTTCTCAAATCCCGACTCAATTACAGTAACCGATGTAAAGTTTGTGAAAAACACTTTCCTTCTTTCGCAGCTATTCCAGCGGGAGGAGGTGGATCTAAAGAAAAGGAGCAATAGAAACTATGTTGTCATACAAACTACCTTAAGCATGGAACCATACCTGACCTGGCCAATGTCGAGTTTTGACCGTTTCTTGTTAATTAGGTTTCGGCTGAACCTCTTTCACTTATTGTTAGCCGTTCCAAGAGGCAGCCACCAAGGCCAAGTGTTACCTACCTACGGCTGCGACTGTGTGTCTCTGCAGGACTTGGTGCACTTTTTATTCTTTTGACCTTTTTATGATATTCCCCGGAGGGCTTATCTTAAGCCTCTCCTTAAAAGACTGAATTTTACTCAGATTAAACCTGCACTTTGTCACCTACAGCTGCTAAATAACGAATGCACTTTATTTGTAATCAGTTTTTTAAAATTAGCCCTAAAATTTAGAATCAGCATGGAGGGATAATGCTTGATATTGTTGTATATACTCACCTACAGACTAATTGTGTTTTATTCCTGTGGATATTGTGGTCTCTTTGATCAATTTGTTTTTATTATGTATATTAAATTGTGCTTTTATGGTTGTTTTTTGCAAATAACCGAATAAAGATTGAAATTTAAATTAAATTGAGTGGGAAAATAAATGGCAGGTTTTCCCTTACGTTACTGGGCGGTACAGGGCAGTAAGGGGCAGTGAACACTGGAAAATGCCCCAAAGCCATGGGAGAAAACTCCTACAGCGAGGGGATGGTTGGTTTTAGTTTATTTTTCTAAAACACAACTCCCCATTTGGGATTTTTTCTAAATAATAAAAACATTGAAAGCTTGCCACACGGCTCTGACATGCTGACAGAGCTGTCCGTCAAACTTTCAATGCAGTTACAGGAAACAATGTGAGAAAGTTGATGTCAATGCAAGAGATATCCGCTAGGCTGGCAGGCATCCCTACATTTGGTGGATGGGTACTCCCTCAGGGTGATGGAGCCCTTTTACTCTGTTACCCTGACGGAATAAATCCCGATGAAACTGGTTTTTAAAACCCTGAGCACATGGGAGAAATACCCTCCCCATCCATCCTTTTAAGGTCAATGACATCAGTACCAGTTTAGACTGGCTAATAACAATTGGAACTATAGTTATAACATTATTTAAAAACATCTTTAGATAAAACTGCAATCCAAATAACCTATTCATCTCCTTTTATAAAGAAGCCGTTAACTCTTTTCGCCCTGAAAGGGTTTCTTTTGTTTTTTGTTTCCTGCTTGTCTTTTTTAATTCAAGCCAAAACGCAAAATTGCTCGCATTACTTCTTAACAACCATCTAAAACTTGTGCATATCTGTGGTGCGGGGGACTCGAGACGTTCTCACCTATTTACATCCAGAATATATCAAGCAAAATGCAACTTGTTGGCAGGTCACTCGCTGTGCAGGCAGCTGGAGCACTAAGGGCCCAGCTGTGTCCTTGTCGGAGATAAAGCGCAGCCTGTGAACTCAGTCTGAAAATGGGTAGATTGAGTGCAATTACTACACATGCTAACAGGTGGAGGAGCCATGCAGACGGAAGTCTAGGAAAATACATGCAGTAGAATACCTCCCATGCACCCAGTACAGCACGGATACACTATATCAGTGGCCTCCTGCCGTTCTCCAAAGCATAACCACTAAAATGCACCACACAAAACACAAGATTAATCTCTTACTAGCTTCAAGCCAAGGAACGGATAAGACATACCACTTCTGATATATCCAGCACAGACAGACCCTGTAGGGCCCCTTTGTGAGTTGCTTGTATCCTCACCACACACATTTGGAAAGAGCAGGCCATACACATGCATTCTATAAAACCACAGCTAATTCCGTCAATGCTAACCAACATGGACACATCTGCACAGTGTCGGCTCCTCGAGGGAGTGCTGCAGGTGGTGGGGCAGGACAGGGTGTAGGGTAGTAAACTCTATCATACGGCCGAACGGAGTTAAGTAAATAAATAAAACGAAATACATTGCACGCGCTGCAACGCCAAATGGCAGCATGCTCAATGTAATTCGTTTTATTTATTTATTTATATACTTAACTCAGTTCTGCCTTATGCCGGAGTTTACTACCCCCCACCCTGCCTCTCCCCCTCGCAGCACTCCCTCGAGGAACTGCCACTGAACACAGACAGTGTAACCATGCCACTTAGCTAGCAGCAATATGCTTAGAATATCTGTGACCCACAGCCAAGGGCCTGTTGCTCCCCCAAGAGATGTGCAAGCAACTAGTAAAACCCTCTGCTTGCACCTCTCCAAAACCAACCCGTTACTCCCAATAGCTCATTGAATAAGAAGCTGCCTCCCCAACTACGTATGGACTGGATATACAAATGGCTATGTCATAATAAGGTTATACAGACCCCAAACTGTGGCTGTAATTCAGAGCCACGTGGTAACCTCTAGAACGTCTTCCTAATGAGAGGCTGTGCCCATTGCAAATAACATGGGAGCCTTCGGCATGTGGAACTGGGCAGGGCCAGTAGAGCTGGGACAATGTCCACAGCTGTTGGAACCAGTTTTCCCATCTTTTGCCTTTTTATGTTCAAGTGACCCTAATGCAGGCAAGTATACTGACACAGACTCCAAATGGCTTAGTTAAAATAGAGACCCTTGCAACTTGTCCTCAAGAATGAAGACCCTCAAATCACTTACTGTGAGGGCTATGGAGTAGTGGCAGGGATGTTTGTATTACAACACAACTATACCATGTTAAGAAGGGAGACATTGCCTGTCTTGCTGCGCTAGTGCCAAACGAGATTTGAAACTGTGATAGCCAATGTTTATTTTACGCACTGTTTGCAATTGATTTTAAATTGGGAATACCTAACATATACTTGCTCGCTGACACCCCAGTCCACCACAGCTGGTGTGCTGCTTGAGTGGAGGGAGATTGCAGCTCTAGGCATTTCCTGGTTGGGCTATTTTCGGGCCGCCATTTTGGGAGGTTGACGCTCCAGCTTTCCTGGCATCCAGGACTATTTAAAACCAGGGGCGGTGGGTGACATTTCAAAGTGGTGGGGCGCAAAGTGATTTGCATACAGCACCGTAGCGAGCGAGCGCAGCGAGCGAGCCTAAACCCCAAAAGGGGTGTTTGTGGGGATTACCCCCCCCCCCCCAAGAACATCTTGGAAAAAAATAGAAAAATTGTGCATTTTCAAGCAAATTTGAGAAAGCAGGAAGGTTAATAAAGCAATTGTGAAAGTGCAGTTATTACATTAATAGATGGCATAACATAGGTAGCTGCTTATTCAGTATAACCACAGAGCTTCATACATTTCGTCCTATTACGCTCAGGTGCTGAATTCAGACTATAAGACTTTCATGAAAATCTCAGCTTTAAGAGTAGAAGAAGTTGCACAGCAGTTGGGAAACAGCCTTCACAAAGCATTAGGAAAATGAGAGGCAAAAGTTTGAAAAAAAAGAAGAAAAATCGTGCATTTTCAAGCAAATTTGAGAAAGCAGGAAGGTTAATAAAGCAATTGTGAAAGTGCAGTTATTACATTAATAGATGGCATAACATAGGTAGCAGCTTATTCAGTACAACCAGAGAGCTTCATACATTCCATCCTATTACGCTCAGGTGCTGAATTCAGAATATAAGACTTTCATTTAAATCTCAGCTCTAAGAGTAGAAGAAGTTGCACAGCAGTTGGGAAACAGCCTTCACAAAGCATTGGGAAATTGAGAGGCAATTACTTGAAAGCAAACTGAAAGCAATGCATCAAGTAGTAACTTAAAGCAATGCATCCAGCAAAACAGTGCATGCAGTCAACCATACAAAAGTAAACTAAAGCAAGTGTGAACCTGTGAACCTTCACTTTGAAAGCAGGGTGCTAGTCAACAGGCCAGTCACATACATTTAAACTGAAGAAGAGTACACCTCAGCATGCAGGCACCAACATAAAAGCACCAAGCAAGTCAAACAGTTTAATGAAAGAAAAATGAAAGCAATACATCCAGCAAACTAGACAGTGACTCAAAAAGTAAACTGAAGCAAGTGCACACTGAAAGGAATGCGCAGTCATAAGTCAGACATTAACATAAAAGCAACTTACCAAGACACCCAATCCAGTACATGGGAAAAAACTTGAGCCAATGCACCCAGAAAACCAGACCAGCACACCAAAGCATCCCACCCCTGATAGGATGGCAGCTGTGCTCTTAGGGTCACCCCTCAGTTTTTTGGCAGGGTTGAGAACCCCCCAGTTTTATGCCCTGTGCGCCTGAAGGGGAGACCGGCAAAAGGGGTCATAATGGGACATCTGGCACAGCCACTTTGTAATCGAGGTCACCCACCCAGCTCAAGACTGAGTATACTATATCATTATTTAGTATATGGTATGTATACTCAGATCACGATAGCACCATTTTCTGATTGAGTATTTCATATTGCTAGCATGGGAGAGTTAAAAACAAAATCTATTACGAGTCTGCTATGGAAATAGAAAGCCATATTCCCTTGTTGTGTGTAAATGCGTCTGATTCCTCGCCCTCTTTATTTCCAAGAAGGCTCCTAATGTAGTCACACCCACAAGGGCCATTAAGCTACAGACTTTGTTTATTTACCATATGCTGCTAAGCGTAAATCTAAAGCCTCCGGCTCCTAAGCTTAATTAAGTTGTAATGTCTCAGACCTGGCGTTTCAATTCTTTGTGGGAAAATGCCTAAGAGTTGGCCCGTAGAATAAACCGATAGGATATGATAAGAAGCATTCAAGGGTAAACAGTGTGTTTATGTTTCAAAAATATCATGCATTAACCACAGTTAAATTTAGAGATGGAAAGCGCTACATATTTCAAGGAGCGAGCCTGTGCAAAGGGGGTCTGTCTGTCTGATATCCCGTGGATCTTTGGCGGTGCAACCTAAATGCCGCACAGCAAAAAAAGAAGGGTGAAACACTGATACTTTGGGCGATCGGGCTCTACCCAGGGGACAAATGGATGAAATATATATGTAAGAAGGGCGTTTTAAAACATGTAACATTTGAGTCAAAGAACTTTACAATGTTGAAAGATAGCAGCCCCTAAGGAATAATGACAACAAGCTGATGAAAAGCAAGTTGCAGATATAATTGAGACAACCCAGGTCAGGCACGGAACTCACGGACGTCAGGGAATATTTATTTCAGTAGTGTCGCTGCAAGACAACGTGCCCAGAATGTGACTTGGGATTCGGAATTATATTGTATAATCTCCGTAATGTCTTGACCTGTATCTGCAACAAATTTAAGATGTCGTCAATAACAAGAATTAAAGAAAAAGAAGTGACCAGTAACGCAGCATACAATTGTGACTCATTTTTGTATCCCTGGAGCAAGTCTCTGTCACAGATTAGGCCTAAGATGCTTGTACAACACAGAATTCCGCAGACACATTTGGGTACATCAAGAGAGCATGACTGCTTCCCAGTAGGGGTCCCTAGAGTTTTCCACATCAAATACTAGCCAATCAGCAAGCCGTGAAAGGCAAGATGGCTGTCTGAAAGCACCATTCCGCTTTTCACTGTTGTGCTGTCTCCAGAGCAGGTACGCACGTTTCAATGTTCCATCTTCATGCTGATTAGAACATCTTGTCTTTAACTTGACTTTCAATATTGAGTCTGATGTAGTGTCATCCCTCTTTTTCCCACTTCCCCCACCTCTGCCAGGTGCCCCGCCCTCTTCTCCAGAGAAATTGAAACATGAAACCAACAAGCCCATTGGATTTCCGGCAAACCCATGATGTCTTACTACTTAAATGTATAAAAGCCCCCATTGATGAAACTTACCGGAGGCGAGCGCAGAGCCAGTCCCAGACCCCGGACCTTGAGGGGAGACATCGCTCCCGGGCCCGTGAGCTGCAGGCGCATCAACCCTGGACGGTTGAAAACCAGCGCGTCCGACGCTGCCAGCTCCTATTTCGTTTTGAGAATAATTTCGCAGCATGACAGCAACAGAGACCTTTTTAGGTCAGGGGAGTCTTTATTTCCTGAGTTACTGTAAGCGGAGATCCCTCGTGGCTCTGCAATACTTATTGTCCTGTAACATAACCCAGCTCTGATTTGAAGTGCCAGCATAGAGCACACAGTTGACAAATCTAACACAGAGCACACTTTACTCCATTCTGCATTGCCACAATTGACTTCTGCCATGCAGGATGTACCGAGCCTGCTGAGAATCTCAAGGCATCTGAGGAAATTCTTCTCAAAATATTCTGTCAAAGCAGCCATTCGGACCGCTTTTTTCAACTTTTTTTCCGGCATCAATGACTAATGAAGTAAATCTGCCCGGGTAACTTGAGGATAGCTCCCTGAGTTGAAGACTACTTGTTCTTGCTGCGGCCGCACTGCGCTCCCTATCCTAAACTGAACTCCCATCCTGGAAACCCGTCTTGCAGCTATATAGTTATTTACCTTTACTGTACATTGTGTCAGGCGCCTGTGATCCAAATATAAATGAAACATGATAAACTTTAGCCCGGGTCACACAAGGGAAGGCTTTGCGGGCGGTGCGCCGTGTTCCCGCTCGCTGAAAGGCTATGCAAACAGCCGGGGCTCCGGTGACTGCACGTTAACCTGCCACCTCCGCCTCGAGTGGGTCCATCCACTTCTAAGTCCAGACTGGACAGCACTGGCATCCGTACCCCGCCCACCCAGGCACCCATACACGAATGCCGGGCCACCCCCACGCGCGGCATCCAATGGGATGCTGCGCCGGTGGACCAGCCAATCCTGGCGCTGCATGCAGCACCAGGATTGGCTAGGAGGGCACATTTGCTGCTCGCCCTGTCCCCCTTTGGAAACCCGGGCTGTGGCAACAAACAAGCACCCCTGGGTCCCGCTGGGGAACTTACAGTGCGCATGCTTGAGAAAGTTGTCAACTTTCCCAAACATGCGCACTGTAAGTTCCCAGCGGGATGGTCTGCTGCAGCCTGAGTGTGGACTGTCACTCAAGCTGCAGCAGGCCACCCCCCCTACGCAATTCCCGCCGGCGGCTGATTGTTGCAATGCTATTTTAATGTAGAAGATACTAGGATAGGATTGCGGCCGGCGGCCGCGATGCGGGTCCATGATGGCTGGTGGGCCTACGCCCCAATGGACGCACCGCGGCTGTTTAAAACACGCATTGGCGCCAACGGGCACGTTAAGAAGGGAGACATTGCCTGTCTTGCTGCGCTAGCGCCAAACGTGATTTGAAACTGTGATAGCCAATGTTTATTTTACGCACTGTTTGCAACTGATTTTAAATTGGGAATACCTGACATATAGTTGCTCGCGACTCCCCGGTCCACCACAGCTGGTGTGCTGCTTGAGTGGAGGGAGATTGCAGCGCTAGGCACTTCCTGGTTGGACTATTTTTGGGCCGCCATTTTGGGAGGTTGACGCTCCAGCTTTCCTGGCATCCAGGACTATTTAAAACACGCATTCGCGCCAGCGCGCAGGTTGAGGAGGGAGACATTGCCTGTCTTGCTGCGCTAGCGCCAAACGTGATTTGAAACTGTGATAGCCAATGTTTATTTTACGCACTGTTTGCAACTGATTTTAAATTGGGAATACCTGACATATACTTGCTCGCTGACTCCCCGGTCTATCACAGCTGCTGTGCTGCTTGAGTGGAGGGAGATTGCAGCGCTAGGCACTTCCTGGTTGGGCTATTTTTGAGCCGCCATTTTGGGAGGTTGACGCTCAAGCTTTCCTGGCATTCTAACCTACATCTGGGTAATGACGCTAACGAGCAGCATATGAGCGCAGCGGGCGTGCCAAAGGCAAGCCAGTCTGCGCCCGTCCATGCCCGGCGGGGTCCAGGGGCCATAAACCCAGGTCCCTTCTCTGGATTCCCCTTAATGTACAGCACACTTAGTCTACATGAACTGAGACCAGAAAGTGAAGTGGAGTGTCGTCACACTTTAAACCCCCCTAAGGTCCGTTTATATTGCTATCACTGTCATCGGCATTATAAGCCATCAGACCACCTAGACCAAGATCTTTCAGCCACCACACCACGAAATATAGCTCTCCTGAATTGCAGGTCTCTGCCAAAACATTGCACCGAAATAGCATTACTAGTTGAAGAACACAAACTGGATGCCTTGTTTTTAACTGAGACATGGTTACAGACTGGGAATGACCCCAACATTATTCAAGCCCTTCCTTTGGGATATGGAATATGTAGAACTGATCGTGTTTCGAGTAGAGGCGATTTACCGTCCTCCAGATGCTTTAAAACAATTCATTCCTAAACTCATTGACCTGGCCGCAGAATCCGCTTTGGCCATGGCGAACTTTACAGCACTGGGGGACTTCAATATACACTAAGAGAATCAATCAAACCCCATAGCCAACAGCCTTTTATCGAGCCTTCAGGCGATTGATCTTCATCAAAAGCGTTTTCTCCCAACACATGACAAAGGTCACCTCCTGGACCCAGTCTTCAGCAACCTAGACAACCTTAGTTCTGGGACCCCTATCCCCCTTCCTTGGTTGGACCAATTTTTAATTCCTCTATTATGGGTTACGAAGATCGCCCCATCTGTTCAGAATCCAATGGCTTCTTGGGGTAGGAAATGGTCCAGACTCCCTCTGGCGGAATGGAAGCTGGCCTTGAGGCCTCAAAACCTTCAAATGGAAATAATGTTGATGAGGCAAATAATAACTTTAATAACTGGATCCAGGACACTTGACAGAATTCTTCCCAAAACCTTTATTCAAACAAAAACTAAGCAAAATGCAGCCCCATGGTTTTGTCCCAAATTTAGGGTTTTAAAATAATCATGTCGGAAACTAGAAAGGTTCTGGAGACAGGATTCCACACGACATAGGAAGGAAGCCTATAGGAAGGCCATTAGGCTATACAAAACTGAAATCAAAATCGCACAAGCCCATTTTTATGAAATTAAAATCAGCACTGCTGCTAACTCTCCTAAAGAGATCTTTCAGATAGTGAAATCATTAATTACCCCTCCTCAAATACCTCCATCGAGGGAAGGGGCTTTGACACTCTGTAACAATCTAGCGGTGTTCCTTCAACAAAAGATCCAAGCTATCTATACAGCCTTCCCCCTCAATCCACCTGAGCCAGTGGAAACAGGGGTAAGTGGCCCGTTCCCCTTGCTGGAGCAATTTCATCTTCTATACACAGTTACGCTAGATCAGGTAATTAATAAGGTGTCCTCAGGCTCTCCGTTGGACCCTGCTCCGCCTCAAAATCTCGTGGCGGCCCTTGAATCCGTCCGTGCAACGATCCTTGAGGTGCTGAACTTCTCAATTACAACTAGTATAGTTCCCTCTCATTGGAAGTGCGCGATGGTCAGGGCCCTTTTGAAGAAGCATAGTCTGGATCAATTAAACCTATCCAACTACCGCCCAATCTCGCTTCTGCCCTGGTTGAGCAAACTGTTGGGAAAACACATCAATAATATCATAGTCAATCCTCTAGAATCCAACAACCTGTTGGATGCCACACAAACCGGCTTCCGTCATCAACATGGGACGGAGACCGCTCTGTTGATGGTAACAGAGGAGGCAAGGAAGCTGGTGGATGAGGGGGAAGCGGCTGCCATAATTCTTTTAGACCTCAGTGCAGCGTTCGATACGGTCAATCATACCATCTTGACCGACCGACTCAAGTGTCGGAGTGACAGGCGCGCACTGGCATGGTTCTCATCCTTCCTCAGCGACCGCTACTTCCAGGTCTTCAAGGGAGATGTGGTTTCCTCCAGACTACCTCTGGGATGTGGGGTTCCACAGGGCTCGGCCTTAAGCCCGACGCTCTTTAATATCTATATGAGGCCGTTGGCGGAGATTATCCACCCATTTGGCATTAAGATCGTCAGTTATGCAGACGATACCCAGTTAGTGGTATCACTTCACCACGACAAGGGTTCATCCAGCGCCCTGGCTCCTTGCCTTGAAGCGGTGGCCAGATGGATGGAGCGCTCCTACCTTCGCCTTAATGGGGACAAAACAGAGATTATGCTGCTGAGAAATCCATCACCCACTGTCTCCGTCCCCATGTGGCCGTCCTGCCTAGGTCCTGCACCATCTCTTAAGCCACAAATAAAGACCTTTGGCATATGGCTTGACAGCTCCCTCAACTTTGTGTATCAGGCCACCGCGCTCTCATCAATCTGTTATGGATTGATGAGAATGCTCTGCAAAATTATTCCCCTTCTTCCTTTCGAGGCAAGAAGGATAATGGTCCAAACTCTTATATTGCCCCGTCTGGACTATGGAAATATTCTGTACTTAGGAGCCCCCCAGGCAACAGTAAATACATTACAAGTAGTTCAGACCTGTGCAGCACGGATGCTCCTGCAGGTTCCACGTTGGCAATCAGCAAGGCCAGCACTCCGACAGCTACACTGGCTACCAATTGCTGCCAGGATACAATTCAAGGCTATGTGCTTGGCACACAAAGCCATTTGAAAGACCCGTCCACCCATTTTACACCCACTATTAACACCTTATCTTCCGCATAGGACTTTACGCTCCAGTTCCTTACATCTGGCCACCATTAAGAAAATAAGGAAGGTGAAATGAGGAGGACTCTCCTTTTCATTTACTGCTGCTAAGTTATGAAACTTCCTTCCCCAAGTTATGCAGGGGAAC
This sequence comes from Lissotriton vulgaris, assembly GCF_964263255.1. NCBI lineage: Eukaryota > Metazoa > Chordata > Amphibia > Caudata > Salamandridae > Lissotriton > Lissotriton vulgaris. Next base: position 1,298,274,736 of record NC_141693.1, read on the forward strand.
AACAATCTGCTGACCTTTCGCAAGCTCTTAAAAACATACCGGTTTGGAATGCTTCCCTAGCTCCGCGGATTGACGCAATTCTACTTTTCTTTTCCATAAGCGCTACGAGGCTTCTGGGTAGTTAGGCACTATAGAAATACTCTTCTATTCTATTCTATTCTACCCTAAGGGTGAGCAGAACTGGCTTTAGAGTTGGTGGCACCCAGTGAGATAATCTTTGTTGGTGCCCCATGACCTTCTTCTTCAAGGATTTCCTAACCTCCACCCTCAATCTCTTCATCTCACCTTAGCTTCTCACTCAGATGAATTTATTTTGCAGCATTACTCATCCAAATGTAGACTTTCAGAGCGTCTCTACATCAAAAACATATCATATAGAGGAGGCGAGTCATACAAGTGTGTAAATTTATGATTAGGAAATGTTACTTAAGATAGTGAGGACTACAAGGTGTAGAAGTCACATGCCATCCACACTGGTAGGCAATTTCTGTTAAGAGTGCTTGGTTTGGAGAAACAACGGGGCTGATGAACTAAATTTACAAGGGCTTTTTCGGCTTTGTAAGCCAAAAAAGCGGAGATAAAACCAGCGCCCTGTTTACAAGAGGGTGCTAACATGCATAATCACATATTGGCAGTCTTTTTCCCAATGCCTCCCTTTGCATCTCCAATGAGATGCAAAGTGGGCATTACTGGGCGTACCCCGGAGGGACTACCTTGCAAATATCGCTGTATTTACATCGCAATATTTACAAGGCAGCCCACATGATTTTAGCAAACGTTAGATTTTGGCGAAAACAGCTGTTTTCACAAAAATCTAACTTCTGCTAAAATCCTGACTTAGCCATTCCTAACATGGGGGGTGGATTATGCTGATACAACCCTGTGGGTCGTATCAACAAGGTTATCGCCGTATTGCAGGGAACATCGCTGGAAAACCAGCGATGTTCCCTGCAAAGGGGCGACAACCTCGCTATCTCTGGAATTCTGATTGCCCTGGAGTAACGCATTGTTAATAACACGCTACCAGGGCGATAAATTCCAGAGATAGTCTGCGATAATATAATTATCGCTAAGCACGACCAGCGATAATCATCGCTGGCCGTTGTTAATATGCCCCTAAGTTTTTGTGATGCATAGTAATCAAAGTTGCTCTGTTGCGTTGCATGAAAAGGAAAGCACACAACAGTGCTATCTCTAGTAAGACATGGTGCTGTTGCTCTCTACTCCAGTGCTGGCGTACCTTAGGCTGCCGTATGTCAATACGCACAACTTTGCACATTAGTACAGCGGTGTGTGTGGGATGTCAAGCAAAAGTTTTATACCGGAAGGGTACAAAGTTCTATGCTTTGACAATATTTAACACTTTACCATTTTGCATGTGTGCTGTCCGTTGCAGCGCACATGCAAAGTTGGAAAGATTTGGAGAAATAAATCTTTTCTCCAACTTTACGCCTGCCTTGAGGAGGTGTAATTCGTATGGCAATACATTACTAGCATAGCTAGTAGATAGGCATTAGCATTAAAATCCATGGGTGTCCATATACTATCCATGATATGCCTTCTTGATGAAAAGTATAAACAAGCGAATGCCTCTGAAACGATAAATAACACCTTTTCTTATGCCACACTAGTCCTTTTTATTGACTTTGGGCTTCAGTTAACAATATGTGCAACACATATATACACTGTATGGCTAACAGCACAAACGTTTTACACATAAAAACGTATGTAGCATTGTCAATTTCAGTTGTAGTGTTCCTTTCAGGTTACACACAAATATAGATTTTATCTACACATTTTTTTGTCCTATTATCTTATATACAAAAAGTACTGGGACCTTATTCATCAATACTATCAACAGGGTCCTGCAGAGGTCAGAGACTATTTACAAACTATATTCACAAGCAGGGACCCTCCAACTCGAGACGCCTTTTCTTTGGCGTGTTCTTATCCTGTTTGCTCTGACCTCTGGTAAGAGCCAACTCGTTTCGACCTTCATACGAACCTCTTCCCTGACCCAAGAATAACCGAATTGACTGTGAGCCACTGCACTACAGTGCATCTACAGAATCTGGCAATAGATGTCCTGCATCAATCAAGTCCAGCTCTGATGAAGACCTGGGCATTCCCTCACAAAAAGCCTTGTATAAGTGGCGCAGTGAAACTACAAGATTTCACTGCGCCACTTCTAGGATGCTACTGCTTCAATATCTTACTTCTGCCTCACAGGAGGCGTAAGACTGACCCAGGCCCTTTCACATGGGCCTTGCCCCATGTGAAAAGACACATTGCTGGAGTTGCGTCTGTTTTCAGACACACCCCAACAATGCTTCACTTTTGCGCTGACAGTTACATCAGTAATACTGTAATACAGTAATACTCACCTGGTGGTCGCTCGTCTGTCTCTGTTTCTCCTTTGTCTCCCGTCTCTGGACGTCAGACGATTTTAGGATATTTCCCGGCAGAGCCAAGCAACATGGCTGTTGCACGGTGGAGCTGCATCTCCAGCTAAATGGGAGACTGGCCCAGGCACAATGCCACGGCCATCACCTACCGATCCAGACAGCAGACAAATCCCATTGTTCCTTCGCTGCTTGTCTCCCTCCCCCTGTACTCTTGGGAACTGATGATGGCTCGGTTGATGAAGGAGCCAGTCCCAACGGTATTTACCCCTCGCGGAGCTCCCTGAATGGCAGGTGAAGAGTAGGGATGAGGCTCACCCCTCCTGATGATCCCCCAGCCTCTCCTGAGTGCGACCGCAATTTCTTCCCTTTCTGCCAGCCCCCCAGCTTCGCCCCCGATGGGAAATCAGGGACACATGAGTGCAGTGGTAGTGAACCTACTCAGCGCTGCGCTGCGACGCTCCCAGACTTTTCCGTACCATCTTGAGCCTGGGAGGCGCGCCCTCCCCCCCCCCCCCCCCCCCCCCCCCCCCCACGGACTTCGCTGCTTCCTCCTCAACCTATTTTATTTATTTAAGAAGTTTTATATAGCGCTAGCCAGACCGGGGGTTATCGGAGCGCTTCACATCAGTTACAGAACAAATGAAAAGAGAGCAGAACATAATACAATAACGCAAGACTATCGTAATAACAATGACACAGAGTTCCATTTCGAGGACTTGAAAACACCGCATCCAAGAGGGGTGAGGTGTCAATCTCTAGGCTTCAGTTGTTTCTATCTGTTCGCTAGGGCTCGATCGAGGAAGAGGATTTTAAGCTTATTTTTGAATTTAGCGAAAGAAGGAATAGTTATGATGTGAGAAGGAATAGAGTTCCAGATTTTGGGCGAGTTACCAGCGAAGGACCTGGCCGCAGTATTTTGTTTTCGTGATTTTAGCGGGATGAGAAGTATGGTGTTAGAGCTTCTGAGAGTTCTGTTCTGGCCAGCTTTTTTAAGTTTGGCCGCCAGATATTCAGGTTTGAATGTGTGAAGGGCTTTGTGGGTGAGGCAGGCTGTTCTGAAGTCCGCACGCAATTCTATTGGTAGCCACTTGAGATATTTGAGTGCAGGAGAGATGTGATCAAATTTCTTTATTCCCGTGACCATTCTGGAAGCCGCGTTGACAATCGTTTTCAGTGGGGCAAGATGTGTTTTCGCTATTCCAGAGAGGACTGCGTTTCCATAGCCCAGTCTTGACAGCACCAGTGCCTGGGTGGCTTGTTTAAGATCTTTGGGCGGGATAAAAGGTTTAATTTTGTTCAGAAGCTTCAGGTTGAAGAAGACGCTCTTCGTCGAGATCTTAATGTGTTTAGTCATGTCGAGTTTTGAGTCTAGGGTAATGCCTAAAGATTTAACAGAATCAGCCAGGGTGAGGTTCCCATTGAGCGCATCAACAGCTTTTAACCACTCAACCATTTGTGGGTTCTCATCTATGTTCGAAATGAGGAGTAGTTCAGTTTTGTCTGGGTTCAGTTTTAAGTGGTTATTAGTCAGCCAAAGTTGCACTTCTCTTAGTGTTTCATTGAGTCTTTGAATGTCTTTGGCCGAAGAGATTTCCAGGTAAATCTGAGTTTCATCAGCATACAGGTGAAAAGGGATGTTGGCTTTTCTGAGTAGGGAGGTGAGGGGTTCCATGTAAATGTTGAAGAGTTGAGGGGAGAGCACTGAACCTTGGGCTACTCCTCTATTGATGGGGTGGAGGTCGGACTCAAAGGAGAGGCTAAATTCGCTCCTACCTAGCGACAACGAGCTCTCCACAATTGATCTCACCTCGCTCTATAACTCGAATATGGTAACCTTGCTTGACCAACTTGCACCCCTGAAACAAAACAAAAAAACGTCCTATTCCGTCCAGATCTTGGTTCTACTCAGACATCAATGATGAAAGGAGACAACTAAGAGCCAGAGAAAGACGATGGAGGGCCATGCCCACTACCGCTCATCGCGACCAACTTAGATCTCTCCGGAAAAAATACAACAGTCATATCAAAAACTAAAAATCCTTGTACTATCGCTCCGCACTGGATAGCGCCAAGAACAGATCCAAGGAGCTCTTTAATATCATCAGACGCCAAACCTCCAAACCGGATACGTCCCTAGGGCCTGCATCCAAAGGACGGTGCAACAACTTCTTCAATGATAAGATCTCCAAGATCGAGCGATCTCTCAACTCCAATTGCGCCCCCCTTTCCGGTAGCAGCCTGGGTGGGGTGTTTGTTAGCGCCCCCTCTCTCACTACTAAACCCTGGTCACTCTGCCAGCCCATCCCTGAAGAGGAGATAACCAAACTTATCTCCACCTCTAAACCTTCATCCCATGCCCTAGACCCTTTACCTGCTCAACTCACCAAAAAGCTGAAACTCCACCTAGGCCCACTCTGGTGCAAGATTATTAATATCTCCCTAAAAACCGGAGTCATTCCAGATTGTCTGAAAGTGGGACAAGTAAACCCACTGCTGAAAAAAGCAGGCCTTGACATCGACCTGAACAACTTCAGACCCATCTCCAACCTTCCTCTTCTCTCCAAAAACCTAGAAAAATGTGTACTCCAAACAACTAACCCAACTCCTGGACAACAATAAACTTCTTGACTCCCATCAGTCGGGATTCAGTAAAGGTTGCAGCACTGAAACCATGATCCTCAACATAATTGATGAGATCCGCAAATCATTGGACTCTGATCAATGTTGCCTCCTCATTCTACAAGACCTATCAACAGCATTCAACACAGTTGACCACAAACTTCTCCTCAAGGCTCTCGAAGACAGGGCCGGTCTAGACGAGGTGGTCCTTAAATGGTAACTTACAGCTGGCTTCCCCGGACTTCATCTGCGGGTCGTCTACACTGATGCCTCCGTGGTCCAGAGCCTGGGCATGCATCTTACAGCCTTCCGGTCACCTTGGCTTTTGTGGCTGCACCCCCCCTCCGACTGTACTCTATGTAATCATCCTTCCTGGGTTTTTTACTCCTGAATTTATGATTTCTGTGACTTTTGTGCATCCCACCATTTTTGGAGATGGTCTCTGTCGATTTCCTTGATCTGGACCCGCCATCTTGTCTGACCTTTGCCCGTCCCTTTGTGGTAAATAAATTTTACCTAATCATTTTTTCCATATAATTATCAATACAAGACAGCTCATTCAAATGAGAGGCAGAGTCCGTGGTATCTGAGTCATACGGGCTTTAATGGACAATGATCCTCGAGGATGGGATATCATGTTCCATCACCTCTAAGGTTCAGGAAGGGACATTCAACTTTTATTAACATTGCACATTATATATAGTAAAACGTTACAATTGAAACCAATACAGTAGGCGTAACAGGTGAAAAAGAGAGAGATAAGAACACATGTGCGTAATAGGAGGCGTGTAAAAGGGCGTACACATGGGCGTGCACTGTACATGTCAGAGAAACGTCATAAGAAACGTCACATGTGGGTGGATGCATAGAGAAAGTTGCAGGATCAGCAGAAACCCTTGACCTGTATGCGCGCGCAACTGGCATGACGTGTAACTGGGGAGAACTGGGGGCTTCGACTTTAGCACTAGTGGAGGAGACTGGTGTCTGGAATGTCAGGGCAACCTGTACCTATAGCATATCTGGTATCTCATGTTTGGAGGATGTAGTGTCTGAAGTAAAAGGTCTCTCGGGCAGAGGCCGTTCAATACTGAATGCTGGTGCGTGCATACGTGTCTTGGTGCAACGTGCGGAGCCATGGGCCTACCATGGTAACGGATTCAGTAAATCACATGCAAGGAGGACAGAAAGGACGGGCCCTTTGCTCTGCAGCCGGGAATATGTTTACCTATTTCACTAGACTGGAATGTGTTTTAGAGGAGGCTGAGCAGATAACTGTAGGCAAAACATGAATTTGGCAGGCAGTCCAGGCCGAGCCGGGCACCGCTCTGCAGGCAGGAAGTAAGGCAGGCGTCAGGGATGCGTACAGCTTTCGGAGACAGGAGAGATGAGGCAAAGAGGCCTCGTTTAAGGGCCTAGCTCGACTGGGCCAGGAAACATGGAGAAAACGTGTGCGAATTTCAGAAGTGCACCATGTAAAGACGTTGGCACCATATGCCTAGAAGTCTAATTAACGGGATTTCTTTGCATGACTGGATAGCTAACATGTTAAGGATGGACGCAAATGTATTTGCGTCTTTCTAGCATGTACAGAACAGAAGTTACACAACATACATGGAACATGGGTGCATGGATAGGGTGCGAGTGGGGGACACATTAGCTACCTGAGAATTTCTATTACCTCATTCCCTCCTTGGACCCTACTACACCCTTTAGGATATATCTATATTCATGAGACCATCTATCTGTTCATAAAGCATCATTTGTTCATCTTTCTTTATTCGGGAACGGGAACGTGTACTTGGACGGGGAATACAAGCTGTGGCGCACAAGCCGCAAATCGCTGGCCCACATTGCAGACAGAGACAACAACTGAATACTATGACCAGTATTATTCCCAGGAATGATAACAATTTCCATCCCCAGGCGGATATTACACTCCAGAACCAACCGGACCAAGTCCAGGAGCCTGGATTCTGGTGTATCAGGTGAGCGATTTCATGAAGCCGAGTTATGGCCTTATACACGGATGGCGCGTTATTAGGAATAAACACGCAACAACTGAATCCGATGACTCTACAAGCCCCGCCCCTATCTGCCAGGATGACGTCAAGGACAAGGCGATTTTGAAGAACAACAAGTCTCATAGCAGACTGTTCTTCTGCCAGGTTACCTAAAGCAAAAGTAGTCTCGTTCACTACTGCCTCTAAAGTTCTGGTCAGTTTGCGTATCAATTTACTATTCTGGACAGGACCTACAAAGAAAAAGAATCCTTTATTGAAATCTGTATATTGCTCCCATGTAGTTTCAGTCTGGTCGACAATCGGGGTCTTGATCTCCCTTCTATGTCTTACGTGTACAAGGTTCGGATTTCTGTGATAATCAGGCGGGGCTAGGAAAACAGGTGGCAATAGGAACGCAATATAGCACGTCCCATCCCAATCCAATGGCAGACGTACATAGGCTGTCTGACCACATATAAAATAAGAATGGCGGGAAGCTTTGAAAGTAGACTTTCCTTTATCACTGAATTCGACAACAGTATTACATTCACTGTGTCCTAGATGTACTGAACCATTCTTTCTGACGCATAATTCACCTTTCACTGGTAAAACTGTAATAAACGGCAAGTCCGAATTAGTCTCAGACTGCACATTCAAGATCATGAGGTTAAGCGTAAAATTACCTAATCCATACACTTCATTTTCTAGATCGGTCCCTGTCCTTTGGGGAAGACCTTCCTGGTCTGGGAAACATATTTTATTCATGACTGTATTCAGGTTCCCCCATATCCAATTGCCTTGGGAAACCGTGGACTTACTATCTAGGGAGGACATTAAAGTAAACCATGCACCACACGAACCATTATGTGTGAACGGATTAGGAAAGAGGGGCAGAGCTCCCTTGTACTTCTGATAGGGAGGGAGTTGGCCACATACCCAGCAATTGGTGGCATTGCTGGTCTGGTGAGAATGGTGTAACATACGGATGAATGTATTGTTGCGCATGGCTAAACGATAGGACAATTCATGAGGGGGCAGGTCACTAAAAGTGTGCTCCACAGTGTCATTAGAGGAAGCATGTACATGTGAATCAAGAGGGAAAAAAACATGTAACAGTAAACTTATGCAGATTATCGTAAGACTCAGAAGAAACATGGAAAACAATGCGATTATGCATCCGCTGTGCAAAACTTTGCAGTGCTTTTTACTTTTCTCGTTACGCCTCTCTCTCTGACTACTTGGGTCTATCTTATACATTGTCAGAAACCTGTCTAACCGCTTCACCCGAGGGGGACTTAAACAATTAAACGCTGTCTGACTTACTAGACCTTAGATTGGAACGGTACTCCTCTTGGGGAGTTTTCTCTAGCAGGGGGAGTTTAGAGTCAGAAAGTGGGCAGTCCTTAAACTGAATTTCTGGACACAGTCCGTGAACTTTTTTCACATGGCTCGAATGCAGCCATCCTTTTCTTCCTTCTAGCTTGACCGCAGTCCTTGTAGACAATAAAACCAATTTTGTCTGTTTCCATCTGGGTTCCAGCGGACTCTTCCTGTCGAAATTGCGTACGTAGACGAGATCACCAGGAACGACGTCGTGCGCTTTTACTTGGGTGTTGTCTGGAAAGGCAGCCGCGACCTGTGAACGACAAGATTGTAGTGCAGACATCAAGGAGGCTAGGTAATCTGTCAACATAGTACTTTCAATATCGGTTATACGTCTTGGCATAGGCGTACCCCACATATTCGGGGGACGACCAAAAATAACCTCGTAAGGAGACAATCCTGTCCTAGAATGGGCTACCATTCGCATGTAAAAGAGTGCAACTGGCAAGGCGACTATCCAATCTACACCTTTCTCAGCACATATTTTTGCTAGGCGTGTTTTCAGGGTCTGATTATGTCTCTCTACGAGACCTGCGGCTTCAGGATGTCGGACACAGTGGAACTTCCATTGGTAACCTAACAGGAGTGATACCTGCTTCATAAGCTCGGACGAGAATGGCTGTCCATTATCAGAGTACACGACACGGGGCAAACCGTACCGTGGGAAAAACTCACGTACCAACTGTTTGGCAGTGGTTACAGCAGTGTAATCGGGGACTGGATATGCTTCTGTCCATCGGGAAAGAGCACATACGACTACGAGGACATACTTGAATCCTCGGCATCTGTCCATCTGGATATAATCCATCTGGAGGACTTCAAAAGGATGGTCAGGAGGATGAAATCCACCCTGTTCCATGGGGACACCTTTTCCTGGATTGAACTGACAACAGATCATGCAAGTACGCACTTTCTGTTTCGCTGCTGCACGTAAATGTTTGTTGAACCAGAGATTCTGTAAACTGTCTAACATTGCTTTCTCTCCTAAGTGTGCTGGACTATGTGCTGTGTTAATGATGATTTGAACCATAGAGTCGGGGAGGAACCATGTGGCCCTTCCCTTCGTCATCCATCCCTGATCTGTTTGGATCCCTCCTTGTTCAGTCCATTTCTTGATTTCGTCTGGTGTGGCATGTGTCTGTATGTCGAGTACATCTAGAGTGGGATCCTTAACTGTCAGGCAATGTGTCAGTGTAGTTATATCAGTCTTTGTCACGTCAGTCGGAATGTCTGTCTGAGCTGTGAGTTTGGCTGTACGATCTGCCAGGTCGTTACCCTGGGAAATAGTGTCGGTGACTTTGGTATGTGCTTTGCATTTCATAATGGCTATGGCTGTAGGCAAGTGTATTGCTTCTAACAGGGCTTGAATGAGGGGACCATGCTGGATCTTGGTACCGTGAGAAGTTAAAAAACCTCTCTCTTCCCAAAGGACTCCGAAATCATGAACGACTCCGAATGCATACTGTGAATCCGTGTATATGTTAACTTTCTTGTTCTTGGCTAGTATACAAGCTTTGGTCAGAGCAATGAGCTCTGCAGCTTGAGCAGATAGTGTGTCAATACGGTGTGTTTCTATGACTTCAGTTTCAGTGGTCACTGCATAGGCGGCCACTAACTCTCCTGTACTTGTTCTCATACATGAACCATCCACGTAAAGTGTCAGGTCTGGATCAGTCAATGCAATATCTGTCAAGTCTTGTCGGGGCTTTGTCACTGTATTAATGACTTCTACACAGTCATGTGGTGCTGGATCTGTTGTACTCGAGGGTAACAATGTGGCAGGATTAAGAATGTTGCAGCGTCTGATTTCTATGTGTGGCTGGAACAGTGTCAGTTCATAACCTGTCAGTCGTGCTATGGTCAAGTGCTGAGTCTGGGTACGGTTCAGAAGATTTTCCACGGAATGTGGAACCTGTACTGTCAAGGGATGTCCTAACACTATTGAATCGCTTTGTCTGATAGCTAGTGCTGTTGCTGCAATTGATTTTAAGCACGCAGGCAGAGCCTGGGCTACTGGATCCAATGTACTAGAAAAATAAGCACAAGGCTTATGGTGTCCTGCTTGATCTTGTGTGAGAACAGATAATGCTGTGCCATCGCGTTCTGTGACGAAAAGTGTAAAAGGTTTACTGTAACATGGTGTCGCTAAAACTGGTGCTTGACATAAAGCTTTCTTCAAGTCATTAAAAGCTTGTGTATGTTCCTGAGTCCAAAGGAGGACAGTCGAAGTCGCTGCCTCCTGTGTGGTCAACTGTATGAGTGGCTTGGCTAGAAAAGCATATTGGGGAATCCATTGTCTGCAGTACGAAGTGAGGCCAATAAAAGCCCGTACTTCCTTTTGTGTCTTGGGTTGTGGCAGATGTGCAATTAACTGGATACGATCTGGTGTCAACTGTCTACCCCTCTTGGACAGCAAGTGTCCAAGGTATACCACTTGCTGGGCACAGAATTGGAGCTTCGAAGGGGACACCTTGTGCCCCTTTTCAGTCAGAAAATACAAGACTGTCAGTGATGCGCGCTCGCAGTCACGTTCGGTCCGTGCTGTGATCAGTAGATCATCAACATACTGTAGTAGAGCAGTGTCAGTAGGCATGTGAATACTGTCTAGTTGTCTTTTCAGGGCTTGACTGTAAATACTAGGACTTTCCGTGAACCCTTGAGGTGCACGTGCAAATTTGAAGCTTCGGCCATTTAAACAGAATCCGAAAAGGTATTGGCTATCGGGATGAATGGGGATGCTAAAGAAGGCGTTCTTCAGATCAATTACAGTAAAGAACGCAGCTTCGGAATCAATGGCAGTCAATAGTGACGAAATATCTGGGACTACTGGGTACTGTGGTACTATGCATTTATTGAGTTCTCGTAGATCGATCACCAGCCGATAGACTGGAGGTGCATTTGGGTCAGTTCGTTTAAGAATCGGAATGATAGGAGAATTACATACATTGGAGTCAGTTTCTACAACGACTCCTTGGGCAATGAGTTCGTCTATAATTTTCAGTAAGGCTGCTACAGCCTCGGGGGGCAATTTGTATTGTCGGATACGGGGCAGTACAACACCTTGCTTGAGTGTGACACGATAAGGAGTAATGTGCATACAACCTACATCAGTTGGACCTTGCGCCCATAAATGCTGTGGAACATTTTTCAATCTTGCATCAAAATCTCTCAACACATAATGACCCTTAAAATCACGAAGGAATAATCTCACTCCTTCCGGAGAACAACATATAACAGTTCCTAGAGCTTTCAGCGTTTTAATACCAAGCAAGTTTTCAGGACATGATTTCGTAAGCAATAAATCTGTAGTACGGGACAATGGACCAACTGCAAGGGGAACTGGCTGTGATACTTCGTTAACAATAGGCTTTCCTGAAAATCCAAGGGAAACATTCTGTGAGCCTGAGAGGGGTGCCCCTGGAACCTCGTCATGACTAATGGTAGTTCTGCTCGCCCCCGTGTCAATCAAAAATGTTCTGTCTTTCCCTAATACCTGACTATGTACATAGGGACCATCTTGATCTACAGGAACATCGATAAGGGGCAAGCCAACCTCCCTCTCTAGGCTGTTTCATGTGTACTGCTGATAATCGGGGTAATCTGACTGTGCATACTGATACATTTGCTGTGTGACATGTTGCATTGCGGCAATAGGTTGGGGTTGGGGTACAGCTACCGTCTGTTGCTGTGCATTCTGTGGAGGTTGCGGATTCTGTGGAATATTCTGTTGAACGTGTTCTGGTCTAGGCGGACGTGGTCTTTCTTTCGTTTTGCCTGTAGCAATATTGTGTCTGAGAACGGCACATTCATTTATAAAGTGACCTGGCTGTTTGCAGTAATTGCAATTCCCTTTAACAGGAGCTGCAGAGTGACTAGTCTGTGTGTTCTGCGTGTTACCCCTCTTCTGACCATCTGCTGGAACAGACTGGGCAACTAGTACTTTCATTTTCGTGTCTTTCATACGCCTCTGTTCATGATCGTGTTCCTCTCTAATTCTGTTCTGGTGGTACAGTAACATCTGTAACATTTGGGAAGGCGTATTAGCTTGCCATGTACTTTCGACTTTCAATACTCTGTTCTTAACCTGGGGTAAGGAATTCTCGACTAATTTGGTTACAAAAAGATGTGGATATGATTCGCTACTTGTTTTCAGGCCACTATTAATAATGAAACATTTCTCGAATCTGGAATAAAAATCACTAGTGTCTTCGTCTTGTTTCTGTTCGCAGGCTGAGATTGCATCCCAGTCTTCCTTTTTAACTGTCAATAATCTAGGCAAAACCTGTACTAATAATCCTGGTAATGCTTTAGTTTTGTCCCCAAGACCTAAACCTGGGGTACGTCTATTTTCCTCGTCTTCTAATTCAGTCCAAATAATCTTTTTATCTCCCACCTCCCATTCTTTTTCTTTCAGTTTTTCGTAAATCCCTGCTGGCAACAATACTTTTAGCATTTTAAGAATGTCGGAATACGTGTAATCTCCCATAAGTAACATGTCTTTTAATTCACGGTGGAATCCTGCAGGATCTTTATCGTGACAAGGTACTATTTTCTTCATTTCCAATAATTCCATTTTGGTCAAAGGAGTGTATACGAATACGCGTTCAAGCGTACTCCCTGCATTCAGAACGGGATGAACTTCTCGTAAGGGATTCAGTCTGTATAGGTGATATGGCTGTCTTACTGGGGGTGGAACAGAAACAAAATGTGGAGTCAGGAAAGTTCTGTATTTATGACGTTGTTCTAGAATGGTATAAATTAAATCGGTACCTAGGCCTCTCCATCTTCTCAGGAGTAAGTCTTGCAATAAATTATACAATGGACCTGGATCGGATTGCTGATTTTCATATAATGTAATGAGATGTTGGATCATGTATATACCAGCTAGTCGCTGTTCTTCTGAGGTAAGGCTTAAAAATGTTTGCGCTACTGAATCATCTTTATATATACTGTCATTTCCAGCCCATTGGACTGCTGACCGGGCTAGTTCCTGATCACGTAAGGTAGTAAGTTCATGATAACCTATTCTTTCTTTCAGTATTTTATCAGTAACTTGAAATACATGTTCCAGAGAACATTGCTCTGGTATCGGGGAAAGGAAACGTTTCTTGTTGTCTAGACGAATGGGTCTGTCAAAAGGTCTATCAAAAGAAAACTGTTTAGGGAGTTTCACTCTACCTACGTACGCTATTTTATCCTCGTTCTCTACTGGAGTCTCTGTTTCTTCCTCCTCCGAGGATTCATTCTTGTCTGACTCGGCTTCCTTTTCAGCCCTCCGTCGGGTATGTATTGCTACTATTTCTTTACGGATCTTTCTGGACATCGCATCTATACAATTCTGTTTATCATGTTTACAATCTGCAATATTTTGACTCCATTTTGTCAGTACATCCATCTCTTCTTGAACAACACCTGGCCGATCTTGTTCCCTTATCAAACAATTAATTAAGAATCGTAATATTAACCCTTGTGTCTCAGCTTTCTGGTATGCCATGGCCTCACGAATACATTCTGGTCTCTCCCCCGTTCTAATAAAATGATATATCTTGTCTAGATGGTCTGGCATTTCTGGTAATAACATCAAATAATCTGTAACACGTCGTAGACGTAACGAGGCTAACATCATGTCTCCTTTCTTGCCAGGTACTGGATCATATCTACAATCTGTAATATACTGTCTAAGCTTTTCATATGTCATCGCTTTCGGAGTACGCTGCGTTGCTAATTCTCTGATAGTCATTCGGTGTACTTGTGGCGGGGTACGAGGGTGGCCTCCTACAGCACCTCCTGAAGCAGAAGCGAGGGCATGACCTGACGTCATGGCGGGTAGTAAAGGTACATGTAATGGGGACGGACTCTGGGTTGTATCTGTTGAAAAAGGATTGAGAGGACCAATAGTAGGGGGACCAGTAGCAGTAGCAGTAGGGGAAGTGACAACAGGTGCGGGAAGCGAATCTTGGCGTGGAGGGGTCGTGGCTTGAACAGCCGGAACAGGCTGCTGTACATTATTAGCGGGTGGTACGGGTACATTGGTATATGCTGGAGCTACGTCATTTAAATAAGAAGAAAGGAAAATGTCTGCTGCGGTCTGTTTGTGACGGACTTTAGTCGGAACCAATGGTGGTGGCAAGTTACGGGGTACTTCCGGGGTCGCCTTGGGCAGGCCCTCAGCAAGAACTGGATACATGCCTGTAATGAGTGCATTTCTTTGGCGGTCTAATTGTTCTAATCTGACCTGTTCTCCTTCTTCTAGTAATTCTTTTTCTCTAGCTTTTTCGGATTCTTCTCTACTTTTCTCTGTTTTTCTGATTGCTTTTTCTGTTCTTCTATGCGATTCTTTACGCCACAATTCTATGGCATCTTTCTGAGATTGTCTGGCTTTCTTTTTCCACAATGCTTCTTCTACTCTCATGATGCACTCAGCATCCCATGTCCCTGAGACGGGCCATCTAAACTTCTCTTCCAGATCTTTGGTGTAATCCACCCATAAGTCTAAATACAGCACAGCATCTAAGCCGTGTTTGTGGTACATAAAATATCCTGGAGTGTCCCTAGGCGGGACAGGAACTGCTTCTTCGAGTATCCCTTTCCTAGTACCTATCTGACTTAATTTAGAAAACAGTGGCATGATCGGAGTGATTCGGACGTGAACACAATAAACACAGTAATAAACAGTAAACAATCATTCATACCACAACATTAAAACACATTAAAACATGTCGGACTGAAATTACCTGAAACACAGAAAACACATATTCTGAAAAATCTCGAGATAATACTGAATAACTAGATGCACTGCTAAAACAGTACAGACAATACCGGTCTCATAAAGAGACACGTCGGACCGTATTCACCTAAGCGAACACGTCAGGACCAGATCTGTGTACCCAAACCTGTCTTTACCGGGGACAAATTAATGAACCCGTCTAGATGCATTCCCAACAACGGTACTCACCGGGAAGCAAGAAACTGAAGGCCTCGGAAACTGGACTGGACTGGACTGCTACGACATCTGACTGTGACGCATCACGCTACCACGCATGCGCTTCGGAACAGGTGGGCCTCCGGACACCTCGGACCTTGCTCTCTCGACTGGGCTCTGGTCGGGATCCTCCGCATTCCTCACCGCCTCGTCTGGACGCCGGACCGCAGTCTCCGTCTCCCTCGTGGGCCCGAGGGAAGATAGTAGGAAAACCCGCAAACGTGCACGTTTTCCGTCGGGGCTGTAGAAGGGGTCAAAGGCCGCGTGACTTCACCGGCGAGTGGGGAAGGGGGGTCCCTATTCGGGCACCAAATTATGTGGTAAATAAATTTTACCTAATCATTTTTCCATATAATTATCAATACAAGACAGCTCATTCAAATGAGAGGCAGAGTCCGTGGTATCTGAGTCATACGGGCTTTAATGGACAATGATCCTCGAGGATGGGATATCATGTTCCATCACCTCTAAGGTTCAGGAAGGGACATTCAACTTTTATTAACATTGCACATTATATATAGTAAAACGTTACAATTGAAACCAATACAGTAGGCGTAACAGGTGAAAAAGAGAGAGATAAGAACACATGTGCGTAATAGGAGGCGTGTAAAAGGGCGTACACATGGGCGTGCACTAGTGGAGGAGACTGGTGTCTGGAATGTCAGGGCAACCTGTACCTATAGCATATCTGGTATCTCATGTTTGGAGGATGTAGTGTCTGAAGTAAAAGGTCTCTCGGGCAGAGGCCGTTCAATACTGAATGCCGGTGCGTGCATACGTGTCTTAGTGCAACGTGCGGAGCCATGGGCCTACCATGGTAACGGATTCAGTAAATCACATGCAAGGAGGACAGAAAGGCCAGGCCCTTTGCTCTGCAGCCGGGAATATGTTTACCTATTTCACTAGACTGGAATGTGTTTTAGAGGAGGCTGAGCAGATAACTGTAGGCAAAACATGAATTTGGCAGGCAGTCCAGGCCGAGCCGGGCACCGCTCTGCTGGCAGGAAGTAAGGCAGGGGTCAGGGATGCGTACAGCTTTCGGAGACAGGAGAGATGAGGCAAAGAGGCCTCGTTTAAGGGCCTAGCTCGACTGGGCCAGGAAACATGGAGAAAACGTGTGCGAATTTCAGAAGTGCACCATGTAAAGACGTTGGCACCATATGCCTAGAAGTCTAATTAACGGGATTTCTTTGCATGACTGGATAGCTAACATGTTAAGGATGGACGCAAATGTATTTGCGTCTTTCTAGCATGTACAGAACAGAAGTTACACAACATACATGGAACATGGGTGCATGGATAGGGTGCGAGTGGGGGACACATTAGCTACCTGAGAATTTCTATTACCTCACCTTCTTCCCTCCTGACTCCCCCTGACGACTCTCCAATGCTTTTCTCTTTTTCACTGGATTTCCTTTACTTCTACCCCCCCTTCAAGTTCCCTTCTCTCCTTTCACGTTTTCTCTGACTTCTACTCTAGTCCCCCTTTTCCTTCTCTGCCTCTTATGATTTTCCATTTTACTGTGTAATTTCTGTGCAACAAATGTTTTAATTATTATACCTTGTAACTCGCTATGTTGCTATGTTGTTCCTTATGTAAAGCGCTCTGATACCTCCGGGTCTAGCCAGTGCAATACTCTAGATAAGATGTATCTGTAATTTCTTGCGACATGATGTGTCATAGAGTGAATATGATACATCCATTATGTCACAAGGAGAGCACATTGAAAACTGTCGCATAGCTGTTTTCATGCAGCGATGTGACAGTTTTCATAAATAAGGCCCTTAGAATTTGCTCTGGAAAGTAAGCCCCAAAACAATTTGCACCAGGTTTGCATCATGTTTGTGATGGTATTTAGGCACAACGTGTTAGTAAATATGCCCCATAAACATATCACAATAGGGGTGTCATACTAATAAAAGTTTATTATTACCCAAAGAAACCATTTTTGGCAGTAGAGTAATAAAACATTGTGAGGAAAGATATATATTCTAGACCTATGTCTTTCAATTTGCATACATCATTTTTATGTCATTTCATAGCTATATAAGAATATTTTTTGTGGGGGAATATCTTGATTGGTTTTTCTTTCAAACGGTAATAAAACAAAACTGTTGTCGCACAGTGTCACACAGAGCAATCTTCAGGGGATTCGTTTTACATGTAATACATACAAGCATGGTATATATTTTGATGAGATATGTCTAGAACACTCCAATGGTGCGCCTCCCTTGTCCCAAACATTCAGTGTACACATTGGGCCTCCTTTTTTATAGCGTCTCTCTGTCCCTGAATGGATGATGTATGAGTAATTGTTCTATTCCCTGTCGTAGCGCATCTAGTTTGTGTCTGGTCCGTGGTATTTCCTCCAGCTGTCCCATATCTTGTGGAATTTTCTCAGACACCCTCTCGCCTTGTAAGTGACCCTTTCTGGTGCCATATATAAGCCTATCCCTGTCCTCCACTCACATAGTGTCGGCGGGCCGTGTCCACCCAGCGCTGTGATATATCCCTTTTTGCAACCACAAGGCCTAGTGTACGGAGTATCAATTGTGACCTGTCTACGTCTACATCATTAGGGGTCCCTAATAATATGAATTTCAGGTCTGGGGATATGTTCGTCTTCATTACTTCATTAAGTTCCCCTATGATCTCTTTCCAGTAGGTCTGTATATTTGGGCAGCCCCATATTGTGTGGTAGACTTTCCCCAGATCATTTCCGCACCTACAGCAAGTCGGATCTGTGGCTCGTCCAATCTTGTGTAGTCTGGCCCGGTTGTAGTAGACCCTATGGAGGATTTTATATTGGATAAGATGCAGTTGTGTCTTAATTGTGACTTCTCCAGGGTGCATCAGGGATGCCTCCCTGTCCACGTCTTCCATTGTGCTCAGGTCTTTTTCCCATGTGGTCCAAAGTTTACGTAGATTGTCCAGTGCATTATTATTTAGGGTTTTGTATGTGATTGATACTGTCTTAAGTGTAAATTGTTCTTGCAGTAGTCTCAAATGGCAATGCAGCGCACTCACTATAATTTGTTTTATTTCTTTATTTCTTTATTTACTTAACTCCTTTCGGCCGTATGCCGGAGTTTACTACTCCCCACCCTAACCCTCCCCGCCCCACTGCCCCACAGCACCACCTCGAGGAGCCACCACTGAACACAGACAGCATAACCATGCCACTTAGCTAGCAACAATATGCTTAGAATATCTGTGACGCACAGCCAAGGGCATGTTGCTCCCCCAAGAGATGCGTAAGCCACTAGTAAAACCCTCTGCTGGCACATCTCCAAAACCAAACTCTTACTCCCACAGCTCATTGAATAAGGAGCTGCCCCCCAACTACGGATGGACTGGAAAACAAATGGCCACAACATGTCATAATAAGGTTACAAAGACCACAAACTGTGACTGAAATTCAGAGCCAAGTGAAGAGGTAACCTCCAGAACGTCTTCCTAATGAGAGTCTGAGTCAATTGTAAATAACATGGGAGCCTTCGGCATGTGGCACTAGGCAGGGCCAGTA
Source organism: Lissotriton vulgaris (assembly GCF_964263255.1). Classification (NCBI taxonomy): domain Eukaryota; kingdom Metazoa; phylum Chordata; class Amphibia; order Caudata; family Salamandridae; genus Lissotriton; species Lissotriton vulgaris. The sequence goes on from NC_141693.1 coordinate 1,298,293,652, forward strand.
GAACTGGGACAATGTCCACAGCTATTTGTACCAGTTTTCCCATCTTTTGCCTTTTTATTTTAAAGTGACCCTAATGCAGGCAAGTATACTGACACAGACTCCAAATGCCTTTGTTAAAATAAAGACCCTTGCAACTTGCCCTCAAGAATGAAGACCCTCAAATCACTTACTGTGAGGGCTGTGGAGTAGTGGCAGGGTTGTTTGTATTACAACACGACTATACCCTAAGGGTGAGCAGGGCTGGCTTTAGAGTTGGTGGCGCCCAGTGAGATAATCTTTGTTGGTGCCCCATGACCTTCTTCTTCAAGGATTTCCTAACCTCCACCCTCCATCTCCTCATCTCACCTTAGTCCCTCACTCAGATGAATTTATTTTGAAGCATTACTCACCAAATGTAGACTCTCAGAGCGAGTATACATCAAAAGCATGTCATATAGAGGCGGCTAGTCATACAAGTATGTAAATTAATGATTAAGAAATGTTACTTATGACATTGAGGCCTACAAGGTGTAGAAGTCACATGCCATCCATACCGGTAGGCATTTTCTGTTAAGAGTGCTTGGTTTGGAGAAACAACGGGCCAATTAACTACGTTTTTATGATACATAGTAATCAAAGTTGCTGTGTTGCGTTGCATGAAAAGGAGAGAGCGCAACAGTGCTATATCTAGTAAGACATGGTGCTGTTGCTCTCTACTCCAGTGCTGGCGTACCTCAGGCTAATGTGTGTCAATACGCACAACTTTGCACAATAGTACAAAGGTGTGTGTGGGATGTCAAGCAAAGGTTTTATACCGGAAGGGTACAAAGGTCTATGCTTTGACAAAATGTAACACTTTACCACTTTGCATGTGTGCTGTCCGTTGCAGCACACATGTAAAGTTGGAAAGATTTGAAGAAAATAAATCTTTTCTCCAACTTTATGCCTACCTTGAGGAGGTGTAATTCGTATGGCAATCCCTTACTAGCATAGCTAGGAGATAGGGATTAGTATTAAAATCCATGGGTGTCCATGTACCATCCATGATATACCTTCTTGATGAAAAGTAGAGCATAGTGCTTCTTTCTGTTAATGTAGCCACAATTTAGGGGCTTATTTATGAGCCCCTGCGTCATTTGTGCCCAGCCGTTACATCACTCTTTGTGATGCAGCGGCAGCGTAAAAAATGCACCACGTTGGTCCCTTTTTTACAAAGTAACGCATCAAAGCAGATTTGTCACTTTGTAAAGCCCTGCGCCGCATTATACCTGTTACAGATAGAAGGTATGCAGGGTGGGTGTTCCCCCGCAAAAAGCCTTGTATAAGTGGCACAGTCCAATCTTGTGTAGTCTGACACGGTCGTAGTAGACCCTTTGGAGGATTTTATATTGGATAAGACGCAGTTGTGAGTTAATTACGACTTCTCTAGGGTGCATCAGGGCTTCCTCCCAGTCCACGTCTTCCATTGTGCTCAGGTTTTTTTCCCATGTGGTCCTAAGTTTACCTAGATTGACCAACACATTGTTATTTAGGGTTTTATATGTGGTTGATACTGCCTGAAGTGTAAGTTGTTCTTGCAGTAGTCTCCCTTCTAGTGGTGCGTATTCAGGCTGGTTGGTCCCATCTATATTCTCCGCTTGCCAAGCATGTCTTAACTCAAGATATTTAAGGAACTGGGAAGTTTGAAGTGTAAATTCAGTCTTAAAGTGGGGAAACTTTTAAGAGTACCTTTATCTATGACATCTCCTAATTTGGAGATTCCTATAGTGTCCAATTCTCCGACACTCCGTAGCTTATTCATTTTCCTTAGACAATGTCCTTTCCAAATTGGCATTTCCTTAGTGATTTTGTGATCCCAACCCATCGCTTTGGTTGCCCCCCAATGCCTCTATAGTAGTTTGTGTGGCTGGGAGCAGTTCTCTGGATCCCTTACCTCCATAGAGATAATACAGGAATGTTTGGGGGAGTAGAGTTTCCCGCTCTAGTCTATATGTTGGGTGATTGCCAGTTACATGTATCCAGTTGTTAATAGGGGTTAAATGGTCTGACCAATAATATGCTTCTACATCTGGGAGAGCTAGCCCCCTACTGTATTGATTGTGTTGCAGTGTGTGTAGTGCAATTCTTGGTTGTTTCCCCAACACCAGGAGCGAGAACAGTTCAGCCTCTATTTTATGAAATATTGTTCGCGGGTGGGGGTTGTATGTATTCGGTAGAGTATTTAGGAATTGCAGCAAGGATATCATTTTAACATGGCCCCTCGTCCCATTATCGTGAGGGCCAGTGCTTTCCATTTTTTTGCATGTTCTCTAAATTTTGTCAGTATTCGTTTAATATTATGTTGATGACACAGACCACTGTACGTAGTGAGACATATACATAAGTATGTAAAACCTTATGCCGCTACCTGGAGGTCCATTGGGGGCCATTCCGTCACCGGGCCCGGACTATATATCACTGATTTGTGCCAGTTTATCTTATATCCTAACTGTTTTCCAAATAGATCTATTGTCTGGAACAAAGTGAGGATCGTGGGTTCAGGTTGTGTGACAAATAGGAGAATGTCCCACAAATAGGAGAATGTCATCTGCATTGAGGAAAATGTTCTCCTCCAGGGTATCTTCTGGACTTACCCTAAAACCCTGAATCCCTTAATGTTGCTTGATCCGACAGGATAAGTTAACCATCGTCAGAGACAACAGTAGGGTGGATAGGGGGCTTCCCTGTCTTGTACCAAGCCCTATGGGAAAATCACTTGAAGTTCGCCCGTTCGCTCATACTTGCGTTCTAGGAGAGTTTTATAGTAGAGCCAGCCATTTCCTAAACTTTGGTCCAAGTCCAAATTTAGTAAAGACATCCTGTAGAAAGGGTCAATTAACAGCGTTTAACTTCTTCTCTGCATCCAGGGATAATAGCAGATGCATTAAAGTCGTTATAACACTGCATAGTCTTGTGGATAGGATGGTCGCCAGTATCTTCACCTCCATGTAAGAAGAGAGATTGGGCGATAGGATTTGAATCTGTCTTTTGGTTTTCCTTTTTTATGTATCCGTATGATTGTGCCAAGCACAGGTCCAGCAGATGGATGCCCTAGCTGTATGTGTCTTGGAAAAGGGTCAATAGGTGGGGAGTTCAGAGCATCGCTTGTAAAATTTGGCTGGTAAGCCATTTGGTCCTGGGGTCTTCACAGGGCGTACTTTGGCAATGGCTTCTTTCACTTCAGTAATGGAGATATCCCCCTCCAGCCCAAGCATGCAAGTATCGTCTAGTGTCGGGATAGGCACTTCAGCCAAATAAGCTATGATTTCAGATGGGTTGCTGAGGGGGCGGGTTTCATAAAACTCCCAATAATATGTAGCAAATATCCCCACTATTTGATCATTGTTAGAATAATTCAAACCCTGTACGTCTGTAATACCATTTACCCATCAGGTTTCAACTTCCTTTCTGCTAAACCAGGCTAGGAATTTCGATGCTTTGTCTCCCACTTCATAGAAATGGTGAAGGGTACCTAGGGCCTGTGCTCTGGTGGCTTCCCAGGCCATATCTTTATATTCTTGTCTTAGTGCAGCTAACTGTCTGGTGGCTATGGGAACCATATTTGTGATGCCCTGTTCCTCTAGAGCCAGGATTCATTTCTTTGGTTTTGCCTGGTCTTCATGCTCCTTCCTCTTCTCCCATGCTATACTAGTTTGGGCCCTGTCTCTCAGGACTGTTTTGTATGCCTCCAATAGTGTAACTATTGATTCTACAATGCCTATATTTTCTCTAAAGAAAACATCTGCATCCACCCTAATGCCTCCTAGAATGTTCCCCTTTTGCAGGCCCCATTCATTAAAGTTGCAGTTGAAGTCGAAATGTTTTATAAAGCGCTCTAACACCATGTGGTTTCTTGGAGCTACGGACTGACAGCACTGAGGGGAAACAAGAGAATTACTGCGATGAATATGCATGGGAGAAGAGATGAGTTTTTACTGCTTTACGGAAGTCCATATAGATAGGGACGGACCTAATGATAAAAGGAAGGGCATTCCAAAAGTGAGGGCCAAGAGTGGGAAACCTCATGCCTCCAAATGTTTCCTCCAAAACCGGGGAACGCTCAGGAGGGACTGAGTGGAGGAGCGGAGGTTTCTGCTAGGAACATAAGCACAGATCTTCGAGTTAATGAAGATTGTGGCAGTGCCAGCCAGGGCCATGAAGATCAGGCAACCCATCTTGAATAAAGATTGCTCCAAGATGGGCAGCCAGTGGAGAGTTTTAAGCAGGGGGGTAGCACGATGGGACTTCGGAAGCCTGTAGACGAGGCGGGCTGCTTGATTTTGAATTAACTGTAGGCGCCGAAGTTAGTAAGCCAGGATGCCTACATACAGGCCATTGCCATAATCAAGGCGGGATAAAATCATAGCCAGGAAAATGAGTTTGAGGGCTTCGGCAGAAAAGAAGCGGGAGATTTTATGTATAATTCTAAGTGACAGAAAACAAGATGAAACAACAGAACTAACCTGAGGGCCCATGGTAAAGTAATGACTGATTTTGATGCCCAAAGTTTTGGCAGAGGGTTGGGGAGGGGAACCAAGAGCTGAGGGCCAGAAGGCAGAGTTCCAGGGGCTGAGGAGGCCACCGGTAAGGACCATCTCCATCTTGTCAGGGTTAAGTTTTAGTTGATTATGGTTCATCCAGTCATAGATGAACATAAGTGTGATTTGAAACTTAAGAATAGAATGAGTGGAAGAGGAGAGGTTGAAAATGAGCTAGAGGTCATCGGCATAGTTAAATACCGTGAACTCCATTTTTTGCAGAGCGGCTATAAGGGGATAGACATAAAGATTGAAAAGAAGAGGAGAGAGAGAAGAACCCTGGGGGACCCCGCAAGAGACAAGACAGGTGGGGGCAGAGAAACCCTCCAGCTGGACGGCCTGTGTACGGTCTTGTAGGAAGGAAGTGAGCCAGGCCAAAGCTGACCCCCGAATGCCGGCGCCCCCGACACGATCGATAAGGATGGAATGATCGACCGTATTGAAGGCGGCGGACAGATCGAGGAGGACCAAGGCCTGAGGAGAGTTGATGTCAGCACTTCTCCTAAGCTCGTCCAGGACGGAGAGGACCACAGATTCCGTTGAGTGAGCTGGGCGGAAGCTGGCCTGATGAGAGGCCAGAAGGTGGTTCTCCTCAATAAAAGCAGAGAGACAGGTGGTTACGTGGCTCTCCAGAATATTTTCCAGGAATGGGAGCAAAGAGATAGGACGGAAATTGGAAGAAGAGGTAGGATCAGCACAAGGTTTTTTTAAGATGGGAATCACTGTGGCTGATTTGAACGACTCTGGGACAATTCCCTGAGTAATGGAAGTATTAAGAAGAGTTAACGGAGGATAGGGACACCTAAGGAAGACTTCCCTCAGAATGTGCGCGGGGCAACAGTCGGAAGGGGACCCCGATTTCACTTTCTTAAGCAGGGAGAGGAAGACCTCCTTAGAGATCAGAGAGAACTGCTCAAGGAGGGAGAAGGTAGGAGGCAGTTGGGGAGGGTACAAGGAAGGGGAAGGCAAGGGAATATTGCGTTTGATGGTAGTAATCTTCTCAATAAATTGAAACTCAATTGTGTGTGCACATCTCGGTTTCTACTTCCTATTTGTGTGCATAGTGGGGAATGGTCGGACAGTCCCCTACCAAGATACTCTGCTTTACTAATCAACCAAATCCCCCCTGGGGATAAAGATGTAGTCTAATCTGGAGTAGACCTTGTGCGCCTGTAATGTCCTTTAGGCTAGTTCTGTCATGTATTGAATTGAATTGAATTGAAAGAGTATTTGTATAGCGCCATGCTACCCGGAGGCCTCGTAGCGCTTCAGAACCAAGAGTGACAATTCAATGAAGACATTAGTTGAAGAGATGTGTCTTTATGTGTTTGCGGAAGGCAGTGAAGTTGCGTATCTCTCTTAAAGACTGGGGGAGAGCGTTCCACGATTTTGCCGCTAGATGTGAGAAGGAGCGGCTCCCCCATCTTGCTTTCTTTATCTTTCTAGTGGAGGCTAGAAATTGGTTGCTAGATCGGAGCGACCTAGATGGAAGATAGAGTGGTATTAATGAGTGGAGGAATTTAGGGCCTGTTTTCCAAATGGCTTTATGAGCTATGCACAGTGTTTTAAATTGAATTCTGGCATTCATTGGGAGCCAATGTAGTTGGCGAAGAGCTTGTTTGGCCGATTGTTTCCTAGGGACTTGGAGGAGAAGTCTGGCTGCACTGTTTTGTACCACTTGTAATTTGTTAATGGTGGACAGAGGAGCTCCCAGGTATAGAGAGTTCCCATAATCCAGCCGGGACAGAATTAAGGCCTGAATCATGATTCTCGTGCTGCAAAAGGGAGGAGAGGGAGAATTTTTCGCATCATCCTTAACAGGATGTAGCATGTTGATGATAGTATTGTGGCTTGGTAACCCTATTACAAACATTTGTCCCATCCACACAACAATAACGAGTTAAACAGGTCACCTTTTACCTAGTATCTTGCACCTGTCTCTTCAACACCAGGCTCTTAGCATTCTATCATAATCCCTGTATGTGGCGTACGTAAACATGTTCCCAGGCACTGCAGAATTATTCTATATAAGGGTCTCCACTTTTTTCACCCTTGGCCAACAGCCAGCTGTGCATGGTCGCATTTGTTTAGAAAAGTATTGGTGATTGTTTTGAAAACATTTACCATGATTGTTTTAAAAACATATTGATTCTAGAAAAAACCCTGGAGTGACCACTTTAGTATAAAAGACCCTCACTCCCCCTACAAATTAGAGGAGAATTCCTTCCAAACTGACATGGGGTCCTGGATGCTGAATCTTCAACACGCAGCTGTCTGACATCCCTTGCAGGATGTCATCCTCGTAGCAGAGACAGGGTCCTTCATTCCGAACCATCAGGTGAGGGGGCTGGTTCTTCCCTAGGGGATTCTTAGCTACAAATATACATAAACACACATATACATGCTACACATACAGATCTAGGGTAGGTACATTTGAAGGAAGTGGCCCTTAGGGGCCACCCGGGTTACTTACAACCACCTGCTATGCCTTCCCAAGTAATTAATAGTTGGTCAGACAGTAGAGAATACAAACATACGTTTTATTAGCAATACTCTGCAGAGGAGTCCAATCTGACCTGCACCCTAAGATGTCTGCCAAGGGACTGACCCCCCAACAGCCTATAACACGTAATGATTTTTCCCAAGAGCCTCCAACCATGCTCCCAGTGGAAAGTTATCAGCCTGGGCCGAACATGAACAAAGAGGGCACAGAGGGATGAGCTACCACCTGCCATATGGGTACCTAAGGTTACCATGCTGAGCCTCAGCTTCTCCTAACGTGGGAACAGAACTACACGCTCAGATAGGTACACGAGGGCAGAATGGCCTATTCATTAGTAAGTCGAGAAACAGCCTTGAACAGTAGAGAAAATAATAACTAAATACAGTGTTCTGCTGAGGCAAGCAATACGAGTAATGAGCCCTAGTTCATGCACTGATTAAGCAGCCTAATAGGGATTACGAAATACAAAATGGAGTTGAACTCGCTAACTGAAGCCTGCACATTACAGGGATAACTCAGTGAGCTGCATAACGTGAATACAATTGGTGTCTATTTAGCCACACACTGCTAACCTAATATAGCATGAAACAAGTGCATTGCAGGAATGGGATTTTCAAATTCAAAATATTTAGGCAAATTACTTAGAGCGCTCATTTTAGGCATATGCAAGTGCTACAGTTTTTATCTGAACTGCTTATGTTCATCTTATTAGCATTATGGTAGAAATGTATCTACTATTTAATATATTGGTACTAGCAATCGCTTTTATATACTACTGTCTCCTGATTGTCGCAGTACATGTTTTACACAAGACTGTCGCTGGACCAATAAATACTTATTGAAACATCCTAATTGCCAACCTGTGTATTTTCTGAGAGTAAGCAAGCACGAGTGTCTGAGCGAAATGTACTGTACTGTTTTCAACAATCTTTGAGGAATCAGGGCTGTCTGGTTCAGTAGTTGCCAGAGACTACCTATACCACTGAAGAATATAGGGGGGTGGTAGTGGCGCTGTAGAGCTAAGCGGTCTAATGGCTGACAGACCCGGTGAGGGTATCCAGAAGCGTTTGGGACACCAAGCCCTCAGTTTAGGTCATCAAAACTTGCATGTCCTGGGGAACTCCTAGGAACTACAAAACACGCCCCTGAGAAGTACGAGCATTGTTTGGACTGTGTGTTGTATTGTCTCCATACATCTGTCAAGCCCATCGTGTTTGTGAAGCGTGCCAGAGGGGTAGTTGCGGTTGACTTCTTTTACCCCCATACGGTCCGTGGGTATGTGCATGACATCGTTGAAGTCACCTCTTATCACATGAAGTGAGGTTGGGAAATCCAGAAGGATCTCTGTCACATTGGTCAATGTTTGTGGTTGTGTCTTAGGTGGGGCATAACTTGTCTATGGGGGCCTTCATATTCCTGAGTCTGTCCATTGGGGTAATGGAGGTGTATGTATTATTACTCCCAGATTTAGCAGTTTTCTTTGTGGTGGCCACTCTGTGAGATCTGTGCGATGAAACTGAACCATAAACATAACTGTCCAATGCCCTTCCCAACTAACCCCACCTAACCTCCCGCATTCCCCCTTATCACACTCGTCACCATTCTCCTGGACCAGTTTGTGTATATGAGGAGAAGAAGAGGTCTGTTGCCCACCCCGCGCTTTAAATTTACACTATGAGTTCAAAACTCCCAGAGCATTGGATTTAGTATATGAAAAAAGTAAAAGAGTGTCTCAGGCCCTGTCGGAGCCTGCCATCTTTGTGTTGAGTCTGGTAGTAAGTCCCAGTATAGTTCCAGGAGATTTTTGGGGCATGGCTTGCATGTCCATTTCTCCTGTGTCCAGATCCTGTGGCAGTTCCTTGATTCCTTCAGATTGAGTCAGGTGCGTCTTCTTGTGCTGAGTGTTTTTCTGTCTCTCCATCTTGTTCCAGGGCCGCTATTTTGATTGGTAGCGGGTGCGGGGCCTCATCCCCCGATGATAGGCCCCTACTTTCTCACTCTGTTAGAGATTCCCTCTGGTTTTCTCCATTCGCAGCTTTTAGAGTCTTTCTGTTCGCAGGATCCCTTAGGGCTGGGTTCCTCTGTCTGTGTCTCACAGGTCCCTGGATAGTGTATGAGGTTGCCCCCATCATGCAGGTTCCTGTTATTTTCTAGCAGTCTTTTGGGTCTGTAGTTTGTTTTGTTTTGTAGGTAGCATACCCTTCTTTTTGTGACCTCCCAAGCTGCTAAAGGATTGATTGTTTTTCAGCCAAGGACCATGCCTCTTCTGGTGATTGGAAGAAGCAGGTCTTTCCCATGAATATAAGTTTGAGTTTTGCCGGAAGCTGTAGCATTTATTGGATTTGATGTGCCCTGAGCTTTGCTTTTATAGAGTCAAAGGTTTGTCTTTGGAGCTGGAATTCTCAACTGTAGTCTGGGATTATCATGATTCGCGAGTTGTTGTGTTTAATCTCACCCAGGCACCTAGCTTCTTTTAGGATCATGTCTCTGTCCAAATAATTAGGAAATCTTGCTATGGTGGGCCGATGGGATGCACCCGGTGGGGGCTTGGCAGTCAGTGCCCTGTGCGCTTGTTCAAACACAAAGCAAGCAGAGAATTTATCAGTTGAGATAATGTTTTTTACCCATGAGTTCAAAAATTCCGGGACATTAGTTCCTTCAACCCCTTCCTGTAAGCTCATAAAGCGTTGTTTGTTTATGCGTGTCCTATTTTCAGCATCTTCGATGCGTCCAATGATATCTTTACCAGTCGTCTGTAGTTTCATTACTCCTTTCCAAAGGTCTTTTATCGCATCCATGTGACTCGGGTTTCTGATTCAGTCACTCTTTCAGAAAGGTTCCAGAGGTCCTGCTGAAGTAATCTGACTTCTAAGCTAACCCTCTCCTATCCCAACTTCCAGCGTGGTCCTAGATGATTGAATGACTTGTAGCAATGTTGCCGCGTCCTTTAGAAGACGGCTGTGTTGTTTCAGGAGGCAGGCGACCACTCAGGTGTATCGGTCCATCTTTCCATGTCTAGGGGGTTTGGGATATTTATCTTTGCCCTTAATGTCGGGTATATGCACTCTCCTCTCGGGCGCAGTTAGCTCCCTAGGGCTATAACTGGCCCTCTCAAGACTTTTCCTTTCTGTTGTCTTATGTTTTGTGCATCTATCTTATGCCGCAGTAAGTGCACTATGCTTCCTTTCGTTCTTTTATGTATGTACCTTGTCCTTGCGTTGACAGTTACAATGGGTCTCAATTTTCTTTTTTTTATAATTCTTTTTATTGACGACAATATTGATATAGCACAGACGTTATTCCATGGCTGCATACAGAGATTGACACCTATACATTGAACATTGCTTTGTCCCTTCATTTGATTGCATGTTATGCGTACTTCACTACTCCTATCCTCCGTAACTACTCACTAATTGAGAGAGAGGGGAAACTGGGGCGGGGTGTGTGAAACTATTCTCTTTATATACATTCCAATTGTCCCATATTTGTGTCCACTTCTTGGGACAACCCGAGATTCATACACTGTCTTTTCCATTAACACCCACCAGTCCATATGTTTCTTCCAAGCATTCACCGTTGGTGCCTTTTGTGCCCCCAATGCTCTTGCGATATTACGCTTCACTATTACCATTCCCAACATTGCTCAGGTTTTTCTTTACTACTCAAATCAGTAGGTTCCCAAACGTTTAGAAGGCACCTTCTAACCTCTAGTTCCAATTGTGTTCTGAGTACTTCCTCCATGCAGTAGAGCACTTCTACCCAGTATCTTCTAATGTGCACACATTATGTAGATAATTGTACCCTCCTGGTTACATTGCCATTGTGGTTACACAGAATTCACCCTGTAACCCATTTTGACCAGCGCCGGGCCTGAGAGGTATAATCGGTGTAATACTTTGAGATGTACCGGCCTTGAAGAGATTGCTACTTCTTTAGGGGAGGCCTGGGCCTGCTGCCAGTCGTCCTCCTCCAAATCCGCTATATCAATTTCCCAATTCCTACGGAGTTGCAAAAGGGGGTCGGGATGCACTATTGACTAGTTTCTGATAGCTCAGGGAGATCGCTTTTTATGGCATATGTGGGGAGGACTCTGAGGGAACTTCACCCTTAGGGATGATTGTCTGTAGGGAATGTCTTATCTGTAGGTATCTAAACCTCTCTGTGCCTGCTCATTCATACTCTTGTTGCAGTTGTGAAAAGGGAATTAGTCCCCCCGCAACCGCATGTCTCCTACTCGAGAGATTCCGATCTTGTCCCAGCGGTCAAAGCCCTTAGTTTTCCTCAGTGTTCCCAACCGTTCCTTATCCCTTAAAGGGGTGTCTTGCATTATCTTCCCTCCCCATCCCAGGCTCTTATTAACTGTGTGCTACACCTGGACCGAGTGCTTAGTTGGGCCTGTTAGTCTTAGTTTTGTTGGTTTGGAGTAAAATGCCTTGGCATAACTCCCCTCAGACAAGAGCCACTTGTCCATTCTATACCCAGGGTCATCATGAGGCCGATATGTGCAGTGATTAATAGCTACTAACTGTGCTGCCTAGTAATATTTTCTAATATCAGGGAGTCCTATGCCTCCATTGTACCACCCTCTCACCAGATTTGGGTTGCTATCCGTTTTGGCTTTCCTACCCAAAGGAGCTTCCTTTTTTAAATCGTTGGTTTATTTATTTATTTATTTATTTATTTCGATTTGTATAGCGCTCTATAACCCAGGGGTCTCTAAGCGCTTGTCCAGTAAGCACCGCAGGAAACCAAAAAAGACACTTCCCAGAAATGTATAGCCCTCCCCAGGCCTTCTGGAAAAGAACAGTCTTCAACCTCTTCCGAAAGGACAGCAAATTAGATTCTTTGCGCAAGTCCGCCGGTAGACTATTCCAAGCCGCTGGGAGGGTGTTCGAGATGGCACGACCGCCCACTGTTGCCAATCTGAAACGAGGTTGCATGAGAAGAGTTGCCTCAGCAGATCTTAGCACCCTTGCAGGTTTATATGGAATCAGGCGGGTCTTAATGTATCTTGGTGCCTTACCATAAAGAGATTTATGTGCAATGCATAACCCTTTGAAGAGCACCCTCTGCCTTACTGGGAGCCAATGTAGCTCACGCATAAGTGGGGACACATGCGTGCTCCTGGGTTTCTTATGAATGAGCCTAGCGGCATCATTCATCACCATCTGAAGTTTGTCTAGGAGTTTTTGGGGTAAACCCAGATAGAGCGAGTTGCCATAGTCCAGTCTTGCAAGGATCATAGCGGAAACCGCCCGTCTCAGTGTGGAATGGGACAGTAATGGCGCAATTTTTCTAAGTTGACGAAGCAGGCCAACACAAGTTCCTACCACCGTGGTAACTTGTTTCCGCATGGAAAGCTTGTCATCCACATAGATGCCTAGGCTTTTTACAGCCACTGCCGGCTCCGGAGGCGGTCCAAGTTCCCTCGGCCAGAATCCATCATGCCATGGATTGCCAGCGATGGTAATAGGGAGAACTTCCGTCTTGTCCGGATTAATTTTTAGGGAGTTCAGCGACATCCAATTAGCTGTATGCTTCAAGATGGTTTGCAGATTTGCTGGCGCCCCAGGCGTATTATCCATTTGGATAATAATTTGGGTGTCGTCCGCATAGTTGTATACCTGACAATCCATTTGATTCAGGAGTGCAATCATTGGTTGGAGATATATATTGAATAACAGGGGCGACAGAGCCGACCCCTGTGGCACTCCACAAGAGATTGGTGTTGCAGTGGAGAGCAATTCTCCCAGCTGAACTCTTTGTGTCCTCCCTTGTAGAAAAGAAGCAAACCAGGCGTGGGCTGTGCCCTGGATGCCGAAGTCCCTCATCCGCGACAGGAGTTGTTTGTGACAAACGGTGTCAAACGCCGCGGAGAGGTCTAACAGCACCAGGGCGCCGGGTATCTTCTTGTCTGCCCTATTCCGGAGCTCATCTATGATGGACAGCATGACCAGTTCCGTGCTGTGATTTGCACGGAACCCCGATTGGTTTGGTTCCAACAAACCGTTCCTTTCTAGATGGTCAGAAAGGTCGGCCAAAACATGCTGTTCCAGCACTTTGGCCAGGAAAGGGATCTGGGAAATAGGCCTAAAATTTTTTAGGCATTTCACATCTGCCCCAGGCTTTTTTAGCAGAGGGATCAACCTTGCTTCCTTAAAGGCAGTGGGAACCTTTCCTGATGCTAAAGATGAGTTCAAAAGATTCAGCACCTCCTCTTCTATTCCTGGCATAGCCAGTTTGAAGACATCAGGGGGACAAGGGTCAGCCTGGGAGCCAGACTTAACTCTCCCAATGAGCAGGGCCAGTACCTCTTTCGTAATGGGAGGAAGGAAATCCAGAGGTCTATCCACCAGCTTTTTAGCCGACGTAGTCAGTGGGGGGCAAGCATGTATGGGAGTGCATGCAATTTCCGAAGTAAGATCTTTAATTTTGCTGGTGAAGAAGTTCTGAAATCTCTGGCAGTCCTCTAAAGTGAACTCCGGCCTTTGTTCTTTTACTTTCTTGAGTTCATTTAGGACTCGGAAGATTTCCTTTTGAGGATCTATAGCTGTGGTGATCCTTTCCTCATAGAAGTCCGCCTTCCTAGCTATTATTGCCCGCTTATAATTCGCTAATTCAAGCATATAGATACTTCTCGCCTTAGTATCATAGGCTTTGCGCCAAGCTCTCTCCGTCTTGCGCAAGGCTCTCTTTTTCTCCCTTAGAGAGTCGTTGTACCAAGGGGACCTCCGGCCTCTATTTACTAGATTGACCCTGCGTGCTGGCGCCACATGGTCGACCGCACTTCGAAGTCTCTCCTCTAGGTTACTACAGAGGGCATCAGGATTGTCAACTAAACGGGTCTGAGAAGAATTCGCTAGAAGATGTGCCACCATCTTTTCTCCATTGATGTTCTTCCATTTCCTCACCAGCCTCTGGCCTTCAGCCGGTTTCGTTTTATGTAAGTTCAACAGGAGATTTCCCTTCAGTAAGTGATGGTCCGACCAGACACACGGTTGTGAGGTCGTCGGTCCCTGTACCGGCATTGACGTCCATACTAAGTCAAGCGTGTGACCTTTCACATGTGTCGGTCCCCTTACTTGCTGGGTTAAACCTAGCGAGGATAATGCCTCGTCAATGTGGCCAGCCTGCCCTTCTCTTGGGGTAAGTTCCCAATGATAATTGAAGTCTCCCAGGATGACCAAATTATCAAACCTCGAGCGCATGTCCTGCACAAGTTTCAAAAATAAATCCGGGAACTCCGGCATGGCCCAGGGAGGACGGTAAACTACCAGGACAGTTAAGCAATCTGTCCCCAGTCTAAGTTTAACACCTAGAACCTCCGCCCCGCCTATATCCTCGGCCAAGATATAGGGACTGGGTTTGGTGAATCGTGAAAAACATATAAGAAGCCTGCCAAGGATATCATTTTAAGTTAAGCAGCTCAGACCAATAGTGACTACAGAAGAGCTTTCCAGTGTCTTACATCGCTCTTTAACCACTGCAATGGGGTAAGAGCTTACGGTTGTAATATAGTACCGGGGCATTGGTGTTGTATATACCGAGGTATTTAAATCCCTCTGTGGATCTTGCCACCACATATCTTTTGGGTAGAGGGCGGAACTTCCCCCTCAATACAAAAATTAATGACTTGGTTCAGTTAATTGTGTAGGCCGAGTAGTTTCCAAAATTTGTGAATATGTTGAGGATTCTATGTATCAATGCTTTAGGCAACGCCAGATACAACAGTATGTCGTCTTCATAAAGGGAGATACGATCTTCCCATCCCTCTGACCATCTCAGTGTCCTTATCAATGGGTCTTTTCACATTAACGAAGCCAGTGGTTCTAACGTTAATGCAAAGACTAGCGGAGACAGGGGACAACCCTGCCTCGTCCCTCTTCAGAGAGCAAAAACTGGGGATTTTTTTTATTATTCACCACTGCCTGTGCCAGAGGTTCGATATATAGAAGTTTAATCCAACTCATAAGTTAGGACCAAATCCCATTTTTCCCAGGACTGTGAATAGATAGGGCCATTCGATTGTATCAAAAGCCATAGTGGCATTCAGGGACATCTCCGCTGCTTCTTCCCTTAGAGTGACTACTCTCCCCTTTACCCCGTGCAGTCAACGAAGATTTACTGATGCGTTTCTTGCCGGCATAAAGCCTAATTGATCGGGGTGAACCAATTTCGAGATAACCTGTACCAAACCATGGCCAGTAGTTTTGCTAAGATCTTGACCTCTGCATTAAGCAATGAAAAGGGACGATTCAAAGAGTATTTGTTTTTGGGCTTACCTTCTTTATGAATGACCCCTATTGTTTTATAAATTGGAGTACGATCCCTCTTTTAAGCTTGTTCCCAAGGCCATTGACATTCCAAGACAGTAATCTAAGTCTATTTTCTATTGGTGGGCCCATTCTTGTTCAAACTGGCTTTCCCGGATGTTATAACTTCCCCCCTTGTGCCCGGGTGTCCTCTCTTATGCACCAGCGGAACCATGGTTTTTCATCAATCACTGTGCTACTCCATATTCCTAATTTGTCATCTAAACTGTGTTCTAAACATAACAGTAACCAGCAATCCCTCTCCCTGCTCCCCTGCAATCTGGGCTTAAAACTACCAATGTCGCCATCTATGCAGAGTGCCTGTCGCCCTATCCCCAAACCATTCTATAAGCTGTGAGGGGGTGGACTATCTTCTCCTTTGCCTACCACCCTTACACATTTTGGTACATACACTTCAGCTTTGTTACTTTTAACATAATAGATAAAGTCACTTAGCTGGTCTCCAGCTGTAGTCTCTGGTGGTGATACACTACTGGTTTGCCTTCAAGTGTCTTTGCTGAAGAATCTGCAGCTCCGTTAAATTGATTATCCGTATTGTTCGCTCATCTGGGACCATTTGTCTTTTGGGAGGTTTCTCCCTCCACTGCCAGGAGTTATTCCCTTTTACAGGTCTCCACCCGTCCAGCCATTCCTGGGGTGACTCTGTGGTGTCGAAAAAACGGGTCCTTCCCTATGCCTCGATACGTAGTTTTGCAGGGAACAGCATTGAGTACTTCAGCCCCTTGTCTCTAAGCATTTTCTTGATTCCCAGAAAGGAGCGTCTCTGTTTCTGGACCTTTACTGTGAAGTCAGGAAAGAAGGTTATCTCAATATTTAACCGGTGGGATTTTGCGGGCAATTTGCAATACAAAGTCTCGGTCTCTAAAGTTAAGGAGCCTCAGCAATAGTGGTCTCGGGGTGCCCCTAGTTTTGGCCTTCCAACCAGAATCGTATTTGCTATTTCAACCATAACAGAGATTAGATAACCCTTTTGTTGTAAGTGTTTAGTGAATAGAGCTTCATTCGCTCAGGAACCCATTATTGCGGTGTGACCTTCCTTCATAGTCAACTAGTTCACTTTCCATTATTCTGCTGGTGGCTTGAAGTTCTTTGATTTGTTGGTGCATCATTTTGGAGTCCAGGTGCAGGTCAGTGGTAGTCGCTTTCATAGTTTTGACTTTGTTGCTCATCTTTTGGAGGTCCGCCCTTAATGAGCGTTAACTCCATCATGATCGAGTCCATTCTGCTTTCAAGCGACGTTTCTACTCTCGTAATAGTTTCCATGATGTCCTTTAGTGTAGGACCTCCCATTTCCAATCCCGTCCCCGCCGCTGTATCTACTTTAACCTCCTCTTCCGTGTGAGCAGTTTTTTCCATTGCATATCTTTGCAGCTTGGTTTGGTGCATACCGTTAGTGCCCCTGACCCCAGACATCCTTTTTGGCATTAATGTTATGAGCAAGGGTGGGGGGAACCTTCTGCTAAGTAGAGTCCAGGCCCACTAGGATATAGCCCGTCGTCTGCCTGTGGGCCATGACACCTCATCCGGCCTGTCAAAGTTCTCCCAGGGGGGCCGTTATTGGTCTTGGGCAACCATCAAAGGGTCTCCCCGCCTCCACCATCGTGCTCTCATTTCTTTCAGGCATCTATTCCAGGGCACTGCTCTTTGTTTGTGGGTGATGATGGAATATTATGTTTTGTCTGGTGGCACCCTGATACCAGTGTGCGATATACCAGTTGTGTATTCAGGCCTCTTTCACTACCAGACCTTTCTTAGTTTTATTTTAGTTGTCTCCGGGTGGGGGGGGGCTTCAAAGGCCTGGGTACAGGCTCCAGCCTCAGACTGCACCAGCCTCCCCTCCCTCCGCTGTACCCCGGGTCTGGAGGGGGTCCTCAAATGTAGGCTGTGATCTCAGTCTCACTTCTTAGAGCCAGGATGGAACCCCTTCTTTTGATATCTTGTCCGGATGTCTTAAAATCAGCACAGCGCTTGCTACAATGGGTGGGTTTTCAGTGTAGGCTCCGGGGCCTCATCAGGTTTTTCCAGGTCGCTTTCCGTTTGTGGGCCCAGTTCTACACCATCCTGGGTGGGGACTGTAGGGTGTCTTGGTCACTTTGGTTCTGTCAGGAGCCTACCCCTTCAGGGAGCCCCCCTTTGGTGCCCATGGACATGTAGGGCCATGCATCCAGCAGAGGCTTCGGTAGATTCACGTTGGCCGCTTTTGCCCGCACAATTAATAGGGGTGGGCGGATATTTCTGTTCCGCCCACAGAATGGGCGGAGATTTGCCCCTTCCGCCTTCCGCAAAGAAGGCGGAGAAACAAGGCAAATCTCCGCACACTCGGGGCGGAACGGAAGTTGGCGACCCGCCTCCCGCCGCCTCCCGCCTGCCTCCCGCCCGCAATATTAAACATTTATTAAAGCCTAAAATAAGATTTAATAGCACTCACCTTATCTCATGGTCATCTTCCTGGTCTATCGCGTCTTCTTCTTGAAACAGCGCATGCGCGGGAGCCTGTGCATGCGCATTCCTGGCTACCTAGCTGCTGGAAACATGCAAGAGTAACTACACTTTTGAAAAAATCATTGCTTGATCCAGCATGGCCAAAATATCACTGGCCTATATCCCTTTTACCCTACCCAGTGAAGATCATGGAGCGATTAGTCAGTAGGACACTCTCACAGTTTCTAGAATCCAATAACAAATTAGATGATGTGCAATTTGGATTCCGTCCAGGACACGGGACAGAGACTGCCCTGGTGACTGCTCTAGATGACCATCGAATGCGAGCGGACAGGGGGCAATCAGCTATACTGATTTTGCTTGACCTGTCCGCCGCATTTGATATGGTCAATCATGAGGTACTACTGGCTAGGCTTGCCAGAGTCGGAGTAGGGGGCCTGGCACTGAAGTGGTTTCAATTCTACTTAGCAAACAGACGACAGGCAGTATCCCTCCTTCCCTATTGGTCAGTATTCACCAATGTTCAGCATGGTGTTCCACAAGGGTCCGCGATCAGCCCAATTTTGTTTGATATCTATATGAGCCCACTAATGGCTGTCATCAAGTCACATAATGTTAACGTGGTAAACGCAGATGACACTCAACTCATCCTGATGCTGGAAGGTAATCAGTCTTTATCTTTGGAAGACTTCCATGCGTGTATGCAGGACATCGCACAATGGCTGAAAGGCAACTACCTACAATTTATTATTGACAAGACGGAAATCTTGTGTGTTCCAGGTGGGAAAGCTCCTCTCTCACTTCCTACTAGGTTCTGGCCTATCCCCACCGATGCACCACTTATACCCTACGAGATGCTGCGAAACCTGGGAGTTAGTTTCGACAATAAACTAAGCTTGGAAACTCATGTGAACAAAACAGTTGGGATTTGCTTCTCCTTGATAAGAATGCTTCGGAAGGTTCTCCCACTGTTACCTATACAGGCAAGAGCCCTGATAGTAAGGAGTCTCATATTGAGCCGACTGAATTACTGTAACTCATTGCTGCTAGAGTCCCCAGGATATCTGGTTGAGAGACTGCAGAGGATCCAGATAATAGCGGCCAAGCTAGCCTTAATGAAACCAAGACGTTCCTCAGCCTCTCAGGCTCTGTCGGAGCTCCATTGGCTCCCTGTCTCACAGAGGATACATTTTAAGCCTCCCTGTATTGTCTTTAAGGTCCTGCATGGATCTAGGCCCTTGCCATTGCAAATTAAATTTGAATGGTACGTGCCCTCTCGTAATCTACGCTTCTCCTCAGCTAACTTGGTGAGAGTGGCCAGATCTAAGAAAATAAGATCTGGAGGAAGGGCTTTTAGTGTTGCAACAGCACGGATAGATATGGAATCAACTGCCAAATGATCTTAGACAGATGGAAGATCTGATGCAGTTCAGGAAGAAACTGAAGACTTGGCTCTTTCACAGAGCATAGCTTTCGTTTTAATCTGAAATAGAATACCATCATTTTTCTGACTGCACTTGGGCTCAATAGACCACATGTATCTCAGCGCCAGGATACCCGTAGGGTCGCAGTGTGCTTTATACGTTTTGCTAACATTAACATTAACATTGATAACTGACACTGGGGTTGAGCATTCACTGGTGAAGAGGATCACTCCCCTATTTACCCTCAGTTCATCAGCCAACCGAAAACGACCAGATGAGTTGCATCAGAGTGTCTTGATCCAATAGAGGCAAAAGGGAGTGACAACAACATGCAGGCATGCTGCCATGTGAACGCTTGCCGAAACCACTGAGTAATACTTTGTGCAAAGCTGAAGTTGGTCCATCATGGTGGCACGTGTACACTAACCTTGTGCTTGGGTGTTGGGCTGGAACTGTGCCCCTGTCCCACATAAGCAGTTCACATTTACCCAACAAAATTCCAGCAAACTCCCCAGCCCTTGTGTGGTGGCTGGCTGGGTGAGACTCAGTGCCACAGCATTCTACATGACGCAGGAGGTGGGGACATTCCTCCCGCTGCCGTATAGGCACGTATCCTGACCCGCAGCATGAGTTGCACAAACCGGGCAGTCCAAGGCCCAATAAACAAACATGATGTATTTTGTGTCAATGATCTGGTATCTATTTTCTTTTTTTCATTGATCACCACCCTCTCCCACCCCCTTCCCTCTTCCAGGAAACGAGTGTTTTGTGAAAGAAGTGTTGGCTGTTTCTTTATGATCATCTATTGCTGCGATTTCAGAAAATGGAAACAAGATCATTAAATAATATGGATGCATTTCTTAATGTGTTCATTGGGATGCTAATGGATTTTAAATCCACAAGTGATATGCCAACACGATAGAATTCCACGCCTTCATGCCTGTTTTTCTCAAGAGAAGTATATCTGGGAGTTCTTTGGATTGCTCCATCACCTGGCCAAGTTGAGTGTTTTGTAGGAAGCTCCAATGCCTGTTGGTTGCTCTAGAACTACACCTGAAGAGGAAGAGAGCCATCTTTCTCTGATGCTTCCTTTTTGGCATTTAAAGGGTGCCACAGAAAGGAGGAAGGCAGGGCACGTTCTCATTTATATAAGCCACACTGCCTGGGCTCCATCACCCTTGTGAAAGAATTTGAGAAATATCTGTATTTCGATTAAGATGTGGTTAAATGAGTGCTGTCCCTTCACAACAAGGTCGCTTTGCTTGTGAATACTGCACAATGTATTTATACTTTGCTATCAAAGCCCTAGCTTGTGACGGATCGCCACTTTGTTGTAGCACTTGTGACCATTTTGTCAGTAAACACTGCCCAAAAACCAAACAACTTCATAAGTGATGTGACAACGCAGCATCGGAAATTATAAGTAGTTTTCAAATCTGATTATCGGCGGGGGCTGTACTGCACTTCAAGGGACAGGTCTCTTTTTTTTTTGGAGGGGTTTAGTTCTGATGTTTTCGTTCTTGAAAGCTAGGCCTGTGCTCAAGGCCTGGCTTTGTGAAGATCGTGCGTTTTCATTCACTTTCAAGAAGTCTCATAGACTCTCATATGTAAAATGAATCCACCTCGTATGACGCAAAATTTCCCTGATTTCATGAAAATAGGAACAGTGCAGTGCTTCACTGCCAGTTTGGCTGTGCGCCATATTACGAGGGCTGACAGATGAGCGCCCGACTGCCATTGCAGCGGGACCAGGACTGGCCGAAGTTAGTCGAGGTGCCACCCACCGAATTACACAGGGGCGGTGGGTGACATTTGAAAGTGGTGGGGCGCAAAAGGATTAGCATACTGCACCGTAGCGAGCGAGCGCAGCGAGCGAGCCTGAACCCCAAAAGGGGGGTTTGGGGGGATAACCCCCCCAAAAATTTTTGGAAAAAAAGAAGAAAAATCGTGCATTTTCAAGCAAATTTGAGAAAGCAGGAAGGTTAATAAAGCAATTGTGAAAGTGCAGTTATTACATTAATAGATGGCATAACATAGGTAGCTGCTTATTCTGTATAACGACAGAATGACCATGCACGGTTCTACAGCATATTCTAAAGCAGAACAAAACAAATGTAAATGTAAATGTAGTATACTTGTAAAGCGCACAGCTGCCCCAGCAACAGGGCGTCCCGGCGCTGTATAACTCTGGGGAACCCGTCCTGGCTTTCCCTGTGGGATGGTCCTTTGCTGGGGGTCCCCAAGGTGGAGCCAGGCATCCCCGGAATTGGTGGGGCCGTTGTGGAGATTAGGCAAGCTAATGCCCAGAGTTGCCGAGTGGAACCCCTGATTAGAGTAAGCACCGAAGCGAGAATTATCGAGTCCGCTGACCAAGATCCACAACCCTGCCGCGTCGGGAATTGAACCCTGGTCCCGGGCCGACTTCAGCTCTCGGGCCTGCGCCTCTAACCAGTGAGCCTCACTACTCCACTAGTGGAACTACCCCTCCCATAAACCATACAAAAGAGGATGAATGAACTAGTCAAATAACAAAAAACAGGGGAGGAATAGGAAACATACATGGGCAAAAAAGCGAAATGACAGAGCAAAATTTACAGCGTGATAAAAAACCAGTAAAATTAATAAAATATCAGATATGCATGTAATAGCAACCCAGCGGTAGGCTGCTCTCCCTCCTAGAGAGGGTAGAAGAACTACAAGGGCTGGCTACAGAGCCATGAACACAGTTGGACGGCTCTCCGGAAGAACCAGTGCACAAATCTGGGGGAGACCCTAAGATTATGTGGTTTTAATGCATTCACCGCCATGTATCTGCAGCAGAAATGCTCTGGGTCTGAGAGAAGCACTGGCTTTTGAGAGATTTTGTTGCTGCCGTCTCTTGCTCAGGAATGTGTGTGTTCTCTTGCTCTCTCCTCTGTGTGCTGCTTCCCCTTTAGTTTCCCCCACCTCGTCACTTTCATTGTTGCTTCCCTCTACTCGTCCATAACTTCCTCCGCTCGTCCCCATCCCTCTCAACTTATTATAAAATATTTCACCTTTTCCCCATTAGCCCCTAGCCATTTGTTGCCTGGCACACCTTCCCATGCCTTCTAACCCTTTCCCAACACTCCTCTTCCAATTTTTTCAAACCTTTCAGTGCCTCCTGCACTATCTCTGAGTTTTTTGTTGTTTTTATTTCCATTTCGAGGTTGCTGTGTGCGGGTGTGCTTGCACAACCAGGAGCCGGGGGCACTTAGGAATACTTTGGTAATACTTTAGCATATCCCATTAAAAGCGTACATCCATCCATCCCATTAAAAACCACATCCACTTTGGGAACTGATGCTTGTCACACAAGTCCTTTCAGCCAGTGAGAGATCAGTGGTCGTTTAATACTCAAGAGGCAAACTTGAGGCAAAGTTGGCAGGGTATGCTCAGACGTGAGTCCCTTGCTCACTTTGCCACTGGAGTCAAGCAAGCCCGGCTGAAGACGGCTGTAATGCCAAACCGGTCCTGGGAAGCTTGGTTCCAGTCCAGGGAAGACATGGCTTGGCAGTTCGGGCTGGACTGTTCCCATGAGGCACAGGGTCAGACTGATTTGCATATGGCCATGTCTGAACTGGGGTGGCGGAGTGAGCTAAAAAACTGTGATGGATTAAACCCAGATCAGTTGACTGGGGGTGAGTGTTTGTATTGTCAACGCTCCGTCCATCACCACCTTTGGTTTTACTTCATAAATGAAGGGAAGCATTTTTTAAATACAAAACACTCACAATTGAATGTTCACATGGAACCTGTGTTGCACAAACTACCTTTAGATGTATGTCCTGTTTTTTCATAACTCACATTACCAGAAAGACATGGGGGAGGTGTATTTTCTTAAAGAATGTGACTGGGCTGCAGATGGCTACTAATTTAAAGAGACCTGTAATTTTCAATATACACATGATTGTGTTTTGCCTCCTTTGGGTCGTCTTACTCTCAAAAATAGCCAACAACTTTCAAAAGCAAGATCAAAGTCCTGAACTACTCTCCTAGACTGCAGTGGTTCTAAAATATCACTTCCAGCTGTGGGCCTCAGAAATATTCTTAAACCTGCTGGTTGATGTTTTATTACTGAGTCACCTGCTTTACTTCCTATGCCCTTATGGGACTCTAACAAGTCCAAGAGGCAGTCTGGCTCTCCACTCCGATCTCAGGCCTATAAAATGTAGAGTTGAGTGATTGCAAGCGGCATCCTGCACAGTTATTGCCTTACACTGACTTTTATCACAACAGCTAACATTTTACACACTGAAGTAGTCAGACTTTCAAAACTAGGCTCCCTTCCAATTTCAGTCTTAGCATTTTTCTCACAAACTGATTAATTCTGGAACTATGTTAGAAAACAGGTACCGCTGTCAATGACATCAAAGAGTAAATATTAAATGTATGGATATTCTCTCCAGGGCCACCTCAAAGGAATTTATACATGTTACTAATATGATGTGATCATTCAGTACAGCGAAATTGCAAAGGACTGTTGTGGACGTGGTAAATATCAAGATGTACAGGCAACATGTCAACATTAATTGGAGACCCGTGGTTTTGTTTGGCAAAAAATGATGATAGTCTAGATTTTACTGTCTTAAAACTTTCTTCATGTCAGTGAAAGTTAATTTGTAAAAATACACATTTCCCATTATCCCATTCTCTAAATTCACAATTCCAGATTCTGGCAAACACAGATCACAGCCTACATTTAGAGATATCAGCTTGCCCCATGTCAGTGAGTAGGCCTTGCCTTGATTTGAGTTTTAGTAGTTGTAACCTTGCACTTATAAATGTAAGATAACTAAAATTACATTCAAGTGTTTCAAAATGCAAAGTGAAGTAAACAGCCTTTCCTTGGTTTTTAATGTGCTCGCAGATCTATTGTGTTGCATTTATCCAGTTCATACCCAAATACCAAATACCAAAGCTGGGATCCGATTTAGAAACATTGTGGTTCTTGTCAAGCAGCATGTTAATCTAATTCTATTGTAATATAATGAGAATTTGCATAACTTCACATATGATCAGGCAGGTAAGCCAGAACTACATGCTCTACATTTATATTCCCTTGCCACCTTCCTATTTTTTATAACTATAAATCGACAACTCACTGGATATATTTCATAAATTTAACTGTAACAGCTCATGTAAAGCGCTCTGATACCCATACCGGGTCTAGTTCGCGCTCTATAAAACTCTATTAAGGTAAACACAAGTCCTTAGTAAATCTGTCCCCTACTGCTTAGTTCCTGAATTGAAACTCGAAGCTTCCCAAAGGTAAGCATAATTCGCTAATTGTTTGAATTTGAAATGCTTACATGGCATCTGTGGGGTGTGTGCTATGATTCTTCTTTGATTTTGTGATGTGTTATATCCTGTTACAAAAAATAAAGAGAAATATCAAGAAGCAAGTAAATCCATTTGTGTTTGGCTTCCCACTCCTCATATCAGTGGAGACTTGAAAACTTCAACAGGACATAAATCAGCCTGGCTTGCTTTGCTACAGGCACCCCCAAATAATTCTCCAAGGCACTACGAGGCAATACAAATTACACATTTCTTTTATACTCCCACTGCTTCAAGGGGTCAGAGCATAGATGAAATATTTAAAATGCACGTTGTCTTTTAGTCATTGTCCTGCACCAGGAAGTAAATAATCATTACACTAGAGAAAGCTATGAAGCGCCGTGAAGCAGTTGATGTGCGATATTGTGCCTGGGAGGGGTTTAAAAAAAAGTGTAAACGGTATCAGCGCTTTACAGCATTTAAAGGGCAGATTGAGGGATCTGGGCTTTGTGTCAGTATTAAACATGAAAGCCCTAACCGAAAATCCTATAAACCCAGAGGAAATTCATAGAAAGTTTTACTCGGGAAAATACACAAGGCAAGGTTCAGACTGCAACCACTGAAGGTTTAATAAAAATTTCGGAATCAACACAGAATGCAAATGGCATTAGTCACTCATTTCAAAATGCAAATAAATATAAAATCATTGGCAGCGAAACTTAGCCCTAATTTAGTCACAAGTCAGCATCGAATATAGTCCATCACATGGCAATGAAAACCAAGGAGCACTTATCTTTAAAGACTGCGCTATTAGTCAGGAGAGAAGAAATATGGAAAGTATTCCAAGTTTTATTTTTTTAAGTTAACAAAAAAAAAAGCAGACAATTAAGAGCAGGAGCCGGTGACATTTGCAGGCCTGCTAACGAGAAGTGCACATGTACTGAGCGTCTCTCAGCGTGGAGCTGCCGGGCGCCCCCAGGCTCGCAGTAATCACTGCCAGATTCGGGGGGGGGGAGGGGGGGTGCCATGTCACTTTTATAAACACTGCAGTTTAATTTCCAGATGGCCGCTGTCCCCACCACCAATGCTGTGCCCGTCTCCCCCCCCCCCCCCATGATTTAATGACCCCGGTCCGCATCTCAAACAGTGCCCATATCTTTATGTACCTCTCAATCCCGTGCCTCACCACTCACCCTGTGACCCTCGTCAGCCGACAGAGTGACTCACCATATTCCAGGAACTCTTCGTCTTCTTCCACTCGGTGTGAGCCTAAGTTCCTCAGCATGTTAAGGCCGAAATCTGAAGCACACGACACGAAAGAGATGCCAACCCTGGCCGCGACAGAGCTCTTTGCTGGACAGGATGTCCCACCCCCCCCACACGCGGCATCCAATGGGATGCTGCGCGCCGGTGGACCAGCCAATCCTGGCGCTGCGGGGGGCCCATTTGCTGCTCGCCCTGTCGCCCCTTGTAAACCCGGGCTGTGTCAGGCGAGCAAGGTCCCGCTGGGGACCTTACAGTGCAGTGAGTGCGCATGCTTGTGCAAGTTGCACACAAACTTGCACTTGCGCACTACGGTCTGCTGCAGCCTGAGTGTGTGGACTGTGTCACTCAAGCTGCAGCAGGGCACGCCCCCCTGCGCAATTCCCGGCGGCTGCCGCTGGTATTATGTTACAGTCACAGTAATTTATGTAGATAGGAATGGAATGGATTGCGGCCGGCGGCCGCGATGCGGGTCCATGTGGCTGGTAGGGCTACGCCCCTACGCCCCAATGGACGCACCACTGCTGGAATTACAGTCTGACAGCCGTGTAGGTGGTCGGAAACATGCCTTTCGCCATTGAGGCTTGAGCTGCGCCCCGGAAAATGGCTGCAGCACAAGCCCCAATGGCAAATGGCATGTTTACACCATCCCTGCATTGTGTGCCAGGCTCCATGTGGTGCCTAGCACAGGGTGCATGGCTGTTTGGGGAAGCACCACGTGTGCCCCTGGGCTACAAAGCGGGGGCCCAGGATGGGGGCCCTGCTTGTGGCCCCCAAAGCCCCTTTCTGTCTGCCTTTTCATGGCAGTCAGACCGCCATGGAAAGGCAGAGGGAAATGGAGATCATAATTCTGACAGAGGTGCCTGTGCAACCACCGCTGCCATTCAGGGATTCCTAGCCCAATCGCCGCCCCGACAGGATCCTGTCAGAGGCAGTGGTCTTTCCCTCCCGTCCACAGTGCTCCGACCGCTGGCATAATAATCCAGTGGTAGGACCACGGCCCTGGCAGTCGGGTGGACCGCCAACGATGGCCTGTGGTGGCGCTCCGTCCGACATCATAATCGGGCCCTGTGTTCGTACTGGATGTTTTGCTGTAGCTTCAGTCTGTCATCCCATGAATACATGCTAAAAGCATATGCTGCTCTATGCAATTTCCCAGGTTCAGATTCTTTTGTACAATTTATCATATATACTTACTTGCCGTCACCGTCGAGAGTCACAACCTGGAACCAGTCTGAACTTACCTGTCAGCCGCCACCGCCGAGAGTCATTCCAGGCCATAACATCGCGCCAGAGCTGACGCCCAAGCCGCCACCGCTGAGAGTCACACCAGGCATTCCGAAACCGCGCCGCCGCTCCGGGGGAACTACAACTCCCGGCAGGCCTCGCGGCGGCGTGCGAAAGTGACGCGAGACGCACTAGCAGAGCAGGCAGAGGCTGCATAAAGGGGCAGGAGACCGGCAGAGCGGGGGAGAATACTTACTTGCCGCCACCGCCGAGAGTCACAACCTGGAACCAGTCTGAACTTACCTGTCAGCCGCCACCGCCGAGAGTCATTCCAGGCCATAACATCGCGCCAGAGCTGACGCCCAAGCCGCCACCGCCGAGAGTCACACCAGGCATTCCGAAACCGCGCCGCCGCTCCGGGGGAACTACAACTCCCGGCAGGCCTCGCGGCGGCGCGCGAAAGTGACGCGAGACGCGCTAGCAGAGCGCGCAGAGGCTGCATAAAGGGGCAGGAGACCCGCGTCGCGGGACGCGAGCGGGACGCCCGGGGCAAAGCCCGGGCAAAGGGCGGGCCGTCTGAGGCCGTCCGAGGTCGGCCAAGGTTGGGTTGGGCCAGGAACTCTGCTCAATCATCTACAGGCCTGCAGACGATCACAGTCCTTCCAATCCATCTACCTCCAGGTAAAACATTAACTACTTATTCAGGCTCTAAGTCTTGTTATTGCACCAAAGCCATCTGCACATATGCCTGGTAGAAAGTTAACTCCAGCCACTAACACCATGGAGAACTATTTAGTCCAGGTAGTGGCGAAAATAAATAGTGACAGAAGGTCTTCTTTGGGTTTGGATTCATCTACACAATCTCCACTAGTAGACAAAGAGACAGAGGACTCTTTTGACCTGATAAACAATAGCCTCTCTGGAGTGGCACATGCTTCCGCTCAGGACACTGTTACCATTCAGCCCAGTGGCATAGTAGCCAGTACTGAAGATAACAGCGATAATGAAGTAGTGACTCTGAGCCCATCATCCCTTCTATTGTTCCTATTCCGGCACCGAGGGTTACAGGGGCTAAAAGAAAAGCTATACAAAAACGGGTGGGATTAAGGTCAGCTAAAAATAAAATTGCAACACCACCAAGGAAAACTTCTGATGAGGAGGAGGACGATCTGACGGGGGAAACCTATGTGACCTTCTCTAATATTCAATTTCAGAAATTTTGCAGTTTGATGGACACAAAAATCAAAGGGATAGTTAAACCTTTGATAAGCAAAATTGATAAACTAGCCGCTGAGGTGACTAAACTGGAAGGTCTTCTTGGAAAAACTCTGGGTGAAGTGGGGAAACTCCCAGAAGTCATTACGTCCAGTGTTCAACCTTTGGTTAATGACATTCAAGCGATTAAATTGCCACCTATTGTTGCCTCAAACCCCCCAGTGGCACCACTGATAAACCCACCGGAAAATACCTTTGGTGCTGCACCCTCCGCCCATTTTAATGGTGAACCTAATACCTCGAAAGGGTCATTTGAGCTGGTGGTGGAAGCTTCGCCACTAGTTCTTGTACTAGCAAATGTGCCCCCTCTGGCTCCCGGTGAAGTTGAAACAACATCATCACTTCTAAACAAATCTCTATCTTGGCTAACCAATAACATGGCCATATCTCCGTGGGGGAAACAGCAATTGGCTGAAGAACTGGTAAATGCAAGAAGAGTGGAGTGGTTTGGGAACAGGGAAAAAAAGTTCAAGGGTGATTGCGTTGTGCTCAATCTCTCTGACCCTGAGGTACTACCAAACATATTGCCTAACATTTTTCCACCACAGAGACGATCTACTTCCATTGTTCCATTGACTCTTGACTTCTTTTACCCCCGGAAAGGCAGAGGCCCCAATTCAAGCACCTTAAGAACAAAATGGAACGTCGTAACCAAAAGGGGTAGTAAGAACTTTGGTTCCGTTGAGTGGGGTCTAGGATTGGAAAACAGATTTTCTGCTCTTTCCAATCTAGATGCTTGTGATTGACAAATAACTAATTGTATGCTCCAGCTGCAAATATCTTCAGCCACTTGCACAATAGGGGGGCATAATCGAGCTATGGGTTCACCAAATGAGTCATGTAATCCAGATGTTCCAGTAGGATTAACTTATTCAATTGTAAATGACAATGTTAATGTTGATGTAAATTTGAACGGGCTTGATCACAGTTCTGAAGTAAGTGCGGAGTATGCCTCCGGGAACTTTCTATCTTGGAATGTAGCGGGGCTCTGTTCCAAAATGGACTGTGGAGAATGGTTTATATTTGTCAGCAAGTATGACGTTTGCATTTTTCAAGAAACATGGGCCTGTGACCCTTGCTTTGGTGTATCTGAATTATTATGTACCGGCTATTAAAGGTCCCAAAGGGAGACCGATGGGAGGACTCACTATATGGGTCCGTCAGTCCCTGAAGATCTTAGTAAAAAATCTAGAGCTCAATCACAAAGATATCCAGCTCATTAGATTCATGAGGGACTCATCCACCGCCATTGACATTTATAATTTATACACTAGAGGAGGAAATGCTGGTAAATCAGTGGTCCTATCGTCTCTGTATAATTACCTAGATATCCACTCATCTGGGAATAACATCATATTGGCAGGAGACCTAAACCGTACTTTTGAACCCCTTGATACTGGTGAGGCTTTTTTAGGTGCGGAGGAAGACAAGATCTGGGAAATCCTTGCACTTGACCTAACACCAATAACTCGCTGGACCGAGGATATCTTAGGTTTGAATGCTATGTGCCTTGAACATGGGTTAAGGGCTTTGAATGGTCGTACTAAGTCAGACAGAGTATCAGCCATGACTTTTAATAATGGAAGATCTAAGAGTCGTATTGACTATGTTATATGCAGTATGTCCCTATGGTCATCTATTATTGATATGGAGGTTAAGGAAAGGCTCGAGAGGGACCACAATCCTCTTTGTGTTCTCCATAAATGGTGGCTGTCTGATGTTACTGCCCCTAGTGCTTCTGTTGATCCCTTACCCCCGCTGATTGTACCTACAAATGACTTACGCAGGCTGAGGTGGACTAGTGTTAAAACAGATCAGCTGGTTCTGGAAAAAATAAGTATGGCAACTGACAAGGCTATCATGGCCCTTGAGGGCGAAGCTGGGTTCCTTCCTAGCAAAAATACTGTCACCAAGGTCCATGAAGTTCTCTTTAATGAAATCAAAGGCCATTTTCTGAAACCGGCAAATAAAAAGAAGATCTGTGCCCACAGACCAGCACGATGGTACAATCATGAATGTAGGCTGGCAAGAACCTCCTTGGGTGATGCTATCAAAAACAAAAATTTAGAGGCTATTAGATCTGCCAGGAAGCAATATAAACAGTGTATAGCAACAGCGAAAAAAGATTGGGATGAGGCACACTGGAACAATTTAAAAAATGCAAGTGATCGTAAGGACTCCAGGTTATTTTGGCATATAGTCAAATGGGGACATTACAGGATAGAAGAGGCAAGCACTAATAATGTCCCCCAGGATGCTTGGGTTAAGTTTTTTAGCGAACAGTATGCCTCCAGAGATCAGGCAGTGGATAGAAGGTGCCTGCACTTTTTACCAACTGAGGATGACATCTTCACCAAGAACGAAATAGTCACTGCCCTTAAAACTGTTCGAAGTGGGCGGGCCCCTGGTATTGACGGGGTTCCGGCAGACGTTTTTCTGAATGACACTGATAGATGGTGCAAATATATTCATTTGTTGATAAATTTGATTACCAGAGGGGCAGATATTCCAGTAACCTGGCGGGGTGCTGTAATCATCCCTATATACAAGAAAGGAGATCGAGCACAGCCCGGTAAATATCGCCCCATTAGTTTAATAGACACCATCCAGAAAATAGTGGGGCGAGTAATTGTTAACAGGTTGCTCGATTGGGCTGATGAATACAACATTTTATCCCCCTTCCAGGCTGGATTTCGCAGGGCAACCAGTACTGTGGATCAAGTCTTCCGTTTCCAACTGATACAGTGTAAGACCGTGGTGCTAGGCGGAGGTAGCCTGTATGCAGCATTCGTTGACTTGCGGGCTGCCTTCGACCTGGTACCTAGGGCGAAACTGTGGGAAGTGCTTGAGACACTAGGGGTCCCTGGGGATCTGTTGATTTTAATTATGTGACTGCATGAGGGCAACTATGCCAAAATACGATGGGGAGGATATGGGAACGACACTGCCGAATTTCCTGTTGAGCGCGGGGTTCGGCAGGGATGTTCAATGGCCCCTACTTTGTTTACCCTTTTTATTAATGGTATTGTTTCCCGCATGCAATCTCGGGCTGTGGACGCCCCTTCTCTCGCTGGTGAGAAAGTCCCCATTTTAATGTTCGCCGATGACACTTTAATTTTATCAAAAACCCCTAGTGGCTTACAAAAAGCATTGGCAATATTTGACGAGTTCTGTGTTGATCACGGACTTGAGGTGAATGCATCCAAGACAAAACTCATGGCTTTTAACCCACATAGAAATTTTAAATCAAAAATTACCATGAGTGGCCGCATTCTTGAAGTTGTAAAATCCTTCACTTATTTGGGGATTCAGATCTCCAATGACAATAAGTGGCAGCAACACCTTAATACTGCTACATTAAGGCACAAGCAGCTAGCCGGCACTATAATCAAGGAGCATAGGAAGTCACTGACAAAACCTATTAAACCACCCCTGATAATATATGAGGCAAAAGCAATTGGGTCTGCTTTGTATGGTGCGGAGCTATGGGGGTATGAAAACCTCCATGAACTCCAACTATCTGAAAATAAATTTCTGAGGTTGTTGACAGGTACCCCACAGAGCAGTCCATTACTGCCCCTGCGTTACGAGTTAGGTTAAAGAGAAATTACGGAAAAGGCTAAACTACGTCCGATATTATTCTGGCGTAGACTTTGGACTACGCCAGAGCTCTCTCATTACGCGGAAGGGTTCACTGATGTTATTAAAGCTGACCATTATAACAAAATCAGATGGTTTAAAACACTAAAGATTGCACTGTTTAACTTAGGACTACATGCTTTGTGGATTGATCCTGCTGGGGCTTTATTTCCCTCTAAGTCTGTATTAAAAGACATTTTTTGGGAATACGTTGCCAATAGGAGCATGCTCAATACTAACAGCGGAACCATGGCCACTAGCTACCTAGAAGTTAAAATGTACCCCATTTATGAAAAGTATTGGGATTACATAACAAACCCCTTGGACAGGAAATTGCTATTTCAATTGAGGGTAGGCTCGCTCCCCCTTCGTAATTTAACAGCCAAATGGAAATCAGGGGGGGTAGCACTATGTCCAGCCTGTGGGGTAGGAAAAGAAACCCTAGGTCACTTCCTGTTTTGTTGCCCAGTATATTTTGCGCCAAGGCGAGCCTGGTTGGCTCCTATGTGTAGGAATTTAGGTACAAAAAGTAGTATGGTGGCAATGCGTATAGTAAAATCCACTACCGAAGAATGGATCAATATTGCAATTGCAAAGTACCTGGGGTGGGCGTGGGTTTTAAGACAGAGACTGTTGGTAAGTTAAACACTCGCCATCAAGTTGAACAGAGACTGCTAGACAGTTGTCTATTCTCTGTAACTGCTTAGTAAATAGCCAGAGACTGCTAAACTAATGTTTATTCTCTGTAAATCTTTTAGCTGACCAGAGACTGCTAGACTTTTGTCTATTCTCTGTTTATGTTTATGTACTGTGTCATTGGCTTGAACGTTGAACTTTTAATGGAATGATTTTTTGAGGATTTTTATATTGCTATTATGAATTTTACCCCTCTGGTGTTCCTTTTTTTGACAGTAATGATTTTTGCACCTGTATATATGATGTGTCATCGTTTTTAATTCTCTAAATTGTGTGTAGCTTTTAATTGTTAAAATAGTGTAATGTGCTTGTCTGACTGAGTATGTAAATTTAATTGGTTTTTATTATATGTTTGTTTGTTTTGCTTTTATGAGTAATACTCGAATAAAGCACTTTTGAATTGAATACAATTTATCAGTAGACATGAAAATTACTAATAATTTCAACACATTTCTTATCTCTATAAAATTAAATAAACCATAACTTTTTTAGACTCAATTATACATGTTATTGTGCATAGCACAAGCTGCAAGCTAGGCTTCCATGCTTTGCACTGATATACTAGATTTTGTAGAATGCTTACCTAACGCTTGTCATTATTTGCTACTATTAGGTCTCACCACACTGTGAAACCTGTTAAACCTATCAATACAAATAAATAATTAAATTGTTTCAGTGTTCCTTTCCATAAACACCTATGCAAAAATAAAAGTTCACAAACTAAAATCTACGTCTGTTCTGCACTTCATGCACATTTCAAAAACATTTACCTGCTCAGTCCATTTAAATGTGTCGTAAGCGTGTGCAGCTGTGGAAGAACAGCATTTGCTGTGATTTGGTGGACAATTTTAGTGGGATAAGTTCTCTCGGTCCTGAAGTTTTCATTGCTGTATTCCACCTTAATATTCACTCCAGAGTCTCGTGCTACCAAATGAATGTGGCCAAAATATTCAGAACCAAAACATTAACCGTGTAAGTCTATATAGATAAGTGTGGGTTTTCTTTATTTACCTATACATATATGCACTTTGACAACATATCCATGAAGTACATAAATATTGACTTAAGAATGGTAAGTCTATTTTTGCACATATGCACTTAACGCCTCGATGTTTTAGTCCTGGTTATTTTGTCCTCGATAGTTTGAAAGCACAATGTTTCTGCAGTAGATATTTCGATATTCAACCATTCAAAAGAAAATAAGCAATATTATGTTGAAATGCTAAACCGCGTGAGGGTAGTGCACTTAGAGAGCAAACAGTGCTAAATGCTGGTTTACACTACTCGCATAATTCCACAAGATCTCCTGTAATTTTGCTGCAATTTTTTAATAACTATGCTACACCAAATTATGCAAGTTACGCTCATAACTATTTTAGAGGTACATAGTGATTGTACCCCAGAGGACAGGTCTACTAATCACCCTCTGTAAAATTCAGCAGGCATCTCCAATTAGGAGCAATATGGGGCGGTGAGCATGTATGTTTGACTAAGGCCTATAGAAAAGAGTTGAGCAAGGGTAAAATGGTGAATGTGTGGCTGCCATCTCAGCTGGCTTGTCAGTCCAATGCCAATACCTCCTTCTTCTCGTTGTCTGTGGCGAAGCCACTCTTCCCTTTCCATCAAAGTAGCTTCCATGAGACGGAGCCTACAAAATATCTTCCACAACATCAACATGAGGTATGATACACAGGATGCACAGAGGGGGCAAGGACTGTTAAGCTCAGCAACAGAATACCTCTGATGAGGATATGTGTGCTGTGACTGTGTAGTATACATACATACAGTCCAGGAGAAAGAATAGGAATATAGAAATTGGCCATTCACCCCTGAGGGTATCCAGGCCCTGAGGTTTTGCTGATCTCATTCAAAAAGCCATGCCTTGAATCCCTTTCTGAAACTCACAAGTTTAGGAGAAGTTCTCAAGTGGAGGGGTAGGACTTGGCAGCAAGATAGGAGAAGGAACAACCTCTGCTGTAGTTCCGGCAGGTGCGCAGAACGTGCGCAAGGGTGAGGGAGGTGGAGTGCAGTTGTCTGGCGGGTTGGTGGCAGTTCAGGCAGGGGTTAATGTATGCTGGACACTGGTTGTGGAGGGCCTTGTAGGTGTTTGTCAGAATCTTGAACTGGCATCTCTTCTGGACGGGAATCCAGTGGAGGTTCCTGAGGTGGGGGGTGATGTAGGTGCATCTTGGAGGTTGAGGATGAGTCTAGTGCCTGCATTCTGCATGAGTTGGGGTCTCTTGAGGAGTTGGGTGGCGGTTCAAGCGTAGAGTGTGTTTCCATATTCCAGCAGTCTGGGGACGATGCCTTGTGTGACAGTTTTCCCGGTGTTAACGGTGAGACATCTGAAGATTTTCTGGAGTAAGTGGAGGATATGGAAGTAGGTGGAGAAGACTGTGTTAGCCTGGTGCCTCATAGTGAGTTAACTGTTCAGGATGATGCCAAGATTACAGGCATGGTCAGTTGCAGTGGGTGTGGGTACAAGTTCAGGGGGCCATCAGGTGTCGGCCCACAGAGAGGTGTTTTTCCCAAAGATAAGCACCTGTGTTCTTGGTGGCTGAAGGGGTGGGGAACTCTCTGACTATGCTGAAGAGTTCCATGGTGTGGCTGGTACTAGCCCCAATGTGTTCTGTCAAGGCATCTCTTTTTGTGTACTTCATCCTGCATCAATTCTAATTGGTAGTCCAGCAGCTGCTCCAACTGTAATAAAAATATGCTCCAGTTCAGCTTTAGAAATTTAGAGAACTACTCCCAGGGCCGGCTCTAGGGCGGTGTGATTGGTGCCATCGCATCTGCATTGGGCGCTGACTTGATGTGTGGGCTCATGTTTTAAAGCACCTGCTACGCATTCCTGGCCTCAAGCAATTTTCAGGCATCAATAAAAATGTCAAGATAACTCCGGTGATTAATGTTCTTCCTGGAGAGAGACTGGAGTTGTGTCTAGTGGAAGTTTTGACTCATCAGTAAGGTAGCCAGAGGGTTAATATGCCTGCGGCAAAGAACGTGCGCCATGCGGATCATAAAGTGCATATAATGTAAGTAGGTATGTGGGTTACTGCTTTTTTCAGAGTTTATAAGATAAAATCCTAATATAGAACAGTGAGCTATTAACTGTCATCAAAGAACTGCATACAAAATGAAAGGTATATATATTAGCACCGTGATTTTTGCCCAATCTTTCATTTTCTCAATCTTGCAAAAAGGGTTTATTTTGATAGAAATCAATTCTTTTATTAAAGAGAACCACACTAACAATGGTGTTAAAGTTTTAATTCTGAATGTGTGCTTTTCCAGACCAAGCACTCTCAAACTATACTGCCTACCAGTATGGATGACATGTGACTCCTACACCTTGTAGTCCTCTGTCTTATGTAACATTTCCTATGCACTGCTTTACAAACATATGATTGCCTCTGTGCAATGTGTATGTGATGTAAAGTGCTCTGACACCTTACACTGGTAAGAGTGGAGCTATAAAACTAAATTAATCTGAGAGACAGTGGTTATGGAGACTTGAGGGGCACTGTTAAATGGTGGTAGAGAGGGAATCGGTGGCAGAGGTGCTCACTGGGGGGTGCCAACAAAATAGGTCGCACAGGGACCCACCAGTGCAAAAGCTGGCCCAGACTACACCAATATGGCCCTGTGTGCACTGTTACTGTTTTATACACTGCATGCTGCCTATCCCATCAACAATGGGGCCGTGCTTGGAGATCTGCGTTAGGCCATGTTGCCATCTCCTCAATTTCCAACTAGAGGCTTTCCCCTAGAGACCTCCGCCCACCACAAGAAAAGGAGAGGAACAGTTTTTATAGACCTTCAGAGACTACTCACCAGAGGTACTGGAGAGTGACAGTAAGAGAGACAAAGTACAGGGGAGCTATTCAGGGAGTTGGGTTTCTGTCTGACATCCATGCTATTCTGTCCTACAGAGTGGCCCATTTCCTAAAATAGGAGTCCCTGTCATCATACCCAGTGCACCCAGAGTTTGCTTGGCATGAGTCTTGTGCTAAAGGGGCATATTAGTGCCATGCTAGTGTTTCCTCCTGAATAGAGGTCCAGTAACCATTCAAACCCTATGTACAGACTCTGAGCTCCTCTGTAGAGACTGTGAAATTAATTTTGTGAACATTCACATCCCTTAGTTGGAATTACAAATGGCTGTTTTCAGTTGAAGCCAGTTCAGTCATCTTCCATCATCAAAGCAAAATGTTCCCTTACTAGGGACCATTAGCCCTATTTGGCCAGCCCTTTGGGACTGGATTTGCAGATCCCCAAAATCTACAGAGTCCAGCCCTCAAACAGGGAGATACCTATAGTGCACAAGAAACAGGATCCAGCTATATTGTTTTTTAAAACATAACCATTATTTTCCAAAGCTGTATCTGTTTTACGGCTGTAGAACCCAAACATGTAATTGCAGGAATGTCATCATGTCATATTATTTATATCAACAGTAGACATCTGGGGGATCAGTTATTGGTGAGTAGATCTGCTGTTGGTGGTGTAGCTTATGTCTACAATTAAACATTGTTCCTGACTTATACTTAAAGTGCCTTATTTGTCAGGAGGCAGCGCATCCAACTCGTAGTGGTGAGGATCATGTGTGCAGAAGACAAGCCACACATCAGTACCCCTGACTTTGTATGACCAGTGTTTAAAATAAGACACAACACCTACCGAAGCCCAAACACTGTTAGTGTAAAATATCAAAGACATCTGTCATATCAACTGACCAGGGCTCTAGGTCGAACATGGCCAGTTGGAGTAGTGCGCCAAAAACATGCGAATTGTGATGTATTATGCGTACATTCTTGCCTGTTGCAAGTCAATGTGTGAGGGCCATGTGACAACAATTAACTGATTTCCACAGAAACGTATTTAAGATGCAAGTGTCTGGAACTTTCCTCCAAGGAGGCACTGAACAGCCTTGAATGGAAGAAAGCATTCCTAGCCCTAAACACGAAGGGGCTGATTTACAAGCCCCTTGCACCTCTTTTGCGCCGCCGTTGTGTCACTTTTGTGATGCAGCAGCGGCGCAAAAGATGCGACATGGTGCGGGCTATTTACAACGTGACGCATCTGGGTGATACGTCACGTTGTAAAGCCCTGCGCCTTAAGGAGGCGTTCTGGTGCAGGGGGGGGGGGGGGGGGCGTTCCCGCGCAGGAACGCCTCCTAAAAGTGGCTGAGTGAAATCTACAAGATTTCACTCAGTCAGTTTTAGGCCAATACTACGTCAAAACCCTGCGCCTGCTTGACGCAGCATTAGTAGAATGGGCCCCCCAGAGCATTGCTGGAGCTGTGTTGCGCATGCGACGCAAGTCCAGCAATGCGATACCTGCGTGATGCATCTTTGCCGTTTTTGCCCCATGGTGCGCCGCATTGTAAATTAGGCGCATCATGGGTGGCGGAGGCATGGCGCACAATTACTGGCGCATCCCTGCTATTTTGCAGGGATGCACCAGTAATTGTAAATATGCCCCGAACTCTTCTCACAAAATCCCGCTTCCTTTGCCAGATTTGAAAACGAGGTTACGCTTTCTAAGATGTGCAATGTTCAACACTAAGTATCATGGCTCACTGGGTCTACCATGACCTAGAAATGCTATCAGCATCAATAATGTGCAAAGCTTTAAATCAGGACAAACAATTTTTTCCTAACTGGCATACAATGAATACATGCATTTCAGTGTATTTATATTTTCACGCATTCCTCTTCATGAATATATTGAATATATTATAGCAAAAAAAATGTTTTCACAGCCTTCTTCTTTTTTCGAGGAGGAAAAACGTCAATCTACGAATACTAAATAGAACACAATCTCACCATTCCTCTTTTTCAATTCATCACAACCCCCTCCTTCATCATCCTGAGAGATAACAAGCATAAATGTGTTGGCTGTGCCTTTATTTTTGCATGAGCATTGAATGGTGCACAATACTAATTTAATAGTAACATAGACAGTGATCACAGTAAAATGAATACCAATGATTGATTCAAAAACCTTCATTCCCAAGGGCTGAAAACCCCCTCCGCCAGCCATGCCCATATGCCGCTAAGACTCAAGGCAGGGCCTGTTTGCTATTCGGCTAGTTTCTTCAATGTGATCTATCAGTTCATGTATGCCCTTGGGATGGACAAGTCCCCTGCGTGGACTTGAACCCCTGCCCTGACTGCCCCTGCAACAAACAAAATGTATATCCTTGGGTTTAAAAAACAACAACTTTTTATTAACAATTGTTTTGTTCGTATACATAGAGAGTCGATCGTGTTCTGCTCACCTAACTCACAGATTAAAATACCATGTTTGAGCACATTTCAAATATGTATGCAGCAATAAACATAGGGGCAGATTTATGTTAACTGGCGCATCCCCAGGGATGCGCCAGTTAACATGCGCCACAGTGCGCCACAGCTCCGCCAGCCATGGTGCGCCGCATTTATAATGCGGCGCACCATGGTGCAAAAACGGCACAGATGCGTGACGCATCTGTGCCGGAAATGTGTCGCATTGCTGGAGTTGCGTCGCAAGCACGACGCAGCTCCAGCAAGGCTCGGGGGTGCCCCATTTCAACAATGCTGCGTCAAGACCTACGCCTGCTTCAAGCAGGCGCAGGCTTTTGACGCAGCATTGGCTTAAAAGTGACTGAGTGAAATCTCATCGATTTCACTCAGCCACTTTTGCGAGGCGCACCTGTCCCGGAACGCCCACCCTGCGCCGGAACGCCCACAAGCGGCGCAGGGCTTTACAACGTGACGCATCTTCCTAGATGCGTCACGTTGTAAATCGTTCGTAGGGATGCTCCACGTTTACGCCGCCTTGCGTGACGCAACAGCGGCGTAAACGTGGCGCAAGGGCCTCATAAATCTGCCCCATAGAGGCGTGCAGGACAGCGAGAAATAGCGGTGCGCAGAACAATGCAGCAAATGAACAAAAGCATCGAAGTGCTGCTGGAATCAAAAAGTGGAACATGTCTCAACTACGAAGAGTAGAACTAGCTCACACCCACTTATGCATTAGGAAAGCCAAAGCGTGTTAAGGCACGAAATGTATGTTACCTCTAGGGGCCTCTGCCTTCAGGGATCAGCGTGACTGGTGAAGTCTAGAATCACATGTGGGCATCAGATGCTGTCGCTTCATGGGGGAAGATTATCATCTTTCAGGGAAGATCGTAGCTCATTGGGCCCAGAGATAGGGCAGGCTCCTGATATCCTGCTGGTGTACCTGTGGTGACCACTCTACAAAAGCGAGTGTTGCCAAGGTCAGAGAAATTACGTTTGTCTTCAAAGTGCATCGAGCAAATGGCAAAGCTGCCTCAGGTGCCAACTTCGCTCATCGATACCCCCCACCCACTGCCCCAATCAACATTTGTTTACTTGTGTGCATTCCACAGCATAAAGGATGCAACACATCTCCCGCCTTCAAAAACAATATCAAGATGTTGTTGTTATGAGTTATGTTATGTTAAAAGCACTTGTTAAGCACACATACACCAAACGGTTTTCATGGCACTGTAATCAAAAAGAGGAGGCTGCATCAGCAAGGGAGCTAACTAGTCATACGCCTGGGAGAACAGCCAGATCTTGAGCTGTGTCCTAAACTGTGCATAGGAATTCACAAACCTCAGCTCTATAGGAAGCGAGTTCCAAAATTGCGGGCCAAAATCGCAAATCTTAATCCCCCTACTTCTTGCGTTTGAACGGTGGAATAGGCAGCAAATTCAAGTGGGAAGAGCACATGTCCAGAGAAGGAGTATACCACTGGATCCTGAAAGAGATCAATGCTGAACTATTTCCAAAGTGCGCTTTAAAGATTGTGCATCCCAGCTTGAGAGCACACCGTTTAGCCACCGGAAGCCAATGTAGACTCTTCATAAGCGGTCTAACGTGGGACCGTTTGGGCTGACGAAAAATCAGTCTGGCTGCTTGGTTTTGAACCAGTTGTAGGCGATGTAACTGATATGCTGGAATACCAACATAAAAGGAATTGGCATAATCAACACAGGAGATTACCAAAGCTAGAATGACCAGGGTCAGAGCTTCAGTGGTCAAGAATTTACTGGTCTTCTGGATTCTTCGCAGTTGAAAAAAAGATGCGGAGACCACTGAGCCAATCTGTGCTTTCATAGACAGATCGTTACTTATTACAATGCCCAGGCTCTTAGTAGAGCCTGCTGGGGATGGGGGATTTTCCAGCAGTGGAAGCCAAAAGTTGGAGTTCCATGGGTTGGATGACACACCCGTAAGGATTAATGCAGTTTATCAGATTTCAATTTTAGTTGGTTACTATTCATCCAATCGCTGATGAAATTCATGGTGGATTGAAAATTAGACACAGCAGCTGCAGATGAGTTGATATCAAAGACTAACTGACGGTTGTCTGTGTAGTTGAAGGTTTCAATCTTTCTTTCTGTCAAGGAGAAAATCAAGGGTAGTATGTGCATGTTAAATAAGAGGGGTGAAAGGGAGGAACCCTGAGGTACCCCACAGGTCAATTTCATGTTTTTGGAGAGGTTGCCAAGACGGACCGCTTGAGATTGATTACTGAGAAAAGAAATTAGCAACTTCAACACCAGACCCTGGATCCTGGCATTATTGACAAGGTCGATCAGGAGATTGTGATCGACCGTGTCAAATGCAGCTGACAGGTCAAGGATTACCAGGGCCTGGGAAATATCTTTGTCAGCCTCCCTTCTGAGCTCGTCCATAACTGTAAGGATAACGGACTCTGTCAAGTAGACGGGTCTGAAATCTTCCTGATGGGAGTCAAGAAAGTGAGAATGTTCAGAAGGAACTGAGACAGTTTGCTACATGAGCTTCTAAGATTTTTCCCATATAGGGAAGCAAGGAGATGGGACGATAGTTTTGTTGAGAACCAGAGGGTCTGAGCTAGGTTTTTTCGGATCGGGATGATTTCCACACTTTTAAATGAATTAGAGACTATACCCAATTTAAGGGAATTGTTCAGGAGTGAAAGAGATGGGTCCGGGCAAGTGAGAAAGGCTTCCTGTAGAATGTGAAGGGAACAGCTGTCAGTAGGGGAACCAGAACTAACCATTTTAAGCAGATCAAAGAATACCTCCCTTGAAATTTGAGGAATTCGATCAAGTACACATGGGTGTTTACATCTGAGCGGCGAGACCGTAGAAGAAGTATGAGTAGGGATGCCAGCCTTAATAGTGGCAATTTTCTCGATAAAGTAGGAGTTGAGAGATTCACATAAGAATTGCGACGGGACAGGTTTCACCATGACTCTATCTGGTTTAGCAAGCTTGTCTACTATAGAGAAAATATCTTTGGGCTTATTTGCTGAGTTTAACATTTTCATAGAGAAGTAATCCGCCTTAGTTTGAAGAATGGTATTTTGATATTCTTTAAGCTGAGTTAAGAATATAACCTTTTTATCTGGAGAGTAGTGGCATCTGCAATTATGTTCTGCTTGCCTTAAGGCGAGTTTCTTTGAATTTAAGTAGTCAGAGAACCACCGTAGAGCGAAATAGGATTTTATGATTTTGGTTTTCCTGGTGTGAGCAATACTATCACTGGTCACTTCAAGCCATGACCCTGGTCGAGGACCAGGGTCAGCGGACTGATAATTCTCGCCTCGGTGCCCACTTTGGGCAGTGATCACACTCGGTAACTCTGGGCATTAAGCTTGCCTCATCTCTACAACGGCCCCCCACAGACGCCGGGGATGCCTGGCTTCACCTTGGAGGTACCCAGCATGGGACCATCTCACAGGGAAAGCCAGGACGGGTTCCCCAGCGGTCATTCGCGCCAGGATACTCCGGTAGTAATTGAGCGCGCTATAAAACACCTTACATTTACATTTACATTTACATTTAATACTTGCTGCCTGATTGTGAAATGACTCCTGAGCATTGGGGCCATGGTGGTTAGCAATGAGCAACATTCTGCAATATTTGCATGCCTCCAGTTTCTCATAGAATGATTTCCTATTTGTGGGGGTTTGGTAGAGAAAACACTGTTAACACCCAATAAATAGACAATTCCTACAAAAAAACTGGAACTCAAAACTATAACATATTATTTACAGCACAGTACAGAAAACAAAGCATGTGGGTGCAAAACAAAATAAAATGCACATCAGTGCAACATAAAATCCTTGACCCACCCGGGCATGGATCTTCCATGACTCAGATCATGAGTAGCCTTGAAAAAATTTTTCTAAATCCCATCACACATTCCCATCACACAGTAACACCATATATGGGGTTCACTTGTCGCATTCTTTCAGGGCACACTGTCTCTCAGGTTCGTTGATGACCACTCGTTGCCAAATCCAGTGAACCTCTACAAATGAGACAGTTGGTAAGGCCAGTGAAATTAGGTTTATATTCCAACTGCATTGGGAGAAAAGGGCAAGGCGGCTTTGACTCCAACTTCCCTCATCGAATCCCCTCATCAACATTCTTTTTCATGAATGCATTCCACAGCATACAGAATGCAACAGTAAGGCGGTGCTCTCAGCCTGAGCCCAGGCCTCCATTGAGTGTTTGCAGCAAGTGTAGGGGGGGAGGGGGATGCATGACTTCCATTGGTGTGCATGACTTCCATCAGGGGGTGCATGACTTCCATCTGCGGGTGATCCACCGTTTAGCTAGTAAAAGAGCCATATCCAGGAAGTGCACAGTCACTCTATTCTTTTTGATGGAGTGAAACATACCTAGTAGGCGCACCTCCCATTTATGCAGCAAGGGGTTCCCTTTACAGCAGACCAGGATATTTGCGATACTCAGCCAATACTTGGAGAGAGTGGGGCATGACCTGAACATGTGTAGAAAATCATCATCTATCAAGAGGCAGCAGGGGCAGGCACGTACAGTGAAAGTCGAGGTTGATTTTGTCTGGAGTGAGGTATGCCCTGTATGTTATGCAGTATTGAATTAACTTGAAGCGTGCTTTGCAAGACACCAAAGCTGAGTATTCCAGAATGTTCTGCCATTCATTGTCCAAACATAAGTGGCCCAGCTCATGGTCCTAACGGCATTGTAATGGAGTGGGAGGAACAGCAGCGTGTGCACGTAAGGACTAGCAAACAATGACATTCCGTCCTGTGACCTATAGATATTGCATCATTAGGTATGTTGTGAGTATTGGCCCCAGTGTTCCTCCTAAATCTGGATGAGGGAGTTGTACAATTGAAATTGGCCCTGGTGGAGCCCAGCGTAGGTAATGGGATCCTCCAATGGGAGAGAACACCTTCTTGGTAAAGATCCCCCAGACTATGGATTGTCGCTGTGTGCCAAGAGACCATCGCCGCTAGGGAAGTAATCAACCCTCCATGGGGTGAAACCCCAAGTGCTGGAGTATATAGCATCGCTGAGCAGGTAAGGTAGAGGCTCCTCCGATAAAAATGATATGCCACCTGTTGAGACAGGAGCGGGATGGCAGTGTTT
Source organism: Lissotriton vulgaris (assembly GCF_964263255.1). Lineage (NCBI taxonomy): Eukaryota > Metazoa > Chordata > Amphibia > Caudata > Salamandridae > Lissotriton > Lissotriton vulgaris. Next base: position 1,298,337,730 of record NC_141693.1, read on the forward strand.
TAGCAAAGGGGTGAAAGAGGAGTAGCAGGCGTTTTATCTCCCACTGGGGAAGGAGCATACCGTGTCTTTCAGCTGGCAGCCTAATAAATATCTGGCCACCCACTGTAGTTGCAATTCCAGATAGTAGTGTTCAAAGTTTGGGATGCCGAAGCCAACCTGATTCGACGGGAGGTATAGCTTGGTGAATGCAACCCTATGCTGTGTAGCATGCCAGGTAAAATCTCTTGTCTGCTGTTCGAGCCAGCGAAATAAATATCCGGATCTTTGGTACTGATTTGCTGTCATGGATGAACATGGATTCTGTTAGTGGTAAAGGACTACTGTTATTGCCCAGAGTTAAGTAGCACAAGCACAGTAATGGCAGCATGACATGTTTGTAATAGTGATCAGTAGAGTTAACAGGCCTTTTTATCTGGGTCACTGGAGTGAGTCTTAAGGCACACTCATGTAAAGTTCCACAGTACCTAAATTGCCCTTGGCCTACATCATGTGAGTATGCAGAGCTGTGTAGCACATGTGTGGTTACTTTTGTGTGCTGAAAAAGTTGGAGTCTGTGTATGGAACACTGAATGGAGGTCTGTGGGTTCCATATTGGAAGTCCAGGGCCTGTAGAATGGTGTGAGGGGTGGAGGAATCATCCATGACATATTTGTGAATTGCTTGTATTCCTGAGAGCTGGGTGGGACACACACACTGGAGGAATGGAGAGCTGGACTCTCTTGAGCACTTCAAAAGGGTTCATTGATTGTAAAAATGTCACTGGTCCATAGGGCACGTCTCAGAAAGGAGATGGCAGTAATAAGTGAATCATAAACAGGAGGGCTGGGGCCTTTGTAACCTTTTGGTATATATCAGTGAGGCTAACCTCCAGGTGTGTTCTTTTAGTCAATTCCATTGTCTGTGTTGTGGGGCCATCAAGTTTGGAGTTATTCTGCTGTGCCACTCTGCTTCCTGGACCAAGGGCAGGACAGAGTAGTGAGCTCTTCAAAGTGGGTACTCCTATAACATGAACTTCAAAGACTAAGAGTCACATGCATCAAGCATTTTACCAATCGCAAATGGGCCGATTCGCATAATCGGCCCGTTTGCGACTGGTAAAATGCTATTTCCGATGAATCAAGCCCAAAGGCATTCACAATTAAGGAAATCACAATTTTTTGCAATTTCCTTAATTGCGACTGCAGTTAAGGAATCGCAAATTGCGATTTCCTAAATGCGATGCATCATGCATTTGCAAATTGCGTTTTCACAATTTGGAGTTGTAATATACCATCAACTTCAAGTTGATGATAATTTGCAATTTCCTAGAAAAATGCATAAAATCGTACTTTCTAAGTGCATGTGACGCACACATTTGCCCTTGGGGCATATGTGTGCATTACATGTGCACACATGCCATTTTAGGGGGTGCAGCAGGGTGGCCTTTTGGCCCCCTAGCACCCTTGGAATTGCATTTGCAATTTGCGAGTACCTATTTGGTGCTCGCAAATTGTGAATGAGTTCCCATTCATTCCTATGGGCCTTTATGCCCATAGGAATAAATGGAAAGGCATAGCGAGTCGCAATTTGCGAGTCGCTATTAAGAAATGTGTAGGAATTGGTAAAATGTTCACGATTCCTACATTCATAAGGAATTGCAATTCCTAAATAGCGATTCCCTAAATATCGCTATTTAGGAATCGCAATTCCATTCTTTGATGCATGTGGCCCTTTGACACTTAATCACATTTGTGTCTGGATATGGATTATAAATGGAGGAGCTTAAACCTCCCAAAATTGTCAAATTGGACTTGTGCCTCAGCCTTGAGAAGCTCAACATGACTTCTGTCTATTGTTACCAGCACTGGGGACTAAGGAGTGTTAGTCTCCCTACTGGGTGAAGCGTTATCACCCAAGACAATTAAGGCCACTCACCCTGGAACCTGGAGCACCAGCATCTGCCTGCCTGCCAAGACCAGAGGACCCGTGAGGAGCAGGAGTGTGCCCGGAGGGAGTGATGCCCAGTGGTGATTCTGTTGAGGGTATCCCTGAAGCAGAGTGTGAGATTTGGGTTCGCGTTTAGGACCTTTGCACCGATCGGACTGCCTGCCCAAATGCTACTGTTTGCAATCCCAGTACGCCAGGTGGTGCGCTGTCAAGCTGTGTATGCTATTAGCAACCCCCTATGTACCAGGAGGGGGTCGTGGTGAAGTGAGAGGGCTGTTACCCTGGAGCAGAGTGTAACCATGCTGAAGCATTGCAGGCTGTGAACCGTGGACTCAATCACCCGAACTCAAAAGCACCCATGACCTGTCGGAATCAGGGAGACTTACCACATGATCAGAGGAGCATTGTGAATGCATGCTGCCTCGTCCACAGCATCCAGACTTCTGCTGATACTTACACTAAGCCGAGGTGGTCCAACCGCAGATCCAGTGACTGATTGATTGCTGGACCACCGGGCTTCGAGGGGATCTTGTTCTGACTAGAAGCGCTACAGCGCTGAGACATTTGACTCCTAAGAAGTTATTGTGGAACTTCTAAGACTTGTACTTGCTAGCAGGGGCGAATTGCAATGTTGCCTCACACGGAAGCGGAATAACCACAGAGAAGTGGGACTTAGGGATCTACCGACAACATTAGAGTGCTTACTTTATGAAGAATGTGTGTAATATTTGTGTGTGTGTATTTCACTTTGTGTTCATATGTATACATTATTTGTTTCATAAAAGCAAGTCTCTGGGAGGACATTAATTTGTGGGGGTTGCTGAGCATGTGCTTGAGTTGTGAGTCTGTGTACTTTGCACTGCTCGACCCACACTATCACTGAGAGTCAAGTGCTTATGGTGCGGTACTTTGCCCAATTACTCCGAGTCCATAGTAGGTCAGGCCCCAGGACATCAGGAGTAAAAGGCCTAAACCCCCCATGTTTGGTTCCAGTAGCGCCTGCTTACTCTGCAGCCATGCCCAGTAGCCGCTTAGACTCAAGTTGGGGCTCATTTAAATTTTATGCAGTTTCTCCACACTTTCTTTAAAAGAGATATCTTTTCATGTATGCTAAAAGAGGTATTGGAGATATGGATGGAACACCCTGCCCCTATAATGGTACACGCCTCTCCTTCGGCCACCAGAAGAAAATCTAGAACCCCTGTATTCTGAACTAACATATTTTCATGTGCAATCGACTGCTCTGTTAGTAATCCCAAAGCTATTATTGTGAACTCAGTATCCTAAGATTTCAGAATTTAGCCTTATCTCGTCTAGAGCCACGACCATATCATACATAGTGATTAGGGCAGAAAAGAATACAGAAGTGGTTGAACAGCTCTTGACTCCTTCATTTGAAAGGGTGATAAGCAAAGTGTCTTGCATAAAGAACAATCTACCCCAGGTAATACGTTCCAGTCAAGTCCTGTCCAAAGGCAACCAAAGATAAGCCAGCAACCCACAAGATAAGCCAGCAACCCGCAAATGAAATATGCCCACTTTAGGATATCACTGAAGAAGTAGTCCATGAGGAAGATGATACTCAACTAGGGACTTATCACATGGAATGTTTTCTATGCTTAGATCACATTTACTATAGGAAAGAGGAACGCTGGATGCATTTGCTCCTCTGTGATCACAAATTAATCCGATCACTCATTGCAAGGTAAAGGTGATGTTTGGCATTTTGTGATTAAATGGGTTGCTAAACACGTCAAGTCCTGGGAAAGGAGATGGGGAGATTCAAGCACATTCAAGCAGTCTGTGTCCCAGATGATAAAGATGCATGTGTAATTAAGACTGCTCAGTAACCCGAATCAAAGAGATACTATCTCCTACATCAACAAGTATGTGCATAAGAAGAAGAAGAGTTGATTGTCTACCCATATTTTTCAGACTGCAGCATGTAGAAGTTATTCTTGTAGGTTAGCAGCGATTTTGTAGCACAGTTTTATCTAGGAATAACTCCCCATTCCAGTGCAAGAATGTATCCCACCACTAGACAAGTACTCAAAGCAGCAGGGAATACAGCAGGCCAGACCCACAATGGGACCTGATGCCAGGGGAGAGAATGTGCTTACGTGGGAAGGAGACAGAAACGAGGAGAGGCTGTTGGGACACCATCTTAAGAAAAAGAAAATGACATTTTAACTTATATAGCACACTACTACCCAAAGGTACCATATGCTGTGGCTTATCAGAGGTTGAGGAAACTGTAGCCTAGGGGGTGCCTACAGATGCTTCTGGGACCGTCCTAGCCCTGGGCTCAATTGCAGAAGCCCGATTGCCCCTAGGTGGACCAATTTGCTGGAAGTGGAAGGAATGCCTCCTCATTGCCAGTCCTCTGTACTTAACAGCAGTGCTTGTGAAGCTGTAGAGTTTTCTTCCTTTGATGCACTTGAAAGTCCACCAGATCACCAAGCTGGGGGAATGGCAGGCTTCTGTCAGGCACTCAGGTAAGCTACCCCGCACATGAAAACAGAAATTGTAAAGCCACTGTAGGAGCTTTCAGCAATACCGCATCATTCAAATGTAGGCCTAGCTTTGCTGGCAAAATAGAAAGGGGGTGAGGGAAGCTTCATGATTCAGCCCATAATTATTTCTAAGAGCTCAGTTTAGTTTTTGCGGAAGGGATCACTCTCAAGGACAATAGGCTAGAGGTAGGGTGTCTGGCCACTTCAACTAAAATTCTGCACATTTCTTAGCAATCTTGGTTTGGTAGGTCCAATTACTCATTTCTACTTTACCCACTGATTTGAGGTGATAGACACAATGAAAATGCTGATCTATTTCCAGGGTTTTCTAGAGTGCCTGTACTGCCATGAACACGAAGAGCCCGATTCACAAAGGGAAAGTCAATCTTTACGACTTCAGGTATTCACAAAGGGCATTTACAAGTATTAAATGCCCTTTTTGAATACCGAAAGTCGTAAAGTTAGACTTTCATCACACTGTATCTTTGTGAATCGGGCCCGTTGTGTGCCCCCTGAATACTGCTGATCCGGCTTAATATTCCAAACCTAGGAATTAAGCCTTCGAGTAGTTGTTTATCGTTAGTGAAGGCATCCGTGCAGGCACCCTGTGACACCCAGACGGAGAAAATACAAACCACAATTAACAAATAGGAGAAATTTGCACATTTATATATGAGTTTGAAATCAACATGGCTGCGCACAAAGGGAATCAAGGGGGAGGGTGAGCAGTAGAGGTGGCCTTAGTCCATTTTCCAGAATTAAATGACAGGCAGGCGACACAGATCTGGCAATAACTCGAGCCTATGGAGGAAGAGAAAGGTGCATTCCAGTAAGTGCAGTGGGACGGATCATGCCGCCCCTACCAACATGGGCTGCTCCAGGATGCAAACCTGCCACGTTCCCCAAAGCCTCTTCCCTATGCTCAGGTCAAAGTCTGATTATAACAAGCATTTACAATGCAATGGTCTCGGCATTGATAAAGTTAGAGCTATTGGCATTGCTCATGACATTATTTTTATTTATGTTTTTGTTTTTAAAACATAAATAAATGGCATTGTCATTTACAATGCCAATAGCTTAATCGCTCGCAAATGTGAGACCTATTGCATTTGCACCCACACACAGAGCCACACACACAAAGCCACCCACACGCAAATACAGAGCCACCCTCACAGAACCACCCACACAGAGCCACCCACACAGAGTCATTCACATAGAGCCACCAACACACACAGAGAGCCACCTACACACTCACAGAGCCACCCTCACACAGACAGAGCCACAAACACAGAGCCACATACACACAGAGTCACACACACACACAGACAGAGCCACAGACACAGAGCCACACACACACAGAGCCACACACACATACACACAGAGCCATACTCACAGAGCCACACACACAGCCACACACACACACACACAGAGCCACACACACAGACAGAGCCACACACACAGACAGAGCCACTCACACAGACAGAGCCACACACACAGACAGACAGAGCCACACACAGACAGACAGAGCCACACACACACAGACAGACAAAGCCACACACACAGACAGAGCCACACACACAGACAGACAGAGCCACACACACAGACAGAGCCACACACAGACAGACAGAGCCACACACACAGACAGACAGAGCCACACAGACAGACAGACAGAGCCACACACACACACACCCAGAGCCACACACACACACACACAGCCCAACACACACAGAGCCCAACACACACAGATCCCAACACACACAGAGCCCAACACACACACAGAGCCCAACACACACACACACAGTCAATGGGAAGAGGAGAGAAAGAACATGAAAAAACACACCCCGAATCCCAAAAAGACGGGGCTTAAACGGACAGACGCCCGTCTTCTCCAATGGCTGGCCTCCAGTTTGGAAGCCAGCCAATGGAGAAGAGGGGTGGGTTCAAGCCCCACTACTGAAAAACATAAAATCTCGTCAGGGAGACTGCGCAAGCGCAGCCTACGCAGGCCGAGACCAAAAAAGTAAGAATTGGTCCCCAAAAAAGACTGGCTATGCACTCTATCTTGAACCACTGGCACAAATCAAGCACTGCATCCTCCATCGAGATCTATACATGCACATCACCGTATGCATACATCGCAAAAGCTGCTCTATTGCCAAGCACGGAAACAATGAGGGTTTTGGCTATAGCGCAGTAAGGCTGCGCCAATTCAAGAGTCAACAAACAAGGTGCCAGTACTGCGCATTGGATTCAAGCTAACAAACAATTGAGATGAAAATCCTCAATTATAAAGACCACTCTTTCAGTCTAACTTATCAAATGTATTTCATTTATTTTGATTTTTCTTTTTTCATATTTTTTCTATTTGATTATACATTTTTTACAAAGATTGTTTTCTGGAGGAGGGGTGAAGGGGTTTTTTCAAAAAACTAGTAACATACAGGTGACTCCGACTGGGTCAAGTGGCTTTTGACAATTATAACAAAATATAATCAAATTTTTGCTCAGAATACCTCAAATAAATGGAAACACACTGTTATATATTCTCAAACGAAATAGACCATCAAAAAGTTTAAATTTCGTAGGCGTTCCAACAGAGGATTGAGACGCCCGTGGAGGACACTTGGAAAATAGCGAAGAAATTAATCAACGCGATTGGAAGATCTGTTCGTCACTCATAATTAACCAAAGGAGTTCTGGAAAATGTCTCTACCTCATATCATCTATCAATCCCCACCATAACCTCAAGAGACTGACCACCACTCAGAGAAGTTCAGACTTAGCCCACACGGTCCTGATGAGAATCCCACCATCAAAGGGGATTCGAAACGCGTAGACCTCCTTTTGCTGAATATAGACCAATCATCACACTATTGTATTTAAAAATTTAAACTTTTTGATGGTCTATTTCGTTTGAGAATATATAACAGTGTGTTTCCATTTATTTGAGGTATCTGCACCCGCTTTCAAAAAATTGCAGGGCATATACATATTTCTTACAGTGCTCTTATCTTTCCCGTTTTCCTTACCACCTAATGAAATGTGATGTCTTGTCTTGTGTATGTCTATAAAGTGCACTTTTTGTTGTCCATTCAATGTTGTGTGTCCCTTCACTAATGTTCTGAGCAAAAATGTGATTATATTTTGTTATAATTGTCAAAAGCCCCTTGACCCAGTCGGAGTCACCTGTATGTTACTAGTTTTTTTGAAAAAACCCCTTCACCCCTCCTCCAGAAAACAATCTTTGTAAAAAAATGTATAATCAAATAGAAAAAATATGAAAAAAGAAAAATCAAAATAAATGAAATACATTTGATAAGTTAGACTGAAAGAGTGGTCTTTATAATTGAGGATTTTCATCTCAATTGTTTGTTAGCTTGAATCCAATGCGCAGTACTGGCACCTTGTTTGTTGACTATTGCCAAGCACTGCATGGACATTTATGTCATTTAGTTCAAAGATACACACTTTAAATTAGTTGCCTCTGTGTACCGTTGAATAGGGTATAGGTAAAACAGTACACATCTAAATAATTTACTGTGGCAATAGAAATAAAAAACTGATAGTGTAACAATTAATATTAGCATTTTTAAAAAAAATCAAAAATGCTTTCAGTTTTTTAGGTTTCGCCTGGGCGTAGCACTGCGCAGCAGTGTCGCGCAGGTGAAATCTTTTGATCTACAGTATGGGGCTTTGTCCTGCCTCTCTCTTCCATTGGCTAGCTCCATAAATGGAGGCGAGCCATTGGAAGAGATGGTTGTCAATCACTCTTTCCCCCGTCACGACGCGATTCGTGGGCGTTTCTGGGTCTTTTTTTAAGTCCCGCCCTCTCCTCTTCCCATTGGCTGGAATTTTACCTTCCAGCCAATGGGAAGGGGAGAGCACGAAAAACACGCCCCCGAAACCCCAAATGACCTTGCGTTTCCCCGAGGCATTCCTGCTTCGCCTCGGAGAAACGAGGTGGTGGGAGACGACAGTAGCGTAACATGTACGGCCCAAGAGAGGCTGTCATTGCCCGGTACGTGGCTAACTGACCGCAATACCACCAACCGAACCAGACGCGCTCAAAACTGAACAGTACCCGCCAATTAAAGGAGGACGGCTCGGACTAAAGCACTGGTTAAGCATTGGGGAGAATGCACGGGCGGTCCGTGTAAGTGGCAGACAAGTGGTTTCCCTAGTATCTTCAAATCGTCCAGAACCAGGCCTGATCCATGGAACACCTAGATGGCAATCAGCTAAACCTTTGCTTATGAATTTGCATTGGCTCCCGGTTGAGCGAAGGGCTGCCTTCAAGGTAGCTTGTCTTACCTTCAAGGCACTTCATTGCCCTTCCCCTGCTTTCCTGAAATCTTCCATCCACCCTTACTGTCCTACACGTAATCTTCGATCCGCCCACCTTGACTTGTTGATCACCCCCAGGAGCAAAACTAAGAGATTCGGCGGACGCCGGTTCTCCCAGCTGGCCCCTGGGCTCTGGAACCTCCTCCCTCTCTCTATCAAATCCTGCTCCTCTTTTCTCAATTTTAGGAAAATGCTAAAAACTTACCTTTTCCCTACCCCCACGTAGATTCTGTTACCTCTACCTTCCCCTCACTCTGTTCTGTCTACCAGCGCCAGGAAGCTCCGGTGTCAGTGCGCTTTATAAGCAACACTTAACATAACATAACATAACATATCTGCCTTCATGCTTGTTTTTAAATGGTGGCTCTGCACTCGTCACTGCTTCCACCCTCCCACTCAAATACAGGGCGTGCTGTGCTTTCGCTTGTTGATTCTATTTGCGTGTACATCGTGCCCCCATTCTGCGCTCTCCAGAAAGCAGAATTATCGGCTTTTTTATGCAGCTCTATCGGTTTGTCGGTGCTGATGGAGGTTCCTTTGTTCTGCATCTGACATGCGCCAGAATGCTCGGAACGCAGCAAGAGACTGCCTTGATTTTCAAATTGCAACTTAAAATACCAGAACTTCACCCTTTCGTCTCCTGTCGCAACCTCAGCGTCCCCAGCACCCCTAGCCCTCCCCCCCTTCCAGTCTCCCACCGTGACGACAAACTTCAGAGCCGCCCCTGGGCTAAAATAGCCTCTGGCTCTAAATCTTAATTTGAAGCCGCTCGTCCGTCATCTTGACTGAGGGAGGCTCTCAGTGTGTGGACGGAGCGCCCGCCGTTGGCAGGAAGGACAGCGCAGCACAGCCTCCCAGGGAATTTCTTTACTGTTGAAGTTATTTGGCAATCTGTGTGTTCAAGAACCGTCTCTAATTGTGAATCTCTCTGACGTTGGGAGAGGCAACGGGCCCCTCTTGTATAAAAAACACACTAATAAATCGTGTGTTTGTTCAACACTGTCGCTTTCTGCACCCTCCTTGCTGATAAATTTTGTTAATTTTTTTCCGACCCTCTTCTGTTCTCTGCGTCTTCCTCTGTCTTCTGTCTCCGCACTCCCCGCTCTGCTCGATTTTTGTTGATATTAGATAACTGTACCCCTTTGCTCCTGTACAAAGTTGTGGCGTGCCACGGGACCTTGCCGCAGTTTTAAACTGCACAGAAAAACACGGGGCTGCACCTCAAGGCACGACAGGCCGATGCCAGAGCCCCCAACCCCCCTGCTGCTCTCACGCTCGTACATTACAGCTGCCTGCTAGCTGCACCTCACACTGAACGAACGGTAACCCCGTCCAAAGTGCCGGTGAGATTTCTTTGGTAATTTTGTTCTCACCCCTCCTTCAAGAAAACAGTTTTAGGGTGTCGTTGGCAATGGGCTTTCTGGGTATCTATAAATGCGACAGGGAAGATCTCAGTTTTTGTCTTGGATTCTTGGCACATTGTGTGATTCCCGTCAATTAATAGTGGTGCCATCAGCAGTTTTTTTGCCTATTGAAGGGAGAATGCGGAGAGCGCTTAGAAACCAGCTTCGCTCGGAGTTTGTGAGCTTCGTACTGTTGTTAAACGTTGCTTAGTATGAAATTAACGTGAAAATATTTGCGCATAACGGTGATGCACCTGAAACAATCGTGTACGTTTTTTTCTCCATCCCCCTCCACCATTATTCAGTACGTTAAATCGCGAGATATTTTTACCTGAAGCCTTTTGCTGATGACAATTACCTCCTCTGAGGGACAGCTGGCAAAGAGCTGCCAATTTGTCAGTAATTTAAATAAAGTGGGTGATTGAGTAAACTCATGCTCCTGATTTACGTGTGATCTGCACTTACACCTTCGAATTCAGGTAAGGCCAACTCGGCCTGTCACCCTTCCGATGTCATTATGCCGTAGTAACTCCTGCTGTCTGATACCCATATACGCAAGAAACTGTTGCGTTAAGGGGACAAGTTATCAGTGACCTTTAGTTAATATGAAAGGAAATACTTTACTTAAGTAGCATTGGGCTTCAGGGGTACACTGATTGGCTCTGTGCGTGTGTGGCTCTGTGTGTGTGGGGGGCTCTCTATGTGTGTGTGGGGGGCTCTCTTTGTGTGTGTGGGGGTGCTCTGTGTGTGTGGGGGGGGCTCTGTGTGTGTGGGGGGCTCTCTGTGTGTGTGGGGGGGGCTCTGTGTGTGTGTGTGGGGGGGAGCTCTCTGTATGTGTGGGGGGAGCTCTCTGTGTGTGTGTGGGGGGCTCTCTTTGTATGTGTGTGTGGGGGGACTCTGTGTGTGTGTGTGGGGGGGGCTCTGTGTGTGTGGGGGGCTCTGTGTGTGTGTAGGGGGGCTCTGTGTGTGTGGCTCTCTGTGTGTGTGTGTGGGGGTGCAAATGTTATGTTATGTTATGTTAAATAAATTTCTAAAGCGCAACTAACACCGTTAGGTTTCTTGGCGCTGTAATGGAGAGAGCAGATGAGGAAGCAGAAAAACCAGTTATTTATAGGATTCAGTGAAAAGGAAAGTTTTGAGGGAGGATCTGAATTTTGGATAAGGAGAGGACAACCTAAGAGGGAGGGGGAGGGAGTTCCAGAAAGTGGGGGCCAAAAAAGAGAACTTAAGGCCACCGTGTTTCTTCCTCTTGTATCTAGGGACTGACAGCAGAGCTAATTGGGATGACCGGAGAGTGCGAGAAGGAACATAAGGGTGAAGGAGGGAGGAAATGAAGAGGGGACCATGACCAGCGAGAGATTTTGAAATGATGCAGCCCAGCTTGAATTTACAGTGGGCAGCTACCGGAAGCCAGTGGAGGCTTTTAAGAAGAGGACGAACATGTTGATCTCTTGGTTGGAAATGGATCAGGCGGGCAGCCTGGTTCTGGATCAACTGAAGCCTCCTGAGTTGGTAAGCAGGAATGCCTACATAAAGTGCATTGGCATAGTCAAGCCTAGATATGACTAGCGCAGGCAGGGCCAAGATGAGGGCCTCAGAAGTAAGTAGGCGGGAGATTTTCCGTATTTTCCTGAGTTGGAAATGGCTTGAGGAGACTACCGCGCTAATCTGGGGCGTCATACAAAGGTCACTACTGATGACGACTCCCAGGCTTTTGGCACAGTTGGCAGGGCGAGGAGGGCTGCCAAGGCTAGCAGGCCAAAAGGAGGAATCCCAAGGATTGGCGGGGCCCCCGACAAGAACCAGCTCAGTCTTGTCGGGGTTGAGCTTCAGGTGATTTGAGCTCATCCAATTGCTAATGAAGCAAAGGGTGTTTTGGAAAGTGGATATGGATTCAGCCGAGGAGTCAATGGTAAAGACTAGTTGTATGTCATCCGCGTAATTGAACGCGGTGACATTAAACTGTAGGAGGGCACGGATGAGTGGGGAGAGATACAAATTAAAAAGAAGAGGGGATAAGGAAGAACCCTGTGGGACTCCGCAGGTCAATTTGACCTGAGGGGCAGAAAACTGGGACAGCCTGACTGCTTGATGGCGTTGGGTCAGGAAGGAGCGGACCCAGTCCAGGGCGGTATCCTGGATGCCAGCCTCCCCGACACGGTCGACCAAGATGTCATGGTCGACCGTGTCAAAGGCGGCCGACAGATCCAGGAGGACCAGAGCCTGGCAGATGTTAGCGTCCGCCCCCCTACGCAGTTCCTCCATGACAGAAAGAATGACTGCTTCTGTGGAGTGTGCAGGTCTGAACCCGGCCTGCTGAGGGTCCAATACACTTGAGTCTTCCACAAAAGAGCTAAGGGTATGAGTAACGTGTGACTCTAGAACTTTACTAAGAAAAGGAAGAAGGGAGATTGGGCGATAGTTGCTCATGATGGAGGGGTCTGCCAAAGGTTTTTTCAGGATGGCAACCACCTCGGCCTGTTTGAAGGATCCAGGAACCTCCCCAGTAGTCAAGGAATTGTTCAGAAGAGCAAGGGGGGGATCTGGACAGGAAGTAAAGGCTTCCCGGAGGGCCGAGGGGGGGCAACAGTCGCTGGGAGAGCCAGAAGAAACTTTGTGAAGAAGTGATAGGAAATTGTCCTTTGAAATAAGGGGAATATGGGTGAGAGTGTGAGTGTGGGAATGGCTGGGGACACAGAAAGGTGTGGAAACAGGTGGGGCTAGGGTGGAGATGCTGGTTTTGATTTTAATGATTTTGTCCACAAAAAAATGGTTCAGGGAGTCGCACAGAGACTGGGAGGGAAGGGGGGCTAGGGTGACTCTTGCCGGGTTAGATAATTCTTCCACAATAGAAAAAATGTCTTTGGACTTATTAGACGAGTTCAAGATTTTACTGGAAAAATATCGTGATTTGGCCAAGGTGATTGCTTCCTTGTACTACCTCAACCGAAAAGAGAAAATCTCTTTCGATTCAGGGGAGTACCCCCGGCGCCAGCGTCTTTCTGCCTGGCGAAGACCAAGTTTTTGTGCACTGAGCTCAGCGGTAAACCACCTTTGGGCATCATGGCTGCGCCTCGTCTTGACAGGTTTTAAGGGTGCCACAGAGTCGGCCGCAGAAATGAGCCAGTGTGTAAGGGTTTCAGACTGAAGGTCGGTGGAGGTGGAATATCCGATGGTGAGTGGAGACGATGAGCTCAGGAGGGCAGTGAATTTATTAAGATCGGCTTTATTCCAATTACGTGCCAAGAAATTGGATTGACGGGCAGCAGTAATTGGGGGAGACATAGCTAAGGTAAAAGTGATGAGGAAATGGTCTGACCAGAGACAGGGGAGGATGAGGGGAACAGAGATGTCAAGAGAGGTGGTCCAAACTTGATCTAGGGTATGGCCTTTAACATGCGATGGTGCATGTATATGTTGGGTGCAATTGAGACCCAACATAAGATCAGAAAAGGCACGTGAATCAGAGGTTTCATGGGTATCTGACGGCCAGTAATTAAAGTCGCCCAGAACCAACACGTTGGAATTATTAATGGTAAGCTGGGTGATAAGGTCGCCAAACTGAGTAGAAAAATTAGTCATGGGTTGAGGGGGGCGGTATATCAGCACGCAGATGAGCGAGGACCCAGGCTGCTCCAGTCTAAGTACGAGACAGTCGGTCGGGGTAATGCTGAGAGAGGGCACTGGGGAAAACCTGATGGGGTGTCTAATGATGGCTGCAACCCCTCCGCCGGCTTTACCAGAGGGGCGGTTAGATTGCAGTATGTAGTAACCTGGAGGAATGGCAGCCAGGATATCTGGGGACGAGTCGTCTGTGAGCCAGGTCTCGGTCAGGAACAAGACGTCAGGCTGTTCCGACTCCAGAAGGTAAAATATTTCTGATTGATGGCGGACCAGAGACCGGGTGTTGAGATACATCACAGACAAAGGAAGGTCTCGCATTTGCGAGAGATTAAGCTATTGACATTGTAAATGGCAATGCCATTTATTTATCTTCTTTCAAAACCAACACATAAATAAAAATGTTGTCATTTACAACGCCAATAGCTCTAACTTTGGCAAAGGCGAGACCGTTGCATTGTAAATGCTTCTTTATAAATCTTTTTATTTAATTTAAATTTTTTTAATTCTCCTTCTACAAGACAAAAGAATAGCATTTATTGATGTGTCTATTATTTATTTAACATTTTATATAGTGTGGACACTCCCAAAGGTGCTAAAGTGCTTTACAATGGAACAGTGTTCCTTACAAGAGACACAAAGCTACAAACAGTTACTTGGTATGATAATTACAATAGACACAAGGAGAATATTTGCTCATTTTGGTCATTATAAAGGCACATATCTACAGATTATAAAAAGAGGTAGATGTTGATGGTGGTAGCAGCAACGTGAGGTGAGACAGCAGTAATGCAATTTGGGATTATCTTGGGAAGGTCGCCTAGGGGGACAGCTAGCCAAAATGTCTTTGGAGGTTAAGGACTTTCTTCTCCTTTTTAGATGCTGGCAAAAAGATGGCAGTAGGCAGTTTTGGGGGTAGGGAGTTCCAAATCCTAGTTGTACTACACGAGAAGGATTGTCCCATGTGTCTTCTCTTGTAAAGGTCGGACAGCTTCTGCATTTCGCGATTGTCTGATGCCTCTCGAAAGCTTTGGTTTGTTCACTATGAAGACAGACGTGCTTGTATGCAAGGCCTTGTGGGTGATAGAGGAAGTCTTATATTTGCCCTGACTTCAATGGAGATCCAGGTAAGAGTAATAAGTATTGGTGAGATAGGGTCCATTCTTTTTGCCCGTTGGAGAGGCATAACACTGAGTGTAAAATTGGTTTCAGAGTGTTCAGGTGGGTTTTGGGAAGAACTATCATAAGAGATTTACAATAAACAATTCTAGAGAGAACCAGTGATTGAGAAAGAGACTGCAATTCTTGCTCAGGAATGTAGCAGCAGATTCCTCAAAGAAGGCATAGTTTATATTGCGCATTCGTGGCCATGGTGCTGATTTGTGTTTGAAGGTTGAGCCTAATATCCAGAGTGGCTCACTGAGATTTGCCACTGTCTGCAATGATGGGTTTGCTGTTGATAATTGAGTCTATCCATCCAGGATTGTATCAGTGATGGAGAACTTGAAGAGGAGATGAGGAGGAATTCAGTTTTGGATGGGTTCGGTTTAACTTGTGAGAGGTCATCAAGTTGTAAACGGAGTTAAAGGGGTTGGTGAGATGGGAAGTGTACTTTGTGATGAGACCTTTAGATAGAGCTTGGTGTCGTCTGAATACTGAAGGCGTAGGATCTAAGCCTTTGTTAGTAAGACTCCCAGAGGGTTGATATAAAGGTGGAGCACCAGCAGCAACCACCTCAAGTGCATCCTGCTCAACACACGCTCCGTCCACAGGCACGCTGTCGAACTCTGGAATCTGCTTGACACAACATCACCAGACTTCGCCTTCCTCACAGAAACCTGGATGAACGCCTCCTCAGCACCCGACATCACCATAGCCATCCCGGACGGATACAAGATCACCCGGAAGGACTGCGTCAACCAGACTGGAGGAGGCATCGCCATCGTTCACAAGAACACCATCCGCATCACGACCAACTCCGACGACACCTTCACCGCCGCCGAACACCTCCACTTCCAGATACACACCGACCCCAAGACCACCCTCTGAGGCACCCTCATCTACAGACCCCCGGGACCACGCACACAATTCAGCAAAGCCATCGCAGACTTCATCAGCCCGCACGCCCTCGCCTCCTCAGACTACATCCTCCTAGGGGACCTCAACTTCAACCTGGAGAACAACAAGGACTGCAACACTGCCGCCCTGCTGGATAACCTCGCCATCCTCGGACCCAAGCAACTGGTCAACACCCCACCCACTACGCTGGCCACAAGCTTGACCCCGTCTTCTCCTCCAGCAAGCACATCTCCTTCAGCCCCTCCACCGGACTCCGTTGGACTGATCACAGCTGCGTCCACTTCAACTTCAGGAGAACCACGAACCACCACCACCTGCAGCAGATCCCCCGCAGAAACTGGAGCAAGATCACCGCCGACCAGCTCATCACCTCCCTCAGCCAGAACCCTCCCGCCAGCACAACGGATCCCAACGAAGCAGCCAGCAACCTCCCACAGTGGCTCACCAACTGCGCAGATGACCTCGCACCACTGAAGAACCCTCCCAGCAGACCCGGCAGCAAGAAAGCCTCTTGGTTCACCGACAAACTCAAGAACTCCAAGAAGAACTGCCACACCCTCGAGAAAGCCTGGCGCCACGACCAGACAACAGAAAACATGACTGCCCTCAAGCACGCCACCGCAAACACCACCAGCTGATCCACACCACCAAAAGGACAACATTCAAAGAATGACTGGACAACAACGCCCACAACAGCAAAGAACTCTTCAGCATCGTCAAAGAGTTCTCCAACCCCAGTACCGGAAACAACAACATCACTCCCTCGCAAGACCTCTGCGACTCACTCGCCTCGTTCTTCCACCGCAAGATCGCCGACATACACAACAGCTTCGGTACACCAACCACGCACCCTACCACTGAACCAACGCCCCCCACCACCACACTCGGCGCCTGGATCCCGGTCAGCACCGAAGACACGGCCAGCACAATGAACACCATCCACTCCGGATCACCAACCGAGCCCTGCCCCCACCACGTCTTCAACAAGGCCGACTCCATCATCGCACCCCAACTCTGGGACATCATCAATGCCTCCTTCAACACCGCCACCTTCCCGGAGAGCTGGAAGCACGCCGAGCTCAGCGCCCTCCTGAAGAAACCAACAGCGGACCCCACCGACCTCAAGAACTTCCGCCCCACCTCGCTCCTCCCCTTTCCTGACAAAGTCATCGAGAAGACCGTCAACAGACAGCTTGCCGCCTTCCTCGAGACAAACAGATCCCTCAACACCTCACAGTCCGGTTTCCGAGCCAATCACAGCACCAAAACCGCCCTCATCGCAGCCACTGACGACATCAGATCCCTGCTCAACAACGGGGACACAGCGGCCCTCATCCTCCTGGACCTCCCTGCAGCATTCAACACTGTCTGCCACCGCACCCTATTGCAGCGCCTCAGCAACATCGGAATCCAAGAGAAGGCACTGGAGTGGATCATCTCGTTCCTCGCCGGAAGAACCCAGAGAGTCCGCCTCCCCCGTTCAGATCCGAGGCCACCGAAGTCATCTGCAGCGTACCACAAGGATCATCACTAAGCCCAACCCTCTTCAACGTCTACATGAGCCCTCTCGCAGCCATCGCACTCAATGACAACCTCAACATCATCTCCTACGCCGACGATACCCAGCTGATCCTCCCCCTCACAAACGACCCACCACCGCCAGAACCAGCCTACACGAAGGGATGAAAGACGTCGCCGAGTGAATGAAGAACAGCCGCCTGAAACTGAACTCAGAGAAGACGGAAGTCCTCATCCTGGGATCATCGCCCTCCGCCTGGGACGACTCCTGGTGGCCCCCTGCCCTGGGCACCACTCCCAAGCCAACGGACCACGCATGCAACCTAGGCTTCATCCTAGACTCCACCCTCTCGATGACCAGACAAGGCAACGCCGTCTCGTCATCATGCTTCAACACCCTGCGCATGCTCCGTAAGATCTTCCGATGGATCCCCCCCTGAACCAGAAAGACGGTCACCCAGGCACTCGTCACCAGCCGACTGGACTACGGAAACACCCTCTATGCTGGAACCACAGCCAAACTACAGAAAAGACTCCAGCGCATCCAGAACGCCTCAGCACGACTCGTCCTGGACATCCCCCGACACTGCCACATCTCCGGCCACCTGAGAGACCTGCACTGGCTCCCCATCAGCAAGAGGATCACGTTCAGGCTCCTCACCCACGCACACAAGGCTCTCCACGACGTGTGCCCCAAGTACCTCAACAACCGCCTGACTTTCTACACGCCCACCCGCCAGCTACGATCGACCAGACTCGCCCTCGCCGCCATACCACGAATCCGCAGAGCCACCGCCGGAGGAAGATCCTTCTCCTACCTGGCAGCCAAGACATAGAACTCCCTCCCCTTCCACCTCCAACTGACGAGGGCCACCTCTCCTTCAGTAAGCAACTCAAGACCTGGCTTTTCGAGCAGTAACGAACCCCAGCGTCTTGAGACCCACCGGGTGAGTAGTGCGCTATACAAATCATGTGATTGATTGATTGATTGAAAGGATAGAATCCAGTGGTACTCCTTGATTGACGGCTTCGGTAAAGATAGACAGTCATCAATTTTATTTCTCTGTTATCTGCCCATGAGGATGGATTCTTTCTTTAAATATTTTACTTCGGTCAAATACCTTAAAAGCAACTCAAAAATAAAAATGTATTAGGGTACTAGTTTAGCACATACAAGGTAAAACTGGAACATTGCACAAGAAACTTTACAATTAGAATATACAGAATGCTTAAAATCTACATTTAGATAAAATCGCCATGTAGGCTCAATCTTAAAAGTTAGAACACAACATAAAAATGATAAAAGCAGTATAAAAAGACATCACGTTAAATTTTAAAACAAACTGCATCATTAGACACTAATGCAACATAAGCACAGAAGTACCCTTGTAGGATAGGCTTGCTGCCCAGCTGTCCAGCTTGGCAAAACATGCATTGAAACAATCATAGAAACAAGCTAGTACCTACGTTCAGAGTTAACAACTATTGATTGCTTGACAGACCTGGCATGGATCGGCCAGATTACTGCTAGAACTTTAGCAATAGTAAAAGCAGCACATGACCTTGTATCTGACCTACAAACATACTCCAAGATATCTGCAAAAGGGCACAATCCAGCGTCTCAGTAGACTAGTGAATGTTGAGCAGAAGAAAAGTTGATGGGCATCTGTTTCCTGATCTGCTCCACAGGCTGAGCAAGCTGCACTGCCCTCTCAAAGGGGCCTCCACTTACAGGTAAATGATGCAAGTGGCAAAGTACCCAGCCTTCATCTTATGTACAACAATCTAGTAAATGGCGGGTCAATCTCATCCAAAAAAGATTCAAACTTTGGCTCGCAATTATGGTTCAACAAATACTCAGCTACACTACCACAACTAGTTAAGGTCAACATCTTCCTTCACTCCTATATCCAATAAACATCTTTAACATTTTTGATGGAGGAGATGGAGAACAAAAAAGGAAGGGCTTATTTACAAGCCCCTTGCACCACCCTTATGTCACTTTTCCCATGTTAAAAATGACACAAAAGTGGCGCAAAGGGCTTGTAAATCTAGCCTGGAGTGTTTAACATGTCTTATCCATCTTGGAATTAAAAGAATATCCTTAAGCTATTTCCTGAAGCATTCAAATTCAGGAACCAGCCATAATCTCTGCCAGTATAAGATAGGTTTTAGTCTCACAATGGCATCAAATGGATAAACATTCCAGTTCACTCTGAAAAAACCCAAAAAACAGGGCCATACCTTGGGGGTGTTTATGAGCAGCCCTCAGGAACTTGTTCCCAGCTATCCCCAAGTATTTAACATTACTGTGACCCCAAAGTACAGAACCGGCCGCAAATGCAGCTTGGACTCTCCAAATTTAGAATAATGGGGGCATGGGGCAAAACGTTGTATTTCTTGGAATATTCAACATGACAGCAGCCCTATAGTTAAGAATAAGCAACTCTTAATAACCTAACTATAATATTAACTGGAGCTTGACAGACAAATACCCAGATAGTCAAAGTCTGCGACTCTCTACAAGATAACTCCCCCCAGCCTGACAGTTTAGCAGAATTGTTTGTGGGGGTAGATAGTCATAAATTTTGTTTTTATCAGCATTTATGGCTAACCCATGGCAGATGCAGACCAAGTTAAATCTATCTAGTAACACTTCCAGGCCGTTGGAAGTTTTTGACACCAAAAGGGTGTCGTCGGCTAACAATAGTGCTGGAATCTTGACACTTCCCAGGACCATTGAGTTGTTTGCACAGCCCAATAATAAATCAACACACTTATTATTAAATAATAGAAAAAGTGTTGGGGCGGATACACATCCTTGACTTATGCCCTTGTCTACTAGTATATGGTCTGTAAATTCATATTTGGACCTCATCTTACTTGGGCAAAATTACCAGTATGGAGTTGGACAATAATTTCAAGTAGCACAGTAGAAAGACCCAAGTCCCTCAGGACTGCCCAAAGTTTAGCTCTGGGAAGCATATCAAATGCAGCCTTGAGGTGCACAAATGCGACATAGAGACTCCCTCTGTTAAGATCTTCTGTTTTCCACTTCAGCATCAGCAACCTGAAGACTTGGTCAACAGTGCTCAATTTGGGGTGAAAACCATGGCGACCATGTTATATCCTCTATCCAAGTATTCAGTTGGGTCAGAACTTGTTTGCCAAAAATCTTCCGGGCTATGTCTAACAAGCTTATAGGCCAATAGCTTGCCAGAATGAATCTCAAACCTTGCTTGTATATAGAAACTATTTCTGCTCCCCTCCAGGAATTAGGGATAGGTGTACCTGGCAGAATAGTGCTGGTAATACAATTTAAGTATGGCATCCAGACCTCTGTCGCAGATTTAAACAGGTACTCAGAAATCATGTCTGGGCCAGGAGCCTTCTCAGTTTTCAGTTCACAAATAGCTTGCTGTGTCTCAGCCAAAACAAATGCCATATTGGCGTTAAAAGACTCTTGACGAAGTCTGGGAGGATCACCCTCAATCAATCAGAGAATTGTAAGCGTGATACTCACCTGTGAGGGTCTCAAGGCGCTGAGGTGGGGTCCCCAGATCTGTTAGCCAAAGATCCAGGTGTCTTCCAGAATGTGTTCCGGGAGGGGGCGCGTCTGATGTCTGACGGTAGCTCGTTCCAGGTCTTGGCTGCAATGTGAGATAAGGATCTTCTGCCTGCTCTGGATCTGTGGATGTGCGGGGTTTCGGCCAGTGCAAGATTGGAACATCAGAGGTTTCTTTTAGGTACGTGGAAGTTGATTCTGTCATTGAGGTATTTGGGTCCATTGTTTTGTAGGCATTTGTAGGCGTGAGTGAGGATTTTGAAAGTGACTTTTTTCTCCACAGGGAGCCAGTGGAGACTTCGTAGGTGTTGACTGATGTGTTTGTGTCAGGGGATGCCGAGGATGAGTCTGGCGGCGCTGTTCTGTATTGTCTGGAGTTTTTGGAGTAGGGACTTGTTAATGCCGGCGTGGAGTGTGTTTCCATAATCCAGTCTGCTGGTGATGAGTGCCTGGGTGACTGTCTTCCTTGACTCAGGCGGGATCCACTTGAAGTTCTTGCGAAGGATGAAGAGAGTGTTGAAGCAGCTGGAGGTGAATGCGTTGACCTGTCGGTTCATGGTGAGTGATGAGTCGAGTACGATGCCGAGGTTCTTGGCGTGGTCTGAGGGGGTAGGTAGGCTTCTGAGGGCAGTCGGCCACCAGGTGCTGTCCCATGCAGAAGGGGGGGTACTGAGGATGAGGACTTCTGTATTCTCGGCGTTGAGCTTCAGGTAGCTGTTGGTCATCCAGACTGTAATGTCTTGCATTCCTTTCTGGAAGTTGAGTTTGGCAATGGTGGGGTCTTTGGTGAGGGAGAGGATGAGCTGGGTGTTGCCGGCATAAAATACGATGTTGAGGCCATGTTGTCGGACGATGGCTGCGAGGGGGGCCATGTGGATATTGAAAAGGGTGGGGCTCAGGGATAAACCCTGTGGGACTCCGCAGGTGATTTTCGTGGGGTCAGAGAGGAAGGGAGGGAGACTGATCCTTTGGCTTCTTCCAGTGAGTAATGATCAGATCCAGTCCAGGGCTGTTCCTTGTATGCCTGCATCATGTAGTCTGGCGACTAGTGTGCGGTGGGAGACAGTGTTGAAGGCCGCTTATAGGTCAAGTAGGATGAGGGCTGTTGAGTGACCTTGGTCCAGGAGGGTGCGGATGTTGTCTGTGGCGCCGAGTAAGGCGGCCTCTGTGCTGTGGTTGCTTCAATGCCTCAATGTAGTATGGATCAACAGGCATAATCTCCTGTACAGTCAGGTCTTAGTTGGCATGAGTTGGCTGAACCTCACTATATAAAGATTGAAAATGGGCCACCGAGTCCATTGGTAAAATGTTTGACTTGGGTCTCATTGTGGCCAATGTACCTCCATGGCTAAAAGTGTGCCAAAAGTTTGCTGTAGTATCCTGCATTTATATTTTAAAGTGTTTTACCACCCCTGCTCAGCTTGGGCCTGTGCTCTGACTCATTAGAATGTTGGAGTCTGATGATGGCCACGGAATGTTAGGATTGAGAGCTGAAATGACAGTTGGTCATGGGCTGAGCAGCTGACAGGCAGCTCCTGGTGGGGCTCCGATCTACCACATATCTACTTGATGTTATCAACTTTACTACTTGTTATCTTTATGAATAAAACATCTTGAATTACATCCTTCCTGAGTGGACCTCTAGAGTTGCCTTGTTTTTAGTCCAAATCGTATCCAGAGCATCCCCCCATAATAATCATTTCCAGGTTCTCCTAGCATATTTAAGGGTTGCTTTGTATGTAGCCCTTGCTTCCTGGATTAAGGGTTGTGGGCCACTCTTAATACATTTGACCAATAAGTTTTTTGCACTCTTTATAATGCCAAGCATAAATAATATTGAATTTAGGATTAAGGCTCGGTATAGTCTGGGTGAAATAAGCATTCCTCAGCATAGCAAAACAATCACCATGAGATATATTTATATATCAAGGAAGACAAGGTCACGCATTGTTAGCAGAAAATGCTCTAAACAGGAATATATTTGGCCTCAGATGGCATTGTTTGAAACAATGGCATTCCAGCTCACATTCCTCATGTTATTAGTAGCAGCCAGTCCCCCCCTCGGCAAACAATTGCACACAGAAACGGAGGCCAGACTACCCTTAAGGGCTAAGAACAAAGGAAAGTGATTGCTTTCATATTTAGTCTCAGCCAGCATATCTATTAATTCAGGCCATGAGTGAGGATCTAAAAGAAAATAGTTGACTTTACCTCTATAAAGTCTCCTTCAAAATAGTGGTTGCCTCTTTAGGTCTTATGGAGTACGGCCATTACATGCTCTCAGCTGGCATGAAAGAGAGATGGATCAGATGTGGTTGGAATGCAAGTTCCATATTGTCGAGGAATACTATTTTATCTTTTTCACTGGTAATATCTCTAATTAAGGCTGACGGGTCAAAACATACATTAAAATCACCCCAATTATGATAGCAATATATCTATTGCCAGCAAGTATACATTCTCTCAAGTCAGAAAATACCCCAGATTCTATGGCTGTGGATGTTTTTCCTATTATAAGCATTATACAAAAAGGTGTTTCGCCATTTCACTGTTCAAACTGTAGCCCCGGAATGTAGTTAGAATTGATATGAAAGGGCTTCACCAGGCACTCTAGAGTGACATTGACCCATAATGTAAGCCCCACTCCCCAAGTTCTGCCAGAGAGAGTCTTCTGGGCTGGAATGAAGTTGGTTTTAAAACCTTGTCTGTCTGAGGCCGTTAAATCCCAGGTCTCTTGGAACATAATGATATTGACTTGGTCAATGAAACTCCCTAATCTATTTGAGACAATTTATGCTTTAGGTCTGTGATATTCCAAGATATTATTGTCTATGGGCCTGATTCACAGAACTAACTTTACTACTACTAAATTGAGAAGAATCCTAACTTTAAGACTTTCGGTATTCACAGATGGCATTTAGGAGTCCTAAAGTTAGGACTCCTAACTTCTGTGAATACCGAAATGATTAAGTGCCTTCTGTGAATACCAAAATGAGTAAGTGCCTTCTGTGAATACCAAAATGGTAGAAAGTTTAGGATTTTGTCTTAAGTTAGTTCTGTGAATCGGGCCCAAAGTGCGGGCCTCCTTTGAGCTGGTTGTCTGAGCTCCCTCGCAGGGTAAAGCTGATACTAACGGGGGCCCAGCCTGGGAAGCACTCAGAGGTGCCATGTCTTTAATTGGCCCTAGGGGTGGGAGGGTGTCAGGTTGAGGACGTGTATCCTAGGTATTCAGGAGTTAGAACAGTCTTAGCAACAGGAGTAGACCCCAGTAAATCCAACCCATCAAGTTGCTTAAGGCCGAAAACCTATTAGAAGGTGCAAGTTGTGGGGGGAAGTTGAGTTGAATTGAAAATCTCAATAGGAACCTGTTGCGTTGGGTTTGTAGAAGTATCCTAGATGAAGAGCAAATATGTTGGTATTCATTTGACCACTGAACTCCTGTGGTCTCAACATGTTTCTTACACATTATGGTCTAGGAAAGTTCAGCACAATACAATCCCCATCTATATATCATTCTTCGACTGGCCCACCCACCCCACCCTTCACACCATTATTATCTTGTTCATATTTACAGAAGTAAAATAATTATGGTTAGTGAGCCAGTCAACACTTTCATTTCGTAACTCCAACCAGGATTCTTGTGAATCCTGTAAAGGGGGAACTCATCCCAACACTAAGACATAAGAGCATGGAAGAGAGGAGACAAATCCAAACATTCTTTGCTCAAGGTGGAATAGGTTTCAGTTTGATATTGTTCAACATCACTAGGCCCGACGGTCCAGAATTCTGACCAAATGGCCCAGGTGCAAGGGACCACTCTCTGCCTCTGAAGGGCCCAGTTTATTAATTTTCTTTGTTGGCTCCAGAGTACCAGTAGGAGCTACGTCACTGTCACTTGCAACATGTTGGTTTGAGGTAGCCATCCTGTTACTGCTAGTGGTATTAGCAATGTTTGATGTGGCTAGCAGGGCGCTCTGAAGGATAGATATCTTTAAAGAAGTGCCAACCAGACTACTTTCGATGCTCCTCAACTGGTACTTGATTGGTTTTAATTTGTCCTCTAGAATGGCACAGTATCACTTGCACCACATGTTGTAGCTAAACATCTCAGTGTTCACTTGGTCTTGGTCAGAGTCGACTGAGTTTGCATCTGTTTGAGGCACCAAGAGGAAAGTTTGCCCTGACCTTTAGCATTAGAACTCTTACAGCCCAATTCATCATCGGCATGTTTTGCGAGTCTGTAATAGCGAATAATAAGGAATCGCTATTACAGACTCGCAAAACAGGATTCATGTAGGAATCGCAAAATAAATTGCGATTCCTACACATTCCTTATTTGCGATTAGCAATTTGCCAATCGCAAATAAGGATGCGATTTCAAAGGTGCTTGGAGTGTCCACAGGACACCCTGTAGCACCCCTGAAATGTAAATTAGACTCATGTTGCGCACACACATGTCCAAAGGACATGTGTGTGTGTAACATTCAACTGAGAAAAATGCACAAAAGTGCATTTTTCTCAGTTTTCGCTATTTACCACGAAGTCTGACTTCGCGGTAAATAAATAGCGAATTCGCAATTTTTTATTGGGTCATGAATAGCATTTAATGAATCTCAAATTGAGATTCCTTAAATGCGATCGCAATTTGAGAAATCGCAATTTTTTGCGATTTCTCTAATTGCGAGTACATGACCCAATGATGAATTTCAAATGCCATTTTTGCGGGTGCAAACGGCCAAATTCTGCGATTCGCACCGTTTGCGCCCACAAAAATGCTTCATGAATCCAGCTGTTAGTCCCCATTGCTGGCTGCTCTGCAATCCTTTCCTTTTTGACAATGGCCTCGGGGTCTGACAGAATACTAGCTGAACTTGGAGATGCTAGATCCTTTCCAACACCATCTGTATCGGGATCCTGAGCAATTAGAAGGGCCTGTAGATGGTCTAGAGTCTCTAAGGTGAGAGGCTCAATGTGATGCCATTAGGGGAGGAATTACCAAGACAGCCCTCATGGTTTGTGCAATAATCTAATGAGAGTCTACATTCAGTTGATATAGTTTCCTTCGGGATTATCCCCATGGCTCATTCCAACATGTTATCAATGGTCATAGTTGTAAAAGTAGTAATCGCTGATCCCACAGGTGCCCCTCCAGCGTTGCATGTGCCCATATTAGCCACAAACAGCGCTTATCTACTACAAGTTCCCCCAAAATAGGTGGTGGCTCATTAGAGAGCAGCCCAGCCTTGTCTAACTGTGGGACTGCTGAGGTTCCGGGACAATTGTAAGTGGTGTTTTCGACTCGCACGAATATGGTCGAGTCTGGTATCTATGAACCGCAAATGACGAGTTTAGTAAGTGTGCGCAGTTTCGCTGTGCTAACTTAAACCGTTCGTTTGTTATGTGGGTTTTTCATCTGTACCCACGGGTTCCATCTTAGATACGGCATCCATTTTGTCTCTTGCCCTCAAGTAGCCAGCGAACGGACGTTGTCCGCTTCGCGACCCTGGGACTCCCAAGATATTTTCGGAAGACACATGTTCTTTGTGAGTGTCTTTATGACGAGGGGGTTGCTACTGTAAGGCAGATGGCGCCGCTCGAGGCTCATCTTGCCGCACGGACTTATTGTCTCAGCCGTGCATCTCATTAGGCACGTCCCTTTGATGCCTGTATCTCGTGTTTCCCGTTACCTCCCCTTTTACACCCTTTCCGATCTCCCCACTGTCTCCGTCTTCCTCTGCACCTGTCTTTGTTCCTATTTCGATCTGTTTTACTGCTGATTGGAATTTGCTAATGGTGGGAAGATGGTTTTTACAGTTGGGAACCGCCAAATGTTTCCGCACTTATGTTCCGGACCTCATGTGTTTCAAAGTGACCAAAAGCGACCCCTCTGGGGGATAATGGTGGGAACCGGGTTGTAAACTTTTGTGTTCAATGTTATCCTATGGGTAAAAACTGTATAAAAGGAGCGATCCACAGAACCAATTTGAAGCAGTCTCCCCAAGTTGCACGCTGTGTACTTGCCGTGATCTCTGTGTTCCCTGCAGCAAATAAACCTTGAATCTTTGACGTCGAAGGAAGTGTCCCGTGTCTCTGTGATTCGTACGCCGGAGCAGGTTACCCACGAAGGTTTCAGGTGTTGTGCCCTGGCACCGCTGGGTCTTAAAGAACCCAGTCCTTCAGTTGGCGCCCAACGTTGGGCTGCATCAGTGGTACCGGTCCAAGCCCGACGATCGTGAGGAACTTCGTGTGAAATCTCCGAGGGAAGGTGCACTCCGCTTCATCGATCCTGTTGTCGAAATAAGTGGCCCGAAGACTTTTCCCGCGAAGATTCCCGCCTCCGGACGGCTGCGACGGACTGCTGCCCTGACTGTAGACCTGTTTTGGCGCCTGGCGTAGACCTTGGTATAGCGAGACGATTGACGGGCCTTCCTGGTGACGCCATCGATTTTTGAGTTAAGTATTTGTGGGTCGCTCCCATAGTTCTTGGTTGTTGACACTTTAGCGAGTGTCTTTGTTGTTAACGCTGTGTGAGTGTTTTTGTCGGTGACACTTTGCTAGCGTACTTTGTTGTGTTGTTTGACGACTGCAGCCGCCAAAAAACGAGGGTTTTGTTCTTTGCTGGGACTTGGTAAATCCCGTAACCCTTGAAGTTTGTGACACTCGGCTAGTGTGCAGGATGCCTGGTCGCAGTACTTTGTTTAGTTGTTTCAGACCTTGTGGTACGGATTCCCGACTGGAGGACTCGTGTCCGATACCTCCGGTTGGAACTCCTACGTATGAGCTCTATAGTAAGCATGGGTTAGGCCCAGTTACCTTTAACGATTACTGGATTAAATATACGAAAAAGGACGGCGACCTTCGTTGGCCACCTCATGGTAGCTTCGAAGCTCCGATCTTAGATAATCTAGAGATTAAATTGTTCGAAAGAAAGTCAAGGCCGGCCATGTTTGATGCCTTTCGGTTGTGGCGTAAAGAAGCCCGACAGAAAGAAATCAGACAGACTAAACGTAATCAGCGAGATAATGTTGCTACCATAGTGAAGAAAGCAGAGCAATTTCAGCGAGATAAGGAGGTTAAGGATAAGGAAGTGTTTGACCGATTACAGCGTATGACTGTAGATAAATGTTACCCCGCTTTACCAACGGAGTCGGAAAAGAAGGAAGAGCCAGTTGAGGATCCCTTAATGTCTTATCTTATGAAGTCGCCACCTCCGTACGTACAGGGTACCGCAGCTCCTGTGGTCCCTGCCGTACCTATTCTGCCGCCTATTCCTCCTCCGCCTGTTCCTCAACCTGCACCCGTTCTTCCGACTGTTCCTGCTTCTTTGTCTGTTTCTATCCCTACTGCTCCTCCGCTTCCACATACTCCTGTTCCCGCTACTGCTCCTGCTACTGCTCCTGTTTTGTTAACTCCTGCTGTTGTTACTGTTTCTACTCCTTCTCTTGTTAGCCCTGTGTCTTATTCTTCTCCTTCTACTCGTAGTCGCAATTCTCCTCTTGCGGCTAGTTTCTTTCATTCGCTCGGACCTGTTCATGGGTCCGCTGGTTCTGATGGTCCTCAGAGACGTAGTCAGCTTCCTGGAAACAGAGAACGCGTTGCGCTGTATAACATGGCGATGGGTTGGATGATAAATCCTCAGAGAAGTCCACCCCGTGTTGTCCTCGAAACATTTTGTCAATTCAATATACCAACCCAGAGATATGTGTTTAATGAAATGTGTAAGTTCCTTTATGATCAAATAGCGGCTGATGCGCCTGACGAGGTGCTCACCGCTCTGTCTGATCTCCAGCTTCAGTTCGCAAATGGGCTGATAGTGGATACCAACGTTCGGCGTGCTGTTGAACGATTGCTATCTCTTCGTCCCGCTCCCATCCCTCATGCATTGTTTGTTGAGGATATTGAAAAACAACCAGATGAGTCTGGTCAATTCCCTATGCGTGAAGTTCCGCCGGTTTGGATACCAGCTAATCCTAATGCTAATCCTCCGACATTGGCGCATTTCCAGAGAGTATGGATACATCTCCCATGGAAACGCTCGGAAGTGTTACAGGTGAAGCAATCTTTGCCTGACCCACGCAAGAATCCTACAGGGTATTACAAAGAATTATCACAACTTGTAGATGCTACGGTAATGAATCTTGCCGATATCGATATGTTGTTTGGCAATGTCGTACCGCAACCGGTATGGGCAAAGATTCGACAGGAAAATCACCCGGCTGAATTAGGTGGTGCTTGGGCTGCCATTGTAGCGGCAGACGCCGGACAAGTAGCTGCTACTAAACCCGACCAGTTGATTCTTGACCTTCCTCAAAGGATTATTACGCTAATGAAAACTCTTATGCCAGCTATGAAGGTGAACTGGGACAAGTTGTCAGCCTGTAAGCAGAAGAAAGAAGAGAGTGTTTCCGACTTCTTTACGAGGTTCGAGGAGGCATTCATCGACCATAGTGGTCAGGATATGGGCACGGAGGGTGGTCAAAGGTTGTTCGTGGATAAATTTGTTTCAAACTTACTGCCCGATTTGAGTAATAAATTGAGAAATTCGGAAAGTGCATGGGCCGTTTCTACTTCGGCTCAGATATTGGCTACGGCACAATACTATGAGAATAGAGAGAAAGAAGAGAACGACCGTGCTGATATAAAGACGAAAGAGCTAAAAACTAAAGTGTTGTTGCAACAAGCGTATCCTCCGCGGTCGAATCAGAATACTTCACAACAGAATAGGTCGCAGCCACAATCGAACAGATCCCAAACCCGTAATGACTCCTCCTCCCAAAGATCCTCGTTAGGGTACAATCAATGTGCTTATTGTAGACAGGAGGGACACATTAAATTCAATTGCCCTGTTTTAAACGAACGTAATAGTGGTAACTCATCTAGAGGAGGTCGTGGTGGTTCACAGCAAACATCACGTGGTAGAGGTCGTGGTGCTCAGAACGATCGCTCAGATAACTCATCCAATTCTAATAATTGTTTCGATCAACGTGGATCATCGCAAGGACGATCTGCGCAGTACAATGTAGACGATTATTACGTCGATCAGGGAACTGACGACAGTAATTACTAGGACAGCCAAAGACAAGGAGAGGGAGTGGTATCAGTTCCGGTTGATCAGAGAGGGCCTTACGTCGCAGTTGCTACATCGGGCGTCGTTGAGCCTTTTCTGTTGGACACTGGTGCAGCGAAAAGTTCTATCATGTATTCGAAACTCCCTGGCGCACCTTTGTCTGGCTTAACAAATGTTTCCGTTGGATTCTCTGGCGCCCCCGTTAGCAATCCAGTTTCGTGCCCTTTGCCCCTTCAAATTGGGCCACGTGAGCTAGAAGCTCCGTTGATTTTAACCACGGGTTGTGGCGAAAATCTTTTGGGCCTGGATTTGCTTAAACGTTTGTACGCAACTTTGTATTGTTCCCCTGCGGGTGTAAAGCTTACGTTAGGAGAAAGGGTTGTCTCTCCTATGTATTTGTCCCTCGATAAGCTCCCACCGGAATTGAGTTCTCTTCCTGCGTCTTTGTGGGCAACAGGTCCAAATGACGTGGGCCTGCTTGATATCTCCCCTTATGTTGTTCAGTTGAAATCTAATGTGCGGCTGCCACGTATTCCCCAATATCGTATCTCCCTTGATGGTGAACGAGCACTGTTGGCGATCATTTATGATTTGATCGAGAAAGATGTTATTGAGGAGACTCGGGGAAACGTGTGCAACAGCCCTGTGCTGCCCATTCTTAAACGTACTGATCCTTCAAAACCGCCTGTTTATCGCTTTGTTATCGATTTACGGGAGGTAAATAAAATTGTGGTTCCTCAATTTCCTGTTGTGCCTGACATCACGGCGCTACTGACTCTGATTCCAGCTTCCGCATCGTGGTTTTCGGTGATTGACTTGAAAAATGCGTTTTTCAGCATCCCGATTGCCGAGGAGAGCAGGGACCATTTCGGTTTCTCTCTCGGTGGACGCAGCTTCCGGTTCAAACGCGCTCCTCAGGGCTACTGTGAAAGTCCATCTATTTACAGTCAAGCCTTGAAGGGTCAACTGGATGCATTTAGGTTGCCGGTTGGTGCGGCCTTGATCCAATACGTCGACGACTTATTGGTGGCTGCTGATACTCAGGACATTTGTAAAATTGCTACGGTGTCGTTGCTGCAACATCTCTGTGAGTTAAATCACAAGGTGTCACCTTCTAAACTCCAATATTGTTGTCAAGAAGTAACCTATCTAGGTCACTTATTGTCAAAGGAGGGAAGGAGATTGACCCCAGAGAGAATTGCAGCGATTGCGCGAATGGCTGTGCCAAAAACCCAAAGAGATGTGCGTGCCTTTCTAGGTATCACGTCGTACTGCAGGCAATGGATTCCTAATTTTTCATTGCTAGCGAAACCATTGGTGGCTCTTACGTGCAAGGATGTTTCGACTCCTTTACCATGGACGGAAGAATGTCAGAAAAGTTTTTCTGAACTGCGTGATTCATTGTGTTCGGCTCCTGTGTTAGGTACCCCTGACTACGGTAAGCCGTTTACGTTATATGTTCACGAGAGAGAGGGTTGTGCTTTGAGTGTTCTAACGCAACCTTTTGGTGGTAAGCAACGTCCATGTGCATATTTTTCCTCGACCTTGGACCCAGTAGCTAGAGCATTGCCGAGTTGTTTGAGAGCAACTGCGGCAGCTGCGGTCTCCATCCGACAATCAGCAGGATTGGTCATGGATAATATGCTTACGGTGATGGTTCCGCATGCAGTCGATACTCTTTTGAATCGAACGAAAACTCAGCACTTGACGAGTGCGAGGTTGTCTGGGTACGAATTGACGCTCTTGGCAAGCCACATTCAGATAAAACGTTGTAACGTTCTGAACCCGGCAACCTTGTTACCAATTAGCACAGAGTCAGATGAAGTAGCAGAACATGACTGCTACTTGAGGACTGAAGAGGAAACGAAAGGTCGAGTGGACCTTAAAAACACCCCATTGGAAGATCCGGATGGCACTTTGTATGTGGATGGGTCATGTTTTAAGTTGCCGAATGGCGATGTGACTACTGCTTATGCTGTTGTAACATTGAATACTGTTGTTGAGACTGCAAGGTTGAATCAGAATTCTGCCCAAGCTGC
This sequence comes from Lissotriton vulgaris, assembly GCF_964263255.1. NCBI lineage: Eukaryota > Metazoa > Chordata > Amphibia > Caudata > Salamandridae > Lissotriton > Lissotriton vulgaris. The sequence goes on from NC_141693.1 coordinate 1,298,369,805, forward strand.
GGAGCTGATTGCTCTTACTAGAGCATGTGTGTTAGCGAAAGGGAAACGTGTGAATGTGTTTACCGACAGTCAATACGCGTTTGGTGTTGCTCACAGCTTTGGACGATTGTGGAGAGAGAGAGGTTTCTTGACGTCGCACGGTACGAAGATTCAGCATGGCCAGCTTGTGAATGATCTTTTGGACGCATTGACTTTGCCTACGCAAGTTGCGATTGTTAAATGTAGTGCGCATCGTAAGGTGACGGATGATATTGGTCGTGGTAATGCGTTTGCGGACGAGACTGCTAAGGAGACTGCCCGGAACCTTAGCACTCGAATGTATGTGACGAGTTCGGTTAGGTGGCCTACAGAATCGAGTATGTGTGAAGACACTATCGAGAGTGTGAAAGCAATTCAGAATGAGGCCACCGAGACTGAAAAGACGAAGTGGAAAGAAAGCACGGGAAAGTTGGATGCGAATGGTTGTTGGATTGATTTGTCGGATCAGAAAAGATGGATGTTGCCTGATGCGTATGTGCTGGCCGTTGTGACAATGGCACATGGGTTAGCACATATCAGCGCGAAAGGTATTTGTAAGTTGCTGGCTGCTGTGTGGAAGAATGATGGCATTACGAAGTGTGCTGAACGTCTGGTGAAGAATTGTATGGTGTGTATAATGTACAATCCTGGCAAAGGAACCCCAACTCCTCCTGGCAGTTTTGCTCCCCCTTCGTATCCCTTTGAGGTGATTCAATTGGACTTCATCCATATGGAGCGATGCAATAACCTGAAATACGTTTTAGTTGTGGTTTGCGCATTCTCCCGATGGATCGAGGCCTATCCCCTCAAAGACAATACTGCTTTGTCTACTGCGAAAATCCTACTGAAGGAATACTTTCCTCGGTATGGAATGCCTAGAGTCGTGTGGTCAGATAACGGAAGTGAGTTTGTTGGAAGTGTGATGAAGAGTGTGTGTAAGGGCCTTGGAATTAATCAGAAATTCCATAGCGCCAATCATCCCCAGTCAGCTGGATTGGTTGAAGGGTACAACGGCACCCTTAAACTAAAGTTAGCGAAGATTCAGGCTACGACTGGTCTTTCGTGGCCTGACGCTTTACCTTTAGCATTACTGTCAACTAGGGCGACTGTACACTCCCGAGTAGGGCTTAGTCCCTATGAAATAGTGTTCGGCCGTCCTGCGAATGTGTGGGGGGTTCCTAGGCCAGGAATGTTTTCTGATCTTGAGTACCCAATGTTGATCGATTATCTACATGACTTGACTGCTAAACTGAGGTTAATTCACCAACAGGTTTACGACGCATTGCCGACGCAGACAGAGGGTCCAGGCCACCAGCTCCAGCCCGGAGACTGGGTGGTGACAAGGAACTTTTCACGCAAAAATAACCTGGACCCGAGGTTCACCGGACCCTACCAAGTGCTCCTGGCCACGAGGACTGCCGTTCGTCTTGAGGGACGTAAGAATTGGGTGCATGCTACGCACACCAAACGAGTCCCCATCCCTTTGCCGGCAGACCCGTGGGTAAGGAGAGGCATTGCGTCATCTGAAACAGAAACATTGCCGGCGTTTGTGCCTTTTAGCGACGCACAGCTTGTTGAAGAATCCTCAGCGCAGCAGAAAGACACTGTTGAACAATTAGCATCAAAAGACTCAAGACCAGAACACTCAACTGATCAGCAGGACGCTGTCTCTTCAACGGATCCTTTGTTTGACGAGCAGACACGTCCTGGGAAAACCCGATACTTTTTGCGATCTCGCACTAAGGACAAATAAAAAGATCTTGCTTTGCTGTATCGACGATTGCATTACCCTGTTTTCCGTGATCAGTTTTGAACTTTCGTATTACTGTAATTATTTCTGTACATATATTGAGCTTCATTCCTTATACTTTTGCCTTTACAGCTGAGAGACTTTGTTTTTGCATACGTACATATTGTGCATTGAAGGCCGTAGGGCCGCGCGCGTACTTCCTTCTGGACAGTAGGTCTTGACGCTAGGTTAAAGGCCGTCGGTTCCTGGGAACTCCTAGGGATTGACTATTGCTGCACAGAACGAAGTGCGTCAAGAAACGTTGCGGACGGTCGTAGGGAATGGCATTCTCGAAGCTGGATGATTTGGAGGGAGCTCAAGTCCACAGATTCAAGCTGCAGCAACTCAGTCGTACCAAATGTTTTATATTCCAACTGTTTGTATTGTTTTTGACTGCTTCTGCATTATTGGCGGGTGGGGTGTATTACACGATGTCTTACTTCTTACCTGCTACACCTACTCCTACTCCTTACCCTAATCTTACCTCTACTGCTTCTCCCCATTCCTTTCACATGTTACCGGAACACGAGCAGGCTAGACGTGTAGAATTCCGCAACAATTCCTTTATTCAGCTCCTCCATCAGCACCAGTTAGTGGTTAACACTACTAATTGTTGGGTGTGTGGGTTGATGCCACACACTACGGATAAGGGAATTCCATATCTGGTGTTACCGTATAGTTCCCAAGGGTCAGCTCGAGCATTTCAAACAATGTTTCGAAGCGCACTGGGTTTCCACCCCATTCGAGAACCACGTTCCCCCTACTCTGGTCCTACCTCGTATCAAAAACCTTTGTCGATAGCAATAGAGGATTTAGATAGTGAGATCTATGATCCTTCGCTTATTCCTGAAGAAGAGGTACAGGCCTATAGGGTCCTAAGTAGAGGTGAATATAGTGTGTTCACTAGCGAAAAGCAGCTTAAAAGCTCGCCTCCGATATGGGTCGTACCCCACACTGGTAATTTTTGTCTTATGGGTCGTGGCCGAAGGTCGCAAGCCCGACTTGGAGCAAGTGCTTGCACTGAAAATTACATTCTGCCGATGTCCTCGTCCCCTGTGTTTCTGGCTGCCAAGGGTACATACTTTATCTGCTATGATCGTGCATACACATGGTTGCCCGCAGACTTCATGGGCTCATGTTTCATTGCAAATCTGTTGCCTCCGACGTTCACTGTAGATGCCGATTATCATAAGACTAGAGTTGTGCGAGGCGTAATTAGTGAAGAGGATACTGCCGGTCAAGAGGCAGGAGACTTTTTCAAGGGTTTCCTCCCGTTTTGGGGACCTATGGTCAATAGTAGGAACCTGAGACAGTTGACTCGAGTGGTAGAATCGACAGCTAATATTACTGCCAGTGCCCTTGGTAATATCACCACAGAACTTCAGGCGGAGAGACTTATGACGTTACAAAACCGTATGGTTTTAGATGTCATCTTAGCAGATCGAGGTGGGGTATGTAAGGTGATCCATTCGAGCTGCTGCATTTTTATTCCAGATAATGCTCCTACTGTCTATCAAGCCATCTCGAGGTTGCATAAGATCTCCGAATCCATACACGTGGATGTAGGGGATTGGACGCTACTTGGATGGTTTTGGGGCCTGATGTCGACTTGGGGTTGGAAGATTCTGATGATCATCGGAGTCGTTGTAGTGTTCCTGTTCACGTGTTGCCTTTGTGTGCAGTGTGGTCCTGCCTTATGTGGCCTCTGTGCTACAACGTGTATGAGACAACCATCTGTTACCAAGGGGACTCGGTTGGACAGAGCTATGCTACAGCAACACCTCGATGGTCTGATGAATATCGAATATGATTCCGACTAGTGCTTGCCTACATGAGGGCAAAAGGAGCGTCTGAGGTTCCGTGACAATTGTAAGTGGTGTTTTCGACTCGCACGAATATGGTCGAGTCTGGTATCTATGAACCGCAAATGACGAGTTTAGTAAGTGTGCGCAGTTTCGCTGTGCTAACTTAAACCGTTCGTTTGTTATGTGGGTTTTTCATCTGTACCCACGGGTTCCATCTTAGATACGGCATCCATTTTGTCTCTTGCCCTCAAGTAGCCAGCGAACGGACGTTGTCCGCTTCGCGACCCTGGGACTCCCAAGATATTTTCGGAAGACACATGTTCTTTGTGAGTGTCTTTATGACGAGGGGGTTGCTACTGTAAGGCAGATGGCGCCGCTCGAGGCTCATCTTGCCGCACGGACTTATTGTCTCAGCCGTGCATCTCATTAGGCACGTCCCTTTGATGCCTGTATCTCGTGTTTCCCGTTACCTCCCCTTTTACACCCTTTCCGATCTCCCCACTGTCTCCGTCTTCCTCTGCACCTGTCTTTGTTCCTATTTCGATCTGTTTTACTGCTGATTGGAATTTGCTAATGGTGGGAAGATGGTTTTTACAGTTGGGAACCGCCAAATGTTTCCGCACTTATGTTCCGGACCTCATGTGTTTCAAAGTGACCAAAAGCGACCCCTCTGGGGGATAATGGTGGGAACCGGGTTGTAAACTTTTGTGTTCAATGTTATCCTATGGGTAAAAACTGTATAAAAGGAGCGATCCACAGAACCAATTTGAAGCAGTCTCCCCAAGTTGCACGCTGTGTACTTGCCGTGATCTCTGTGTTCCCTGCAGCAAATAAACCTTGAATCTTTGACGTCGAAGGAAGTGTCCCGTGTCTCTGTGATTCGTACGCCGGAGCAGGTTACCCACGAAGGTTTCAGGTGTTGTGCCCTGGCACCGCTGGGTCTTAAAGAACCCAGTCCTTCACTGCGACGCACTAGAAGTAGCACCGGAGAAAACAAGCCACAGGTGTCTTTAGTAGAGGGGAGTCCCCTGCGCCCGTGCATTGTCCTAGTTGCTACCCCCAGAAACAAGAATGCCATAAGACAATGTAGAGCAGAACGTGTCTCCTTTCAGCAGCAGGACGCGTCTAGCCTCTTATACAGGTGTCAGTCCAGTGATTAGAATCGTCAGGGTAAATGGAAAGGGCCAAGATAAGGCAAAAATGTAAGAAAAAGAAAGAAAACAATCACAGCGGTGACAAGAACAATGGACCCCCTTAGCAGTGTAACAATGAGGCAGATTAGGCAATGAAGCAGGTTAAGTGAAGCTCCAGCAACATCAATAGCAGCAGCAGTTGTCCACTTACCTTCCACCCTTCGCTTGTTAAAGCCGCATCCTACACCCACAAAATGAGTGGTCACGGAAAAGGCTACTAGAACAGGTGACAGCTAGGCCTGTAAAGTCCCTATGGTAGCTTCAGACTTTCAAACTGGCGGACCACTGACTCAACAAACTTGCGCGTTTTCTTGATTAGTGAGGCCACAAGATCAATTATAAGCAGCTGGTAACTGCTAGGGTCCAAATACGCATTTGCAGGGCATCCAAAGTGCCAACCGAGTGCCACGCCGCAGCCCAAAACACAGCTCAGCGCATAGCACAACCACTACCCACCTCCCTGACTGCCTTGTTATGCACCTGTACCTGCCTGTCTCCACGAGCAGGCCAGGTAAAGTGACAGGGGACGGGGACAGCAGCAGCAATGCCGATAGCTGCTACGGTGCTGTGATAGCACTTGATTGAACAGTAGCCCGGTCACCCTGTAATGAGACCTCAAGAAGGCAGGGGCTTGTAAAACAGGAACTGGGGTCGAAGGAAAAGAATTGGCTACCTAGTTTGAATGTCCAGGTAAGGCTCCACCAGGCCAGAGCAGGGTCGGAGCTCTATCGATGTGTGTGACGTGTGGGTGGGCATGAGCACAGCTGCAAGGGAGCTGGGTGTCATCTGCATACTGATGGTATAGGATCCCAGCCTTTCTTAAATGTAACCCCTGGAGGTTTGATATAAAGGCTGAACAGGGTAGGAGTAAAGATAAAACCCTGTGGTACTCCTTGATCAACGGCCGTAGGCAAAGATAGACAGTCATCAATTTTAATCCTCTGTGATCTGCCGACGAGGAAGGATTCAAACCATTTTAGGACCACACTGTCAATGCCCATCCAATTGTTTAGTGTGTCTAGAAGCCTACAATGATGTCCTGTATCAAAAGCTGCTGGAAGGCCGAGGGGAATAAGAAGACAGGAGGTGCCAGAGTCTAGAACTTTAAGAGTTTAGTCCACCACCTGAGGTAATGCTATTTTGGTACTACATCCTTGATTGAAGCCACAGTGGAATTTACCTAGAAGGTTGTTGTCTTTGATGTGTTGGTTTAGTTGTTCTGCTGCACATTTTTCAATGATTTATGCAAGCCAGGCTAGGTTGGTAATACGGCAAAAGTTATTGAGGTCATTTGCACCTGCTGAGGGTTTTTTGAGAAGTGTGGCCAGTTTTGAAGGAATGAGGAAAAGATCTTTGGCTGAGTGAAAGATTTACTGGCCTTGGCCAGCAGGCAGCATGTTTGCGTAAAGATCTTTGGAAATGTTACTCAGAATAGGGACCACAAAATGATTTAAGGGTTTGGTTTTCAGAATGTTCATAAGTGGGACGTTCTCCTCAATAGTGTCAGAGGATTGACACAGGTTCTTGACTTTGCAAACTGTGGTGACGATAGATTGATCATCTTGACATAGGAGCAATTTCATCTTCAAGTCAAAGAATTATGCAACGTCATCTGTTTTCGTGAAGGAGTTATCAAGTTTGGTGTAAACTGGCATGGGAGTGCCTGTGGCTGTTTTGTTCAAATTGAAGGGTTGCTTTGATCGATTCTTGGATGAGTCAAGAAGGGCTCAGAAGTGATTTGATTTCTCACAAAATATATGATTTTGGTAAAGGGCTCTTGTGTTGCAGAGGCAGTCCCGATTAGTGGTGTAAGGTTCCTGTTTCAATTTCTTATATAGAGCTCTCAAAGATGTTCTTTCCTTGTATAGGGCCTTATTGAACCTAAGAGCAGGCGCTGATGGTCTTTTCTTTTTGCTTTGGAGTGGTGCTTCCTTGTCAAGAAAACAGAGAGATTGTTGAAGCAGTGGGCAGTGGAGAAATTGACATCAGAGTTGGGACTAATGGGAGGAAGTATCTTCATTGCAGATTTTCTGAATGCACTGATATTGATGTTTGTGATGTTGCAAAATCAGGAAGTCACTCTTTTTGGTTGGACTCCTAGAGTGGTTGTATGACATTACAACTCATACTTTTACAACGCATGCTTTTTCAACGCATTTTTCACATCGCAACATCCTTTACAACGCATTCCATTACATCGCATGACAAGACATCGCATTTTAAGAAACTATCTTTACAACGCATTCCATTACATCGCATACTACCTTTACAACGCATACCATTACATTGCATTTATGGTAAGTAGTGAATAGTTTAGGGGTAAAAATTACTATTCTAACTCCAGCGGGTGCAATAATAGGGAAAGTTTTAGATAGTGTAGGGGTAAAATTTACTATTCTAACTCCAGGGGGGTGCAACAGTAGGGTAAATGTTGGATAGAGTAAGGGTACTATGTTTTGTAATGGTATGAGTTGTAATGACTGCGTTGTAATGACATGCGTTGTAATGGTATACGTTGTAGTGTCATGCGACGTAATGGTTGCGTTGTAATGGCATGCAATGTAAGGGATGTTGTGATGCAATGACTGCGTTGTAATGGTAGTGCGATGTAAAAGTTGCATTTTTAAGGTTGTTTCCCCCTAAAGTGGAAGAGTTGTAGTGAGAAAGGAATAAGAAAGTGGTTGGCCAGTCTAGAGGAATGGGTTCACTGACTAAGTGCAGGTTGTCTTCAGAGATTATTAGATCAAGTATAGAACATTTCTTGTGCATTGCTTTAAGATTGTGTTGTACTAGATCCTTTGCGGAGAGGAAGGTGGCAAGCTGGTTGAGCAAGGAGTCATCTGTGTTGTCCCAGGGAAGATAAAAATACCCTAGAAAGATTACTTTGTCGATTTGTAATGATTGGTCACTTTCGGGATCAATGTATTCTTAGATAAGGGTTGAGTTGTCACCTGGTAGGTGATACATGACATTAAGTCTGAACAGGGACTTGTGTTTTACTCGTAGTTCCAAGACTAGGCCCTGGAGTGTGGCAAAGGTGCCACTGGAAGCTCTTTTAATTGTAGGGTGTCTCTGAAGATGGAGGGCAAGACTCCCACAACTGTACCTGCTCTGTCACATCTGCTAATGGAATAGTTCAGAGGAAGAGAAAGGTCAAGTATGGGATTCATTGAACCAGGACTGTGAGAATTCATAGGTCTGCGTTATAGTATGCAATAGTGTCAGAGATTTCAAGCTTGTGTTTCGTTACTGATCTGCTCTGCAGTTATGATGAATGCAACATATATGATTTGGTAGAAGGAGTGTCTGGTGTTATGCTGCAATAGAAATGACATTTTGTTGGCCAGTGACTGCTTTGGGGAGACTGGGGTTTGGATCCAATCAATGAAATAATTGGAATTTGGTGTAGGTTTGAGTTGTCTGGGGTGTTGACAGTAGGGAGGGTCGATAATGGGGTATTTTAGCTTGAGAGTAGGTCGGCAATATTGGCTTGGGAGCAGTAGGGACTTGGGGCAACTAGTCACACAGTGTGTCATTTCTATATCCAATTCATATATTTTGATATTCAGTAACCTCTGCTAGGCTTCGAGATTCCAGGACTCGGTGAGTTTTATTCATTTGTTGTGTTTGTGTTCTACAATGCTAACATTTTTTTTCCAAATAGCATGCTGCTCATGCTCAGAAGTAAGGTATGTTAAGTTTACGCTGGTATATTATTGTGTGATCCAGTTTCTATTTTCGGCTAGGCAGGTGCTCAGCGCTACCGAATCTCACTCATCAGTTGCTCACTTTGGCTGATTAATTAAGAAGCCATTTCAGACCGTTCTCCTGTCACTGTAGTGAATCAGTGAGTAGCGCATTCTCTCTTTTTCTTTCTTTATGTAGCTTGTACAGTTCCAGGTTATTTGACGAAATTCACAGGGATGTGAAGTATGCAACTATGCATTTCAAAAAAGGGAGACTGAGTTGGTCCTTCAAGGGTATTGAGAAATGGGAATAGAATCAAAGATCATTCACTGTAATACATTAGTTCCAAATGTAGTTTTTGTCAAGGAAATTTGGAATATATATTTAATGACAGTCGATAGACTCGGTCGAAACTAGTAGTACTGTAGGTGATCTGTTTTAGCTAAGTATATGACATTGTTTGTTTTCATAAAACATTTTGTGGAGATTGTTAAATGATTCACTAGTCTATTTTTATTTTTTATTTCTTTCATCAGCACCCAAGGGCTAGGAACAGAAAGTTTCTGATGGCCCGGGAGAAGGTGGTCAGCTGGCATCGACCACCAGTGCCTCTGTTGAGGGTTCTGCTGATCCCAGTAAGTCCTTTCATGATTAGTGTGGAATTCTTAGGGTAGAATCTTGGTGTATTGGAATATTGGAGCTCTCTATCATGAAGATTCAGATAGCACGCCCAAGTAAGCTTCTATTATAAATAAAAGTCACCATGTATGTTTGTTGAGAAGGATTTCCTGCTTATGCATAGCTCTAACACAGTTTAGTTCACGAGAGGGTGCCCATGGTCATCATGGACTACCCCTCCCAATATAGTGTGCTGCAGACTCATTCATTTATAGTTATAGTATACCAGCAGTTTTCCATGAGAGTGCAGCAAAGCTGGAAAAAATGTATGAGGTACCACTCCATTGCACTTGCCAACCTACACCATATGTCTTTCATTGACCGTTATGCCACACCTGGCTTGTCAAATGCCCAGTGTGATATTTGGAAGATACTGATGTGCTAACTGAGCTGTAGTGCTGCATTGCAGTTGCATTTGGGGTTGTATATCTGGCACCTAAATTATGTGTAAAGTTTTATTCTAGCCACACAGACCCTCGGTAATGCCGGCTCCAGTGCTCTTGCAGGAAGAGACAGGTCAGTTGGAGGGGGAGAAGCAGCAGCAGGGATGGACACTGTTAAGTCATATAAGTTCTTGCAAATACTATGCTGACTAGCTACTGCCATGGTGTCGTCATCAAAAGTTACTGTGGAGTGAACCATGCCCCCTGCCACATCAGTGGTCGAGTTAATATGATGGCCTGTTCTATCTGAAACTCAGCAAAATCTCACATAATGACCTTTGATGACTCGAGGGAAACATGAAAGAACGGAAGGTAATTTGAAAGAAATGAAATGGTATATGAGTGAAAGGGTGGATGGGTGAAAGGGTGCGTGGATGGGTAAAGGGATGGATGGGCGAAAACATGGTTTGAAGAAAGGGTTGGTATGGGTGGATCAGAATGAAAGGATGAATGAAAATTTGAATTGCTTGGATGGATAAGTAAGGCAGCTCTTCTTCTCATGAGGAACATGCTGCTCACCTACTTTGCTTACTTGGTTTATGTAGGGTTATTAATATCATTCCAAGCTATGGTTCGAAGTGGGAGGTTATTTATTTGTATTATTTTTTCTACTCCCTTGACTCAACGTATTTGTTAAGTGAGCCAGATCTATCCTGCCTATCATTCATCACCCCCCCCATTTCATTTTTGCCAACTATGACTGAAGTGCAGTATCAGTCAATCAATTTGTGACTGCAGTGTTGGCTGTTTAAATTGCGTCTGCTACAGTTAATGTGGCATTTACAATGTTTCAAATGCATTTCAAACCGAACACACAAGGGGGCAGATGTACAAACATTTTTTGCAGTAGCAAAGGGGACCTTGGACCGTTTTGCGACCGCAAAATAGGTCAGCCCATTGTACTAACCCTATTTTGCGAGTCACTGATCAATTAGCGACTCACAAAATAGGGTTGCAACTCGTTGTAAGAAAGGGGCGTGCCATGGGCATCCCTTCCTAATAGCGAGTCCAAAACCAATGTATGAATGTTTTACAACGCAATTGCAGTGGAAAAACACTCACAGTTTACCCCCCTTCTCAGAAGGGTTATAAACCACTTGCAAACCTTCTCCTTTGGGAATGGATGCACACATATCTTTTAAGAGCAGGCATTGGTCTCAGGGACCACTGCCTGCCCTTAAAAAATGAAACTGAAATGTTTAATTTTTATTTTTTAAATGCATCCTGTTTTTCTTTAAGAAAAATGGGCTTCATTAAAAAAAACACTGCTTTATTGGCAAAGCAGTCCCAGACATGGTGGTCTGCCACTATTCCTGGGAGTGGCAGCCATTCCCAATGGGTTCGTAAATTGCGACAGCCTCATTAATAATCATGAGGCATGCAATTTGCGACCCCATTGGGAATCACAAACAGTGTCTGACTCGCAATTTGTCGCAATTTGCGAGTCACAAATTCCAATGGTTGTACATCTGGCCCAAGGTGTGTTGTCCCTTCACCCACTCAGTCACCTCTTACTACTTCACTCCTTTATGTTTTCCTAAATTCTTTAGTCCCATCCTACCAAATTGGAAAATCCAATCTTGGCATGTGCCACATTTAATGTGATACCCATGTGAAGTGATGCCGAAATATATTTCATGGTTTCCCATAACGAATTTAATTTACACTTGTTCAGATTTTTTCCTTTCGAATTGCACCGTAACTAAAGAAGCCAAAGATGATGAATCGATGATCATTATAGTGGCCCCTCTATTATATATCAAAAAAGCTCTATCCTACCTGTATAATCCCTCTACCTTACCCACTGCAGTAGAGAAAATCAAGGTTCCTTTCTTTGCTTACTGCCCAGCAATTGAATTTGTTGAAAATACGTGGTTGCGGACGAGGCCACAGAGTAAAGTGGGAGCAAGTGCATGATTTGATGTCAAGTTTGGCGTATGGCGTACACAGTGATGAATATGCCAAATAAAAGCTATACAGCCCATTCCTTTACCTGTAGTGCAGTCCATTATGTTATTCAACTGCTTCTTTGAAGGCAGGGTAGAAAGAGAAATGCATTTGGTAAAGAGTAGGGCCATTGGAATTCAAAATAGATAATTGTTAACTACAGCTGCAGACAGTAGCAAACTAGCCGAAGCGCTGGCTAGCAAGGAGCATGACTTTATTATTTTAGCACCACACTCATCTTGTACTCAATATAGTGCATAATTCCATACCCATTAATAAGAAGTCCTTTAATTTTTCAGCACAAAGTGTCTGACTCTGTTTATAGTTACTTGAAAAGCCTTTAGAAGAAAAAAACTAACCAAATCACTGTTTTTTTTAAATCCTGTAATGTTATTCTCTGCCTGTTATACTTTTATGCCACCCAGTCAGTACTTTTTTATGTTTGGCAACATGTGTGGATAAAACTTTAAATTGGCCTTGTGACTCTCCTCGCCATAATCACATCAAATAATTTCCAATGGCCGTAGAGGACCAGCAATGTACTGCTTCTGTGTCACCCAGTTATTTAAAACAGTGTTTGCACAGAAGATTATTTGCAATTTGTCTTTTTTGTTTTTCTCAATATAGCTGCTCCTACTGGTCCAGCTGTACCACCCAACAGGCAGGAGAAAGAGGCCCATTTGTGGTGGCAGAGGCAGTGTGTATCGAGCTGGAATACCGATGGCTGGTGGTCCTGGAAGAGGAGGAGGAAATCAACGCACAACAGCCGGGCCCCAGTGTAACTGGTCCCCCTCAGCCTCCAGCTTTCTAGGCCATCCCATTGTCAGTTCTGCTGCCAGCAACTGCCTGCCACCCCCACCACACTGACAACAGGCCATTGCTGCACCACATCCTGCAGCAGCTAGACCCCATGGAGGGTCTGGTCACCACGATGGATCAGAGCCTGGACCAGCCCTGGACCGACATCCAAAATGACCTCTTCTAGCCCTTTTTAAATTTGTTGATTTGGTGGGAGGGATTTGTTGCTTGTTGGGGCTGGGTGGAGAGGGTGGGAAGGGAGTTGGGACTGGAGAGACTTTTTCTTGGACATTTTGAGTTTTAGGGCTTGGGTCAGTTTTGTTTGGGGAGAGGGGTGGGCATGTTGTTTGGGTCAAGAGGGTTGGTTCTCTGTAACTATTTAACAGGAGAAAACAATTCTTTTTTTTCAATCTAAATTTATGCCTAAAGTAGTTTATTTTATTTTTACTTTGCACTGTTGCCTTCAAGTCGTTTTACACAGCCTGTTTATGTGCTTGTAACTTAAGAGAGAGTGTAGCACTTAGTTATAGAGTCTACACTTATACTTCTCTAACTATCTTGACCATTATGGGCAATGCTGCCATGATGACCTATATTGTGTACAACTATCTATACAAACAACAGTAGCAGTTAGTTACTTTCTTACTAAGCTAAATTTCACCCATACTAGTTGTCTTACCTGAATATACATGCAGCAATAACAGAGGAGGCATCATAGCTTCACGAGCAAGGTCCAACTTCCAGTTCCACCCAGGTCAGCTCCAACTGTAGGATTGACATGAATGATTGATTCAAAATCCATCGTAGGCCACGAAATGAAAGTAGAAATAGTGAGTCAGTGGGTTATATATTTATCAAAGATTTCAAAGAATTGACACCACCTGAGTACTCTGTGATGATTACACAATGAGAATGCCTGATTGTGCTAAAAAAGAAAAAATAGCAATACTAGTAAGTTTAGGCTAATGTGGAGCTAGCAGTATTATTTGTGAAAACCTCAAGATATAAAAAATGGACTCAAAGTCTGGAGTGGACAAGCTTAGGTTAGGCATTGACGGTTAGGCAACACAATGCCTGAATGATGATGCTGATGCATTATGTTCTTCATTCTATATCTAAAATATGGATAATTTTTAATGCACTTGTTAGTAATGGGCTGGTGTGGGCTACTGCTTCGAAGATTCTACAGTAAGTTGGTGTTGCTTTCACCACATCCACCCCACCAAGTGTGTGATCCATTGATGGTGTAATTTAAGCCACACCTCAATAAATCATAAAGCTTGAGGGAAGAGGGTTAAGGGTTTGATGAATAGATCGGCAAGGGGATTTGGGGAAAGGTTTGACAAAGACAAACACAACAACACAAGGACAACATTCATCTGGGCAATAAGCGCAGAACATCATTCAACATCAATCTGTTTGTTAGAAGGAAACAAAAGAATGAGTATGTTAAAGTACAGATAAATGCATTGCAAACAGTCCTTTTGCCCCAAGTTATCAGATATCTAAATATTCTGTCTTCTTGGTTGGGGAGTGAACCCACCCACCCACTTCTCTTAGTTAATATGATTGTAGAAAGAAAAAATATACTGTATTGCAAAATTGGATGGTGTATCTACATTCTCCTCAGGAATGCCCACTCTTTGGGGCCTATCAGCACTGGTCAAGTAGGTAAGCAGGAGTGTGTTTGAGCTCAGCTAGCTTTCACCTTTCGTTTGTGAAGGAAAGTAGAAGAAGGCCTGTGGATTGTAAAAAAGAAACAGTATTTTAAAGTCAAGAAGAAGGACAGAAGGAACATAAGTGTATCAAGAAGACTGAGAGGCTGAGTAAAGAAAATAAAAGGGGACTCAGAGTTTCACTTTTGCCACAAGTCCAATACACACGCACACACAAACACAGAGCAGCATTTCACAAATGCACCTCTCTCTATTCCACAAAGATGAATACTAGGCCTCACACTTTTGGTTTACCTTTGAACTGAAGTTGATACTCAATAACTTCTTGCTTCTAGCTGTTAATGAGGTAGTCCTGCAGCTCCCTCCCTGAGTTCTTCCATGATTCTCCTCCTGACTCCGAGTAACACCATCCCAGACCAGTCATCATCATCATCATGAATCATGATGACCTTAGCAAGATAGACGAGGAGTGCATTGCTGTTGAAGAACAAGTAGAGAAACAGAATTGCAGAATTTTGCATCAGTTTTTGTTTGTTAACACTGTTCTGGTCTCTGAAGAACCAGAATAAAAGAGAACATCCTGCAATGAAATCTGGCTAAGTGTGACATAGCTGATCACCCACGGGGAAAAATGAGCACCCATCATTCAAGCCCCAAACAATGCAAATCAATAATCATCTCAAGAAATTTCACAAATTACAGTTCAACACACTATCCCTTACTTTCAGCCTCCACATCAATCATCACTCACAGACACTCAATAATCTGATCATTTATTGGTGCAATGGTTACCTGTTCAATTCCAAGCACGGTGGTAGGTACACTTTCTCCCCTTTAATGCTAGCAGCAGATTGGAATATGGCAGTCTTGTAAATAAACAATTGTCTGGGGATGTCATTCTAGATGATAAAAAAAACTGAAGGATCATAGGAGAGGACCATACAGGTTAATTAATTTATGCTAAGTAAGTTTGTGTAGGCCAATCAGGGGAAAAATGATCGCTCAACACTCAGTCCCCAAACATTGCAAATCAGTCATATCATGCAAGTTTCCAAATTACAGTTCAACACCCTTCCTTACTCTCTGCCACCACATGAATCCTTAATCAACTTAAATCATCACTCGTGCAATCAGTCCCTCGCTGCTGCATTAGTTGAAGTTACCTTTTCCAATCCAATCATGAGTAGTTTAGGTATTAGGTATTCAATCATCTTTGATGAAGGCAACATATTGGAATTTGGTATAGGCAGGCAGGCTTGTAGATAATAAATGATTTTTTGGGGCAGCTCTTCTAGTGCTAAGAGATACAAAAAGGGATATGCTTTAGGCAATAAGTATGCAAGGGGACAGGCATAGTCCCCAATGTCATGAAGGAGTTGTGGAGGCTTCTTCAATGCACACTGGTCCAACGGCAATCCGGCAATATATATGGTAATAATAAAAAAGGTGGGGCAGCATAAATCTGACACGAAAATAATAATGATCCTCTAGCTAATTTTAAGAGTTCTATGGGGCCACTGGTCTACTTACTCCGGGAAGTAGATTTCGTCCTCAAACTCAGGTAATTCACCCAGACATTGGTCAGCTAACACATTTGATTCAATTTCGGACCAATCACCCTCCTTCCACTCCTGCGCTGCAGTTTCAGGAATGGTGTAATTGTGTGGTATAAAATGTTGGTTCATTTTGAGCATAATTAATCTCTCCATGCTTTGAGGTGAGAGCCTGGTCCTTCTCACTGTGACAACAGCACTGACTGCACTGAACACACGTTCAGCAGAACCACTGGTGACAGGACACGCCAGATACTTTGTTTCCAGCCTGCTGAGTTGTGTCTATTGGCTCAATTGCCCATACCAATATATCAATGAATTTTGATTCACATAGACCAATTTTGGTTCATCCAGCTACTCCGGGAACATCCTGTGGATGGTCATTGGTGCTGCAACTTGCTCAACCTGTTTTGCCATCGCCACTGAATTTGAGCCCTGCCAATTGAAACCAATGCAATGCAGAGGTTGGGTCCGGTCCTTCTGTTGCTGTTGTTGCTGGTGTTCTGGTTGATGCTGTTGTTGGCTTCTGTGAGACAAGACTGCCCCCTATGGAATTGAAGGTGTTACCCCAGGGTGTAGAGCGGGAATATCGACAGCAAAATATCGCCTTCCCTTTATATTTCCGCAGAAATATCGACAAGAAGAAATATCGATGTCAAAAATATAGTTTGACAAGAATATCGACAGACAGGTAAGAAATAACGATAACAATAATATAGTAGTAATAAATATCGTTTACAAAAATATAGTTTACAAAAATATCGTTAATTAAATAATTATAAGTAATTTAGTGTTTTTAATGAGTATTGTTAGTTAAAATAGTATATTTTGTAGCATTTTATTAGTGAATAATGTATTTTATGTTGAATTTAGTGTTAAAAGTTCCGTAGAGGGTTGTGGGTTTATAGGGGAATAGGGTGGGAAGAAATTTAAATATTATAAAATAATTGATTAATTAAAGTTTTAAATTAATATAAATATTTTAATAATTATTAGTTAATTAATTTCAATTGGTTAATTGATAATTAATTATGGTAATTAATTATTTAAATTTTTTTATTATTTTTAGGTGTGTTTACTTGAATTTTAAAAAGAAAATGTAGTGAAGTAAATACATTTTAATTGAATAATTACTTAATTAATGATTATTTAATTACAATTAAATACATTTTTATTTTTAAACCAGTAAATAATTTTTAGTTTGTGTAGTGGTGTTTATAAGTGTATATAGTGTGAAAGCTGAAAAATAATTATTTATGTAAATATTTTGAAAATACAATACTAATGAATAATTAATTAGAAAATATTTAATGTAATTGATTAATTAATTTTAGGTTTGTTAATAATAATAAATTTTAATGTATATATTAAATAAGCTTATAAACTACATTAAATGTAAAACTAAATTTGAGAGATGGTGTATTTTATTTTTTGAGTTCTTGTGTTTTCCCTACTGGAGTGGGAATAGTAATTTTTACCCCTACGCTATCCAGCGCTTTCCCTACTGTTGCACCCTCTGGAGTGGGAATAGTAATTTTTACCCCTACGCTATCCAGCGCTTTCCCTACTGTTGCATCCTTTGGAGTGGGAATAGTAATTTTTACCCTTACGCTATCCAGCGCTTTCCCTACTGTTGCACCCTCTGGAGTTGGAATAGTAATTTTTACCCCTATGCTATCCAGCCCTTTCCCTATTGTTGCACCCTTTGGAGTGGGAATAGTAATTTTTACCCCTACGCTATCCAACCCTTTCCCTACTGTTGCACCCTCTGGAGTTGGAATAGTTATTTTTACCCCTACCCTATCCAGCGCTTTCCCTACTGTTGCACCCTTTGGAGTGGGAATAGTAATTTTTACCCCTACGGTATCCAACGCTTTCCCTACTGTTGCACCCTTGGAGTGGGAGTAGTAATTTTTACCCCTACGCTATCCAGCGCTTTCCCTACTGTTGCACCCTCTGGAGTTGGAATAGTAATTTTTACCCCTACGCTATCCAGCCCTTTCCCTACTGTTGCACCCTTTGGAGTGGGAATAGTAATTTTTACCCCTACGCTATCCAACGCTTTCCCTACTGTTGCACCCTCTGGAGTTGGAATAGTAATTTTTACCCCTACGCTATCCAGCGCTTTCCCTACTGCTGCATCCTTTGGAGTGGGAATAGTAATTTTTACCCCTACGCTATCCAACGCTTTCTCTACTGTTGCACCCTTTGAAGTGGGAATAGTAATTTTTACCCCTACGCTATCACGCGCTTTCCCTACTGTTGCATCCTTTGGCCTGGGAATATTATTTTTTACCCCTTCGCTATCAAATGTTTCAACTAATAATATTTATATTATTTAAAATAAATGTATGTATTATTGTTGTTATATAATTTTATGTGTTAAATATATGTATATGTACACAATTATTAAGTTTATAATGAAAAAGTGTAGTTAATTCGTTAAAAATAGTTAAAATATTAAAGTAATGTAATGTATTTTGTTAATAGTACTTATATTTAATAATTATTTAATGTAATTATAATTAATTTAAAAAGTCGATATTTTTAACATCTATATTTTTGAGTCGATATTTATGTACTTACCTGTTTAGGTATAGGGTGTCGATATTTATGTAAACGATATTTATACAACTATATTTTTAACAACGATATTTGTGTAATCGATATTTAAACACCCTACCTTACCCCAGAACTGGGGTTGGGACTCCAGCAGTTCTTCTTCCAAGTCTCTGGCTTGCTCCACCATCCACCTCTTGTATTTTAAAACACCCCCTTCAGAAAAAGGAATGAAAGTGGGCAGATTTGTTTCGTGCCATGGATCAACTAGTGTGGCACAGATGTACTCTTTTGGCTCGATGATGTCATGTTTCAGCCTTATATTAGAAGCCAAGCAAAGGACTAATGTCTCAACCAAGGCATACACTTCTGTGTTTTCATTTACACCTGCATGGGGTGAACCTTTAAGACACCTTCTTTACCTGGTCTTGCAGGAGATGCAACAGTGGAATAGTTTAGCCCATCATACTGTCCTCCTTGCTAACTTCCCGAATAAAAACCTCAAAAGTGAGTAGCATCGGTGTCAGGCATTTGAATAGGCCCCATTTGTCCACATCCATGGTCATACCTTTTCCAACTGCATCCCCTCCTCTTTGAATGACACACTCATTGATCTTTTTGTATTGCTCAAACAGATGTTTCAATATGTAAAATATGGAGTTCCAACGTGCTGACACCTCCTGTATCAGGGCTTTAACTGGTGTTCTGTTATTGTGCTGCATATTTAGCAGCTGCTTCCAGGCTTTAAAAGAATGGCTGAAATTAGTGCAGATTATTCTGCAGGTGATCAGTAAGTTGCTGACAATGTCTTCCTTTTTGAGGAAGACTTGTACCGCCATGTTGATGCAATGGGACAAACCCAGGACCCTGAAATAGGCTCTGTCTGACATTGACTTGACTGTGTTACTGCCATTGTCCGTGGCAACAAATCCAATTCTGAGACCTCTGAATTGTTCGAAGTATTGCCTATAGAAATTAGCAATTAATAATTGAACGATGACATAATAAAGGTCGAGAGGGCTGGAAATGTTTGGAATTGTCAGGCCGCTACTATTTCTAAAGTAACTTCAACAGTGAACATTAGTGTGCACTTCTGAAATATTGCTGGTTTGCAAACCAAGGTGAAGAACTCTGTATGGACTGACTTACTCCACAGCTTCAATATCCTATGTTTTCAGGAGACCTGGCTGTTGGATGAAGTAAATATTGATGGTTATAAAGCCTTCCAAATGCCAGCCATACGGTCATCCCATGAAAGATATAAAGCAGAGATCTGTGTGTACATTTCAAACCTGTTAGGGGTTCTAAACATTGAAATGTCAATATCAACAACATATTATCAAATTGTAACCATATATTCGGATTCAAATACAGCAGTGTGTGCAGTTAATTTTTATAATTATATCGAAAAAGGAAAGATGGGTGATATCTTAAAGTCACTCAGTGGAGATTTAGGAAAATTAAGGGTTTCCAACGGTATGGATATGATTATGATTGGGGGGGGGGGGCGATTTCAATAAAAATATTAGTCCTCAGGCAGAACTTGCTGTTAAATTCCTTCAAGATGTTTACATTTGTATGTGATTTCTCCATTGCCAACATGCCCACCGTTGCATGCTGCAGAACGCTATTAAAGCTTTCTTTAAGGCCAAGATCTGAAGTTATCTTTAGCTTTATGCATGCAAAGAGATACAGTGTGCAGTGATGCACATGTAATCAGTTCCCTGACAACTGATCCACATATCTGTCATAAGTTGAATGGTATGAACAACACGTTGCTGCAAATCTTGTCCCACTAACTGCAGCACATCTTGATGCAGCACTGGAACAGGCCCTCTGGCAAAATAGGTCCTACTGTGTACCTTCCATTTTGGGCAAATGGCTGCCACAAATTCTAAGAATCCCACTCCTACCACAAAAGATAAAAGGAGGAGGTCTAGCACTAACATTTTTACCAGCTTCCCATTGTACAAATGTGAAGTCGGGTGGTTTTGCTCATAGGGCCCCTCCTGCCTAAACATGCCCATAGTAGTAACCTGGATTTTCTTCTTTTCTTAGGGCACTGACACAGGCGTCTTTTGAGAAGTTGATGCTAGTGGTAGACTCAATGTGCACCATGGTGGTGGGGCAGTCACTGTATGCCGTGGTGTCTCCATCTCGCTCTGAGCCTTCTTGTGTCATTGTGAAGTCCAAAAGTACAAAATGAAGAGAATTAACTTATGTTTCATTTCGCTCACTCCGAAAGGGGGTGAAGTTCAATTAAATAATGCCTTACATGATCTGGGTTTTGCCAACATGCTTTGTTCCCCGCCTGTGGATTTTACCCATACATTTATCAGTAAAGGTTTTAAATCACTAATAGATTTCATAATTTTTCCAAATCGTTATGCTACCTGGTTTGACAATTTTAAAACCCATTCTAATGTTCTGAGTGACCATCTGCCCTTAAGTATTAACTTAATTCTCCCTAAGTTGGATGCCCAATCAAAAAATAATGGTCTGGAATGGATACAAAACATTGTACTAGTTCGCCAAAATGGTTACTCCCTGCGATGGGGAAAGATAAATCCTGAGGAGATTAATAGGTAGTTTATAGCTAATGCCTATGACCAAATAGTAGTGTGTTTACAAGAAAGTACAGATCACCAAGATACTTTAAGGGAATTCTCTCATATTACAACAGTGGTTCAAAATTTGCTTAGAGTTCAGAACACGGGATCTGCTGCTAAAGAAAAAGGATGGTTTGATTCTATCTGCACCAAAACCTATACCCATTTGAAAGCTGCACTTCATAGAACAGTGAGAGACCATGGATTGACTTATTTTCTAATGTTTATAGTATTAAGGGGAATGGAGAATCTTATACTGAACTTGAGCCTCCACAACATGGAGACTATGTAGACTTTACGCCTATTGTGCTGCAAATAACATTTGATGTACTGGTAGCGGCTATTAATACTAGTAAAAGAGGTAAAGCACCTGGCCCTGATGGTGTGCCGATGGAATATTTAAATATATTTCATTATTATGGGCCCCTCTGTTAACTCGGGTTTTAGAAGCCTGTTGTGCTAAGGGATTTATTAATTCCTGGTCAGAATCTGCGATTATACTGAGTTTTTTAAAAAGAGGCACACGACAATCTGGCCTGTTACCGACCAATTTCCCTCCTAGATTCACTAGTAAAGGTAGCAGGAAGGATTGTCTTGAATAGATTACAAACATGGGCCGAAGACAATAATATGCTAAGTGCGGTTCAGAATGGTTTTAGACAGAAGCTGTGGACAAATGAGCAAGTTTTACATTTTAGCATTTTAATTGGAAAGTATACCCAAGCCAAGGCTAGGAAGTTATATGTAGCATTTGTGGACCTCACGACCGCATTTGATTGCTTC
Organism: Lissotriton vulgaris; assembly: GCF_964263255.1. NCBI lineage: Eukaryota > Metazoa > Chordata > Amphibia > Caudata > Salamandridae > Lissotriton > Lissotriton vulgaris. The sequence goes on from NC_141693.1 coordinate 1,298,391,343, forward strand.
GTACATAATAGACTATGGGAAATCCTTCTTGATTTGAAGGTTGACCAAGTACTGGTGCAATTTTTAAGACAATCATACGTTGGGGCCACCGCCAAGGTGAGGTATGGATTAAAGGGGGAATGTACTGTGCCATTCCACGTTGAGTGGGGTGTGTGACAAGGCTGCATCCTGGCCCGTTCCTTTTCTCTTTATATACAAAATCTCTAGAGGAGGAACTGGTGGCTGAGGCGAGAGATCCTCATCAGTTTAACAACAAGCCGATTGTATCCCTTCTCTCTGTGGATGACGCAGTGCTCATGACCAGAACGCAGTTGGGTCTAAAGAGAGCCCTTGCTACATATATTAATTTCATGGATAGTCGAGGCCTTAACCTCTTCAATGCTAATGACAAGGGTAACTCGTCATGCACTGCCCATTCATTTCAATGGAAATCTCATTATATGGGACTAATTCCCTTAGCGTCTAAGTGGTTAAACTTAATGTGAAGAAAATCTTTGTAATGACATGCAGGAAGGGGAGAAATACATGTAAAAGTATGTCAATGGGGAATGACAGGATAGAGTCAACTAATGCATTTTCTGACCTGGGAGTACTATTGGAGCATACTGGTTCCTGGGGAACGGCGGTCAAGAATAGGAACCTCCCTTTTAGGAGGTCAACCGCTGCAATGGTGAATTTTGCTACAAAAATGGGCAAAAGGCCCCCGGGGATCCTCCTAAAAATCTACCAAGCTAAATGTATGAGCATTGCAACATTTGGGACAGCTATATGGGGCTATACTGATGTATCTTCAATACAAATAGTGGGAAATTCATTTCTAAGGTTTATTTTAGCTTTCCCACAGAGGTCCTCAGTTTTTAATTGTCATAATGAATTGGGGATCACCTACATTTCTGATGTTATTAAAATGCAACCTTTATTATTATGGCCTTGAGTGTGGACTTCAATGAGCACAGGGTTAAATAGAGACATTATTAGAGACTCAATGAAATTAGATAATGCAAGTAAAACTACCTGGTTGAATTATGTTAGAAGATTTTTAATGGATTTAGGCCGACTTGATTTTTATATACATCCAGAAACCATGACTTCAACGCCAAGGAAGGATTTAAACTACTATGCATGTCACATTTAGAGTCCTTAAGAGCTGTAAATGAAATGAAGAAATGTAGGGTAATCTAGCATCAACTGACTTTGGTTTCTTAAAGTATACAACCCTACCTGGTCTGGTGCATTGGAGGGTACGATAGATATGTTATCACTAGGTTTAGGTTTGACAGTTTCCATTGTTTAGTGAGCGTTCCTATCATAAAGGGCTGCTCCAGAGATCTTTGCCACTGCCCATGGAACAATAAGTCACCTCAATCAACAATACATGTAGTTTTATTCTGTAAACTTTACTCAACCGAAAGAGCAAGATGGATTTTGCCTTTTTTTAAACGAGGGGGTTGGAGGCAATGTCGCACTGCCTTTTTATATTTGCAACTGTTGGAAAATGTTTATCGCGTGGGCATTATGACTGGACTTTTAAAAAGCATATTAAGGAAAAGAAAAATGATCACTGGTTAATAACATACCGTGGAACTGTATAATGTGGGGAACTTTTATTAATTGACCCAGCTGCATGTTAAAATTATTTGATGAATCTAAATGAATGTGACTCATGTTTAGATGGAATTGTATACCGTATTTTAATCATATTAATGTTCTATATGTTACTATTTTAAAATGTCTAAAATTGAATAAAGTATATTATTCTGATTCTGAGATCTCTGGGTCGCAGCCATCAATACACCTTGCTGTTAAATTCCTTCAAGATGTTTACAGCTGTATGTGATTTCTCCATTGCTAACATGCCCACCGTTGCATGCTGCCGAAAGCTATTAAAGCTTTCTTTAAGGCCAAGATCTGAAGTTATCTTTAGCTTTATGCATGCAAAGAGATACAGTGTGCAGTGATGCACATGTAATCAGTTCCCTGACAACTGATCCACATGTCTGTCGTAAGTTGGATGGTATGAACAACACATTGCTGCAAATCTTGTCCCACTAACTGCAGCACATCTTGATGCAGCACTGGAACAGGCCCTCTGGCAACATAGGTCCTACTAGGTACCTTCCATTTTGGGCAAATGGCTGCCACAAATTCTAAGAATCCCACTCCTTCGACAAAAGATAAATGGAGGAGGTCCAGCAACATTTTTACCAGCTTCCCATTGTGCAAACGTGCAGTCGGGTGGTTTTGCTCATAGGGCCCCTCCTGCCTAAACATGCCCATAGTAGTAACCTGGATTTTCTTCTTTTCTTGGGGCACTGACATAGGCATCTTTTGAGAAGTTGATGCTAGTGGTAGACTCAATGTGCACCGTGGTGGTGGGGCAGTCACTGTATACCGTTGGGTCTCCATCTCACTCTGAGCCTTCTTGTGTCAATGTGAAGTCGCGGAGGTGGGAGAACCTGCTGTTACACTGCTGGGGACAAAGCAGCTCTGCATGAAGATGTCACCCTCTTCTTCCTTATCATCAGCCCCCACCATGATTGGGATTATAGCTAATGTTCTCCGGCTCTCCCCACCACGTTCAGCTATTCTTTTAAGGTACTCCTCCCACTTTGTGTGGTATATTTTCATATGGGCCATCTGGCCTCCATACCATAATGTGTACCAATCTTACCTCAACGACCATTTGTGTGGCAAATGGTGCATACTGCAATGTGCTCCCCCTCCTTGGTAACTGTAAAGATCTCCCACATTTTGGAGGAGTACTTTTTTACTGTGCCACTACCAATGCCTGCAGAAGAACTGGAGGTAGGCATGTCGTTGATTGCCTTTCTGCTTCTCCTACGGTAAAGGTTGGTGCAGGTTTTACCTAGAGCTTTGAAAATATGGGAGATGGTAGTGGTGCTACCTGTGTCACATCCCTCGGAGTAGGTTGAATGGCAATGTCAGATTCCTCTTCATCCCCTTCCATAAGTCTAAGTCTTCTGGAACTTTTCGTTTCCCTTGCCTACCTTGTCTCCTGGTCTTTGTCGGGGTCCAGTCCATGTCCCTATCATCATCATCAGAAGTAGTGCTTGGAAAAGATGGTGCAGTAGTACCCTTCCTTTTCCTTTGCTGGCGAACTGGGAGCCAATGATTCTAAAAGAGGTTCAACTTCCTGCTCAGAAGGAAGCTCAACCACCTGTTCTGCTCCAACATGAGACAAATATAACATTGCTGGCTACTGTCCACTCTGCTGTATTTCCTGAATTGATTGTGTCCTACTTTGCGAAATGGACAAATCCAATTCAACATCACAACCTGACGGCATCAAGATGATTGCGCTGGATGCCTCACTGACAGACATGGGCCTGGGCTTAGGTTGGAGGGCTGGTGCTGTTGATGCAGGAGTGCTGCTCTCAGCTTGCTCGCCGGAGGGTGGTGCGGCAGGCACAACTTTCCTGATAAAGGTTGTGGTCAGCACACCAGTGGTGGAAATCTTTTTCTTCTCTTCCCCACTAGCCACTTTCTTGGCAGCACCTTTCTTTCAGGAAATCTTGAAGCTGTCCGTTGACTGTGGCACTTCGCTTCACAGCAAGCTGAGGAGATGACCCTGTTGTGTAGTCAGTCATGTGGTGCATTGGCCTTTTGTCTGGCAGTATAAGGTGATATCTCTTCTCTTGTGCACCTACAAGCAAACAAGCAAGAAGAACGTAAGTGAAACATGGCAGTGTTGCTGTTCAAGTAAGAGTGCAAACAAACAATACCATTTAGTGTGGTAATTTAGCAATAATACAGTCTAACTATCCATTCGTAAAACCACTGCAACATAAACTTTCATTTTGTGCAGTACACTCAGGAAGGATCAGAAAGAGAAACATACAGATGTACCTTTTTGCTTTATGTGGATAACGTTGGGATCTGGCACTCAGGGAGGTGCAGGTGACAATGGAATAATCCTTAGACATTGAATGCTGCTGGGCAGTGCACCCATTTCAATCATGGGGTTGAAGCCAGATGTTAGGACAATAGAAAAAAAAATGGAGGCCAAAAAAACGTATATTAAAAAAGGTAAATAAAAAAATGAAAATAACAATTTTTGAAGAAAAACTTTACAATTTAAAAAAATGAAAATAAAAAAGTAAATGTAAAAGAATTCAAATACATTAAAAAAAATATAGATACTTTAAAAAAAGTTACTTTATAAAAAAAGTTACATTAAAAAAATGAAAATTAAAAAAATTCTAAATAAAAAAATTAAAGATAAGTAAAATATGCACAAACATATTAGTTTATTAAACTGCTACTAATGTCAACCATCCATGCAAGCCTATGGCAAGGGCCACACTGGTTGGGCTCACAAAATGGCTGCCAGCCGTTGCCACATGGTCATCAACAACAACTAACACTGAGCAAGGAGGCAAGGCCACAAACAGAGAAGAGATGCATGCCTATGGGGAAAGCACACTGGCTGGCTATACAAAATGGCCGCCAGCCACATGGTCAGAACAACAAGAACCAGCAAGGAGGCTTGGCCACAAACAAAGAAGATATGCAGGCCTATGGGAAAAGCACACTGGCTGGCAACACAAAAGGGCCGCCAGCCACATGGTCACAACATCAACAACCAGAAAGGAGGCATGGCCACAAACAGAGAAGGCATGCAGGCCTATGGGGATGTACACTAGCTAGCTACACAAAATGGCCGCCAGCCACATGGTCAGAACAACAACAACCAGCAAGGAGGCCTTTCCAAAAGAGAGACGACATTCAGGCCTATGGCAAAAGCACACTGGCTGGCTACACCAAATAGCTGCAAGCCACATGGTCAGAACAACAACAAATAACCAGCAAGACGGCATGGCAACAAACAAAGAAGACATGCAGGCCTATGGGGAAAGCACACTAGCTGGCTACACAAAATGGCTGCCAGCCACATGGTCACCACAACTGGCAGGAGGCCTGGAAAACAGAGAATACACGCAGGCCTGTGGTGGACAGTGACACTGACTATACAAAACGGCTGCTGGCCACATGGCATGGGGAACAACAAAGGCAAATGGTGGCCACACACACTTGCCAGATAAAAGAGGCATGGTCACACAGGGAACACAGCATTAATTCAGCAATGCTAAAAAAGAAAATTAACAGGCTAACAATGTTTACAACAGCACCCATCCTCCAAAGCTATTACCCTACCTGTACACTGTTTGAGGGGGAAAGAAAGTGAAATAGCACTAAAAAAAACAATCATTTTGTATTTTAATCCAATGTCATCCATGGCCTAAAGGGTGTTTCAATTCAACAAACACCACAGAAAGAGTTGTTAAATGTACCCATGAATAGTACAAGGCCTACTGGCTGGAAGGCCCATTGGTAGACTAGGCCACTAAGTGAATTAAATCAATGTTGCAAATTTATTAAAAAAGTAGAGTAAATGTGGTAAACTGTGCAAAAATGTTCCTTCACTAAAGAAGAAAAATTAAATGCAAAAAAAGTAGTCTCCTTCTAAAACTGAAGGCCACCCACCACAATAAATGTTAAAAATTGAATAAAAGTACAAATAAATCCAGGTGCATGCCCCCAATCCAACAAACATCCTTATACACCAGTTTTACAACTTACTTGTGATATCTCAAAAATAAAGTCCTTAATTACAATGGTATATATGCAGTAGACAAGGAGAGTGATCCTTCCAGCTCCAAATCCCAATGAAAAGTGACCAGGAGAGGGACAAAGCACCAGGAGGAGCCTGCTGGTCAGGGACAGGAAGTTGGAGTCCCTGGGTATTTCCTTCTGATTTGAAATACGTTTTTTTAAAACTCCAATGGCTAGTTTCACTCAAAATGCTTCTCAGCCGCATTCTCAAGCAGAAAAGCTGCTCAACCATTCTGTTTGCGATCGTGATCAGCACTAACAATAGTACTAGATTTGCAGCTTCGCAACCGGAAGCTGTACGAGTGAGCACAAAGTCTCGTGGTAGATCGCTAGCGGTGTGAGAAGTCTTGCATATGCTCACAAGCGGCCCAAGGCTCTTGGCAGACGCGGTTGAGAGCCAAAAGAAAAGCAGAGCGTGCAAACCGAAAAAAACTCTGCTTCACGCCTGAATGGCGAAATTCCGAAATTCCACGCACCTGCATGGAGTGCCCAAATTCCACAAATTCCGCAAGCGGAGAGAAGTATACCACATGGGCTTAGTGATTAGTGTGTGAGACCCCACAAATAAATGGATTCTGATCTTGGTAGTTGGGCCTGGGGGCCCTGAGTCTGGTCTGCTATGTCTGTGTTGTTTTTTCTCGTTGTGTGTTAAGAATAAAAGGTAGCAGTGACCTGTGATGTAACACAAGAGAGAGACAGAGATGAAGATCTGGTGGATGAGTTTCAAAATGTGAAACGAGATAACCTCAAATCAATACCAGCTTCTCTGCTCATTGAACTTGTTTAGTCCTAGGCAGATCCTTTTTTTCACAGAGCCTCCATTTTTAGGTTGAAGCCTCTCAAATTGCATAGCTGTCTAGTTGCTAAACATCTCTTGGGAACATTCTGAAAGCTGACCCAATAATTTATTCTACCCGTTGCTTACCATTGGCTTTGTGGGTTTAAATACATATTTGCTTGCTTTCTATGTGCTGGCTTTATTAGTTTTAGGTTGTCCAGCATTTCTTTGTCCCTGCCATGGAGCATAGTCTCTTTACTTTATTCTTCCACTAGTACACACTTTCAATAAACAGGCCTTTACATATTCTTCTTATCAAGCCACATTTGCTGTGCATTCAAAGACAGAGGTCAAATGTTGTCAGACTGTATCTTCTTAGGGAGTTTGGTGTTTACTTTTCTTCCCCTGACTTCAACGTGATTGGATTTATCAGACAATCTGGGGTATGAAAGGAAAGGTTTTTTTTCTAGCACACAACTTAATTTAAATGCCTGCAACTTAACTGTGTGAATATTAGAGACTATATCACAATCAGGAAAGCACAAATCAAGCACATTGATTTGTAACTGCGAAATGTACTCGAAACTAATATTTTAATACGATTAAAACAAATCAATTCACAAAGTGATGCCATTTTCTGCATTATTGTTTATGTGCTGTATTGATTTATGAGTAAAATTGTATGTCTTTTCAAATCTAATGGTAATTTCAATTGAAATGGTGCACTCTGTAATGGCAGTGCACTACCACACAATGCATACACACTCCATTCTATTACACTGTACGACACTCTAGTTCCCTCAACTCTATGGCACTCTATGTCACACCACTCTATGCCACTGTACTCCACTGTATGCAGCTCTACTCCAATCTACGCCACTCTGCTCTACTCTACTCTACCCCACAATATTTCATCTAAGCCACTCTACTCCACTCTACAACACACCACTCTACTCCATTCTACAATACTTCACTCTGACACTCTTCTTCACTGTATGCCACTCTACTCCATGGCACTCAACTCTACACCACTCTACACCACTCTAGGCCACTCTGGTCCACTCTATGACACTCTATTCCATGTCACTATATACCACTCCATGCCACTCCACTCGACGTGACTCCACTATACAACACTTTATTACAATCTAGGCCACTTCACTGTAGGTCACTGTGTTATGTTTCAGACAGGTACCCCGATATAGGCTCAGTTGGTAACCAAACCTTTCACTTACATTTCCCCTGCCATTACACTACATAACGGTTCTTGGTGCTGACTTTTAACCTTGTTACGGTACTGCTTAAATGAAGTGGGGTTTTCACTGAAAGCTAGCCTCATTCATTATGCATGCAGATTCTTGAAATCTCAGCAGGACTGCAATCTCCTGCATAATAACTATTCCATCCACCATCCTAGTTCGACATGACACAGCAAGGTAGATCCCCTAAGGTTACCACTTTGGGTTTATAAACATCATATCTTCACTGAGGTGTGGAGAGGAGTTAAAGGACTTCCATCCTGACAGACTGACTCAAGACGCTGAGAATCCTGCATATAGATGCTCTAGCTCGCAGTGTCTGACATCCCTTGCGAGTTGTCCATCTCCAGACTAAGACAGAGTCCCACAGACTCTCACTTCAGGTATTGGGGTCTGCTTTATCAGGGAGCGATTCTTGGATTGACTCCTACATACATGCTAGATACACGTAGGTACATGTAGTTAGGGTTGCATTGTAGGAGTACAAATGATTACTGTCATGTATTTTTATACCTGCCTGTATTCATTTTAGCACTATGGTAGGAATCTACCATATGTTTACTCTGTTGGGGCTTATGATCATTTATATCTGTTTATGTCTTATAGTTGCTTCAGCACACCTATTTTACACTAGAATGACGCTGGTTCAATAAATGCTTATTAAAAACATCCTCACCATTATTCTGTTTTCCTCTCTCGGACAAAGTGAGCACGAGTGACTGAGCAAAAAGTACTGCACTGTTTCAACAATCCCTGGTGGGACAGAGCTGTCATGTTCAATAGTTGCCAAGAACTAGTCTCTCCTTCGTAAGAAGAGTTTACAGTGGAACTGTGAGGTAGCTGGTATACAGGCTAACATACCCGGTGGGGATGTCTGGAATCAGGTATCAGTCTGGACACCAATCCCACAGTCTATGGTGTCTAAACATGCAGATCCTATATATGTTTAGGGGAACTACACAACAACTGTACTTTTCTCTACACCAGTCCACTCTACGACATTCCATGTTATGGCACTCTATTCCACTGTACTCTATTCCGACCACTCTAGGACACTACTGTGCCATGCTCCACTTTATCCCACTCCACTGTACCCCTCTCCACTCTACAACACTCCACTCTACAACACTCTGTGATACTCCTCTCTACAACACTCCACTTCACTCCATTCCACTCCTCTCTATGACACTCTATCTCACACTACATCCCTCCACTCTACACCATTTTAAACCACTCTACTCTGTGCCCCTCAACCTTACAACCCTCCACTCTACGCCACTCTGCACTGTGCCCCTCCACTCTATGTCACTCTAAGCCACTCCACTTCACTCTACAACACTCCCCGCCACTCCACACCACTCTACCCCACTCTACTCTACTCTATTGTATGACATTTTATTCCACACTACACAATTCCACCCTACCATACTCCACTATACCACACTCTACGCCATTACACTTGACTTTATGACAATCTACGCCACTCCATATTGCACCATTTAATGAGACTCACTTCACAGCACTCTTCTCCACTCTACCCCACTCGACAACCCTTGAAGGACAGGGCCACTCTAGGGTCCCGCGGGTTATTTCCACAACTACCTGCTATGCCTTCCCAAATGAAGAGTTCGTCAGACAGTAGAGAATGCAAACTTACTTTATTGAATATATGCTCTGCAGAGGAGCCCCAGGTCGGGCCTTCACCCTAAGATGGTTGCCGAGCGGGACTAACTCCCCAAGGCATGCTAATACATGATAACTACTTCTGGGGACTTCAGCCTTGCCACTTGTGGAAAAGAACCAGCCTGAGTCGGGCATGAACAAAGGAGGTACAGAGAGATGAGCTAACACCTGCCAGACGGGTGTGTTATCAGTACTCCAAGGCCAATATGCTGGGCCTCAACGTTTCCTAACATAGGAGCAGAACTACACATACAGAAAAGAATGTACGAAAAGAACATCTATTCATTAGCAAATCAGACTTCAACCTTGGACAACAGAGAAAGAATAATAACAGCATACAGTTGGACAGTTCTGCTGGAGCAATCAAAAAGCAAAATGGGTCCTAGTGTGGATGCGGCCTAAACAGACTTCTAGTAGTCGAAAATATACAAGATGGAGGCACACAAGCCAACAAAACTTACATGCCTCGAGCATAACTCAGTGGATTTCATAGGGCTAATACAAATAGAGTCTATTTTGCCACATAATGCTAACCTACATAATATGTATAAATGCACAATAAGAAAGGGAATTTAAAACCTACCACCCTCCATGCCACTGTAAGCCACTCCACTCCACTCTACAACAATCAACTCCACTCCACTCTATGGCACTCTACTGTCTGAAACATCAGGTCATGCCTCAACATTTGGGTCACACTGAACAGCAGCCACGCAGTGCGCCATGGCTAACAACACACTGGCAATGCCAAGAACTCTTTCACGGGAAAGATCTATTGGCTTTGCGAAAGCATGTCTTTGTTATCACATATGAGATCACTTTTAAATGCTTGAGTTCAGGATGTGCACTTTACAACCACTTTTATGTTTCATTTATTGGACTCTAAGTTTGCTCCATGTCTAATAAGAATTTACGCCACATTTAGGGTTTAAATGAGCACTGACTTGCCTCTTAGTTCATTGATGTGCATTGTCGTTGGTGGTGAACCATTAATGTTTAAAAACTATCACTTTAAATACATTTCTGTCTATGCAGTGATCTATTCTGATGTACCAAGAAGAAACTCTCCACAATTTTTGGGGAATTTAGAAAAAAACATATTATATTTGTACATTATGTCTTTTGCGCATTATACATGCCAAATGTTTTCATGTCTTGGCTCATGCACAGATCTTAGACCCAAGTCAGACTCTTGTCCATGCTCTGCCGCGGCACACAATTACTTTGCTGTTGCTCCCACCTCTATTTGCAATTTGTGCTTACTACATGGGGTCGTACGTCACTTGATAAAATGATTTGTAAATGGTGACGACTAGAAATTTAGTGCTCTGTTGCACGCATCGATTTGACAACTCTGCTGTCAAGGATTCTCAAATCACAAAGAAGCATGATTCAGTGAAAACACATCTAAAATATTGATCTCAGGGCAAGGTCTCCGGGCCGTTGTGTTGTACGTGCTCTTGACTTCCCAGGGATAACTACAAGCCCTGGGGTAGGAGGGGCAAGGGGCATAGCTTCAGGGGGGTGTTTGGGTTGTGGCATTCCCTAAATGTATCCTTGGCTTGGGAGTTGAGCATGTGGTCCTAGGTTCGGGTCTGCTGTCTGTGGCTATTTTTCTCATCATTCTCCCTTAACTAAGAGCTTTTACCAGGTTCAGCTTTTGGAGCAGAAACTTAAGAATACGTAGTGACCTGGTGTATCAAAAAATAGTAAATCCGCACCTATTGAACTCCTCCTTGAAGCGTGGAAATGGACTACTTTTGGAATTCACAAACATTGGAGTATTAGGTTTGGAAAACTGTGCCAGTCTAATGTTTCCAGCCATATTACTGGAAATTCAGAAGATGATGAGGGGAATTCTTGCATATAGGCTAATCAGTGGCAGTCACTCGAGAAGCATTCAAATCCATTGTTATTCGCCCACTATGCACCTCTAGACAGAGACCACCTTAATGCAAATCAGTACTAACCCTGTTTCCCATGAAAACAGTCAATCCTGAACCTTGAGCATCTTATCCCTTCACCCTGCAGTCCATTGCTTTTTTAGTTGGGAAATTTGAGATATACCCCCCCTGATTCTCACTGACTAAGCTACAACCCTGTCCCTATACTTCAGATAGGGCTGAGAAATGACCACCCTACACACATAGGGTCGATGCAGATTATACAAACTCGTCGAAAACGTCTGAATTATTACTCTTTGAATGCCAACAGATTAAAACCACAATCAACCATCACTCTGCAATGCTTTTATCCAACGGGTGAGAGTTCCCTATTCACCACAATCTCCATAATCTGTTTAAGAAAACCCTCAAACAAGATCCTATATGCAGCCACCTCAAATGTTCACTACCTTAACACCAGGTGGAAAACAGGTTCCACTACACAGCCACTACTGCACACACTACAGACTGAAATATTTAGCCATTACCCAGTTATGTCTGCCAATTCTCCATCTTATCACCACCTCAACATAATCCACTCACATTTATTTTTGTAAGGCTAGTATAGCCATTGTACATCCGGAGCCCCCAGCCAATCCAGTACAACAGAAAGAAAGAAAGTCCTGATATTGCCAGTTAATGCAGGTCCTTACTTTGACACATGGCCAGTATTCCTTTCCTGGACGTATAAAATGTGCCCTCCATAAGCTTGGGCGTTCAAGAGCATCCCGATGCATCGACCAGGAATTCCAGGGTATCCCACTTCCAGAGGCAACCTCACCCCTCATAGACTGAGCACTTGTCATGCATACAGTAACCCATGGCATTTCACCAATGCTCAAACAATTGAAGCATGGTCGACTCCTACAACCTAGCTATGCTGCACCTAGCCACAACCATTCCTATATTGCAGTCTCCTCCCCCCATATTCCACGGATGCACAATTTCTTCCCAGGGGTGAGATGGATGCACTAGACCGACTGCAACCTTCTCCCAAAATCCTTTGATTCCTGGGCTGCCCCAAACATTGTGGATAAAGGTGTCCAACCAACCAGATCCCCTAAGACACATATCCATTGCTGCTCAGCCAAATGTAACCATATATGTCCTTGTGAAGTTTATGTTTATGTTTGTTTATGCAATTTTTAAAGCGCACAACTACCCTGGGGTGTCTCGGCGCTCAGAATACAGAACCATAGCTACAGCAGGCAATTATGGTGAAAAGAGCCAGGTTTTTAGTTTTTTCCTAAAACTGATGAGGGTAGGGGCGGTTTTGATGTGCAGAGGCAATGTGTTCCAAAGTTTAGCAGTGGAAACTGTGAAGCATCTATCGCCCCAATTGGCCTTCTTTGTTCTCGGGACTTTGAGCAGATGAGCCGAAGAGGAGCGAATAGTTCTAGAATGTACCAGGGGACAGAAAGCTCTTCTGAGGAACTGTGGGCCCAAGTTGTTAACTGCTTTATAGGCAATGCAGAGTGCCTTGAATTTTGTCCGGCTCCTGACTGGGAGCCAGTGCAGTTGGCGGATATATGGAGAGATAGATGTAAACTTGGGAACTCCCAGTAAAATTCTAGCCGAAGCATTCTGGACTAGCTGCAGTCTGTTCATGACTTTTTCCTGGGCATTTAGAAGGAGGGCATTACAGTAATCTGTTTTGGAAAAGATCAAAGTGCTGATTAGAGTTTTGCCGGCTGAGGAGGGAAGGTATGGCAACAATTTTTTAATCCTTTTCAGGATGAAAAAAGATGAGGAGACCACGGAGTTGACGTGATGATGAAAAGTCATTTTATCATCAAATACAACTCCCAGGTTGCGAACCTTAGTGACTGGTTGGGGAGGAGCTCCCATCTCCGGAGGCCACCATTGAGGGGACCAAGCAGGTTCCAGTTTCCCGAATGTCATCACCTCTGTTTTGTCAGAGTTTAATTTGAGACAGTTTGATGACATTCAGGTACTGATAGCCTGCATTCCATCTTGAAAATTTGCAGCAACTGAAGTGCCATCACTATGTACAGATAGCACCAGTTGTGTATCGTCCGCGTAAGTTGTAAGGGCAATTCCGTAGGATTTTATTACCCTCGCTAAGTCTGAAACATAGATATTAAACAGCGTCGTAAACTCTTTGCAATATCTTCAGATACACCAGTCTACAGCCAGCACTAAAGCTAATTTGGCAACCAAGTCAAAGATCAGGCGCACAGCTCTGAGTACAGGAATATATTACAAATTCAGCTAAATCTGAAAAGTGAACTCCAAGAGAGAACGGTACTGGTTACCAACAGTGACCCAAGATACCCCGGAACTCCAGGGAAATAGACATACAAAACAGTATCTCTCTGAGCTCCACAAAAATAATCACTAGGTTGTAAATTCACCAATCCGGTTCAATGTTCAATAATATTTAGTGCAGAGGTGATATCTTCCTTGCCACAGTAAAGTCTTTAGTTAATGAAAATTCCACAATTCCAGTATTCCAATCTCCTTTATTGGTATTTCTTCACTCCAATTCACAATTTTGTCCTTAATTGTCTTTCAGCCAACACGTGTTTCGTCTGATGCTAATCTCTGCATCAACAGACTTCATCAGGGCTCAGTCACAATTAAGTCTTGCCAAAACAAAGCTTCACAATGCTTTTGTGATATGTAGAAATCAGTTAGAAGAGCCTATCGTAGTATAGGTGTTTTCTCACTGAGGTGTACATCAGATCCGATGCAGCAATTAAAGATACAGGATACACGAGTACGTGTACCTGCTCGGTTATCGCAGCGTCTCCTCGTCAGGTTCCCGGCTTTGGCAAGGAAGATATCACCTCTGCACTAAATATTATTGAACATTGAACCGGATTGGTGAATTTACAACCTAGTGATTATTTTTGTGAAGCTCAGAGAGATACTGTTTTGTACAGCCAGCACTAATAGCAGCCTCACTTGGTCCCTGAAGTGCCTCATTCCACTGCTCATCTGAAAGGTCCTCCAAATCTCGTTTTCTGTTATTCCTGAGACGCTTGAATGGATCCGGATGTAAATTAGCAAGAGCGTACATAAAAAGAATTGAACAACATGGACTATCCATGCTCGACTATCTACGTGTAGTAGTCACTCCTTAAGGGCTTGGGGCCATATTATCAAGCAATGGCGATACATTATCGCCCCTTTTATCGGCAGGACCTGCAGCTAAAGCGGAGATAATGGGCTTGATAATATGCAATTTTTAGGCAGGTGAGGCACACGCCGAGGGCCTTGGAGACCCTGATATCACCCCAGGTATTGTGGCAATTTCCAATTCCCTGTATCTGGTGACCCACAATGCACAGTACTGGAGACCGTGAAACAAATAGCTATTTTCAATCTGTCTCAGAAATCTTTTGACCCTTCTACAATTGCCTTACTATCCAAGAGCCTATCTTTTGTACCACATACAGTAGCCAACATGTTTTAATTATATCAAGACATTATAGCATTCTTTCGTAAGATACGTCTAAGAAAATACTTTTTTTATACTAATTGCACTAGGTCTAATTCTGACAACCGTTCGAGACTTTCTCCACCCTCAATTTTCTCCCCCACCTTAGATGAGGTTGGGATTTTTAAAAATACTGTCGTGGCCCATCTACAAATGGCCACCCATAACATACGTCGTCCTACTCCCAACTTAGAAGAGATGGAACTGCATGCTCTACGAAACCTTAGTGGCACTTCTAGTGTAACCATTAAAAATTGTGATAAGCAAGGAGCTGTCGTAGTACTTGATACAGATACTTAAGTGACAAACATGATTGTTCTTTTAAACAATCCCGAACATTACTTACAAGTTAAAATAGACCCTACAACGAGAGTAAGAAGAAAGACTCTCTTTCCCCCAAAAAGTGCTTTAGAACAAGGAATGATGTGTCAAAAGCAATATGATTTTTTTAACATTATCCACCCTCGTATGGATAGTATCTATGGAGTGTCCAAAATACATAAGAATAGTAGTGACCCTGCATGTTGTTCCATTGTGACCACTATAGGTCAGTCACTGAACCGATCTCCAAATACATGGATTCAATTTTACGTTCATCTATACCAAAAACCACGCCCCACATCCACGACACCAAAGACATGATCAAGGTCTGCCCTTCAGTGCTAATAAAGAGACTCTTGTCACACTTGACATAGAGTCTCTCTATAACAATACACCACAAAGGGAAGCTTCAGAATCAGTACATTGGTTTATTGAGCAATACGAAATTGATTGCTCTCCCACTTTCATTGTAAATATCTTACAAGTGGTTTTAGAAGAAAGATCCTTTGAGTTTAATGGCAGTCTTTACAGATAAATCAAAGGAGTCAGCATGGGAGCACTGTGTGCTCCCGCACTAGCCAATATTTATATGGCTCATTTTGAGCAGATATTTATCGACAATGAGGTAGCACCATATTTTGAGTCCATCACCTATTGGGTACGCTACATTGATGATATTTTTTTCATCTGGTGTGGTGAATCAGACAGTGTGTAACTTGTTTTATTGTGCAGTATGAGCTCAGAGTGAATGTAGAGACGACTGAAGTATGGATGTGAACTATATAATTCAATATTTATATTGTATTGTTTAAATAACATTATATTTGTACTTGTTCTTAATATTTTGTTGTTGTCCCCATATGTCTATGTAAAGTTATATTATGATAAGCTTGAATATATATGAGTTGCCCTAGGTGTTTACATTTCATAGCAAATAACAATCACATAGTTTGCAAGAGGCAAGGGTTTTCATTCCATGAGAATATAAGTGTTATTGAAAATGAAGGACCAAAACAAATTGCACAAAAAAGTATTACCATAGGTCAATTTGCTTAAAAGCACTACTATGAAACAACTCACTGTCTCCTTAATGGAAGATTGCCTCTGGCCCCATGCGATCCAAGCCCTCGTCTAAATAGAGGGTTGCAAGAATAGGAAAGCTAAAACATCAAGGGTAGCCATGTGGAGAACACAAGTTAGCCCGTGACGGAAAGAAGATGGAGCCTGCTGAGAGGTGGGCTCTGCATCTTGACAGGAAGTGATGGTACTGGCACTTTGTGCTCCAGCTGAGTTGAGAAACCTGTTTGCACAGCTTTGAAAGGATACAGTTAATAGGAAAAAAAATCAGAGCTGAATTTATAAGCTGAAAGCACTAGCAAGTAAAAAGCAGCTCACTAAAGAATCTGACTCATGACAAAGCACAACCTCTCATAGGTGTGCAAGACCCACTGTCCTTCTAGGCGATCATGCATCGTCCCCTCCTGCCAAACATTCAACAACCATGGTTCGTGGTGCATAAATGCTGCCGTTTATTACAAAACATGAATCATACATTTTGCAACTTACTGGTTGGTCATTCGCGACCCATGCTTTTTCATTACATATCACATTTATCACTCTGAATATTGTCCACTGGTTTTACCCTGGCTGACAGCAATGTCACCGCCTGATGGCCATTTTGCCAGTGTCTTAGGTTCTACGGTTTCTAGGCATACCTTGCAATCAACCTTGTGGGCGACCGTCAGACCTAGCCCGGGCTGCAAGTGCTGTTCCGCTTCCCTGGACCCTTGCTAACCACGGGCCTGCTCCTCTGGTCCCTGCCATGTGGCAGCCCAAGGACAATGTCTAAGCAGCTCTTCTGTTCTGGCCATCATTGTGTGCTGTCACCTGCTCCCTGGTATCCCTGCCATTCGGCATCCCAAGGACAATGTCTGAACAGATTTTCTACCTAGGTTATTTTTTTCCTCTGGGTCCTCTTTTGTGCTGCCTCTTCCTAGCCCTCATCTACTGTCCTGACTGCTGCCAAGACCCCATTCTCCTGATGTCAGTGGGTGGGTTCCAAGGTGATGAGACGAGGTCCAATTGTGTTCAAGGTCGGTCCCTACCACCTTATTGGCCCTCATGGTCTCCTGCCCTCCTTCAATAATTGCCCAATTGTTGAACATCATTTTCGCGTGCTTTTGCCCATGGTGCTTCTGGTGGTCTAGTCGTCAATAGGGCTTCCCTGCGGGACCCTATCTGGTCTGGCTTCACCTCCCCGACCCGTAATACAACCCCTCCCATAAGTGAGAGTTCCCCCGTCCTTCTAGGCTATCATGCATGGCTCCCTCCCGCCAAACATTCAGGGCACAACAGTTTGTGGAAAATAAAGGTCGCAGTTAATTATAAAACATGGATCATACATCTCGCAACTTACTGGTTGGTCATTCATTACCCATGTTTAATTATTACATATCAAATTTATCACTCTGAATATTGTCCATTGGTTTTGCCTCCATTTCTGGCTGACAGCACTGCCCTTGTGTGAAGACCCCTTTGCAGGTGTCTCAGGTTCTACGGTTTCTAGTCTTACCTTGCTACGAACCTTGTGGGCGGCCGTCAGACCCAGCCCAGGCTGCAAGTAGTGGTTTGAGTCCCTTGACCCTTGCTGGCCACTCCCCAGCTCTCCGTGTTCCTGCTCCCAAGGACAATGTCTGAGCAGCTCTTCTATTCTGGCTGTCATTATGTACTGTCACCTGCCCCCCCATGTCCCTGCCATGAGGCATCCCAAGGAGACTGTTTGAGCAGCTCTCCTACCTAGTTTATTCTTTTCTCTGGGTCCCCTTTTGTGCTGCCTCTGCCACGCTGCTAGTGGTTTACCGATCTGTGGTAGCTCCCCCTTCCGCCGGTTCAGGAGAAACCCACCTGCCCTAGGACCCCCACTATGTTACATAGGAAAGTGTCCATGCCTACCCCGGTTAAGTGTACCTCATCAACTAAGTGGTAACCTGGGGCCCGATGTAGGTGGCCCAATACCGATCGGTAACGGCCGAAAATACTGATTTTCGGCCCTTACCGATCGGTATCCAGCCATCGTGATGTAGGATGCTGAAAACCGTCCAATTCGGTATTTATACCGAATCGGTATAGTTACCAAATCGGAAATAAACCGAATCGGAAATACACCGAATCGGTAAAAGAACGAATCGGTAACATACTGATTCGGTAAATATACCGAATTGGACCATGTACCGATTCGGTAGATATACCGAATCGGTAAATATTCCGAATCGGACTATCTACCGAATCGGTAGAGTTACCGATTCGGTAAATTACCGAATCGGACAGGCCAAAACTCTGATTGAGATGTAGGGAAGCACAGAAATACCGATTTTGCCTCAAAATCGGTATTTCAAATTCGGCATTTACCATGGATTCCAATCAGGTGGTAACCAACTGCAACCTATAAAAAGAGACCCAAAATGCAATGCAACTTGCAGGATGGCGGCCTTTTATGTCATTGCAAGGTGGCTACGGCTACAGCAGGAAGGAGAGAGGGAATGGCAAAGAGAGGAACAGGTCTACAGACAGAGGATCACCCTGTTCATGCTCACAGAGGCAGAGATCCTACAGAGGTACAGGCTGGACTCATACACCATTCTGGAGCTCATCAGGGACCTCAAACCACTGTTGGACCACCCCACCCCAAGGGCACACGCCATCCCAACGCACGTGCAGGTGCTATGCAGCCTACACCTGCTTGCGTCTGGCAGCTATCAAAGTGGAGTCGCTGCGGTAGGAGGGGTGCCCCAGAGCAGCCTGTCAAGGTTTTTCAACAAATTCCTTGACGCCATGATACAGAGGATGGACCAATACATATCTTTCCCTGCAACCCATGCGGAACTGGTACAAACAAAAGCAGACTTTTACCAGATGGCACGATTCCCCCAAATCATCGGCTGCATTGATGGCACGCACATTCCGATTTGCCCCCTTGCTGACACAGAATACATATACCGCAACAGGAAGTCTACGCACACCATCAATGTGCAGGTGATCTGCAATGCTAAGTGCACCATCACAGACCTGGTAGCAAAATTCCGAGGGAGCACCCACGACTCGTACATTTTTCAAAACAGCAGCATCTATGCAAGGCTGACGGCTGGGGAATTTGGTGAAGGATACCTCCTAGGTGAGACACATCATCAGACCCCCATAACACAAAGTAGCTAAGTAAAGTACATGTATGCATGTGAGTAATGTTACCCCTTTTCCTTCTAGGCGACAGTGCATATGCCCTCGGCTCATTCATACTCACCCCCTACCTCAACACCTCTACACCCAGCCAAAGGAGGTATAACCGGGCCCACAAAAGCACAAGGAATGTAGTAGAACGGACCTTTGGCATCTGGAAAAGCAGGTTCAGATGCTTGCACAAGAGTGGAGGTGCAAGGCAGTATACCCCCATCACCTGCTGCAAGATCCATGCTGTCTGTGCAATGTTGCACAACCTTGCGGTGAAGAAGGGCACTGAGGTGGAGTTGTCAAACTACGAGGACCATGACAACGACGTTGCTGTGCCACAAACACAACCTGCTGGGGTGTCTACGCCAAGTGATGGCAGATACAGACGTGAGGAGATAACAGAAAACTATTTCTGAGTGAGTACAGATGCACAGACAGGTCAATGGATGTGGAAAAAATATTTAATAATGTTGGCACAACGTTACTGCACTGATGTGCAACAAATTAAATAAGTACAGAATAGGTGAGGAATGTAAATTGTCCGGGTTGCCTCACCCACCCTGGCAGTCTTACTTCTTGCTGCGCTTAGCTGACCCACTAGGATGTGGCTCACGCCCTTCTGTGTGTCCGGCTGCCTCAGCGAAGCGCCTGGTGCTCCGGCACGGCTCAGATACAGTACTGGCCGGGCTGCTGCGGCTGCTGCTGTCCCCAGCCTCGCCTACGTCCAGGGCAGGATTCACCACTGTGTTTGATATAATTAGTGCCTCCATGGCAGTGGTGATGCGGGCCATGCCCCTGGTCACCTCTGCAGTGTTCTGGGTGAGGCAGTCCTCCATGTTAGCCCCTCGGCGGCATAGCTGGGCGGTTGCTGCAGCAAGGCGGTTGATTGCCCGGTTTTGCACGCGGGCATCCCTGCGCCTACAGTGCTCGTGCTCCTCCATCTTACTACACAGCTGGGTTATTGCAGTAGTCATGCACCCCAGTCCAGTTGCTATTTCCTTGTTGCTATCAACGAAACTCTTAAATCCCTTTGTCATCTCCCACATCTGCAGGTTGTGCTCCCGCAATCGGCGCTGGCAAGCCAGGATTGACTTGGCCTGCATCCTTTGGATCCGGACCATACTCCCCTCCAGCCCTTGGAATACGCTGCCCTCCCGTGCTGGTAAAGCACTGCTGGTTGTGCGTGGCCTGTGCCGATTGCTGCTGCCCTGCTGTGTGGGCTGGTGTGCCACAGGTGTTGCAGGAGTGGGTGCTGGAGCCTGACCCGCTGCTCCCTCCATTATGTTCAATGGTGCAACGATGATCCTCCTGGCAGGAGATGTGGCAGGTGCTGGGTGGGTCTGTGTGGGTGAGTTCTCCGGTGAGAACTGCAATGGGGGCGTTAGTGACAGTAGGGGGGAGTGGGGAAATGAGAGGGTATGTCCTGTGTCATCCTCATTGCCCACGGCACTGCTGTTCTCCTCCTCCTCCTCCTGTGATGGTACAATGCTGCTTGGCCCTGCCACCGCACTGTCTGATGGTGCTGGAGCTGGAGCTTGTGTAGCTGCTGCTCCACTGCCTGATGGTGCCCCTAGGTATAAAGAAGCATTTGTGAACTGAGTGCAAATGTCTTACAGGCACTACAATAAAAGCATTGCACATGTCATTTTCAATACTCTGATTCAGTTATTAGGTGCATTTCATTTGAATGTGCACTGGCATTTGTTACTACATTAGCTGACTACATTTACCATGATGCATTGCTCATGTGTGTTGCTAGCAGTACTGGGCTGGGCTTTGGCTGTGCATTGGGGCTAAAGGGGAGGTGTCTGGTAGGGTGTGTCATGCTGCGCATGCTTCTTACCTTTTGCTGTAGCTCTGGATAAGCTGTCCAGGTCCCCAACTCCCACCACACTCTCGGTCTCAATGGTCGTGGACACAAGTTCCTCAAGGTCAGTGAGAGGTGGCGCCGGGTTCCTGCCTGCACCTGTTAGTCCTGCCTGCTTGTGCAGCTCAGCCAGTTTCCTCTTGGTGAGGCTGCGAATGTCATAAAACCTCTTCTTGAGGTCGTCCAGGCTCCTGGGGGTGACACCAACTGCGTTCACCCTCTCACCGATTGCACTCCACAGCTTCCTCTTGGTGCTCTCTGGGACTTTGAGGGACAGCCTCCCAAACAGCTGCCTGTGGACCCTCACCACCTCCTCCACCAATACTTGCAGCTCCATGCTGCTGAACTTGGCCTTGCGCTTGCGCTCAGCCTTCTGGCTCTCAGAGCTGCTTGTCATTTCCACACAGATCAGGATAGTGCTACCACTGCTGCTCACTCTAAATGCTCAGCTCAGGCTGCCTCTCCAGAAAGTTCTAATGAGTTGCACCTGCCTGGGTAGCCACTCCCTGCTACGGTGGGGAGGGTGGTTCCACCTCATTGGCTGTTGTCATTAGTTTCACTTTTACTTGCTCGCCGATTCCGTGTTTACAGAATCGGTATTTACCGATTCGGTATTTACCGATTCGGCTAATACCGATTCAGTATTTACAATGCATTCCTATGGGCCTTTTGGCCCATGGGGGTGTATTGCAATTACCGATTCGGTATTTGCAGAATCGGTATTCGCTGAATCGGTAATTACCGAATCGGTGAATACCGATTCGGTAAGTATCGAAACACGATACCGATTGTTACCGATTCAGTATTTTACCGAATTTTTTTTCCTACATATCATTTTCCGATTTCAAAATACCGATTCGGTAAAAATTGGTATTTTAAAATCGGTTAATGGGTTTTACCTACATCAGGCCCTAGGTGTCTTGAGTTTGATCAACCCGTAACGCACAAAACTCCAGCTGTTGGCCCAACCTATCTTTTCCATGGTGATATCGAGTGTACACCTTGACCTATCTACTGCCCCCTGGTAGACTGTGCCTCTCCATACCCTGCGGGCTATTAACTCAGACCATATGATGTCTGCCTGTCGGCTCAGCCTTGCCAGGGCTGCTTGCCCCTCTGCCATTTCCTCTAACAGCTCTCTCCTCCCATGTATGCCAGATCATTTTACCTCATGTGAATAGCCACGGCGTCTGGCAGCTCTCCAGTTTTCAGTGCCTCCTGCAACAGGGGGAGCAGCTGCTCCTATATCATGCCCGATTGCCCTAGCCACATCACTGCCATGTTCTGTAGCCATATGCCCTTGAAGGAATTCCACGCTGCAGCCCACTGTCTTGCCCACGTGATGTGGGAATGTCCCAGGATCCACACCTTGTGCCAGCTCCCTTTGGACCCTCCTGGAAGAGAGACATAGTTCAGATCCCGGTGGGTGGATGTATCCTTTGAACATGCTCAACACCAACTGACCCAGTTTCTTAATCCGCTTGGTGTTGAGCCCCAGGTGGGCTGCAGTGGTTACAGCCCCTATGCGAAATGAGTGTGACCCAAACTCTCCAGGGGAGGAACCCAGCCTTCCCCAAGGGCCTTCTTCATTACCGCTGCGAAACAAAAATGGCTGAGGTACGACCCATCCCTGTGTGAGAACAGTGGCCCAGCGGCATAGGCCCCTTTTTGTCATATACTCCTGCATGAGGCATATCATGCAGCACACCCTATCCTCCATACAGTTGATCCTTGTGTGTTTCCCTCTGCCCTCTTGGTCTGTTTTTGACCATTTGATCTGCACCATCATGTACCCGTTCCCCATGCATATGTCCTCGGTGTACTCACATGTTGCACCCCGGGTCCATTTGGCTGGAGATCCCAGCTCACTAATCCTGCAAGCCCCGAAGAAAGCTAAGGCAAATGCTGCTCTGAACAACAACACTTTGTGGTGTCCGTATATATCCCTGGTAGTGTGTCCAGTACCTCCTTCAGAACCTCGTAGCCAATGGGTTTCCTACTATCTGGTGCCCTTGGTTGCAGCCTCCCCCAGCCTTTCATTGCTGACCTACAGTAAAATGATCCAGTCAGGTCCCTCCTCATTGCTAATTTGGTGAAGTGTGCTAATGTGTGTTTGTGCCCATGACTTGGTTTTCCCGTTCCTGAAAGCCCATTCAATGAAGGAAGCTGCCTCTGTCTGGGTGGCCCTGCTCAGGCTTGTTGTACTATTCAAACTTCTAAACACCTCACAGTACTTACAGTATCTTATCACGGTTTTGGTGGCCAATGCACTGTCCACCGGTAGTCCGGGTCCATAAGGTTCCAGAGGTATCCCGGCACTGGTGTCCGGTTCTGCTCTGCGTGCAGTGCCAGCATCCTGAATGTGTCCCACTGAAAATGCGAGAGAGCATCAGCTATTGACTTTGCTACCCCAGTAATGTGTCTGGCCCTCACCGCTATGTTCTCCTTCAGTTGTCATCCCACCAGCCAGGACAGTAGCCATACCACTGCTGGGCATTTTTCCGTCCCCTGGTTTAACAGCTGTACCACTGCGTGATCATCTGACCACAGCATGATCTGTCTGCTAGCCAGTCTGTTTCCCCATATTATAAAGGCAACTATGACGTGAAAGAGGTCCAAGAGTGTGATGTTTGCTGTGAACCCTTTGGTGTGCCAGCTGTCTGCCCTCTTGTCTGCTGCCCATGCTCCTCCAAGTATCGCCCCAAAACCGTGGCCCTGGAAGCAACTGTGAAGAGCTCCAATAGCATGCAAGATACCCTGGGCTCCCTCCACATGAGTGCGGCATTGAATTTGGCAAGGAATGTGTCCTGCTGTTTTAGGTCCTCCTTCACCCCTTGTGTGAGCCACACCCTGTGATATATTTTTGTCATGTCCCTGGTCAGCCAAGCCATCTGCCTGGTGAAAGGATGCCCGGTAGGGATTACCCTGTTGCCAAAGTTCAGCTTCCCCACTAGCTGCTGCAGGTCCCCCAACGTTGCCTTCTTTTTTAGTAGCAATTGCCTTATGATTTGTCTTAGATCCTTTACTTTGTCGCTGGCAGCCTCCACTGAATCTAGTTCAGTTCCAAGGAAGTATAGTCCTCCATCTTTCCTGGTGCTAGCGGGACTCCCAGCTCCTCTTCTAATTCCCCAAATTGGGCTAGCAGGGCTGTATATTTCCCTTTTTTTATGGTTTGCCAATGGACAGGAATCCATCCAAATAATGTATGTGCCACCCCGGCCAGGCGTCGTGACTCTAGTTCCTATTCCAAGATGCTGCTGAAGGCCTCAAAGTAGGTAGTCGCATTGTTCCCTTGAACCTTAGCGCTGCTGCGGCTGACTATTCTTCGCCCGCTTGTCCCTCTGCAAGGCAGGTGCAGATTTGGGTCCCAATCCAGTAGTAGATATGTTATTCAGGTATTTGGGTAGAGAAGGGTAGGTGGCGGGATAGAAGAGGGAAAGAGGTTTGTATTTATATAGCGTTTGCTACCCCTGATGGGGTTTTGAAGCGCAAGTAGCACGCTACTCTGGAACCCATAAGTATTAGTGTTGAATTAGTATGGTGAAACATGAAAGTAATTTTAGTGGTGAACATGTTAGTCAGTTATTTGGATTGAGAAGGGTTGGGGAGGGGTAAAAAAGGGAAAAAGTTAGCATTTATATAGCGCCTTTAACGCTGATGGGGTGTTGAGACCCTTTATTGGCGAGTAACACGCTACTCTGGAACCCATAAAGGATTAGTGGTGAATTTGTATAGTTGAATATGGAATTTGAGAAGTGAACATGTTAGTCTGTTAATTTTGATTGAAAAGGATCCTGGAGGGATAAAAGAGTGAAGTTTTTTTTTCGGTCTTAGCAGTAGGAGGAGACTTTTGGATGAGTAAAATGGAGTTTTGGAGGGGAGGAGTCAGAGGGAAGAGTTTAGAAAGGTTTGTTTTCGGGGATCGGTATAGTAAAAGAGGTGTCAGATGATGCAAGGAGGGACAGGGTAGGAGAGAGTCTAGAAAGAGTTATTTTGGGGATCATAGTAGTGGTATGGGGTTTGGGATAAATGAGAGAGTGGATGTAGAGGATATATT
Source organism: Lissotriton vulgaris (assembly GCF_964263255.1). NCBI lineage: Eukaryota > Metazoa > Chordata > Amphibia > Caudata > Salamandridae > Lissotriton > Lissotriton vulgaris. Next base: position 1,298,416,572 of record NC_141693.1, read on the forward strand.
GATAAATGTATAGGATGAGATATAGGATAGTGCATCTGAAAGAGTAGTAGAAATACGTTTTAGATGAGTCAGAAGGTTGGGATAGAAGATATATTGAGAGAAGTATAGGCTGAGAAATAGGGTAGTGCATTGGAAATGCTAAATTAGAAGAAAGTGATAAATATATAGATCCATAAGTACATTGAAAGTATATAGATACATAAAGGAGGTAAGTATATGTAGGTTAAAGATATTGATAGAGGCACAGGATGAGAAATAGGGTCGTGCATTGGATATGCTTTTTCAGGAGAAAAGTTACAGACACACAGATCCAAGTACATGAAAGGTACATAGATGCAGAATGGAAGTAAGTACATGTAGACCAAAGATAATTTTTATTTATTTATTATTATTATTATTTTTTTTTCTCAACAACATAATTATTCTACATGTTTATACAAAGCAATACACAAAGATAGGTACATATCTACAGTGAAAACAAATGCTTATATGCAGAAAGATATGCTGTAACTTTCTGTTTGCGTGTGGTGCTTATGGGGGAAAGAGCCAATTCTTGAGTAGTTTTCTGAAGATAAGGTGGTTGTCTGTGGATCTTATGTTGGGGGGTAAAGAGCTCCATAGCGTGGCTGCTTGAACAAAGAAGGATGTGCCACCCATGGTTTTTTCTTGTATCTTGGGATTTTGAGGCGAGATGCTCCTTTAGAGTGGAGGTTCCTCTGTTGAATGTGTTTGGTGACTTTATTTCTGATGAAGAGCGGTCCCATGCCTTGTATTGCTTTGTGGGTGATACAAAGCAGCTTGAATGTGTTGATTTGGTTGAGACAGCTGCGGAACCTAGCCGACAGGCACGTCTTCTCTGAAAGATATGGAAATTATGATTTGTGTGTCTTTGGTATATGACACATGGTAGAAGCCATGGTCTTTGACTAGTTTGGCCAGTGGAGTCTCGTAAATGTTGAATAGTGTAGGTGAAAGCGCCGACCCCTGTGGGACTCCACAAGGGAGGTAGAATGTGTCTGAATTAAGGTGATCCCAGCAGGCCTTGTGTTCTCTGACTGTCAAAAAAAGAGGTGAGGAGGGCCAGTGTGCTGTCTTGACTTTAGCTTGTCTTCAGCCATTGCATAGGAGCTGAATGATTAACCATGTAAAATGCGGCCAATGGGTCAAGTAGGATCAGGGCAGCCAATCCAATGCAGTCCTAATTCAATGCTATGCAGTTCGTAATGCAAGAATCAGGCGCTTCGTAATGTAACACTAATGCAGTTTGCTATGCAAAAATAATGCAGTGCGTAATGCAACAATCAGGCAGCCCGTTATGCAGAAATAATGCAATGCGTAATGCAACAATCAGGCAGTTCATAATACCAAAATGATGTAATGTGTAATACAACAATCAGGCATTTCGTAATACCAAAATGATGTAATGTGTAATGCAACAATCAGGCAGTTCGTAATACCAAAATGATGTAACACGTAATGCAACAATCAGGCAGTTCATAAGTCAAAATAATGTACTCCGGCACTGATCACGGTGCTCGGGCCGGTCTCTATGCTGACTCCCAGTCAGCTACTGCCAAAATATGCCCCAGTACAGGGATGGTGTATAACAACATGTAGCTCCACACTCCGGCCCCGGTACTGCCACTCCTCAGCAAGTACGGGTCACAATACGGACTTCAGTGGAGGATTGCGCTGCGAGAATTGGAAAGGCCGAGAGTGTTTCTCTCCGAGCCCGCACCCCACCCCAGGCGGCGACACACCCCTGCTCGCTGAGCGTTACCTGTGGGGTGTGACCTAGCTCTCCTCTCCTCGTAACTTTGGCCTCCAATGCGGCTTTGCTGATTTTGGCAGTGGAACTTGGCCCCCCTCCCCGATGGGGATGGTTCGAGGTCCCTCCTTGGCAAAGACGGGCTCGGGCGGTGGCACAGCTCCTCTAGAAATGCCGGTCAGGGACGATGCCAATGATGAAGATCTCAGGCTGCAACAGGGCACACGCACACTGCATCGCTGGGACTCACTTGAGATCCAGGTGTGCACGGTCACTGGGCACTCCTCACGAAGGTCTCAGGCTGCACGAAGCACATGCACCCAGCGTTGCTGAGACTCCCTTGAGTTCCGGGTGCACACGATCACAGGTCGATCTTCACGAAGGTCTCAGGCTGCACAAAGCACATGCACACATCGTCGCTGAGACTCACTTGGATTCCGGGTGCGCACAATCCGAGGACGATCCTCACGAAGGTCTCAGGCTGCACCAAGCACACGCACACAGCGTCACTGAGACTCACTTGGACTCCTGGTGCCTACAATCACAGGGCAATTCTTACGAGGGTCTCAGGCTGCAAAAAGCATCCGCACACATTGTCGCTGAGACACACTTGGAATCCGGGTGCACACAATCACAGGACGATCCTCATGAAGGTCTCAGGCTGCACAAAGCACATGCACACAGCGTAGCTGACACTCACTTGGATTCCGGGTGCACACAATCACAGGATGATCCTTATAGAGGTCTTAGGCTGCATAAGCACATGCACACAGCATTGCCGAGACACACCTGGAAACATTTGTGTTCCTGAGTTTCCACAAGAGGGAGCCATCTTTCCTCTAGCCTGTCTGCACCGGTCCACGCCTGGACCACGCCCAGCGCTGAACCCCTGGCCCCCACAAACGCCACGACATCCGACTCCGCTACGATGCCAGTCCCTTCCACGCACTCAACATTGGACAATCACACAACTGCTTCCTGGCCACCCCGAAATACACTTCACCTGCTGGAACTGCAGATTCACCAGTATTCGACCTGCAAATCCACCACTGGGAAAAAACCCAACCACCTCAGATGCATCCTTCTCAACACCGACTCCACCCGCAAACACGCCGTTGAACTCTGGGACCTACTCGACTCTACCTCCTAAGACATTGCCTTCCTGATGGAGACCTGGCTGAACCCCTCCTCGGCACCCCACATTGCCATAGCCATCCCAGACGGCTACAGGATCACCCGCAGGGACTACACCAATGGAGTAGGGGAGGAATCGCCATGGTCCACAGGAACACTCTCAGAGTCTCAACCAACACCGACGACACCCTCAGCACCGCTGAACACCTGCACATCCAGATCCACACCAATCCCAACACCACCCTCAGTGGAGCCCTCGTCTACAGACCCCGACCACAGTTCAGCGACTCCATCGCCGACTTCGTCAGCACACATGCCCTCGTCTCCACAGACTACATCCTTCTCGGGGACCTGAACTTCTGCCTTGAGAACAACAACGACTGCAACTCCACCACCCTGATCAACCACCTCGCCAACCTCGGACTCAGACAACTCATCACAATGCCCACTCACTCTGCTGGTCACACTCTTGACCCCATCTTCTCCGCAAGCTCCCACATCTCCTTCAACCACACCACCGAACTCCACTGGACCGACCATCGCTACATTCACTTCACCTTCCGGAAACCTACCACCGCACCCAACAGACTCACTGCCGCTGCTGGAGCAAAGTCACCGAGGACCAGCTAACCACCACCCTCACCCAAAACCCACCTGCCAGCCCCACCGACCCTGACACCGCCGCCAGCAACCTCAGACATTGGATCGATGACTGCACCAACACCCTCACCCCAGTCAAGAAACCCTCCAACAGACACACCAACAAGAAAGCCAGCTGGTTCACTGAAGACCTCCAGGCCTCCAAGCAAACCTCCCGAAAGCTAGAGGAGAAATGGCACCGTGAACAGAACCCGGACAGCTATGCAGCCCACAAGAACGCCACCCGCAGACACCACCACCTCATCAGATCTGCCAAAAAGGCCTCCTTCAAAGACCACCTGGACAACAACACACACAACAGCAAAGAGCTCTTCAACATCGTGAAGGTACTCTCCAACACCAACGACATCCCACCTTCGCAAGACCTGTGCGACTCCCTAGCCACCTTCTTCCATCGCAAGATCACCGACATCCACGACAGTTTCAATGACACGACCGCCCCACAACCACCGAGACCTCCATCCCCACGGCCACCATCCGCACCAACCTCCTGCTCACCTGGACCAACATAAATGATGATAAAACCATCAAAATCATGTGCACCATCTACTGATCACCGTCAGACCAATGCCCACATCACATTTTCAACAAAGACAGCACCACTGTCGAACCCCATCTCCAGAAAGTGATTAACATCTCCTTCGAGACCGTGACCTTCCTGGAGAGCTGGAAGCACGCCGAGATCAACGCCTTACTCGCGAAACCCAAGGCGGACCCCAAGGACCTCAAGTACTTCCGGCCCATCTCCCTGCTCCTGTTTCTGGGGAAGGTCATTGAGAAGACCATCAACAGACAACTTACTTGCTACCTCGAGGAGAACAGCATCCTGGACCAATCTCAGTCCGGGCTCTGCAGCAACCACAGCACCGAAACTGCAGTCGTCGCCGCAACTGATGACATCAGGGCCCTGCTGGACAACAGAGAAACCACGGCCCTCATCCTCCTGGACTTGTCAGTTGCCTTCGGCACTGTCTGCCACTGCACACTACGCACACGCCTCCACAACGCTGGGATCCAAGACAAGGCTCTGAACTTGACCACCTTCTTCCTCTCCGGCAGAACCCAGAGCGTCCGCCTCCCCCTTTCCGTTCTGAAGCCACCGAGATCATCTGCGGCGTACCCCAGGGCTCATCCCTCAGCCCAACATTGTTCAACATTTACATGGCACCGCTAACCCACGTCGCCCGACAGCATGACCTCAACATCATCTTCTACACTGATGACACCCAGCTGATCCTCTCCCTCACCAAGGACTCCCTTACCTCCAAAACCAACCTCCATGAAGGAACGAAAGATGTTGCTGAGTGGATGAAGAACAGCCGACAGAAGCTAAACTGGGACAAGACAAAAGTCCTCATCCTCAGCTCAACCCCCTCGGCTTGGGACGACTCCTGGTGGCTGACCGTACTTGGACCAGCTCCAACATCCACCGACCACACACGCAACCTAGGGTTTATCCTCAACTCTACTCTGTCCATGACAAAGCAGGTCAACGCCGTCTTGTCCACCTGCTTCAACACTGTCCGCATACTCCGCAACATCTACAGTTGGATCCCCACCGAAACAAGAATAACAGTCACCCAGGCCCTGGTCAGCAGCAGGCTGGACTACGGAAATGCCCTCTACGCAGGAGACTCGGCATAACTCCTGAAACTACTCCAGAGCATTCAAAACACCTCTGCTCGTCTGATCCTTCACATCCCTCACCGCAGCCACATCACACCCTACCTGAGAGACCTGCACTGGCTCCCCATCAACAAGAGGATCCCCTTCAAGCTCCTCATCCAAGCACACAAGGTACACCACAACACCGGACCAGCATACCTCAATAGATGACTTAGCTTCTATACCCCCAACCGCCAGCTCTGCTCCGTCGACCTCACCCCCGCCACAGTCCCCTGCATCCAAAGAGTGACCTGCAGTGGCAGATCGTTCTCCCACCTCGTCACCAAGACCTGGAACACCCTCCCCATCCTCCTACGGCAGACCCAGGACCTACTAACCTTCAGAAGACTCCCCAACACCTGGTTATTCGAGCAGTAGCAGCTTCTTCCCCCCCTCCCCCCCCCCCAGGGCCTTGAGACCCTTACGGGTAAATAGTGCGCTTTACAAATGTCTTGAGTGATTTATTGATTGATTGATTTATTGATTGATTGGGGATAAGTTAATTCTGGACACAGCACACAGCAAAGTCCTTTCAAGCAGGGGCAGGAGGACACAGCACACAGCAAAGTCCCTTTAGCCTCTCCTTGGTTAAAACAGCAAACTGCAGGCCAGCCCCAGGACACACAGCAAGGGTCAGTCCTTTCCTTCAGTCTCTTCAGCTGTTTCTTCCTTGGCAGAGGTTCATCTTGACCACAAAGTAGTTTCAATATTTTACAACCTTTAAAACTTTGATCAGTTCCATCCCAAAGTCCAGGGGTTTCAGCTCTCATAGTTATACCCCTAAATGTCTTTGAAGTCTTTGTGTTCAGGGGGAACGGACCCCTGTCCAAACCAGTTCTGGGTGTCTCCCTGCCAGTGACACATTTTTCCTTTGATCCTTGGATCCTCCATTACTCAGCAGGAGATAGAGCCATTATTTTATGGCGGCAGCCCAGGCCACTTCACCTCCAGGGGCTATTCCTCCTCCCTACACAACAGATGCAGGTCAGCCTGTTGCTGTCTCACCTCCTTCCCTGGGTCAAGACATTCCCCCGGCCTATCACATTCAAATCCAGACAGTCAATCCACAACATGGCAGATACACAGAAATGTTAAAACTCAAAAACCCAGCCACTTCTAAATGAGTTGTTTCTAAACACACAATGCAAAAACCACCTTCGCAAAAAGATGTGTAATTAAATTGTGAGTTCAGGCACACTAAAATTCACCTCTCCATCTTAAGCCTAGGGGAAGATAGGCTGGAAACATATTACACAGCCTCCCCCATTCTGTCCTATAGGCAAGATGGCCTTTCAACAGTGAAAAATGAAATGGAGATTATTTCACTGTCAGGACATGGTACCCACCTCAGTACATGTCCTACCTTTCACATGCACTGCACCCTGCCCAGGAGGGTACCTTTGACCTACCATAGGGGTGTCTGATGTGCATAAAAAGGGAAGGGTAAGGCCTGGCAAGTGGGTGCACTTGTCAGGACAACATGGCAGTTTAACAAACTGTGCGCAGGCACTGCAGTGGCAGGCCTGAGTTCTCTCTTTTAGGCTACTGGTGTGGGTGGCACAATTAGTGCTGCAGGCCCACTAGTAGCATTTGCATTATCAGCCCTGGCACCCATAGTGCACTTCACTAGGGACTTTACTAGTAAGCCAAACATACCAATAATGGACAACCAATTACCATTACACTTTACACAGGGAGCACTTACACTTTGACACTGATCAGCAGTGGCAAAGTGCCCAAAGCATATAAGTTGGCAACACCATGTCAAAAAGCAGGTCTAGGGGTGAGGCAAAAAGTTTAGGGAAATTTGAGCCAAAAATGGCCAAGTACAACAAACCTGCTTTGCTGTATGTTGCCTGTTCTGCATCCACCCACCATTGTAACCTAATTTACCCCCGCCATATTATAATGGCAAGGGGTATCACAGCAGATGCAAAGTGCGCTTGCCGCTTTTCCGCCAGTCGGGCGGACTTGGACAACAATATGGTGGCGGTGCCTAGCACCGCCATCCATATCAGGATGCTGGGATGTAAAGGCCTTTCCATGGTGGCATCGCCGCCATGAAAAGGCTGGCGGGGATTTGCTATGGGGGCCTGTTGCGGGCCCCTGAGGGGGGCGGAATTGTGGGGTGTGCACTTGGGGGGGGGGACCCATGTTACCCCCCTCCATTTCCATGCACAAGGTGCCAGGCACCGGGCGGTGCCTGCCACGATGTGCATGGAAATGCACAACATGGCATTTGGCATTGTGGTGGGTGCTGCTGTAAGCAGCACCCGCCCCAATGTTAAACTGCGCAATGCGAATGCCTGGCCCGACGGTGGCGATCTGCCTGCCATCCTAACTTAATTTACCCCCGCCATATTATAATGGCAAGGGGTATCGGGCGGATGCAAAGTGCGTCTGTGCTTTTCCGCCGGTCGGGCGGACATGTGCCACAATGTGGTGGCGGTGCCTAGCAGGCACCGCCATCCATACCAGGATGCTGGGATGTAAAGGCCCATGAAAAGGCTGGTGGGGATTTGCTATGGCGGCCCGTTGCTGGCCCCAGGAGGAGGGTGGTGGTGCATTTGGGGGGGACCCATGTTATTCCCCTCCATTTCCATGCACAAGGTTCCAGGCACCATGCGGTGCCTGCCACGTTGTGCATGGAAATGCACAACATGGCAATTTGGCATTGCGGTGGGTGCTGCTGTAAGCAGCACCCGCCCCAATGTTAAACTGCGGAATGCGAACGCCAGGGTGGCGGTCGCATCCTAATTAGCGGTGCGGAACCGCCGCATGTCTGACGGCTGGTCCCAACACTGCGGGGATGGCGGGCGGACTTAAGTCTGCCAGTCATCCTAATCGACCCCTGGTAGAGTGGGGTTAGAGGACATCTGCGTCTCTGGACTCTTTCTGGATGACTGACTCACCTGTGCCGTCCTCCGAACACTCCTTTGCCGTGTCACCGAAATTCATTAGCTCCTCTTTTCCACTTGTGGTCTAGGTTTAGGACTAAACAAATGTGATAGTTGTGAATGTATGCGGACAGCTATTGTCAGCTTTGTGGGATACTTGCGGAGAGCATATTTAGGGACCTGCCACCAATGCTAAGAAAGAGCATGCCTAGGAGTGAGTATGTGCAAGTTCGGCCCCATGCATGTCGTTTTTGTGGGGGAAAGCAGTACACGTGCAGGTCCTTTCCAGGGCTACTACAGAAAGTTTGTCATGGAAGCATCGAGGCAATGTATGCTGCTAGGAGGGAAGCAAGAAAGAATAATTTCACTGACTTTGCTTGGGTCTCTCTATTATGATCTGGTGCCTTCTTACAGGGAAGAGGGACTGGGGAAGAATAAAACAAGGCGCTCTGGAAGATTCCATTCAAATACCGGTGCCTCCTGAGAAAGGGGGAGCTTGCAAGTGAACTGCAAGCTTGAAGCCCTTTGGAGCTCTGGTCCTGCTCTGCCGCAGGCTTATTCTGCAAGACGGAAATATCACCTTTGCGAAAAACCGTGCAAGATGTCCCACCTGGAGAATGGACAGGACCCTGAAATACTAGAGTCGGCAGATTATACAGGAACATCCTGTCCCAACAGACATATCTTCCAAGTACTGAGATGCACGAGAGGAAGCGGAGTTGGGGAGAGCACAGTACCAATAAATTCTAGTGGCAGCACTTAATTGTGCTACCAACCCGAGTTTGTGAGGAGTAAGGCCAATCAGTGAGGCCCTGCTTCTCTGTCCAGGGAGCATGCACCTCGAACCATGTTAGACCTGGGAAATGTGAGATGTACCCAATTTTCAGTTGCCCAGTAGGGGAACTTCACATCAACCCAGATGTCATTATTTGGCCTCTCTCCTAATTGTTCACTACCCCAAGGCAAGGAGCGAGACATTTCGGGGTTACTTCAGGATAGGGTGTGTAGTATGTCATACTGTTCCTTTAATTACATGCATTTCTTTTAGAGAATCCTTATGTGTTCTTATCCCTCATGTTCTGTCCCTCCACGACAGTTGCTGTTGGTGCCTTCTTTGCCAGCATTTCTGCCGTGGACTCCCTCTTTCTGTACTTCTGGATTAAACCCTTTTACTTGAAACTACCTACGAAGGCTTCAGAGCGTTTTTACTTCCATACCCCTTACTATAATTTGGTACCAAGAGTGGGGTATATTTTTTCCTCCTATGCTTACTCCCTCTTTCTGTACTTCTAGATTAAACCCTTTTACTTGAAACTACCTACGAAGGCTTCAGAGCGTTTTTAACTCCAAACCCCTTACTACAGGGTGGCAGTTGCCCTCGTTCCGAGCTAAGAAGAGTAAGATGCACCTCCAATGTGTGAAACAGCAGAAACAACCACCATGGAAAAGTATTCCTTGTACGACTGAGACTTCGATAAATGCTGACCCAGCTTTTCAAATAAGCCAGATGATTATTTACTGGGGGGGGAGGGGAGGGGGGGTTGAATGATGTATTTTACTTGAGAGTGATGGCAACAAAATAAGGTGAGGTAATTATGCACATGAGGGAGATATGGGAATATGTCAAATCAACTGCACATCAAATCAGGGTGAGATGCCTTGACAGCCAGTCTTGGGTGTAGACAGATCAATGTTTATGGTATGATGCAATGTGATTTTGCGCAAGAAATTGCACACTATTGCTTAGAACATGGGTACTCACAAACTTTCTCTCGGGGGCCAAATTTACAGTGTGGTTTATGTCCGAAGGCCGCACCGGTGAGGGCGGGGTCAGTGGGCGAAGGGGCGGGGCTAGAGCAACAAAAAAAACTGTGACCATGAGGTTGATCACAGGTCCCTGCAGCAGACGCCTTCGTCCACTGAGCCACCAGACCCGGCATACACACATCTCTCTCTCTCTCTCTCTCTCTCGTTCTTTCTCTCTCTCTCTCTGTCTCCCTCTCTCTCTCTCTGTCTCCATCGGTCTCACTCACTCTGACTGTCTCACTCCCTCTCTCCCTCTGTCTCACTCCCTCTCTCCCTCTATCTCACTCACTCTGACTGTCTCACTCCCTCTCTCTCTCTGTCTCACTCACTCTGAATGTCTCACTCTCTCTGTCTCCCTCTCCATCTCTGTCTCCCTCTCCATCTCTGTCTCCCTCTCCTTCACTCTGTTTCCCTCTCCCTCACTGTTTCCCTCTCCCTCACTGTTTTCCTCTCCCTCAGTTTCCCTCCCTCTCCCTCAGTTTCCCTCTCTCTCCCTCAGTTTCCCTCCCTCTCCCTCAGTTTCCCTCTCCCTCAGTTTCCCTCTCCCTCCTTCCCTCTCCCTCCTTCCCTCTGTCGCCCTCTCTCTCCTTCCCTTTCCCTCCTTCCTCTGTCTCCCTCTCTCTCCCTCACTCTGTCTCCCTCCCTCACTCTGTCTCCTTCCCTCACTCTTAGCGGGCTTCCTCACTCTTAGCGGGCTCCCTCACTCTTGGTGGGCTCCCTCACTCTTGGCGGGCTCCCTCACTCTCCTTCCCTCCCTCTCCTTCCCTCCTTCTCCCTCACTCTCCTTCCCTCACTCTCCTTCCCTCGCTCTCCTTCCCTCACTCTCCCTCGCCCTCCCTCTCCTTCCCTCACTCTCCCTCCCTCGCCCTCCCTCTCCTTCCCTCACTCTCCCTCCCTCGCCCTCCCTCCCTCGCCTTCCCTCACTCTCCCTCCCTCCCCCTCCCTCTCCTTCCCTCGCTCTCCCTTGCCCCAATCCCCCTCGCCCTCGCTCTCCCTCTCCCTTACTCTCCCTCAATCTCCCTCACCCTCCCTCTCCCTCCCTCGCCCTCCCTCGCCCTCACTCTCCCTCGCCCTCGCCCTCACTCTCACTCTCTCTCGCCCTCACTCTCCCTCACTCTCCCTCGCCCTCACTCTCACTCTCTCTCGCCCTCACTCTCCCTCGCCCACACTCTCCCTTGCCCTCACTCTCCCTTGCCCTCACTCTCCCTCGCCCTCACTCTCCCTCCTTCCCTCACTCTCCCTCCTTCCCTCACTCTCCCTCTCCCTCACTCTCCCTCCCTCACTCTCCCTCTCCCTCACTCTCCCTCTCCCTCACTCTCCCTCCCTCACTCTCCTTCGCTCACTCTCCTTCCCTCACTCTCCCTCACCCTCACTCTCCCTCACCCTCACTCTCCTTCCCTCACCCTCACTCTCCTTCCCTCACCCTCACTCACCTTCCCTCACCCTCACTCATCTTCCCTCACTCTCCTTCCCTCACCCTCTCTCCCTCACCCTCACTCTCCTTCCCTCACTCTCCTTTGCTCACCCTCACCCTCACTCTCCTTCCCTCACTCTCCTTCCCTCACCCTCACTCTCTTTCCCTCACTCTCACTCACCCCCACTCACCCTGCCTCTCTCTCCCTGTCTCTCTCCCTCCCTGTCTCCCTCCCTCCACCTTGCCTGTGTGTGCCCGGGCTGAGACAGCTTCTGGGCACACACACACAGCCTCACCGGAGCACTTCAGAGGTCTTTAAAAGACAATTCGTATTTTAATGAGGCTTTGTCACCTCTTAGCCCCCTGCAGCCCCACTCTGACTACGACAAGAGGAATCGCCCGGCCCCCACAGAGCGGCAGTCTTACTCAAGCTGCCGCAGGGGTGTTTGCTGACACTCTGTAAAAAACAAAATATTAAACACGGGTACATGTCTGCAAGGTCCGCGGGCCGCCAGGTAAGGCTTGTCGGGCCGCTGACGGCCCGCGGGCCGTACTATGAGTACCTGTGGCTTAGAAGTATAGGTGCATTCTGCCAGTGTAATCTAGGCGCCCGAAGCATGATGTTGACAGTCTGAAAGTCTTGTTATGCAGATTTTATGTATGTACGGAACATTTACCAATTTCTTGGACCATTGTAGTTTACTTTGCAGGTGTGTCTGCAGTTATTAGTTTGTCCAAAGAATTTGATCTGCTGGATTGCCTGTCTATGAACAGATCATGCCCAATAAAACGAAAGTGGTGCTGTTTTAGTTTCTCATGTGGTTCTATTACAGAGGGAAGTGTTATGTGTCATTGTAAAGTGCTGGCCACACCCAGGTGAGGGTAATGTGTTTTTAAATGTATCACAGTCAGATGTGGGCCATCTAAAACCCACCTAACCCATGTCACCATGTGTAAGAATAACACAATTGAGTATTTGTGGTAGGTCCCTGAAAGTTTGCCAAAAAACAGGGAAATAGATGGTAGGTTCTAGCTCCTTCGTGGAAAGGATTCACAGGATTCACGGGATAAGGTCTCACCAGCTGTACACACCTACCATTCTATCTGTTGGAACATACATTCTTGTCTTCAACAAAAGTAGTATACATTACACAGTTATTGGGACTATTGTGTACTTATGATTTAGTCAGATTTTCTAAAAGATGTTTTTTTGTTTTGCTCATAACTTTACAATCATTTGACAAATCTTCACAAAACTTTCCTAAACAATAGTTTATCCACCTCAGCGACTTTGTTGAAAGTTTAGGGGTGATCCTTCCAGCAAGGGCCAAAAAAGGGGTTTCACCCCCAAAAAAATTCCCCATGTATTTCTAGAGTAAAAATTAGACAATGAGACAGAGAAAACGGCCAAGCAAAATTACACCAGATTTGGCAGAAAGTTCGATTTTAAGCAAAAGGTGGGCTTTTTGAAAATGTGTGAAATGCAAAATAACATTATTCATACTGTCACATCCACTCCAGTGGATTGGTGTGGCTCACTGGTTAGAGGCAGCAGACCCGTAAGCAGAGAACGGCCCGGGACCAGGGTTCAATTCCCGACGCGGCAGGGTCGTGGACCAGGGTCAGTGGACTCGATAATTCTCGCCTCGGTGCCTACTCGGTGCCTACTCTAACCAGGGATCACACTCGGCAACTCTGGGCATTAGTTTGCCTCATCTCTACAACGGCCCCCCACATTCGCCAGAAATGCCTGGTTTCACCTTGGAGATACCCAGATGGGACCATCTCACAGGGATAGCCAGGACGGGTTCCCCAGCGGTCTACAGCGCCACAACACCTCAGGGCAGTAGTGCGCTTTACAAGACACATTACATTACATTAGACCTGGCTTTTCCCTCAGCCAGAACCCGCCCGCCAGCACAACGTACCCCAACGAAGCAGCCAGAAACCTCACACAGTGGATCACCAACTACGCAGAGGACCTCGCACTACTGAAGACCCCTCCCAGCAGACCCGGCCGCAAGAAAGCCTCTTGGTTCACAGACAAACTTAAGAACTCCAAGAAGAACTGCCGCACCCTCGAGAAAGCCTGGCGCAACGACCCGACCACAGACAACATGACTGCCCTCAAGCACGCCACCCGCAAACACCACCAGCTGATCCGCACCACCAAGAAGACATCATTCAAAGAACGACTGAACAACAACGCCCACAACAGCAAGGAACTCTTCAGCATCGCCAAAGAGCTCTCCAACCCCAGCGCCGGAAACAACGACATCACTCCCTCGCAAGACCTCTGCAACTCACTCGCCTCGTTCTTCCACTGCAAGATCGCCGACATACACAACAGCTTTAGCACACAGACCACGCACCCAACCTCCGAACCAACGCCCCCCAACACCACCCTCTGCGCCTGGACCCCGGTCAGCACCGAAGACACCACCCGCACGATGAACACCATCCACTCCGGATCACCAACCGACCCTTGCCCCCACCACGTCCTCAACAAGGCCGACTCCATCATCACACCCCAACTCCGGGACATCATCAACACCTCCTTCAACACCGCCACTGTTAAAAGGTAGGGCCGATTTTGACCGAGAACCTTTAAGTATTGCCCAGCGTTAGCCGCCTCTCATACCACTCGAATTTATCAAACAAAGAGGCAGGCGCTGGAGACTGGAAGGCAGGAAAACAGGAGTTTATTCTGACGGAGCAGAACACGTCAAATCAGACAACAGGGTATCTTCTCGAGGTGCTCTAGACGCATCTCTGAGGCCTGGCCTCTTATACACAGGTTTATGGTCTTTATTACAGTTTATTACATGTAGCACATTCCTGAAAACACTTTGAAGTACGGAAAGACATCCTCGGAATCCCCGCTTCAAGCCCGTTCCCACATACATTTACAGTAGAAGTCCCCACCCTGGTCTCAGTAGGTGATGACTGTTGCGCAGCTGGACATTCCTCCGGTTCCCGGAATGTGTACTGCTGATCGGATCCCATGGGGTGGGGGGCTTTGATCAGTTGTAGATCCTTTGAAGAGGGCAGCTTCCTACTGTATGGGGGCAATAAACTGCATCCACAGGGCCAGGTGGTGGCCTGGGATCGAGCCGGACAATCGGGCACAGAGGAAAGGGGGTTTCATTAAAGGATACGAGATCATGAAAGGGATGGAGGGAGGTGTTTAGCTGGGAACGGGATGTGACTCCGAGGCAGGGTTGCGCTGAAGGGGAGGTTTATGGCCCAAGCATGTGAGAGAGGTTTGTCAGCTTGCGGGGGATGCTTGTGAGGTCAGAGGGAGAGAGAGAGAGAGAGACGCGCTGGCTATCGGCAGTGGGCGGAGAGGCCATGGTATTCAAAATGGCTGCTACTTACGCGCACATATGAGCCTGAAAAGGGACAAGATGGCGCCGATAGTGTTGATGTCGCAAACTAGATTTTAACAGCCACCTTCCCGGAGAGCTGGAAGCACGCCGAGCTCAACGCCCTCCTGAAGAAACCGACAGCGGACCCCACCGACCTAAAAAACGTCCGCCCCATCTCGCTCCTCCCTTTTCCCGCTAAAGTCATAAAGAAGAACGTCAACAGACAGCTTGCCGCCTTCCTCGAGACAAACGGATCCCTCGACCACTCGCAGTCCGGTTTCCGAGCCAACCACAGCACCGAGACCGCCCTCATCGCAGCCACTGATGACATCAGATCCCTGCTTGACAACGGGTAAACAGCGGCCCTCATCCTCCTGGACCTCTCCGCAGCGTTCGACACTGTCTGCCATCACCACCCCTTGTTGTTAAATATTTTGTCCACCCTAAGAGTGGAAGGGTATACTCAGATGTGAGTCCCTTGCTCATTGCACCATCAGGATTCAAGCAAGCCGGGCCGACGACGGCTGAAATGCCAGAAACTGGTCCCCGGAAGCTTGTTTCCTTCCCAGTGTAAGAATTGGCTTGGTAGTTTGGTTTGCCCTGTTCCCATCATGCACTGAGACAGGAACAGACTAATTTGCATATAGCCAGGTTCTGAGCTGGGATGGTGCAGTGAGCTAAAAAACGGTGTTGGATCTAGCCATGATCTCTTGACTGGGTGAGAGTATTCTGCTTAATTCAGAAACTCTGTCCATCACCACCCCTTGTTGTTAAATACCGCACCCTAGTGCAGCGCCTCAGCAACATCGGAATCCAAGACAAGGCACTAGAGTGGATCATCTCGTTCCTCACCGGAAGAACCCAGAGAGTCCGCCTACCCCCATTCAGATCCGATGCCACCGAAGTCATCTGCGGCGTACTTCAAGGATCATCACTCAGCCCCACCCTCTTCAACGTCTACATGAGCCCCCTCACAGCCTTTACACGCCAACACAACCTCAACATCATCTCCTAAACCGACGACACCCAGCTGATCCTCTCCCTCACCAACGACCCCGCCACCGCCAGAACCAGCCTACACGAAGGGATGAAAGACGTCGCAGAATGGATGAAGAACAGCTGCCTGAAACTGAACTCAGACAAGATGGAAGTTCTCATCCTGGGATCATCGCCCTCTGCCTTGGACGACTCCTGGTGGCCCCCTGCGCTGGGCACCACTCCCAAGCCAACGGACCACGCACGTAACCTGGGTTTCATCCTGGACTCCTCCCTCTCGATGACCAGACAAGTCAACGCCATCTCATCATCGTGCTTCAACACCCTTGTGCATGCTCCGAAAGATCTCCCGGTGGATCCCCACTGAAACCAGGTGATGGTCACCCAGGCACTCGTCACCAGCCGACTGGACTGCGGAAACACCCTCTACGCCGGAACCACAGCCAAACTTCAGAAAAGACTCCAATGCATCCAGAAGGCCCCCGCACGACTCGTCCTGGACATCCTTCGACACAGCCACATCTCCGGACACCAGAGAGACCTGCACTGGCTCCCCGTCAGCAAGAGGATTACGTTCAGACTCCTCACCCAGGCACACAAGGCTCTCCACGACCTGGGCCCCAACTACCTCAACAACCGCCTGACCTTCTACACTCCCACCCGCCAGCTACGATCAACCAGCCTTGCCCTCGCCGCCGTTCCACGCATCCACAGAGCCACCACCAGAGGAAGATCCTTCTCCTACCTGGCAGCCAAGACATGGAACTCCCTCCCCATCCAGCTCCGGCTAACCCAGGACCATCTCTCCTTCAGGAAGCAACTCAAGACCTGGCTTTTCGAGCAGTAACGTACCCCTCTCCCCCAGAGCCTTGAGACCCCTCCTGGTGAGTAGCGTGCTATACAAATGTTATGATTGATTGATTGATTTATTTATCCCTACACTTTTTGCCTTTGCCTCCTGTGTTTTTACTGTAAGTGGACTTCGTTTTTGCTAGTCTAGGTGCTTTGGGCACTTTGCCACTGCCATTTAGTGCCAAAGTGCAAGTGCTCCCTCTGTAAATTGTTGCCATCGATTGTTGTGTCCATAATTGACTTATTTGATTTACTGTTAAATCTGTGGTACAGTGCACTGTGTGTGCCCAGTGCCTGTAAATCAAATGCTGCTAGTGGGCCTGCAGCTCTGATTGTGCCGTCAACACAAGCAGCCTTTCAAATGTAACTCAGACCTGCCTCTGCAGTGATTGTGCGCAGTTTGGTACTGCAATGTCGACTTGGCAAGTTCACCTACTTGTCAGGCCCTAACCTTCCCTTTTCTTATATGTAAGACACCCCTATGGGAGGCCCAATGTAGCCCCATGGGTAGGGTGCAGTGTATGTGAAAGGCAGGACATGTACTGAGGTGTGTGATGTGTCCTGACAGTGAAATAACGTGTATTTCGTTTTTCACTATTGAAAGGATATCTGTCCCATTCAGAGTAGGGGGGGGAGATTTTTTCACACCTGAATGGGCCTGGTCTGCCTTGGACAAAGCTGTCTCCACCTCCTGCCAGCAAGCTGCACCAGAGAGGACAGAACTGGTTTTGGCTGGGCAAAGAGCTTCTCTGCTCCAGGAGAACAAAGGAATTTGCGCTATGAAAAGTGAGGACCAGACCTTTAGACTTCTTTTGGAATTCAGGAGGCCCCTCTGCCAAGGAGAAAAGCTGGGAAAAGCTGAAGAAGGTAGTACGGCTGTTTTGATGAGTGCTGTCTGGGGTTTGCCTACAGGAGCTGTTCCTGCCAAGGAGAAGAACCGCATGAGTCTCCTGCTTGCAAAGTGTCTTGAAGGGCTTGAAGTGGAGCTTGCCCCCTGTTCAAGAGGTCTCAAGAACAGACCTCACCACCCTTATAGGCACCGTCTCTGGAACCGCTGGTTTCAGTCACCTCAGAAGAAAGGAGCAGCCAACTCTGCCACCTGGTCCATCGCAGATTCCTTGTCTTAAAGGCAGAGTCTCACTTGTCACAGGATCCTTGGTCTGGACGATCATCGCCAAGTCGTTGCTTGCACCACGTCCTGTAGACACTGCACTCCCCGCTGCTTCATTTCACCCTGCTTGGACATCACCGACACCGTCGCTGCATGACCCCTACATCTACTGGCTCTGTCACCTGCACCGCAACCTGCCAGCATCGCATCGAGCACAGCCTCAACCAGCACTGTAAGCCTTGGCCTCAACAACGCCGTCTGGACGATCGTCACCAAGCTGCTGTCTGCACGCATCGTAAGGGCTTCGCACCATGCACCGCTTCCATTTTGAAACGCAACCGCAATGGTTGCCCTGATCTACTTGAACCAACGTGTCTGCCGTAACGAGAAAGGCCCTGTTCATGAGTATGTCAATGCTTTAGCTGGCTCGTACCAACGCAATTGGATGGAACTGTTAGCCTCTGTTGTTTTCAGCATCTTGATTGCCCGGATGGAGCTACCAACACAGAAGAACTGTGTTTTGTGGATATTTCTACAATTTTAGGGTTTTCTTGCAAACTGCATATTTTTCAATACTGTATTGTGGAGTTTTGTCGTTTTTGTTCTTGTTTGGTTTAGATAAAGAGTTGCTTATTTTTCTTTCACTGTGTTACTGTATGCATGAAAAATGCTTTATACACTCCTTCTGAGATAAGCCTTTCTGCTCATGCCAAGCTGCCAAGTGGCTGAGCAGGGGTTATTTTAGAAGTGGTATCCCCATTGCCCTGACTAGGAAGAATTGTCCCTACTTGGACAAAGCTGCAAACCATTACCAACTAGAGACCACCATTTCTAACAACAACACACCTTCACTCTCTGAGTTGCTCCCGAGCCCCAGCTCATCTGCTGCTTCCCCCAACACACCATTCAGCTCAGTTTTTTCAAGCCCTTTGACCAGCTCCACCATAACTCCTCTGACCCTACCTTATTACTGTTTCTCCCCACCACTCAGAAGTGTTGCGCTACTCCTCCATACTGCCCCATTTCTTTGTTTTGCTTGTTTTTTTTTTTTTTTTTTTGGAGGGCCCAGAAGTTGCAATTTCCTACTTTGAGCAATTTTTTTTTATTTAACACTCAAAGATTGGTGTTCACCATCTTAGAATAGTAAATTAAAAGTAAAACAAATATCTCAGCAGTGCCATGATTCCTATGTGTTCATGAGTGGTGAAGCATTATGAAATGACTCCCTCGTGACCTCTCTACTTTCTCAAAAGATTCAAATTCTGAATTCAAACATGGGCAAAAACAAAATTCAAGAAGATATACATTTTACTTTCTCATTTTCTTTTCTTTAGCTGTTTTTTTCATTAGTACTTTTTTAAACATCATTATTTTCAACATAAAAACTATATCAAAACAAAATTCATTTTCCACACTACAATACACACAACTAACACAACCAAACCACTCATTCACTCATACCTCTCTTTTATACCCCATACACATTCCATTCACAAATCAATCTATCTGTACTAGTTAACACGTTTAGTTCGTTCTCGTCTATTGCCCCATTCAGGGCTGCTACATTCAGTAGAATTTAACAAAGACTTGGTCAACTCGTTTCAGTGGCATACAGCAACAATAGGAGCCACCTTCATCAGGACCCGCCAGATATGTCACAACTTGTTCTCTACACCCTGGGATTTCCTGCAAAAATGTATATAAAAGGATCCACAATAAATGACATGCCCATGACATATCAGTTACAAAAGACATCGATTGAACTGATTATCAATTTACAACATTGTTAGAACCTCAATGCACCAGTGTCACCTTATACCAAAAATCACCTGTGGTTATATGTCCACAGAAATAGTGAAATTTCTGTAATTTTGTTGCCCCCACTTACTAAGGGCAAGAAAAAACAGAATCATAAAAGAAACATTTTTAAATATATATTTTTTCTTTTTTGCACCTCTAAATACTTTAGGCACCATCATCACTTGTGTCTCCCCTATTTCAACATCATTTACTCTAAGACTACACTCAACCGTACTCTATTGATACTTACTAGTGACAAATCTTCAATAAAATATTTTAAACACCAACATCTGGGAAGGCACACCAAGTTAAATCCTTTTTCAAAGAGAGCCTGCTTCCTAATAGACGATAAAAGGAAGAATACTATCACCTATCTTCCATCGAGGATGTTTTTATACTCATTCCCGATCTCTCTAAGCCATACTTCACCAGATGTCTTACATAGGGACAGCGTCTTTTATCCTGCCAATGCTGGCAGACACGAGTTGCTACAAGACTGCACTAAATGGTTAAATAACCTTCATGTGGAAGATATATAATATAGGATCTAATATGACCCATTGAAAACCGTTCACAACATATAACAACCTAAAATTATTTTCTTTTCTAAATCCATGTACCTTGAATATATCCATTCGCATATCACAGTATGTGTAGGCTAATTTCTCAGTACCGGTATCTCTCACTTCGCAGCGTCAAATCAGTAAACATAGTTTCAGTACTTCCATAATGTAACTGCCAAGATGAAAAACAACAAGGTTCACTATTCAATGTGTTCAAAGTCTCGTTACCTCCAACCTACATTATTCCCCATTATTCTGCATTGTTTCCTTTAATCACTAGTTTTTATCGTGGGAATCTCACCAAGAAATAAATTATTCACTCGCTAACTCACACATCTAAAATCAAGAGGGGATTTCTCTTCTTTGTTCAAATCACATAAGTACTCACCCCCAGTCAACTGATCTGGGTTTAATCCATCAGAATTCTTTAGCTCACTCCTCCACCCCAGTTCAGACATGGCCATATGCAAATCAGTCTGACCATGTGCCTCATGGGAACATTCCATCCCTAACTTCCAAGCCATGTTTTCCCTGGACCGGAAACAAGCATCCTGGGACCGGTTTCTGGCTAATTAGCCGTCATCAGCCAGGCTGTCTTGAATCCAGTGGCAAAGTGAGCAAGGCTTGGCAGTTCGGGTAGTAAACCACTCGCGAAGCCTTTGTGAATATGTTGAAAAATATTTTTTAAGATCAGGCAGTGGTCCCAGAGACCATTGCCTGCCCGTAAAAAATTTAAACTGAAAAGTTTCAGTTTTCTTTTTTAAATGCATCCAGTATTTCTTTAACACCTTGGCTGCTAATGGTTTTCCCCTCCTGTGCTGATCCTATACGAACCCCATTGTTCATGACGAGCTCAGCTCGTCATAAGCACAGCTCCACTGTGCCTCATGACGAGCTGAGCTCGTCATGAGCATGGAAGGGGTTAAGGAAAACGGGCTGCATTAAAAAAAAAGCTGCTTTAATAAAAAGCAGTCCCAGACATGCCGAACTGCACCGAACCACACCAGTGGTCTGCTGGGCTCAGCAGACCACCGGTGTGGTTCGGTGCAGTTCGGCGACCTGCTTGCCAGATGCAGCTCGCTACAGCAACTGCCAAAGGAAGCCGACTCTCCAGCTGACGCACTGATCAGGAAGCTGTCCTCCTCTGCCGAGATTCCAGCTCCAGTATTTCTAATTCCCCTTGTGGGGTGTTGGGAAATCGAGTCCCTAGACAGAGACACCAAACCTCCTTCATTCTAAGGTATGGAGCTGATTAGAACCTAGAGAAACCTTTGGCAAATTCTTGGCAAAAACTAACCTATGCTAAAGACCATACTTACTCCCTCGTACTAAACCTAGGTTAGGTACATTGGGGTAGGCTTATTTTAGAAGCACCAGTTGAGTAATTTAGCCAGTGCTATTTATGTATGTATTTTTATATGGCTTAGAAACCATGCAATGCTATAACAGTATTATTTTATAATACTATTCTCGCTGTACGCATTATACTTTGCATTCTGTCTAATGATTGTAGAGTTCACCTCTCTTGCATGAGAAAGAAGACTGTTCAATAAACCTTTTATTGAAAACGCCTGTCTCACTATTTCTCTGCAACTCAGTAGAAATGAAGCATGTACGATTGGCTGAGTAAAATAGTTATCTATTGTTTCCACAACTCTGAAGATATTTGTTCTAGTCTTAGGG
Organism: Lissotriton vulgaris; assembly: GCF_964263255.1. Lineage (NCBI taxonomy): Eukaryota > Metazoa > Chordata > Amphibia > Caudata > Salamandridae > Lissotriton > Lissotriton vulgaris. The sequence goes on from NC_141693.1 coordinate 1,298,438,289, forward strand.
AAACAAAGTTGTCATGTGTATGCGGTTGTCAGAAACGAATCCCTTCTTGTGTATTAGAGAACGTTTCTAGTGACCTCTGAGCTAGCTGGCACTCACTATTAAGTTTAGAATATGCGATAGAAACCTACTGACCTAAGTCCTACCTCATATCTATAGGATATATTATTCCAATGCGCAGAGCCTATTTGGAATATAGGAACTACACTACACTACATGGCGCCCAACGTTTAGTAAGTCACTAATTTAATGCTAGATACTAAAGTAACTCAGTTGTGCTTTTCGCAGAGACCCCTTTTTCCATAAAATACTCCAATAGACGTCTGGAGTGGGTACAAGGATAATATCCGCCATAGCTGAGTCGGACGAAAAATCCTATGTATTAGCTTTTTGGTTGGTTCAACGTTGAAGAATACAGTGTTCCAAAATATTGTACACCTTATCTTTGTTTCCTTGAAACTTGTTCGGCAAGCTTTCGGGCAACAAAATGCCGGATAGTGACAACAACAACGAAGCCAGTGGAGCTGCGGCTGATCCAGCCATTGCAGCTTTAAACTACTCAGGTTTCCAAGAAACTGATGATGATGCTATAAGCATACCTCTAAATTTAGGGAAAGCCATCACTATAAAACTTATAAAATATGGCCTATCAGCAAGAGGTGGAAGGGCAGTTTTTGTGATAGCGGCACATGAATATCACCAGACAGAGGTATTTTATTCATGAATAGTCTTCTCTGAAGCAGATCCAAGAACACATGTGTTTCACTTCTACAAAGAAGATAAACCATCAATGGAATACATTCCTTTTGAGGATATTAAAATTCCTCTAACTTACCAGGAGCATGCGCTCTGGTTTAAAGGTGCCCTAAAACATATAAATCGCATTACCAAGCTCGGTCCACTAGATAGATCAGGAGCAACATGGCTGGCTTTAGCCAGCTAGAGACCTGACCCTGACATTGAAGCAATGCTGGATGAACAATTACTTAGTAATATACAAAATCTAATATAATTATATAGTTACAGGTCTTTACTAAAAACACTCCTACTCCTTCTAAAAAGAAGTGGGAAAACACTAAACAAACCTCTAAAGAGAAGCATTCTAATTCCAGAGGAAGGTCTCCTCAAAAAGAGCCCTCTGAATGGAGGTATAACGTCACAAATAGGGAAAATTTGAGAAAACCTGATAGATATCAAGATTCTTATACATGTTCCTCTCGTACCTTTCAGACTTCGTCACAGAAATCCGAAAGAAGAGAACTGTCAGAACACAAGGAAGAACGTGTGAAGTCCAAAGACGATCAACATGTTCAGAAAAACAAGAAACCTCAATTCACCAAAAATAAGGTAGCAGGTTTAAAAATTAGACATGCCGAGGATCTTGAGGACACAACTCAAGAACGGGGAATGGGCTCGGACAATGTTGGACAGCGCAGCAGAAGTCACCATAGCTCAGAAGAATTTGAAGGATCATCTGGAGACAGTGGACTTGAATGAGTTCATCCAAGTTGAAACTGCAGATACCAGGGTTAGTTCTTCACATAAGTTATATGAAGTAACTCTCCGGTTGGACGGAGACATACCAAGAAAAGTGGGAGTACTCTTTTGGGAACGACTTTCTAAGGGTTAAGACATTCTTCTAGCTGAACAAGACTGACCACGAGAATTTGTCAGGGAGTGCCCACATGGCGAAGAAATCATTATGCCAGCCTTCTCCAACCACATTCCAATTCATTTAAAATATACCTATGCCAGGAAATGGGCAGTTGCCCAAGTTCCTGCATTATTTAAAAATCATGTAGGATGGGATGAGGATTCTCCTCACCCTAAGATCCAGTTAAAAAATCAGCCAACAGCACAAAAGCAGTACCCAGTTAAGCAAGAAGCTAAAGACAGGTCAGGAAGATATTAGATCAACTTGAATACCAGTTAAGCAAGAAGCTAAAAAACAGGTCAGGAAGATATTAGATCAACTTGAATACCAAGGGGTGATTGAAACATGCACCTCATCAATGAACAATCCTTTGTTTCCTGTCTCCAAACCAGACAATATATATCGTCTAGTTTTGGATTACAGACACCTAACCTCTTGTTGCAAAACATTTGCAGTACAAAATACACATAGTGCAGCATTAATAAATAACATTGTGCGTAAAAAATATAAAACAACATTAGATATTTCTAGTTTCTTTGGTCAAAACATTGCACTAGAAAGTAGGTATTTGACCGCTTTCTCAATTATGGGGACATAATGTCACTTCTGTCGTCTCCCTCAGGGATTTAAGAATAGTCCTGGGTTATTTTCAGCTAGGGTAACAGAGTTACTGATAACTTATGATGATGAAGCATTATCATATGTCGATGACATCTATTTGACAGACGATAACTTGGATAGGCACTTGAACATGGTGAACACCATTATACTGGGCTTCGCCTCTGAAGAGTACAAATTCAAATTTTTTTTTTTTTTTTTTGAAAAACTTTATTGTCAGGAGGGCAGAAAGGTTATTCACATTGACATTTGTGATCAGTAGCTGCACATCATTATACATTTGCATCAGCGCTACGGATAAACTGTACCACAGCGTAACCCTCGTGTCCATCTTTACATTATTGATATGGGGGAAATAAGAGCATCCATTTTGTACAAAACCACATTTACCAATACACCATATCCTAGTTCAGTCCGTAATCCGCCCATTTACATACAACAGTTTGGTCTTAGCAAGTTTAAATAATAAAACAGAAAAAGAACAAAGTTTTACATCTATAAAACCTAACTAATGTCATCGCTTCAGTAGAGTGTTGCACCCGCACACCGGTAGTTTTCTTCCCTTGCACATAGTCAATATAGTTTCAAAGGCATTGTCATTTTCTCGTTTCACCCCTTCACCAGACCAGAGTTCAATATACAAGTTTGTCCCCTCTAGTCATCTTCCTCTTCTGACTCTAAGTCGTCGTCCTCTGGCAAGGGTGCACATGGTTCCCCCCTGTACTTATTCCACGGCAGCCATACTTTTTTCCATTTACGAGGGCAGGCCCGCAGTACATACACCGCCCTTTCTTTCACCATTAGAAGGTCCATATTTCTAATCCATCCATTCACCGTAGGTAATTCCGGAGCACCCCATTTTTGTGCGATGTCTCGCTTGGCCACTGTGACAGCCAATGTGACCCATAATTGGCCATATCTGTTCAGGTCAGTAGGGTCCCAAATGTTCAAGAGGCATTTACGGGGTTCAGGTAGGAGTGATATTTCAAGGGTTTGGGAGACAGTGCGCATGATTTGCCTCCATACGTTTTGGATTAGTGGGCAGTCCCATAGTGTATGGAGTAGAGTTCCCTCTTCCCCGCACCCTCTTAGGCAGAAAGGGTGTGGTGTCCGCTGTATCTTATGTAGAAGTGTCCTGGTGTAATATGTGCGGTGTAGAATCTTTAGCTGTACTAACCTGAACCTAGCCGAGATTCCGACTTCTCTTGGTGACGCAAGCGCCTCGTTCCATTCTGTGTCATCCATGTCACCTAGTTCCCCAACCCACCGCTCTCTAAGTTTCTGCGTGGGGTCTGTCAGGTTATTCACCAGTTTTTTGTATTTGAGAGAGGTTGCCTTTTGTTCCATAAAATCCGTTAATAGCCTGTCTTCTAGTGGTGACGAATCCGGAAGTGTGGTGTCAGGTGGGATTGCGTGTAGTAGTGCGTGTCGGATTTGCACATACCTGAACGTCTCAGTGGGCCCTAAACCATACTGCCGTTGTAGTTGCGGGAATGGTACCACCGATCCCTTGTCCCAAAGGTCTCCTACCACTGAAATTCCTATTTGGTCCCATCGTGCGAAACCTTTGCTGGACCTCCGGTTTCCCAGCAATTTCGCGTCCCATAGCGGTGTCATCCTGGTGATCTTCCCTTTCCAGCCCAGTCTTGATTGCGCTTTGTGCCATAGGGTTGCTGTATGTAACGTCGGGCCAATCAATTTCCGAACCTGTGAGGGATTGTATAACACTGAGAGCATGCCGTCCGTTCCCAACTGTGACCAGTCCGCCTTGTATGCGGGGTCCTCCCTCGGGATGTGAATCCAGTGATTGATTATCTTAAGTTGGGACGCCCAATAGTACAATTGAAGATCGGGTAGTGCGATCCCCCCTTCATACCAGCTCTTCACTAATTTGCCATGTGCTATACGGGCTGGGCCGTTATTCCACAGCAAAGCAGATACCAAGGCAGCGACCCGCTGGAAATAGCGTGGAGCCACCACATAAGGGGTACTTTCCAGCACGTAGAGAAATCTAGGGAGCGCCATCATTTTATATAATGCTGCTCGTCCAAGGAGGGTGAGCGGCAGGGTAGCCCAGTACCTAACGTCAGCACGTAGACGTGCCAGAGGCGGTACCAAGTTCTCGGTGTAAAAGTCTGCCGCATTAGTGGTGACGAAAATACCTAGATATTTAAAGGAGCCGGTTGCTATTTGCAGGGGGCAGTCATCCCGCAATAACGGCTCCGGGCCCTTAAGTACGAAGATTACAGATTTGGACCAATTCAGGGTGTAACCCGACGCTTTACCGTGCTCGTCGCACAGGGTCAATAGGGCAGGAATGCCCTCATTGGGATTAGTCATGTAGATCAGCATATCATCTGCATATAGGGAGACTTTATCCTCCCATCCCTCCTCCCAGGTGATGCCTCTAAACAGTGGTGTTGCTCTGAGCAGGATTGCCAGGGGCTCCAGTACTAGTGCAAAAAGCAGGGGCGATAGCGGGCACCCCTGTCTGGTCCCGCGTCCCAGGGGGAAGGTCGGTGAAATGTGACCGTTCGCCACCACCTGCGCCATCGGCGTCCTATACAGTAGCCGTACCCATGCGATATAATGCGGTCCGAAGCCCATACGAGTAAGGACAGCAAATAGATATTCCCACTCCACCAGATCGAAGGCCATTTTGGCATCTAGGGACAGGATGGCAGCCTGTTTGGAGAGGAGATGTGCTCGAGCCAGGACTCCATGGACCCTCCGCAGGTTCAGTGCTGTGCTTCTATGTGGCATGAACCCCGATTGGTCGGGGTGTATGAGGGTGTGCAGGTGTTTGGTCAGGCGACTCGCCAGGAGTTTCGCCAGGATCTTTGCTTCCACGTTAAGCAATGAGATGGGTCGGTATGAGGCGCACATCGTCGGCGGTTTGGCCGGCTTAGGAATGGCTACTATCGTGGCTGTGCGCTGGTCTAGAGGGAGTTCTGCCCTGTTTACACTCTCAACATAAACATCCAGCAGGGGTTTGCTCAACAAGGGAGCTGAGGCTTTGTACCATTCCACTGGTATCCCATTGGGTCCCAGCGCCTTGCCGGATTGTAACGATTGTATTGCCAATTGGATTTCGTTTTCTGTTAAATCAGTGTCAAGTTCTTGTCGTGCTTCTTGTGAAAGCGCGGGGACAGCAATGTTGTCGAGTGATGCCAACGCTTCTCGTTCTGTTACAGCCCGGGTTGGTGTATACATTTCCTGATAATGGCGTGCCAGGGTGCGTACTATTTGTTCAGGGTGTGTCAGCAGCTGGCCATCCTGTGTGTAGAGTCTCTGAATACCCCTGTTGCTACCACCCCGCTTGTCTAGCCAGGCCAGCATCTTCCCTGCTTTGTCGCCCACATCATATATCCTGTGTGCGGTGCTTGCCAAGTGTCCTTTAGTGACTGATGTGAGATGGGCCAGGTGCTGCTCTTGTCTGAGATGCAGCGTATGTGTGGTGTCGGGGGTAGGGCTTGACATGTGAGCGGCATTTGCCGTGTGTAGCGCCAACTCCAGCTGAGCGAGTTCACTTTTGGAGTCTCGTTTGTGACCTGTAATAGCTGCTATGGCTGCGCCGCGCAGGACTGTTTTGTACGCCTCCCAGAGCATCGAAGGTGAGGAAACCGTCCCTACATTTTCTGCAAAAAATGCGACGTGGCTGTTTTAAGCTTTTTCTTGATACCGGGGACTGTTAAGTAGTTGGGGTAAATTGGATAGATCCTGGCGCGCTTCTTCTCTTTAGTTGTAATGTGGAGGAGCATTGGGGAGTGGTCAGATATACCCCTGGGTAGGATTTCTATTTTATCAACTGATCCCAGTCTCACCCCCAAAAAGAAAAAGTAGTCAATGCGCGAGAGACTGTTGTGTGTAGAGGAGTAGTGCGTGTACTGAGTCGTAGCGGGGTGCAATTGACGCCACACATCCGTGAGGCCTAGCGCCGTCAGGAAGTCAGGAAGCATGGCAGTCCCCCTCTGACGTTCCCGTATGGGAAAGGTGTCTTGCAAGGGGTCCGTAATGGCATTAAAGTCCCCCCCAATGACCATGTCACCCTCTGGGAGGCTAATGAGAAATTGACCCAGCGCTGGCAGCGCCGTAGAGTGTAGTGCCGGAGGGATGTACACGGACACCACGTTGAGGGGTTTCCCTTCCCACTGGCCCGACAGTGCCGTAAATCGACCCTGATTGTCTGTCCTACTGCTCTCAACCATAAAGGAGGAGTTCTTTTTGAGGAGTATCCCAGTGCCCATGGATCCTGTAGTGAATTCTGCGTGTGCCGCCATGACGTACCCACGTCTGTCTAGTGCTTTGCATGTGGACCCAGCCAGGTGCGTTTCCTGTAACAGCACCAAGTCAGGCCCGTGGCGCTTGATGTTCTGAATGACCAATCCCCTTTTAATTTTGTCTCCCAGGCCTCTAACATTCCACTTGAGCAGTTTTATGGGGGGTACCGCTGTCATCGGCAGGTCGCCTTCAGCGGGTGTATCTCGATTCTGTCGGGCCATTCAGGTATATGTCTAGAATAACTTGCGTGTGGAAGTGGGGTGGAACATATGTGCAATGACTTGTGCTAGGGCACCACGAGTGTACGGCCTGTAGTAGTACGGTGTTTCTTACTGAAGTGACGATGACTGAGAACAATAACCATAACATAACAATTTCTCCCCCCCGCCCCCTCCCTGCTCCCCTGCACCACGGACGAACTCCCGCCCGCTTCCCCAACTTGGCAGAGTGCTTAATCCCATCCCCGTTCATCTTACTTGCTCGTGGGGTTGGTGAGACCCCCACAGGCACCGGCCATTGCCCGCCCTACTCAGCTCCATCAGGCTCAAGGTCCCAACGTCCGCAAACATGCTGTCCTTCATGCAGTCTATTCAAATCAGCCCCTAACAGGTTGTCCCGAGTCAAATGGGTCCCTTTCAAGATCCGATTCCAGGCCTGCTGCATCCCCCCCGTCCGCGGGGTTGCTAGACGGATGATCTGCCGGCCCTCCGCTGCGCTGGTGGTGTCTCTCCCTGTGCGGGCGTTGGGGTTGGCCCACCTGTCTCCAACCATCAAGCCATTCTCTAGCCACCTCCGGTGTGTCAAAGAACCATGTTTTTCCTTCGGCCACAATACGCAATTTGGCAGGGAAGAGCATTGAGTATGTTAGGCCTTTGTCTCGCAATGTCTTTTTTACTTCCGTGAATGATTTCCTGCGACTCGCCACGTCCGCCGTGTAGTCCGGGAAGAAGGCCAGAGTTGAGTTCTGAATTTTTACAGGTGGGGAGACCCTCGCCGCCTGCAGGATTGCATCTCTATCCCTAAAATTGAACAGTCTAGCTAGTACTGGTCTAGGGTTAGCGCCTGGCTTAGCCGCCCCACCTGGAACACGGTGTGCTCTCTCTACAGAAAAGAAGTGCGATAGGCCTTTGGGTTTCAGCTGGGTTTTTATTAGTTCCTCAACGTATAGGTCCATTGCGGCTTTACCCTCCGATTCCGGCAGGCCTAGGATGCGGACGTTATTTCTTCGGGAACGCCCTTCCTGATCGTCGAGCTTCTCTTGCAACTGTTTAGTGACTCTTTCCATGCGTTCCATGGCCACTTGCAGGTCTGAGGTGTCCTCAATGAGCGACTTCGTAACTACGACACTCTTTCCGCCATTTTCTTGAAGTCCGCCCTGAGCAGAGTTACCTCGGTAGAGATGGAGCCCACTGTCATCCGGACTTCGGTGAGAGTTTTCATAACGTCCTCTAGGGTCACCTTCGGAGGTCCGCCTGTTTCTGGAGCTGTTCCATTCGAGTGGCGGCCGCCACTTTGGGATTGTCCATGCTGGCTGTAAGCGAATTTATCGAGCTTTGCTTGGGTCGATGCACTCCTCGTGCCCTTGCCCGCCATGTTGCTGCGCAGGTGGAGGAAGTATATTTACTCGGCTGTTGCGCCCGTCCCTGGCCCTCGAAGTGCTTGCTAATTCTGGTCGTCAGGCATCCAATTGTACGTCCCACCTGAACCAAGGGGTTTCGCACACCCCCCACAAGGTCCAAGCTCGATGACCAGTATGCCCACCTCGAAGTCGCTTTGGCATGGGTTATTGTGTCTTCACTCCTGCCCTCTGCGCTCTCCGCCGCGCCACTGACCGCTGTGCTGCTGTATGTCCTCACAGGGGGCACCCTGCGGAATATGCCAGTTCTCCTCTGAGTAGTAGCGCAGCCTCGCCAGAGCAGGATCGCCTATACACCAGAATGTCTCACGCGCCACTCACCACTGTGGAAGCCTCCATATGACGTCTCTCTTTTGCTTGGATATCGGGGCTTAAACTCGTCCCCGTGGCAATTTGTGGTGTGACTCTGGTCGGCCGTAGCGCGGGGGGGTATGGCCAGGGTCTCAGATCCAAGTGTCCCACCCCGCAGCATGAACGGCGAGTCTGGGCGCCTGTGTCACTCAGTATGGCGCCGCCAGAGTTTTAGGGAGATCCCCGTCTCCGCCGGTATTCGCGCCGCCTCTGAACGGTGTTCACAGCCAACCTCGGCCCCCACAGTACCTTCGGCCCACACAGGGTTGACGCTTTACTTGCGGCTCTATCCAGCACCCCACACGCCAGAGTTCAGCAGCGGCCGGTCGGCATAACTGCGCCCGGGCCGAGGAGGACGAACTTCCACCCGGTCTCTCTCTTCACTTTAGTCCGGCGCGGCCAGGCTGGCACAGGCCTCTGCACTTCGCCTCCGGATGAATCAGTTCCCGGTGTCCGATCTCCACCGGGGTCGGATGAAGTTGCGCCGCTTGGGTCCCCAAGCCGATGTCGCTCCTTCGAGCGGGTTAAGAGTCGGATAAATGTGCGGATTTATAACGCGGGCCGGTATGCCTGTAGGAGCTCCCTCTTCAAGCTGCCGCCATGCTCGGCAGTTGGCCACACCCCCTACAAATTCAATTTTAAGAAATCAAGAATTTTCCACCTCAACGTCCTTTTCCTGGGATACCAGTTATCAAGTGAAGGCAACAGCATGGCAGCAGACTTTCTAGGGGAATGTGCACTGCTCCAACCTCCAAAAACGCTGAAAAACTTACAGTCGATTCTAGGTTTCCTCAATTTTGGAAGAACTTACATTCTAAACTATGCAGAAAGGGTTAAACCTCTCTACCAACTAATCAAACCTGACAACAATTAATTGGACACAAAAAGCACACTCAAATTTTGCGTTCACATCAAACAGACATGTTCCCAATTACACATTTGCAAACACCCGTAAACATACGCACCTTATTGATCCAAATAATTCCAGGACAATGCGGCGTCACATACTTAACTTTTAACGAAGGTTAAAAAGTACCAATAGCTTACAAATCACACTTGTACATGCAAGCAGAAATTAAATTCACTTCAACAGAAAAAATTCTGACAGCGGTTCAGACTGCTGTAGCAAAAGAGAAAGCCCTCGAACAGGGTAAGTGAATAATGGGTGTGACACCTGTACCTGCCTTAGAAGCAGTGACAAAAGCGAGCATTCCGAATGCTAAAGCTTTTCATGCAAGATGGATACAATGGGTTGATTCTCTTGCTGCAACAGACGTTGAATACATTTTTTATCCTTATTTAAAAACACAGGCATTTCTACAATATGAACAAGAATGTCCTCTGCCTACTGAAATTCTGCCTGTAGAGCAGTATGAATGTATAATTTATACTGACGGATCAGCTCAACCTGCTACGGTGGGCAAACAAGCCTATAGTGCGGCGTGTGCGATCGTTAAAGGTCGTTGGCTCGATGGAAAATTCCGACCAATGCTCATTAAAACACAATCTCTAGGAGATTGTACAGCTTAGCGAGCTGAACAACAAGCATTCAAGATGGCGCTTGAAAATACGGACTGCGAATTCCCCACACTCATTGTGTGCGATTCGTATTAATGTGTTCAATCTTACAATGAATACTTGTAAAACTGGATTCAAAACGGTTACAAAGATGCAAAAGGTGGCACAATCAAGCATAAACTGCTTAGGGAACAAGTAGTTCAGTTACAACAATGACTACAAAACACTCATGTGATACATACGCTGAGTCATCAAGGTGATGGTGTTCACGTTGCAGGGAATTCATTGGCTGATAAAGCTGCGAAGGCAGCTGTGCAAACGGCTTCTGTAGCTGAAATCACTCGTTCGAAAACGAAAATAGACGGCGAAATAATGCAAGCTGTCAATGCCACATGCAAAGACAGTGATAAAACATTACCTAAAGGGTTTCCATTCAAATACTCATACATAACTGATGGAAACAATGTTCAGTTTGCTCGAATCCCTGGAGTGGGGGATAGAGTAATATCAAACATGGAACATAGATTAGGACTAATTTTAGCAGCACATGAAGGGCTCGCCTCTGCACATGCAGGTGTTTCCTCCACAGTATCATTATTAAAACAGAGATACTGGTAGCTGCGCATGAGGAAACAAACCAAAAACTGTTTTGGTATATGAAATATGCCAAAAGATGAAAGTCGCTACTGTGAAACGTCCTGCACCGATGCCCCTGTTGATTTCAGATAAACCATTAGCTTGCGTTTACCTGGACCACTGCGGTCCCTTACAAAGGGATGGTAACTATAAATCGCAGTGGATTCTTGTTCAAGGTTCAATTGGATGTGGCCTCAGCGCTTGGCTGACACTTGAACTGTTATAACAGATTTGCGAGTCTTTATCGACACATATGCAGTCGGTACGCTACATTCTGACCAGGGTCATGCGTTTAGCTCTCGAGCTTAAAAGGAGGCCATGGCTAAATTGGGTGTTGCATTGCAATACTCTAGTCCATTCCATCCTGAGGGAAATTCGGTAGTGGAGAGAAAAAACCGGGACATAAAGCAATCTATAACAGATAGGGTATTAGGCACGGGTAACCGATGGGTCAAACCTCTAATAAGTGTCCAATGTAGTCTTAACAATCTGCCAAGAAGTTCTCTAGGGGGTATTACTCCATATGATGTCCTTTTGGGACCTGATGTTAGTATCGAACCTCGATTGTCAGACTTCAGTGGTAGACCAAAAATCTTTTGATATCAAAGACCGCTTGGCTGTTTTACAGGACATAAATAAAATAAAAACGAAACAAAGTAACGTGTTCCTGAAGCCAACCACCACTGAAGAAAAACCGACCGTCCCAGCAAGGCCTGTCTGGATTTCTAAGCTTGGGGATCTAGTCAGAAAAAAGATCGCGGACAATAAGGAATTTGGGCCTTCTTACAGACAACTAGTACCTGTCCTAACAATCCACTGATCAAGAACAGTTTTGCTGCCGCCACTTGCCGGTAAAAAGGAGAACAGGTTTGTGTCCATCGACCCGGTCAAACCACATCATGTGGCCGATCATAGACAGTAGGCCAAGTGGACTCTGCCAATGTAGCAGAGGCCCTAATCTAGCTACTATCCAAAAGGTTCAAACTAAGAGGCTCATCACCGATGAGGAATCTGCAGTGTCAAATGAAGGACTAAGCATTACTGCTATGGAACTTGTACCTCTTGAAACCCAAATTACAGTTTGTCAAGAAACGCCTGTCTACAATGAAGTAGCATTTGACTACAGAAATGTAACAAATAATAAAGTGGTTCCAGCGATTTCAATGAATCCTGATGCAATCCCAGTAATTGACAGAACTGCCTCTGGCTGTTTCATTAACTTTGATACCTTCTCCGAGGATCCTAGTGAACCTGAAACGATGCCAGTAAAAAGAACTTTGAAAGAACAAGCTACAGACCTTTTTCATCACCTGGAAAAGACTTAACTGGTTTCACCATGGATTAAACTTTGGAGTGTGTTGGGTGTGCTTTTTGTTGGTTGACTCTGGTGATAACTTTGGGAATGCTGATAAATGGAAGATATGTTAAAAAGGACACAGCAAGTAATAACATCAACTTACTCCTCAAGCCACACAAATCACCTCATTGTGAACAAAGAGACTTGTCATCAGTGAACATCACAGCCGTTCCTATACCTGGGATTTTAGCTTAGGACAGAACTGAGTATGACATTTTTGGCCCATCGGAGCTGTTGAAGATTCCTCACCAATTCAAGATCTCATTAAATGACTTTGTTTCATCTAGTACCTTTTCTGATGATTGGGACTTCGAGACTGTTAATAATATGATATCAGACTTAGAAATGTCTGCAGTATTCACACATCATGAATATTTGGAAGGTTCATCAGACTATGAACAAATGTATTGTTATAATCATTATGGTCATCATTTCTTGCACAGATCTTCAAACCCTAGAAATGTATTAATGTATAACCAATGGGAACATTGTACTACTCCACCGAGGAGTAGCTCAAAAACTTTTGCCAATAAGTTTCCATACTTTTCAGGGTTCAATGTATCCAATGCTGAACCATTTTACTTCAGAAATGTAAACAAAACAGGTAGGAAAAGTATGTTGACCAATACAAAACGAATTTCTTCTGCAACCGTTTTTGCTCAAATGTCTAAACTAGGTTTTGACTTTTGGAAAGACAACATTGACATGAAAACTGTCTGGGGCACAAAAGATTAGCTGGTACAGGGGATAGAAGGTATGTTTAGAGCCTGTATCATCCCTGAACAAATTATGTTTTTGAATGACACTGTCCAGCAAACGTCTTGTCTTGGGTTAGCCAAGATAAAAGACCTGAACAAACCGTCCATACTTACTCCTACACCTGATAGCAGTTACACTTCAGAGGGGAAGGTCGAAGTACATACTAATTTACATCGCAACAGAACAGATCGAGATTGGAAAAAATGGTTAATCTGGCCCACAGACACAAACAACTGTCAAGATAGATTCCTGAACAAAACACAGGGTGTCACATTCACTAGGCCAGCCCCAAGATATGTTCAAAGACAGCATCCAGGAATGGTAACAACATACAGTGTAGATAAATTGTGCCTTGAATGGTTACATAGATCTACACTCAAGGATATAAAACAACACTTATTTTTACTTGAAGATGGCGCTGATCTTAGGGAATTCTTGCTAGGACCAAGAACACCGCGTCACAAATGTTTTATATATGCCGGTATCTATGCTGCTTATAATGAAGCATGGAAGATTACGCAAGCAGAGACTGCAGAACGAATACGAGAAATTGATCATATTAATTTAGAGAAAACTCTCTCTGTGGTTGACAATGAGTTAACGACTCTGTCGTCCAGGATATATTCTTTGGACAGCATAGTATCTTCTGCCGTAGACATCATGGAACAGGACTTGGTCATGTTGTAACATGGTCAGTCGCAATTACGTTCTATCATGCTATTTGGCTGGACGTCACAAAACCTACGTTCAGGCTATGTGCCTTGGCGTTTAAACAATTCTAAGTCACTGTTTTCAGAATTTAATCTCACTGATATACAGATCAAATTGGCACAAAAGGTGTATATCTGACTATGGTTACCCCCAAACTTGTTGCCTGGTGTTTAGCTGGTTTTTGACATAGTTGGCCTGGGATCCTGCTATTCAGGGCCCCAGGCTGATTGCTCTCTCCTTAAAATGGACTCCATGTACCTTAGGTGCATACACAATTGGAACTGGTTCACCTTATTGGCCCCTGTAACAGTGTACCCTAGGTACCCAGGGCATAGGTGTTTCCAAGGCCTACCAGGGGCTGCAGCATGTATTGTGAAACCCCTGGCCTGGCCTCCATATTTGACACAACTGGCTGATCACTCAGCTGGGGTAAGTTGGTGTAATCACCTCTTGCTTAGATATAGTATCCCTATATCTAACCTTAAACTGGGCACATGTTAACCTATAAGTCATTCCTATGGAAGGCCCCTGCAATCCTGGGGGCAGAGTGTGTGGTTTCATGTGAGATGGTGCTCTAGCATGAGCTGAGCCTGTCTGCAGCTGTCGGGAACAACTCCCTTAGCTGTTCCGGGATATTGCCATACCATATACTCTTAAGTGCATTATAATTCTCGCGGTTATATGCTAACTTGGGTTTGGCATTATCAAAACATGTCAAGTAAGGTGTTATACGATTTGGAATACTATCCCCTCGACAGTTCTGTCGACGGGGATAGCATTCCACCCTTCTAGAGGGACACAACATGTACATAGCCTTAACGCTGGTTAAAGTTAACCAGAGCCTCAGCATCACAAAATGGATGCTGCCACCACAGACACAAGTCTGACCTCCTGCTGCTGGGAGTCCTTCCAGCGTGGGAGGCTTGGGCAAAGGGTTTCCTGCCTTGGGAGGTGCGAGCACCACCCCAGACAGGATTTTGTGTATTGGGTAGAACAGGGCTGAATAGAAACAGACATGCCCGGGGCACACAAGGTGTCCCCGTGCATAAGCCTGTCCAAACCGGTCCTGGGACTTTACAGACCCAGGGCTGGCGAGGAGCTCGACAAAGGAAAGGGGGTGTAACCGCCCCCCTTCCTGGTCCCACCCAGAGGAGGGACCTAGCAGGTGATCCACCCCTCTGATTGGGAATAAGAGTGGGAGCAGTGCCATAGCACCTGAGATCATCCCAAATCAACTTTAAACGAAGAAGACGACTGAACTTCGACATTCTGCTGCACAGAAGACTGAAGAGCATCTCCCTTGTGGCCTAAGAGTGGCCACTCTGTGAACACAGGCACCAACCAGCAACTCAACGTCTGCTTTGCCGCCGCCTCCTGCCGGAGCCCGAGCCCAGAGCCTGACAAGACCCAGACTCCCAGACTTCTCACAGCCCGATCCACAGTCCCTGCAAAGAAGGGACCCGTGGAGGCACCAAGAGACGTGGGACCGGACCTCTTGGAAGACACCTGAAAAGCTGACTGCGCAGCATCAGAGGCACCCTCGATGTTGTGCTTTAGGGACTGAGAACCCCCACCACCCAGCAGCCTTTGCACCGAAGATCAGCCCCCCAGCATCTCCACGATCTGCGTGGGGCCCTTTTGCATTGTGCCACTTGACGCGCCATCCCGGCCACTAGCCACGTGGTCAGCGGCCATCTTGGCAATGAAACCGACAAACTACACTCTGGGTCTGGTTGCTCCAGACCTGCCCTCGCTACTGTAAAAAGGAGCACCCGCTCTGACCTTGCTGGCCCGAGTGATAAGCCTTTTTCGATTCCTGCATGTCTTGCATTAGCCAAGGCCTGTTTGATTCAATCAAGTTGCCGACACCGCCAACAGCGAAAAGCCTGCGTGGGACAGCTCTTGATTGACTCCTGGACGTCCTCAACCCCTCGTGTCTACGTGGCTGCAGAGAGAAGCTACACCTCATCACCTGTTTGCACCCGACATCGCCTGGTTCCAATCTGGTTCCACGGTAGTCACTGGCTAGTGACTTTGAACATTGTCCTCTCTGCTTTCAGGTCTTCACAACTTCAGATCCACCCTTGGATCCACCGGAACTCTTCACATCGAGCCGCCTGCAACATCTTCAGCTCCAAGCACCACGACCAGCGTGACGAAACCCGACACTACTTCGACCCTATGCACCCGCTTCCTATGGGTGAGGTAACTCAGCAACGCCGGTGTTCCCACACTGGTACACACCTCTAGGGCCTGTGTTTTAAGTTTCAGCTTTCTAGGTCACACGGAAGGTTCCTAACTAACTAACTTTACAACTTTTACGCACCATAGACATTGCATTGGTGAGTGCGTGCACTTTAAACACTGCACCCGAGTCCCGCGGGCCTTTCCCGACTTAGTCACTGCTAGTCCCGAACAGCTCCAGCGATTTCCAAGGCCCTAGGCCTGTTTCCTTTTCAATTGGTATCTCTTATACCACTTTCTTAGTATATGGTTTAGGTGGCCCCTAGGGCTCACCCATATTGTGCAACTTTTGTGTATTTTAAACTGTGTTTGGTTTAACGCTTGTGCCTCTGTGCTCATAAAGAGTTCAGGGGATATTTGTAGTTAATAAATATATATATATATTTTCAATATATATCTGTGTGGTGTCCTTTCATTTGGTATTCAAGGGGGTTGTGTATGGTAATACAGCTGGCTTCACATGCCTTTCAGAGTTTAGCCTAAGACTGCTTTGTCCACGTTACCACTAGGATAACTGGTCTATAAGGTTGACTTACAACCGATCATCATAAGGGTTGCTTGGCATGGTACAAGGTGATCACTAGAACTAGTGAGCATCATATACCAGGCCAACTTCTCACATTGGTGAGCAGCGGATTGGGATCTGAGCTTGCTGTTGTTTTAGCATTACAATCTTTGAGAGTATCATTTGAAAGATCATACAGGTACCTGCTAGGTACATATAAAACAAGACTAGTATACTTAAGTTCTACTGAACTTAGTTGTTGTAGAGGATAGGGAGTAGCACACCCTGACTACAACTACTAGATAGGTTAAGTAGGTAAACACCAGTGTAGGTAGATTGCAACATATTCACCCACACTAGAGCAATGTCTGGAGCAGAGGGTTCCACTGGGAATGTCTCTGTTGAGAGTGACCCTCCAAAGGCACCATCCGGATTTGCTATATTTTCCTTTAAGGAACTAAGACAGCTTTGTGTCTTAAGAGGTCTGAAGACAGGGACATCCCCTACTCCAGACCACCTTAGAGAGCTCTTAGACCAGTCTGAGGCTCTAAAGACCTCTAAAGCAGACCCCACAGGGACTGCTGATGGAGGCTCTCCTTCTGAAGATGACACTACTGATGCCCCTGTCCCCATAGTCCAGGTAGATGAGGGTGACCAAGTCACTGGAGCTCCTCAGGTAGATGAGGAGGAGGAAGAAGAAGAGGAGACAGAAGGGGGAGCAGTGATTCTGATGATGGCAGAAATAGTCAGGTGCTAGTCAGCAGGCTTAACCAGGCTAACTTAAGTGTATTTGGAACTGAAGCAAGGATTACCTTGCCCAGACACCCAGGTGGACTTAACCAGGAGCGTAGGAGGAGGAGGAATCACTCAGGTGAATCCAATACCTCCCAGGCTTCTAGAGGTTCTCATGGTCACTCCAGAAGGGAGATGACTAGCCCTCAGAGAAGGGAACATGAGGCCAAAATGAGAGAGGCTGAGCTTAGGATCCAGAGACAAGAATTAGAAGTTGCCCTGGCCCAAGAGAAACTTGCTAGAGCAAGACAGCCTAGAGAGAGCGGATTAGGATCCACTGGTGGCAGCACTATCCCTAAGGATAAAGACAGGTCTTTTGATACAAGAAACCTGAGTAAGATTGTGCCCCCCTACAAAGCTGGGGATGATATCAACAAATGGATGACTGCACTTATGAGAGCCTGCAAGGTACAGCAGATCCCTCAGGAGCAGTGGGCAGCAATCTTGTGGCTCTCCTTTGAAGGTAGAGGCCGAGACAGACTCCTCACAGTTAGTGATGGGGATTCTAGAAACTACATGGTCCTGAAGAGTGCTCTGATTGATGGGTTAGGCTTAACCACTGAACAGTACAGGTTAATGTTCAGAGACACCCAGAAGACACAGACTCAGGACTGGTCTGAATTTGTTGAATGTGCCACTAAGGCTCTGGAGGGCTGGTTGCTGGGGAGTAAGGTTACTGACTATACAGGATTGTATAATTTAATTATGAGAGAGCAAATCTTAAGTAATTGTCAAAATCAGCTTCTACATCAGCACCTGGTTGACTCTGATCTGACCTCCTCACAAGAATTGGGTAGGAGAGCAGACAAATGGGTCAGAACCAGGATCAGGCCTAAGAACCAGGGTGGTGACCAAAAGAAAGAGACTACCAAGCCTCAAGAGAAAGGTGGGGATAAATCCAAAGAGAAGACTTCCCCAGGGCCCCAAAACTCCAATGGAAAGGGTGGGCCCCCCAACACTTCCTCTACAGACAAAAAACCTTACTGCCAGGCCTGTAAACAGGTGGTACATTGGAAAACAGACAGCTGGTGTCCCAAGAATGGTAATAAGGAAAATATACCTC
Organism: Lissotriton vulgaris; assembly: GCF_964263255.1. Taxonomy (NCBI): domain Eukaryota; kingdom Metazoa; phylum Chordata; class Amphibia; order Caudata; family Salamandridae; genus Lissotriton; species Lissotriton vulgaris. The sequence continues at coordinate 1,298,456,411 of NC_141693.1, forward strand.
CAAGTAAGGCTCCAACACCTCCTGTCACTGGTAGAAGTGGTCCCCCAGGTGGTGGGAACACCCCCAAGAATTTGGGTGGGTTTACCTTTGGAGCTCAGGTGGATTCTGGCCTAACCAGGTCCCCTACCTCAGATACTCTTGTCTATGAGACTGGCATGGGGTTTGCCAATTTCACTGCTTGCCCAAACACTTTGAGCAAGTATAGACAGGAGCCCCTCATCACTGGCTTGAAAGTTGAGGCCTTCAGAGACACAGGGGCTAGCATCACCATGGTGGCTGAATGTCTAGTCCCCTCAAGGCAACTTTTACCTGATGCCAAATATCAGGTGACAAACATTGATGGCATAGAAACCAATCATCCCATGGCAGTAGTCAATCTTAGCTGGGGAGGTGTCACTGGCCCAAAGAGAGTGGCAGTGTCAGCAAACTTGCCTGTAGATTGCCTACTGGGTAATGATTTGGAAATCTCAGCCTGGGCTGAGGTTGAACAACAAACCCATTCTAAAATGGTAAATCTCCATGGAAAGGTTAGTGGGGCTGTGATGGTTACAGCCCCAATCCAAGATGTCCTTCCTGAAAAGGTTGGTAGGGCTGCGCAAATCTCAGCCCCATCTTTAGCTAACTTCCCTCCTGAAAAGAGTAGTAGGGCTGTGATGGTAACAGCCCATACCCAAACTGAGTCTCCTCCTGAAAAGGTTGGTGGGGCTGTGATGGCCACAGCCCAAACTCAAACTGATACATGGGTAGTGAAGCCTGAAATGATGGATCACTCCACCCAAACTGAGAGCATTGAGGAGGAAGAGACATCTCCCTCCCACCAGACTTTAGGAAAGGATCAGCCTCCTCAGGGAACTGATCTTACCTCTGATGAAGGAACTGTCCCAGAGGTTGTTAGGCCTGGCCTGACAGAGCCTCTGATGGCAGTGGACCCTTCTCAGGTGGGACCCAGTCTGGAGCAGGTAACCTGTCCCTCTCTACCTTGCCTTAGTCAGCCCAGGGCTGCAGAGGACAAGAAGGACAGGGAGCCCCAAAGGGCCCCCTGTCAAATAAAGCACCCCCATCAACAGATTAGGGGCACCGAAACTAGTAGTCCTAGTGAGGTGAAAACTTTAAAAACTCCTGAGGGAGCCCCCTTAATAGTAGTTAGGGACCTCCCACAGATGGATTCTGTTGGGCACAGCCAAACCTGGGACCCCAAGGCCCCAAACCTGAACTGTCCCTCCAGTAAACCAAACAGAGGGACCCAGCCTCCAGCTTTAGGTAGCCAGAGGTTGACCCTGAGAGCACAGTGCAACTCAGTCAAAGAAAGAAAGGCACACATGGTAGAGAGTGATTGGAGGAAGCTGAGTCCTACAGAGGAATCTCACTTCAGTACTCCATCCCAACATCAGCCTTTAACTTTGCAAAAACACACCACAGGTAGAGATTCCCTATGGTGGAGACCCTCAGATACCCTTAGGGTGAGGGATTGCTTAGTGGACCATGAGACAGGGGGTAACCAAGCCAGAGCTGGTACTTCCTTATGTGGCCACTTAGGCAATATAGGCTTAACTGGACAAGGATAGCCTTATCTCCTTTCGTTTCGGGGGGGGGGGGGGTTATGTAGGAAGGTGGATATCTGACTATGGTTACCCCCAAACTTTTTGCCTGGTGTTTAGCTGGTTTTTGACATAGTGCCTGGGATCCTGCTACTCAGGGCCACAGGCTGATTGCTCTCTCATTAAAATGGACTCCATGTACCTTAGGTGCATACACAATTGGAACTGGTTCACCTTATTGCCCCCTGTAACAGTGTACCCTAGGTACCCAGGGCATAGGTGTTTCCAAGGCCTACCAGGGGCTGCAGCATGGATTGTGCCACCCCTGGCCTGGCCTCCATATTTGACACAACTGGCTGATCACTCAGCTGGAGTAAGTTGGTGTAATCACCTCTTGCTTAGATATAGTATCCCTATATCTAACCTTAAACTGGGCACATGTTAACCTATAAGCCATTCCTATGGAAGGCCCCTGCAATCCTGGGGGCAGAGTGCGTGGTTTCATGTGAGATGGTGCTCTAGCATGAGCTGAGCCTGTCTGTAGCTGTCGGGAACAACTCCCTTAGCTGTTCCGGGATATTGCCATACCATATACTCTTGAGGGCATTATAATCCTCGCGGTTATATGCTAACTTTGGTTTGGCTTTATCAAAACATGTCGAGTAAGGTGTCATACGATTTGGAATACTATCCCCTCGACAGTTCTGTCGACAGGGATAGAATTCCACCCTTCTAGAGGAACACGACATGTACATAGCCTTAACCCCGGTTAAAGTTAACCAGAGCCTCAGCATCACAAAATGGATGCTGCCACCACAGACACAAGTCTGACCTCCTGCTGCTGGGAGTCCTTCCAGCGTGGGAGGCTTGGGCAAAGGGTTTCCTGCCTTGGGAGGTGCGAGCACCACCCCAGACAGGATTTTGTGTATTGGGTAGGACAGGGCTGAATAGAAACAGACATGCCCGGGGCACACAAGGTGTCCCCGTGCATAAGCCAGTCCAAACCGGTCCTGGGACTTTCCAGACCCAGGGCTGGCGAGGAGCTGGACAAAGGAAAGGGGGTGTAACCGCACCCCTTCCTGGTCCCACCCAGAGGATGGACCTAGCAGGTGATCCACCCCTCAGATTGGGAATAAGAGTGGGAGCAGTGCCATAGCACCTGAGATCATCCTGAATCAACTTTAAACGAAGAAGACGACTGGACTTCGACATTCTGCTGCACAGAAGACTGAAGAGCATCTCCCTTGTGGCCTAGGAGTGGCCACCCTGTGAACACAGGCACCAACCAGCAACTCAATGTCTGCTTTGCCGCCGCCTCCCGCCAGAGCCCCAGCTCAGAGCCTGACAAGACCCAGACTCCCAGACTTCGCACAGCCCGATCCACAGTCCCTGCAAAGAAGGGACCCGTGGAGGCACCGAGAGACGTGGGACCGGACCTCTTAGAAGACAACCGAAAAGCTGACTGCGCAGCATCAGAGGCATCCTCGACGTTGTCCTTTGGGGACTAACAACCCTCACCACCGAACAGCCTTTGCACCGAAGATCAGCCCCCCAGCCTCTCCACGGTCTGTGTGGGGCCCTTTTTCATTGTGCCACTCGACGCACCATCCCGGCCACTAGCCACGTGGTCAGCGGCCATCTTGGCGATGAAACCGACAAACTACACTGCGGGTCTGGTTGCTATAGACTTGCCCTCGCTCCTGTAAAAAGGAGCACCCGCTCTGATCTTGCTGGTCCGAGTGATAAGCCTTTTTAGATTCCTGAGTGGCTTGCATTAGCCAAGGCCTGTTTGCTTCAATCAAGTTGCCGACACCGCCAACAGCGAGAAGCCTGCGTGGGACAGCTCGTGATTGACTGCTGGACGTCCTCAACCCCTCGTGTCCATGTGGCTGCAGAGAGAAGCTACACCTCATCGCCTGTTTGCACCCAACATCGCCTGGTTCCAATCTGGTTCCACGGTAGTCACTGGCTAGTGACTTTGAACATTGTCCCCTCTGCTTTCAGGTCTTCACAACTTCAGATCCACCCTTGGATCCACCGGAACTCTTCACATCGAGCCGCCTGCAGCATTTTCAGCTCCAAGCACCATCGACCAGCGTGACGAAACCCGACACTACTTCGACCCTATGCACCCTCTTCCTGTGGGTGAGGTAACTCAGCAACGCCGGTGTTCCCACACTGGTACACACCTCTAGGGCATGTGTCTTAAGTTTCAGCTTTCTAGGTCACATGGAAGGTTCCTAACTAACTAACTTTACAACTTTTACGCACCATAGACATTGCATTGGTGAGTGCGTGCACTTTAAACACTGCACCCGAGTCCCGCGGGCCTTTCCTGACTTAGTCACTGCTAGTCCCGATCAGCTCCAGTGATTCCCAAGGCCCTAGGCCTGTTTCCTTTTCGATTGGTATCTCTTATACCACTTTCTTAGTATATGGTTTAGGTGGCCCCTAGGGCTCATCCATATTGTGCAACTTTTGTGTATTTTACACTGTGTTTTGTTTAACGCTTGTGCTTCTGTGCTCATAAAGAGTTCAGGGGATATTTGTAGTTAATAAATATATATATATTTTCAATATATATCTGTGTGGTGTCCTTTTATTTGGTATTCAAGGGGGTTGTGTATGGTAATACAGCTGGCTTCACATGCCTTTCAGAGTTTAGCCTAAGACTGCTTTGTCCACGTTACCACTAGGATAACTGGTCTATAAGGTTGACTTACAACCGATCATCATAAGGGTTGCTTGGCATGGTACAAGGTGATCACTAGAACTAATGAGCATCATATACCAGGCCAACTTCTCACAAAGGGGAGCGGACTATACGGTGCTGAGCATTGAAAAACGGAAAGATTGCCATTTACAGTCGCTAAAAAGTCAGCCACTGAATGGATTATACACGGAACAATCACTCTGCCTGTTACAATTTTCCATTTTCAGTATTGCCTAAAACACATACCAGCAGGCACATATGAAAGGTTGGGTAAAGAATACATCAAGACATCCTGGGAATTACTGTACACACACAGATGTTGGAGTGGGGTAGAGAAATGTTTCTTAGTGGCAAAAAATGTGAAAATGCACTAAGCGGTTCTCTCCTTTGTCAGGGTATACACTTACACGGGGCCTGACACTGTTCCTCTAACTGTTACAAAGAAACAAGGGAACCCAAAAGGTATAGTATAGGGACCTTGGGCAGGATCATATTATAGAGGACATTGGAGCAGAGATTACATTCATACAATAATCATACTCTAAATAGTTAGTATGTCTTTTGTCCAGCTGGACAATAATTTATTTTTCATATAAGAACAAAATTAAGGAGTTGTTTCAAACATTAGATGACAAGTGGGCATAGCCGTGACCCACAGAACGTTGAGACACAACAACGAACACAGAATGGCCAAAGGGCAAGGTAAAATAGGTCTGTACATTCGTGTTTAGAATTTTACACACTTAGATCATTACTTTATACACCATTGCACATTACAATATTGCTTAATCATATTGCATATGGCGTATGGGTGTCGACGACGTTTCGATGCCAGCACTAGATACTGGGCATCATCCTCAGGACAATTAGAACAATTGTTGTTGTCTTAAATAATACAGTTATATAAAGAGTGGAGAAGTGTGGCTCAGGGGTTAGAGGCGGCTGACCCGGAAGCTGAGATCGGCCCTGGACCAGGGTTCAATTCCCCGCCTCGGCGGGTCTTGGGCTCAAAAATTCCACGGACTTGATAATTCTTGCTCCGGTTCCTTCTCGACTCATGGGTTCACACTCTGCGACTCTGGGCAATAGCTTGCTTAATCTCCACAATGGCCCCTCGCGGCGGGATGCCTGGCTTTCACCTTGTGGATACCCTGCCGGGGTTATCTCACAGGGGAATACCAGGACGGGTTCCCTAAGCAAGCGCTTAGATACCGACCTCGGTCAGTGATTTGCGCTATATAAATGCATGTACATTTTTTTTCAATGCCTTTATCGCATTACTGCGGTGAAAGTGCATTCAGTGCATGTGCGGGCGCGATTACTCGCGTTCAATATTGGCGGTCGGCCAACTGGTGGGACCGTAAAAGTTGAAGAATCTCACTTAATATAGAAATAAATTCTTGTCCGGCTGGACAAAAGACATACTAACTATTTAGAGTATGATTATTGTATGAATCTAATCTCTGCTCCAAAAATAGGGACCAATGTTCTCTCTAATATACCGTTTCTCTAACAACTTATCCTGCCACCTGCGAGGTTCACCAGCTGCTGTGATTGATCCAATTTTTGGACAACTTTCCAATGGAAGTTACCTCATGTTGAACGATCACAGCTGCTGTGGCATGTTGCCAGGTTTACCATATCTAGTAACTGTGTCAGCTAGGGTCACTTGCTGTATGCAAGTATTGACGCCAAAGAGCAAGACAGACAGGGAGTTGCCGTTATGGCCTTCACTGAACATCTCTTCAATACCAATTGATACTTTGAGCAGAATGAAAGCCATTCTTTTGCAAAAAACTGTGCCATTGACCTCGGCCAAAGAAACCTATGATCTACAAGTTGCAAGGACTTCTGCCGAGATACATGCCCTACTAACTACAAAATGCCCTGTACATTTCTCAGAAATGTTAAATCGTATCTTAAACTTGTCTGATATGAGTGGTATTGTACATGTATTTAAGACCGTATTTTCTGGACTGTTGGCACCTTTTGAAGCAGTCCTAGGAATATTTCCAAACTTCGTGCACTCAGTGTTTGGCGGATTGCCTCTCATTTTGGGACTCCCTGCAGGGATACTATTTTTGCTCCTACTGCTGTGATATGGCAAGCCAATTCACCAGCGACACCCAGTTCTCCATGGAGACAACTCTACTGGCGATGAAGTGTTGTGAGCGCATCATCCAAATTTTGGCAATACCTCGTCTAAGAGAATTAAATACCACATGGTTTCTGTAATTCAGACCAATTTGGCAAGATTTCATCTTACCTGTTTGTTAGACATGGGGTAGCGTGGTGCAGAGCGGGCGGGCCAAACTCTGGAGGAAATGTGCGAAGCATCCATGCAGCACACACAGGCGACACACAAGGCACACTACAAAAAGAGACCACAACAGTTTGGGTGAAAAAAAGTATGTGTATTCTAAGATAAACAAATCAGAAAAGCATCACAGGTGCAGATAAACTGTTCACAGGGGTACTATATAAAGGGCAGCACCAATCGGGCCCCTGCCAGAACCATCATGAGTCCACGAATAAATGAAAGTCCATCAATAAATGCATAATAGCCAGTACCATCTGGCACAGCCAGTACCATCTGGCACAGCCAGTACCATCTGGCAAGATCATGAACTGGGCACTGTTTCACAACAGGCCTAATCCTCATTAGTAGTAGGCTTATCCAGGGAGCATTAAATCACCTTAGATTAAGCACTTTACGCAGGACCTCCACAAGGTAGCATTAGTGTAAAAGCATTACCAGCATTAATGCATTAGGCATACAAACTGTATGAATAGCCTATTAGGCGGGAAAAGCATTAGGCATCAACCTGTAGGCATAACCATAGTAGGCATGAAGCATTCTCATTAGGGTAAAAGCGCTAGGCAACATCACATTAAGCAATAGCAGATGCATAAGGCACCTCCTGCGGTACATGGGGCCTAATCATATTATAATGGGGCATACACATGAGGCATTTCATCATTGCGCACATTAGGACAGAAATCATGCGCATGAATCACCACTGCCGTAGGCCTGGAATGTAAACATCAGGTTAGGCACAGAATACAGAACACCAACGCTGTAGCCTTAGGGGAAAAGAAACCTTAAGCATTAGGCATGAACGTGTGCACCTAGAGGCTTCAGCCTTAACATCAAAGCATTAGGCATAAAAGGTAAACATAATGAAATTATCATAGGCACAAGAACACCTTATATACCAGACCAGCCTAAGCCCCTTTAACATGTAGGGGTCAGCATGAGCAACCCATTAGCAATCAGTGCCAGCACTAGGGAAGGGCTTTGGCATGCAGCATCTCACATGAGGCATCCAGGCATGAAACACAATTAGCATGGGGGCAATACTGTCACTAGGCATTAATTACAATGTGCATAGATCAGCCTCACTGCATTGAACATCAGCATAAACCTTAGCAGCAATGCAATAAACATAAAAGCGTCAGCATTGACTCATTAGCATAAATGCACTAGGATCACCACATTAGCGTAAGTCACATTAGGAGGGGGCATAAAACATTAACAGCAATGCAGTCATTGAGGGAAAGCGGCACACATTATATGTGCCATCAGCCTTGCAGGTTAGCCTTTTGCGCCACCGCACCTGGGGAAAATGGAGCCCCTCTTCCGGGACTCTAAGATTAAAGATGCTCCCTGTTGTGTAGCCGCCCTCTCTTCAGTGGCGCAGCTGTGTTGAGTACCAGGAGAATTGGCCCACTGTGTCCTGGGAGCCCCCTTCCGGGGCTACTAACTTCAAAGCTGCCCCCAAAAGAACACTGGGATATTGGAGTCCATGTTCTGGACTCTGCATTTCAGAGTGTCCCACAATTTTGCAGCTATCAACCAAGCAGGCAAGGGGGAATCTCACACGCCGGGATTCCCTCATAGCGTTTTAGAATCCCGGAGCTGCAGACGTCAGCTCCTCTTCTCCTGGGCACAGTTGTAGCTCCTTGGCAGCAAGTAGAGCAAAGTCAATGCGAATATGGCACTCTGGCAGCACTACAATGCAGGGGAATTGAAATATAGCGCTTTGACAGCACGGCGCTGCAGGAGTCAGCTCCTCTTCCCCTGGCACCTTGAATATAGCGCGTGCGAGACACTAGCTCCCACTAGAAGCTTCAGGGACAGAAGAAAGTGTACCTCTTCTGGTAAGCAGGAAAACAGTGCTCACCAGGTGCTAGAGTACAGGCAGAGCAGCACAGTCACTTCAAATATGGCTCTCACCAGGTGCTAGGTGACTCACAGTTCCCAGGGTCCCACCCGTGGGAGTAGTGCCCACGCTCCTCACCTCCTTGGAGTGCAGGCAGTCAAAATATAGCGCTCATGAGGCGCTAGGGCAGCAGAGCAGGCAGGCAAGGCTGGGCAAGATCAGCAGACGGGGGCACTCATCAGTACAGGACAGCAGCTCCTAGAAGCAGTCATCTCCCATAAAGTGGTACTCCTCCTGACATAGCAGTCTTCACTCCAGCAAAGGCTCTCACTGGCCATGTGGACAGCAGAGGGGTACAGATGGGCTAAGGGGCCAGCACACAGGCCCTTGCGGCGGTACCTCCTGGCAGAGTGTCCCCTCTCAATCAAGTCCACGCTCACTCTGAGCATATGGCATCTCTACTGCTCTACATATACACCCCTCCTCCCACCTACCAGAAAGGGCTGGAAGCTTCAAGAAGACTCCTGGCAGTTCCAGCCTCATCTGTCACTGTGGGTGGAGTGTAGAGCACCTTGTCACTTCAAACACTAGACCGCCAACCCACCTCAGTCAGGCGGCACAAACACACAGCCATGGCATCCATTTTAAAAGTAACATGTTTAAATAGTGAAAGTCAGTCTGCGCACGCCATTGCGCAGCATTTAACATTTTCCATCTTATACATCAACATGACATGTTTATTCCCACAAAAGCGAAAAATTTAGGAAAAAAGGGCCAAGTCCAAAACTGTTCTACGCTGCCTGCTATGTAGAGAAGAATGCGTGTTAGACTCATGTCTCACACTCCCATCAGTAATGCCAACGGATGTTGATACTTTGCTTGAACCAGTAACGGCAGTAACGGCAGTAACGGCACTGTGTTGTCCCCAGCGGCTACCAATTTTGATGACGGCATTCATTGAGATCTCACAGACGCAAAATACTACTGTTGAGGTATGAGAAATGACAGGCACACAGGTACCTTCTGATTTGAACATTGCTAATGCGACCAATGCTGATGGCGATGCTTCACTTATAGGTGCGGATAATCTTCTAAATGAGATAATCCAACTTTCACCTATAATGGTAGACACATTTTTTACAGACTTAGAAGATTTGATGTTTTCTCCTATCATAAAAACTGACTTTTGATTTGACATACAGTGTTCTGAGAGACTCTGAATTCGACTTTCACTTTTTCAAAAACAAAGTTCTAACTTTGGGACTCTTTCTTTCTATGATTATAAATTTTTCCAAATTTTAATTTTTCGTTTTTGGCACAAAGTAATCTGCTTAAATTAGAACTATTCATAGAGAAATAGAATTCTTTGAAAAACTTCCAGAGACAATATTTGACCTTATCCTCATACCAACCGTTATATGTATTCTGACATGAAATGGTTTCAACACCTTTTTCTTCTGTATTTATGAGCCATTTCATACATGTATATTTTCATGATTCATTCAGATAGCAACAAATGTCAACTTAATGCTTAGAATGAAACATTGCTTTAAATGCGTACAACACCAATGCTTGTTTGTGTACAACCAGTACCAATGCATTTTTTGTAATGTATTTTAGGTGGGTTTTAAACACTTATTGTATAGACAGTTTTTAGATACGCTTATACATGTTTAGAGCTTAGTATTTAGTAGAAGTAAAGTGGATACTAATAAATATACAGACTGTGATATTGAATTGTTCAGGTTTGTTCACTACTGTGAAGGGGTGTTTTATATTTAGGACCTGTTGAATATATAGATGACACGAGTGACAACTAGAGGGTAAGGCATGAATGTATGAATTCAGTATGTATAATTAGGAGTTTGATTGTGTGACCCAAGGGATATTTTACTTCTTGACATAATTTAGTAGAAGTAGTGCATAGGAAAGTGGGGTGGGTGTTGTATGGCGTTTTAGATTCCGAATTAATTTCCCGATTCATGCCCTTATATAGGTACAATTCATGTTGCCCTTATATAGGCATAGAAATCAAGCCCTTATTTAGGCATTGCCCATGCAGCCCAAATACAGGCATGGCTTCTTCTATCCGTTCATCAACATCACAATGATTTCTTGGAAAACCAGACTCTTAAGCCGTAGGGACTTCCCCCTGCTTGAATATTGATTTCACCAAGAACTCAGTTATTTTGCAATGAACATCTATTCCTTAGGGGTTCATTCATGGTGTTCATATGCCCGACTTTACGTCAAACATGGCATTCCTAAACACCTTCAAGGTATAAATACACCTTCACTTGCTATGGCAAAGCACAGTGTGGTTCGGTGCAGTTCGACGACCTACTTGCCCGACGCAGCTCGCTACAGCAAGTGCCGAATGAAGCCGACTCTCCAGCTGAAGCACTGATCAGGAAGCTGTCCTCCTCTGCCGAGATTCCAGCTCCAGTGTTTCTGACTCGCCTTGCGGAGTGTTGGGAAATTGAGTCCCGAGACAGAGATACCTAACCTCCTTCATTCTTAGATATGGAGCTGATTAGAACCTAGAGAAACCTTTGACAAATTCTTGGCAAAAACTAACCTATGCTAAAGACCATACTTACTTCCTCCCTCGTACTAGACCTAGGTTAGGTACATTGTGGTAGGCATATTTTAGAAGCACCAGTTGAGTATTTTAGCCTGTGTTATTTATGTATATATCTTTATATGGCTGAGAAACCATACAATGATATTACAGAATTATTTTATAACTAGCAGCCCATCCCGACCTTGTCCGGGAGCAACCGGCTTCCCCGACCCCCGTCCGCCCCGACATTGTCCAGCAGCCACCCGGCCCGTCCCCCGCCTGCCGCGACCCCCGCCTGCTCCGACATGGGTCCCCTTACCTCAGCCGCCGCTCCTCCCGCCTGTCCGCTGCTCCTCACGTCACCGCTCCTCCCCCGCGCCATGTCCGCCGCTCCCTTACCTCAGCCGCCGCTCCTCCAGCCTGTCCGGTGCTCGCACCACCGCTGACCTGTCTGCTGCTCCTCACGTCACTGCTCCTCCCCCGCACCATGTTTGCCGCTCTTCGTCGCGCTCCTGGTCACCGCTCTTCCCCGCGCTCCTGACGTGAGCACGCACGTCGCGGCCGGCGCTACTTCGGAGGGACTACTTTTTTTTTACTGTACATTTTTTAAATAACATTTTTATTTTTTTATTTATATAGCCTATAACCATCTACACACCCTGACGATTCCAACGGTGTATCGGGTGTGTGGATTGGCGCTGTGGTTCCCGAGTTTACCCGCCTCGAAGGCTGAAAGTTCTTCCTTTATTATAGTAGTATAGATACTATTTTTGCTGTACGCATTATACTTTGCATTCTGTCTTATCATTGTAGCAGTTCACCTCTCTTGCATGAGAAAGAAGACTGTTCAACAAACCTTTTATTGAAAACGCCTGTCTCACTATTTCTCTGCAACTCTCTAGAAAGGAAGCATGCATGATTGACTGAGTAAAATAGTTGTCTATTGTTTCCAGTACTCTGAAGATATTTGTTCCAGTCCTAGGGAAACAAAGTTGTCCTGTTAATGGGGTGTCAGAAACTAATCCCTTCTTGTGTATTCAAGAAAGTTTCTAGTGACTTCTGAGCTAGCTGGCACTCACTATTAAGTTTAGTATATTCGATAGAGACCTACTGACCTAAGTCCCACGTTTTATCTATAGGATATATTGTTCCAATGCGCAGAGCCTATTGGGAATATAGGAACTACACTACACTGTCATTCCCAATGGGTTCGCACATTACGAGAGGCTCATTAATATTATTGAGCCTCGCAATTTACGACCCCATTGGGAATTGCAACAGTGTGAAATGCAATGTTGTACATCAGAAATTGTGCCTCGCTAATTGCGACTCGCAAAAGACTTGCAAATTGTGATGCGCATTGTTCTTGGTCGTATATCTGGCCCATTGTTTTCTATCTGTATTTATCTGTAAAAATCAGTAAAACCGTAAAACAGGGAGCCTTAATTATGATCGACTAAATTATTGCCGAGATTACCAGTATTTTGTGTGACAGAAGGTTATGAATGGGTGTGGGGGTTTTAGCTGTGCACCACATAATCCTAATTTTCTGACTACTTTGGATTTCTCTTTAATGTAACCACTAACAGTGGCAAAATGCTGATGGGACTTTTAGGGAGCTATTAGGCTATCAGATCAATTAGGCACCAGTTCCACTAGGGCATGGGAAAATCGTAATTGTATCTAGACACCTGTTAGACATGGTGTCATAATATCCTCGGTCAGTGACTGATTAATAAGTCAAGCGCCTTGATTAAGGCCACATTACAAGGATATGGCCACTCAGTTAACGTGATTTCTTTCTATACTATCCCCATTGCCCTTTCCAACATGCTGTCAATGGTTGTAATTGGACAAGAGATGGGTAACGTGGATCCTCCTGCAGTCTTTCGTTTCCCCATTGTATCTATAGTCACTTATAGTCACTTACAAAAATAAAGACAAGGGAACAAGAGAACATGCCCAGCCCAGCCTCGTCCGGCTGCGGACAGATGCAGATGGGCCCACTCTTTGCCCGGGCACACGCCTGGGCAAGTCCCATGCAGCAGGTCGCCAAGGTCAGTTTTATGCACCTTCAGGAACAGGAAGTGCGGCGACGGCCCTCGTTGCCGCAAACACTACTGAGGCTTGTAGTCCTCAGCCCCTACCCTCCACTAAACTCACCGCAAAGCGTCGCTGATGGGAGAGATTTGGTTGTTTCACTGAAGCGGAACCAGTATTCTGAGTTGTAGTTATTCCGGCTCAGTTCCAGCATTGTAGGGAAGCACACCTTCTCCACAAATGGCACCTTGGCACTAATTGGTAAGGGGAGAATGTAAAAGTGGACTAGGCATTTGGCTTAAATAACTCTTGTTTCTTATGGCCCGAGAAAGGCGAAGTCTTGGGGGCATATTATCAAGAAACAGCGTTAAAATTATCGCCACTTTAGAGGCAAGAAACTGCCGCTAAATCCGCGATAATAGGCTTGATAATATACCCCTGTGAATTCCAATAGAAGCCCATGTTCTGGTGTGAACATGGGCTTCTATTGGAATTCTCTACGGCATATTATCAAGCTCATTATCGCCGGTTCAGCTGCAGTTTCCTGCCGCTAAAGCGGCTATAATTTTAACGCCGTTCTTGATAATATGCCCCTGAGTTCCTTAGGCGGAAGGCCATACTGAGAAGGCCTGGCACTGCCCGTGGTTGCTGGGAGCTCCCTCTGAAATACACCTGGCAACCTCTAAAACAGATCAGAGATGTGTGTCAAGCTTGCGAATCTGAATACCTGCCTGCCTGGTATGGGGTACAAAGCTTGGACTGAGTAAAGGAGCATATGCAATTAGTAGCAGAAATAAGTGTTACAATCCTGACAGCATGGTGGTGCACATCGCTGGATGTGAAGGTAGTACATCCCTCACAGAGGTCGGGTCACGTGAGAGCAGTGGTGCTGGAACAATTTTTAGAGTGGGGGTGCTGCCTTCAATGTAACATCATTGAAGCCATCGGGATGTTGAAAAATCCATGCAGCACAGAAGGAACACATATAGAAAATGAGCTCCACCCCTGCAGTAAGAGAGTGGTCAAGGTGTGGTCTGTAGACGGTAGTGCATTTTGGAACACACTGTCACAAATAGTAAAGCATGGTGCGGTCGTGCACTGTCATTTACAGCCAGTATATTATTCATTGAAATGGACACAATACTTGTACTGACATGCAGTTTTACTGATCGAAGTCTACAGCACACAAAAAATAAAGTGTGGAAATTGTGTTTAGCAAACATTTATTATTTTCACATCACCTGGTAAAGTGTCTTGATCCTATTAAAATCTTTGCCTCCAACATACTTCAGATGTTCTACAAAATGTGCTTAATTTGTACCTTACCATCTTCTGGCATGCTTTAAAATATTTGTACAGGTCACTGACAACTATGTAAATGTTGTTGTGTGTTGGAAAAATCCCTTACAGCCTTTTTTCAACATATACTGTACCCCAGCAAGACTATCAGATAGTGAATGCTACAAAATCCTTTCCCTTTGCAGTCCGTGAAAGAAAAGTAAACATCAATCTACATGTTTAAAGAATAACATCACTCTACATGTTAAAAAAATTACATTAATCAACATGTTAAAAGCAGTGCTTGAAATGAAAAAAATAGAAGTGCAGGCACTCTGTAGCAGAGTACCTGCTTGTTTTCTGGGAAGTGCAGGTGCTCTCCAATTAAAAGAATAGCATTTCTCTTGAGAAGTTCCTCTGAAAATAAAAAGGTGCCAGTACTCCAGACCGGCCAGTACCGGCCCACTTAAAGCGCTGGTTAAAAGAAAAAGCAGTAATTTGTCAAAAGCCATACACTGATATTTGACCTCTGTCTCTGAAAGATAAAACAAATTGAAAGTCATATTTATTGCGCCTTCGCCTTCTGAACTCCAGCATGTTTATTTTGGGGGTGTTGCAGCACCCAGGCACCCATTCTTCCAGCGCATATGTGTGGGAATAGCCACCATCCACGCATGCCAACAGACAGGCCTCTCGACGGTCTGGTTTACAGCTGCTCAGCGCGAGCAATAGGCTCTGTTCTCATTGGCCAGTGAAATCGATGAGTGTCGGTAACCCCGAGACCCTGCAGGCTTTGGTGTTACATGCCGCCGTCTAGTCCTATCGACTGCCAGCGCCGGCTGAATCCCAATCCCTGCCCCGGCCCTGTCTGTGGCTGTCCAGGGGGAGCTCGTCTCAAACAGTACTTGGCATTTGAAGCTCTTCGAGTGATCTTGGCACGTTGTGCGCTTTTAAGAGTATTCTGTAGTGATGATGGGTGACAGCCTAGCTCAGTGTTTTTGAGACTGTGCAGACAAGATTCTTAAAAAATAAATCAGTTTGATTCGCTTATGTGACAAGCTCTAGATCAAAGCGTTTGGCGAACCTCAATGCTGAAGATTGAAAGTCCTACTGAAAATGCTGAGAATCAGCCATTTCCTGAAGGGCATAAATTAGCGCCCCCCAGAGCACATTATCCTCGAAACCTGCTGCTTGCCTGCAAAGTAGAGAGAATGGACGTGATCGGGAAAAAAACTAACCACCTTAGCAGGTCAGCATAGAGCCAAGGGCATTGCCTGGTCTAAAAGTGTCAAAAGGACAGAATCAGAAGCTCGACGACACGCCAAGTACTTGGAACAACATTCATATCTCCAGGCGTGCATGCTGAATCCTGCAATTCAGATTAAAAAGCCACCTCTCCAAGAAGCACCTTATTAACCTTCAATAAGGGGCCTCTCCATTCCTGCAGCCTCACAAAAAAGACTCCCCACCACTCAGCGCCATCACGGTTGTGCACAATAAGTTGTTCCATTATCTGCTTTTCCTACTACAGAGGTCTGTTGTGTCCCTGCTAAGTTTACTCTTTATAAATGACGCTATCTATAGGCACAGTGCACACAAAGGCTTGATAATAGTCCCCCCTTTTCTCTTACATTATGTATTAAACCATATGTAGAAATAGTGGTTTTGCTGCAAAAAGCTGAATTCTATATCCTCAAATGTATGTTTTGTCAAAGGACTAGTCAATGATGTCAGAGGCTATTTTCCTTTGCAGCCTAAACAAGTGAATAAGGTGTTAGAGTTCTTATGCATTTCATATTTTTTGTGCAGTATTAACATCATGCAGAAAGGGAATTTTCTCTCTGTTTACAACCACACACCGGAATGGTGCTATTGCATTTGAAACACATTTTCTATGACTTGTTAATAGAAACAAGGCCTACTAGGCCTCAGGTGGGCCTCAACATCATCTTGTTCAATACGGGTCATCATTTCTGCAGCACACAGTCAAGCAAACCCATGTTTGTCTATTTCCATTGATGTTGTTCTTGCTCTCCTCAATGAAACTTTTCAACATGGGACAGTAATGTTGCAGTTTCCCAAGGCCCTTCCACTAGCTCACTGTACAGCATTCATCCACAATAGTTTGCTGTTGTTCGTGTAAAGAGTTTGTCCTGCCATCTCTGGATGACATTAGCATAGTGTTGACAGAACCAATGTGCTTGGATCATAAGGCTATCTGTTGTTTAATAGAACTGTGCTCTGATTTACTAAATGTGTAATTATTTTGCTCACACCATGATCATTTTGCAGAAATTAACGCTTTTCCATGCAAGAAAACTGTATGTAAATGCCAGATTTTTGAGGGCATGCAGAATGCTTCCCTGAAGATTTTCCAGTGCTAATAAGCGCACCTTTTGAATTTCTGTAATACATCTTTAAAATGTCTCTTTGTACCCTAGGACTCAATTATTGAATCTGCCCTTGCTTAATTGACTGTATTTTGACATGTTGGAAGGAGTCTTATCCCAGGGGACAAATTGACTCATTAAACTAATCTTTAACTCCATCTCCAATTCAACAATCCGTGGGAGTGCTATTGGGGCAATATTTTGGGCATACAATTTTAGGAGTTCCGGTGCCCACAAGGAGAGCTGACTATGTAGATACCTACTAGAGGTAGTTGTGACTAATACCTCTCATCACAGCACGCCTTTGGATCATAGCATGGCACTGCCAGGGGAAATAGTCCACATTGCACTTAATTTGCATTGTCTGGTACTCGTGTCCAATTGTATGAATTAATGTAAAACTGCACTCTGCCAATAAGCTGCATTAAACTTATACAGCTAGTTGTACAAATAATCGGTGAATTGCACATTATGAAGAGAGTAATATTTGGAAAGTTGAATTGGGCCATAGAGATGTGATGTTTATGTTTATGTTTTGGCAATTTTTATAGCGCGCAAATACCCAGGGTGTCTCTGCGCTTACTGATCAGATGAAGACAATAACAGATCTTAATGTGGGATCAGCCAGGTTTTTAATTTCTTCCTGAAGCTAAGGAGAGTGGGGGAAGTTTTGATGGTAAGAGGAAGTGAATTCCATAGTCTGGCTGTGGAGATCACAAAGCATCTGTCACCCCAGTTAGCTTTCCTTGTGCGTTGGACGTTGAGCAGATGAGCCGAGGATGAGCGAAGGGTCCTGGGGTTTTCAAGAGGACGGAGAGCATCTTTGAGAAACTGTGGGCCAGAGTTGTTGATGGCTTTGTAAGCAATGCACAGCTCCTCAAATTTTGAATGGCTCTTGATAGGAAGCCAGTGGAGCTGTTGCATGTATGGAGTGATGGAGGTGAACTTGGGTATGCCCAGTAAGATTCTGGCTGAGGCGTTCTGCACTAGCTGAAGCCTATTGAGAACTTTTTCCTGTGCATTGAGACGGAGGGCATTACAGTAGTCCGTTCTGGTAAAAACGAGGGTGTGTCGAAAGTGAGCCCATATTACTATCGATGCCCGGGCTGCTGACGCAAGTCGCCTCTTAGTTCCCATTCTGAATAGTTACCAAATAAAGAGACGGGCGCTGGAGCAGGAATCACAAGAACAGGATTTATTACTCATGAGGAGAGCCTGTCATTTCGGACACGAAACACAGTGTCTTTCGGGAGGTGCTCTAACAAGTTCTCTGCGACATCGCCTTTTATACCTTACAAAACATTCCTTATTACAATAACGACATTGTGAAACAAGGAAAAGACATCCCCATAATCTTCGTGTCAATCCCACCCCACATACATCCACAATAGAGGCCCTTAGCCTGCCGATAAGAGGAGGGGGCAATCATGCAGCTGAGGGTTCCGCCGATTCTTTGGATGTGTGCGCCTGATCGTATCCCAGGGGGTGGGGAGGCCAGGATCAATAGTGGGCCCTTTGAAGAGGAGTGACTTCATACAATAAGGGGCAGTAAGCAGTATCTCCCGGCTTAGACGATGGCCTGTGTGGACAGTCAATTGTGGAGGGAGGGTTTACCAACAGAGGGGTTATTCATGAAAGGAAAGGAGGGTGTTGGTCAGGCGCGGCCGTGAATCCCAAGGACAGGGTCATGCGGACTTGTGCATGCGAGAGCGGGGGCAGTCAGGTACAGCTGGGGGGGGGGTTTGTCAGCTGAGGCGAAGGATGCTTCTTCAGGAGGAGATGGGGGTTGCGTGGGTCAAGCAGGAGGGTTACTTCTCAGAGCAGGGTCGCGCAGAGGGAGAGGGTCATTCGAGTGTGGGGGGGGTGTTCAAATGCGCGCAGGGGGGAAGCCGGGGATTTCAATGAGCGGGCAAAGAGGCCATGGTGCCTAAAATGGCTGTCAGGTACATGCGGGCATGGGCCTTTGCTGGCAGAATGATGCGGTCAACGTCTCATGACATTCATGGTGCGCACAGGGAGGGGAATGGGAAAAGACAAATGAACGCTGCTTATGTACATCAATTTCGTGATTTTCCACAGTCGCCGCTTTTTACATAACAAAGTTCATTTCCTAATTGATGGGTGTACATATAAACATGTGTGGTTGATGAAATAGCATTTGTCAATACTAACACATTGCATATGATCATGAACAGTTTGATGCGATTGGCAGAATGCAGCACATAGGAAATTGTATTTGCAAACGTACTACATAGCATAAATGCTTCTGACTTTAAAAAATGTGACCAATGAACATTTTGACCAAGTAGTTGAGGGAGGAATTCAGTCCAACAAGATCTCTTCGTCACAGTGTCTTTTTAACAGTGAGCCATCACTGGTAGGCTCTAGTCCGTGTCCTTTTGTTGGCGCTGTTGAGCACCGGCGGTGGAGCTATAGGTCCAGCTCGGATTTAACCTTTCGCTGTTGAGCACCAGCGGTGGAGCTATAGGTCCAGCTTGGATTTAACCTTTCGCGTTGCAAGGTGCGGTCTGTCCTCTGCTGTTAGACCACAGTCCTGTTCCCTAACCAATCCATTTAGTGGCGCCTTATGCTCGGCACCTATATTTCCGCGGCATAACCCCATTTCCACCTAAGTGCTGTTCTTCCTTTCGGATGTGGTTCAATCGTCGGTGGGAGTGAGGGCGGAGTGGGGTCAGATTTCCTGGGACACACCAAAGGGACCAAGGGAGCAAGCAAGCAGGCCCATCAATCGGGCTTGGAAAAGGGGGACGGAGGCTTCAGGCACTCGTGCGTTAGCAGACAGAAAGCTTCAGGACAGCCCTTCATCCTTTCGTTTATCGCCTTTGAGAGTGCTGCCTCGTCCCGTATCTTGTTGTGCTGCGGCTCCACCTTTGGTCGAGGTCGCATGTGTCTCATGATCTGCAGCCAGGCTGTGCGCCACGTCCGACCCTTCTCCTCCGATGATCGTATATCTTTGAATGGGTAAAAACAAGTTTTAGAGAACTGGCAGGAGAAGAGATTTTTACATTTGAATTCCACTCGCAATCCTAGCACCTGGGGGTTATGCTCATTGGTCATAGTCAGAAGTCTATTACCATGAAGTAAGTATGTGGGTATTTCTACTGTGTTCGCACCAAGTCCAATCGGCGTTCATTCATGACACATATGGACAGAGGTCAGACTCCTATCACTTGCGTATTTCATTAAAAACTCCAAAATTGGCAACATTCAGGGGAGACTCGTCCTTCTAAACCAAGCCTTAACAGTCTTACATTCCCTTTAGTGCTGGCTAACTCTTTCAAGCAGAGCAGGGGTGCAATCATCGAAAGACAGTGTTAAACAGGCTTTTCTCGAGGGGCGACAGTTGGTCATGGTCATTAGCTATACATCGGGGATAGCAGCTGGGGTCAATCAGGTGGGGCGGGGATGCTTCGGGCATTCGGGCTTGAGTGCAAAGGGGTGGGGCAATCTGGGCATTGGGGGGGTCAATCTGGATATTGGCGCTTGTCTCTAACGAACTGAAAAATAGGGTGCCGTTGACATATAGTTCCCCTATAAAAGGCCAGATTAGGGGACCTTAGTCGTTTTACCTGTCCTTTCTTTCTTAGCCAATTCGAGTTCATTCATTTTGCAGAAAGGAGAGGTAGCAATATGGCAAGTTACGATCGTTTTAGTTTCTGTCAATTTCGCTGAACACCTTTGCGTTCAATAAGTGTCCAATCAGACTGGTGCCAGCGGGGCACAATTTTACCACAAAAAGGAAGATGGAACAGGGGGACTCTCATAGAGAGTGAGAGTCGTCCGTAACCTAAACGAGCCATTCGGTACACGTATGACATGTAGGGAAAGAGGGAGAGAGAGAGATAGATAGAGAGGGAGAGAGAGAGAGAGAAAGAGAGAGGTGTACGGGAATAGGTCATTTTAGTGCGCTCACAACACAGAACAGCAGGGGTCAGGTAACAAAGGGACGCGAACAGAGGGGAGACATAAACCCATACAGTACATGAACACAAACTCAGACGAAGGAAGACTGTACATGTATTACATACACAAGAGATTCACGACAAAACATAGAACAGTTATTGGCCAAAAAGATCTTTCTGCATGCTGCGCATCTTTAATATTCTGTTTATCTACGGGCTGAGCTCTTTTTACCTTTTCCTCCTCTTTCCTCTCATTTGCTATCTTTGTGAGCGTTCTCGATTACTAATACTTACACCTCGGTCAGCCGGTCAGAAATTAACCTGGTCAGACTATTGCCCATGGTTGGATCTTAAACCACTTTAGAGTTTCTTCTTTTGGTGAGAAGTTCTCCAGGCTGAGGCAACGGAGGGTATTGATCGGGAGAACAGTCGGACAGCTTGGCTATATCTAAAAGAGTGCGAGAAGGAGGTGGTACATTTTGGACATCAACAACATTCCTACTTTCCCAGACGGGTGGTGCCTAGGTAACCCTTACCCCGGGACTTTTCCTTGTCCTTTCTCTATCTAATTAAACATCATAGGTGCACTATCTGGCGTGCTGGTTCGAGTCAAATTCCGTCATACAGTACTAACCCGTCAAGTCTCTATGTCAGTCCATCCTCCCAGTCGCTATTTTCTAAGGAGGAACAGTCATATCTAAGTCTATGTCTTTCAAAACTCGTTAGCATAAGTACTATGCTCAGATCCCCTCCTTCCCCTTTCGTCGGTCGTTCGATCATCACTCCTCCATACTTCAGCCGATGTTCCGGCGCAACCTGCAGAAGGGAGGAGAAAGAAGGGGGTGGGGGGCAGCATTCGGAACACATCAACGCGCATAAATCCGAAAATGTTTTTACCTACCACATACTCGACCTATCTCCACGGGGTGCACTCTCTACCATCTCGGCGTTTAAGCCCAGAGGGACCAGTAGTGTTTAGATAGATAATCGTCGATGGTCTGCGTATCTACATGAATCACTTGATCGTGGCCTTTTAGGTCATGTGCAAGGGTGGTGGTCAAGTGACATTTCTTTGGTATCGCTTAAGGGCGTCTAAAACACTTTCCGGCTGCCTGCGACACATAATGTAACTGTTAAGTATCGGGCCCTTTTTTTAACCTTCAACCTTAATCATGCTGCATGTATTTTACTTATGTCGGTGACAGTAGCCATACATTTCGACAACATTCATCAATACAAACGCTACGATTATATTTGCGTGTTCAAAAAACTTTAATGAAAATGTTGGCGCACAAATACGGGCCTACAACCCAGGGGGCCGGCTACGGAGCAGACTGGAACTGTGCGTAAGAGGAACGAAGTCGGTGGCCATTCATTTCGCAACGTGCAGTGGTGCAATAAAATCGTATCGAACTTTCTTTAAGGGGCGAGTATAATGCGTGTCAAGAATTCAAGCTTTCAATAATATCATCTCATTGTCCAACCATTTACTCAAGACCTAACGTTTATCAATTCATTGTCTAAATGCTCAATCAGTGCTTATTTTATACCAATCCATTGTTTCCAAACATAATTAGTACCCACCCTAAATCAGTTCACTGTCCCAGCACATAATCAATATCCATCTTATATCGCTTTCTTTTCCAAGCACATAATCAATATCCATCTTATCTACTTTCATTGTCCAAAAACTGCATACATATCTTGGAGCATCAAAGCTGAGCAATCAGGGTGCAACAAGGATTTTTAAAAGTCTCATTTTGTATCGGCGCCATTTTGGGCGAGGTCAGGCAAGTCCCAGTATAGTCAGATTGCCTCCACTGACTCGTGGTTGGAGCAGAACCTCTTTTGGCAGTTCAAAAAGTTTTTCGTAATGGGGTAACAGACTAGCAATACGGACCATCAGTCAAAAAGTGGGGAGGGCGGCAACAATCTTTCCTACCGGGTCATTCTGGTGTTCCACCGGAACTGAACAAGTCTGTATCTTTGCTGCATTTTAGCCGTTTCCAAACTGAGGCTGGCGCCGGCAGGAGTGCGCCGACGTCTCGTGGCTCCATCGGAGGACGGGGGTGGGGGGCGCCTCGTGGAGAGGTTGGCCCCCCCGGCTCTTTCAGAATCTTCAAGGTTGAGGAGCACAGGGCGTGCGCCCGTCCCGGGCAAAAACCCGCTTTTTGATCTGGACCCTCTTCAAGCAGGAGCGTTGGGGTGTCGCTGGAAGCCTCCACCTGGAGGGAGGTGGGGGAGGCTCGTTCGCGCCGCCTCCCCCTTCCAGCGACCCCGCGCCGTTCTTCGGCTCCAGCGCTTCGATATTGGCCGTGCCAGGCAATGAAGATGGGGGGGGGGGGTGGGGTCGGAGGCAGAGGCAAGACATCCCCCCCTTTCCGTGGCGGGACTACCTGCAACTATCAGGGGTTGCCACTGGCGGGACTGCCTGCAACTCTCCAGAGTTGTCCAAGACATAATTGAAAAAGCGCTGCCGACGACCTCGCCTTGGCTTCGGTCTTTGATGATGGCCGGATCAGGCAAGAGAGGGGGGGGGGTCGGTGGCTGAGGCAAGACATCCCCCCCCGTGGCCTGCAGGGCAGCAGAAGAGGGGAAAAGGGGAGACCATTACGATTTTCGGGCCGTCCGCCCTACAGCCTCCCCTTCCAATGGCGGCCAGCCAGGCCCTGCCCTGCACGCATCGAGGCCTCGCCTTCCGGATGGGCGTAACCGCGGACCCGTTACACTTCGGGAGCTTCCGGAATGGGGGTAGGTACCTATTGATTTGTATCTATTTCATGTTACCGTTATTTGGGAGTGGTGGGCAATGAGGCAGACATGTTTGGAGCAGGAATAGGCAGTGGAGCCTAGCTACCTCGTGGCTGTCTTGCCGTCAAGCTTTCGCCATTTTATATTTCTTATTACGAACTATTCCTAATGTTTCTTATTTTTAGTGAAGTCGAAAGCTCATCAGGGGGTTACTGACTTAGCCCGATTTCTTTTATTTTTCCTTCCTTTCCTTAGCGTGTTTCGAGCTAAAGTTTCTGTTAATAGGGTACGGTGATCACTTCATATTTTTATATGTCCTTTCATTAGGGGTACGTCTGGACGGACCAGATGAGTTACCTCCAATAAATGGTCCGGGTGGAACTAGATTATCAATCAGTGGGGAACACATGTCCCTTCATTATGGTATCATCCTGGACGGACCAAATGATGTACCTCCAATCACTAGGGTAGCCTCCTGGACGGACCAGATGGCATACCTCCAATAAATGGTCAATGAGTGGGGAGCATATGTCCCTTCATTAGGGTAGCTTCCTGGGCGGACCAGGTGAGCTACCTCCAATAAATAGTCAATCAGTGGGGAGTGGATAGGCCTGACGAATCATAAAGGGGCATAACCTACCCTTTACTACTTGCAAAGACTAGACAGAATATTTCTATTCCACGTTATTTGCAAACAGAAAATACCTCAAACGAACAATTCCTTGGACAACAATGTCCAGTCAAACAATCAATCAGTGGGGAGAAAAACAGGCATGACGGATTACAACGGGGACAAACGTCTGCATTACCTGCCCTTCGCTATCTGCAAAGGGAGACAGAATATTCCTATTCGTCTCTGTTTGTGGACAGGGAAGATCTCAAAGAGCAACAATCGATATTCAATCGATATCAAACAATCAGTGGGGAGAAAGGTAGGCATGACGAATCATAAAGGGGCATTACCTACCCTTCTCTATCTGCAAAGAGAGACAAACGTTCCTATTCGCCGCTGTTTGCAAACAGAGAATGTCTCGTTCTCAAGAAGAGAACCAATATTTCAAGTAGCAACCAAAGCTAAATGAACCAATAACCAAACAATATCAGTATTTAAATACCGATTCCAATACAATCAATCAAACAATCAGATGGATAAAACCATCCTACCAATCAGGCGTAAAAACGCCCTATTTAATCTTACCCGGACCGGACCATATGGACAGTTCTTTGTCTTCCTCCTCCAGCGCCCGATCGTTCTCTTACTCCATGCAGCATTCCCGTGGGATTCCAGTCAGGACAATAGGTCACTCGAGAGAGGTCCGTTCAGAATCGGTGAAGTTCATTCAATCGGCAGCCGGACGAGGGCCCTCTCAAGGCAGGTATACTCCAATCATTTAGATGTTCACCTCATCGTCTGGATCTCTCTTACTGGACCTTATGTCACTGATGGACCCCGCGTTGGGACGCCAATTGTCGAAAGTGAGCCCATATTACTATCGATGCCCGGGCTGCTGACGCAAGTCGCCTCTTGGTTCCCATTCTGAATAGTTACCAAATAAAGAGACGGGCGCTGGAGCAGGAATCACAAGAACAGGATTTATTACTCATGAGGAGAGCCTGTCGTTTCGGACACGAAACACAGTGTCTTTCGGGAGGTGCTCTAACAAGTTCTCTGCCACATCGCCTTTTATACCTTACAAAACATTCCTTATTACAATAACGACATTGTGAAACAAGGAAAAGACATCCCCATAATCTTCGTGTCAATCCCACCCCACATACATCCACAATAGAGGCCCTTAGCCTGCCGATAAGAGGAGGGGGCAATCACGCAGCTGAGGGTTCCGCCGATTCTTTGGATGTGTGCGCCTGATCGTATCCCAGGGGGTGGGGAGGCCAGGATCAATAGTGGGCCCTTTGAAGAGGAGTGACTTCATACAATAAGGGGCAGTAAGCAGTATCTCCCGGCTTAGACGATGGCCTCAGACCTGTGTGGACAGTCAATTGTGGAGGGAGGGTTTACCAACAGAGGGGTTATTCATGAAAGGAAAGGAGGGTGTTGGTCAGGCGCGGCCGTGACTCCCAAGTACAGGGTCATGCGGACTTGTGCATGTGAGAGCGGGGGCAGTCAGGTACAGCTGGGGGGGGGTTTGTCAGCTGAGGCGAAGGACGCTTCTTCAGGAGGAGATGGGGGTGCGTGGGTCAAGCAGGAGGGTTACTTCTCAGAGCAGGGTCGCGCAGAGGGAGAGGGTCATTCGAGAGTGGGGGGGGGGTGTTCAAATGCACGCAGGGGGGAAGCCGGGGATTTCAATGAACGGGCAAAGAGGCCATGGTGCCTAAAATGGCTGTCAGGTACATGCGGGCATGGGCCTTTGCTGGCAGAATGATGCGGTCAACGTCTCATGACATTCATGGTGCGCACAGGGAGGGGAATGGGAAAAGACAAATGAACGCTGCTTATGTACATCAATTTCGTGATTTTCCACAGGTGTGATAAGCACAGGAACATGTGAGAACGGCTGCTGTGAGAAAATATGACTTGGGGTGTACAATGATGTCATCAATGCTGGACAATGAGTTAATTCGTTATTTGCAATTAGTGCAAAATGAACATGCTACACGGTGTGCCATCTTTGCGTTTTGCCGGAAAGAGGGCATGCACTGTTACCCTACAGGGGGCTTAGAGCGGACCCATTACTTACCATCGGTAGGCGTCATCAGCACTCTCATTTGCTGGCTCCTCTTTGGTCAGTGCATACAAGTTACACTTCCTCTGTGCGTGTTTGCCTCTCCCATGGAGTTGGCGCAAGTACTGGTTCCTGCGTCACAGTGTGTGTCCACTGCTTAAATGCTTTCTGAGGTACTTTAGAAAATGTTTTTGTGGTTATTAGCTCCACAATCGATGCTCACTCTCTCATTGTTGTCTGCCCCTTCATCACTGCTTGCCCCATTGTTGCTTGCTGCCCCACCTCCTCTTCAGAGCTATTGTCTGTCACTCCCACGTTGTGATGCTTGTCCTGTCCCAGACTCCCCACACCTTCACCCGTATTGACTTGACTGACTGGGCCATTGAGTTTGAGGGAGCGTGACCCAGTGGCAGGATGAACCAACCTCATTCCATTCATTATTAAAACATCTCTCAGGCTTTTAGAGAGTGTTACACCATCCTTGGTTGTGTGACTTGGGGGCAAATCTCCAAATCCGCCTCCCAAGATGGGGCAGAAAAACTGTGTGGCCCATGTGGTTAGGGTAAGGTCCGAAGGAAGGACGGGCTTGCTTCCTAGCCCATTATTATACATTATCTGCTTTTAATGGGCGTTATTCCCCCTCTACACCCTGGGGTGTGTAGATTTGGGTCAAGCTCCCTGTCTACCACTACAGGGTGGCAGAAAGATAGGCTGTACTTTGGGGGAGAAGTGCAGTCCAATGTCAGGAAAGATGAAACCACCATACTAAACAGGTTTTCTACATATTCTCCCTGGTGTCAACAGGGCTTTTTACCTCACGGGGTGTAGTGGCAGCTGGCATGTAAGGAAAGTGGTGGGTGGGGGGGACAAAAATAAAAAAGAAATAAAAAATCACTCAAATTGCCTTCTTCTGGTGCGACATCCTCCTTTTCACTCGGGTCTTCTTTCTGCGTGGGCAGGCAGACTCCAGGAAACTGCAGGAATAATCCTGGCGCTGCTGTCATGCTGCATACGAGCAGCACTAGGATTGGAGGGCACTGGAGCCCTATGCTGTCTCTAACCCAGCTGTCTTAAGAGATAAAGTATTGTTCAGAACCGTAAAAGCTGTTACACTTCAGAGTAAGATAGTTTTGAATATTGTTTAGCACAAACTCATTTCTCTTCCGTTGCTATGCTCAACTCCCATTGATGTTGAAAGTCCAGTCCACAGATGAGGCGTTTTCACCAGATTCTATTGGTTTTGAAGAGCACCTAACCATTTGCCTTGAGATTCTGCATATTGTGTCTGCTGGCCAAGGAACTAGGTACCAGGTCAACAGTGGTATCAAAGACCTCTGGTAGTTCCATGACTTTGCAGTGGTTGGTGTAGTCGAGGTTTCATGCAAGGGATGTGGTCATGGGCGTCCGCAGGGGGGCAAGGAGGGGCGCTTGCCCCCCCCCCCCCAGTGACCCTCCTTGCCCCCCCTGCAGAGGCCCATAAAAACCGTGACTTCAAGACCGGTTCTCACTCTCTTTCTTCTCCTTTCTTTTATTTGCTTCCCTGTGAAATGGATCCAAAAAAGAAAGACGCTTTTGCTGGAAATCTCATATTTTTCTGACATTTTAATTCCAAAGTACAGCATTGGGAATAAAAGGCGAAAAATATGAAAAATAGATAAATAGCTAAATAAAGTAAGACAGAGTAGTAGCAAACTGGCCAAACTGATTTTATTCACACTGAAACACATTAGCGCCACTTTTACAGAGTTTGCCAGTGAAGCGCTATTTTTGTTTTCTTGTCTTTGTTTTCCCTGGACTTGGAACTAGTGCACCAATCCTGGAGGTACCAAAATGTGTGGATTGGAAAACAAAATGTGTGCTGCGGCTCTGCGTCCAGGGATGTGGTCTTTTTACCATACTGCTTACGTTTTGTAAGGATATAAGCAATGGCCATTGAAATGGGTCCATTCAGGGCCCTGTAGTCGTGTCCTCAACTTTTCAGGCAAAAGCACTGATTTCTGAATAGTGAGTGAAAAAGCATTAAGGTAACCAAGTTGTTCCTGCTTACATTTCCCATGGTTTGCTACATTTTGCATTCCCTATAAGTGTTTGCTTTTTCCAGGATGTTGTTTTTTTTTTTTTTTGTAGGCCGCATATTGCTCTTGTCTAGTGCGTAATTTAAATTGAGCCGCATCCAGGAGTTTATAGCGGGTAACAATTGGGTTGTAGTTGAAGACAGTGGGAGTTTTTCTCAGTAGGGCAGTACGGTGTTCAGTGGGGGAGAGGATGTGGCGCTATGGTCAGAGCTGCTGAATTTGGAACTGGGAACCAGGTTCAGCCTTAATAACCAGTCCACCAGACCACTCTCCAGAGGGAGCACAATCACATGCTAGACCTTAGAAGGTTTTACAGCACCTTAAGAGCCCTGGTGTCTTCGCACCAGCAGGTGGACCCTAGCATGACAAGTGTAGGTTAACCTTCAAGGCTTGTCCACCACTATCCATACTAAAGTTCACCTCCAGTCTTGCGGGCAGGCCTATGAAGCAGCACAACCTAGAACAACAGTCACTGAGGTCACAGGACCTTTAAGAAGGGCCAGCTCTAGGGAAGTGCAACCAATGTGACCGCACCGGGTGCTGACTTTAGGTGGAGGCATCATGTTTGCAAGTATATTATGGTTTTAAAAATGCTTGCTGCCTCCTTCCTGGCCTTCAGCAATTTTCGGCAACAGTAAAGATGTCATGATGACTCTGGTGATTAATGTTCTTCCTAGAGAGAGATCAGAATTTTGTCTAGTGGAAGTTTTGACTCATGGAAAGGTAGCTCAGAGGGTTAATGTACCGGCTGTAAAGAACATGCGCCATGCAGATCACAAAGTGCACATAATGTAAATAGGTCAGTGGGCTACTGCTTTTGCCAGAGAGATCCTTTTGTTACTTGCAGTTTATAAGATAAAATCCTAACTTAGAACAGTGAGCTATTAACTTTCATCTAAGAGCTGCATACAAACTGCAAGGTATAAATTAGAGCGTTATGTCCCCCCAGTCTTTGATTATCCTAATGTCCAAAAAAAGTGTTCTTTTGGACAGAAATCAATTCTGATTATTAAGGAGAACCCCCAACCATGGTATTACATTTTAAATTCTGGGTATTGTGTTTCTCCAGACCAATAACTATAAAGCTATATGGGCTAATAGTATGGTTGTCATGTGACTCCTACACCTTGTAGTCCTTAGTCTTATGTAACCTTTTCTATAAAGTGATTTACACACATATTGATTGTCTCTGTGTAATGTGTGTGATGTAAACTCTGACACCCTACAATGGTATGAGTGGCGCTGTAAATCAAATTAAATGCATCTGCGAGAGAGTGGTTATGGAAACTTGAAGGGCACAGTTAAAGGGTGGTAGTGAGGGAATCCATGGCAGAGGTGGTCATTGGGGGGCACTAACAAACTTTAATGCACAGGACACCACCAGTGCTATGGCTGGCCCTGCCCTTGAGGCCAGTCTGCCTCATCCATAGGTACCTCCATTGGCCTTGTTTCAGCAGTAGAAGCTGCAACTCACCAGGGATTGGCAATGCAGGATTTGCACGCACACCAAATTAAGTTTGCAAACTTAAAGTCACCCGCCTTCATTCACAAGCACTTCTAACATGTGCTGCCTGCTGTGGGGCCACCGGAATTAATTATGCAGCAAAGGATGACAACATTATGCCGTAGTGTTGACTAAATCATGCATTAAAAAAAAGGCTGCAGCGTAATGCATTATATTTTCAGATATTTTATTATTTTGACATGGGTACCCATGCTAACAGTCTCTGGAAAGATTTTGCCTTATTAGTACTAGTGTAACATACAAACGCAGCAGTGAGAAAGGTGACCAGTCAACCTTTACAATAGGCCATCCACTCCGCAGCAACATAAGTCACATTTTATATTAACTTTTGATATGTTTGAGCTACAAACAATGTATTAGTTTAAATGGTCAGATCATGCAGTAGATCTTGCATTATGAGGCAAATATGGCAGAGCCATAATTTTAGAGAAAACATTTGCAAACTAGGATATTTTGCCATTCATGTTTGAACTGCTGTTGTGGAAAAAAGGAGTAGTGCTGATGACAGAAACTCCATGGCTCGGAGACAAATGGCTTGTGTTTCCACATTTTATCGTATTTGGTACATTCTGTGATTAGAAGCATATCCAAATTTGTGAATATATTTTAATGTCAATACCTCATTATAACCTTAAATAATCCTGTTTATCCATTGGTTGATTAAACTGGGCAATGAAATGCCAAACAAATACTAAAAATTGGGATGACTGCGCATTCTGGCCACACCTCTGGCTCAACCCACAGATCCAATCCTTGGGTTATTCCATCCCTTTGATTCTCCGCCCACTGTTCACCTACTTTTTTTTCCCTCACTTCGACCACTGTGTAAGACTCAGCATCCCTGGACCCGTGATGTGCCACCGCTGCGGGCGCCGCATGTGCCACGCATTTACTGGGCCGGGCTTCCGCATAAGGGAGCTGGCCATTATTGTATGCCTAAATGTGGGCACGTTGTCATTTTGACATTGACTACATGTAGAGGGACTCTAAATTTCTTTAAAAAAATATAGCTAACATTTGGACCTATCGGGCACATGCATCAATATTGCATTTGCGATTCCTTAATTGCGAAAAATAAGGAATCGCAATTAAGGAATTGCAAACTGCAATGCATCAAGAAATCGCTAAAAAAATTGCGATTTCTTAAAATTCCTTAATTGCGATTCTCTAATTGAGAATCGCAATTAAGGAATACCTCCCCATCCATTCCTATGGCCTAGAGGCCCATAGGAATAAATGGAAAGACATTCTTAATTTGCAATTCACCATTAGAAATTCGCAAATTAAGAATACAATTTCTTCAAGGGTGCAGGGGTGTCCAAAGGACACCCTGTTGCACCCCTGAAATCTGCTTAGAAGTACATTTTGCACACTCACATGCCCCAAGGGCATGTTGTGTGTAAAATGGAACTTTGAAAAATGCACTTTTGTGCATTTTTTAAAGTTTTCGCAAATTACCATAAAGGTTAACTTCATGGTAATTTGCTCCCCTTATTTGCGAATTCGCTAATTTTTAGAGTTTGATGCATTGCATTTAAGGAATCTCAATTTGAGATTCCTTAAATGCAATCGCAACTTAAGAAATCGCAATTTTGCGATTTCTTAAATTGCGAAAATTACAAAAATGTTAATGCATCCCAAAAATGGGAATTGCATTTGCAAACGGCCAAATTTTGCGATTCGCACCGTTTGCGAATGCAATTTCCTTTGATGCATGTGCCCCTATACATTTTATTTTGTATAAATTAATTGAATATATGTAAAATAAAAATAAAATTTAGCAATGCCCGGGGAATTCTATTAAAGGGAGCACCCATTGGCGAATCACTAGCGTGTGTGATTGCTGCATTATTTATTACTAACTTTGACGTTGTGCTTTAACTTTGGATAAAAGTTATCATGAATTCTAGCACCAAGAAGCCAATATTGGTAAATACGTGTGCTACAAATAATCCCTAACATACACTGTGCATACAGTATATTTATTCTGGTGCTTTAATCATAGGCTGTTTTAAAGTATTCTGATGAAAATCGAATCGTGCTGAACACAGCCTTGATTGGTGTTGGATCGAGGACCCTGAAGTCTGCACACCTAGCAGACAGAGATAAAGCACCTTGTCAGAAAGTTTAGCGTTTTCCCCTTGCAGGTGGTGTTTGTTGGCCTGTGGCAGGGTCAGTCACGTGTCCTGGATTCCTGGCATTTAATTGAGTCTATCCCAGTTCTGCGCCCCAGTGTTTCTTGTGCCCCACCTGCCACATATCTTGTCGGAGGATGGTGATGACGTTAACATTCCCCCCCTCCCACCCCATGGGAAAATTTCTGCGGACGCCCATGGATGTGGTATGAGGTTTATTACAGGCAAAGAGTATTATCTACCATACTTAAACGTAATCCTACATTGATGGATGTGCAAACCTGCCGGCTTTGCCATATATAGCACTCCTCTGCCACGAAAGTGTTAATCCTCTACTCTTCCAGTACACCACATCGTACAACTGTGCTTTTTCCAGAGTTTACGGCACGTGCCAACTATGCCCATCATCGACCACCGGCTGTGTGGTGTATAAGAGGTGGGGAACAGGTGACTGCCCGGTCCCTCGACCTAGAATGGCTGGCTGCAGCATGACACTAAGCCTCTTTTCACGGGTAGAGTCCCTCCCACGGTGCTCCAGAGTGCCACCCAGTCCCTAACCATACCAATTTGGCACGGCACTGTGCGACTCCTCTGGTATTGGTACCAACTCCGGCAGTCTCTTGTGCTCATACGGTTTCAGGTAAACTGAAACATGCTGTATGGGTATGTCAAGAGGGCGCGTAAGGTACCACGCAGGGTGTAGCATAAAGATCTTTTTAACCTCACAATTGTTGGTAACCACTGGCCCCAAAATCCGGATCCCTGCCATCCCGGTGTCCTGGCATGTGTCTCTTGTGTCAGTCACTCCACATAATGGTAGGGTGGTGTACAAAAGACAGGTCCGCTGGTGCCTGCGCGCTGTCAGGTGTGCCTTGCCCCAAGCGGGCTGGTAATGGTTAGGTGCTCGAGTCTCCTACGGGACCTACACCAGGGTAAACACCACCTCTGCCCGCCTGTAAACAAGCCGGTCATTAAATGCCCTCCTATCCTTCTCTTGTGGTGAACCCTTTCCCCATGTCCGCTGCCAGCCTCTCTATATGCCATCTGTGTCCATTAGTCAGCCCTGCCAGCGTGCCGTGTGACAGGCCGGTGCTTGCCCGGTGATAGAGTGCCTGGCAGCCCGAGGGATAACGAAGCGGGGTGCCCGGCGCGAGCAGGGAGTGCAGCGCTCCACATAAATCCCCCCAGCCGCCGAGAGGCTGTATGTAATCCCAGGGATGATCGAGAGCGGCTCGTCCTCGCCACACTGACGGATGCGGTGTCTGCCCGCAGCCCGGCTTCCAATTTGCTGCCCATTTGGTCTGCCGTTTAACCACAATTCAAGCTGTCAAGGCGACAAATCACTCGCGAGGCGTTATTTTTCAACAGCGAACGCTCGGTACCCATCAACGCCCGCCCAGGCCCTCAATCACCTGATCGATAGTATGGGCCGCTCACCCGAAGGTGCCTGGGAGTCGCATACAGAGCCCAGGGAGCCTGAAAAGAGAGCGGGTGTCACTGCAGCACCCAGATAGTTGCCACCTTTCTTGGGTATCTGTGCTGCTCTTTGGCACACCGCTGCTTTACATCGTTGTGCATCTAGATTAAAATGTGTTTACATCATTTAAAGAGAATGAGGAAATCACACTTATTAGAGGGTGAATTATGTACAGGGAAGAAGGTTGCCTATCATTCGAGCAGGTGTAAGGCAGAGTAAGGCCATGGTTTGTGGGAGCGAAATCTGTAGTATAGGGGGTGATTTCACTGGACAACTAGATATGTCCAAAAGTGATGGTACCTGCCCTCCAAAGTCACCAAGCAGTCCCAACTTGTTAATCAAGGCCTGCCAGGCTTCTATCCTTAACAGGGATTTATTTTTTTATATTGCGTCATGCCACACCTCTTCCGTTCTTAAATGCCGCAAATATATCGGGTGTTGCGACTCTTAATTTATTAAACACAATTTACCGACCCTGGAAAGATGGAAGGCTGAGTTTGCCTTGCCCTGATTCAAACCTGTGACTGTAAATTACTTTCTATGTCAATTATAGACTGGGCCACTGGAAATATATGGCAGTGGAGGACCAACATATGCAGCAGGGTTAACCAAACAATGCAGCACAAAAAGGCGCATTACGCGGCACAATTAGATGGCAGCATTATTTCAGTATTTCAGAATTTCTGTATAGGAAAGGATGCATCTTACTAGTACAATACCCACACTAGGAGCGTTGCAACTAAAAGTATACCAGTTATCATTTGCAAATGGTCTAGTACTGGACAGCACCGTGTTTTACACTTTTTATAGTACCTTTGGTTCTGCTTGAGTTCGAAACATTTTTGTTTCAATCTCAAAATTATGCGGAAGATGGTGGATTATACGCCACTTGCAACAAAAATGTATCTATGCAGAAAGCATCGCGGGTGCATTATCACATAATTCAAGTGTCCTTGGCCATAGGGTACAGATTCAGACAAACCCAGGTTTGTTTGGTGAGATTTCTTGCTCACCAGCATAGTTTTCATAACCTTAAAAGCATCATATTAAGGATGAACAAAAAGAATACCAATATTTGACACCATATATTCTGAAACCAAACAGACACAGTCATAGGCAACAATGATGTCCAATGTTTAGTCCACGCGGTGCAGCTAAAAGCAGCTCTTTTCAGCACTGGAATCCTTTGCTGCTGTCCAGGGTCCTGAAGTTTGGCTGTCTGTGGACAACCCTCGGAGGATGGTATTAACTGCTCGCACTGCCCCTGGGGCTGGAATAAAGTTCTGAAGCACGAAGCTCTCACCGGTGTAGAATGGCTGGCTCTTGCTGTAGCACCGGCATCCACTTCATAATCTTCCAGCGCCTCTTCAGTCGATCTCTTGCCCCATCCATGTGGCGAGCCCACTTCCACTGCAATGGATTGGTATTGATATAGCGCTTCATGCCCCTGGCTAGGTGCTAGAGTGCTTTGAAGATTGGAAGTCTGCTACTTCGTATGATATGTTTTGTTGGCACAATGTGTGATTGGAGTGTGTCCCACGCAGGAGTGTTTCGGTGTAGTGCGAGATGGACAGAGCTGGCCTTCTGCTTGGCATGTATTGGGGTGAAAAGGATGGAGAGTTAGGACCCTGAAGCTTAGGGAGCATTTGTGTCTGTCTGCAAAAGAGGTGTGGGCGTAGTGTGGCCTACGTGGGAATTGTTTTAGTGTAGTGCATGTAGGGTAGGTGCTGCTCCTACTGTGCCACCGTGGACGAGTAGCTGCACACAAGCACAGGTGTAGCCATAGAGAGCGAGACCCACCGCCGCAGGGGTTCTTCGTGTGTACCCATCATGAGGAGACATGTCTAGGTATGATCCGAAGTTCTGTAGCATCCATCTCCTGCTTGGGGGCGGAGGAAGGGCAGATTCGGTGGAAGAGTTAGGTCTTTATTGCCCTCCTGAATTCCAGGTGGTCTTGGGTGTTTCTAATGTTCACAAATATGTCCTCTATTCAGCTTAGCTTTTCCTAAAGGACATGCCTCATTTGAATATAGACACCTACAGCGAAGTTTGAGGAAACATGGGCTTATTTACAGGCCCCTTGCGCCGCCGGTACGACAAGGGGTTTATAAATACTTTTATTAATTATATAAAAATAAAATAAAAACATATATAAATAATTAAAAAGAAATACAAATATTTAATTTATTCTATATTTAATTAACACAGAAAACTATTATAAAAAATACATACAATTAATAACAAAATACAAACAATAATAGTTAACACATTAGATAGCGAGAGGGTAAAACTTACTATTCCCACTCCAGTGAGTGAAACAGTAGGGAAAACGCTGGATAGCATAGGGGTAAAAATTACTATTCCCACTCCAGAGAGTGCAACAGTAGGGAAAGTGCTGGATAGCGTAGGGGTAAAAATTACTATTCCCTCTCCAGTGAGTGCAACAGTAGGGAAAGCGACGGATAGTGCAGGGGTAAAATTTACTATTCCCACTCCAGAGAGTGCAAAAGTAGGGAAAGCGTTGGATAGCATAGGGGTAAAAATTACTATTCCCACTCCAGTGGGTGTAACAGTAAGGTAAGCACTGGATAGCGTAGGGGTAACATTTACTAGTCCCACTCCAGTGAGTGCAACAGTAGGGAAAGCGCTGGATAGCGTAGGGGTAAAATGTACTATTCCAACTCCAGTGAGTGCAACAGTAGGAAAAACGCAGGATCCCAAAACAATAAAAAATAAAAATATCAACATTTTCAATAAATGTAATTTCTAATTTTAACATAATTAATATATAAATATAAATATATTATTAACAACGATAAAAAATAATTATTTAGAATTATAACATCCACAACAAATACTTAAAATAATTTACTCAATTACAATCAGTAATTACTAATGAATTATTCAAATTATTTTTTTATTATTTATTAACTAAACAATTAATTACTTAGCAGCTTTCACACCATTCACACATATATAAACCACAACAGGCACATCAAATTAATTACACTATTACAATCAATAATTAATAATTAATTATTAGAAATTAATTTTAAACTATATAATAATTAATCAATAAGAAATGTATTACTTACCACTCTTCACACAATTTACATATATAAACACCACAACACACACCTAAAATAAATTAAACAATTAACATACTTAATTATTAATTAACTAATTGAAATTAATTAACAACTAATTATTGAACTCTAATGTAAATTAACACATTAATTAATAAATTAATTTTACATAATTAAATTACTTCCCACCCTATTCCCCTATAAACCCACAACCCGCTACGGACCTAATAACGCAAAATTAAACTTAAGACCATCACTGCTGCAGCAATTCCCCCTCTGTGCTGAGAGGCTTTGAAACCCATTGTTCATGACGAGCTCAGCTCGTCATAAGCACAGCTCCACTGTGCCTCATGACGAGCTGAGCTCGTCATGAGCATCGAAGGGGTTAAAATAAATTAATAAGTAGAAAAATTCTAAAACATATAATAAAATGACAAACAATTCTTATTAAAAACACTAAAATACATAACATTATTAAAAAATCGATATTTTAGTAAACTATATTTTTGTAAACGATATTTCTTACAACAATATTTTTGTAATCGATATTACTTACCTGTCAGTCGATATTCTTGTCATC
The DNA here is from genome assembly GCF_964263255.1 of Lissotriton vulgaris. NCBI lineage: Eukaryota > Metazoa > Chordata > Amphibia > Caudata > Salamandridae > Lissotriton > Lissotriton vulgaris. The sequence continues at coordinate 1,298,493,332 of NC_141693.1, forward strand.
TATATTATTGTGGTCGATATTTCTTCCAAATGATATTTCTGTGGCAATATTTTTGTCCCACAATATTTCCCCGTCGATATTCCTGCTCTGCACCTTTAGAGGACAAGTTTGTTGGGCCTTACCTGCAGTAGTCCAAAGTGTGGGTTGAGCCGGTCTGTCTCCTAGAAGATTTCTGAATAGAGGAGCAGCTTCCAACTCCCTGGCCAGCAAACCTTGTCGGAGGTAGCTGGGACCTTATATAGTGTACATGTGTACACTGATTGGTGGTTGTGTCCGATGTTTCTATTGGATTAGGGTTGGTGTCCTCATTGGTTGGGTATTTGAGGGTTCTCATTGGTTTCTGGGTCTTTGATTCAATCAGTGTAGGGTTGGGACTAGGGCTGGGGTTAGGATTTCTATTGGAAGTAGGGACTAGGGCTTCATGTGTTATTGGTTGTTGGGACTAGGTTGGGACTAGGGCTAGGGTTAGGCCTTTAATTGGAAGTAGCAATTAGGGCTTATGATGTGATTGGTAGCTGGAGTAGGTGTAGGACTAAGAGTAGGGTAAGGCTTTGTATTGGAAGTAGGGGCTAGGGCTTCCTATGCCATTAGTTGCTTGGACTAGGGTTGAGACTATTGTTAGGGCTAGGGCCTCTATTGGATGTAGAGATCAGGGAAACTGTTTGGGTGCTTGGACTAGGGCTAAGATTGGCTGTAAGGTCTTCATCTCCTATTGGTTCAACATTTTAGGGCTAGTGCTGTGATTAGATAGTATTAGGGCTAGGGTTCCCATTATTTTCACTATAGATATGTGATTATCTTTGTTTATTGCTTTGTATAAACATGTACAATAAGTATGTTGTTATAAAAACAAAAACAAAAAAATCATCTTTGGTCTACATGTACTTGCTTCCATTGTGCATCTATGTACCTCCATGTACTTGGATCTGTGGGTCTGTTACTTTTCTCCTAAAAAAGCATACCCAATGCACTACCCTATTTTTCATCCTGTACCTCTATCAATATCTTTTTTCTGCCTATACTTGCCTTCTTTATGCATCTATATACTTTCAATGTACTTATGGATCTATATATTTATCTATTTCTTCTAATTTAGCATTTCCAATGCAGTACCCTATTTCTCAGCCTATATTTCTCTCAATATATCTTCTAGCCCAACTTTATGACTCATCTCAAACTTCTTTCTACTGCTCTTTCCAATTCACTACCCCATCTCTCACCCTATACATCTATCATTATATCCTCTACACCCACTCTCTCATTTATCCCAAACCCATACCACTACTATGTTCCCCAAAATACCCCTTTCTTGACTCTCTCCTACTCGACCCCTCCTTGCATCATCTGACACCTCTTTTACTATTTTGATCCCCCAAAACAAACCTTTCTAAACTCTTCCCTCTGAATCTTCCCCTCCAAAAACCCTTTTTACTCATCCAAAAGCCTCCTCCCACTGCTATGACCTAAAAAAAGAAATTCTTCACTCTTCTATCCTTCCATTATTCTTTTCAATCAAAATAACAGACTAGCATGTTCACTTCTCTAATTCCATATTCCACTATACTAATTCACCACTAATCCTTTATGGGTTCCAGAGTAGCGTCCTACTCGCAAACAAAGCATTTCAACACCTCATCAGGGTTACAAGCGCTATATAAATGCAAACCTTTTTTCCCTTCTATCCCTCAGCTATACTTCTCACTCCAAATAACTGACTAATATCCACCACTCAAATTACTTTCATATTTCACTATACTAATTTTCAACACTAATCCTTTATGGGTTCCGGAGTAGCCTGCTACTCTCCAGAAAAGCGCTTCAACAACCCATCAGGGGTAACAGGCGCTATATGAATGCAAACCTTTCTTTCCCTTCTATTCCTCTGTTATCCTTCTCACTCCAAATAACTGACTAATATCCACCACTCAAATTACTTTCATATTTCACCATACTAATTCACCACTAATCCTTTATAGGTTTCCGGAGAAGCCTGCTACTCGCCAAAAAAAGCGCTTCAACACCCCATCAGGGGTTACAAGCGCTATATAAATACAAACCTTCTTTCCTTTTCTATCCTTCTGCTATCCTTCCGAATCAAAATAACTGACTAACATATCGACCACTTAAAATGCACTTGCATGTTTCACTATACTAATTCAACGCTAATCCTCTATGGGTCCCAGAGTAGCGTGCTACTCACCAAAAAAGCGCTTCAATGCCTCGTATGGGGTAGTAAGCGCTATACAAATGCAATTACAGTACAATACGATAAATATTTCAAGATTGATTAACAAAGGGATTTCTCATTCGCTGTTACTTCACACTTTTCAAAATGCGTTGCAGTGCAAACATTATCTACTTTCATACTGTGGCTCCTTTTCTGACTTTGATTTCCCCCGAACAACATTGTGAAATGAGACTTTGCATTTGAAAGTCTTTTTCAGTCAATTTGAAAAGGCAAGACTTTTGTTTATCAGGCCTAGACTTTTGTTTCTCTAATGTTCAAAAATGTAGTTCTGTTAGGTAGTAATTAATACTTAGGGGCCCTTTAGGATGATGGGCGGACTTTGTCCGCCCGCCATCTCATTGTATATAGTGACCGACCGCCATAAGGGCGGGAGTCCCGTGCCTGCAATTAGGATGCGCCCGCCACAGTGGCGGGTGCCTCCAGCATTCCCAACATTGTGGCGGGCAGTGCACTCAGCAACGCCCGCCACAATGCCAGGAAGGCATGCTGTGCACTCCCATGCAGAACATGGCAGGCACCGCGCCTTACCTGCCATGTTATGCATGGAACTGCTGGGGGGTACCATAGGTACCCTACATTTGCATCCCCCACCCCACCCGGAGTCCCTGGGGTCCCGCAACGGGCCCCCAAAGCAGACTCTGCATGCCTTTCCGTGGTGGCATTGGAAATACCGCCACCATATAGAACCCTTTTCCGCCCGGTCGCAAGGCGACCGGGTCGGAAAAGCGGCGGATGGTCTTTCCGTCTGCCGTGGACCCCCCAGCCATAATAATATAGCGTGGGTCATTCCGACACAGATGGCGGGCGGATTCCCCCCGCCAGCCCGGCGATGGCTACCGCCGGCCTGGCGGGGTGATCCGCCCGCCATCATAATGGGGCCCTTAACATTGAGTATAAACAAAAAGTTAACTTGTATTGTGCATTGCATATATGGTTAAACAAACATGCTCGTAAGGTACTGTGGAAGAAACTACACACTCAAAAGTAGTGTAACATCAGGAGGTAAAAAACAAACATCCCAAAGGCGAAAGAGAAAGCACAAGTAAGTGTACCCATCAGCCCACCCGCAGGCGGAACCTCATCATCTGGGTTTTTAAAGATGTAAACTGGTATCCACTAGATCCTTTCTTGGAGTGTTCTCAAAGGATACTAGTACAAGGATCCACCAGTGAGACGGACAGCCAACAGGAAGTGTTGAAGGGCTGAGGGAAGAAAGTAAAAGGTTGCAGTGATCAAAAAGTGTAGAGGTTAAAAATGCCTGTTATGATGACAAAGAACAACTTTAATGAGGGTGACCATCATAGCGACATGATTAAAAGCAGAGTAATGATAGTATGGAAAAAATTCCTATCAGTTGAAGATGTTAACTGGTCAACATGTTTCAGCCTCAACAGGCTTTCATCAGGACCAAAAGAAAACACTACTGCAACAGTGGTTCAAAAGATCCCACTAGTGGAAAAACAATCTTTAGTGATTACAAAGTAGACCTACATGTAAAGTGAAAATTTTCTTTATGGTAGTCTCAATCATATGTGACAGACACTCTCCCATATATTATATGGAGAAGGCCCCACCTCGCCTGGCACTCGCTCAGGTCAAAAAGAGGCCACGCTCTGTCCGTCGTTGCCTCGGTTCTCTCGTCCGAGCCGAGAGGAAGTCCAGGCCTGAAGAGTTCAGTTTGATTTGGAGGAGGCCACAAAGAGGAGATTCTTGGCACGGAGAGCAGGTCACGCATCGAGGATGGTCATAGCTGTAGCACATAGAGCCAATCTTCACTGGAGTTTTGTGTTGGTTGATCACCTTGGACATTTGCTGTCAGCGCATGGAGCTCATCCCAGTGGCGCTTCACTTTGAAGGACTTTGCAGGTGGCAACATTTCAATGTGCATGCCCATTTGGATTTTAGCCTTTTTCTTCAGGAGAAGCTCTCACTGATACCAGCCAAGCGTCCAGGCCCTGGGGGGCACTTCTTAGGGATCAGGATTCACTTCAGCAGACATTAGCAGCAGGGCTCAGGAAGGTCCATGCATGTCCAGTTGATGCTGGTCAGCTGGGCAGATTTAGGGAGGGCTCTGGAAGCGTGTTCCGTAGATCACACAGGTCAGCCAACTGACCATTGAAGTCACTCTGAATAGCCTGGGATCAAAGCAAGCGGGTCCAAACTTCGTTCCTCCGATAGCAAGGCAGTCCTTTTAGAAGAAGGGCAGTTCTTCTTCTGAATCTTTCACAGGTTCAAGAGTGATCTCAAGAGTGATTCTGAAGGTCCTCTTTTTATACCTGGTGGTAGCCTTTGTATGTGGGGAATTCCCTGACCTACACACAAAATTGGATCAGGCCAATTCTTACCCTTCTCCTGAGTTTTCTCCAAACTGCCTAGGGTGACTAAAGGCGGGGCATTACTGGTGTCAGGTTCCTTTACGTTTTCTGTGGGCAAGGTCCTTTGAAAGGTAATTAGGGCAGGGTACTGCTCCTCTACAGCCATCCTGCCGTGAAGACTCTGTCCCAGTTATCACCCAGGTAACATTGTTCACTGTTTGGGCCTAAAACACATTTTTAGGGAAGAACCATAAGAAGCCCAGGCAGCTGGAAACATAAGGAAAGGCCTCAGACACTTTGGGAAGGTAAATTCTAACTTTCTAAATGTGACCTTTTCAAAAATTATATAAGCTGACTTTACAATTAAAGAGGGTGTTAACAATGTATTTGAGTGTAAACATCATTTTTCTGTCTGCTCCCAATCTGAAGTTAGCACTTATTACTGCTGCTTTACATCGTTGTGCATCTAGATTAAAATGTGTTTACATCATTTAAAGAGAATGAGGAAATCACACTTATTAGAGGGTGAATTATGTACAGGGAAGAAGGTTGCCTATCATTCGAGCAGGTGTAAGGCAGAGTAAGGCCATGGTTTGTGGGAGCGAAATCTGTAGTATAGGGGGTGATTTCACTGGACAACTAGATATGTCCAAAAGTGATGGTACCTGCCCTCCAAAGTCACCAAGCAGTCCCAACTTGTTAATCAAGGCCTGCCAGGCTTCTATCCTTAACAGGGATTTGTTTTTTTATATTGCGTCATGCCACACCTCTTCCGTTCTTAAATGCCGCAAATATATCGGGTGTTACGACTCTTAATTTATTAAACACAATTTACCGACCCTGGAAAGATGGAAGGCTGAGTTTGCCTTGCCCTGATTCAAACCTGTGACTGTAAATTACTTTCTATGTCAATTATAGACTGGGCCACTGGAAATATATGGCAGTGGAGGACCAACATATGCAGCAGGGTTAACCAAACAATGCAGCACAAAAAGGCGCATTACGCGGCACAATTAGATGGCAGCATTATTTCATATTTCAGAATTTCTGTATAGGAAAGGATGCATCTTACTAGTACAATACCCACACTAGGAGCGTTGCAACTAAAAGTATACCAGTTATCATTTGCAAATGGTCTAGTACTGGACAGCACCGTGTTTTACACTTTTTATAGTACCTTTGGTTCTGCTTGAGTTCGAAACATTTTTGTTTCAATCTCAAAATTATGCGGAAGATGGTGGATTATACGCCACTTGCAACAAAAATGTATCTATGCAGAAAGCATCGCGGGTGCATTATCACATAATTCAAGTGTCCTTGGCCATAGGGTACAGATTCAGACAAACCCAGGTTTGTTTGGTGAGATTTCTTGCTCACCAGCATAGTTTTCATAACCTTAAAAGCATCATATTAAGGATGAACAAAAAGAATACCAATATTTGACACCATATATTCTGAAACCAAACAGACACAGTCATAGGCAACAATGATGTCCAATGTTTAGTCCACGCGGTGCAGCTAAAAGCAGCTCTTTTCAGCACTGGAATCCTTTGCTGCTGTCCAGGGTCCTGAAGTTTGGCTGTCTGTGGACAACCCTCGGAGGATGGTATTAACTGCTCGCACTGCCCCTGGGGCTGGAATAAAGTTCTGAAGCACGAAGCTCTCACCGGTGTAGAATGGCTGGCTCTTGCTGTAGCACCGGCATCCACTTCATAATCTTCCAGCGCCTCTTCAGTCGATCTCTTGCCCCATCCATGTGGCGAGCCCACTTCCACTGCAATGGATTGGTATTGATATAGCGCTTCATGCCCCTGGCTAGGTGCTAGAGTGCTTTGAAGATTGGAAGTCTGCTACTTCGTATGATATGTTTTGTTGGCACAATGTGTGATTGGAGTGTGTCCCACGCAGGAGTGTTTCGGTGTAGTGCGAGATGGACAGAGCTGGCCTTCTGCTTGGCATGTATTGGGGTGAAAAGGATGGAGAGTTAGGACCCTGAAGCTTAGGGAGCATTTGTGTCTGTCTGCAAAAGAGGTGTGGGCGTAGTGTGGCCTACGTGGGAATTGTTTTAGTGTAGTGCATGTAGGGTAGGTGCTGCTCCTACTGTGCCACCGTGGACGAGTAGCTGCACACAAGCACAGGTGTAGCCATAGAGAGCGAGACCCACCGCCGCAGGGGTTCTTCGTGTGTACCCATCATGAGGAGACATGTCTAGGTATGATCCGAAGTTCTGTAGCATCCATCTCCTGCTTGGGGGCGGAGGAAGGGCAGATTCGGTGGAAGAGTTAGGTCTTTATTGCCCTCCTGAATTCCAGGTGGTCTTGGGTGTTTCTAATGTTCACAAATATGTCCTCTATTCAGCTTAGCTTTTCCTAAAGGACATGCCTCATTTGAATATAGACACCTACAGCGAAGTTTGAGGAAACATGGGCTTATTTACAGGCCCCTTGCGCCGCCGGTACGACAAGGGGTTTATAAATAAGCCCCACAATGTTTAAGCGTTCCTGGATGGGTCATTGAAGTTTGAGAAAACAATGTTTAAGCCTCCCTGGGTGGGTGATTTGAAGTTTGAGGACACAATGTTTAAGCGTCCCTGAAGTGGTGATTTGAAGTTTGAGTTAACAAGTCAGTGAAACCAGCCCCCCCCCCCTACTCCCCCTGAGATAGCAGTAATCTGCTGTAAGCTGTTCAAACTGTGTTTAATAGGGACTGTGCACTTCGTTTTTTAGCCAGGAGAGGGAGTAAAGTTTTATACAAATAGTGTTGTTAGAAGACAAGTTTGTTGGGGCCTTACCAAAGTGTGGATTAAGGCTGTCTGTCTCCTAGGAGATCTGTGAATAGAGCAACTCCCCAGTCCCAGCCCCACCCCCATTCCAGCAGACCTAGGAATGCAATTGGTTTTCCCCAGCTCCAAGCAAATGTGAGCCCTCCTCTCACACCTGCCCAGGCCCCTTAACCCCTTGCACACGCATGATGGAACCACACCGTCATGAGCCATGGGCGGCGTGTGCTCGTGTCGGCGTGGTTCCGTTATACGGCTGCCGCTCCACCCACGCGGCATTAATCCCCCCCCCTGTGCGGGCGAATTGATGAGCGGGTGGGGCCGTGGCGAACCACGCAGTCATGAGCACACACCACCCGTGACTCATGATGGTATGGTTCCGTCACAAGCACAGCAGCGCTGCGCTCACCTACACCCCACGCCACGGCAAAATTCATGCTGCGGCGAAGGGGTTAAGGCTTTGCTGGGTGCACCCCAAATGATTCTCCTCCATCTTGTGAGTTGCAGCCTACCTGTGCCCCTGATTGCAGTGAGCAGAGTCCATGCAGTGGTAAGGAGGCAGACTAGTGCTGTCTCTTTCCTAAACAGTTTAAAAAACGGTTTTCCCTACCTGTGATTGCATCATCTTGTGTTTTTTCTTTTTAAATGTCTTTAACTGTCTTTGCCTGTGGTTGGTACAGTTCAAAACTGTAGTTTTAACCAGCCAGTGACTGCATAATTTATCCCATGTTTTTGTGTTTAAACTTGTGGTTTTGCCTGTTTGTGACGGCTTGCATTTAACCTGTTGAATTGTAGAATTTGCAGTCCAAACTCTGTAGTTTTTTCCTCTCATTTCCTGTGACTATCCGTTTTTCCCTCCAAATGTCCCCTTTGCTCTGTGCTAAGACCTGTATGTTAAAGAGTGCACCCCCAACGACGATTCTGTGTTAACAAGTCAGTGAAACCAGCCCCCCTTCCCTCCTGAGACTACAGTAATCTGCTGTAAAATGTTTACACTGTGTTTAATAGGGACTGTGCACTTCGTTTTTTGGCCAGGAGAGGGAGTAAAGTTTTATACAAATAGTGTTGTTAGAGGAGGATCCTTGTTAAAATATCGATATCAAAAATATAGATGAAAAAAATATTGATGTAAAAATATCGATAACAAAAATATAGCCTCCCTATACTTAAAAAGGTAAAAACAGTAATATCGACTCCAAAATTTCGATGTAAAAAAGATAGGTGTAAGAATATAGACTTAAAATAATTACATAACTTAAATTAAATATTATTATTATTATTATTAACAAATTAAATTAATTTTAATATATTTTAACTAATTATAAAAAATTATCTTTATTTAATTTATAAACTTTATTAATTATATAAAAATAAAATAAAAACATATATAAATAATTAAAAAGAAATACAAATATTTAATTTATTCTATATTTAATTAACACAGAAAACTATTATAAAAAATACATACAATTAATAACAAAATACAAACAATAATAGTTAACACATTAGATAGCGAGAGGGTAAAACTTACTATTCCCACTCCAGTGAGTGAAACAGTAGGGAAAACGCTGGATAGCGTAGGGGTAAAAATTACTATTCCCACTCCAGAGAGTGCAACAGTAGGGAAAGTGCTGGATAGCGTAGGGGTAAAAATTACTATTCCCTCTCCAGTGAGTGCAACAGTAGGGAAAGCGACAGATAGTGCAGGGGTAAAATTTACTATTCCCACTCCAGAGAGTGCAAAAGTAGGGAAAGCGTTGGATAGCATAGGGGTAAAAATTACTATTCCCACTCCAGTGGGTGTAACAGTAAGGTAAGCACTGGATAGCGTAGGGGTAACATTTACAAGTCCCACTCCAGTGAGTGCAACAGTAGGGAAAGCGCTGGATAGCGTAGGGGTAAAATGTACTATTCCAACTCCAGTGAGTGCAACAGTAGGAAAAACGCAGGATCCCAAAACAATAAAAAATAAAAATATCAACATTTTCAATAAATGTAATTTCTAATTTTAACATAATTAATATATAAATATAAATATATTATTAACAACGATAAAAAATAATTATTTAGAATTATAACATCCACAACAAATACTTAAAATAATTTACTCAATTACAATCAGTAATTACTAATGAATTATTCAAATTATTTTTTTATTATTTATTAACTAAACAATTAATTACTTAGCAGCTTTCACACCATTCACACATATATAAACCACAACAGGCACATCAAATTAATTACACTATTACAATCAATAATTAATAATTAAGTATTAGAAATTAATTTTAAACTATATAATAATTAATCAATAAGAAATGTATTACTTACCACTCTTCACACAATTTACATATATAAACACCACAACACACACCTAAAATAAATTAAACAATTAACATACTTAATTATTAATTAACTAATTGAAATTAATTAACAACTAATTATTGAACTCTAATGTAAATTAACACATTAATTAATAAATTAATTTTACATAATTAAATTACTTCCCACCCTATTCCCCTATAAACCCACAACCCGCTACGGACCTAATAACGCAAAATTAAACTTAAGACCATCACTGCTGCAGCAATTCCCCCTCTGTGCTGAGAGGCATTGAAACCCATTGTTCATGACGAGCTCAGCTCGTCATAAGCACAGCTCCACTGTGCCTCATGACGAGCTGAGCTCGTCATGAGCATCGAAGGGGTTAAAATAAATTAATAAGTAGAAAAATTCTAAAACATATAATAAAATGACAAACAATTCTTATTAAAAACACTAAAATACATAACATTATTAAAAAATCGATATTTTACTAAACTATATTTTTGTAAACGATATTTCTTACAACAATATTTTTGTAATCGATATTACTTACCTGTCAGTCGATATTCTTGTCATCTATATTATTGTGGTCGATATTTCTTCCAAATGATATTTCTGTGGCAATATTTTTGTCCCACAATATTTCCCCGTCGATATTCCTGCTCTGCACCGTTAGAGGACAAGTTTGTTGGGCCTTACCTGCAGTAGTCCAAAGTGTGGGTTGAGCCGGTCTGTCTCCTAGAAGATTTCTGAATAGAGGAGCAGCTTCCAACTCCCTGGCCAGCAAACCTTGTCGGAGGTAGCTGGGACCTTATATAGTGTACATGTGTACACTGATTGGTGGTTGTGTCCGATGTTTCTATTGGATTAGGGTTGGTGTCCTCATTAGTTGGGTATTTGAGGGTTCTCATTGGTTTCTGGGTCTTTGATTCAATCAGTGTAGGGTTGGGACTAGGGCTGGGGTTAGGATTTCTATTGGAAGTAGGGACTAGGGCTTCATGTGTTATTGGTTGTTGGGACTAGGTTGGGACTAGGGCTAGGGTTAGGCCTTTAATTGGAAGTAGCAATTAGGGCTTATGATGTGATTGGTAGCTGGAGTAGGTGTAGGACTAAGAGTAGGGTAAGGCTTTGTATTGGAAGTAGGGGCTAGGGCTTCCTATGCCATTAGTTGCTTGGACTAGGGTTGAGACTATTGTTAGGGCTAGGGCCTCTATTGGATGTAGAGATCAGGGAAACTGTTTGGGTGCTTGGACTAGGGCTAAGATTGGCTGTAAGGTCTTCATCTCCTATTGGTTCAACATTTTAGGGCTAGTGCTGTGATTAGATAGTATTAGGGCTAGGGTTCCCATTATTTTCACTATAGATAAGTGATTATCTTTGTTTATTGCTTTGTATAAACATGTACAATAAGTATGTTGTTATAAAAACAAAAACAAAAAAATCATCTTTGGTCTACATGTACTTGCTTCCATTGTGCATCTATGTACCTCCATGTACTTGGATCTGTGGGTCTGTTACTTTTCTCCTAAAAAAGCATACCCAATGCACTACCCTATTTTTCATCCTGTACCTCTATCAATATCTTTTTTCTGCCTATACTTGCCTTCTTTATGCATCTATATACTTTCAATGTACTTATGGATCTATATATTTATCTATTTCTTCTAATTTAGCATTTCCAATGCAGTACCCTATTTCTCAGCCTATATTTCTCTCAATATATCTTCTAGCCCAACTTTATGACTCATCTCAAACTTCTTTCTACTGCTCTTTCCAATTCACTACCCCATCTCTCACCCTATACATCTATCATTATATCCTCTACACCCACTCTCTCATTTATCCCAAACCCATACCACTACTATGTTCCCCAAAATACCCCTTTCTTGACTCTCTCCTACTCTACCCCTCCTTGCATCATCTGACACCTCTTTTACTATTTTGATCCCCCAAAACAAACCTTTCTAAACTCTTCCCTCTGAATCTTCCCCTCCAAAAACCCTTTTTACTCATCCAAAAGCCTCCTCCCACTGCTATGACCTAAAAAAAGAAATTCTTCACTCTTCTATCCTTCCATTATTCTTTTCAATCAAAATAACAGACTAGCATGTTCACTTCTCTAATTCCATATTCCACTATACTAATTCACCACTAATCCTTTATGGGTTCCAGAGTAGCGTCCTACTCGCAAACAAAGCATTTCAACACCTCATCAGGGTTACAAGCGCTATATAAATGCAAACCTTTTTTCCCTTCTATCCCTCAGCTATACTTCTCACTCCAAATAACTGACTAATATCCACCACTCAAATTACTTTCATATTTCACTATACTAATTTTCAACACTAATCCTTTATGGGTTCCGGAGTAGCCTGCTACTCTCCAGAAAAGCGCTTCAACAACCCATCAGGGGTAACAGGCGCTATATGAATGCAAACCTTTCTTTCCCTTCTATTCCTCTGTTATCCTTCTCACTCCAAATAACTGACTAATATCCACCACTCAAATTACTTTCATATTTCACCATACTAATTCACCACTAATCCTTTATAGGTTTCCGGAGAAGCCTGCTACTCGCCAAAAAAAGCGCTTCAACACCCCATCAGGGGTTACAAGCGCTATATAAATACAAACCTTCTTTCCTTTTCTATCCTTCTGCTATCCTTCCGAATCAAAATAACTGACTAACATATCGACCACTTAAAATGCACTTGCATGTTTCACTATACTAATTCAACGCTAATCCTCTATGGGTCCCAGAGTAGCGTGCTACTCACCAAAAAAGCGCTTCAATGCCTCGTCAGGGGTAGAAAGCGCTATACAAATGCAATTACAGTACAATACGATAAATATTTCAAGATTGATTAACAAAGGGATTTCTCATTCGCTGTTACTTCACACTTTTCAAAATGCGTTGCAGTGCAAACATTATCTACTTTCATACTGTGGCTCCTTTTCTGACTTTGATTTCCCCCGAACAACATTGTGAAATGAGACTTTGCATTTGAAAGTCTTTTTCAGTCAATTTGAAAAGGCAAGACTTTTGTTTATCAGGCCTAGACTTTTGTTTCTCTAATGTTCAAAAATGTAGTTCTGTTAGGTAGTAATTAATACTTAGGGGCCCTTTAGGATGATGGGCGGACTTTGTCCGCTCCGCCATCTCATTGTATATAGTGACCGCCCGCCATAAGGGCGGGAGTCCCGTGCCTGCAATTAGGATGCGCCCGCCACAGTGGCGGGTGCCTCCAGCATTCCCAACATTGTGGCGGGCAGTGCACTCAGCAACGCCCGCCACAATGCCAGGAAGGCATGCTGTGCACTCCCATGCAGAACATGGCAGGCACCGCGCCTTACCTGCCATGTTATGCATGGAACTGCTGGGGGGTACCATAGGTACCCTACATTTGCATCCCCCACCCCACCCGGAGTCCCTGGGGTCCCGCAACGGGCCCCCAAAGCAGACTCTGCATGCCTTTCCGTGGTGGCATTGGAAATACCGCCACCATATAGAACCCTTTTCCGCCCGGTCGCAAGGCGACCGGGTCGGAAAAGCGGCGGATGGTCTTTCCGTCTGCCGTGGACCCCCCAGCCATAATAATATAGCGTGGGTCATTCCGGCACAGATGGCGGGCGGATTCCCCCCGCCAGCCCGGCGATGGCTACCGCCGGCCTGGCGGGGTGATCCGCCCGCCATCATAATGGGGCCCTTAACATTGAGTATCAACAAAAAGTTAACTTGTATTGTGCATTGCATATATGGTTAAACAAACATGCTCGTAAGGTACTGTGGAAGAAACTACACACTCAAAAGTAGTGTAACATCAGGAGGTAAAAAACAAACATCCCAAAGGCGAAAGAGAAAGCACAAGTAAGTGTACCCATCAGCCCACCCGCAGGCGGAACCTCATCATCTGGGTTTTTAAAGATGTAAACTGGGATCCACTAGATCCTTTCTTGGAGTGTTCTCAAAGGATACTAGTACAAGGATCCACCAGTGAGACGGACAGCCAACATGAAGTGTTGAAGGGCTGAGGGAAGAAAGTAAAAGGTTGCAGTGATCAAAAAGTGTAGAGGTTAAAAATGCCTGTTATGATGACAAAGAACAACTTTAATGAGGGTGACCATCATAGCGACATGATTAAAAGCAGAGTAATGATAGTATGGAAAAAATTCCTAGCAGTTGAAGATGTTAACTGGTCAACATGTTTCAGCCTCAACAGGCTTTCATCAGGACCAAAAGAAAACACTACTGCAACAGTGGTTCAAAAGATCCCACTAGTGGAAAAACAATCTTTAGTGATTACAAAGTAGACCTACATGTAAAGTGAAATTTTTCTTTATGGTAGTCTCAATCATATGTGACAGACACTCTCCCATATATTATATGGAGAAGGCCCCACCTCGCCTGGCACTCGCTCAGGTCAAAAAGAGGCCACGCTCTGTCCGTCGTTGCCTCAGTTCTCTCGTCCGAGCCGAGAGGAAGTCCAGGCCTGAAGAGTTCAGTTTGATTTGGAGGAGGCAACGAAGAGGAGATTCTTGGCACGGAGAGCAGGTCACGCATCGAGGATGGTCATAGCTGTAGCACATAGAGCCAATCTTCACTGGAGTTTTGTGTTGGTTGATCACCTTGGACATTTGCTGTCAGCGCAAGGAGCTCATCCCAGTGGCGCTTCACTTTGAAGGACTTTGCAGGTGGCAACATTTCAATGTGCATGCCCATTTGGATTTTAGCCTTTTTCTTCAGGAGAAGCTCTCACTGATACCAGCCAAGCGTCCAGGCCCTGGGGGGCACTTCTTAGGGATCAGGATTCACTTCAGCAGACATTAGCAGCAGGGCTCAGGAAGGTCCATGCATGTCCAGTTGATGCTGGTCAGCTGGGCAGATTTAGGGAGGGCTCTGGAAGCGTGTTCCGTAGATCACACAGGTCAGCCAACTGACCATTGAAGTCACTCTGAATAGCCTGGGATCAAAGCAAGCGGGTCCAAACTTCGTTCCTCCGATAGCAAGGCAGTCCTTTTAGAAGAAGGGCAGTTCTTCTTCTGAATCTTTCACAGGTTCAAGAGTGATCTCAAGAGTGATTCTGAAGGTCCTCTTTTTATAGCCTTTGTATGTGGGGAATTCCCTGACCTACACACAAAATTGGATCAGGCCAATTCTTACCCTTCTCCTGAGTTTTCTCCAAACTGCCTAGGGTGACTAAAGGCGGGGCATTACTGGTGTCAGGTTCCTTTACGTTTTCTGTGGGCAAGGTCCTTTGAAATGTAATTAGGGCAGGGTACTGCTCCTCTACAGCCATCCTGCCATGAAGACTCTGTCCCAGTTATCACCCAGGTAACATTGTTCACTGTTTGGGCCTAAAACACATTTTTAGGGAAGAACCATAAGAAGCCCAGGCAGCTGGAAACATAAGGAAAGGCCTCAGACACTTTGGGAAGGTAAATTCTAACTTTCTAAATGTGACCTTTTCAAAATTATATAAGCTGACTTTACAATTAAAGAGGGTGTTAACAATGTATTTGAGTGTAAACATCATTTTTCTGTCTGCTCCCAATCTGAAGTTAGCACTTATTAATTGAAATAGGGTAAACCAATGTTAGCCTATGTCAGGGATAGGCCTTACAACAGTGAAGGGCATTACTTTTTTTACTGTCAAGACATGTTAAACCTAAATACACAGGTCCTACTTTTAAAATACCATGCACGCTTCCCTTAAAAAGGAAGGTTTAGGCCTTGCAAAGTTTTATTTTGCCAGGTCAAAATGGCAGTTATAAATTGCAATTCAGGCTGCAGTAGGAGGCTTGAGATATGTTTTACGGTTTAAACCTTTTTATTGATTTCAAAACGAAGAACAAAACTGAGAACACGGCCCCCGGCTCTCAGAATCATTTAAGTACAGACAACAAGTGTTGCGGTGAGCGATATTACTTCAGTAAATGCATGGAGCGGGCCTGTTTAGAGCAAATAGACAATAGTGCCGAGAGAAGCAATATGGAAAAAAAAGGAAAAGGAGAAACCCAAACATACCCACCCCTCGTCCACCAGGTCAGATACAATTGGAAGGGAACTAGGAAAGTGTGAGACACAATGGGATTCATCGCAATCTATGGGTCTTGCGTACAGAGCTCACCTGCGGAATTGGGGTATCCGCCAAGCGCAGTAGTCTAAGGTATCTAGGGCAGGTCAGTTTTCAGAATTCTGTTACAAGTAGCATAAGGAAAGAGCGCCATAGCTCGGGGAACTCAGATCCCCTACCCACTACAGTGAGAGTCAGTTTCTCCATACCTAGCACCATCCATAGTCTCTGGAGCCATCCGGAGTACGGCGGGGGTTGGAGAGATCGCCAGTGTGCAAGTATGTTCTGAGTAGCCGCCCCCGAGGCGATTGGAATCAGTCAACCTCGTCGGGACTTAGCTGGGTACATTAGTGAGTTGGGTAAGATTAAGAGGATGTAGGCCGGGAAGCATGGGGGTTGCGTGTCAAGGTGGGAATCTATTTCAACTAAAATTTGGGACCAGTACGGTTGGATATATTTGCAGCTCCACAAAAGATGTTCCAACGTGCCCACTTCCCCACAACCTCTCCAGCACAGAGCGCTCTGACAGGAATCAAATTGATGGAGACGTTCAGGCGTGTAGTACTAATAAGCTACCACTTTAGTCAATGTCTCAGTGAGGCCTTTATGGTATTCTGAGTGCCTAGCCCTGTAATAGATACTGTCCCATTCTTTGTGAGTTAAGGTGCGGCCTAACTCCCTTTCCCATCTTGCTTGCCCTGTGTTGTGCATGTAGACTGTAGTGAGCAGTAAGTGCTTGTAGAGATCTGAGATGAGTTTCTTGTCAGAGGATCTGGTGACAAGCCACCTCTCGAATGCAGCCAATAATCTTTTGGCACCGGGCCTAATTTGTGGTTGGAGAGCCCAGTGTCTAAACTGTAGGTAGGATAACCTCTCTGTCTCCGGGATTCCATAGTCTGTCCGAAGTTATGGGAATGGGATGATTCCATCCAGGTCAAACAGGTGGTCAAGTGCTCTACATGGGGTGGGACGCCAGTGCACGAATGCCTTAGGGGCCGTACATGGGTGGAAGTCTGGGTTGTTGAACAGTGGTGTGTGTGGGGAGGGGAAAGTCGTCAGTTCATGCGCAGTGGCAGTGCGGTCTCAAACTTCCAACGTGGTGCTCGTGATGTAGGAGGCATAGAGGTTAGGTGGCCTATGTGTTTTTTGAAGGAAGGGGAGACCCTGCAGGGGTGTGCCAGCTACCGCTTGATCTTGGAATAGCCAGTGCTTCTTGGACTCAAGATGACTCCATTCCACCAAATAGCGGAGCTGTGCAGCATAGAAGTATAGTTGTAGGTCGGGGACTCCTACCCCCCCTCGCTCAGGCAGCAAAATCCCTATGGCGTTCTTGAATCAGGGTTTGCAGCCCTGCCATATGAAACGTGCTAGATCCGATTGGGTGTGTTGAATCCAACCTGCCGGGGGGGGTGCAGGGGGAGGGTCTGGAAGAGGTATAGGATCTGGGGGAGTATGGTCATCTTGACCGCCGCTATCCGGCCGAGTCAAGAAAGAGTGTGATGTTTCCACTGGTCCAGTTCTTTACGGATGTGGGTGCGAAGTCTCTCATAATTGGCTGTGATAGTGGAGGGGATCCTGGCACCTAGTTGTACTCCTAAATATGGTATGGTAGAGGTGGACCACTGCATCGGGTGTTCTTCTCGAATGTGGGCCAGTGTGTGCAGAGTGAGGGAGATGTCGAGGGCGGTCGATTTATCCATATTAATTTTGAACCCTGAGGCCTGTGCGAAGCTATGCAATTCAATGAAGAGTGCCCTCAATGTTTGAATTGGGTTCGAGAGGGAAAGGAGGATATAATTTGCGTATACGCTGATGGTGTGGGTGTCTCTGCCGAACTTGATCCCGGATATGAGGGGGTGGTGCCGTATTCCCTGCGCCAGTGCCTCCATATAGAGCACAAAGAGGGGGGAGAGATGACAACCCTGCCTCGTACCTCTACTGAAGCGGGACGATGTCTGACCATTTACACAGATTGAGGCTTAAGGTGAGCGATAGCAATTCAATATGCGAGTGCTTAATTTGTCCCCAAGCCGAATTTTCACAGGACCTGCTCCAAATAGGGCCAATTCACCCTGTCAAAGGCTTTCTCTGCTTCAATAGCTAGTAGCATATATTCCCCTGCTGTGCGAAAAGCCTTTTCAATGAAATGCAGAACTCTCTTAGTGTTATCGCTAGTCTGTCTTTGTAGTATGAACCCTGCTTGATCTGATTCAACTAATTGGGGCAGAAACGGCACCAGGCAGGTCACTAAAATGCTCGTGTAAAGCTTTATGTCAATATTTAAAAGAGAGATAGGCCTGTAAGTGCTGAAGAGGGTCTTGTCCTTACCAGGCTTGGGGATGACCACTATAGACGCCTCGAGCATTTCCCCAGGGATAGCTCCAGTGTATGCACAGGTGTTATTGAGGTCTTGAAGTAAGGGGGCGATTTGGCCACAGAAGGTCTTATAGAACGTCTCAGAGTAGCCATCTGGTCCCGGCGATTTCCCGAGACAGAGGCGGGAGATAGCGGCGATGACTTCCTACGTCCCTATATCCCTGTCGAGACTGTCCGACTGCACTGGGGAAAGGGTCGGCAGCATCGCGGCATCCAAGTAGTCAGAGCTATGTAGGGCATCAAGAGAATCGCTTGAGTATAAGTTTGCATAGAAATCCCGGAAGACTTCGGCTATGTCAGCGTCATGCGAGGTGAGCTCACCCCCAACTTCTCGAATAGCTTGCACTCCCTGCCGCTGTCTTACCTCTCGCATTTTATGAGCCAGTAGGTTGCCGCACTTATTACCGGAGGCGGAGGGCGGAGAGCTTGGCCTTATCCTGATCTAGAGCCGCAAGCTGCTTCATTTCTACGTAGAGTTGACATCAAGCCGTATTTGCTCCAGTACGCTAATGCATCTGTTCCAGCTCCCCCACCCGTTTGGTTAATTCAGCTCGCTTTTGACTACGCTCTACATTGCTGGCCGCGGATATGGGGATGAACTCCCCCCGCAGGATGGTTTTAAGGGCAGACCATTACGTCACCAGGGACATGTCGGGATTAGCATTTGTGGCCAGAAAGTTTGTGATAGCCGTTCTAATTTGAGCATCCATTGAGGCCTGGTGTAGTAATTTGTCGTGCAGGCGCCAGTCCTCAGCGATCGTCGAGAATGTGGTAAGTGGAAGGTGGCCATGACAGGGGAGTGGTCGGAAAGGGATGCAGTGAGGATCTCAGTGTACGTCGCCATAGCTTGCAAGGAGGAGGAGCTAAGGAGGTAGTCGAGTCTGGCATATGTCTTGCGCCCCCGAGAAATAAGTATAGGCTCAGCTTTGAGGGTGAAAGTGTTGCCACATGTCTGTGAGTCCAAGCTCAAACAAAAAAGGTCTCTGTTTCCAGATACCTAAGAGCCTTGCTAGATAGCAGTCAGCACACACTGGGGTTGACTGTGGAAAGGAAATATGTTATTGTGCACAAAAAAGGAGAATTGCTCCTTTTTTAGGTGTCCCCTCACTCACCGGGGTTGCCCCACGGTGACATGCTTCATCATTGGGGCCATCCCAGTCCTCTACGGGCTGGGGCGTGCTGCGACTTGCGAAGTTACGTAGGAGCACTTTATAAGACTATGTGTGGTGCATGTGTATTGTGGGGAGTGGACTATGTGATGTGTGTTAAAAATACCTGCCCAGTAGGTTTTCAATAAACTTTATTCTTGCCTCTAGGTGGTAATATTAAAAAAGGGGGTGGAAAGATAGGCTGCCCTAAACGTAATGTGTCCAGATGTACCTATCAACTCCTATAGTCGACATGTTTCGTGCATACCCCAAGCACTTCTTCGGGACTACACAGGGACCAGCCCTGTGTTCGCCACTCCTTAACTCTTCAATGAGATATTGAAAATTTTTAATTATTAAATTTAACTGCAGCAAACTCTATTAAGTGCATGCAATGATACCTACGTATTTAGTTCCAAAAACACGTGGTTCATTTCCTGAGACCTAACTCGGCCCCATGGATTCGGAGGGGTTCGATATCCTAGCAACTTTGTGCACCGGATACCTCCTACATTTAGGCACCTACTTGTGTCCCTCCAGTCCGGTTAAATTTAATAATTACAAATTTTCAATATCTCATTGAAGAGTTAAGGAGTGGCGAACACAGGGCTGGTCCCTGTGTAGTCCCGAAGAAGTGCTTGGGGTATGCACGAAACATGTCGACTATAGGAGTTGATAGGTACATCTGGACACATTACGTTTAGGGCAGCCTATCTTTCCACCCCCTTTTTTAATATTACCACCTAGAGGCAAGAATAAAGTTTATTTGTTTGACTTAATATTTGGAGGGCGAGCCTAGCTAAAGTTCCTCTAACTCCCTTTCTTTTTGTTGTGAGTCCAAGCTCTCAGAGGCAATCTAGGTCAACCTGGGAGAGCGCCCCAACCTGTGTGGTGCGCTGACAGGAGCGGTCAGCGATGTTGTCGAAGACTAAATTTAAGTCTCCCCTAGCAGCAGACATCGTTCAGAATTGGCTGTCGACTGTGAGTGCCATGTGGAAACATTTCCCCTGAACTTCATTAGTAGCATACACAGAGCCCACTATGAGCTACACCCTCGCTATCAGAAAGTGGTAGGTAAGTAGACGGCCCTTAATCTCAGCCTCCTTTTGGAGAACCTTGCCCCTGAAAGAGTGGAATACTAGGATAGCGATCCCGGCTGATTTGGTAGAATTAGAAGAAAAGAGCTGTGTGTGGAATGCACGGGATTTCATTCTTTGGTGATCCCTGGAGATGAGCTGGGTCTCCTGCAAGAGGCAGACATCAGCGGCCAACTGTTCTAGATAGTTGAGAACCGCTCTGCGTTTGAGTGGGTTATTTAGACCACAAACATTAAGAGTAGGTACCTTAAGTGGTTCCTGCATCATGTGTCACACATAGGGGGAAGTCTGAGTCAGGCCTCAGGGGCGCTTCTTGTGAACCCAGAGCCAAGAGAGAAGAGGCGCAGGACATATGCGGTGGAGCCTGGCCTCCCGCAGGGAGGGGGGAGAGGTGGATGAGGGGGACAACACCCAAACGAAAAAAGGGAAAGGGGAAGAAAAGGGGGGAAGCCCAAAACCCCAAACAAAGAGTTACTCGACCCACCCTAACCCAAGCACAGTGCAAACAGAAACAGTCCCTGAAAAAAGTCTGTCAGCCCTAGACGACTGGAATGACAACCACGAGGGGTCCATACTTGGTCAATGAGGAGAAACATCCCCCTCGCATCACCCACCCAAAACCAGCAAGGACGCATCAGAAGGGTACCAAAATGGAAGTGGGTACCGGGTCTTCATTTGTCCTCGGACCCCTCTCCAGTGAGGGCCTATGTAGCTGTGGCCAGCGCATCTCATTGGTTCTGAGCAATTTCCGAGGCAGGTGGTCTCTGCGGGCGCCGTCTCCTGGTTTGTCGCTGCCAGCCCAACAGAGAGATATCTGGCCCTGCACTCCGGCCTTCCGCATCGCCCTCCTCACTCGGTGGTGTCAGGCCCAGCAGGCGACAGGCGGCCATCAGCGAACGCAGCTGGTGCAATTTGTTGTTGAATCAGAAGATGAGGCGGAATGGATGCCCCCAGGAAAATGAAATTCCCTGTTGCCTCAGGTGGTCGGTCACCGGGGGGAATTGCCTATGTCTCTGCAGCATGATCAATGCCAGGACTTGATACAGCACCGGGGAATGGCCCTGGAATGAAATCGGGTGGTGGGTCCTTGCCTTGGATAGGATAGCTTCCTTAGTCTTGAAGTCCTGCACACACACTACAATATCCGCCAGTGGCACCTGGGGGCCGCTGGGCGGTCCCACCCTGTGTGCTCTGTCTAAGACGACTTCTGCCGTGTGGGAATCACCAAGGAAATGTCTGCAGAGGCTGGTGGAGAAAGCAAACAAGTCTCTTGTATCATCAGAGTGTCTCACACCCCGGATCCGAATGTTATGTCTGCAGGATCGGTTTTCGATATCCTCCAGATGCATCTGCATATCCACGTTCTTGTCTTGCAACCGTATGAATTCTTGCTGCAACGTTGTCAAGTCCGTAACCGTGGTATAATTTTTCTCTTCGAGCGTGGCTACTCGTTCTCCGATACTGTTGACGTCCCGGCACACCTCTTTAAGTTCTGTGGCGAATTTGGTCTTCACCAACTGGATATCCTCCCTCAGTGTGAGGAAGAGCGACTCCAAGAAAGCCTTCGTGATGGGTTCGTCCCCGGGGGCCGTAGGCTGTTTTGGTGTCTCGGCTTCTGGCGCTGCAGATGCCATGTTTGGGGTGGACTGTGCGTGACCAAAGATGTCCTTCAGGGGTTTCACCTTGGCGTTTCTAGCTTTGGACATGCTTTCTTGCACCCCACGACCACCCGGTAGAGCAGAGGCGATAGTCCTGGATGGCCCGGATCTGTCAGTTGGGGCAGCTGCCAAAAGAAGGTGTATAGCAAGCTATGGAGGAGCTATCAGGGCTTCCCAGGAGGTGCTACGTAATGTTTGGTGGCCGGCCCCATGTCCAGAGTCACACCATCCCCCAGGGAGAGGGCACGAGGTTCACAGGGAAAGCTGCGTCTCGGGAATGTCAGGCTCGGGGGGTATACTGCCCAGTGTCCGTGTGAGACCTGGGGTCTCGCAGTGTGCTGCACTCGCTGATGGCGCAAAGCCCTATTCCATAGGTATTGAGGCCTTCAGAATCAGAGGTCCATCTCGAGTCTCACCTCTCTGGACTCCCCGGGAACAGGGCACGTGCTGGCAACAGACCTGGATATGACCGGTGAGATGCGGGTGCTGGGCTGTTGTAATGGCGCCGGATAGAGAGGAAGGCCCGCCGGTCCGAGTCGCACGATGGGGAGAGGTCTCTGAGCTCAAGCAACCCAGATGAGTGTCGGAGTGTTCGCAATCCTACTGAACCTCCACAAGCTGGGGATCTGCACGGCCCAGCCTGATGGCACAGGAGTCCGGGCCGCAAGCAGCACTCAACCCGCACTCAGTAGGGGGCTCAGGGGCGCCTCCCCCCACATATCTGAGGAGAAGCTGGATAGGCCCACAATAGAGTGTTCCTGTCCCCGTGGCCCAAGGAGGTAGAAGAACCTTCAGGTCGGCCCCGGTTGCTCCATTCTCACCTGCTTCACCACTGCGCCAGGTGCTGAGACATAGGATTCGCCACCCACACCAAACCGGAGATCTGCGCCGCCCGTCTCGATGACTTGGGAGACCGGGCCGCAAGCAGCACTCAACCCGTGCTTGGCAGGGGGTTCAGTGAAGCCTCCTCGTCAGGTCGTGAGGGTAGCCGCCTATGGCCCAGGCAAGTGTCTCCGCCAACATGGTCCAGGGAGCAGTCCAGGCCCCATCCAGCGCTGAGGGCTGCGCTGCCAGCAACTGCTACAGTAGCGATGGAGGGTCCCCTTCCTCGCCGGTATGAATGCTGCGCATCTGGCTCTTAGCTCACCGTTGTCGGAGACCCACATGGTCCAGTCCGATGGCAAAGGTGACCGGGCCGTATGCGTCACTAGGTCCACACCAGGTGGCGGACTCACT
The DNA here is from genome assembly GCF_964263255.1 of Lissotriton vulgaris. Lineage (NCBI taxonomy): Eukaryota > Metazoa > Chordata > Amphibia > Caudata > Salamandridae > Lissotriton > Lissotriton vulgaris. The sequence continues at coordinate 1,298,516,588 of NC_141693.1, forward strand.
TGGGCTTCCGTCGCGCCCCCCCCGGCTGTCAGAAGAATGTGGGCCCTGGCTCGGTGTAGTCCATCAACACACCGAGGGATCCGTAGTGCAGCAGTGGGCATCGGACCGTGGGTGAAGTCAGGTGAAGTCCGCTGGATGTGAGCCGATGCCTCCCACAGGGCACCGATCTCAACAGCCCCTGATGTCCTCTCCAGTTGCCGGTGCCAGGCCACTATCTGCTCCCTCAAGGCCCCGCCATCCACGGAACCAGTGGGCCACAATGGGGCGGGCCATACAGTGAAGCCGCGGGTGTTGCTCCACAGGCCTCGGAGCTCACGTGGTCCGCTGCCGCCCCCGGTACACCTCCATCCAGCCTGCAAACACCCGAGGTCGGTGATCGGTGCAGCCCAGAGCACCCAGCAGGCCCAGGATCTCCTCGCTATGGCGCCGAAATAAACAACGGTCACTCCAGCTCACTGGGTCACCTTCAAGCCCTTTGGGACCCCCTCATCAGCCAGGCAGTATGATAGGAGACCAGCGGGGCGGCCGGAGAAGAAAGAAGCCGGCCTCGATGTCCAGATCTCGGAACACCGCTTTGTCGGGGCCGTACTCGCGAGGGCGGCCGGGTCTGCCTCTCCGCTCCCACCATCATCGTCCCCGCTGGGAGTCAAGGTACAGGCTCAAGTTGGATCGGCGGGTGCCCCCAAGGTGTACAGGTCTGGTCCCACGCTGAACGGGCCTCCGAGGAGCCGTGCTGTGCTGTTTTGGGTGGACGACGGGCAGGAGCATGAAAACGAGCGTCCTACCTCGCCGTCATCTTGACCACGCCCCTCCTGAGATATGTTTTAAAAGACCACGTTACTGGGTGGCACAATGAGTGCTGCAGCCTACAATTAGTATATAATTAACAGGCCTGGGGTACAGGCAGTACCATTTACTAGGAACTTATAAGGAATTTAAATGTACCAAACAGGTGTAGCCCAATTTTACCATGTTTTTAAGGGGGTGCTTAAGCACTTTACCACTGGTTAGCAGGGCAAAAGGTCACAGTCATAAAAGCCAACAAAAATACGTTCTGCAATGGAAGGTAAAAATCTGTGGTAACGCTGCAGAAAGGAACAGGTTCAACATTCAGGAAGACTAAGCACCAAATACTTGTGCTGCAAAAAGCCAATTACATTTCTAAAGGGCCGTGTCTCCTCTCACTTCAGCATCTAGATTTCCTTCCTTTAGCTTCAGGGAGGTCAGCAATACACATCAACTGCCTTTTAAAATAAACTCACCTCCATCTTGTTCAAAGGGCAGGTCAGGGCCATTCAAAATCAATCTCACAGACCTCGTTTACTTTAGCTCACTCAGCCTGAACTGCCAGGCCAGGCACTCCCTGAACTGGAACATAAGCAACCCAGGACTTATTTCGCCCTGTTTAGGGCTCTTCACTGAGGTGCAGCTTGATTCCAGGGGCACATGAGCACACTGCCCATGGCTGGCCATTGCCACATGTGTGGTACATCAAACAAACAAAAGGTGATTGGAAGAACACTTGCAATAAGCCTAACTACTGTCTCTCACATTGGGTAGCATTCCAACCCAATGTTTTTTGCCGGCCAGTCTTGGGTTGTTGATGTTCTGTTTCAGAGAGGACCTTGCCTGGCAGTTCAGGCTAGACTGTTCCTGTTGCATCAGTGTCAAAACTGATTTGCATGTGACTGGGTCCAAACTGAGGTAGCATGGTGTGCAAAATAATGATTAACTGGGATGCAACCCGAGTTTTTACCATTGATAAGATTAATTCAAGCATTCCATCTATCATCTTATTTTTTATACTTTAAGTGCAAAGAACATGCACATAAAGACTTTGGATATTAGTGCTGTTACATGGGTAAGCACATAGAGGCCAAACTTTACATCAATAGGTTGACAGGCCTCTTCTCCAGTGACACAGATAAAAAGAAAGTCTGGGCACAACTATGTATTCAGAGTCCCCTGCCACCACTACTCTATTATATGATAAATCCATGACAGAGATAGTAGTCCACTCTATGTACAATTGGGGCATGCTTGGTGCTCTCCTCCAAGTCGAAGAAGAGGCCCTCACTCATACAAAGACACAGCCTAGGCATCTGTACACACTAGATTAGTGTGAGGCTAGGGTAAAAAAAAAAACAGTATATCAGATACGCATAGTTGGGCACCCTGGCCAGAGGAACACAACTGTACAACATGCAGGGGACCTTCCCGTCCCAACATACATGCAAACACATACACACAGAAATACACACACATGCAGAGAATCAATCATGTTGTGTACGTATGCACTCACAAACACACACCATATAACAACACAAAGGTTTCAATGGAAATTGAAAACACACACCTAAGATCACGGTAGGGCCGCTAGCACTACTGAAGAGTTCAACGTTCAAGATGCCCACTACAGTTCCGGTTCCCTGTTCACAATATACTACTTTGGGCACACAACTTGGGTTCCACATGCTTTTCTCCATTTTGTAATGGTATCCCATTGGAGAGTACTGGTTCCTTGTCCGTTCACAAGCACTTGATCTTTAAGCACCAACAATTCAGAGCTATCTATTTTAATTGATGCATCTTCTACCTGGACACACAAAATTTCTGACTGACTTGCAACAAATTCGTACTCTTCCTCCCTAACCAGCTACCCGCTCACATGCATAGGGTTCCTCCTCACATTATCTTGACATATGTATGTACTATTGTTGAAGACGCTTGGATACACACTGACCAGGCATTGGTAACAGGCTCCCAGGAGTGCAACTGCTTCTTGGAATTGTGTAGCAATACTTAAATTGCTCATGGTCAAGCATGCACTGGAACAATTCTGAAAATATGCATCCTATGCACTTGGTAGTACACAGATGTTCAGAAATTAGCTTGCAACAACTGTACATGCTCAGTATACCCATGAGTACATAAAGGATATACATTCTTCTGGGGTTTCACTATCAGTCTCTAGAATGATGTGTCTCTTCCGAACATGTTTGCCATTGCAGAAACAGCACAATTGCCACCAGGCTGCAGGACTTGCTGTGACTGTGAAATTGATGGTTGTGACAGAAAGGTGTGGTAAAGTCCTCTGTTAAATTTGCGTGAGGCCACCACTTCTGAGACATTATCAGCTTTCTCCTCGTCACATCTCTCCAAACCATGGTCGGACTGGCCGTAGAGGGCCCCGGCTGTTTTACGGATGACCGGAAGGGTGGTGCCGGTTTTGGACGGGTGGTGGCCATTTTTGTTACTGGTTCCGGTTTTTGCAATATCGCCCCTTGTAACAAAAGCGCAGCAGCAGTGTTTTCCAGCAGCAACAGCACTAGCCACCCCCCCACCCCTCCAACACCTACTAGGGCAGGTCCAACGTAATTACCAGGGCTGGTTTGCGATCCCATTCCAGGCCTGCTCCGAAATACCACTGTTGGGAACCTGACTCACATTTCTCAGAACTCTCCAATGTTCCAAGTTCAAACAATGACATCTTGCACACACAAAAGTCACACACTTTGAATACTGCAAAGTTATTTCATTTTTGCCCCTTGAAAAACCTCTTTGAAACAGGGTTTTTTTACACTTGAACCTGATGTTACAACCACCACTGGGGTTTTCAGGGCACTGGCTGTCAAAATATAAAAGTTGTAAGACTGCTATGAATTTTCAATAGCTAAATATGGGTAAAAAAAAACGCTGGATCATAAATATGGATCCTCTGAGAGCATGGAATGAATGGTGACTTTTGACTTGTCGTCTCTAGAGAGAATTTCATCTGCACAGGGATTATAGGAGCCTGTGTCTGTACCTTTGATTTCCACTCAAATTACCCTCACCATGGATACTGCTCTGGCTGGTAAAACGTAGGAAATGTTGCTGGAGGGGCTCATAACAGAGAGCCAGCAGTGGAAGAGAGTATAGAAAGAGATTAGGGTGGAAGAATAAGATCGATGTAAGAACCTGTTTTAGATAGTTATACAGATCACACTTTTGTAATTCATTCATTCAGTCATTCATGACATTGGATGGATGGAAGGCTGAGTTGGCCTTGCCAGAATTCGAACTTGTGTCCAGCGCACCTAATATGTCAGCTTGTACCTTACTGAGCCAACCTGCTGACTAGGAGCATTGCCAGGTCTGAGAATGATACTTAGATGAAAAGAAGGGACAAGACAACAAGACGGAATGATAGTGACAGATTTAGAGAAGTAAAGAGGAAATAAGCGAAAGTCAGGCACAGAAAGGCATCAGCAATTAGAGACACAATTGTAATTATAATCCACACGCTGGTAATAGGCTACGGTCCATAGTTACGGCAACAGAAACTGTGGACGCTTTTCTAATAATAACAACTATATTTTTTGTGATTTTGTGATTTGACTACAATAATGTGAAACCAACGTGAAATGTCCCTGGCTCAACAACCTCTATACTGCAAAATGTTCGTTGAGTCACTAACAAAAAGTGAATGGACTTCTACACCAAACAATGCTACATTAAGAATGTGAAGAAGAGGAAATCATTCGCTCAGCAAAGTCTTTTATTATAACTGTTTTTGTTCTAGAATGATGTATTGAGGATTATGTGATTATCATAATAATTTTTTGTATCTCGCACTCAAAGCCTATAAAAGTTAAAAAATAAAATTATAGATTGCCTAATGCATGCTTGGTATATCCAAGTAAATGTGATCCTAAGTGTGATGATTGGTCATACTTTACAGATTTAAAATAGCCCCTCATGCATCTCGGTGGAGGCAGAAAGATACATCCACTCATCCACTAGAAAGATGGTGAGCCTAAAATACTCCTTTGAGGTAATCCAAGATGCGGCTGATAGTGTCTCAAGCCAGTGACTGAAGGGTCCTGAGCCAATGAAAATACTGGCTAACGGTTGGTGACCCAAATCTCATTACGTATATGTTATATTTGTTTGTAGCAAAAAGGTATTGGCTTAAGCCAGAACTAAAACTGAGCGAATCGTGTATATGAAACAAATCAGCAAGGAAGCTGACTTGGGGTAAAGAGCACACAGTAAATTCTTTTGAAAATCTTACCCAAATAATCGTCCATCAAAATGGAAAAGCAAATCTATACAAAGCCTTTAGGGCCAGATTGCATGAACTGTGCAAGAAGTGCTAATTTTATCTCAATTTTACCCTGTTATATATTGTAAGGGTGTACAATTTCGAATGATTTTATGTGCAACTAAAAAATAAATGCTATTACCTTGTTCACTTAAATCAAATACAAAAGGTGGTTTTTGCTCATACCATTAACCAGCTCAAACTTAACGCAAAATAAAATGAGTTTCTTCTTATCTCCCCACCCAAAACTAATCCAGTCATCCAAGAATGGATCAAGGCCTTCACAGCACTAAACTGCTCTCCTACCATTGTGGACTCTGCTAAATCCCGGGGAATAACTCTAGACGGCAGCTTGAACATGTGTGGCCATATCAATTCAATGGCCAAAGCTGCCAGATTTCACCTGAGTTACCTAAGAAACTTGAAACCCTTCCACGACCCCACTGACCTAAAATTGACAACCCAGGCACTAGTCATATCTAGACTAGAATATGGCTGCTCTACTCTTGCAGGTCTTCCTAAGAACTCTCTGGCCCCACTGAAAGTCTGCCTCAACGCCGCCGCCAGACTCCTAACCAGTTCTAGGAAATTCAACCACATCTCCCCCCACCTGAAAGCCCTGAATTGGCTTCCTCTCGAGGCCAGAATCCAACTTAAGTTGGCCTGCATTACTCACAAGGCTTTATACTCTAATTCCCTGCTTTCCTTGCCCAGAAACTCATAATGTCCACAGGGACCAGAAACTCACGGTCTGCCAGAGACCTTCTCCTCCAACCAGCTTGTTTCCGGAAAAAGAAAACTTACAACCGGGCCTTCTCTGGGGCCGCTCGAAGAATATGAAACTCTCTCCCGCCCACCATCAGAAGACTGTCATCTTTTGCACGCTTCAAAAAGGAGACCAAAAATTTCCTTATGGGCAAATTCCTTTCCTAACGACCGCATTTCAATCTACTCTACGACCTTGCACCACCCGCCATGATGGCTTTATCCTTGACTTTCCCCGATGATACCTCCCGGCCCTTTGAGCTTCCCATCCGGGAGCTGAGACTACCTACTCTCTGGTTTAAGAACTCTACCTGTATATTAACTCTACCTGTTTTTATCTGAAAATGTATCTCGAAGTTGAGACTGCCTGGTTTGATTTTTTTTCCTACATAATGTACACAACCCTTGTTTCCCTTTGATATCCTCCCCTCCTATGCCTCTTGTACACCTGTAAAGTGCTCTGATACCCTCACAGGTCTGGTTCGCGCTCTAAAAAACCTTAAATAAATAAATAAATAAATATGGTCAGGCACAGCACCTTAGTGGAAAGGTAGTTTCTGTAGATTAGACCCAAGACTGTGTCGTAGATCATGTACCTCTTCGAGGGTATGAGTGTCGCACCCTTACAAAGAGTTTATAGTTACAGGCGGTAAATAAACAATTTCCTGATCCTCCCCTAAAAATATGTTTAATAAATCTCAATCCTAAAGGCAAATCTAGTTTAATGTGAATGGCTTTCTAAAACAAATAATGCATTTATATCTTCCTATCATCTTAACCTCGAAGTACCAAAGTCTATGTTGAGTCAAAAAGTTGTCAAAACCCTCAAGCACTGCCTTAAATAATCAAGTAAATACTTTAAACGAGACTTTTAAAAAACAGCAGAATTTTCTTAAAGGTGACTTCTTTTCTGGTCGAGCTAGACAGCTGGTGGCGTCAGATTGCAGGCGAGCTATTCCTACCCAACAATCTGTCTCTTGTGTACAATGGCCCAGATTTACAATGACTTTGAGTTGTCCTTGTGCCTTGCAAGTCGATGCACGGACAACTTCATTAAGATTTGCAAAGCGGTGCAAGAGGCTTTTTGCGCCCCGTGCATGGCTTGCACAGAAATATAACGCAATGCAGCTGCATGTGCGGTATTATGTTATATTTTTTTAGCTGGTAGGCGTTCTAAGGGTCGAGCATGGACAATCATGTGCATTCACCCATGGATTTGAGACAACTCCAGATTTACAAATATTTATAAACCTGGGATTGTGTCAAATCACTGCACGCCAGGGCATGGGGTAACGAGGAGAAAAATCTTTTTTCCTCTCCTTATTTCTTTGTTCTCTGTGTAATACATTCTGCATCACACATAGAAAGAGGACAATGTCTCACTTGGTCACTTTTGTGCAATGAAGGAATGCCTTCCTGCACAAAAATATTCCTGCCAGTAACACAGGCACCCTTGCAGTATGCCCACGGGTGCCTTCATTGGCACTAGGCAGCACACAGTGCGCCAGCACTAGCAGGGAGCAGAAGTGCATCACATTTCAGTAGGCGTTCAATGGTTAGAGCATGGACAACCATGTGCATTCACCCATGGATTTGAGACAATTCCAGATTTACAAAGATTTATAAACCTGGGATTGTGTCAAATCGCTGCACCTGCCAGGGCATGGCATAACAAGGAGAAAAATCTTTTTTCCTCTCCTTATTTCTTTGTTCTATGTGTAATACATTCTGCATCAGCCCCAAGGAGATGGGCGGCCCCGCGAAAAATCTGGGCATTTGGTTTGGGGAGGACCTAAGATTTGAGGACCATATAAAGAAGCTATCTGGGACTTGCTTTGCCATGCTGAGAATGCTACGACAATTCTTCCCATTGCTCCCTAGAGAAGCAAAGGAGACTGTTGCTCGGGCTCTCATACTGGCAAGGCTGGATTATGAGAATGCCCTGTTCAGTGGCATTCCGGCATACTTGATTAAACGCCTGCAAATCATTCAGAATGCTGCTGTCCGTCTCTTATTTAATGTCCCGAGATGGAAGAGTGTGCGCTCTGATTTGCGCACTCTTCACTGGCTGCCTGTTTCACAGCGCATCCTGTTTAAATCCTTGGTGCTCTCGTTTAGAGCAATCCACGATCAAGGCCCTGCGTATTTGCAGAAGAGATTTGTACTCTATGTCCCCACTCGAGCTCTTAGATCATCCACTCTGTTTAAAATGTCTCTCCCCCGCTTCAAGCGAGCTAGACTTGGGGGCCAGTCGATAGCTGTTGTCGCTGCTCGCGCCTGGAACGCTCTCCCTTTCCATTTGCGCTCCACGCAATCTGTTGCCCAATTTAAGAAAAACCTGAAAACCCATATGTTCAGGAGTGTAACCTAAGCTGATTTTTCATCTGTCCTTCCTCTGCCTCCTCCCAATCGCGCCAGGATACTCTCAAGTAATGGAGCGCGTTACAAAATGGTTTATACATACATACATACATACATACATACATCACACATAGAAAGAGGACAATGTCTCTCTGGATCGCTTTTGTGCAATGAAGGAATGCCTTCCTGCACAAAAACATTCCTGTCAGTAACACAGGTACCCTTGCAGTATGCCCATGGGTGCCTTCATTGGCACTAGCAGGGAGCAGGAGTGCATCATATTTTAGTAGAGCTAGCCCATTTCTGCTGTCTCCATTCCATGAAACACAGTGCAGCAACTTTACTTGCTGCCCTCTGTGAAACATTAGTAAGTATGCCCCTTTGTTTTTGAGTTTGAAAAGTGAGTCAATGAAGCAAAAAGTAAAACTTCACAGGTTTCTCTATACTTATTCCTGTGCACAAAGGGCTGACACAGACTCTTTGATTTCTGAAGACAGACCTTGAAAAGGTAGAACACAGGGCTAGAACAAAAGTCAAATGGGGTGTCGAGAGTACTTTACATCTGAACAGAGAAGTCATTTGTCTCTTCCGGTGTTGAGAATAGGGACCAGATCTCGAGTACTGCTGTGCAGTACTGCTTCCTATGATTATGTATGTGAGGGCAACTTTGCATTTGAGTGGTCAGCTAGCTTGAACTGTTCCTGAATATAAGCTGGCTCCATGGGTCAGCTAAAAGTTCACTTTTCAATTTGTGGAAGCTCTGTACAATTGTACAGAGAAAGTATTGGACGGGAGGCAGTATACCTTGGATACCTCCACTAAAGGGGTAGGAAATGTAATCCAGTACTGAGAGATCGGCTGCTGCTGTGATCTGAAAGGAGGAGGTAGTGTGATGGAAAGCTGCCTCAGTTCAATTGGACAGTTTTAGACTTACCCGCTCCACAGGCTGCCAGAAGCTCTCAGTGAGCTAGCAGTCATTTCTGGCTGGTGTGGTTCACTTTGCACATGGAACCCTACCCACTCTTGAATCCCATATGTGCTAGAGAACTGGCCTGACAGTAACTCCGCACTAAGGTTGAAGAGTGCTGCCACATACACCTCTACCTCAGCTCGTGCTTGTCTACTCAGGTATTTGGCTGTTCAGCGCGGAACCTGCTCCGGGTCACCGGTAGTCAGCTGTGGCACATACGAAGAACCAGACAGCAGCAGACATCTTTTTAGAACGCCATTGCATCAGATATATACAAACGCGGAAGCAGTAATTCATGCCTGCTCCAACAGACTCAGACTGGCAGGCGCGTTTTGTGGTGCAGGGGCGTAACAAACACCCCGCAGCCCCCGCGGTGCAGGGGACCCCAGTTTTCACTACATGAAGGGGGCCCCCTCAGCTCATCAGTAGAGAGCTGTGAGAGGTTTGCTCAAATGCAGCTGCAGTCTGCATCCTGCTCTGAGCTCCTCCGGTTGACCCAGGACTGAAGAGAAACACAACTTACATTGTTTCTCTTCAGTCAGAGCCTGGCCCAAAAGGATGGGGATGGACGCCCCAGAGAGAGCAGGAGGCAGCACAGAGGAGAGCTGACAGGGGCAGGAGAAGGATTGCAGCTCCAGAAACAGGATCTGCTGGGACGCATTGGAAGGTAAACAAGCATTTGCAATAAATGGTTTTGCAATATATGCATTTGCATATATGCAGGTCATATATGGTTTGGATTGGAATTGTTAGTTGTGGAATTGTGTTGAGTGAATTGGATCTGTGTAGTGAAATAATGTGGCATGGTGTGCAGTGTAATTATGTGGATAGTAATTGTGTGGTATTGAGTGTACTGGAAATATGTGGAGTGGGATTGTGTGTCATGGAGTGGGATTGTGTGTCTTGGAGTAAAATTATCTGGGATGGTATTTTGTATTGTGGAGTAGTATTTAGTGGAGTTTGTTTATGTGCTGTGCTGTTAAATATTGTAGCATGATGTGGAATTTTGTGGTGTAAATTTGAAGTATGTTGTGTGTTGTGTAATTGTGTTGTTGGTTTGAATTATGTAGTTTGTTGTTGAATTATGTGGTGCGGAATGGAAATGTGTAGAGTTGAATTCATGTAACGTGGAATTGTGCACTGTTGAGTGAAAATTGTGTTGAGTGGTATTATGAGGCATGATGTGAAGTGTAGTTATGCGGAATGTTGCTACGTGGCATAGACTGGATTTATGTGGAGTGTGTGGAGTGTATTTATGCAATAGGGAGTTGAGAATAATTATGTGCGGTAAATTATGTGGTGCTGAGTGGTATTATGTGGGGTGTAATTATGTTGTATGATGAATTGTGTGGGGATCAATTGTGCAATGGTGTGACATGTGGAATTATGTGGCATGGTGTAGTGTATAATTGTGGAATTATGCAGCATGTTACAGAGTTATATTTTGTGGAGGTATTTATGTCTTTTGGAGTTGTGTAAATATGTTGTGTGAAGTATAATTATATAGGTTGAAGTGGAATTATGGGTAGTTGAATTGTGTTGTGTGGAGTGTAATTATGTGGATTGGAGTGGTATTAAGTTGTGTGGAATGTTATTATGTGATGTGGAATTATGTGGTATGGAGTGAAGTGGAAATATGAGTTTTTTTATTTTTAGGATTGTAATTAAGTGGTTTGAATGATGTAGGGTTAACTTATTTATAGTTGAATTGTGTGGCATGGAATTTTGAGATGTTCAAATGTGTTGTGTGTGGTAGAATTAGCATAGCTGCCAAGGTTTCAGATTGTTATGTGTGACAATTTCATAATTTCAGTGTAATAATGAGTGACATTTCAACGACTATGAGTGACACTTTCTTGTGAGTAAAATCAAGCAATAAAGAGGAGGGAAACATATAAATATCAGAAATGACACCAATTTGAGCAACTAGAAACTCTGAGAAAGTCACTGAACTAAAGTGCGTTAACAGCAGGCTACTGAAAACTGAGCACAGTCAGACTTCGTGTCACCCATTATTACAGTTAAATTATGAAAACGTCACACTTACTAATCTGAAACCTTGGCATCTATGAGTGAATCAGTGTGAAAATGTGCTCTAATTGAGGTGTATTCCTCTGCACCCTCATGGTGACCAGCCTGCCAGGTGTCTTTGCAAACTTGCAAGCGCCAGGCAGTGTTCCATCAGCTACATGTTAATGTAACTCTGCAAAAAATATCCCTAGGATGTTCTCCGCAGAAATCAGAGGTTTGATTGCGCCAGGTTACACTTACTCCAGCACTTTAAAAGTGGCAGTTCATTCAAGATCCAATCAGGCCTTGCATAATGTCTGGTTACTCTGCGTGGAAATGTGCAAAGGTTTTTTTAAATGCTAATCTGTGGTCATATCAAACCTTCCAAAAAGAGCTGCTTTCATCTATGAGTAATCAGTCAGTTTCTGGGATGCTAAAATCACAGTAAGACCCAGTGACCTACCCTCTCTTGCCTTCTCAATGATCTTCTGTCTGAGGTGGGGTGCAACTGGGATCTAACATGTTTTAGGACTATGTGGTCTAGACTGCCCTGGGCTGAAGTGTTTCGTCCATTTAGCCAGGAGTGTGAGAGGAGGGGAGACCTGAGCCTGAAGCAGTATGTGCAGTGGTGCCTCTGTTGCTCCCAGACTAGAGTTAGGCCACGGTTCCCTGCGCCACAGTAGGCACCGAGACCCTCACCGCAATCAGCTCGTTTGTGGAGCAAGGTCTGTAGGTGCATTAATACAACACCTGCTGGACGGAGGGGGACCTGAGGCCTCTTCTGTGTGGTGTAAGTTGTGCCTCAATTGCCTACGACCAGCAAGCAGAGGCCCGAACTTGAGAGACTGGATGAGGCAATTTAGAAGACTGTTGGAGCATGCCTCTCGATGGACTCTTGTAAAAAGAGGAGCATTGAGGACCGTGGGAGGGCCAACAGGTGTTGAATGGCTGCGAGGTGACTGACCACAGTAACAGGTGGAACTATGAGAGAGGAGCAATAATTCATTGCAGTAAGGAGAGGGGAGGTTATGTCTATGCACTCAGACAGTGTATTGTGCGGTATCAATACAATGTCACCTGGGACAGTAATGCTTTTGGAAACCTTTGTCACGCATTTAGCAATTACTCAATGTGGCACCCCTAATCAGTGCAGCTATATATCTTCTTGCATCTGAAGAAATTAACGCTCTGACACAGGTAAGAGTTACCAATACACCTAGGTCACAGGAGTTACGGGCAGGGCCGGCCTTAACACTGGTGGTGACCTATGCGACAATGTCTTTTTTGCGCCCCCCACTGACCACCACTGTCATGGATTCCTTCATTAGCACCCTTTAATGCTGCCCCCTCAAGTCTTCGTAACCACCGACTCTCAGATTCATTTCGTTTTATAGCACCACTCATACCAGTGTAAGGTGTCTGAGCACTTTACATCACCCACACATTACACAGAGACAATCATATGTGTGTAAATCCATGTATAGGAAATGTTCCATCAGACAGAACTACAAGGTGTAGTGTAGGAGTGCCTTGTCCTTGATACTGGTAGGCAATATAGTTTGAGTCCATATTCTGGTAAGGTGCCAATTCAGAATGTAAAACATAATTTCATTGTTAGGGGTTATCTTTAATAATAATAATTGCTTTCTAACCTAATGAATGACCCTTTTGGCAAGATTAGGATAATGAAAGACTGGGCAAAAAAAGCATATAGCTTTAACATATAACTTGCAGTTTGCATGCATCTCTTTGATGACCGTTAATACCTCAATGTTCTATATTAGAATTTTGACTTATAAACGACAAGTAACGAAAGGTGCTCTCTTACAAAAGCAGGAATCCACTGACCTATTTACATCATATGCACTTTGTTATATCCATGGTACACATTCTTAGCAGCTGGCATTTTAACCCTCTGTGCTACCTTTATATGATTCAAAACTTCCACTAGACAAACCTCCAGTCTGTTTCCAGGAAGACGATTAATCACCAGAGTTCGACTGACATCGTAGGGCTGCCAGTGCATGAAGCGCGCGCCTGCAACTAGTCCTCCTGAGACCTAACTTTATGGACACACTAAGGAAATACGGCAAAATGTTGTGGGCATAGAAAAGGGACATTAATTACAGGACTACCATACAGGCAGCTGTACTGCATAATGAAATTTACCGCATTGCATTTAGGAGACAGGAGAAGCACCAGAAAACAGACGGTGGCCACATGGAAATAATACTACACCGGCATTGATAAGCAGCACTGGTACCTGAGGAGGCGCGATGCCTGTTTTGCGTGATTTTGCATTTCAGTGCAGTGATGCGGATTACAACACTGAAATGTGTTTGTCTAATGCCAGATGTGTGGTACTTGGCAGGGCTGAATTAGGTGGCGTGGATTTGGAGAAGCTGTGCACGCTAAGGCTTTTATGTCATAGGGATATAAAGTGGACGTTTGTCTATTTTTCTTTGGAAAAAATAATATGGGCTGTTTCTCTACCTTCCGGTACATTTTTGAACAATTTGTTAAGCTAAATTGTATTGTTGCATTGTGTGTGCATGCAGGGAAGAACGAGTGTGTGGCAGAAATGCAAAAAATCAGCCTATGTCTCAGTATTAACTTCCACACTTCTAAGCCATAATGCCAATCCTAGAATGAGTTACTTGTTTGCTTTAAAATGATAGTTAGTAAAACAAGTAAGTGCTTTGCGAGCCTGTATAAGTAGCAACAGTTTTAAAGGGACTTGTTTTCCTGCAAGGTATTGCTTTTCCCAGTTTACTGAAGGGATAAAAAACATCTCCAGATAATAACAGGGTTGACACAATAGTGCAATAGCAAAATATTGATACATGTTTATCTGGTGAGGCCTGCGGGCAGCAAGTGCTCTCATTTATGAGAAGTGGAGCATCGCTGCGTGAAAGTAGCGATGCGCCACTTCTCAGTGCGTCCTCCTTGCGACACCAATGATGCGTCATATTTATGCTGCAAGGAAGGACAGATAAGTCAGTAAAACTGACGTATCTGCCAGTGCACAAAAGTGGCGCATTGCTGGAGTCGTGTCAGAAGCCTGACGCAACCCCAGAAATGTTCCTTTCACATGGGGCAAGCCCGATGTGAAAGGGCCTGCGTCACCCATATGCCTGCCATCAGGCAGGCTTAAGGTTTTGACGCATTGGTGTCCTAGAAGTGGTGCAGCGAAATCTCATAGATTTCGCTGCACCACTCCTATGACCCTTTCTTGCGGGGTTACGCACACCCTGCATACATTATACCTGGCGCAGGTATAATGTAGCGCAGGGTTTTACGGAGTGACACATCTACCTAGATGGGTCACTTCGTAAATATGGCACAACATGGTGCATTTTTTACGCCACTGGTGCGTCACAAAAAGTGAAGCACCAGTGGCGCAAAAGTGACGCAGGGGCTCATGAATGAGCCCCTATATAATTTTTGGGTTATCCTCCGTTAGTTATTAGTAAGGAAGGGGGAAGAGAAGCGTTCACCAACAGAAATCAGTTGGTCTTAGGGAGACAAAGAATACTGTGGTCTGTGGTAGATGCCCCCCAGAAGTCATAGGTATATGTATAATGGGTTGTCATTGACAGGAAGTGGAACTGCGCTTTAAACGTTGCCGGTATTGATGGCTACGGTGCGGTTGAGATTTCGCTGGGCTGACAGTGGGTGGGGAAATGCTATGTTGTCACTGTAGGTTTAATTACATGAATTGCGCACTCTCTGGTGTTTTTCTTTGGGGTACTTGCTGACTGGTGTTACACAGGGGATCAGGTTTGCCTTTGACAGGAGGGATGGTTTAGTGGGGTACATAGTGTAAATTATTGTTGGCGTGAGGAAACAAAAATTGGACCCTTTGTACATTTATTATTATTGTGTGCATCACGCAGAGAATGAAAAGTAGCAAGAACGGCTTTGATGCCGTAGAGGCTAGCAGGAAGAACTGTTTTGGGGTGGTCAGTTGAAGAGACTGTTTAACATGTTTTAAACTACTACAGTGGCATTGGGGAGGGAAACAGCTAAAATGCTCTGTCTTTACTTTTAGGCAGTGGTTAGATGGGGACCGGTCAGCCGTCTTTCTGTCAGTGGTGGACAGGGGAGCAGTGGGCGGCAGTCACAGGGTCACAGTGACATCCGAGGGGTGGTTTTAAAGGCAGGCAGAAAAGCATTACTGCGGATTTTGTAGGGGCAAGAGTAGAGTTAATAGATGCATTAGTAGCAGGCACAAAGGCAGTGGTCTGTGTTTGGAGGTGGTCAACTGAGCGGGCTTCGCTTGAAGGTGGGTCATCAAGTAGGAGGATATGTTTGGTGGGGCAGCTTAAGGCAGTGTTTTGTAACTTTGCTGGAGGGCGTAGCAGCAGTCTTTACTGATCTATGTAAATCGCCCGATGAGAGGGCAGATGTGACCAATGGAGGAGCCAGAATCCTTTTTTTTATGGCTGGGGTGAGCCCCTGCAGTATGGCAGGTCGCTGGCCTGAGAGCTCTTGACTGACATGGAGAATGGGAGGCCCCTCCAGGTACTTTGCAGGGGGGGCCTCAAGTTTCGTTACCCCACTGGTGTGGCGGGAACATACAAGATCTTTCTTACCCTTGCGCACGTCAACAGCAGTGAGAAACTCTCACAATCTGCAGAGCGATCTTTCTTGCTACTGTGCTAAAGCCTCTGCTGTCCCTTGCCAGTGTTAATGATGTTATCAGAGCATAGAGATGGGTGGCGCTGTCTGACACGTCTGCTTTTCCCTTGAATAATGTTATATTCCAGGCCGGACCGTTCATCTCTGGATAACCCAAAGTATATATTTAATTCATCACACCGTGTAGGGCCAACCTTGTGAGCGCAGCAGGCCTTTAGTTATCTTACTTTGGGACGCGGCTCCATTTATCTCTATTTCACACTGTCTCTGCTAAAGGGATGCAATGGCCGGGCTCTGCAGACTCCTAGGCAGACGTGCGCAGCGCGCGCGGTGGCATGCTCCAAGCTCTTATGAGGTACTCTGGAGCTGACCATAAACTGTGAACATTTGCTCTCGGTATAGATTACACAGTAAGAATGAACTCTACCCAGGCCCGGACTGGCAATTCCGGGCACCGGGCAATCCCCCGGTAGGCTGGATGGGGTGGGGGCCGGTTTTATGACAGGGGGGCCGGTTCTGTTGCTGGGGGCCGATTTGGCCGTGTCGGACCATTCCTGCTAACAAAAATTGCTTTACCTTTCATTCCTGCACATTGCCGCCTGAGCACGAGAATTCTAAGCATAAAATGCTGGTGCTCAGTCCGTCCGTGTCCGTGATGTGAGCAGTGGCCTGACCCGCCGGCCGATTTCAATGTCATTAAGGCAGCTGGCAGATCATGCCTGACTCATAACTGAAAAACCATCTGACCATGTCATCATAATGACGTAGACGCTTGCAGATATCAATGCTTTCGTTTAGTTCAGCCTTAGGGTGGGGTCTGCAGTCTGCTTTAGCTCATGCGCATTGGGGTTTGCGCAATTAAAAGTGCGCGTGACTCTGAGGAGAGGAGGAAGCAGGCATCGCTCGCTCTCACAGGCAAGACATACCCCATAATTTAATTCCCCCTGTCTGCACTGCCGCCTGCAGCCGCAGGTGAGTCTATTTATGACTGGGCCAGACACCGTCCAGTTGTTTAAACTGCATGTAATCCTTCCTGATCCTCGTCTTGGGCTGGCCTCCTGATCCGAGGATTGATCATCTAACGAGTGGTGGCCGTGGCCTAGGCCCTTGCCCCTTAGGCCCCTTTTGGTTTTCATTCTGGCCCGGCAGTCGTGACAGACAGTGCCACCGTGGCACTGTCTGTCACGACTGCCGGGCCAGAATGAAAATCAAAAGGGGCCTAAGGGGCAAGGGCCTAGGCCACCGCCCTGTTCCGCAGCCTGAGCAGTAGTGGCTTTTTGTTCTGAGCAGCCAGCAGGGGTGGAGCGAGGTGGTGGCAGGCCTTAGGCTCAGCCTGGCTCTAGTCTAGGACTAGGCTAGGCTCTGCCGCATTATTCACCGGCTTAGATAGTTTCTGGGCATTCAGGAAGCGCTCTAAAGAGGTGGAAGAGCTCTCTATGAGACCGCCGTCCTACAATGGGGGGCCGTACAGCAGAAGACGTGTCTTCCTAAAAGTGGCCGGACCCTGCTGATAACCCCCATTCGGGACTCTGACAATGGGAGAAAGTGGGGGTGCCTGCAGAGAGAGGGGCTGAGCGAAATTAGGGGGACCCTCCTTACGCCCACCTGTTTAATGTCGGTTGAATGCAAATACACCGCGTGTGACTACCCCTTATGAGACCCCGAGCTGCGGAGCGAGAATACAGTTTGTTTTAAGGGGCCCTGATCTGTGAATCTCAACTGCAGGCATACCTCTAAAATAAGGGGGTTTGGCTGTAGGTGCCACAGTGGGTCCTATGTGAATCAACAAGGGGCAATTCACTTATGGAACTTCCGCCTCGTAAAAGTGTTGCCCGAAATGACGCGTTATTACTAAATTCACCAAAACTGAATGAAAGTTTCGACATTTATATGCAGAAAAAGGTAGGGTTACCGAAAATGTATTTCCTTTGTGAGAATAACGTAATCCTTGATTAACTATGTATTATTATTATACACTGTTATTTACTATGAGCTCTGCGTTCTTCCTATTGGATACTTCCTTCCAATAGTCCAGTATATATATATCTTGAGAAATCACTGCTTACTGCCTCACTGGCACTTCTTCCATGTTGCAGTCACTCGGTCTCCAAACTGTACAGGTCCTGCCAGCACAGGGCCTAAACCGAGGCAGACACAGCGTCTTACCCTCACAGTCAGAACTGACTGGAGCTCAGTGTGCGCGCGCTCCTTCACTTAAACCGATGTATGTAAGCATCAGCCACCACCTGTACCTTTTGGATTTGGACAGTGAGCAAGAAGTTCTAAAGTACAGCCCCAAGGTAGCGCCATATTGAGTTGGGTAATACTTGTAAGGGCGCTGTCACTTCCATGTTGCTAGGGCAGATCTCTCTCTGTCTGTATTTCCCTGTCGCTGGCTGTGCGTGAATTTGTCTGTCGGCTTTTCCTGCTCACTCTCTTAGCCTGCGTCTCTTATCTCTGTCACTGGTTTAATGTTTCTCTGTTTTTGTCTTCCTTTCACTTTCTCTGTTACCATTTTATCTCTACCCCTCTTCCTGTCTAGATCTCAATTTCTGTCTAACTTTGTCTCTCACTGTTTCTCTCTTGCTCTGTCTCCCCTCTCTCCCTCGCTTTTTATGTCTCTACTTGTTGTCTGTTCATCTCTGTGTCTATGTAACTTTTTTCTCTATTATTGCTTTATCACTTCCTCTCTGTCGCACTCTCTTTCTCTATATGGTATTGTAATTGTATATAGCATTTATCACCCATGATGAGTCATTTAAGCGCTTTACACCACGCAGCACGCAACCCCGGAACCCAGGGCTAGTGGTAAATCGAGTGGTGGTTGTTGGTGACTGCGATTAGTTATGTACTCTCAAGGAGACCATCCGTCACCGAGGAGCCACACAGCCTTCCCTCATCACTGTCTACTCTATCCACCACCCAACCCCTGTCCTGTTCATCTTTGCCTACGTGTCACACTTCTTCTCTTGTCTCCAGCATCCTCCATCACTTTACATTTACCCTCTTCTCGTCTCTCGCGCACACGTCTCTCTTTGTCTTCATTCTCATCATGTTTTTGCTTTTCCTTCCTTTCTCTTCCTCCCTCTCCTTCCTTCCTACATCGCTTCTCCTTCACTCTCACTTTTAGACTGTCGCTTATCGTTCCTCCCCCTGCCTGTCTCTCTTTCTCTTCCTCCATTCTCTCTTTCCCTTTCACCACATCCCTTTCCCTCTTTCTTTTTTTCCCTCTCATTTCCTTCTTCCCTGTACAGTCCACCTCTCTCCTCCGCCTCCACCCCTCTGGTTCTCTCCACCAGCGTTATCGCCTTCTCCCTCCTCAGCCGCTTCTCTTCTCTCCTCCACCCTCAATGTAAGCACTTTTTTCTCTCATCAGTGGGTTTCCTTCGTCCCACCCCGGCCCTAACGTCCATCTCCTCTCTTGTCTTATTTATCTCACACCCTCTTTCACTCCATCCCCCTTCCTTTCTTCATCCCTCATTCCTTCTCTCACTTCCTTCTCTGTCCACTCTCCAGTCCTATCCCTCACTCCATTTTTCCCACAGGTGCTTCCTGCCTCGTTTCCATCTCAGCCCTCACCTGCCCTCTCTTTTCTCGCTCTATTTTCCTGTGCCTATTTCATTACCTCCTCGTCCTGTCTACCTCGCCACAGTAATAAACATATGAGCCTCCGGCTCCACACAGAACTCCAAGTAAAATAAAAGAGCAGCGCTCTAGTCTCCCCTCCCTCCTCCCATATGGCCCCAGAGGCTTCCACCAATCACATAAAAGGACACATATCAAGCAACTCAGCCTGTTCTTTTTTTCTGCACTTCTCCGAGTGCTGTGTTCCCTGCTGGTCAGGTGAGTGGGCTGGGTTCCTGCTTTAGCGGTTCCCTTAGTCCGTTGGTATCTAGTTGGGGGAAAGTAGTGTTTGTTTCACTTTTGCGATGTATTGCCGTTTTTCAATTGCGTGTGTATTTAATAATTTGGTTTTTTTTCCCCCCTTCTTCTGCCTATGTGCCTCGTGTCCTGCTTAGCGGACGTACGTGGCGTTCATTTGCGGCTGTGTACGCTGTATGGCCGGGACGCCTTGTGTCCTGTCTGCCGTTTGGTTAAATTCCTTTTACCGGCCACGCGTCCTGCTGAGCAGACGTTGCGCGGCCGGGGGCATTGTCTGTGGGGGCCGGAGGCTTCCGTGGGCGTTGTCTTACCTGCTGCCGGTTGGAGTCGGCATGGTTTGCTGCCTCTTCGCTCTCTGCTACTTCAGGGGCGCATTCAGGGCTCGGCTCGGCACGCTCTCAGTCTGTGGCAAGGGGTGCGCGCGCGGCGTTTCCGGCTGCTTTTATTCTTTGAGCATGCGTCGAGGTGGGGTTTGTGGGGTTGCTTGGCAACCTCTGGTCCTTATTTTAACGGGCTGTTCTACCTTTTGCCTGTGTTTGTTTTGCACTGCTTCACGTGGCTGGCTATCATGGATGTTTCATCTGATGTTCGTGCTCCTGATTCTTTGGCTGTGGCTTCTGGTTCTGGGGTGCAAATTCCTTCGATGGAGATGTTGCAGCAGATGATCAATTCTGCTGTGTCTGCTGCTTTAAGCGGTCAGGTGCCTGTCCCTCCTGCGAAGAAGGCAAGGGTTGATGGCGCTGCTGCTCCTGCTGATTCTGAGAATGAGGAGGAGGTTGATGTCAGGGGTCGCTTTGTGCAGGGTGCCGACCTGAAGGAGGTGCTGGGCCACATTTGCGATAACTTGGTGTTTCCTGCTTCTGTGGTGCCTCTGGAAGACGATCTGTTTTCGCAATATCATCGTCCTGAGCCTGATTCTTTGCCTCTCCATTCTTCTGTTTTGAAGGTCCTGGAGAATGAATGGAAGGATGTGGACAAAGGTTCCTTTCCTCGTTTCTTGAGTAGGAGGTACCCTCTTCAGGATTTTGCGGTGAAATACCCTGCCTCCGTGAAGGTTGACTCTTTGTTGGCGAGCATGTCTTCACATGGGTCCGTTGTATCGGAGGACTCTTCTCCTGCGGACCCGGTTGACCGTAAGGTGGATGGTGCTGTGAAACGCACTTTTGCGGCTGCAAATTTTTCTATCAGGGCTGCGGCCTATTCATCTTACACTATCCAGTCCTTGCTCAAGGATTTTCAGTCTCTGTCGGAGTTGTTGGACCAAGGGGAGGATGTTTCTTCTACCCTGGCGATGATGGAGGAGCAGGTCCGTCTGCTGTCGGATGTCTCCTTTGATTCGCTGGGGGCTGCTGCTTCTGCAGCCGGATCCTCTGTGGCTGCGAGGCGTCAGTTGTGGCTCCGTTCCTGGAAGGCTGATGCTGCACAGAAAAACTTGCTCATGAAAATCCCTTTTTCTGGGGTTAAACTTTTTGGTTCATCTCTTGACGACATGGTGAAGAAGACGGCGGAGGACCGTAAACTGCTTGCTCCTGACCGTCCTGGCAGATTCCGTGCCTTTGGTTCCCAGCGGGCTTTTGGTACCTCGAAGAGGGGTCGGGCTGGTCAGCCCTTTCGTGGACGGGGGCGTGGCCGGGGTGCTCCCTCCTTTGATAAGTCCCGGTTCTCCGGCGCTTCTGCCTCCTCCGCTCCTGCTTCCAAATCCTGACTGGATCGCTCCTGGTGTCGGTCCGGCTGGGGGTCGACTTTCTTGCTTCATGGACTCGTGGCGCGAGACTGTGTCAGACCATTGGGTGCTTCGCGTGATTTCGGAGGGTTTGCGCATTGGATTTGCCCAGACGCCCCCAGACTGTTTCAAGGCCACTCCTTGTCCCAGAGATCCTGTGAAAAGGTTGGCGCTTTTGGAAGGCATCGCTTCCATGGTGGTCAATAAGGCGGTGATTCCTGTGCCCTGCGATCAAGTGGGGAAGGGGGTGTATTCCATACTTTTTCTGGTGTCCGAGCGCACAGGGGTTCTTCGGCCAGTGATTGACCTGAAGTGGGTGAATACTTTCGTCCCTCACCGACGGTTCAAGATGGTTTCCCTGCCTTTGATCCTTCCTCTGATCTCTCAGGGGGATTTCCTTGCATCGATCGACCTGCGGGATGCTTACCTTCATGTTCCTCTTCATCCGGAATTTCAGAAGTTTTTCCGGTTTTGTGTGCAGGGTCGTCATTACCAATTCCAGGTATTGCCTTTTGGACTCTGCTCGGCTCCCCGGATCTTTACTAAGATTCTGGCTCCTCTTATTGGACATTTACATGGTGAGGGAGTTAGTGTTTTTCCTTATCTGGACGACATTCTAATTTCTGCTTCTTCTCTTCCTAAGGCGGAGTTGCATGTCCAGAAGGTGTGCCATGTCCTGACGCATCATGGGTTCCTCGTGAATGTGCCGAAGTCCTCCCTGGTTCCTGCACAAGAATTGACTTTCATTGGGGCTCTGTTCAGGACTCAGTTGGGGATGGTGTTCCTGCCCCCTCCCCGTGTTTTGTCCCTGATGTCTGCTGTTCGCTCCCTGTTGGTGGGGGTTTCTCATCCTGTGGGCCTGTGGTTGCGTGTTCAGGGTCTGATGTCGGCTTCCTTGTTGACGGTGCCGTGGGCTCGCCTTCATATGTACCCGGTGGTGTCCCACATTTTATCGCATTGGAACCCCTGTTCCCTCGATATGGATGTTCTGGTTCCTATGTCGGAGGAGGTTCGGGTGGTCCTGGGTTGGTGGTTGGACGAGGGTCATCTGTCCAAGGGCCGCCCTTTTCTGATTGTTCCCACCCGCGTGGTCACTACCGATGCCAGCCTGCTGGGATGGGGTGCTACTCTGGGGGTTTCGGCGGCTCAAGGGATTTGGCCTCAGTCGGTTTTGTCATGTTCCTCCAACTACAAGGAACTGAAGGCCGTCCTTCTGGGTCTATTGGAATTCTCAGCTCTTGTTCGGGGTCACCACGTGCAGTTCCGGACGGACAATCAGGTTGTGATGTCTTATGTGAACCATCAAGGGGGGTGCAGGGTTCGCTCCCTCAGTTGCCTGGCTCGTCGGATTGGTTCTTGGGCGGAGGTGCATCTGATGTCCCTGTCTGCCATCTACCTACCTGGTGCGGAGAACACGGTGGCGGATTGTCTGAGCCGGGTGTTTCCTTCCATGGGATCCTTGTCTCTCATGAGGTGGATGTTCAGGAGGTTGCGGATGATGTTTGGTTGTCCGATTGTGGACCTGTTTGCCTCCCAGGACAATGCCCAGACCCGTTGTTTTTGCACGATTATGCCTTGCCGGGACGCCTGGAGGGTGGACGCCCTTTCGTTCCCTTGGCCGGAGGGTCTGCTGTTTGCCTTTCCCCCTGTTCCCCTGCTTCCGGCTGTGCTACAGAAGATCAAGAGGGAGGGGTCGTTGGTGCTTCTGATTGCACCTTGTTGGAAGCGTCGCCCTTGGTTTCCCCTTCTGAGGGAATTGGCTGTGTCTCCGGGGTGGCCCTTGCCGTTCGTGCCGTATCCTCTGATGGGTCCTCTTCTTCCGCTGCCTGTGTTCCGTTCCCTGGGTCTGCGGGCCTGGCTCTTGAGAGGGAGTCTCTGATATGTGGCGGTTGTGCGGTGGCTGTGGCTGGTGTCATTCAGCAGTCACGGAGGCCTTCTACGCTTAAATCTTACGCCAAGCATTGGGATCATTTTGCTTCTTGGTGTGTTGATCGTGGGCTGACGTTGGATTCTTTGGATCCAGCTCGCATTCTGGACTTTCTGAACGATGGGTTTGTGTTGGGTTTGGCCATTTCGACCCTTCGGGCTCAGTGGGCCGCCATTCGGGCATTTCATGTCCTGCCTTTGGTTTCCATTTCTCCGTTGGTTGCTCGACTTTTTAAGTCTCTTTCTTTCCAGCGGCCACGTCCTATCTTGTGTCCTCCTCCTTGGGACCTTCCTTTAGTTTTGCGTTCCTTGCAGTCGGCTCCGTTCGAGCCTTTGGAGTCTGTGGACCTGAAGTTTTTGACTCTCAAGGTGGTGTTTCTGGTTGCGATTGCCTCTGCCAGGCGTGTGGGAGAGTTGGGTGCTTTCCTTCGTTCTGCCCCGTTTTTGTTGGTTTTGGCGGACCGTGTGGTCTTGCGCCCTCATCCCACCATTGTTCCTAAATTGGATTCTTTTTTTCACCGGTCTGCCGAGGTGGTTCTTCCGGTTCTGTGTCCTGATCCCTCCTCGGCTGAGGAGGCCCTTTTGCACCTCTTAGATGTTCGGCGTGCCTTACTGATTTACATTTCTCGCACTTCTCCCTTTTGTAAGGTTGACTGCTTGTTTGTAAATTATGGTTTGTCGCGTCAGGGTATGAAGCCCTCCCTGTCCACGATCAGTCGGTGGATTAAGGAAGCCATTCTTTTGGCCTATGCTTCGGTATCTGTGGTTCCATCTCTTCCTGTTCAGGGTCGTTCCACCAGGTCTGTTGCTGTATCCTGGGCTTCTTTCAAAGGGGTGTCTATGGAGGATGTTTGCAGGGCTGCTACGTGGTCTTCTCCGCATACCTTCATGTCCCATTACCGCCTCCAGATTGGGGGTGGGGGTTCTGTTTCGTTTGCCTCTTCTGTTTTGACGGCTGGGGTGCCTTAAGAGGTTGTCCATTTTTTGGGTTGTTGTGCCTCTGTATATTAAAATATGTTTCGCTGCACTGATGGTGTGGTCTGTTTTCCTTACATGAAGCTGGTTGCTTTGGTATCGGCTCATATGTTTATTACTGTGGCGAGGAAGACAGGACGAGGAGGTAATGCCCCGGTTACTTACCGGTAATCTTCATTACTCCGAGTCCATGTCTTCCTCGCCACAGTATAGTTTCCCTTCCCTCCCGGCCCTGGTGGTGGCTTCATGTCTGCGGCTTGGTTTTCAGGCTGAGTTGCTTGATATGTGTCCTTTTATGTGATTGGTGGAAGCCTCTGGGGCCATATGGGAGGAGGGAGGGGAGACTAGAGCGCTGCTCTTTTATTTTACTTGGAGTTCTGTGTGGAGCCGGAGGCTCATATGTTTATTACTGTGGCGAGGAAGACATGGACTCGGAGTAATGAAGATTACCGGTAAATAACCGGGGCATTCCCTCTAACTCACCCTTCCTGTTTCACTACACTGCCTAATCACACTCTCTATCTTCACTGCCTCGTTTCTCTCTCTCCCCCCCCCCTCCCTCACCTTTCCTCCTCGTCCTCTCTGTCTGGCTCTGTGTGTGTGCTCATCTCCTCCGAGCCCCCTCTCTCTGACGTTCCCTTTTCTTCGCACTGCTTGTCTTGTCCTCCCCGCCCCTCGGCACTCTTCCTCAGGGCCCCCTTCCAGTCTCCCTAGCGGCTTGCCACTCTGCCTGGTCTCAGTGGCTGCGAGCTGCTGCAGTCTGTGCCCATGGCTGTCTGTCTTTCCCTCACTGACCTCACACAGTCAGGGCTGAGCCCGTCACTCACAGGCTAGGCTAAGAGGAGGGCGCACACTTGCACTGGGCTCCTGTCTGCAGAGGACACAGCAGCCCCACACTCTGGGCTGGGGGGAGGTGCGATGGCTAAGTTTGCGCTGCCGCCCTTCACGCCCGTGAACATTTGCATGTTCTACCTGAATTCAGTCTTTAATTATCCAGCCAATATGGTCAGGTGTGCCCTCCCCTCAACCCAGCCAATATGGTCAGGTGTGCCCTCCCCTCAACCCAGCTAATATGGTCAGGTGTGCCCTCCCCTCAACCCAGCCAATATGGTCAGGTGTGCCCTCCCCTCAACCCAGCCAATATGGTCAGGTGTGCCCTCCCCTCAACCCAGCTAATCTGGTCAGGTGTGCCCTCAACCCAGCCATTTTTTTTTCTTTTGGTTGCAATATTTAAAACGTTAAATAATACTTGTGAGAAAATGTATTTGGTACTTTGGCTAATGGTGCTTGAATACATTATTGGACACGGGGGCGGAACACAATTAAAAAGTGTGAAGATCATTGGTCAGATGATAAGTAACTGAGCTTTGAAATCAACACCAAACGTATGACACAGTTCAAATAATTCCTTCTCTCTCTGTGCCTACAAATTAAAATCAGTGCACCTGTGTAACGCACGTATGTGTAAAACCCAGTGTACTGTGCAGAACTCTACACATGTTCCAACCCTTCCCTCCCAGCCCCCGCACGTGTTGCAGCCTGGCAGACTCCTGTAAGCACTGACTGCACAGCTTTTCATCTGAGCTGTGGAGCACAGGGGACATTGTAGTAAACTCGGCTTAGTGGGTTAATGCATGTGCTGGTGAGCAGATCTCTATGTCGGGGGAAGGATTAAGACATTTCAGAGCGTTAATGTAGCTGTTGTGAAGCTCACTAACCTCCAGGTTCCAATCCGGCAAAATAGCATAGAGGTTAATGCACCTGCTGCAGAGTACCAGCAGGGAACAGACTTTAACTCGGCATATATCAAAGATTTTAGGTGGACAGTCCTTATCTGGCCCTCCGATTCTAAGGTCTTTAACTTTACAAGCAAAAATACTGGTCAGGCGTATGAGTGAGTTCAGGTTGTGGGTGGGTGTTTATGATGGAACACAATTGATAACTCTGCAGCTGAGGCTGAAGAAGGATGAGTTTCTTTCAGGTCCTGCCAGTAGGTTACACAGGTATTCAGACTGCATGCACATCCCATCCTTGGCCTCTCCATGGACCGCACAGAGCGATGGTCTCATATGTTCCAATTATAACTGTTGGGAAGTGTGTGAAGGAAGTACACAGCTGTCAAAATATAGACCGTGCCAAAGGAATAGAAATGAAATGCTTCCAGGTGTGTGGGTTGAGTGTGGCAGGGATGGTGTAGTGGAGAAGATTAAAGCGGGTATGTACAGAAGGCGAGAGTGAACGAAATGGCGCAGAAGAGGAAAGGGATGGCACAGTTTTGCAAATACGTGAAGCACAGATGTTAGTTCCTGTGTTTTTAGCCATACCCTTCCTTACATAGACCACGACTCTTGGAAAATATTTCTAGTTCTACTTCTACGGGGGCTGGTTTGGAAAAATTTGCCAGGGCTGCTTTCAGTTCCCAGTCCGGCCCTGACTCTACCCTATGGCTTTTCAGCCTGCTCGTCTACCCAAAGTTAAAAAAAAGGAAACTATTCTCACGACGTCTTGGAATCTCAGACACCACCCCGCTACCAGCTCTCGTGCCACCAGTGGCTTCCTGGTCAAGGGCCACACTGCTTTTTTTCTCTCATCTGTCTTGTATCAAGAACCTACATGACCATGGGGTGAAAGAAAGCTCGATTCTTGGCAATTTATAGTAAAGATCAATGTATAGTCATTGGCGGAGGAAAATTAACACACGGCTTGTATGGTAAAAACAACATTTTAAGTCTCTAGCCCTAACCATCGACATTCCTGAATAAAACTTCTGGGATATGACCCTATTCCTTGCTACGCAGACTGGTTAGTAACTTATTTTAGACTCCATTGGGCCAATATTATTGTATGAAAGTTGAGCCTAAGGAGAACTCCAGAGTCATCCTAAGTGCTGCACGTTTGTAACACGAAAGTCTTTGGAGATACTCTTTTCCCAATGTCCTTCTGGTCGCGTGCCGACCTCATCCAAATACATGACGCACCGCTATTCCAAGAATGACCCTCTTACGATGGAGAAACAAGTACTACGTTTTTCTAGAACCATCGGGCAGCGTGATGATGCAAACACGCACGACCCTCAATAGAGAAGCGTAAAACCTCCACGTGCATAGTAACGTCTAAACATGCAGGGCTCAGCGGAAACCAGTAGGGACACTGGCGGCACGAATCCATGACGAAGTCTCGGGGGTGCATTTGTTTTGGCTATTAGCTAGTATTCTTCTCTAAAATGAAAACTCTATTCATTTCTGTTGCTAAAAATGTTGATTGGATGTATTTCATTTGCAGTGTGTGTCTACAGGGTCCGCCCACCTCTGCAACCCCAACGGAGCACTAGACACATACAGGCAGTGTAGGCCCAGGTATTTATCATTTATTCATCCTGCATAGATTTTTCACTCAAGTGTGTATACCACCAATGTGACGTTTTGCTATGTGTTTTCACAGTTGTATGCTGACTTAATGGGTCTTCACCAGTGAGTGATGACAGTTGCATGAATACTCAATTAGTTAAAACGAGAAACGTGGAATAATGATTGGCCATACATATGAAGAATGAAAAAAACGATTACCAGTGCCTCTTTTATCTATCGCTTCAGACTGAAAATAGGGAAATCCCCTGGGTATGGTTGGTACTGATATGCTTGATATGGAGCATGTGAGAATGTCACAGCTGATTAACATACACAAATAGTATTAAATAATCATGACCAGCTAGAGATATAGTCGAAACTCGGTCCTGAAGAAAGCCATACGATATATCTGGGGCAATCAAGTTGGCTCAATCATGTCGACTGAGATGCTGGGGTACATGGCTATCCCCGTAAGCATATTTTCTTTTGTTTAAGCTTGCCAAAAGTATTCTGAATAAAGGGAGTTGCTATTTATAGTTAGGAAAACCTGCATGACATTTTTGTTACAGGTCCTGTATTAGTAAGCGTCAAGCCCACCCACACACACTAGGTATAGTGGGTAAGGATCCAATGATGAAGCATGCCACTGGTGGTACTAGTGGGTGAGGATCCTTTTAGAATATATGAGATTTCTTGAATTCTACCCAATCAAAAATATTTTCTGGAACGCAGATTTAGATGTAAGAATTCCCTCTTCTATGATAATGGGATAGAAATAGACCTACGAATTGCCTCTTCTGTGATAGTGGGCAGGCTCAGGCACGTCATTTCAAAGCAATGGGGAGACCATGTTTGAAGATACATTTATTGTGTGTGATCTATGATACATGCCCTCTTTGGCCCCGATTATTAGCGTACCACTAAATTGCAATATATTCAATAACGTGCTACTACAC
Organism: Lissotriton vulgaris; assembly: GCF_964263255.1. Classification (NCBI taxonomy): domain Eukaryota; kingdom Metazoa; phylum Chordata; class Amphibia; order Caudata; family Salamandridae; genus Lissotriton; species Lissotriton vulgaris. Next base: position 1,298,545,230 of record NC_141693.1, read on the forward strand.
ATATTGAATTTATGAGTTTCGTGGCAAACAAATGATAAGTGCCACCCTTATAAACATAGTTGCAAAAGAGAATTGGCTCAAACCGGATTGATTAAAATTGAAAAGTCATTGGCATCCAAAATAAACAGATATTCATAAGAAATGAAATTTAATTCCACGATTTATATTATATTGGTTGAGCCACAATCAAGTTATACAAACTGATATAGTTGCTCTGAAACAAGTGAAGAGAACAAGGGGCATATTTACAAGGGAAGTAGTGGAGTGAGTCGTTGGCCTTCCTGGCTTAACGCTTCACTCTGCCACATCAGAAACGCAGGGCTGCGCCATATTTACAAGAATATGGTGCAGCCCTGCATTTCTCCATGCTCTGGAGCCACACGTAGCAGCCTAGCGCCAATGCAGGCACCCTTGCAGGGTGCCTGCATGCAGGGGGAGATTGAATATGTACAGGACGGTCCCCCTTCCTGCACATAAACAATATTTAAATGCCGTTTTGTAACTTCTATGTGTGCTGCTTAATGCAGCACACAGAGAAGTTCTAAAACAGAATTGTACAAATTATTGTTTATGTGCAAGAAGGGGGACCTTCCTGTACATAAACAATCATTGGCCTTTTGTTTTTCCATGTGTGTTACACAACACAGTACACATGAAAACAGCAAAAACATTTCTCCTCGTTGTGCCAGGGTAAGACCGGGTTTTCCCTGGTTTTTGTTCTTGCACTGCCTCCTGTTTACGCCTCTCCTGTAAATAGGGGGCAGCATCAGAATCAATGGGTGTTGTGGTGGAACGCCCACACTAACACCCATTGCCCTCCCACTTATGCCTCCCTTATAAATAGGGGGCAGGGTCAGAATCAAACGGTGTTGCGGTGGAACGTCCACACCAACACCCATTGCCCTCCCATTTCACGCTAGGCATAGCGTGAATGGGCACTTATTTACAAGTCAGGGCTAAGCCACGTTAAGTGGCTAAACACTGCCTTGTAAATAAGGTGAAGCCTGAATTGCCACATGAATGTCTTAAAAAATGACGTTCCAGTGGCGACAGGGTCTTGTATATATGCCCCAAATTGTTCAATGGAGTGCTCGTGAAAGGATCGCGTCTCGAGTCTCTGTGGGCCTACCAGCGTGATTTTATGACAAGAGGTAACCTCTATGACAATAGCTCAGCTCTGTATTGTATTCCTTTAACTTTGATTATGACATCTTTTCTGTCATCTTACCAATTAGTGATAGTTCCTTCATCTGCTTTGTCTTGCTTTCAGAAACTTGACCAGATTAACTCTGTCCCTACGAATACTGTAATTTTTGAGCATTGTACTCAACGAACAAGGAAATGTTTTGAATACCACGGCTTAATGTACATTGTAGCCAATTGATGTTAGTAAGGTGAATATCTCAAGCCTACCGTGGCTTATTTAACCCTCCTTTCTTGGTGTTGATCTGTTACCTTAATCCAATTTCAGCACAACAACTGCCTCCTTGATCCGACGGGAACCTTTGTGGATGCTTTTCATGTGTCATCTCTCTGACTAGGAGCTTACAAGCCCAATTTTCCGAATCCTCCACGATATTGATTACAGTGTCCTTGAGGTGAGCCGCTATGCCACTTTCCAAATGCACCCATTTGATTTCTCACCTAGTCATTAACTCATGCTATTTCTTTAGCCATTCTGTAAGTTACTAGTCCTTTTGTCCTAATGAAGACCCCCTTCTAAGGAATTACTGGCTCTTCCACTATCCTTGTGGTCAAAACATCCACTTGTCTCAAAATATTAACCTGTACTAAAAATGTTTACCCACATGCAGAAAATGGAAAATTCATATATTATATCTTGCTACTGTGGTCTATGTTGGATATTAGAACATTGGAATGTTGGGAGCTCCACTGAAGCAATGGAGTGCTCTGGGCTTATAATGGCTGGTATAAGCCTGGAGCTCCAACATTCCAATGTTTCTTTGTTCACAGCTCTTGCTGTGAACAAAGGCTTCAGGGAGCCTGAGGGGATTCCAATCCCCTCGCGCTTCCAAAATGCTTTGTTTTTTTCGTTAGAACATTCTGTCCTCTAGTGACAGAATGTTCTAATAGCCTTATAGCCCTTCGTAGACGGGCTATACCGCTATTAAAGTCCCTCTCCTTTGAAAAAAAGTCCCTCGCCTTCGGCTCAGGGCCTTTAACGCTGGAGAGGGCCTTTAATAGCCGGTATAGCCCTCTACGGGGGGCTATAAGGCTATATTAGAACATTGGAATGTTGGGAGCTCCATTGAAAACAATGGAGTGCTCTGGGCTTATAATGGCTGGTAGAAGCCTGGAGCTCCAACATTCCAATGTTTCTATGTTCACAGCTCTGGCTGTGAACAAAGGCTTCAGGGAACCTGAGGGGATTCCATTCCCCTCCCGCTCCCAAAAGGCTTTGTTTTTTTTGTTGGAACATTCTGTCCTCTAGTGACAGAATGTTCTAATAGCCTTATAGCCCTTCGTAGATGGGCTATACTGCTATTAAAGTCCCTCTCCCTTGTTAAAGGCCCTCGCCTTTGGCTCGCGGCCTTTAACGCTGGAGAGGGCCTTTAATAGCTGGTATAGCCCTCTACGGCGGGCTATAAGGCTATATTAGAACATTGGAATGTTGGGAGCTCAATTGCAGACAATGGAGTGCTCCCTGCTTCTACGGGCCGGTAAAGGCCCGCAAAGCAACATTCCAATGTTCTACAAAGGCTTCTCGAAGCTCGAGGGGATTTATATCCCCTCGAGCTTCGAGAACCCTTTGTTTAATTTGTTAGAACATTCTGCTCTCTAGTGGCAGAATGTTCTAATAGCCTTATAGCCCTTCGAAGCAGGGCTATACCGGCAATTAAAGTTCCGCTGTCTCGTTAAAGTCCCTTGCCTTCGGCTCGGGCCTTTAATGATTCAGCGGGCCTTTAATAGCCGGTATAGCCCGCTACGGCGGGCTATAATGCTATATTACGTAATACATTGTTAGACAGGTTCATTGATCATTTACTGTAAATATTATAATTAATTGGACTTTTATCTTTACCCAGATCCTTTCACGAGCACTCCATTGAGCACTTGGTTCCCTTCACTTGTTTCGAAGTAACTACATAAGTTGTTGTGTAACTTGATTGCGGCTTACCTAATATAATATAATATGTGGAATTGAATTTCATTTCTTGTGAATATCTGTTTATTTTGGGTGCCAGTGACTTGTCAATTTTTATCAATCCTGTTTGGACCAATGCTCTTTTGTAACTTACCTGACCCAGGTTCGGCGGTTTGCTGGGTTTTCCCATTGTTGTGTAATGGTGACCCTTATAAACATGGCAATGATTGTGTTAATGGAGGCAATGCTATCTGTGCTCTATATTTTTTAAGCGTGAAGTTGTTTGTCCAACCCCACTTCATTCAACCTCATTTCACTCACAAATCACCTACACTTCTTTATGTCCACATCTGATGTTCTATCTTAATATCATGTAAAAAATGTCATCTGTATTTAAAATTATTGCTGTACTATTGTGATGTCATTTATACCTTGGGATACTTTACCACAGGTAAGAATATCATTATTCTCATTCATTTTTATTATCACTGTACTTAATATTGAGTTTTTAAATCTCGTTCTGTATAATGGTGTTAATAATTTTGTATCTATTTATTGTTTAAATGTTTGATAGTAGATTTTTTTTTAAATGTAATAGTATGTGTGTTATTTTATGTTATTTTGATTGTTCATATTTTTGGAGATGGTTGTAGGGTTCCTAGAGAAATGTTTTACATCGTTTTTATTTGTTCGCTTTTTATTATATTTTATATTTTTTAAATTGTACACAGTTAATCACAATTTTTAGTTGATATAATATTTAAAACATTTTCTGAGTTTAAAATGATCATTGATATTTTTGTGCATTTAACTTTAACTTATCTTAATTTTAATAGTGTGGTTAATAATATATATGTGTGTGTGTGTATATATATATATATATATATATATATATATATATATATATATATATATTACCTACTGGCGGTCGCCAGTAGGTATATATAGTTAGGATTTTTTTCCTATGGGATTTCTGAAAATTCTATGTCGAATAACTTTGGCGTTTTTGGACGGAATTGGCTGAAATTTTCAGGAAAATGGCACATTTTGTTTCTGAGCAGCCCCTTGAAATTTGGAGGGGTTTCGTCAAGGGGGGGCCCAGAAAAAAGGGGGGTCCCAAAGCGCGTTTTTCCCATTCATTTTTCCATAGGGCGGTTGGAATCACTTTTAGCTCGAACGGCTGAATGGATTTACATGAAACTTGGCAAAATTGTAGATATAGTTTGCTCGACGTGCCTTTGCTATGTCTCAATATATGTACTCCAGTGGATTTTGAGAAATTAACGTTTTTAAAAACAGATATATCTGTGACAGCGCTCCGGTTAGCGCTCCGGTTCGCGTACCTGACGCGTAATGGAACTTCGCGAAGCTGATTGGCTCTCCGGTGTCTGTCAACATTCTAAACAGTCCGGAATGGCCGTCATCTTGTCTCTCGGTAGGATCGAGAGACAAGAGGTGGAAAAAACAAAGTGGGAAATGAGCATAAGGGGGCAGAGTACATCCTCCCTGACCCCCTAGGTTTGATGAGGGGGCTTTTAAAGGGCCCCACGGGTCAAAGAAAAAAAATAATGATTATCGTTTTTTTTGCGGGGGGAGCGCTCGGTACGCGCACTGGGAAGCGGACCGGGAAGCGTAATATTGGGAAAATGGGATGAAAAAATGTTCAAATATTGTATGTGATTGTTCTTTTTTTTTATTTTTTTTTTATTTAAGTACCAAGATGTAGGTACCAATGCAGAGTATAAAAATAAAAATACACCGTTTTCTTTGTAAATATCTTGCATGTTGTTTCAGAAGTTATTGTGGTATATGGAATTCATAGCGTAGTCTGTCAGGAAAGCAGAAACACCATGGAGGCAGGAGATGATAAAGAGATGTTAAATACACATTGGAGATAATATAGTGGGAGAAAGGAAGTAACTATGAGCAAACTTATTATGTAACACAAAAAAGTTGCACAGTATTTTTAAAGTCTGATTTTACATTATAATCAATTTGCTACTAGTTTACAAAATACATATAAAAATGAATAATGTCTCAAACAATTTTTGAATTATGAAATAAAAAATTTTTTTCTGATTCGTTTTCAAAATTAAAAAGAACTTCTAATAATTCATTGTCAGATTTTTTTTCATTTTCAATTAGGAAATCTACTGATTCCACACATTGCAGAAGTTCAAAGTCTCGTGATTCATCATAGAATTCAGAGTCAATTTCTGTATCTGTGTTGTTTCTTGCAACAATTTCCAAGTTAGTTGTGTTCTCTCCTTCCATTTTTGTGCTGTAAAACGAATTTTTAAAAAATATATCAGTACAGATAGGGCACTGTTGGGTTTAAGTACAGACAGGTAGTTTGTTTTTTTAAACAGTGATTTTATCTTTGGGCAGTGTATGGTATCAGACTGGAAGTAGAAATATAAAAAAATGTATGTGATAAAGCCTAAGTTAATTCTTAATTATACAAGACAAGCCTAACTCCATCCATAACTAAAACAGAGGTGTCTATCTTATTCTATAACTATTACAGAGGGATAGTATATAACTATCAGAAAATGTTTTCCTACTTAACTTAAAGTGCAGAACATACTTCAGTTTTTAAAATATCATCTTACCAATCAAAAAGTTTAAGTTCTCAGTTGAAATGCACTTGATATGTACTTCAGGAAGTAGTAGTCAAAATGGCTGTATTTCTCTCTCTTTCTTTATATATATTCAGGTACATAACCAATCAAATGTCATAAAATAATAGAAGATATTGAAAGTAGCATTTTGATTGGTTGTCAATTCTAACACTTCATAAGTGTTTTTGTTAGGTAATTTACCTCAGGATATTTAGTCAGGCTTACAGCATAATTTTCTCAATGGAATTCCATCAAATTTGGGTAAATGGTAGGGACTGCTAAGTAGTAGGCCCTATTATATATTTGATGAAAGTGTCTGTAGTAGTTTTTCTGTAAATTACTTTCCCACCTTTTTTTATCGAGCGCTTACCGGTGCGCTCCCCGGTACGCGAACCGGCAGCGTTACGGGAGTCCTCCATTTTCTGTATTGGTAGAATTGAGTCATAAGATGGAGGACAAAGAATGTACGGAATGGGTAGAAGGGGGCACGGTAGACACTTTGTGACCCTCTAGGTTTTCTGAGGGGGGATTAGGACGCTGATATATGCAAAAGTAAAAAAAAAAATGTTTTTAAATTTCGCGGGGAGAGCGCCCGGTACGCGCCCCGGTAAGCTAACCGGGGAGCGTACTTTGGTGAAGAAAAAAGAAAAAAAAACGTTTTGAATGATTAGAGGTAGGGTTAGGTAGCTCTGAAAAGAGCTATTGTGTTCTGTGGCTAATTTAGGTACCTGCAAGTAGGTTCCAATGCACACTTTTAAATAAAGGACGAATATTCTATTCCCTTCATCGGAGAAGTGTACACCATCTCTTCTGTAGATGTGTTGAATGTTGGAACGCAAGTTATTGTTGTATATTAAACCCATTCCATAGTCTCTCATGTAAGCAGAAACAGATTTATTCACATGTTTCTGTGCTTTCTCAAATTGTGGAAAAAAATTAATTTGACCACTTACATTTTTGTCTTTGATATATATTGGAATATACCAAGGCAGTTTGGGGAAAAAGTGTCATTTAAAAGAAGAATACATTTTACAGCTTTTGATATTTGCTATTAAAAAACCATTGAAATTTACTGAAAAAACCATGGGTTATAGACCATATATAGTTAGGAATTAGCATTTACAAAACCTTGAAAATTCACTGAAAAAACCATAGGTTATAGACCATATATAGTTAGGGATTAGCATTTACAAAACCTTATTTTACTCTCACAAAACCATTGAAATTCGCATATATAGTTAGTTGCACTAACTATATATCGCGCACCCGCAATCCACTGCTGATGATGTCACATATTACATCATTCATGACATGGACAGTGACATCACTGATGACATCACTGATGACATCATCCAGTGACTGTATGTTTCTGTAAAGTTAAAATATGTCTTACATATTGAAGAATGAGTGGATGTATAAGTGTCTGGATGAAGGATTTAGTAGGTGCATGACTGCCTGTATGAGAGAGTGATTAAATGTGTCTCACTGAGTGAATGGGTTAGTGACTAAACTGTCTTAATTTGTGCATCATTATATCTGTTGTTCTGTAAACTGCTGCATGCGTTGATCAGTAGCTATATGAGTAACTATATGGGTTATTGATTGGTTGCCCAAGTATTTGTATGGGAGACTGAGTATGTGTGTGAGTTGCTGGGAGGTGTATGACTCTGTGCATAGATGTGTGAGCAGTTGATTCACTAGATGTATGGGTTCAAAAGTGCATGTGGAAACAGCTGCATGGGCAGTTGACTGTGTGCATGAGTGTATTGGTGAGTGAATGGATATCTCAGTGCTACATGTCAAAGTAAGTACATATGTAAAACACAGTACATGTGAGAGTTGACATATATAAATAACTGTGCATAAGAGCCAGTGAATGTGTGAGTGGCTGTATGGATCATTGTGAACTTGTTTCAGGGATTGTATCAGAGAGTAAATATGTGTTAGAATATGTTTGAATTAGTAAGGTGTGTATAACTGTATAGTTCAGGAAATGGAGGAGGGATTGATTCTTTGCATGACTGACTAGGTGTGTGAGTAACTCCATGGATGAGTGACAATCTGTGAGTGCCTGTTTACACTGAGTGTATCTAAGGTTATATTAGAGTCTGCAGAGGTTCATCGTATTATCACATGAATGATGTCATCAGTAATGTTGTCAGTGTTGTCATTTGAGTTGTCAACAGTGATGTCATCAGTGATGTCACTGACCATGTCATGAATGATGTAATATGTGACATCATCAGCAGTGGATTGCGGGTGCGCGATATATAGTTAGTGCAACTAACTATATATGCGAATTTCAATGGTTTTGTGTGAGTAAAATAAGGTTTTGTAAATGCTAATCCCTAACTATATATGGTCAATAACCTATGGTTTTTTCAGTGAATATATATATATATATATATATACTCACACTCACACATTATATATGTACCAGCAGCCCGTCCCGACGTTGTCCGGGAATGAATTGCTGCCGGCCAGTAGTATATTGTTTTGTAGGATTTCGTTTTGATAGCATTTCTTATCTGTGACAGGCCTGTGAAACGCTCTGATTCACAATGCACTGCTGATGCACTTAAGAGTGTGCATTCAGTAGTGTGTGAACTCGAGTTTCCCTACTTTATTTTTCCTTGCAATATTATATAGCGCGAACTCAACAACATGGCATGAGCACAATTTACATTACAGAAGAACACATTCATTTGTGGTAGGCATGGGGAGACAAAGCGATTTGCCTGGAATCACAGTATGTTGAGCTGATGCCGAGATTCGAACGTAGCTCCCCAGCTCTAAAGTTCGCATTTCTAGAACTTGTGGCGGGAGGTGTGTCTAAAAGTGTATGTCGTGCTGGCCATCAATGAGAGAGACCTGTGCATTTTTCAAATGGGTGGTGAAAAAATATGAGTATGTTGCTGGAGATGGGGGCCGCCGTGCCACCAATGTACTTACCGGGGGAGGGTAAACACCCATAATTCCGCAACTTTCTTTCCACATACCATCACTCCGCATACTTTCATTACGAAAGTACCATGACTCCGCAATGCCATTATAATGCATGGCATTACATTTTATATGCTTTTACCACGCATACATTTACAACGAAATTTCTTGTAAATGCATGAATGGTAAAAGCATGTTTTTTTAAATGTTTGGATAAGGTAAGTATGGGTTTAGGGGTATATGTTTTGGGGTACTGGGTTATTTGTTTTGGGGCGTTTGGGTATTTTAAGGGTTCAGATATAGTTTTGGGTTATGGGGTACAGGGGTAGTTTTAGGGTTTAGGGATAGGTATGGGTTTTGAGGTACAGGGGTATTTTTAGAGTTCAGGGATAGATTTGGGTTTTGGGGTATAGGGGTATTTTTAGGGTTCAGGGGTAGGTTTGGGTTTTGGGGTACAGGGGTATTTTAAGGGTTCAGGGCTAGTTTTGGATTTGGGGTACAGGGGTATTTTAGGGTTCAGGGCTAGGTTTGGGTTTTGGGGTACAGGGTTATATTTAGGGTTCAGGGCTAGGTTTGGGTTTTCGGGTACAGGGGTATTTTAAGGGTTCAGGGCTAGGTTTGGGGTTTGGGGTACAGGGGTATTTTAGGGTTCAGGGGTAGATTTGGGTTTTGGGGTACAGGGGTATTTTTAGGGTTATGGGGTAGGTTTGGGTTTTGAGGTACAGGGGTATTTATAGGATTCAGGGCATGGTTTGGGTTTTGGGGTACAGGGGTATTTTTAGGGTTTAGGGATAGGTTTGGGTTTTGGGGTACAGGGTATATTTATAGGGTTAAGATGGGTCAGTGTTTAAGAGTGTTGGGGTATTTTAGGGAGTAAGGGTGGGTTATGATTATGGGGTGCAGGGGTATTTAAAGGGAGCAGGGTGGGATTAGTTTTTAGGGTGTAAAGGGTAATAACATAAAATAATAAATATAAATATTATAAATAATGCAATTTAAAAGAATAAATGTTTTAATTAAATAAAACAAATGTGTATATATATATATTTATATGTATACACAATATATATATATAAATACACATATATACAAACATATATTTGATGTTTTATTAATGTACTTTTACAATGTATATGATTTTACCACACATGCATTTACATTTTAATGGCATGCGTGATAAAGTCATATGCGTTGTAAAAGTTTTAGAATATATGTCTTTGCGGAGTAATAGTCCCACGTTATAAAAATTGTGGAGTGATGGTATGCGGGATGTTGGTTTGCGGAATATCATCACATATTCCCGGGGGAGGGATAGTCCCTTTCTTGCTATTTCCGTGGAGGCGGGCCTTGTGTCCGGATGTGCGTTGCCAAGGCCTGTGCCCACCAGAAGTGGAAAACCTTCAGTGTGCGCTTCAGGCGTCACCGGAAGTTAAGGCAAGATTAAATTTCCTGCACAATGGCCCCTGTTTGCGCTCCTTCCTGCCCTTGGGAATAGCGCCATGCCTGACCTCCATACAGTAAAGCAGGTGCACGTCACTGGGAGTGCGGGGCAAGCACACCCGGAGCTGGAATGTACAGAACCTGGGAAGAAAAAATAATGAAATATTGGGCATTTTTTCCGTAATCCCACGCCCCGCACACGCCCACGCCCCCAGCATACACTCACAGCACACAATATGAGACATGGCATGAAGGGCGGAACGTACCACATGCCCCCAACGTTTGTCACTCCCCCTAGCACACGCCCACAGCACAACGCAGGCACGCCCACAAGGGACTACTTTGCTGGCACGGTTCTTTTACCTTTTAAATGTATATGGGGGCGTCTGCATAGGCTATGTCCTTCTGCTGCAACTGTCCTTTCCAACGCTGTATTGGGTGTTGTGATTGGTGCTGTGGTTCCTGAGATTACCCGCCTCAAAGGTTTGGGCTCTCTCTTTATTATATTAGTATATATATATATATATATATATATATGAATATTTAAAATTGTCATTATTCTTTACATTTAATTGCCAATTCATGTGTTTTATTGTAACTTTTTTATTTTGTTGTTAAATAGTAATATGTTTCCTAAGTATACGTCTGACAGATGTTATAAATGGTAGGAAATTGGATTAGTTTACTGTTTTAACAGTAAATTTGATCATTCCATGACTTAACCTAAGTTCCCAAGTGAGAATAGTAAATCTGTACAAAATATCCCAAGTGCGGTTAAGTTTGGAGTGGGAATAGTAAATTCCACACTTTCCCCAATGTGGTTAAATCTAACCTCCCTGAAGTACAACACTTTTCCCAGTGCAGTTAATTTTGGAGTAGGAATAATAAATGTAACCTCCTCAAAGTCCAACACTTTTCCCAGTGTGGTTACATTGGGAGTGGGAATAGTAAATCTAACCTTCTCGAACGCCAAAACTTTCCCAAGTGTCGAAAAGGTTGAAGCTGGAATAGTGCATCTAACTCCTCTCTCCAAAGTCTAGCACATTCTCCAATATGGCAAATTTTAAAGTTGGAATAGTAAATCTAGACTGTCCCTAATACTTTTTCCCAGTGTGGTTAAGTTTTAGAACAGTGAAAGTAGCTTACTAAAACTGTTTTTGGCTTTGGTAAGTTAGTTACTTCGAAAATAAAACTATTTACATTTCACTTGGTCAGAATACAAAAAATCTATAAGTATTACAATATTACACATTTTAAATAAAAACACAGTTCATTGTAACACATTTTTATTAAACATGAATTGTTTTATTTCCTCATAAACATATTAAAAGTTTGTAGTCGTAGTAAATGGGGAGAGGAATTGGCCTAACGACTAGGGCGGTCAACCTCGAATCTGGGGAACTGGGTTCAAGTCTCCGCAATGACGCTGAACATCCTGTGATTCTGGGCAAATCACTTAATTTCCCTGTGCCTAACAATAATGAGTGTCTCCTCATGTAATGCAACTAGTGCTATGTAATGCACTCTGATACCCGATTTGGGTCAAGTTCGCGCTATATATAACTGTAAAAATAAGTGTTTATTTGCCTATGTTTTTTGACAATTTTATAACATTTGCTTTCATAGTTAAAGACTAATACCTGTGTCCATTTCATACTTTGCACAGCTAAAGTTCATGCCCAGCAGGCACTTGGGATCGGAGTGTTGAACATAGGACTGGTATGAGGCTGCATTTTGTGTCCAACGTTTTTTGTGCACAGCTGAAGCCCATGCTCACCAGGGTTTGGAGATCGGGACACAGAGAGCAGAGATTTTACTAAAAAGGAGGCCTGATCTTGTAGGGGTGTTTAGAGTAGGGACACTTTGCACCTCCAGTGATGCTCGTTATGTCAGTGGTGATATGAGATACAATGTCACCAATCTTGTTACTTATTAGGTTAATTGTGATTTTGTTTGTGGGGTTATACACAGTGCATTGGGTACGTTATGGTAGTAAAACAAATTTTACCTGGGAATTTCAGGGCTTTCTAGGTTCTGAAATATATTTATAATGTTCCTTTGCCTGGAGTTGTTAGAGGAATGATTATGGGTCATGTTATAATGTTGGTTAGTTACAGTTCCTAGTAGACAGCCATGGTCTTTGGGCCAGCAGGCACTTCGGGCAGGAGCAATGGGAGCAGGGTATGCCCAGCATGAAATTGGAGAGAAGTATCAGCCATGGCATGGGTGAAGGTAAATAAAAATGGCATTTTCTAATGATATTAGGGGAGGGGCAAAGGGGTCCAGGTTATGTTTTATATAGGTACCCCAATAAAGGCTCAGGTAGCAACCTAACCTTTCACCTATATTCTCCCCTACCATTACACTACATAATGGTTCTTGGGGCTGACCTTTAACCTAGTTACGTTCATGCCTGGATGGTGAACTTCGCTCCGTTCACGGAGTTTGCGTATTTTTCTGCACTCCGCACTCTGCGGAGCTTGGGGAGTGCAGAGAACTACGCTTCACAATATGCTGCGGAGTTTTATCCCTGCTCGCGATCGCAAACTGTAAGTTCACGGGCGCGAGCTGGCGCTCGGTTAGAATTTCTACCCGAGCTGCAGGAATACCAGCACAAACTGCAGTTCGCACTGCACTCTGCCACTTGCAGAACTTCGTGGATTTTTTTGTAACTTTGCGGAGTTCAGCTTAACAAAATTCTGCGAACTACACCCAGGCCTGGTTATGGCACTGCTACAGGATGTGGGGTTTTCCCTGAAACAAGCCTCATCCGTTATGCATGAGGATTCTTGGAAACTCAGCAGGACTAACATCTCCTTCATAATAACTATGTATAAGGGTCACTCCTTCCGACATCCTAAGTCCGACATGACACAGCAAGGTTGAACCCCTGAAGGTACCACTTTGGATATATAAACACTATATTTGGCTTAGGCAGGGAGAGGAGTAAAGGACTTCCATGCTGACACACTAACGCGAGACGCAGGGGTTCCTGCACTTAGACACTCCAGTTTGCTGCGGTCTGACATCCCTCGCGGGGTGTCCATCTCGAGACCAAGATGGGGTCCCACAGTCTCTCACTTCAGGCAATGGGGTTGACTTTATCCTAGAGGGATTCTTGGCTCTACATCTACATACATGCTAGGTGCATCTAGTTAGGGTCACATCATAGGAGTACACATTTTTACGTCACTTATTTTTATATCTGCCTCTATTCATTGTTTTAGCACTGTGGTAGAAATCTACCATCCTTTTACTATGTTGGTGCTTTTAATCATTTATATCTGTTTCTGTCTTATAGTTGTTTCAGCACACCTATTTTACACTAGCTGATGCTGGTTCAATAAATGCTTATTGAACCCACCCTCCCATTTATTCTGTGTATTTCTCTGTGACAAAGTGAACATGAGTAACTGAGCTGAGAGTACTGTACTGTTTCCACGATCCCTGATGGGACAGAGTTGTCATGTTTGATAGTTGCCAAGAACTATTCTCTCCTTGGTAAGAGGGGTTTCTAGTGGCACTGTGAGCTAGCTGGTATACAGGCAAACATACCCGATGGGGGTGTCTGGAATCAGTCTGGACACAAATCCTACAGTCTATGTTCTCTAAAAGTGCAGAGCTTATATAGGTTTATAGGAACTACACTACAGGGTATAGACAAATGGCAGGTATTGAACACAAAATCTTATGGGCATTATGCCACACCTTTTGCTCAGTATCTCTCTCATAGTACAGCTTTGTCACATCATGAGATCAATCCAATAATGCACTGGCACAGGGTGGAGCTCAAGTCGCCCCCTGTACCCCTCTTTTTGCTGCTAGATGTCACTGGGAACAGCGTTGGAACTCACCTACTGAATTCTCTACACGTGACCCCAAATATAACTAGGCACAGTGGGCTTTAGACATAGGTTTGTGTTACTCCAAATGCAGTGTACAGGGTTCCCTTATCAACAATGCCTACATGGCATTTACTTTGGTTGTAACCATCATCTTTTGATGCCCTTGAACATACACTCTGTCCATATTCACAAAGCCAGCGGGGCATGGCCTGTGGTTGCAGCCGTTCTATCTTTGCTTATGTCTACTAGCTTTCTTTTACTCTCACTTCCTCCCTCTTTCTTTCTCTATCCCTCCATGTGTCTGTTATGCTCCTTTTCTCTTTCTATCTCTCTCTCTTTCTCTTACTATCATTTTAACTGTCTTTCATTGTTTCACCCTCAGGTTTTTCTTTCTGCTTTTCTTTTTCTTCCTCCGTAGCTGTCTTTTTTCTCCACTCCCTTGCTCCCTCTTCCATTTCGTAATTGATAGTGTCTCCCTTTTATGACATGATGGCACCATCTTGGTACCCAGTCTCCTTCATCTCATGACTACGAATGGTGACACATTAGTGACACTGCTTTCTGTCGTGCAAAGCACCCTTACCATTTCATCAACAAATCTTGCACATCTCTGCCATTTTGTAATGCTATTTAGATATTTCCTTTCACTAGACTGTTGGCTCTATCCACCATGCAATTAGTCTAGGGCTTGTTGAAAAACAATAGATACCACACATGCTAAAATGATTTTATATCATCTGACATAAGTTGTGTGTCATTGTTAGTGAAACCCTTCTCTGAAAATTGTTTCAAGTCAGCAGTGGTGGCTTAGGAGCACCTGTCACTTTATGTGAGCACCTGTCTACTTTAAGTATCATTTACTATACGTATAAGATAAAATTTTATTTTACACACCATATGTTCCCCATATACTTTCGTGCTCCCTCAATGATTAATTGTCTAACCAAAAATCTCCTTACTCTGTGTCCTTCTCAAGGACTACAATTGTTTACTTAGGACCCGACTGGAGCAAACATAACCTCTGTTTTTCCTAAACATAAACTTAGGAGTTATCTCCTTCATAAATCTGGAGACCAACCATGTTGAGTGAAGGTCTACTACAACCAGAGCAAACCTTATGTCATTCCTTACTTTAGCTACCACCAGTCCTATGAAGTCTAAACACACACGGTTCCACTTTTTACCTGGATCATGTATATGACCCATTTCAGATTGTGCACGTACTCAAAGCCTTTTTTCTCCTTCTTTACCTTTACTGCAATGCTCAACCTACATGGTTGCCTAATCATCAATCCCTGGCTACGAAAAGATATCTTTGGCTATCCTGTTATTCAGGGATTGGCCAAAGTGTCCTTCATGTGCTAACTTTATTATTATTCTCCTTAGGCTACACATGATGAACTTTTCATCATGCATTGGTAATTCATCTAGAATGTTGATTAATGATCTGACTGAATGAGCAAACAAATGTTTCTAGTGTCCACTATCATTAGGCAAATAACCTTCTTCAATGCTGCATCCACTCTATTGCTGTCTCCAAATCACTCCCCGTAATGGCACCACCACAACACTGTACAATTTATTGCACCCAGGCTATAGCAACCTCTCTGTAGTTAAAATTGCTCATCCCTCATTCACCAATCCACCTACAGACTAAATAGGCAAATCATCTGTGCATTTCACCAACCCAAAATATATTCAATTTTATAACAATATTCTTGTAGATGAGCTGCCAGTCTAGCCAATGTAGCTAATATTTTGCCTGCACCACCAGGCAACATCTTCATTAGAGGCTTGTGGTTAGTATTAAGCCCGAAACTCAGATGCCATAGATAGGTCTGAAAGATTCAGCACTTGAGACTGAAAGTAATGCCTCAAACTCTATGAGACATATTCAGTTCCAAACTAATCAATGAGGGTCATGCATATACAGTCCCTTCAGATTCTCTCTTTGAAGCTGATCAACATTACACAAATACATATAACGCCAATTACCCCCCCCCACGCCCCCCTCAATACCTACCCAGGCATATATCCTTAGGGGACAACATTATCTGGGGTCATTCTCCCTAAAACATCTGTTTAGTTACAATAGTGTACATTCAACCTAAGTGGTATTTTTCTTCCTCCTACTTCAAAAGATTCCTCAGGCCAACATTTCCGACCTTTGTCACCCTTATCATCACCTATGCTCAATAAACTATCAACTAACTTCAGGTAGTTTTTCACTGACATCCACCTTAGACCTATCAGTTTCTTTGCACATGCTCCTAAAAAATGCACCCTGCAACTACAGTTCCTATACTCCTAATTTATTGCATAGCATGACACTGACTTTGACCCATGAAAACTACTCATACACCTGTGACAGAATTTAAGTAAGTAATGTTTATTGCTTGATTAAAAAAAAATCTTAGCAAAACAGCTGCATATTTAAACATAAAACAACGCTCGATCCTATAAAATCACAGTGGTTTCATAAAATACAGGAGTATAAAACTTGCATACAGTACGGAAGATATAATATTAATATGTGTATCATTGGTTAAAGACCATTACTTTGGACTTCTCATGGTTTATGCTTAATCTGTTCTTTATGGCGAAGTCGCTCATGACATTTATCAAATGCTGCAGGCCAACTGGGGTTCAGCTGATCAGTATCAGGTCGTCAGCGTATAGTAAGTTCAAAACTGACATGCCACCTGAATTCGGGGCTTGGTGATGATAATTATCCAATTCCCTTGAGAGGTCAGACACGAATAGGTTAAACAGGGTTGGGGAGAGGACACAACCCTGTTTTAGCCCCTTAGTGGTCGGAATTAAGCATGAGCGAATTTTGCGGATCTCGCGTTCGCGAATTTGCGGATTTTTGAACTCGCAATCCGCAAAATCCGCGAATTCTTGCGAATTTGCGGATTTTTTTTTTTTTTGTGTTCGCAAGGATTTCTGCCAGTTCGCGAGGGTTTCGTACCAGTTCGCAATTGCGAACTTACATTTCGTCGCGCAACGGTCGCGAATTATGTTGTTTCTACGTCTGGTTCATCATCACAGGTTCCCAGCACCCTCTGTTTCACCACTGCAACCCTCTGTTACATCAATGCCACCCTCTGGTTCATCATTACTGTAGATTATGGGGGGGAAAAGCAAGCACACCATCCCTGCTTCAACTCAGATGAATTAATTTGGGGTTAGTTTATTAATGTGTCACTGTTTTAAAATTCCAGTCTGGCACCTGCTTCCTTATCTGTAATTTTGCTTTCTGTTGCAGTGCATTTTTTTTCCCCAGGACCTTCTTTGTGGCCTACTTGTAGCTATTGTATGAGCCTGCTGTGAGGGTCAGAGCAGGGTCATACAATTGTTGCAACTAGCAACTGAATTCTGGAGGGGCCCCAGTCAGGAAGCACTACCGGGAATTGTTACTAATGATGAGTTTGAACTCTTGCCCCTGCCGAGTGCTTTCACTTTTGAAAAACTCGTTTTTCTGCAATTTCGCGGGGTTCGCGGGGTGCGAACACGCGCAAGATCGGATTCGGAAGCCGCAAATTCGTGCGAATATGCAATTTGTTTTTTTTGCAGCGTGTTAGTTGGCAAGGTTTTGTGCGTTTTTGCGAGCCGCTCGTAGCGCAAGACGCGAAGTTACCCTCGCGGTCGTGCAAGGGCGCAGCCATCTTGTTTGCCTGACGTATTTCCGTTTCCGGGCGCGAAGTGTAATCTCGCAAAGTCCGCGGTTTGCCAGTACAGTCTCGCGCGTGTTCGCAAGGAAAATCTCGCGCGAACTTACCCGCGCGGTCGTGAACGGGCGCGGCCATCTTGTTTCTCATTCATTGCTATGGTTCTGGGCATGGTCTTTGTATCCTCTGTCAATCTCTGCCATCCTTTGCTTGTTTGAAGTTTTTTTTTATCTATTTTACTTATTATCTATCCCTCTATTTTTCTAGCCCTATATTTTTGTGTTTACTGCTACTTTTGGTTAATTTTAAACTACTTTTGTAAACTCTTTTCTTTTCTTCTCTTCCCTATTCTATTTTCTTTATTCCTTTCCGCCCAGACCATGGTGAAGGGAGCCGGGAAGCATCCCGAGAAGGGGAAGGGTCCCGCACCCCGTGTCCGGCTCCCGTGCGGGCGTTTGAGGGGGGAGCTAGTGATGCCACGGGAGATCTTTACCCCGGAGGAGGTGGGCCAGCTCATTTTTTATGTTCAGCGCCGCCTCCCCAGGACCATCATGGGAGGCGGCAAGATCAGTGCCGGGTACGGGGCCCGGGAGCGCCGGAAGCGGTGGGAGAAGGTGTGCCAGGCCATTTACCACCACTCTCGGGTCTGGCGCACCTACAACCAGGCCACCCACCGCTGGACGGATGTCCTGACCCGTGAGCGAGATCTGCTCGACCTCCTTGGCCTTGAGATCCCCGGGCTTGGTGAGTAGTAGTAGCTATGTCTTTACTACTATGTTTTCTCCTGCTGTGTTATTATATTGCAAATTTTTGTTTTTTTTACAAGAGCAATAATGCTGCTCATTACATTGTAGGTACATTTTATTTCAAAATCTTCTGTGCATTTCAGGTACACTGCTCTCCTTCTCAGTAGTGTTGCTACTATGCTTATTTGTTTTAGATTTTGTGTTCATTTCATTGGCCTGTGAAATTATGTATGAGTGTAGTTGAAAGAACTGCGCAATGCTACACACTAAGGTTCAGATTTTTAATTACCGGCGCATCCCTGCAAAGTTGCAGGGATGCGCCAGTAATTGTGCGTCACGCCACCATCACCCATGGTGCGCCGTATTACAATGCGGCGCGCCATGGGCCCAAAACGTCACCAAAGCGTTACGCATCTGTGCCGTAAAGGTGGCGCATTGCTGGAGTTGCGTCGCAACGATGGTGCAGCTCCATCAATTCTCTGGGGTGCCCTATCTCCCCAATGCTGCGTCAAGCCGTACGTCTGCTTCAAGCAGGCGCAGGGTTTGAGTCACGCATCATTGTCCTCAAAGTGACTGATTGAAATCTTGTAGATTTCCCTCAGCCACTTTTAGGATGCGTTCCTGCGCAGGAACGCCCTCCCTTGCGCCGGAACACCCCTATTGGCGCAGGGCTTTACAACGTGATGCATCTCCCAGATGCGTCACGTTGTTAATATACGCCGCACCATTGCGCCTCTTATGTGCTGTCGCTGCGTCACAAAAGTCACGCAACAATGGAGCAAAAGAGCCGCAAGGGCCTTATAAATCAGCCCCTACAGACTCAAGTCCAGTCCTTCCTTTGTACACATGGCGATAAGAAGAAATAGTGGTGGTGGATTAATAGTTTGAGTATTTTAATGACTGGTGAATGTAGTAGGAAACTTTAGTGTTGTCGCTGATCTTCAATCACAATGGACTTTGGCTGTCACTTTGCGTGCTGCGGACTGCTGCCTGCCAATCCTAGGCAAACCTTTTTAGTACTTTGTTTAGTGAGTTACATAGGGTAGTTTCCAATTCGACGGTCCGCAAATCAAGCAATACTAAAGTAATGACGTAGTCGACCACATGAGATTGGTCAATAATATATCCCGTGGAGTCGTTCCCTATTTGCTATTTCGCAAAAATATTTTGTTACTTTGTTAGTTCTTTTTTAAATGTTTGATTTGGTTGAGAAATAAATATCATCCATGTTTTCTGTTTTTCTTTCTTTCATGTTGTACATCAGCTTCCCCCAGGGGCAAGAGGAGGACACAGGAGGAGGAGGAGGAGGGTGCTGTTGTCGATGCAGGCCAGGACCGGGCAGTCGAGGGCTCCTTTGCTGGCCCCAGTAAGTTTTAATTTTAATATAGAGTACTTATTTTTTCCTAGCGTTCCTCATTCGATTTTTTCTAAATCGTCTTTGATCTTCTTGTAGACAGGATCTAAATTCTTATCCCTATGACTCCGTGTGGTATTACTAGATTATTCTTATTAGTCTGTCTGTGTAGCTAACTAAGATTGCACATTTGGCATTTCCATTGGACTCCCATTCTAGTCAGCAATAGCTCTATGCACTGAGTGTAGTCCTCTGGGATTGTCCATATTGTCTTTTCAAGTATTCTAAATGTTTATGCTTTGACCATTGCCAACAATAAAAAGGTGAATGACCACCACCAAGAAATAATAAGATACTACTTTACTTTTGGTTTGGATAGGACAATCCATTCTACTACTGTTGCAGGGACAAATCTGCACAAACAGAACTATGGACACTAAATAATGCATCGCTTAGCTTATCAATTATAATAGGTGCTGTAACTGTTAGACTTTCCACATACCTCAGTGATAACAGACTTTGTAGTTGAACCCCGGCCCCAATCTCCTTACTGACTAGATAGTGTGGCAGAGTCATTTAGCTCCCAAAGTCACCGATGGCAGAGGCACGGACTCATGCTTGCAAAAATTCGAAAACCTTTAGCTCATCCACTCTAGTCTGGATGACCAAAAACCACAGACTCTATTTAAGTTTAAAAGCTTTATTAAAAGTAAACACATTTATTAAATTCAAGTTTGTCATAAAAGTGAACGTGTAACTGAAAATGGAAAAGTGCTTAGTGCTGACGATTAATTGGACACATTTCTTGTGGTCGAGCCGAGCTCTCACCTGGTTTGAACTTGATCCTGCTCGTGTTCTTAGAAGTCAAGGTTCTGTCTGTTAGGAGAAAAAGTGGTGCGTGTTAAAAAGTAAAAAGCAAACATTCATCAGTTGTGCCAAAAAGTGCAGCAAGACAACAGCCTTCCCTGGAAAAAGGGACCTTTTTACTCTAGAGTAGACAGTCAAAAATTATTAAATTGTACACTTTTTTCACATTTCTTTCTTCCTCCTAGACCAAATATTATATAGTAGTGAGTGGTGTATTCTAACATTATTAAATGTACTTTGTAGGTGGAACATCTGGAGACGGGGCCAGCGCGGAGGTGGTGGCATTGGACGAGGAGGACAACTCTGGGGAGGAGGCGGTGCAAGTGCCGGAAAAGGACATGCCTGTGAGGGTTCACACGGTGGTGGCGGGCAGAGGTAAGCTATACATTCCTTAGTCATTGAGATTGAAGACTGCAGAGTGTGCTTTCTGCACGGGTGTATTATAAAAAAAGCAGGTAGTAGCCTCCTCTAAATGTACTTCGACTTAGCTGTGAAGTTTTTGGCGAGAAGAATCCCAATCAGATCTGAGGTGAACTTGATGGATGGGATGAACGAAAAGCGAAAGAAGGGTGTAAGTAAGTGTGGAAGCACGAGAAATGTAATGATGACTGGCAAAGAAGAATGATATGTGTTTGCTTGGTCCCCGAGGTGGCTGGGAAGGTAAGAAAATGGTATGGTGCATGGCTGGGTGAATGATGAAGCAAGGATGGGTGGAAGGAGAACAGCCTGGGTGGGTGAGACAGAAACTGTATGTGTGCAATATACTTTGAATGGATGGATGCCTGGATCATTCATGGTACTATCTGACTCTTAGATAGCATATGTGAATCTAGAGAGAGTAGACGGTCACTGGATGAACTAAGTGTTACTTTGAAGAGCATGTAACACCGCACCCGCACGTCCGTTCCAGTGTAGGAAAGGCAAGGAAAAGAAGTTGTAACGTTGTCCAAAGACTACCATGAATAGTAGCAGTAGTTTGTATTGCAACTGCAAGCACAGCATATATCCAGTTATTACGGTGGGCACTCCCTACCTCCCTTAATAACTTTAGTTTAGTAGTAGTACGTCATTCATGTGTGGGGGTATCACTGTTCACTCAATAATAAGCAAAGCACCTAAAGTCATCCCATATGTCATCAAATACATCCCATGTGAAGTGATAGATAATCAGATAATTTAGCTTCTTCATTTTCCTTTTCTAATACTCATTTGCACTGTAGGGTGAAAGCTAAATTAATTAAGCAGTAGCCCTTTTAACAGAGTATTCTCAGTGCCACCCGTAATAGAAAAGTAAGAGCTTCACCACCTGCATGTACTGGACCGGTACAGTAACGCAAGTCTGTCTCACTCACCATGGTGTGCGTCTGTTTTTCTCGGGTGCAAGTTCACTGCGCTGGCATTATGCCGGCTTGCATAAGATAACGTACCAATTGTCCTAAACAAGAGAGAAGAAGAAGAATAAGAGTGGTGTACTGTCATAGTCGACTGTAATAGAAGTCCATAGTGCTCGTAGAATTTGTTCCTTAAACTCCCACTAATGTTAGAGCAAGGATGAAGAAGTCGGAGGTTACATAGATACTGTCCTCAATAGTTATGCACTGTGCTTTCAATTTGCTACTTGTACTGTGACAACTTTCTGCTCAATCATTTTGTGTTAATCTTAAGGAGCATTGGTTACAGACTATGTCTTTCTTTTTTCATGTAGTTGCTCCTTCCAAATCCAAGACACCATCAAGGAGGAAGGAGCAGGCTCGAATGGCCCGGCAACGGAGGCTGGATGCCACTGTTGCTGAATATCGGCGGCTGGTGGCCCTGGAGGAGGAGGAGACGCAGTCTGGAACAACAACAACGTCCACTGGGACAGCTGCCTCCTCCTCCGTGCGGGCTGCCAGCCAGCGCAGTGCTCCAGCGGTACGGAGCCGGGCTACCAAAGCCAAACGCCACCGCCCAGCAGCAAAGAAAGCAGCTGCCCCTCACAGGAATTGCAAGGCACACCGGCGCCGCTTATCCCTCAGACTGTCCTACCTGGAGCAGGAGGTCCATAATTATAAGAACGTGGTGGAGGGCCTCCGCTTCGAACTTGCCACCCTCCGCAAGGAGCATGATGCCCTGGCTGCTAATTCCAACAGCACCCTGCCATAGTGTCCCTTGCCCCTTTTTTAGAGACTTTTGGGGGGTGGGAATTGGGAGTTGTGATTTTTGGGGACTTTTGAAGGACAATCGTTGGGGTTAGGGAGGGTCTTGCGGGAGATTCTTTTGTTAGGGCTATAAAAATATACTTTTTGAAACTTTATCTGACCATACCTGTTTTTTACTGCTTTTGAGTCTGGTGGGTGGGGGTTTAACATAACAGTAAGTTTGTTTTCCTGAATAGTCCTAGGACTTTAGTAGTACTACCGTCAATCAAATCTCTCGTCTCTCCTAATACTCCATTATACTACCTCCAACCAAACGCCTATCTTACCTGTAATTTCTGTTTGCAAGTAGGGCTAGGCCCAGGGCTGGCTCCACGGGAAACAGCAAATAAGGTTGGCAATCCTGGGCGGATAAAATTTCCTCATAGCGGTGGTACTAGTGGTGTGACACAGTGGCAGTTGCTTGCCTATGAAAAAAAGAAAATGAAATCTGGTTTGTGCTCCTGAGCAATACAAAGGTACAATACAGAATATAGCAGGTGACAGAAGTACACTAGAACAGTGCCACGTTGTAGCCTAACAAATGTTAAAGTATAACTAATTCGGTTGAAGTTCTTTGACATTAGCCATGGGTCTTTGTCAAGCAGAGTAAGAATATATCATCGGATTTCTTCACCAGCCTGTTGCTATCACCTTATCCTCCCCAGCAAGTGTGTGGATTTATTGCTGTAATTTAGTCACACATCAATCAAAACCACACAGCCCGGGGGAAGAGGGTTAGGGTTTGAAAAATGGATGGGTACGGGGGTTTTTGGGAAAGGTTTTGGGAGACAAGAAAAAGTAGCACAGCATGGACGAACAATTGTGAACATAAACAAATCTTTGGGTACAAACCTATCCATCAATCTTTGAAAGTGCATACACTACTGTAACTGCATGCATGTCAGTTAAAAGTAATTAGTACTTTCGACAACTGTGGAAGAAAGAATGCGACAGTACAGGGCGTGGGTGGAAATATTGATAACTATATTCAACATAAGGTCTCTGTAGCCAGATACCTGAGAGCCTTGCTGGTCACTATAAATCCATTCACAACAACACTCAATGGGGTTGGTCTGGAAGGTGTCAGGTTTACTCCCCGTGATCCAGTCGATGCAAATATGGTTCCACTTCCAAATGTCACCAACACCCAGAAGTGTAAACACAGGGTGTTCGAGGCATTAGGCGGGGGAGAAAAATAACAAACTAAAATAAAAAATGTGGGATGGGTAAAGGTAGGGTCAGCAGGGAAAGGATACCTGTAACAGAAGACAAGACAGGCATCAGTGAAGTGCTGTCCTAACATACAAGGGTACTCTCATATAGTCTCACTAAATAGTCTGCAAGTCTCCCGCCTACTCATGGGAAATGTAGTTTCATAGTACGGTAGGCGCTTAGGGGCTGCGTAACCTGACAGAAGGTATAGTAGATAGAAAAGGAGAAATTGCTTTTTTTCTAGGTGTCCCCTCACTCACCAGGGTTGCCCCTTGGTGACATGCTTCATCATTGGGGCCATCCCAGTCCTCTACGGCCTGGGGCGTGCTGCGACTTGCGAATTACGTAGGAGCACTTACAAATGACTATGTGTGGTGCAGATGTGATAGTGGAGTGGACTAAGTGATGTGTTAAGGGATCAATGTAGAAGCAGAGAGAGAGCCAAGAAATGCAGTCACAGTCAGAGAAAAAGGCAAGGGATACTGTATCTATGTGGTTGTAGTGGTCCTGTTGGAAGTGGTAAGTAAGTTGCCCGCAGAAAAAAAATCCTCCTATTAGCGGCACTCCTCCATTGCAGCCGACGCTTCGTCCATCGATGTTGGTCACCAGAAGACACCCTGTCCACTGCCTGCCTGATGCTGAATTGTGGCTCGCTACTGTGAAGCCTGACTCCATCCTTTTTTCCCCATTGCAGAGACTGAAACCCGGCCTGTAATTATTCAACGAAAAACAGGAAGTGATATAATATTACAACACCACTGATAAATAAATATAAGGCATGTAGGCTGTGGAGTGCAAAAAGTCACAATTTGTTTTTCCTAGTAGACAGTACAATGTTTTTGAAAGTGCGTACTCTGAGTCACCTTTTGAAGGATGTATGGGCAAATTAATGTATCGGATCTTGCCCCTCAAGCTAGGTGTACTGTAAACTGTGTTTTAGAACAAAATTAGATCTTCCTAGCAGTGCTTCCACCCAGACCCTTACTAAAGCCAGTCGCAAAAATGTAGAAGACCCCCAATCAAATCTCAAAAAACGAGGCCTAGCAGAAAACTGGTGACAAAACTTACTTTGAAAGTAAAAGTAGGCCGAAGTACCCTAATTACCCATTACCCACCGTGGATTGCATTCAAACCACTTGCAAGCAACCAAGCAAAAGTAGCCATAGCCAGCATCGCTCCAAGACTCGAAATCCCCCCCACTCAAACACATGCAATAGAAATACTGCTAACCCTAACGAACCCTAAGTTAAGAATAGTGGCAAAGGCTTTCTTTAACTATGCCAAATCCCCCCTTTCCCACCATGGATTTTCTTCAAATGACTTGCAACCAAAATTACACATTCTCACGAGTGCTCTAAGACCCCAGAACTCAGTTTGAAAAATCTAGAACACCCCGAAACACATGCAATCCTGCTGCTAGGGCTAACCCTAACGAACCCTAAGTTACAAAAAGTGCCAAAACTAAAGGCTTTTCCGCGCGGATTTTGTCCCAACCACTTCTACCCGGTATTAGACCTTCCCAGGAATGCCCCAAGACCCGGCAACCCACCCGCCAAGAAGCGTAACACCCCCAAACAGGCCAAAAGCAAAATCTCATACTTGCAATATTTCTGGGCCTTCGGTCCAAACGCGCTGCGTAGCTAGGCCATAAGTCGGGGTTGGCACGACGGATTTCCTGAAAAGCAAATGCAATCAAGATTAGAGTGTCCCAGCAGTGCTCCCAGACCACGAAACTCACCCGCAAACAGACGGAACCCCCCCTAAGAGCACCTCAAAGGCAAGCAAGTCATCAAAAACACAAAAAAAATTCCGCCTGGGATTTGGTCCAAAACACTTTTATCCGGTATTAGAGCTTCCCAGCAATGGCCCCAGAGCCGTCAACCCAGGAGAAAACGAGTAGAAGACCCCCAAACAGCCAAAGAGCAAAAGTACAAAAATGGGGACTTAGTCACTTTTTCACAAATTTCCCAAATCACTCCGCGCGCGCTCTGCAGCTAGGCCCTAAGTCCCCTCAGCCACCATGGATTTGCTTCAAACCTCTTGCAAAGTAAAGTATATATAGCCAGCAGTGCTCCCACACCACGAAACTCACCCGCAAACACCAGGAAGCCCCCCAAACAGGCCCCCGAAAACGCTACATAGAGCAAAATGTCAGAAATAGCCCAAAAAAAAATCGGCCTGGATTTTGTCCCAACCACTTCTACCCGGTATTAGACCTTCCCAGGAATGCCCCAAGACCCGGCAACCCACCCGCCAAGAAGCATAACACCCCCAAACAGGCCAAAAGCAAAATCTCATACTTGCAATATTTCTGGGCCTTCGGTCCAAACGCGCTGCGTAGCTAGGCCATAAGTCGGGGTTGGCACGACGGATTTCCTGAAAAGCAAATGCAATCAAGATTAGAGTGTCCCAGCAGTGCTCCCAGACCACGAAACTCACCCGCAAACACCAGGAAGCCCCCCAAACAGGCCCCCGAAAACGCTACATAGAGCAAAATGTCAGAAATAGCCCAAAAAAAAATCGGCCTGGATTTAGTCCCAACCACTTCTACCCGGTATTAGACCTTCCCAGGAATGCCCCAAGACCCGGCAACCCACCCGCCAAGAAGCATAACACCCCCAAACAGGCCAAAAGCAAAATCTCATACTTGCAATATTTCTGGGCCTTCGGTCCAAACGCGCTGCGTAGCTGGGCCATAAGTCGGGGTTGGCACGACGGATTTCCTGAAAAGCAAATGCAATCAAGATTAGAGTGTCGCAGCAGTGCTCCCAGACCACGAAACTCACCCAGAAACACCAGGAAGCCCCCCAAACAGGCCCCCGAAAACGCTACATAGAGCAAAATGTCAGAAATAGCCCAAAAAAAAATCGGCCTGGATTTAGTCCCAACCACTTCTACCCGGTATTAGACCTTCCCAGGAATGCCCCAAGACCCGGCAACCCACCCGCCAAGAAGTATAACACCCCCAAACAGGCCAAAAGCAAACTCTCATACTTGCAATATTTCTGGGCCTTCGGTCCAAACGCGCTGCGTAGCTGGGCCATAAGTCGGGGTTGGCACGACGGATTTCCTGAAAAGCAAATGCAATCAAGATTAGAGTGTCCCAGCAGTGCTCCCAGACCACGAAACTCACCCGCAAACACCAGGAAGCCCCCCAAACAGGCCCCCGAAAACGCTACATAGAGCAAAATGTCAGAAATAGCCCAAAAAAAAATCGGCCTGGATTTAGTCCCAACCACTTCTACCCGGTATTAGACCTTCCCAGGAATGCCCCAAGACCCGGCAACCCACCCGCCAAGAAGTATAACACCCCCAAACAGGCCAAAAGCAAACTCTCATACTTGCAATATTTCTGGGCCTTCGGTCCAAACGCGCTGCGTAGCTGGGCCATAAGTCGGGGTTGGCACGACGGATTTCCTGAAAAGCAAATGCAATCAAGATTAGAGTGTCCCAGCAGTGCTCCCAGACCACGAAACTCACCCGCAAACACCAGGAAGCCCCCCAAACAGGCCCCCGAAAACGCTACATAGAGCAAAATGTCAGAAATAGCCCAAAAAAAAATCGGCCTGGATTTAGTCCCAACCACTTCTACCCGGTATTAGACCTTCCCAGGAATGCCCCAAGACCCGGCAACCCACCCGCCAAGAAGTATAACACCCCCAAACAGGCCAAAAGCAAACTCTCATACTTGCAATATTTCTGGGCCTTCGGTCCAAACGCGCTGCGTAGCTGGGCCATAAGTCGGGGTTGGCACGACGGATTTCCTGAAAAGCAAATGCAATCAAGATTAGAGTGTCCCAGCAGTGCTCCCAGACCACGAAACTCACCCGCAAACACCAGGAAGCCCCCCAAACAGGCCCCCGAAAACGCTACATAGAGCAAAATGTCAGAAATAGCCCAAAAAAAAATCGGCCTGGATTTAGTCCCAACCACTTCTACCCGGTATTAGACCTTCCCAGGAATGCCCCAAGACCCGGCAACCCACCCGCCAAGAAGTATAACACCCCCAAACAGGCCAAAAGCAAACTCTCATACTTGCAATATTTCTGGGCCTTCGGTCCAAACGCGCTGCGTAGCTGGGCCATAAGTCGGGGTTGGCACGACGGATTTCCTGAAAAGCAAATGCAATCAAGATTAGAGTGTCCCAGCAGTGCTCCCAGACCACGAAACTCACCCGCAAACACCAGGAAGCCCCCCAAACAGGCCCCCGAAAACGCTACATAGAGCAAAATGTCAGAAATAGCCCAAAAAAAAATCGGCCTGGATTTAGTCCCAACCACTTCTACCCGGTATTAGACCTTCCCAGGAATGCCCCAAGACCCGGCAACCCACCCGCCAAGAAGTATAACACCCCCAAACAGGCCAAAAGCAAACTCTCATACTTGCAATATTTCTGGGCCTTCGGTCCAAACGCGCTGCGTAGCTGGGCCATAAGTCGGGGTTGGCACGACGGATTTCCTGAAAAGCAAATGCAATCAAGATTAGAGTGTCCCAGCAATGCTCTCAGACCATGAAACTCACCCACAAACAGACGGAACCCCCCCTAAGAGCACCTCAAAGGCAAGCAAGTCATCAAAAACACAAAAAAATTTCCGCCTCGGATTTGGCACAAACCACTTTTAGTGCTTCCCAGCAATGGCCCCAGACCCGTCAACTCACCTGCAAAGAGGTAGAACAACACCCCCACAAGTGCTGAGTCTTTCTTCATTGGGCGTAAACCAGCCCTCTGCTTTGATGGAAATAGGAGTCTGGAGGAGGAGGATAGAGGAGCATGTTCTTCTGAACTTGTGAACCTGAGGAATGCAGACTGCGGCACCTTCAAATAAATTAGCAAACAAGTGAAGACAGTTCTGCTGATGGGCTTGTCTTTGTGATTATCTGATTAAAGTTTGAATTATATTAACTGTGCACAACAAAGAAAGACAGACACACAGGAATAAAAGTGAATAAGGATGAAAAAGAAAGTTATTGATTCGTTGTCTCATTTTCAGGGCTCGAAGTCGGAATCACGGTCCAGGAATAAGAATAAGGCTTCGTCATCATACTCTGCGAATTCAGCCCGGGTGAGGTCAGTGCCACCTGACAGAGTAGAAATTCCCTCATCTATGGTGCTGGCCACCTCCTCTTCATCCGGCACGCTCTCTCGTACTCTTATATCTGGTGGTATGAGGTGCTGATTCATCTTGATCATTGTTAACCTCTCCACATTTTTGGGCGAGAGGCGGCTCCGTTTGGGAGTTACAATCCCACCAGCCGCACTGAAAACCCGTTCAGAAGACACACTTGCGAGTGGGCAAGACAAGTAGTTTAAAGCCAGGTTGGTGAGCTGTGGCCACAATTCTTTTTTCCCATGCCAATACGCCAATGGGTCAGAATTAACATAGACCTCTGTGGAGTCATTCAGATAGTCCTTCACCATCGACTCAAGGTCCTCCTCCAAGGTTCCTCCACTTTGCGTAGCTCTTGCTGTGCCTCTGGCCTTTTGAGAACCAAACCCACGCAGAGCTAGCCAATCCTCTTCAGCCTCCAATGTTTCTGCTGCCTTTCGTGCAGATGATGCGGTTGCCGGTGTCTTTAACGGCTGAGAGGTCACTTGTGCCACAGCCACAGGTGCAGAAGTGGATTGTTTTGACTGGGGATGGCCTGCTGATGTACTGCCATTTCCTTCAATTTCCAGCCGTTCTGTTTCAAACTTCTTGGCTGACAAGGCTAGCCAACGTTTGTACTTTGTAACATCTTCATCAGCAAAAGGAAAGAATGCTCTGCCTGCCAGCGCCTTTTTGTAGCGTGGATCCAGAATAGTAGCACAAATGTAATGCTGTTCTGAGTGGATCTTTTGAAGACGTTCATCACCTTGTAGGAGCTCTAATAATGTCTCAGCCAGAAGCAAAGAGTCTTTCTTTTTGTCATCTTTTCGAAACACAGAACACACCTCCTTCAGTTGGTCCTCCAGCATGTACAACAATGGGATAGCTTTTCCCAAATTAGAGTCCTCCTTGCTGACTGCACGTGTGAAGACCTCAAAAGGACGAAGCATGCGTGTTAGGCTTTCAACTATGTTCCATTGCGGCCCACCCATCCTCAGCTCCTCTATACCCTCTTTCAAGAAAAATTGATCGAGTTGCGTATACTGCTCATACAGACGCTCAAGCATGTAGAAGGTTGAGTTCCAACGTGTTACCACCTCCTGGATGAGTGCTTTCACTGGCATTTGACTTTGATATAGCATGCTCCTCAGCTGCTTGCGGGCCTTAAAAGAATGCCTGAAATGCTTGCAAATTTTTCGGCAGTTGTCCAATACACTGTACGCTGCACTGCGTTTATTACCCAAGAATTTTTGGACAACCAGGTTTATACAGTGCGCCAAACACGGCACTCTGAAATAGTAACCGTCCCTCATGGCCTTAACTATATTGGAGCCATTGTCTGTGGAAACATAACCAACCTTGCGTTTTAGTGGGGACAGACAGTTAAGGACCTTTGTGTTAAAGACATCCAAAATGTTTTCTGCTGTGTGACGTTTCTCCAAACCAAACATGGCTAGTGTTGCATGTTTCCGAGCACCTTTAAAAACAATGTTAGTGTCAACACCTGAGTTTAGCTTTGCTTTAGCCCCTGAAAAAGAGACCCAGTGTGCAGTGATGCACATGTAATCAGCGCCTGCGCCACTGGTCCACATGTCTGTTGTCAGATGTATAGTGTGAACAGCACTCTTCTCCAAAGCTGCCCCAATCAACTTCAGAACATCTTCATGTAGTGCTGGAACCGCAACTCGGGCAAAATAGAACCGGCTAGGAACCTTCCATTTAGGGCAGAGCACTGTCACTAATTCTAGAAAACCAACCCCTTCTACAAAAGAAAAAGGGAGAAGGTCCAGAGCTAGCATTTTAGCCAGCTTAGTGTTATACAGACGGGTCATTGGGTGGTTGCGTTCATATTGCGCTTCTGTAAACAACATCTTTTTAATGTTGCCCTGGACCAATGATTTACGGGATGATGATGATCTCTTCGACCCAGTTACGCTCGCTGATGAACTTTTCCGCATTGATGTCTCACTCTCTCCCACACTCTTAGTGTGGCTCCCATGGGGTGTGCTGCTGACATGGGAACTGGGTGTAAGTGAAGTGTTTGAATCGTCTTCTTCTACCTCCTCGTCATCAGCAGATGACAAATCAACGTTTTCATTACGTGCAATTCCGGCTTTCTTGACCGCCTCTAGGTGCGGAAACCATTCGACAGGGTGCCTTCTCTCAAGATGACCTCTCTGGCCTCCGGTACCATAGTTAGAACCAAGCTTACCACGACTATATCGAAGCTTACAAAGGCTACAAATGGCTACGTTTTCCTTTTTTGGGCAAACACTAAAGAAGTCCCAAACTGGAGACTTGAAATGTCTTCGGGGGCCGGAGGAGGCGGCGATACTGGTGGTGGTGGTCCTGCTGCTAATGACAGATGAAGTGGAGGATGTGGATTGCCGAACTTCAGTACGTTTTGCACTTTCACCACCACGAATTGAGGTCGAGGACGAGGTGGGTACCTTCTTGCGAGGAAGAAATATGGAAGCGGTAGGTTTTGGTGTACTACTTAACTCCAAATCTAATGATTCCATTTCCATTGCCTCCTCGCCGACATCATCATCACGCTCAGCAGCTTCTCGGGATAGGGTCAAAATGTCTCTTTGCTGCATGCCCGGTGGGGCTGCAGTGACCTTTGTGATGACTGCCTCGTCGTCATCGTGAGAGGCTTCATCACCAGCAGTATCTGTCACTTCTTGTTGAGCCTCATCACACTCCATAGGTTTGAGTTTTTGGACGACCTTCCTTTTACGCTTAGGTACCGGTGGCAGATCATGGTGTGCCTCTGCCTCACTGTCAGACCGCAGTTGTCGTGGTTCCCAAGACAGATCACTTGCACCAGAACGAGGTGGGCTTGAAGAAGATGTAGACACCCCCCTTGATCTTTTCCTTGCTAGGGATGTGGAAGACAATGAATGATCATCAGGAGGAGTGGCTTCCAATGATACCTCAGCTTCATTGTCGATTTCCAAATGTGCCCCTACTTCGGGAGGAACAACTATTGTGGGCACTTGTGAACGTCCATGCACCTTTGCTTGCGCATCTCCTTTTGCTGCCTCTCCTTCCACATGTACTTGGGCGTGTACTTGCACATGGTGTTGTTGTTGCGGCTGTGGTTGTTCAACACTTGTCAGATGAGTTACAACAACCTGTGTTGATTCAGGGACATTGCTGCTACTTTCTTGCGATGAGCCAACATCACTGGTCGATGGTGATTGGAGAAGTACACTGACTGCCTCTGAAGCACTCAAGGGCTTTGACTTAAGTTGGCGTGGTGGTGGAGGCACTGAACCCAATGGAGCAGGGGTGCTGCTCTCAGGTTGGTCCCCAGCAGATCCTGCTGCTGCAGGCGTACTTTTTTTTTTGCTCCCAAAAAAAGTGGTGGGTGGCACACCAGCCTCCTTGGTAACTTGCTTCTTCTGCTCCTTACTAGCAACTTTCTTGCTAGAGGAGCTACGGAGAAGTTTCTTTGGGGCCATCTTCTTCAGAGCAGGTCAGACAGCAGGCCGCAGTTGCACGAATTGTAGAGTTGTCTGAGGCCAGACGTGACGTCGCGTGACGTTATGCTGCACACACACACCGCTGCAGGACTTCTTCCTGGCACTGGTGGTTCTCTTGAGTCTTGTGCACCTAAAAAAAATGGAAGACAGAGGAACATCAGTTCAGTTATAGAGCACAAAAAAATCGAAAAACACTGCAAAATCAGCACAATCCCAATCCATCCATGCCCTCCATAATGTTTAAATTCAAGACAACCCACAGAAAGACTAGGCCCATGCAAGACTCACTACCCCTGGGCATAAATAAAGGTTGAAAAGTAGGCAAAATGGTTGGAGGCCTAACAACAAAGCCTGCATTCAAAATGGCCACTTGCCTGCCAGCACATGGCCAGTGCCTGTAGCTGCACTCAAAATGGCCACCAGCCACATGGCATGTCCCTCCCCATGAACACCCCCAAAAATCGAAAAACACTGCAAAATCAGCACAATCCCATTCCATCCATGATGTTTAAATTCAAGACAGCCCACAGAAAGACTAGGCCCCATGCACCACTCACTACCCCTGGTCAAGGCCCCAACAACAGGTCAAAAATCGAAAAACACAAAATTTTACAAAAAAAAAAAATCGAAAAACACAGAAAAATCAGCACAATCCCAATTCATCTATGGCCTCCATGATGTTTAAATTCAAGACAACCCACAGAAATACTAGGCCCATGCAAGACTCACTACCCCTGGCATAAATAAAGGTTGAAAAGTAGGGAAAATGGTTGGAGGCCTAACAACAAAGCCTGCATTCAAAATGGCCACTTGCCTGCCAGCACATGGCAAGTGCCTGTAGCTGCACTCAAAATGGCCACCAGCCACATGGCATGTCCCTCCCCATGAACACCCCCAAAAATCGAAAAACACTGCAAAATCAGCACAATCCCATTCCATCCATGATGTTTAAATTCAAGACAGCCCACAGAAAGACTAGGCCCCATGCACCACTCACTACCCCTGGTCAAGGCCCCAACAACAGGTCAAAAATCGAAAAACACAAAATTTTACAAAAAAAAAAAATCGAAAAACACAGAAAAATCAGCACAATCCCAATTCATCTATGGCCTCCATGATGTTTAAATTCAAGACAACCCACAGAAATACTAGGCCCATGCAAGACTCACTACCCCTGGCATAAATAAAGGTTGAAAAGTAGGGAAAATGGTTGGAGGCCTAACAACAAAGCCTGCATTCAAAATGGCCACTTGCCTGCCAGCACATGGCAAGTGCCTGTAGCTGCACTCAAAATGGCCACCAGCCACATGGCATGTCCCTCCCCATGAACACCCCCAAAAATCGAAAAACACTGCAAAATCAGCACAATCCCATTCCATCCATGATGTTTAAATTCAAGACAGCCCACAGAAAGACTAGGCCCCATGCACCACTCACTACCCCTGGTCAAGGCCCCAACAACAGGTCAAAAATCGAAAAACACAAAATTTTACAAAAAAAAAAAATCGAAAAACACAGAAAAATCAGCACAATCCCAATTCATCTATGGCCTCCATGATGTTTAAATTCAAGACAACCCACAGAAATACTAGGCCCATGCAAGACTCACTACCCCTGGCATAAATAAAGGTTGAAAAGTAGGGAAAATGGTTGGAGGCCTAACAACAAAGCCTGCATTCAAAATGGCCACTTGCCTGCCAGCACATGGCAAGTGCCTGTAGCTGCACTCAAAATGGCCACCAGCCACATGGCATGTCCCTCCCCATGAACACCCCCAAAAATCGAAAAACACTGCAAAATCAGCACAATCCCATTCCATCCATGATGTTTAAATTCAAGACAGCCCACAGAAAGACTAGGCCCCATGCACCACTCACTACCCCTGGTCAAGGCCCCAACAACAGGTCAAAAATCGAAAAACACAAAATTTTACAAAAAAAAAAAATTGAAAAACACAGAAAAATCAGCACAATCCCAATTCATCTATGGCCTCCATGATGTTTAAATTCAAGACAACCCACAGAAATACTAGGCCCATGCAAGACTCACTACCCCTGGCATAAATAAAGGTTGAAAAGTAGGGAAAATGGTTGGAGGCCTAACAACAAAGCCTGCATTCAAAATGGCCACTTGCCTGCCAGCACATGGCAAGTGCCTGTAGCTGCACTCAAAATGGCCACCAGCCACATGGCATGTCCCTCCCCATGAACACCCCCAAAAATCGAAAAACACTGCAAAATCAGCACAATCCCATTCCATCCATGATGTTTAAATTCAAGACAGCCCACAGAAAGACTAGGCCCCATGCACCACTCACTACCCCTGGTCAAGGCCCCAACAACAGGTCAAAAATCGAAAAACACAAAATTTTACAAAAAAAAAAAATCGAAAAACACAGAAAAATCAGCACAATCCCAATTCATCTATGGCCTCCATGATGTTTAAATTCAAGACAACCCACAGAAATACTAGGCCCATGCAAGACTCACTACCCCTGGCATAAATAAAGGTTGAAAAGTAGGGAAAATGGTTGGAGGCCTAACAACAAAGCCTGCATTCAAAATGGCCACTTGCCTGCCAGCACATGGCAAGTGCCTGTAGCTGCACTCAAAATGGCCACCAGCCACATGGCATGTCCCTCCCCATGAACACCCCCAAAAATCGAAAAACACTGCAAAATCAGCACAATCCCATTCCATCCATGATGTTTAAATTCAAGACAGCCCACAGAAAGACTAGGCCCCATGCACCACTCACTACCCCTGGTCAAGGCCCCAACAACAGGTCAAAAATCGAAAAACACAAAATTTTACAAAAAAAAAAAATCGAAAAACACAGAAAAATCAGCACAATCCCAATTCATCTATGGCCTCCATGATGTTTAAATTCAAGACAACCCACAGAAAGAATCAGTCCACCCACCACTGAGTACCCCTGGGAAAAGGCCCCAAAACAGCCCAAAAATCGAAAATCCCAAAATTTTAGTTGCAGCAACTGTAATGCCCCAAACAAACTTACTTGTAAAATTTCTAATCCAACAGTGATCCAAAGAAAGTCAAAAAGGCCTCAAATCCAAAGATCCAGCAGCATCCACAAAAGGTAATCCTTCCAGGTCCACATCCGAATGAAAAGTGACCAGGAGATGGACAAAGCACTGGGAGGAGCCTGCTGAACAGGAACAGGAAGTTGAAGACTATGGGGCACTTCCTTCCTCCCACCCCCCTGCCCCCCTCCCCAAAATGGACTCCTCGCTAAAAAAGTGCAGGCAAATGTCAAACTAAGGAGTTATTCACATAAAAATCATCATTTCTAGAAGGTTTATGCTGCTTGCTGGTGGATTTCTTGTGCAGAATTGCAAATTTATATTTTCGCGCGCCGCATCTCAAATCTCGCAATTTGCGAAGTACCGCGAGACGTGATCTCGCCGTACTCGCGTTGACAAACTCTCGCTGGCAAGCCGCGATGACGTAATCGCGCTCGCCAATTCCCGCGGGATCACACAGCAAGATCCAAAATGGCGCAGCACTCGCAAACTATCGAAAAAAACAACTCGGCAAACGATGATAAACGCCGCGCGCCGCAAAAATTGTATCACCAACGCCGCGCGCCGCCAAAAAAATCCGCTGCGTGCGAATTTGCGGATTTTGCGGGAAATCCGCAAATCTCGCGGATTGCGGATTTCCCGAAAATCCGCAAAATCCGCGAGCGGAACGGATTTTCCGCCCACGCTTAGTAAGCATGAGCGAATTTTGCGGATCTCGCGTTCGCGAATTTGCGGATTTTTGAACTCGCAATCCGCAAAATCCGCGAATTCTTGCGAATTTGCGGATTTTTTTTTTTTTTTGTGTTCGCAAGGATTTCTGCCAGTTCGCGAGGGTTTCGTACCAGTTCGCAATTGCGAACTTACATTTCGTCGCGCAACGGTCGCGAATTATGTTGTTTCTACGTCTGGTTCATCATCACAGGTTCCCAGCACCCTCTGTTTCACCACTGCAACCCTCTGTTACATCAATGCCACCCTCTGGTTCATCATTACTGTAGATTATGGGGGGGAAAAGCAAGCACACCATCCCTGCTTCAACTCAGATGAATTAATTTGGGGTTAGTTTATTAATGTGTCACTGTTTTAAAATTCCAGTCTGGCACCTGCTTCCTTATCTGTAATTTTGCTTTCTGTTGCAGTGCATTTTTTTTCCCCAGGACCTTCTTTGTGGCCTACTTGTAGCTATTGTATGAGCCTGCTGTGAGGGTCAGAGCAGGGTCATACAATTGTTGCAACTAGCAACTGAATTCTGGAGGGGCCCCAGTCAGGAAGCACTACCGGGAATTGTTACTAATGATGAGTTTGAACTCTTGCCCCTGCCGAGTGCTTTCACTTTTGAAAAACTCGTTTTTCTGCAATTTCGCGGGGTTCGCGGGGTGCGAACACGCGCAAGATCGGATTCGGAAGCCGCAAATTCGTGCGAATATGCAATTTGTTTTTTTTGCAGCGTGTTAGTTGGCAAGGTTTTGTGCGTTTTTGCGAGCCGCTCGTAGCGCAAGACGCGAAGTTACCCTCGCGGTCGTGCAAGGGCGCAGCCATCTTGTTTGCCTGACGTATTTCCGTTTCCGGGCGCGAAGTGTAATCTCGCAAAGTCCGCGGTTTGCCAGTACAGTCTCGCGCGTGTTCGCAAGGAAAATCTCGCGCGAACTTACCCGCGCGGTCGTGAACGGGCGCGGCCATCTTGTTTCTCATTCATTGCTATGGTTCTGGGCATGGTCTTTGTATCCTCTGTCAATCTCTGCCATCCTTTGCTTGTTTGAAGTTTTTTTTTATCTATTTTACTTATTATCTATCCCTCTATTTTTCTAGCCCTATATTTTTGTGTTTACTGCTACTTTTGGTTAATTTTAAACTACTTTTGTAAACTCTTTTCTTTTCTTCTCTTCCCTATTCTATTTTCTTTATTCCTTTCCGCCCAGACCATGGTGAAGGGAGCCGGGAAGCATCCCGAGAAGGGGAAGGGTCCCGCACCCCGTGTCCGGCTCCCGTGCGGGCGTTTGAGGGGGGAGCTAGTGATGCCACGGGAGATCTTTACCCCGGAGGAGGTGGGCCAGCTCATTTTTTATGTTCAGCGCCGCCTCCCCAGGACCATCATGGGAGGCGGCAAGATCAGTGCCGGGTACGGGGCCCGGGAGCGCCGGAAGCGGTGGGAGAAGGTGTGCCAGGCCATTTACCACCACTCTCGGGTCTGGCGCACCTACAACCAGGCCACCCACCGCTGGACGGATGTCCTGACCCGTGAGCGAGATCTGCTCGACCTCCTTGGCCTTGAGATCCCCGGGCTTGGTGAGTAGTAGTAGCTATGTCTTTACTACTATGTTTTCTCCTGCTGTGTTATTATATTGCAAATTTTTGTTTTTTTTACAAGAGCAATAATGCTGCTCATTACATTGTAGGTACATTTTATTTCAAAATCTTCTGTGCATTTCAGGTACACTGCTCTCCTTCTCAGTAGTGTTGCTACTATGCTTATTTGTTTTAGATTTTGTGTTCATTTCATTGGCCTGTGAAATTATGTATGAGTGTAGTTGAAAGAACTGCGCAATGCTACACACTAAGGTTCAGATTTTTAATTACCGGCGCATCCCTGCAAAGTTGCAGGGATGCGCCAGTAATTGTGCGTCACGCCACCATCACCCATGGTGCGCCGTATTACAATGCGGCGCGCCATGGGCCCAAAACGTCACCAAAGCGTTACGCATCTGTGCCGTAAAGGTGGCGCATTGCTGGAGTTGCGTCGCAACGATGGTGCAGCTCCATCAATTCTCTGGGGTGCCCTATCTCCCCAATGCTGCGTCAAGCCGTACGTCTGCTTCAAGCAGGCGCAGGGTTTGAGTCACGCATCATTGTCCTCAAAGTGACTGATTGAAATCTTGTAGATTTCCCTCAGCCACTTTTAGGATGCGTTCCTGCGCAGGAACGCCCTCCCTTGCGCCGGAACACCCCTATTGGCGCAGGGCTTTACAACGTGATGCATCTCCCAGATGCGTCACGTTGTTAATATACGCCGCACCATTGCGCCTCTTATGTGCTGTCGCTGCGTCACAAAAGTCACGCAACAATGGAGCAAAAGAGCCGCAAGGGCCTTATAAATCAGCCCCTACAGACTCAAGTCCAGTCCTTCCTTTGTACACATGGCGATAAGAAGAAATAGTGGTGGTGGATTAATAGTTTGAGTATTTTAATGACTGGTGAATGTAGTAGGAAACTTTAGTGTTGTCGCTGATCTTCAATCACAATGGACTTTGGCTGTCACTTTGCGTGCTGCGGACTGCTGCCTGCCAATCCTAGGCAAACCTTTTTAGTACTTTGTTTAGTGAGTTACATAGGGTAGTTTCCAATTCGACGGTCCGCAAATCAAGCAATACTAAAGTAATGACGTAGTCGACCACATGAGATTG
The DNA here is from genome assembly GCF_964263255.1 of Lissotriton vulgaris. Taxonomy (NCBI): domain Eukaryota; kingdom Metazoa; phylum Chordata; class Amphibia; order Caudata; family Salamandridae; genus Lissotriton; species Lissotriton vulgaris. Next base: position 1,298,584,231 of record NC_141693.1, read on the forward strand.
GTCAATAATATATCCCGTGGAGTCGTTCCCTATTTGCTATTTCGCAAAAATATTTTGTTACTTTGTTAGTTCTTTTTTAAATGTTTGATTTGGTTGAGAAATAAATATCATCCATGTTTTCTGTTTTTCTTTCTTTCATGTTGTACATCAGCTTCCCCCAGGGGCAAGAGGAGGACACAGGAGGAGGAGGAGGAGGGTGCTGTTGTCGATGCAGGCCAGGACCGGGCAGTCGAGGGCTCCTTTGCTGGCCCCAGTAAGTTTTAATTTTAATATAGAGTACTTATTTTTTCCTAGCGTTCCTCATTCGATTTTTTCTAAATCGTCTTTGATCTTCTTGTAGACAGGATCTAAATTCTTATCCCTATGACTCCGTGTGGTATTACTAGATTATTCTTATTAGTCTGTCTGTGTAGCTAACTAAGATTGCACATTTGGCATTTCCATTGGACTCCCATTCTAGTCAGCAATAGCTCTATGCACTGAGTGTAGTCCTCTGGGATTGTCCATATTGTCTTTTCAAGTATTCTAAATGTTTATGCTTTGACCATTGCCAACAATAAAAAGGTGAATGACCACCACCAAGAAATAATAAGATACTACTTTACTTTTGGTTTGGATAGGACAATCCATTCTACTACTGTTGCAGGGACAAATCTGCACAAACAGAACTATGGACACTAAATAATGCATCGCTTAGCTTATCAATTATAATAGGTGCTGTAACTGTTAGACTTTCCACATACCTCAGTGATAACAGACTTTGTAGTTGAACCCCGGCCCCAATCTCCTTACTGACTAGATAGTGTGGCAGAGTCATTTAGCTCCCAAAGTCACCGATGGCAGAGGCACGGACTCATGCTTGCAAAAATTCGAAAACCTTTAGCTCATCCACTCTAGTCTGGATGACCAAAAACCACAGACTCTATTTAAGTTTAAAAGCTTTATTAAAAGTAAACACATTTATTAAATTCAAGTTTGTCATAAAAGTGAACGTGTAACTGAAAATGGAAAAGTGCTTAGTGCTGACGATTAATTGGACACATTTCTTGTGGTCGAGCCGAGCTCTCACCTGGTTTGAACTTGATCCTGCTCGTGTTCTTAGAAGTCAAGGTTCTGTCTGTTAGGAGAAAAAGTGGTGCGTGTTAAAAAGTAAAAAGCAAACATTCATCAGTTGTGCCAAAAAGTGCAGCAAGACAACAGCCTTCCCTGGAAAAAGGGACCTTTTTACTCTAGAGTAGACAGTCAAAAATTATTAAATTGTACACTTTTTTCACATTTCTTTCTTCCTCCTAGACCAAATATTATATAGTAGTGAGTGGTGTATTCTAACATTATTAAATGTACTTTGTAGGTGGAACATCTGGAGACGGGGCCAGCGCGGAGGTGGTGGCATTGGACGAGGAGGACAACTCTGGGGAGGAGGCGGTGCAAGTGCCGGAAAAGGACATGCCTGTGAGGGTTCACACGGTGGTGGCGGGCAGAGGTAAGCTATACATTCCTTAGTCATTGAGATTGAAGACTGCAGAGTGTGCTTTCTGCACGGGTGTATTATAAAAAAAGCAGGTAGTAGCCTCCTCTAAATGTACTTCGACTTAGCTGTGAAGTTTTTGGCGAGAAGAATCCCAATCAGATCTGAGGTGAACTTGATGGATGGGATGAACGAAAAGCGAAAGAAGGGTGTAAGTAAGTGTGGAAGCACGAGAAATGTAATGATGACTGGCAAAGAAGAATGATATGTGTTTGCTTGGTCCCCGAGGTGGCTGGGAAGGTAAGAAAATGGTATGGTGCATGGCTGGGTGAATGATGAAGCAAGGATGGGTGGAAGGAGAACAGCCTGGGTGGGTGAGACAGAAACTGTATGTGTGCAATATACTTTGAATGGATGGATGCCTGGATCATTCATGGTACTATCTGACTCTTAGATAGCATATGTGAATCTAGAGAGAGTAGACGGTCACTGGATGAACTAAGTGTTACTTTGAAGAGCATGTAACACCGCACCCGCACGTCCGTTCCAGTGTAGGAAAGGCAAGGAAAAGAAGTTGTAACGTTGTCCAAAGACTACCATGAATAGTAGCAGTAGTTTGTATTGCAACTGCAAGCACAGCATATATCCAGTTATTACGGTGGGCACTCCCTACCTCCCTTAATAACTTTAGTTTAGTAGTAGTACGTCATTCATGTGTGGGGGTATCACTGTTCACTCAATAATAAGCAAAGCACCTAAAGTCATCCCATATGTCATCAAATACATCCCATGTGAAGTGATAGATAATCAGATAATTTAGCTTCTTCATTTTCCTTTTCTAATACTCATTTGCACTGTAGGGTGAAAGCTAAATTAATTAAGCAGTAGCCCTTTTAACAGAGTATTCTCAGTGCCACCCGTAATAGAAAAGTAAGAGCTTCACCACCTGCATGTACTGGACCGGTACAGTAACGCAAGTCTGTCTCACTCACCATGGTGTGCGTCTGTTTTTCTCGGGTGCAAGTTCACTGCGCTGGCATTATGCCGGCTTGCATAAGATAACGTACCAATTGTCCTAAACAAGAGAGAAGAAGAAGAATAAGAGTGGTGTACTGTCATAGTCGACTGTAATAGAAGTCCATAGTGCTCGTAGAATTTGTTCCTTAAACTCCCACTAATGTTAGAGCAAGGATGAAGAAGTCGGAGGTTACATAGATACTGTCCTCAATAGTTATGCACTGTGCTTTCAATTTGCTACTTGTACTGTGACAACTTTCTGCTCAATCATTTTGTGTTAATCTTAAGGAGCATTGGTTACAGACTATGTCTTTCTTTTTTCATGTAGTTGCTCCTTCCAAATCCAAGACACCATCAAGGAGGAAGGAGCAGGCTCGAATGGCCCGGCAACGGAGGCTGGATGCCACTGTTGCTGAATATCGGCGGCTGGTGGCCCTGGAGGAGGAGGAGACGCAGTCTGGAACAACAACAACGTCCACTGGGACAGCTGCCTCCTCCTCCGTGCGGGCTGCCAGCCAGCGCAGTGCTCCAGCGGTACGGAGCCGGGCTACCAAAGCCAAACGCCACCGCCCAGCAGCAAAGAAAGCAGCTGCCCCTCACAGGAATTGCAAGGCACACCGGCGCCGCTTATCCCTCAGACTGTCCTACCTGGAGCAGGAGGTCCATAATTATAAGAACGTGGTGGAGGGCCTCCGCTTCGAACTTGCCACCCTCCGCAAGGAGCATGATGCCCTGGCTGCTAATTCCAACAGCACCCTGCCATAGTGTCCCTTGCCCCTTTTTTAGAGACTTTTGGGGGGTGGGAATTGGGAGTTGTGATTTTTGGGGACTTTTGAAGGACAATCGTTGGGGTTAGGGAGGGTCTTGCGGGAGATTCTTTTGTTAGGGCTATAAAAATATACTTTTTGAAACTTTATCTGACCATACCTGTTTTTTACTGCTTTTGAGTCTGGTGGGTGGGGGTTTAACATAACAGTAAGTTTGTTTTCCTGAATAGTCCTAGGACTTTAGTAGTACTACCGTCAATCAAATCTCTCGTCTCTCCTAATACTCCATTATACTACCTCCAACCAAACGCCTATCTTACCTGTAATTTCTGTTTGCAAGTAGGGCTAGGCCCAGGGCTGGCTCCACGGGAAACAGCAAATAAGGTTGGCAATCCTGGGCGGATAAAATTTCCTCATAGCGGTGGTACTAGTGGTGTGACACAGTGGCAGTTGCTTGCCTATGAAAAAAAGAAAATGAAATCTGGTTTGTGCTCCTGAGCAATACAAAGGTACAATACAGAATATAGCAGGTGACAGAAGTACACTAGAACAGTGCCACGTTGTAGCCTAACAAATGTTAAAGTATAACTAATTCGGTTGAAGTTCTTTGACATTAGCCATGGGTCTTTGTCAAGCAGAGTAAGAATATATCATCGGATTTCTTCACCAGCCTGTTGCTATCACCTTATCCTCCCCAGCAAGTGTGTGGATTTATTGCTGTAATTTAGTCACACATCAATCAAAACCACACAGCCCGGGGGAAGAGGGTTAGGGTTTGAAAAATGGATGGGTACGGGGGTTTTTGGGAAAGGTTTTGGGAGACAAGAAAAAGTAGCACAGCATGGACGAACAATTGTGAACATAAACAAATCTTTGGGTACAAACCTATCCATCAATCTTTGAAAGTGCATACACTACTGTAACTGCATGCATGTCAGTTAAAAGTAATTAGTACTTTCGACAACTGTGGAAGAAAGAATGCGACAGTACAGGGCGTGGGTGGAAATATTGATAACTATATTCAACATAAGGTCTCTGTAGCCAGATACCTGAGAGCCTTGCTGGTCACTATAAATCCATTCACAACAACACTCAATGGGGTTGGTCTGGAAGGTGTCAGGTTTACTCCCCGTGATCCAGTCGATGCAAATATGGTTCCACTTCCAAATGTCACCAACACCCAGAAGTGTAAACACAGGGTGTTCGAGGCATTAGGCGGGGGAGAAAAATAACAAACTAAAATAAAAAATGTGGGATGGGTAAAGGTAGGGTCAGCAGGGAAAGGATACCTGTAACAGAAGACAAGACAGGCATCAGTGAAGTGCTGTCCTAACATACAAGGGTACTCTCATATAGTCTCACTAAATAGTCTGCAAGTCTCCCGCCTACTCATGGGAAATGTAGTTTCATAGTACGGTAGGCGCTTAGGGGCTGCGTAACCTGACAGAAGGTATAGTAGATAGAAAAGGAGAAATTGCTTTTTTTCTAGGTGTCCCCTCACTCACCAGGGTTGCCCCTTGGTGACATGCTTCATCATTGGGGCCATCCCAGTCCTCTACGGCCTGGGGCGTGCTGCGACTTGCGAATTACGTAGGAGCACTTACAAATGACTATGTGTGGTGCAGATGTGATAGTGGAGTGGACTAAGTGATGTGTTAAGGGATCAATGTAGAAGCAGAGAGAGAGCCAAGAAATGCAGTCACAGTCAGAGAAAAAGGCAAGGGATACTGTATCTATGTGGTTGTAGTGGTCCTGTTGGAAGTGGTAAGTAAGTTGCCCGCAGAAAAAAAATCCTCCTATTAGCGGCACTCCTCCATTGCAGCCGACGCTTCGTCCATCGATGTTGGTCACCAGAAGACACCCTGTCCACTGCCTGCCTGATGCTGAATTGTGGCTCGCTACTGTGAAGCCTGACTCCATCCTTTTTTCCCCATTGCAGAGACTGAAACCCGGCCTGTAATTATTCAACGAAAAACAGGAAGTGATATAATATTACAACACCACTGATAAATAAATATAAGGCATGTAGGCTGTGGAGTGCAAAAAGTCACAATTTGTTTTTCCTAGTAGACAGTACAATGTTTTTGAAAGTGCGTACTCTGAGTCACCTTTTGAAGGATGTATGGGCAAATTAATGTATCGGATCTTGCCCCTCAAGCTAGGTGTACTGTAAACTGTGTTTTAGAACAAAATTAGATCTTCCTAGCAGTGCTTCCACCCAGACCCTTACTAAAGCCAGTCGCAAAAATGTAGAAGACCCCCAATCAAATCTCAAAAAACGAGGCCTAGCAGAAAACTGGTGACAAAACTTACTTTGAAAGTAAAAGTAGGCCGAAGTACCCTAATTACCCATTACCCACCGTGGATTGCATTCAAACCACTTGCAAGCAACCAAGCAAAAGTAGCCATAGCCAGCATCGCTCCAAGACTCGAAATCCCCCCCACTCAAACACATGCAATAGAAATACTGCTAACCCTAACGAACCCTAAGTTAAGAATAGTGGCAAAGGCTTTCTTTAACTATGCCAAATCCCCCCTTTCCCACCATGGATTTTCTTCAAATGACTTGCAACCAAAATTACACATTCTCACGAGTGCTCTAAGACCCCAGAACTCAGTTTGAAAAATCTAGAACACCCCGAAACACATGCAATCCTGCTGCTAGGGCTAACCCTAACGAACCCTAAGTTACAAAAAGTGCCAAAACTAAAGGCTTTTCCGCGCGGATTTTGTCCCAACCACTTCTACCCGGTATTAGACCTTCCCAGGAATGCCCCAAGACCCGGCAACCCACCCGCCAAGAAGCGTAACACCCCCAAACAGGCCAAAAGCAAAATCTCATACTTGCAATATTTCTGGGCCTTCGGTCCAAACGCGCTGCGTAGCTAGGCCATAAGTCGGGGTTGGCACGACGGATTTCCTGAAAAGCAAATGCAATCAAGATTAGAGTGTCCCAGCAGTGCTCCCAGACCACGAAACTCACCCGCAAACAGACGGAACCCCCCCTAAGAGCACCTCAAAGGCAAGCAAGTCATCAAAAACACAAAAAAAATTCCGCCTGGGATTTGGTCCAAAACACTTTTATCCGGTATTAGAGCTTCCCAGCAATGGCCCCAGAGCCGTCAACCCAGGAGAAAACGAGTAGAAGACCCCCAAACAGCCAAAGAGCAAAAGTACAAAAATGGGGACTTAGTCACTTTTTCACAAATTTCCCAAATCACTCCGCGCGCGCTCTGCAGCTAGGCCCTAAGTCCCCTCAGCCACCATGGATTTGCTTCAAACCTCTTGCAAAGTAAAGTATATATAGCCAGCAGTGCTCCCACACCACGAAACTCACCCGCAAACACCAGGAAGCCCCCCAAACAGGCCCCCGAAAACGCTACATAGAGCAAAATGTCAGAAATAGCCCAAAAAAAAATCGGCCTGGATTTTGTCCCAACCACTTCTACCCGGTATTAGACCTTCCCAGGAATGCCCCAAGACCCGGCAACCCACCCGCCAAGAAGCATAACACCCCCAAACAGGCCAAAAGCAAAATCTCATACTTGCAATATTTCTGGGCCTTCGGTCCAAACGCGCTGCGTAGCTAGGCCATAAGTCGGGGTTGGCACGACGGATTTCCTGAAAAGCAAATGCAATCAAGATTAGAGTGTCCCAGCAGTGCTCCCAGACCACGAAACTCACCCGCAAACACCAGGAAGCCCCCCAAACAGGCCCCCGAAAACGCTACATAGAGCAAAATGTCAGAAATAGCCCAAAAAAAAATCGGCCTGGATTTAGTCCCAACCACTTCTACCCGGTATTAGACCTTCCCAGGAATGCCCCAAGACCCGGCAACCCACCCGCCAAGAAGCATAACACCCCCAAACAGGCCAAAAGCAAAATCTCATACTTGCAATATTTCTGGGCCTTCGGTCCAAACGCGCTGCGTAGCTGGGCCATAAGTCGGGGTTGGCACGACGGATTTCCTGAAAAGCAAATGCAATCAAGATTAGAGTGTCCCAGCAGTGCTCCCAGACCACGAAACTCACCCAGAAACACCAGGAAGCCCCCCAAACAGGCCCCCGAAAACGCTACATAGAGCAAAATGTCAGAAATAGCCCAAAAAAAAATCGGCCTGGATTTAGTCCCAACCACTTCTACCCGGTATTAGACCTTCCCAGGAATGCCCCAAGACCCGGCAACCCACCCGCCAAGAAGTATAACACCCCCAAACAGGCCAAAAGCAAACTCTCATACTTGCAATATTTCTGGGCCTTCGGTCCAAACGCGCTGCGTAGCTGGGCCATAAGTCGGGGTTGGCACGACGGATTTCCTGAAAAGCAAATGCAATCAAGATTAGAGTGTCCCAGCAGTGCTCCCAGACCACGAAACTCACCCGCAAACACCAGGAAGCCCCCCAAACAGGCCCCCGAAAACGCTACATAGAGCAAAATGTCAGAAATAGCCCAAAAAAAAATCGGCCTGGATTTAGTCCCAACCACTTCTACCCGGTATTAGACCTTCCCAGGAATGCCCCAAGACCCGGCAACCCACCCGCCAAGAAGTATAACACCCCCAAACAGGCCAAAAGCAAACTCTCATACTTGCAATATTTCTGGGCCTTCGGTCCAAACGCGCTGCGTAGCTGGGCCATAAGTCGGGGTTGGCACGACGGATTTCCTGAAAAGCAAATGCAATCAAGATTAGAGTGTCCCAGCAGTGCTCCCAGACCACGAAACTCACCCGCAAACACCAGGAAGCCCCCCAAACAGGCCCCCGAAAACGCTACATAGAGCAAAATGTCAGAAATAGCCCAAAAAAAAATCGGCCTGGATTTAGTCCCAACCACTTCTACCCGGTATTAGACCTTCCCAGGAATGCCCCAAGACCCGGCAACCCACCCGCCAAGAAGTATAACACCCCCAAACAGGCCAAAAGCAAACTCTCATACTTGCAATATTTCTGGGCCTTCGGTCCAAACGCGCTGCGTAGCTGGGCCATAAGTCGGGGTTGGCACGACGGATTTCCTGAAAAGCAAATGCAATCAAGATTAGAGTGTCCCAGCAGTGCTCCCAGACCACGAAACTCACCCGCAAACACCAGGAAGCCCCCCAAACAGGCCCCCGAAAACGCTACATAGAGCAAAATGTCAGAAATAGCCCAAAAAAAAATCGGCCTGGATTTAGTCCCAACCACTTCTACCCGGTATTAGACCTTCCCAGGAATGCCCCAAGACCCGGCAACCCACCCGCCAAGAAGTATAACACCCCCAAACAGGCCAAAAGCAAACTCTCATACTTGCAATATTTCTGGGCCTTCGGTCCAAACGCGCTGCGTAGCTGGGCCATAAGTCGGGGTTGGCACGACGGATTTCCTGAAAAGCAAATGCAATCAAGATTAGAGTGTCCCAGCAGTGCTCCCAGACCACGAAACTCACCCGCAAACACCAGGAAGCCCCCAAACAGGCCCCCGAAAACGCTACATAGAGCAAAATGTCAGAAATAGCCCAAAAAAAAATCGGCCTGGATTTAGTCCCAACCACTTCTACCCGGTATTAGACCTTCCCAGGAATGCCCCAAGACCCGGCAACCCACCCGCCAAGAAGTATAACACCCCCAAACAGGCCAAAAGCAAACTCTCATACTTGCAATATTTCTGGGCCTTCGGTCCAAACGCGCTGCGTAGCTGGGCCATAAGTCGGGGTTGGCACGACGGATTTCCTGAAAAGCAAATGCAATCAAGATTAGAGTGTCCCAGCAATGCTCTCAGACCATGAAACTCACCCACAAACAGACGGAACCCCCCCTAAGAGCACCTCAAAGGCAAGCAAGTCATCAAAAACACAAAAAAATTTCCGCCTCGGATTTGGCACAAACCACTTTTAGTGCTTCCCAGCAATGGCCCCAGACCCGTCAACTCACCTGCAAAGAGGTAGAACAACACCCCCACAAGTGCTGAGTCTTTCTTCATTGGGCGTAAACCAGCCCTCTGCTTTGATGGAAATAGGAGTCTGGAGGAGGAGGATAGAGGAGCATGTTCTTCTGAACTTGTGAACCTGAGGAATGCAGACTGCGGCACCTTCAAATAAATTAGCAAACAAGTGAAGACAGTTCTGCTGATGGGCTTGTCTTTGTGATTATCTGATTAAAGTTTGAATTATATTAACTGTGCACAACAAAGAAAGACAGACACACAGGAATAAAAGTGAATAAGGATGAAAAAGAAAGTTATTGATTCGTTGTCTCATTTTCAGGGCTCGAAGTCGGAATCACGGTCCAGGAATAAGAATAAGGCTTCGTCATCATACTCTGCGAATTCAGCCCGGGTGAGGTCAGTGCCACCTGACAGAGTAGAAATTCCCTCATCTATGGTGCTGGCCACCTCCTCTTCATCCGGCACGCTCTCTCGTACTCTTATATCTGGTGGTATGAGGTGCTGATTCATCTTGATCATTGTTAACCTCTCCACATTTTTGGGCGAGAGGCGGCTCCGTTTGGGAGTTACAATCCCACCAGCCGCACTGAAAACCCGTTCAGAAGACACACTTGCGAGTGGGCAAGACAAGTAGTTTAAAGCCAGGTTGGTGAGCTGTGGCCACAATTCTTTTTTCCCATGCCAATACGCCAATGGGTCAGAATTAACATAGACCTCTGTGGAGTCATTCAGATAGTCCTTCACCATCGACTCAAGGTCCTCCTCCAAGGTTCCTCCACTTTGCGTAGCTCTTGCTGTGCCTCTGGCCTTTTGAGAACCAAACCCACGCAGAGCTAGCCAATCCTCTTCAGCCTCCAATGTTTCTGCTGCCTTTCGTGCAGATGATGCGGTTGCCGGTGTCTTTAACGGCTGAGAGGTCACTTGTGCCACAGCCACAGGTGCAGAAGTGGATTGTTTTGACTGGGGATGGCCTGCTGATGTACTGCCATTTCCTTCAATTTCCAGCCGTTCTGTTTCAAACTTCTTGGCTGACAAGGCTAGCCAACGTTTGTACTTTGTAACATCTTCATCAGCAAAAGGAAAGAATGCTCTGCCTGCCAGCGCCTTTTTGTAGCGTGGATCCAGAATAGTAGCACAAATGTAATGCTGTTCTGAGTGGATCTTTTGAAGACGTTCATCACCTTGTAGGAGCTCTAATAATGTCTCAGCCAGAAGCAAAGAGTCTTTCTTTTTGTCATCTTTTCGAAACACAGAACACACCTCCTTCAGTTGGTCCTCCAGCATGTACAACAATGGGATAGCTTTTCCCAAATTAGAGTCCTCCTTGCTGACTGCACGTGTGAAGACCTCAAAAGGACGAAGCATGCGTGTTAGGCTTTCAACTATGTTCCATTGCGGCCCACCCATCCTCAGCTCCTCTATACCCTCTTTCAAGAAAAATTGATCGAGTTGCGTATACTGCTCATACAGACGCTCAAGCATGTAGAAGGTTGAGTTCCAACGTGTTACCACCTCCTGGATGAGTGCTTTCACTGGCATTTGACTTTGATATAGCATGCTCCTCAGCTGCTTGCGGGCCTTAAAAGAATGCCTGAAATGCTTGCAAATTTTTCGGCAGTTGTCCAATACACTGTACGCTGCACTGCGTTTATTACCCAAGAATTTTTGGACAACCAGGTTTATACAGTGCGCCAAACACGGCACTCTGAAATAGTAACCGTCCCTCATGGCCTTAACTATATTGGAGCCATTGTCTGTGGAAACATAACCAACCTTGCGTTTTAGTGGGGACAGACAGTTAAGGACCTTTGTGTTAAAGACATCCAAAATGTTTTCTGCTGTGTGACGTTTCTCCAAACCAAACATGGCTAGTGTTGCATGTTTCCGAGCACCTTTAAAAACAATGTTAGTGTCAACACCTGAGTTTAGCTTTGCTTTAGCCCCTGAAAAAGAGACCCAGTGTGCAGTGATGCACATGTAATCAGCGCCTGCGCCACTGGTCCACATGTCTGTTGTCAGATGTATAGTGTGAACAGCACTCTTCTCCAAAGCTGCCCCAATCAACTTCAGAACATCTTCATGTAGTGCTGGAACCGCAACTCGGGCAAAATAGAACCGGCTAGGAACCTTCCATTTAGGGCAGAGCACTGTCACTAATTCTAGAAAACCAACCCCTTCTACAAAAGAAAAAGGGAGAAGGTCCAGAGCTAGCATTTTAGCCAGCTTAGTGTTATACAGACGGGTCATTGGGTGGTTGCGTTCATATTGCGCTTCTGTAAACAACATCTTTTTAATGTTGCCCTGGACCAATGATTTACGGGATGATGATGATCTCTTCGACCCAGTTACGCTCGCTGATGAACTTTTCCGCATTGATGTCTCACTCTCTCCCACACTCTTAGTGTGGCTCCCATGGGGTGTGCTGCTGACATGGGAACTGGGTGTAAGTGAAGTGTTTGAATCGTCTTCTTCTACCTCCTCGTCATCAGCAGATGACAAATCAACGTTTTCATTACGTGCAATTCCGGCTTTCTTGACCGCCTCTAGGTGCGGAAACCATTCGACAGGGTGCCTTCTCTCAAGATGACCTCTCTGGCCTCCGGTACCATAGTTAGAACCAAGCTTACCACGACTATATCGAAGCTTACAAAGGCTACAAATGGCTACGTTTTCCTTTTTTGGGCAAACACTAAAGAAGTCCCAAACTGGAGACTTGAAATGTCTTCGGGGGCCGGAGGAGGCGGCGATACTGGTGGTGGTGGTCCTGCTGCTAATGACAGATGAAGTGGAGGATGTGGATTGCCGAACTTCAGTACGTTTTGCACTTTCACCACCACGAATTGAGGTCGAGGACGAGGTGGGTACCTTCTTGCGAGGAAGAAATATGGAAGCGGTAGGTTTTGGTGTACTACTTAACTCCAAATCTAATGATTCCATTTCCATTGCCTCCTCGCCGACATCATCATCACGCTCAGCAGCTTCTCGGGATAGGGTCAAAATGTCTCTTTGCTGCATGCCCGGTGGGGCTGCAGTGACCTTTGTGATGACTGCCTCGTCGTCATCGTGAGAGGCTTCATCACCAGCAGTATCTGTCACTTCTTGTTGAGCCTCATCACACTCCATAGGTTTGAGTTTTTGGACGACCTTCCTTTTACGCTTAGGTACCGGTGGCAGATCATGGTGTGCCTCTGCCTCACTGTCAGACCGCAGTTGTCGTGGTTCCCAAGACAGATCACTTGCACCAGAACGAGGTGGGCTTGAAGAAGATGTAGACACCCCCCTTGATCTTTTCCTTGCTAGGGATGTGGAAGACAATGAATGATCATCAGGAGGAGTGGCTTCCAATGATACCTCAGCTTCATTGTCGATTTCCAAATGTGCCCCTACTTCGGGAGGAACAACTATTGTGGGCACTTGTGAACGTCCATGCACCTTTGCTTGCGCATCTCCTTTTGCTGCCTCTCCTTCCACATGTACTTGGGCGTGTACTTGCACATGGTGTTGTTGTTGCGGCTGTGGTTGTTCAACACTTGTCAGATGAGTTACAACAACCTGTGTTGATTCAGGGACATTGCTGCTACTTTCTTGCGATGAGCCAACATCACTGGTCGATGGTGATTGGAGAAGTACACTGACTGCCTCTGAAGCACTCAAGGGCTTTGACTTAAGTTGGCGTGGTGGTGGAGGCACTGAACCCAATGGAGCAGGGGTGCTGCTCTCAGGTTGGTCCCCAGCAGATCCTGCTGCTGCAGGCGTACTTTTTTTTTTGCTCCCAAAAAAAGTGGTGGGTGGCACACCAGCCTCCTTGGTAACTTGCTTCTTCTGCTCCTTACTAGCAACTTTCTTGCTAGAGGAGCTACGGAGAAGTTTCTTTGGGGCCATCTTCTTCAGAGCAGGTCAGACAGCAGGCCGCAGTTGCACGAATTGTAGAGTTGTCTGAGGCCAGACGTGACGTCGCGTGACGTTATGCTGCACACACACACCGCTGCAGGACTTCTTCCTGGCACTGGTGGTTCTCTTGAGTCTTGTGCACCTAAAAAAAATGGAAGACAGAGGAACATCAGTTCAGTTATAGAGCACAAAAAAATCGAAAAACACTGCAAAATCAGCACAATCCCAATCCATCCATGCCCTCCATAATGTTTAAATTCAAGACAACCCACAGAAAGACTAGGCCCATGCAAGACTCACTACCCCTGGGCATAAATAAAGGTTGAAAAGTAGGCAAAATGGTTGGAGGCCTAACAACAAAGCCTGCATTCAAAATGGCCACTTGCCTGCCAGCACATGGCCAGTGCCTGTAGCTGCACTCAAAATGGCCACCAGCCACATGGCATGTCCCTCCCCATGAACACCCCCAAAAATCGAAAAACACTGCAAAATCAGCACAATCCCATTCCATCCATGATGTTTAAATTCAAGACAGCCCACAGAAAGACTAGGCCCCATGCACCACTCACTACCCCTGGTCAAGGCCCCAACAACAGGTCAAAAATCGAAAAACACAAAATTTTACAAAAAAAAAAAATCGAAAAACACAGAAAAATCAGCACAATCCCAATTCATCTATGGCCTCCATGATGTTTAAATTCAAGACAACCCACAGAAATACTAGGCCCATGCAAGACTCACTACCCCTGGCATAAATAAAGGTTGAAAAGTAGGGAAAATGGTTGGAGGCCTAACAACAAAGCCTGCATTCAAAATGGCCACTTGCCTGCCAGCACATGGCAAGTGCCTGTAGCTGCACTCAAAATGGCCACCAGCCACATGGCATGTCCCTCCCCATGAACACCCCCAAAAATCGAAAAACACTGCAAAATCAGCACAATCCCATTCCATCCATGATGTTTAAATTCAAGACAGCCCACAGAAAGACTAGGCCCCATGCACCACTCACTACCCCTGGTCAAGGCCCCAACAACAGGTCAAAAATCGAAAAACACAAAATTTTACAAAAAAAAAAAATCGAAAAACACAGAAAAATCAGCACAATCCCAATTCATCTATGGCCTCCATGATGTTTAAATTCAAGACAACCCACAGAAATACTAGGCCCATGCAAGACTCACTACCCCTGGCATAAATAAAGGTTGAAAAGTAGGGAAAATGGTTGGAGGCCTAACAACAAAGCCTGCATTCAAAATGGCCACTTGCCTGCCAGCACATGGCAAGTGCCTGTAGCTGCACTCAAAATGGCCACCAGCCACATGGCATGTCCCTCCCCATGAACACCCCCAAAAATCGAAAAACACTGCAAAATCAGCACAATCCCATTCCATCCATGATGTTTAAATTCAAGACAGCCCACAGAAAGACTAGGCCCCATGCACCACTCACTACCCCTGGTCAAGGCCCCAACAACAGGTCAAAAATCGAAAAACACAAAATTTTACAAAAAAAAAAATCGAAAAACACAGAAAAATCAGCACAATCCCAATTCATCTATGGCCTCCATGATGTTTAAATTCAAGACAACCCACAGAAATACTAGGCCCATGCAAGACTCACTACCCCTGGCATAAATAAAGGTTGAAAAGTAGGGAAAATGGTTGGAGGCCTAACAACAAAGCCTGCATTCAAAATGGCCACTTGCCTGCCAGCACATGGCAAGTGCCTGTAGCTGCACTCAAAATGGCCACCAGCCACATGGCATGTCCCTCCCCATGAACACCCCCAAAAATCGAAAAACACTGCAAAATCAGCACAATCCCATTCCATCCATGATGTTTAAATTCAAGACAGCCCACAGAAAGACTAGGCCCCATGCACCACTCACTACCCCTGGTCAAGGCCCCAACAACAGGTCAAAAATCGAAAAACACAAAATTTTACAAAAAAAAAAAATTGAAAAACACAGAAAAATCAGCACAATCCCAATTCATCTATGGCCTCCATGATGTTTAAATTCAAGACAACCCACAGAAATACTAGGCCCATGCAAGACTCACTACCCCTGGCATAAATAAAGGTTGAAAAGTAGGGAAAATGGTTGGAGGCCTAACAACAAAGCCTGCATTCAAAATGGCCACTTGCCTGCCAGCACATGGCAAGTGCCTGTAGCTGCACTCAAAATGGCCACCAGCCACATGGCATGTCCCTCCCCATGAACACCCCCAAAAATCGAAAAACACTGCAAAATCAGCACAATCCCATTCCATCCATGATGTTTAAATTCAAGACAGCCCACAGAAAGACTAGGCCCCATGCACCACTCACTACCCCTGGTCAAGGCCCCAACAACAGGTCAAAAATCGAAAAACACAAAATTTTACAAAAAAAAAAAATCGAAAAACACAGAAAAATCAGCACAATCCCAATTCATCTATGGCCTCCATGATGTTTAAATTCAAGACAACCCACAGAAATACTAGGCCCATGCAAGACTCACTACCCCTGGCATAAATAAAGGTTGAAAAGTAGGGAAAATGGTTGGAGGCCTAACAACAAAGCCTGCATTCAAAATGGCCACTTGCCTGCCAGCACATGGCAAGTGCCTGTAGCTGCACTCAAAATGGCCACCAGCCACATGGCATGTCCCTCCCCATGAACACCCCCAAAAATCGAAAAACACTGCAAAATCAGCACAATCCCATTCCATCCATGATGTTTAAATTCAAGACAGCCCACAGAAAGACTAGGCCCCATGCACCACTCACTACCCCTGGTCAAGGCCCCAACAACAGGTCAAAAATCGAAAAACACAAAATTTTACAAAAAAAAAAAATCGAAAAACACAGAAAAATCAGCACAATCCCAATTCATCTATGGCCTCCATGATGTTTAAATTCAAGACAACCCACAGAAAGAATCAGTCCACCCACCACTGAGTACCCCTGGGAAAAGGCCCCAAAACAGCCCAAAAATCGAAAATCCCAAAATTTTAGTTGCAGCAACTGTAATGCCCCAAACAAACTTACTTGTAAAATTTCTAATCCAACAGTGATCCAAAGAAAGTCAAAAAGGCCTCAAATCCAAAGATCCAGCAGCATCCACAAAAGGTAATCCTTCCAGGTCCACATCCGAATGAAAAGTGACCAGGAGATGGACAAAGCACTGGGAGGAGCCTGCTGAACAGGAACAGGAAGTTGAAGACTATGGGGCACTTCCTTCCTCCCACCCCCCTGCCCCCCTCCCCAAAATGGACTCCTCGCTAAAAAAGTGCAGGCAAATGTCAAACTAAGGAGTTATTCACATAAAAATCATCATTTCTAGAAGGTTTATGCTGCTTGCTGGTGGATTTCTTGTGCAGAATTGCAAATTTATATTTTCGCGCGCCGCATCTCAAATCTCGCAATTTGCGAAGTACCGCGAGACGTGATCTCGCCGTACTCGCGTTGACAAACTCTCGCTGGCAAGCCGCGATGACGTAATCGCGCTCGCCAATTCCCGCGGGATCACACAGCAAGATCCAAAATGGCGCAGCACTCGCAAACTATCGAAAAAAACAACTCGGCAAACGATGATAAACGCCGCGCGCCGCAAAAATTGTATCACCAACGCCGCGCGCCGCCAAAAAAATCCGCTGCGTGCGAATTTGCGGATTTTGCGGGAAATCCGCAAATCTCGCGGATTGCGGATTTCCCGAAAATCCGCAAAATCCGCGAGCGGAACGGATTTTCCGCCCACGCTTACCACCATGCTCAGAAAACAGGAAGTGACCTAACCAAGATCGTACCATCAAAGGAAACTGAGCCTTTAAAATCAAAGAAACACGTGGTGGCAAATCGGCTTCCCAATCAAACGGTGTTTGTAAACTGATGAAGTTCTTGGCAGAACGAAACGCGTCTTGCATAAATGCCTTTTTTCCAAAAAGAAAAGGAAATGAAAATAAAATGAAGTAATGTGGCAAATACCTCGGTTTCTGTGCGGCTCTACTTCTTCTCTGCGGGGGAGAGTTGTTGGAATATTTAATCGGCTTGGTTCTGCCGAAAGAGACTGCACAGCCAACGAGAGCGCCATCATCCCCAACTCGAACCACATCGTTGACTCCGTCCAAGCGGTCAAGGTGGATGCGGTGCTCCCGGGTACTGGACCCGGTTCTGTTTTCAAGCGGCCATGAAAGGGGGGCGACTTGGAGAAACCTGCTGCCCGAAAATGCCCGTAGAAATGGCAATTAATGGCATTTAGCAACACCGACACACTGGAGGGTTAAAAGACTTTTGGGAGAAAATACAAGAGGGAGCCGTGAGCACTACAAGGACCACCATGCTCAGAAAACAGGAAGTGACCTAACCAAGACCGTACCATCAAAGGAAACTGAGCCTTTAAAATCAAAGAAACACGTGGTGGCAAATCAGCTTACCAATTAAACGGTGTTTGTAAACTGATGAAGTTCTTGGCAGAACGAAACGCGTCTTGCATAAATGCCGTTTTTCCCAAAAGATAAGGAAATGAAAATAAAATGAAGTAATGTGGCAAATACCTCGATTTCTGTGCGGCTCTACTTCTTCTCTGCGGGGGAGAGTTGTTGGAATATTTAATCGGCTTGGTTCCGCCGAAAGAGACTGCACAGCCAACGAGAGCGCCATCATTCCCAACTCGAACCACATCTTTAACTCCGTCCAAGCGGTCAAGGTGGATGCGGTGCTCCCGGGTACTGGACCCGGTTCTGGTTTCAAGCGGCCATGAAAGGGGGCCGACTTAGAGAAACGTGTTGCCCGAAAATGCCCGGAGAAATGACAATTAATGGCATTTAGCCACACCGACCCACTGGAGGGTTAAAAGACTTTTGGAAGAAAATACAAGAGGGAGCCGTGGGCACTACAAGATCCACCATGCTCAGAAAACAGGAAGTGACCTAACTAAGATCGTACCATCAAAGGAAACTGAGCCTTTAACCCCTTCCATGCTCATGACGGAACGGTTCCGTCATGAGCGTAAGGTGGCCTGTGCTTATGACGGAACCGTTCCGTCATGGTTCCATAGGCCCAATGGAATGTTCAGCACCGGGGCAAAATTCGCGCAGCACAGAAGGGGTTAAAATCAAAGAAACACGTGGTGGCAAATCGGCTTCCCAATCAAACGGTGTTTGTAAACTGATGAAGTTCTTGGCGGAACGAAATGCGTCTTGCATAAATGCCGTTTTTCCAAAAAGAAAAAGAAATGAAAATAAAATGAAGTAATGTGGCAAATACCTCGGTTTCTGTGCAGCTCTACTTCTTCTCTGCGGAGGAGAGTTGTTGGAATATTTAATCGGCTTGGTTCCGCCGAAAGAGACTGCACAGCCAACGAGAGCGCCATCATCCCCAACTCGAACCAAATCGTTGACTCCGTCCAAGCGGTCAAGGTGGATGCGGTGCTCCCGGGTACTGTACCCGGTTCTGGTGTTAAGCGGCCATAAAAGGTGGCCGACTTGGAGAAACCTGTTGCCTGAAAATGCCCGGAGAAATGACAATTAATGGCATTTAGCAACACCGACCCACTGGAGGGTTAAAAGACTTTCGGAAGAAAATACAAGAGGGAGCCGTGGGCACTACAAGGACCACCATGCTCAGAAAACAGGAAATGACCTAACCAAGATCGTACCATCAAAGGAAACTGAGCCTTTAAAATCAAAGAAACACGTGGTGGCAAATCGGCTTCCCAATCAAACGGTGTTTGTAAACTGATGAAGTTCTTGGCAGAACGAAACGCGTCTTGCATAAATGCCTTTTTTCCAAAAAGAAAAGGAAATGAAAATAAAATGAAGTAATGTGGCAAATACCTCGGTTTCTGTGCGGCTCTACTTCTTCTCTGCGGGGGAGAGTTGTTGGAATATTTAATCGGCTTGGTTCTGCCGAAAGAGACTGCACAGCCAACGAGAGCGCCATCATCCCCAACTCGAACCACATCGTTGACTCCGTCCAAGCGGTCAAGGTGGATGCGGTGCTCCCGGGTACTGGACCCGGTTCTGTTTTCAAGCGGCCATGAAAGGGGGGCGACTTGGAGAAACCTGCTGCCCGAAAATGCCCGTAGAAATGGCAATTAATGGCATTTAGCAACACCGACACACTGGAGGGTTAAAAGACTTTTGGAAGAAAATACAAGTGGGAGCCGTGAGCACTACAAGGACCACCATGCTCAGAAAACAGGAAGTGACCTAACCAAGACTGTACCATCAAAGGAAACTGAGCCTTTAAAATCAAAGAAACACGTGGTGGCAAATCAGCTTCCCAATCAAACGGTGTTTGTAAACTGATGAAGTTCTTGGCAGAATGAAACGCGTCTTGCATAAATGCAGTTTTTCCAAAAAGAAAAGTAAATGAAAATAAAATTAACTAATGTGGCAAATACCTCGGTTTCTGTGCGGCTCTACTTCT
This sequence comes from Lissotriton vulgaris, assembly GCF_964263255.1. NCBI lineage: Eukaryota > Metazoa > Chordata > Amphibia > Caudata > Salamandridae > Lissotriton > Lissotriton vulgaris. The sequence continues at coordinate 1,298,603,700 of NC_141693.1, forward strand.
TCTCTGCGGGGGAGAGTTGTTGGAATATTTAATCGGCTTGGTTCCGCCGAAAGAGACTGCACAGCCAACGAGAGCGCCATCATCCCCAACTCGAACCAAATCGTTGACTCCGTCCAAGCGGTCAAGGTGGATGCGGTGCTCCCGGGTACTGTACCCGGTTCTGGTTTCAAGCGGCCATAAAAGGGGGCCGACTTGGAGAAACCTGTTGCATGAAAATGCCCGGAGAAATGACAATTAATGGCATTTAGCAACACCGACCCACTGGAGGGTTAAAAGACTTTCGGAAGAAAATACAAGAGGGAGCCGTGGGCACTACAAGGACCACCATGCTCAGAAAACAGGAAGTGACCTAACCAAGATCGTACCATCAAAGGAAACTGAGCCTTTAAAATCAAAGAAACACGTGGTGGCAAATCGGCTTCCCAATCAAACGGTGTTTGTAAACTGATGAAGTTCTTGGCAGAACGAAACGCGTCTTGCATAAATGCCTTTTTTCCAAAAAGAAAAGGAAATGAAAATAAAATGAAGTAATGTGGCAAATACCTCGGTTTCTGTGCGGCTCTACTTCTTCTCTGCGGGGGAGAGTTGTTGGAATATTTAATCGGCTTGGTTCTGCCGAAAGAGACTGCACAGCCAACGAGAGCGCCATCATCCCCAACTCGAACCACATCGTTGACTCCGTCCAAGCGGTCAAGGTGGATGCGGTGCTCCCGGGTACTGGACCCGGTTCTGTTTTCAAGCGGCCATGAAAGGGGGGCGACTTGGAGAAACCTGCTGCCCGAAAATGCCCGTAGAAATGGCAATTAATGGCATTTAGCAACACCGACACACTGGAGGGTTAAAAGACTTTTGGGAGAAAATACAAGAGGGAGCCGTGAGCACTACAAGGACCACCATGCTCAGAAAACAGGAAGTGACCTAACCAAGACCGTACCATCAAAGGAAACTGAGCCTTTAAAATCAAAGAAACACGTGGTGGCAAATCAGCTTACCAATTAAATGGTGTTTGTAAACTGATGAAGTTCTTGGCAGAACGAAACGCGTCTTGCATAAATGCCGTTTTTCCCAAAAGATAAGGAAATGAAAATAAAATGAAGTAATGTGGCAAATACCTCGATTTCTGTGCGGCTCTACTTCTTCTCTGCGGGGGAGAGTTGTTGGAATATTTAATCGGCTTGGTTCCGCCGAAAGAGACTGCACAGCCAACGAGAGCGCCATCATTCCCAACTCGAACCACATCTTTAACTCCGTCCAAGCGGTCAAGGTGGATGCGGTGCTCCCGGGTACTGGACCCGGTTCTGGTTTCAAGCGGCCATGAAAGGGGGCCGACTTAGAGAAACGTGTTGCCCGAAAATGCCCGGAGAAATGACAATTAATGGCATTTAGCCACACCGACCCACTGGAGGGTTAAAAGACTTTTGGAAGAAAATACAAGAGGGAGCCGTGGGCACTACAAGATCCACCATGCTCAGAAAACAGGAAGTGACCTAACTAAGATCGTACCATCAAAGGAAACTGAGCCTTTAACCCCTTCCATGCTCATGACGGAACGGTTCCGTCATGAGCGTAAGGTGGCCTGTGCTTATGACGGAACCGTTCCGTCATGGTTCCATAGGCCCAATGGAATGTTCAGCACCGGGGCAAAATTCGCGCAGCACAGAAGGGGTTAAAATCAAAGAAACACGTGGTGGCAAATCGGCTTCCGAATCAAACGGTGTTTGTAAACTGATGAAGTTCTTGGCGGAACGAAATGCGTCTTGCATAAATGCCGTTTTTCCAAAAAGAAAAAGAAATGAAAATAAAATGAAGTAATGTGGCAAATACCTCGGTTTCTGTGCAGCTCTACTTCTTCTCTGCGGAGGAGAGTTGTTGGAATATTTAATCGGCTTGGTTCCGCCGAAAGAGACTGCACAGCCAACGAGAGCGCCATCATCCCCAACTCGAACCAAATCGTTGACTCCGTCCAAGCGGTCAAGGTGGATGCGGTGCTCCCGGGTACTGTACCCGGTTCTGGTTTCAAGCGGCCATAAAAGGTGGCCGACTTGGAGAAACCTGTTGCCTGAAAATGCCCGGAGAAATGACAATTAATGGCATTTAGCAACACCGACCCACTGGAGGGTTAAAAGACTTTCGGAAGAAAATACAAGAGGGAGCCGTGGGCACTACAAGGACCACCATGCTCAGAAAACAGGAAGTGACCTAACCAAGATCGTACCATCAAAGGAAACTGAGCCTTTAAAATCAAGGAAACACGTGGTGGCAAATCGGCTTCCCAATCAAACGGTGTTTGTAAACTGATGAAGTTCTTGGCAGAACGAAACGCGTCTTGCATAAATGCAGTTTTTCCAAAAAGAAAAGGAAATGAAAATAAAATGAAGTAATGTGGCAAATACCTCGGTTTCTGTGCGGCTCTACTTCTTCTCTGCGGGGGAGAGTTGTTGGAATATTTAATCGGCTTGGTTCCGCCGAAAGAGACTGCACAGCCAACGAGAGCGCCATCATCCCCAACTCGAACCACATCGTTGACTCCGTCCAAGCGGTCAAGGTGGATGCGGTGCTCCCGGGTACTGGACCCGGTTCTGGTTTCAAGCGGCCATGAAAGGGGGCCGACTTGGAGAAACCTATTGCCCGAAAATGCCCGGAGAAATGACAATTAATGGCATTTAGCAACACCGACCCACTGGAGGGTTAAAAGACTTTCGGAAGAAAATACAAGAGGGAGCCGTGGGCACTACAAGGACCACCATGCTCAGAAAACAGGAAGTGACCTAACCAAGATCGTACCATCAAAGGAAACTGAGCCTTTAAAATCAAAGAAACACGTGGTGGCAAATCGGCTTCCCAATCAAACAGTGTTTGTAAACTGATGAAGTTCTTGGCAGAACGAAACTCGTCTTGCATAAATGCCATTTTTCCAAAAAGAAAAGGAAATGAAAATAAAATGAAGTAATGTGGCAAATACCTCGGTTTCTGTGCTGCTCTACTTCTTCTCTGCGGGGGAGAGTTGTTGGAATATTTAATCGGCTTGGTTCCGCCGAAAGAGACTGCACAGCCAACGAGAGCGCCACCATCCCCAACTCGAACCACATTGTTGACTCCGTCCAAGCGGTCAAGGTGGATGCGATGCTCCCGGGTACTGGACCCGGTTCTGGTTTCAAGCGGCCATGAAAGGGGGCCGACTTGGAGAAACCTGTTGCCCGAAAATGCCCGGAGAAATGACAATTAATGGCATTTAGCAACACCAACCCAGTGGAGGATTAAAAGACTTTCGGAAGAAAATACAAGAGGGAGCCGTGGGCACTACAAGGACCACCATGCTTAGAAAACAGGAAGTGACCTAACCAAGATCGTACCATCAAAGGAAACTGAGCCTTTAAAATCAAAGAAACACGTGGTGGCAAATCGGCTTCCCAATCAAACGGTGTTTGTAAACTGATGAAGTTCTTGGCAGAATGAAACGCGTCTTGCATAAATGCAGTTTTTCCAAAAAGAAAAGTAAATGAAAATAAAATTAACTAATGTGGCAAATACCTCGGTTTCTGTGCGGCTCTACTTCTTCTCTGCGGGGGAGAGTTGTTGGAATATTTAATCGGCTTGGTTCCGCCGAAAGAGACTGCACAGCCAACGAGAGCGCCATCATCCCCAACTCGAACCAAATCGTTGACTCCGTCCAAGCGGTCAAGGTGGATGCGGTGCTCCCGGGTACTGTACCCGGTTCTGGTTTCAAGCGGCCATAAAAGGGGGCCGACTTGGAGAAACCTGTTGCATGAAAATGCCCGGAGAAATGACAATTAATGGCATTTAGCAACACCGACCCACTGGAGGGTTAAAAGACTTTCGGAAGAAAATACAAGAGGGAGCCGTGGGCACTACAAGGACCACCATGCTCAGAAAACAGGAAGTGACCTAACCAAGATCGTACCATCAAAGGAAACTGAGCCTTTAAAATCAAAGAAACACGTGGTGGCAAATCGGCTTCCCAATCAAACGGTGTTTGTAAACTGATGAAGTTCTTGGCAGAACGAAACGCGTCTTGCATAAATGCCTTTTTTCCAAAAAGAAAAGGAAATGAAAATAAAATGAAGTAATGTGGCAAATACCTCGGTTTCTGTGCGGCTCTACTTCTTCTCTGCGGGGGAGAGTTGTTGGAATATTTAATCGGCTTGGTTCTGCCGAAAGAGACTGCACAGCCAACGAGAGCGCCATCATCCCCAACTCGAACCACATCGTTGACTCCGTCCAAGCGGTCAAGGTGGATGCGGTGCTCCCGGGTACTGGACCCGGTTCTGTTTTCAAGCGGCCATGAAAGGGGGGCGACTTGGAGAAACCTGCTGCCCGAAAATGCCCGTAGAAATGGCAATTAATGGCATTTAGCAACACCGACACACTGGAGGGTTAAAAGACTTTTGGGAGAAAATACAAGAGGGAGCCGTGAGCACTACAAGGACCACCATGCTCAGAAAACAGGAAGTGACCTAACCAAGACCGTACCATCAAAGGAAACTGAGCCTTTAAAATCAAAGAAACACGTGGTGGCAAATCAGCTTACCAATTAAACGGTGTTTGTAAACTGATGAAGTTCTTGGCAGAACGAAACGCGTCTTGCATAAATGCCGTTTTTCCCAAAAGATAAGGAAATGAAAATAAAATGAAGTAATGTGGCAAATACCTCGATTTCTGTGCGGCTCTACTTCTTCTCTGCGGGGGAGAGTTGTTGGAATATTTAATCGGCTTGGTTCCGCCGAAAGAGACTGCACAGCCAACGAGAGCGCCTTCATTCCCAACTCGAACCACATCTTTAACTCCGTCCAAGCGGTCAAGGTGGATGCGGTGCTCCCGGGTACTGGACCCGGTTCTGGTTTCAAGCGGCCATGAAAGGGGGCCGACTTAGAGAAACGTGTTGCCCGAAAATGCCCGGAGAAATGACAATTAATGGCATTTAGCCACACCGACCCACTGGAGGGTTAAAAGACTTTTGGAAGAAAATACAAGAGGGAGCCGTGGGCACTACAAGATCCACCATGCTCAGAAAACAGGAAGTGACCTAACTAAGATCGTACCATCAAAGGAAACTGAGCCTTTAACCCCTTCCATGCTCATGACGGAACGGTTCCGTCATGAGCGTAAGGTGGCCTGTGCTTATGACGGAACCGTTCCGTCATGGTTCCATAGGCCCAATGGAATGTTCAGCACCGGGGCAAAATTCGCGCAGCACAGAAGGGGTTAAAATCAAAGAAACACGTGGTGGCAAATCGGCTTCCCAATCAAACGGTGTTTGTAAACTGATGAAGTTCTTGGCGGAACGAAATGCGTCTTGCATAAATGCCGTTTTTCCAAAAAGAAAAAGAAATGAAAATAAAATGAAGTAATGTGGCAAATACCTCGGTTTCTGTGCAGCTCTACTTCTTCTCTGCGGAGGAGAGTTGTTGGAATATTTAATCGGCTTGGTTCCGCCGAAAGAGACTGCACAGCCAACGAGAGCGCCATCATCCCCAACTCGAACCAAATCGTTGACTCCGTCCAAGCGGTCAAGGTGGATGCGGTGCTCCCGGGTACTGTACCCGGTTCTGGTTTCAAGCGGCCATAAAAGGTGGCCGACTTGGAGAAACCTGTTGCCTGAAAATGCCCGGAGAAATGACAATTAATGGCATTTAGCAACACCGACCCACTGGAGGGTTAAAAGACTTTCGGAAGAAAATACAAGAGGGAGCCGTGGGCACTACAAGGACCACCATGCTCAGAAAACAGGAAATGACCTAACCAAGATCGTACCATCAAAGGAAACTGAGCCTTTAAAATCAAAGAAACACGTGGTGGCAAATCGGCTTCCCAATCAAACGGTGTTTGTAAACTGATGAAGTTCTTGGCAGAACGAAACGCGTCTTGCATAAATGCCTTTTTTCCAAAAAGAAAAGGAAATGAAAATAAAATGAAGTAATGTGGCAAATACCTCGGTTTCTGTGCGGCTCTACTTCTTCTCTGCGGGGGAGAGTTGTTGGAATATTTAATCGGCTTGGTTCTGCCGAAAGAGACTGCACAGCCAACGAGAGCGCCATCATCCCCAACTCGAACCACATCGTTGACTCCGTCCAAGCGGTCAAGGTGGATGCGGTGCTCCCGGGTACTGGACCCGGTTCTGTTTTCAAGCGGCCATGAAAGGGGGGCGAATTGGAGAAACCTGCTGCCCGAAAATGCCCGTAGAAATGGCAATTAATGGCATTTAGCAACACCGACACACTGGAGGGTTAAAAGACTTTTGGAAGAAAATACAAGTGGGAGCCGTGAGCACTACAAGGACCACCATGCTCAGAAAACAGGAAGTGACCTAACCAAGACCGTACCATCAAAGGAAACTGAGCCTTTAAAATCAAAGAAACACGTGGTGGCAAATCAGCTTCCCAATCAAACGGTGTTTGTAAACTGATGAAGTTCTTGGCAGAATGAAACGCGTCTTGCATAAATGCAGTTTTTCCAAAAAGAAAAGTAAATGAAAATAAAATTAACTAATGTGGCAAATACCTCGGTTTCTGTGCGGCTCTACTTCTTCTCTGCGGGGGAGAGTTGTTGGAATATTTAATCGGCTTGGTTCCGCCGAAAGAGACTGCACAGCCAACGAGAGCGCCATCATCCCCAACTCGAACCAAATCGTTGACTCCGTCCAAGCGGTCAAGGTGGATGCGGTGCTCCCGGGTACTGTACCCGGTTCTGGTTTCAAGCGGCCATAAAAGGGGGCCGACTTGGAGAAACCTGTTGCATGAAAATGCCCGGAGAAATGACAATTAATGGCATTTAGCAACACCGACCCACTGGAGGGTTAAAAGACTTTCGGAAGAAAATACAAGAGGGAGCCGTGGGCACTACAAGGACCACCATGCTCAGAAAACAGGAAGTGACCTAACCAAGATCGTACCATCAAAGGAAACTGAGCCTTTAAAATCAAAGAAACACGTGGTGGCAAATCGGCTTCCCAATCAAACGGTGTTTGTAAACTGATGAAGTTCTTGGCAGAACGAAACGCGTCTTGCATAAATGCCTTTTTTCCAAAAAGAAAAGGAAATGAAAATAAAATGAAGTAATGTGGCAAATACCTCGGTTTCTGTGCGGCTCTACTTCTTCTCTGCGGGGGAGAGTTGTTGGAATATTTAATCGGCTTGGTTCTGCCGAAAGAGACTGCACAGCCAACGAGAGCGCCATCATCCCCAACTCGAACCACATCGTTGACTCCGTCCAAGCGGTCAAGGTGGATGCGGTGCTCCCGGGTACTGGACCCGGTTCTGTTTTCAAGCGGCCATGAAAGGGGGGCGACTTGGAGAAACCTGCTGCCCGAAAATGCCCGTAGAAATGGCAATTAATGGCATTTAGCAACACCGACACACTGGAGGGTTAAAAGACTTTTGGGAGAAAATACAAGAGGGAGCCGTGAGCACTACAAGGACCACCATGCTCAGAAAACAGGAAGTGACCTAACCAAGACCGTACCATCAAAGGAAACTGAGCCTTTAAAATCAAAGAAACACGTGGTGGCAAATCAGCTTACCAATTAAATGGTGTTTGTAAACTGATGAAGTTCTTGGCAGAACGAAACGCGTCTTGCATAAATGCCGTTTTTCCCAAAAGATAAGGAAATGAAAATAAAATGAAGTAATGTGGCAAATACCTCGATTTCTGTGCGGCTCTACTTCTTCTCTGCGGGGGAGAGTTGTTGGAATATTTAATCGGCTTGGTTCCGCCGAAAGAGACTGCACAGCCAACGAGAGCGCCATCATTCCCAACTCGAACCACATCTTTAACTCCGTCCAAGCGGTCAAGGTGGATGCGGTGCTCCCGGGTACTGGACCCGGTTCTGGTTTCAAGCGGCCATGAAAGGGGGCCGACTTAGAGAAACGTGTTGCCCGAAAATGCCCGGAGAAATGACAATTAATGGCATTTAGCCACACCGACCCACTGGAGGGTTAAAAGACTTTTGGAAGAAAATACAAGAGGGAGCCGTGGGCACTACAAGATCCACCATGCTCAGAAAACAGGAAGTGACCTAACTAAGATCGTACCATCAAAGGAAACTGAGCCTTTAACCCCTTCCATGCTCATGACGGAACGGTTCCGTCATGAGCGTAAGGTGGCCTGTGCTTATGACGGAACCGTTCCGTCATGGTTCCATAGGCCCAATGGAATGTTCAGCACCGGGGCAAAATTCGCGCAGCACAGAAGGGGTTAAAATCAAAGAAACACGTGGTGGCAAATCGGCTTCCCAATCAAACGGTGTTTGTAAACTGATGAAGTTCTTGGCGGAACGAAATGCGTCTTGCATAAATGCCGTTTTTCCAAAAAGAAAAAGAAATGAAAATAAAATGAAGTAATGTGGCAAATACCTCGGTTTCTGTGCAGCTCTACTTCTTCTCTGCGGAGGAGAGTTGTTGGAATATTTAATCGGCTTGGTTCCGCCGAAAGAGACTGCACAGCCAACGAGAGCGCCATCATCCCCAACTCGAACCAAATCGTTGACTCCGTCCAAGCGGTCAAGGTGGATGCGGTGCTCCCGGGTACTGTACCCGGTTCTGGTTTCAAGCGGCCATAAAAGGTGGCCGACTTGGAGAAACCTGTTGCCTGAAAATGCCCGGAGAAATGACAATTAATGGCATTTAGCAACACCGACCCACTGGAGGGTTAAAAGACTTTCGGAAGAAAATACAAGAGGGAGCCGTGGGCACTACAAGGACCACCATGCTCAGAAAACAGGAAATGACCTAACCAAGATCGTACCATCAAAGGAAACTGAGCCTTTAAAATCAAAGAAACACGTGGTGGCAAATCGGCTTCCCAATCAAACGGTGTTTGTAAACTGATGAAGTTCTTGGCAGAACGAAACGCGTCTTGCATAAATGCCTTTTTTCCAAAAAGAAAAGGAAATGAAAATAAAATGAAGTAATGTGGCAAATACCTCGGTTTCTGTGCGGCTCTACTTCTTCTCTGCGGGGGAGAGTTGTTGGAATATTTAATCGGCTTGGTTCTGCCGAAAGAGACTGCACAGCCAACGAGAGCGCCATCATCCCCAACTCGAACCACATCGTTGACTCCGTCCAAGCGGTCAAGGTGGATGCGGTGCTCCCGGGTACTGGACCCGGTTCTGTTTTCAAGCGGCCATGAAAGGGGGGCGACTTGGAGAAACCTGCTGCCCGAAAATGCCCGTAGAAATGGCAATTAATGGCATTTAGCAACACCGACACACTGGAGGGTTAAAAGACTTTTGGAAGAAAATACAAGTGGGAGCCGTGAGCACTACAAGGACCACCATGCTCAGAAAACAGGAAGTGACCTAACCAAGACCGTACCATCAAAGGAAACTGAGCCTTTAAAATCAAAGAAACACGTGGTGGCAAATCAGCTTCCCAATTAAACGGTGTTTGTAAACTGATGAAGTTCTTGGCAGAACGAAACGCGTCTTGCATAAATGCCGTTTTTCCCAAAAGATAAGGAAATGAAAATAAAATGTAGTAATGTGGCAAATACCTCGGTTTCTGTGCGGCTCTACTTCTTCTCTGCGGGGGAGAGTTGTTGGAATATTTAATCGGCTTGGTTCCGCCGAAAGAGACTGCACAGCCAACGAGAGCGCCATCATTCCCAACTCGAACCACATCTTTGACTCCGTCCAAGCGGTCAAGGTGGATGCGGTGCTCCCGGGTACTGGACCCGGTTCTGGTTTCAAGCGGCCATGAAAGGGGGCCGACTTAGAGAAACGTGTTGCCCGAAAATGCCCGGAGAAATGACAATTAATGGCATTTAGCCACACCGACCCACTGGAGGGTTAAAAGACTTTTGGAAGAAAATACAAGAGGGAGCCGTGGGCATTACAAGATCCACCATGCTCAGAAAACAGGAAGTGACCTAACTAAGATCGTACCATCAAAGGAAACTGAGCCTTTAACCCCTTCCATGCTCATGACGGAACGGTTCCGTCATGAGCGTAAGGTGGCCTGTGCTTATGACGGAACCGTTCCATCATGGTTCCATAGGCCCAATGGAATGTTCAGCACCGGGGCAAAATTCGCGCAGCACAGAAGGGGTTAAAATCAAAGAAACACGTGGTGGCAAATCGGCTTCCCAATCAAACGGTGTTTGTAAACTGATGAAGTTCTTGGCGGAACGAAATGCGTCTTGCATAAATGCCGTTTTTCCAAAAAGAAAAAGAAATGAAAATAAAATGAAGTAATGTGGCAAATACCTCGGTTTCTGTGCAGCTCTACTTCTTCTCTGCGGAGGAGAGTTGTTGGAATATTTAATCGGCTTGGTTCCGCCGAAAGAGACTGCACAGCCAACGAGAGCGCCACCATCCCCAACTTGAACCACATCGTTGACTCCGTCCAAGCGGTCAAGGTGGATGCGGTGCTCCCGGATACTGGACCCGGTTCTTGTTTCAAGCGGCCATGAAAGGGGGCCGACTTGGAGAAACCTGTTGCCCGAAAATAACCGGAGAAATGACAATTAATGGCATTTAGCAACACCGACACACTGGAGGGTTAAAAGACTTTTGGAAGAAAATATAAGAGGGAGCCGTGGGCACTACAAGGACCACCATGCTCAGAAAACAGGAAGTGACCTAACCAAGATCGTACCATCAAAGGAAACTGAGCCTTTAAAATCAAAGAAACACGTGGTGGCAAATCAGCTTCCCAATCAAACGGTGTTTGTAAACTGATGAAGTTCTTGGCAGAACGAAACGCATCTTGCATAATTGCCGTTTTTCCCAAAAGATAAGGAAATGAAAATAAAATGAAGTAATGTGGCAAATACCTCGGTTTCTGTGCGGCTCTACTTCTTCTCTGCGGGGGAGAGTTGTTGGAATATTTAATCAGCTTGGTTCCGCCGAAAGAGACTGCACAGCCAACGAGAGCGCCATCATTCCCAACTCAAACCACATCTTTGACTCCGTCCAAGCGGTCAAGGTGGATGCGGTGCTCCCGGGTACTGGACCCGGTTCTGGTTTCAAGCGGCCATGAAAGGGGGCCGACTTGGAGAAACCTGCTGCCCGAAAATGCCCGGAGAAATGACAATTAATGGCATTTAGCAACACCGACCCACTGGAGGGTTAAAAGACTTTTGGAAGAAAATACAAGAGGGAGCCGTGGGCACTACAAGGACCACTATGCTCAGAAAACAGGAAGTGACCTAACCAAGATCGTACCATCAAAGGAAACTGAGCCTTTAAAATCAAAGAAACACGTGGTGGCAAATCGGCTTCCCAATCAAACGGTGTTTGTAAACTGATGAAGTTCTTGGCAGAACGAAACGCGTCTTGCATAAATGCCTTTTTTCCAAAATGAAAAGGAAATGAAAATAAAATGATGTAATGTGGCAAATACCTCGGTTTCTGTGCGGCTCTACTTCTTCTCTGCGGGGGAGAGTTGTTGGAATATTTAATCAGCTTGGTTCCGCCGAAAGAGACTGCACAGCCAACGAAAGCGCCATCATCCCCATCTCGAACCACATCTTTGACTCCGTCCAAGCGGTCAAGGTGGATGTTGTGCTCCCGGGTACTGGACCCGGTTCTGGTTTCAAGCGGCCATGAAAGGGGGCCGACTTGGAGAAACCTGTTGCCCGAAAATGCCCGGAGAAATGACAATTAATGGCATTTAGCAACACCGACCCACTGGAGGGTTAAAAGACTTTTGGAAGAAAATACAAGAGGGAGCCATGGGCACTACAAGGACCATCATGCTCAGAAAATAGGAAGTGACCTAACCAAGATCGTACCATCAAAGGAAACTAAGCCTTTAACCCCTTCCATGCTCATGACGGAACGGTTCCGTCATGAGCGTAAGGTGGCCTGTGCTTATGACGGAACCGTTCCGTCATGGTTCCATAGGCCCAATGGAATGTTCAGCACCGGGGCAAAATTCACGCAGCACAGAAGGGGTTAAAATCAAAGAAACACGTGGTGGCAAATCGGCTTCCCAATCAAACGGTGTTTGTAAACTGATGAAGTTCTTGGCAGAACGAAATGCGTCTTGCATAAATGCCGTTTTTCCAAAAAGAAAAGGAAATGAAAATAAAATGAAGTAATGTGGCAAATACCTCGGTTTCTGTGCGGCTCTACTTCTTCTCTGCGGGGGAGAGTTGTTGGAATATATATATATATATATATATATATATATATATATATATATATATATATATATATATATGACTGTGGTAGAGGTTTTGTTTCTACTTTTGTGGTGTACCTGTGCCCTGAGCATATTCAGCAGAGTGTGATAAGTTTAGTTGAAATCCTAAAATTTACCAAATGCAGTAGTGATTGGTTTGATATGAAGAAGAATGAATCAATAGAAGCTTATGGTTGCCAAACAAAGTAATATGAGAGGAACGATTAATCAGTTGATGGGTTTTAACTATGGATATGTACAATCTGACAATGCTGAAATGAATGTGCAATCCTCAATGAAAGGTGTAAAATTGTAAAATGCAAATGCAGAATCGTGGAAGATAGATTGTGAAAAATCTGAGGTAATTAATGTAAATCTACCAATTTCTGTGGTAAAATGGGGCACTAGAAAAAGAAATGTTGACAAAAAACAGAATGAAACCAGAATTATTTCGTTTTCCAGATGCAAAGAAATATGAATCAGACACAAATACAGTCACTGGCCCCAGCACAATCCATTCCCAAACAAAACATGCATTATCAGAGACAGTTTTGTATGAATATGCCTACAGCCCCACTGTTGCAGCATATTATGAAGAAAAAAATGCCAGATAACCCAGGGGTATCAACAGAATCATTGATTCTGAGTAGTGATTTCCCTCAATTTTCTCCAGAGTGTGATTCCCAATGATGGTGTCTGATGGGGAAGAGGATTGTTTACTTGGAGCAGTACTGGAAGTAGACAAGAGTGGTCCATATGTTGATGGTGAAGTCAACGGCCATACCTGTTTCTTTCTTGATCGTTACGGGCACTGCCTGCAATGTAGTCCGTACTGTGAAGGTTCTAAACCTACTCCTCATGGGAAGAGAAGTTATTATTATTATTATTATTAAATTACACTTGTATAGCGCTATCTACCCGGAGGCCTCGTAGCGCTCATGACTGACACTTTATTAGCGCGGGAGCAGGGCAGATCAGCGTGCTTTTGCATACAAGTGTGTTTTAAGGGTTTTCCTGAAGGAAAGATGGTTAGTGGTTTCCCGAAGGGATAGGGGGAGGGCGTTCCAGAGCCTGGCCGCGGTATGTGAAAAGGAGCGACCACCCCATCGAGCCTTCTTGACTCTAACGGAGGTGGCCAGCTGAAGGGAGCCAGAGCGGAGGGAACGCACAGGAACGTAGGGGGTGACCAAGGTCTGCAGAATTGCGGGACCAGTGTGATGGAAGGCCTTGTGTAAAATACACATAGCCTTGAACTGCACTCTCGCCACAATAGGGAGCCAATGGAGTTCTCTTAAGGCATTCCTAGCTGACTGTCGGCGAGGAAGATTGTAGAGAAGGCGGGCCGCACTGTTTTGGGTGACTTGGAGCTTTTGGATGACAAAGGCAGGGGCTCCCAAAAAAAGAGCGTTCCCATAGTCCAGGCGCGATAGTATCAGGGCCTGGACCAGGATCCTCCTGGCCTGAAAAGGAAGCAGGGGGAGCACCTTCCGCAGCATCCTCATCAACCCAAAACAGGTGGCTGCAATCTTAGTGGCTTGTACTGAGAAGTTCAAGGCTGGGTCGAGCCAGATCCCTAGGCTCTTTATCTGGGGCTTGGGAGTGGGGGGCTCACCCAGACATGGTGGCCAGATGGATGCAAAAGCGGAGGGGGAAGAATTCCCCAACAGAATGACATCCGTTTTCTCCCCATTAAGTTTTAAACAGGAGGAATGCATCCATCTGGCGACCGCCTCCAGACAGGGACCTAAGGTGTGGGACGAACCCTCCGCGTGGTCTAAAGAGACCACCAGTTGGGTATCGTCCGCGTAGGTGACAATACGCACACCGAAGGGTTGGACTACCCTGTCTAGAGGCTCCATATAAACATTAAACAGGGTGGGGCTCAGGGAGGAGCCCTGAGGAACCCCACACCTGAGAGAATGTTTAGGGGACACTGCCTCACCTTCAAAGACCTGGAAAAACCGGTCGGTCAAGAAGGACGTCAGCAATTCCAGGGCCGCGCCCGACACGCCCATGTCCGTCAGTCGTTGCAACAACGTGACATGGTTAACCGTGTCGAACGCGGCACTCAGGTCCAATAGGATAATGGCGACTTTCCCACCCTGATCCAACACAGCTCTTGCTTCTTCCGTGACCGCTAGAAGAGCAGTTTCTGTCCCATGTCGCGGACGAAACCCTGTCTGAGAGGCACGCAGGAGACTGTTTGACTCCAGATAGTTCGTTAGGGTGTTGTTTACGTGCCTCTCAAGCAGTCTGCTCAACCAGGGGAGCAGGGAGATGGGGCGATAGTTTGCCATGTTACTTTGGTCAAGATTGGGCTTTTTCAGCAGCGCTCTTACCATTGCGCACTTCCATGGCGGGGGAACGGATTTGGAGGAGATGGAGGTGTTAAGAACATCCAATATGATGGGGCGGATCATATCCATCGCCAGTTTGAGAGTATGTGGGGGTGCTGGATCATTGGGAGATCCAGAGGTGACTTTAGCAGTTAGTTTATCTAGTGCCGAGGCATCCAAGGGTGGGATTGTGTCTAGCCTACAAGAAGCTAAGGCATCGGAGGTTGGGGGGGTGCAGGGTTCCAGCTCGTTATTTGTGTCCTCAAATGAGGAGTAAATTGTAAGAATCTTTTGAGAGAAAAAGTTAGCCAAATCGTTGCAGCGGTTTTGAGCACCCTCAGTACCGGGGCATTCAGCTGGGGGGGAAACGAGGGATTTCACAGTTTTAAAAATTTCCCTAGGGGCATTGGCAGCTGCTTGAATTCTGCTGTCGTAGAAGGAGGTTTGTGCTAGTTTTATCTAAGTCCAAGTTGTAGGAATCAGTAATAAACAGATTGTTAGTTAGGACACAGCAGATGTCCCTGTCAAAATAAGATTATTGAAGACTACATTCTGGGTGATTACAGTATGGTGAACCTTTTGGGGAGAGGCTTCCTTTACAGGAACGATTTGTGTGATTTAATGCACACCAGATGGTGTTGCAATTGAAACCCTAGATGAAGATCCTGTATTTAAAATTTAATCACATGATTCAAGATTCCAACTGTTCCCATTCCATCCCAAAAATGATTTATCTCTGGATTTAATGCATGTTGTCAAAGAAGAAGTAAGAGATATCTCTGGTAAAGAGATAGGTTTAATATAATCTACAAATGCAGCCAATTAAGAGGAATGTGAAACACAATACTATTTTTTCGGATCTAAGCAATATAAACTTTCAAGAAAAGAATAAGAAGGAAGGAAGCCTGTCATTGAAAAAATGAGTGAACAGGGATTTCTTCAGAAATTGCTTGGTAGACCTTGCAAATCTCCTGTCATAGGAATCAGGAAAACAAGTGGTAAATAGAGAATAATCCAGGATTTGACAAACATAACAAATTAGTGATCACATGTTGTCCAGTGGTACCAAATTGAGCAGTTGTCCTGTTCTCAAATGCATCAGATATAGAAAGGTATACAGTCATTGACTTATGCCAAGCGTTCTTCTTCATATCCCTTCACAAAGAGAGTAAATAATTATTTATGTCTCAATTTTAAAATAAAGTTCTTGTTTGGTGTTGGATTCCACAACAGTACACTGAAATTCCTTCAATTTTTATTTAAATTCTAAAGAAAGATCTAGAAAATGTTAGGTTGTTCTGTAACTCAGTCTTAGTACAATATAGTGATGATTTACTGGTTCCCTCTAAGGCGAAAGAAGACTGTAATCTTGACGCAGTTGGCTTCTTGAATAATTTAGCTGACCTTGGTCACAATGTTTCCCCTACAAAAATGCAGTATTGCAAAAAAGGAAGTGATTTATCTTAGTTATCCCATTGAAAAAAGAACAAGAAAAATCTCAAAAGAATGCCTTTCCGCTATTCCAAAAATGGATCCTCCTACCCCCCAGAGAAAGGTGAATATGTTCACGGAAATTATTATTATCACAAACATTTGTAGAGCTTATGGCTACCCAAAGGCATCCCAGCACTAGCAGTATTGCACAGACAACAGCTAGGTGTCTTATGGTGCAGAACTTTGGAACAGCCAGGTTATAAGAAGCTTTCGGAAGGTAGGATGTTGAGTCACTGAACGAAGAAGTAGAGGGAGGGAGTTCCATAACTTAGCAGCATTATATGAAAAGGAACTAGGTGGGGAGGCAGAGCATTCTCTGTTTCTGTGGCTAAATATTGGAACTAACTCCCTCTCTGAATTTCGGGTCTGGATCCCACTCTCTCTTTTGTCAATCTTTAAAGACCTGGCTTTTTACTCTCTCTACTCTGTAAGCTGTGTACATATGTGCAACTCAGTTCTCTTGACCTCTTTATGCAGGGCCTTGATGCCCCTTGGTTAAGTTTGCACTTTGTAAAGCTGTAAAAAAGAACTGCCTCCACAGCTTTCCTTTTTAATTCTAGTAACTGAGGCCAAGAATAGGTTGGTGGAGCACAGATTTTTACAGTGGCAATGAAAAGAGATGAGAGAATTATTGATCGGGGGCCCTTTCTCCTTAAGTGCCTTGTGAACTGCACACAGGGATTTAAACTTTATTCTCTCTGTGATAGGTAACCAGTGTAAGGAATTCAGTGCAGATTTGACATACTGCTTTTTAGGGATGCTGAGCAGCATCCCAGCTGCACAGTTCTGTACCACCTGTAGTTTCCTTGTGGTTGACTTGGGGGCCCCAAGGTAAAGGGAGTTTCCATAATCCAGACGAGAGAGAATCAGAGCCTGGACCATAAGTCTCCTTGCAGTGACTGGAAGTCGAGGTAAGACTTCATGCAGCATCCTAACACTGCCATAACAAGTTGCTGTCAGCTTTCCTGCTTGCTGATCAAATTTGAAGGAATTGTCCAGCCACATACCTAAACTTTTGATCCTTGTCTTAGGGGCAGGGGCAGAGCCAAGACAGTTTGGCCATGCCAATCCAAGGTCGATGCTAGCGGTGTTACCCAGGATCATAAACCAAGTTTTGTTTCAGTTGAGCTTGAGACAGGAGTGTTCCATCTAATCTACCACTTTCTATAAACAAGGTTGAAGGCAAGAAGGGGAATTCTGGGAGTGATTCAGAGAAAAGACCAGTTGGGTGTCATCAGCATATGTGGCAATGTTAATCCCAAGTGGCCAAAAAATCTCTGCGAGAGGTCTCAAATATACATTACACAATGTGGGGCTCAACAACGAGCCGCTGACAGCAGCCTTTTGGAGAGGTTGCTTCTAACTTCTAAGAAGGATGTAGCCAGGTAATGGCACCTCCCGAGATTCCGATGCTTCTGCGTTTGTTTAACAGGGTGTTATGATTTACAGTATCTAAGGTGGAGCTAAAATCGAGGAGGATAATGGTAGCTGTTCCCCCTTGATCGAGGATTTTATTAAACTTTTCGACCCCGTAAGAAGAGTGGTTTCCGTGCCATGTAGTGGCTGAAAACGAGTCTGGGTGGGGTGAAGCAAATTATGGGTTTATAGAAACTTGGACAGGACAGGATCATGTTGGCATATTTCTCCAGAACCTTTCCAATCTTAGGGAGATGGGACGATAGTTGCTCAGGGCCCAAGTTTGGATTCTTTAGCAATGCCCTCACCAGGGCATGTTTCCAGGGAAGAGAAATGCGACCGGTTGAGATAGAAAGATGTATCAGCTCGATTATAACTGGAATACTACTTCAGCTGCCTTAACCCCTTGCCTTCTGGGGTAATTCCCCCACGGTGCAGGGGGTGGGGGATCCAGGGCCTAGCAGTGCTCATGATGAGCTCAGCTCGTCACAGACCCGCCCACTTATTAATACTCCCACACAGGCGGGGAATTAGACGTGCCCACAGCAGTTATGACAGTTATGACAGTTATGACAGCTCCACTGCTCCTCATGACGACCTCAGCTCGTCAGGAGCCTAGGAGGGGTTAAGTAAATGGTGAGGAGATTCCGGGTCAGAGGGGGAGCCTAATTTTACTTGAGGGAAAGTTTGTAATAACATATTACAATTGTTGACTACTGTTGTCAGTAGATTCCAAACATTTCCCAAATTTCACAACCTTAAGTAAGGTTGACCCATATTGACATCAAAGATCTAGTACCATTTGATGAAGAATGTTTAGAGGCTGGCCTTCCTGTCTCCAAACATCAATATATGGGCCACTATGGTCTACTTTATGTAATGCACCCACTCCAAAAATGCTGAGCATAATTTGGAATTTTACTTTTTCTGTCATGAAAAAGGTGGATGCAATGTTAACTGAAAAAACATGGATGAATCAGGGGACCAGTGGATTATCTATCAGCTGTGTTGGATTCAGTTGCTGTAACTCTTCCTGGTTGTTTGAAATCAGTTGCAGCTCTTTGCAGTGTAACTGAACAAAGTGAAGGGATTGTGATGGAACATATGTTAATTGTGTTTGTTCCACACTCTGTTGAGATTTTGCTGACTCAAACCAAACTCAGCATGTGGCAGCCGAGGTTTAGATGTGAACAAGTCATACTGGCAGCTGAAAACATTTCATTTAGAAGATGCAATATTTTTGAACTGTTGCTTCCTGTCCCAAACAAAAGCTGTGAAGACAAAAAGAAGAGCGAAAATAATGATGAACTGAGCATGACTGTATCAATGTACAGAATTATGTACCACAACCAAGACCAGATATCAAAAAGATATCTTTTGAAATGGTTGATTCAATTTTGTTTGTTCATCATACCTGTTCAACGCTTTGGGTACCAGGGACATGCTAGAAACGTCTGTAACACTGCTGCTCGGGTGCTGAGGACGTATCCAGGTTGTCCTAGTACTCATCCGAAGGGAAAGTGCTGACGCTGTTGTTGAGGAACCTCAGAAGTGCTTCCGCTGCCGCCATCCCCACTCCTCTCCTGGTGGTCTGATGACATCAGCATGCTCACAGCATGCCACATCATCAAGAGAAGCCAGTAAAGCTCTGGAAGCCATTTGCTTCCAGCAAAGTTGGAGAGAGGGAATGTTCCTGGCAATTCCTCTTTTTTGGGGGGAAGGGAGGTCGGGAGGGGAGAGAGACAGAGAGGAAAAAGTAAGAGTTTTTATTTTTTCCCAGTGCCTATCTTCAGTGCATTCCGGCTGCAAGATTTCGGTTGGGATTGCTATTGCACAGCAGGGATGCACCTACTAGACTAGGGATTGGTTTTGGTGAGGGAGTGGCCCCTTGGGCAGGGGTCATTCCCCAATATATTTGGAACATGTTTTAGACATTTTCCGCCCTCCTGAGGGCATATCAGCCATTTTGTTAGGCTGATCGTCCCCCGGGGGATTGCGATGGAAACCTACTAGATGTAATGGATGAAATAATAATATTATGTATTGGGAGCAACACCTTGGGCAAGGGTCGCTCCACTTCAAGGAAGCAATTCTCTTGTTTTTTCTGCCCCTACTCACTCGAAGACAGATTGGCTGATTTTTAGGGCAATCTGTCTTCTGGAGGGGCGGAAATCCACCAGACACAAGTGATGTAAAAAATACTTATGCTTATAAGGAGCGACACCTTGGGCAAGGGTCGCCTCCCTCAAGGGGACCATTTTCCTTTGTCTCCACCCTTCTCCTTGTAGGCAGATCAGCAGTTTTTTAGGTTGATCTTCCCTCTGGAGGGGTGGAAACCCACTAGACATCAGGGATCTAATAATAATGAGGTGTATGACGAGCGAGTCATTTGACAAGGGTGGCTTCCTTTCAAAGGAGCAATTTTACTTTGTTTCTGCCCCAAGAGGGGCAGAACAGCCATTTTTTAGGCCGATCTGCTCCTCAGGGGAGGGTTAAAAACCCACTTGACACCACAGATTTAAAACAAATACTGTTGAGAGGCTCCTAGAGCAAATGCTGCTCCCTTCAAAGGTCCAAGTTCTACTTTGTTTCTGCCCCTGTGGGCAGATTGACACATTTTTAGGCTGATCTGCCCTTTTGAGCTGGGGTGGGGTGGAAACCCACTTGACACCAGGCATCTAATAATATTGATAAGTGTGGGGAGCACGCCCTTGGAAAAGGGTCGCTTCCATTTATGGGACAATTTTCTTTTGTTTCTACCCCTCGGGTGGAAACCCACTAGACACCAAGTTGTATAAAAAAATACAGATTCTTATGGGGAGTGATCCCTTTAAGTGGGCAATATTCCTTTGTTTCTGACCCACCCCGGCAGCAGATCAGCTGAGTTTGAGTCTATAAGCCCACGGGGGTGGAAACCCACTAATGAATTTGTGCCCATGTGTTTTTTTTTACCTGAAAGCCTCTTGGACAAGGGTCGCTCCCCTGAGGGATGCATCTTTTCTTTTGTTCCCGTCCTACCTGGGGTGAGATCAGCCATTTTTTAGGACCATCTGACCCCCACTAGACACCAGGGAATACATTTGTATATGTGGGGGGAACTGCCCTGGGATAAGAGTTGGTTCCATTCTAAAGTGCGCTGTATTTGGCTTTTCTTTGTGCCCAACCACTTAGTTGTAGATCAGGCTATCTTTATTCTGACTTGCCCCTTGGTGCAGACTTTGACTGTGTTTTATAATCCTAGCAGTTTTATTTATTATCATGTGCATTTGTGACCTTAATGTTTTTTTCCTTTTATTGTACACCAAGGTTTTTAATTTCTTTCGTGGCATATCTTGCTTGCGGTTTTGGTGTTGGTGTTGGTGGATCTGCAGTTTGTATAGTTGCATTTGTTTGATAAGGAAACCTTTTTTAATGTTTACTTCAAATGTGCATCATTGCTGTCTTTGACTGTTCTTTTTTACTTATGTTTTATTGTCATTCAAATTCTCGTTTGGATTGTGCAAGATCTATAATGTGTTGTCTTGTGTGTAATTTGTTTTACTTTCTAGTGGGATATCCTTGGTCATTGCTGTGTCACTGCAGAGTAGATGCAGTTGATCCTTGGTCTAGCTGTCTGTGGCAAAGGTATCTAGGTATCCTTTTGTAGTTGAAAGTTCATTCTGTGGTTTGCATTGGTAGTTTTTTTTCCAGCTCGTAATATATCAATTATTGTATTTGCTGTTTGATTCAGGCACAGTTTGTTGAGTTCTAATTTAATTCAGTGTTATTTATAGTTGCCTGTTTTTGGTAGCAGTTTTACTAAGAAACAATATGGCTGCTCATATGCTGACCGCCCAGCACATTATTGGTTTGATTTTTTTAACAGCCTCCAAACAAGGCTCTGAGAATGGTTCTGCATCTGAGACAGAGGACCAAGTGGAAGATTCCGGCAGTGAATTTTCTGTCAGAGAGGAATCAACTGATGATGAATCCCCTATTGGCGCTGATGAAGTGTCTCATTTAGATGACAACATTAATGCACCTATAGTGCAGCATGAACACACTGGATTGCAGCAAGGGTCTGAAAGGCTGCCTATTGAAATATACTGAATCCGGGGTTACCCTTAACAGGCTTCAGCCTATGTTTTCAGTCTTTAGTGGTGTTGCAGGGTGCCGAATTAATACAGATACCTTTTTGCCCATCATTTTATTGATATTGATGATGTATTTTTTGATGATATTGTTGAGCAGACCAATTTGTATGCAGAACAGTGTTGAGAGACAACTGTGCTCTACAGTTAACCAGTGGAATTGTACAGTTCTGGGGTTTAACTTTTTTTGTGACTGGATTGCTAAGGAAGCCATCATAATCTTTATATTGGTCTACTTTTCCTTTAATGGCAGCTGCTATTTTTTTAGCAACCATGAGTTGTGACCACTATTTGCTTCTGCAGTGGTGGTTGCTTTTTGTGGGTCATACCATCTTCTTGAGCGGCAGAAAGAAGCGGTGCCCTCTTGCGCTGGTATGGTGCTATTCGCACTGATCTTTCAGCACAGGACAAACACCTGGTGCTAAAAATCTGTGCAAATGGCACAACCTAATGCACTGTGCCATTTGCAGAACTTAATTTAGCGCTGTAGAGTTTTTTGTTCACTTCACAAAGTTCCTCGTAGTGGGACTCCACAAACTCCACCTAGGCCTACTTTAAATGTTGTGTAAAAGAGCCACTGAAATGCGTATAGTTTCGGGGTTTACACTGGTAGGGATTCTTCAATTGCCCTTCTGGTTGTCCTTCCACTTTTGGAGTCAGTGAAAAAATTGTGTGGGTACTTGCCAGGGCACTTTTTTACAAAGGTCACCAGTTCACACATAGACAATTTCTACATAGGTGTGCAATTATTTAAAGAATTGTTCAACATGGGCACTGTGGCATGTAGCAGAACCCGGTCTAACAGGAAAGGTTAGCTCAAAGAGTTAGTGTGTAAGAATCTTCAAAGGGGACAGAGCAGGGCTTTGCGTAGTAATGAACTACTCGCATTGTAATGTCCTCATGCTCACAACTTTTTACTATGAAAGTGCTGCACCTGTGACTGTTTGGGGTCAGGTAGTAGTAGTTCCCAAACCAGTATACATTCTAGATAGACTACAAGCACATGGGAGATGTGGAGCCTTACAATGCTGCTCAAAAGTTATACATCTTTCAAATGTATTTCATTTGGCATGCTTCAATGCTGATGCTCTTTTCAAAGATCATTCTCCAGATTCCAGGATGATGTTTTGTACAGTTGCATCAGTATGTAAAAGGTAGCCTTGTTGCAATTGAGCAAGCAAGTATTGCTAGAATTGGAGAGGTTGAGGACATGGCTAGATTGAAAGAGTGCACATTTCTGAACATGTTCCTTCAACACCTAAAAAATCTTTTTTTGTTGGGATGTAGAATCTGTGTCTCAAGAGGGGTATGATAGGTGAGTTGTATGTACTGCTCGAAGTGTCCTTCTAATTTTGGCCTATATGTGCCAATATGTTTTAAACAATACCATAAACAACTCAAGTATTGGGAGCAGCCCTGAGTGTAATGGGTAACTGACTAGGGCCTGTATTGCTATGTATATGTTGTTTAGATACAATGAGCCTGATTCACAAAGGGCCTCCACACTGGTGGCGGAGGCCACGCAGACCTGGGGGAGTCTCCGCACTCAGGATGAACCTATGCAATGAGAGTTTTCATTTCCGAGACTTCGTCCCTAGTGCGGTGACTCCCTCACAAATGTGGGGCCTCCGCCATTAGTGTGGAGGCACTTTGTGAATCAGGCCCCAAGTTAATAATAGTTTCATGTGTTTAGTTACACCTGCTGTGTATGCAGACACATTGGATTTTTAATCTTCTACCAATAGGTGGGTAATTTTAACTTTGAAGAAAACTGAAAATAATTGGCTGTTTTTAGTTCTAGGAGTGTTTTAAAAACAAAAGTGGTGTGGAGCTACATTGTGATGTTTTGGAGGTGTTTGACTTGGGGTGTGTGTGGACTGGCATTTGGCTGGTGGTGTGTGTGGATTGGTGTTAAACGGGCAGTGTGTGTGATCTGGTTCTTGGCTGGCATGTGTGTAGACTTGTGTTTGGTTAGAGGTGTGTACTGGGAGTTGACTGGCTGTGTGTGTAGTGATGGCTAGCTGGCAATGTGTGCATTGTGATTTGGTGCAGGTGTGTTTGTAAGTTGGTTGATGTCTGGGTGATTGGTGATATGATTGGTGTGTCCATCTTGTGAGCATGTGGAAGTGAAGGGTTTTTGAATATCACAATTTGTGAGTGTTGTAATGTGTTGGGCTCACAGCTGGCGGTGTAAATGCTTTTTTGTGTGTGATGCATGGAAGCTGTGTAACTGGCCTGTAAAGCGGCTGGTGCCTTGTGGCTTTACAGCTCATGAGCTGTGAGTGACAAGTTCAGTATTCTGATATTTCAATGATTCACTGACACAACACCGATGTAGAAAATATTAATGTAAAAAATATAGACAACAAAAATATCTACTTCTACACTTAAACAGGTAAGTACAAAAATAATGAATCAAAAATATTGATGTAAAAAAATATAGATGTGAAAAATATAGATGTAAAAAATATCAATGTTAATATATATTTATATATATACATACAATAAAGTAATATATGTTAAATATTACTAATTTTAACAAAATAAATTATATTTAACATACATTTTTACAAAATATTACAAATAACTTAATTATACATAAATAAACACATAAACATAATAATTTATACATATATATTAACTTTAAAATAATTAATGAACCATTATCTTTAATTTATTTTAAAACTTTAAAATGATATACAAATAAAAAATATATACATAAATAATTTAAAATATAAAAAAAATTCTAGAATAAATGAAAACATTAAACTATTAATAAATATTTAAACGTAAATTGCCCAATAAAATGAGTGCAACTGTTGGAAAAGAGTGGGATAGCAAAATAACTAAATGTACCTTTCCAACTCCTCTGAGTGTAACAGTAGGGAAAGTGTTGGATAGAGGAGGGGTAGAAATTACTATTCCCACTCCAAACAGTGCAACAGTAGGGAAAGTGTTGGATAGCGGAAGGCTAAAAACTTAGGGCCCCATTAGGATGGCAGGCGGATTGCCCCCGCCAGGCTGGCGGTAGCCACCGCCGTCCTGGCGGGGGCAATCCGCCCGCCATCCTTGCTGCATAGACCCCCCGCCATATTAACATGGCTGGGGGTCAGCAGCAGACGGAAAGACCGTCCGCCGCTTTTCCGCCCGGTCGCAAGGTGACCGGGGTAGAAAAGAGTTTATATGGTGGCGGTGTCTATCAGACACGGCCAGCCATATTAGTCTGGGCTTCTTCAGATGCCTTTCCGTGGCAGCAATGCCGCCATGGAAAGGCATGCAGAGTCTGCTTTGTGGGCCAGAGGCGGGCCCCATGGATTCCGGGGTGGGTGGGGGGTACACATGGGAGGTACCTATGGTACCCCGCAGAAGTTCCATGTACAGCATGGCAGGCACCGTGCGGTGCCTGCCATGCTGTGTATGGAAGTGCAAAGCATGCCTTCCTGCTATTGTGGCAGGCGGTGCTGAATGCACCGCCCGCCACAATGGTAGGAATGCTGGATGTGCCCGCCACTGTGGCGGGTGCATCCTAATGCTTGCCACGGGACCCCCACCCTTATGGTGGGTGGTCCCTTTCACCACTAGGATGACCCCCTTACTATCTCCACTCCAGTGAGAGCAACAATAGGGAAAGTGTTGGATAGTAGAGGAGTAAAAATGACTATTCCCTTCCAGTAAAAGCAACAGTAGGGAAAGTGTTGGTTAGCCGAGGGGTAAAATTACTATTCCCACTCCAAACAGTGCAACAGTAGGGAAAGTGTTGGATAGCGGAGGGGAAAAAATTACTATTCCCACTCCCATGAGTGCAAAAGTAGGGAAAGTGTTGGATAGCAGAGCAGTGAACTATGCTCCGCTCGCGGAGTTTGCGAAGTAGCAGCAACTTTGTGCTTCGCAGTGAACGCGAAGTCGTCAAATACTTTGCAATCTATAGCGTAGCGTAGTTGTTGTCTTCCTCGCACGCTCAATAGCGTTCTCGCGTGCGCGGTAACGACTTACCGTGGTTCTGCGTTCGCATTCTCGATTTTCTCTCCCGGTCACGCACGCCACGACGTTTAGAATCCGGCCACACAATCCCGCAAGACTGTGCGAACGCGATCATGTCATTTGGACGCACGATCACGTCATTAGGACGCGCGATCTTCCTTCCGGGGAAATGTTGGTAAGATCGCGTTTCCGGACATGCAGAAACTGCAATCTGGCACAGAATATCTCTTGAGCATGATATAACCTTCTCAAAAATGATCATTTTGCTCAGAAAAACTCCTCAGATTTTGATTTGGCTGTAGTCTTTTGTACAATGATCCCTCTTTTTTCTACTCTTGTTTTCAAGAGTAAGGAAGTGCCCCTGAGTGTCCAACTCCCTGTTCCTGTCCAGCAAGCTCCTCCCAGTGCTTTGTCCCAGTGCTGTTCACTTTCATTTGGATTTGGAGCTGGAAGAATCACTTTTTGTGTATGTCTGCTGCGCCATATCATTTGATTGGATTTATGGAGGACTTTTGGTTTTGAAATTTTCTTTTACAAGTAAGTTGGAGAATTGGTGTACATGTTTGTTTGATTTGGGATTTTTTTGTACCTATAGTTTTCTGGGCTTTTCAATCTTTGTTAAACATTTTTGTTGAGGTAGGCCTGTACTTTCATGAGGGGTCAAGTTGTATTTCTTTGAAATTTCATCCAGTAGGCCAAAAGGTACCCATGGGTCCAACCATGTTTCTGTGGTGTCTGTTGAATTTTAATTTTTCAAACATCATGGATGGCATTAGATTCAATTGCAAACTGTGTTTTTTGGAGTGGAATTTCAGTTTTTGTGTGTGTGTTAAATAAATATTGGCTTTTCAGCCAATAGGTAACCCTAGGAGTTCATATAGTTAGTGTAGGCCTGCTTGAGTTCATTGAATGTGATTTCTGTGGGTGGCCTGGCCATGTAGTGGTGGCCATTTTGTGGGACCAGCCACTGTGCTTTTGCCATAGGCCTCAAAGCTTGTGGCCTACTCTGCCTGTAGGCCCATAGGTACTACTCGAGTCATCATAGGTGCATGAAAGTTAATCAACTGTTTTTGTGCTATTTGTTTAATTTGTAACATCATGTATGGCATGGATGGCTTTGGATTGATTAGAAAAATGTGGTTTTTGGTGTGGAATTTCAGGTTTTGGGTGTGTGTTAAATAATATGGCTTTTTCTGCCAGTAGGTAACCCTAGGAATTCAGCTTGCGTAGTGTTGGTAACTTTGCACCGCGCGACAACGCGACCTTACAGTTTTTGTCTTCTTCGCGCACTCAATCTGCGTGCTCGGGCACTTGATAACGACCTTTTGTACAGTTCGCGCTCCCGAACACACCAAATTTGCAAACTCGCGAGCAATATGTCTCGAAATAACAGGCATCCTCCTTTGTCTGGCCATATAGGGATATAGGCCTGCTTGAGAATATTGCATGTACTTTCTTGTTAGCGGGCTGACCATGTGGGTGGTGGCCATTTGGTGAAGCCAGGCATTGTGATTTTCCCATAGGCCTGCATTGTCTTTTATTCCTTTTCTTATTTTTTGTGAGCATCTGGCCATGTGGTGGTGACCATTTTGTGGAACCAGCCACTGTGTTTTTGCCATAGGCCTCCAAGCTTGTGGCCTACTCTGCCAGTAGGCCCAAGGGTACTACTCGAGTCATCATGGGTGCATGAAAGGTAATTAACTGTCTTTGTGGTGTTTGTTTAAGTTGTAACATCATGTATGGCATAGATGGCTTTGGATTGATTTGATTTGAAAAATGTGGTTCTTGGTGTGGAATTTCAGGTTTTGGGTGTGTGTGAATAATATGCCTTTTTTTTGGTAACTTTGCACAGTGCGACAAGGCGACCTTACAGTTTTTGTCTTCTTTGCGTGCTCAATCTGCGTGCTCTGGCACGCGATAACGACTTTTGTACAGTTTGCGCTGCCGAACACGCCGAATTAGCAATCTCGCGAGCAATATGTCTCGAGTTGCATAAAACCTTCTCGAAAATTATGATTTCGTTCATTTTGCTAAAAAAAACTCCTCAGGTTGTCATTTGGTTGTAGTTTTTGGAGCATGGAGTCAAAAGAGGAAGGAAGTTCCCCAGAGAACTCAACTTCCTATTGTATGTACTTTGTTGTTTGAGGGTGGGCTGACCATGTGGTGGCGGCCATTTTGTGTGACCTTCCACTCTGCTTTTGCCATAGGCCTCCAAACTTGTGGCCTATTCTGCCAATAGGCCTAGAGTCCCAGAGGTAGTCATCGGGGGTGCTAGATGTAGCTGTTTCTATGTTGTCTGTTAAATTTTAAACATCATTTACGGCATGGATGGCATTGGATTGAATTCCAAAATGTGGTATTTGGATGGTATTTGGGTGTAGTTAACTTTTTGGATGTGTGTTAATAAATGCCTTTGTTGTATGTGCTGTTGTTGTGTAACTTTCCAACCTTTTTAGCCATGGGGATTTTCTTTTTTGCATTAAGCTGTGATGTGTAACAGGCATCTTCCTTTGTCTGGCCATATAGGGATATAGGCCTCCTTGAGTTTATTGTTTTCTGGGCTTTACCCATGTGCCTGTGATGAGTGACCATGTGGCTGGGGGCCGTGGTGGTGGTAGTAGTAGTGTGCTGTTTTGTTTTTGCCACATAGGCCTGTGTGTCTTTCCATTGTTCCTGTTGGCTTACTGTTTCCATCCCCATTGCTATCTTCTGCAGGTCACTGATGCTGCATCCATCCGACATGATGCACAAATTAAGGATAAACAAGTTCCACTTCCATTACATTTGTATTTTAGTTCTTTGCATTTCTTACTCTTACTGAGTGTAACAACACTACTAGTAATTGAAATTAAAGCTCAGCAAATTCCACATTTGACTGATGTTCTTCTGCCTTCTTTGCTTGTAGCTGCACAAAAGACTGGGGAGGAGGTGTCTGTCATCATTCATCGCCCGTTGTGCTGCCAGACGGATGTCCTTCTGTTGTACGTGACGTATGGTGTGACCTGACCAAACATCTCTGCAACTTGTGCAACTGAGTGCTGCTGACATCTGAAGAAGATGGGCCCAAAGAAAGCAGGTACCACGTCCTCCAAGACTAAGTCTGATGTTGACCCCAAAACCTTTTTTGGGAAACCAAAAAGTACGCCTGCAGCAGTGGAGTCCGGGGGGCAAGCTGGGGCCAGCACATCAGCATCAGGGGGCCCAACCCACCAACCCAGGCCCAAGCAGATGAGTGTGGAAGAGGTAGCCAACCTAATGGTGGAAAGCAGTGATGCTGAGCCTGACCTAAACTTATCTCAAAGTAGTACACAATCAACGCATGAGGGAACACAGCAGATAAGTGGTGAACAACAACAACCGCAACCACCGTTTGCAATAGTAGTTGTTGGTCCTCAATGTAAGACCGGATTTTCTGGACAGGCAGCTCACATACCGTGGCTAACCCAGTCGTCACGTAACGACACTCTTCTCAGGCCACTATTTACAAGACATCTAGAATACTCACCTGAGAAAGTGAAAAGAAGCTATTTACATGCCTGTATACTCAAACATACCACTAACACCTAATGGATTCCATATCTTATCCTATATTCACCTCATTTTATATTCTTTAACGTCTCCCGACGATATCTTCTATCTTTATAGTACTGTAAGACTGTCTCTATCTTTATAGTCCTGTAAGACTGTATCTTTAACGTCACCCGACGATCTCTTTAACGTCACCCGACGATATCTTTAACGTCACCCGACGATATGTTTAACGTCACCCGACGATCTCTTTAACGTCACCCGACGATATCTTTAACGTCACCCGACGATCTACACTAATGGGGATAACTAGTAGGGATTCACCTTTAAGAGTTATTTCTCAAATGAAGTTCACGCTCTCCCCCAATCATCAGTTACCTTTGCAGAAGGGCATATCCCATCTTTCTGTATGTCAGCACCTGGTTAAAAGGAAAGGTTAATCTCATTCATGAAAACAACATTCAAAGATATTGCTCATTAAATCTTTATTCTATAATCAAACATGACAGAAGGAGCAAAAGACAAATGAATTAAGTTAGTCGCTCCCTATAACCTAAAAGAGGAATAAAGATGAATAGTTAAATGCATTCTACACTAAGCTCAGAATGCCTCACCTTAGACGTGTGTCTTTCCATCTTAGCAGTGGAGCTGATCCCTCTCTCTCTCGTTCTCTTCTATGCGCTTGGGACTCTGCTTTCCCTCTATGGCTCATGAATACACGTCTGCATCGCTATGCCTCATCTACGCTGCCATGGTTCCAGAATACTCGAACCCTCTTCTGGACTTAGTCTCTGCCACTCCTGTATGATGTCACTACAGGACTTTCAATCACCCTCCTCTTCACTTCAGGATTTCAGTTAGCTGATGGTATCAATCTCTATGCACCAGCCTTCAGACCAAATTCTTCGGTCTTCTCCACACGTTGCTCTCTCTCTCTTCCCTACTCGCTCCTTGATAATATAAGCTCACTTTCTCTATGGAAAATTCCGGTATTAGGCTGACTCCCACCGAATTCCTGTACCAGTCCCCGGCCCCCTTTGCCTTCCACAGTGGCCACCTGCGTATTGTGTCTAGAGCCGGGGAGACAAACACATTCCTTCGATAAGGGCCAGTCTTGACCGGTTCCTCTCTAGTGAACAACAGGATGAATTCTAAACATTACCTTTACCCTGCAAGCACCTCGGACAGTCGAGGCAGAAATACAAAATGGCTTCTCTCTAGCTTTCGGGCCTGTAGGCCCGAGAAAACGGTAAAAGGCACTAAACCCTGTTAAAGCACATAGTTCAGCCCTACAAATGAACGCAATTACAACTAGGACTGAAATGGTAGTAAATTATAGTCACCACCAGTCTGAAAATAGACTAAAATCCCCCTGACTCAGATTCTGATCGAGACAACGACGGACAGAGCGGGGTCTCCCATATCCTGAGCCAGGTCCAGGAAGAAGTGAGGTCCTTTCCCCGGGCGCACTGGATATGTTCCATACACCAGGTGCCAAGGAGGAATTCAGTCAGTGGAAGGAGATTCATATCCTTTACTGTTGATGTTTCACTTGTGTGTTTTTTAGAATTATTTTTCACACATTTAGTCACTAATAGGCAGTAGCATTTCCATAGAACAGAGGCCCTGACGAAAGCCTAAGGTCCCTTTCCATGATAGGCTGAAACATGTTGGCTCTCTCGCAGCTATTTGGTTACACTGCGATTAATGTTTTGCACTGTTCTGGTTTTTAGAGTGGAAGGGGCTTATGTTGAATAAATAGTCTTTGTAGTAAGTTCCCTATCCTTTTTTAATCACCACTTTTTATTTGTGCACTGCACATTTCCATCAGATCAACGTCATATGGTACAACAAAGTGATTGTGGGTCGTTACCCCAAGCCGACCATGAGGGTATATTAATGTCTCAATGATCAAGAGGCACGATACCCTGGTAGGATTACCAGATGAAAATATTGATCCATACAAGTCTTTGATGGGAATCCTAAGTAAGATTGACAATCATAAGTGGCCCATATTTTGCTGATTCGGTCTGTTTATTCAATGAATGATATATCTCCTCCTTGATGTACTCAACGAGACATCAGGAGAACTGACAAGAGATCACAATTAGATTCTCAGTCTAGACCCCTAAGTTTGTTTGTTTTATATACTGTTCCTTTGGGGGATAGAACTTAGGCTAGGTCTTTAAATATCCCTCTAGCCCTCCATTACTGTTCTGTTATTTATATATCAATCTCTATGCACCAGCCTTCAGACCAACTTCTTCGGTCTTCTCCACACGTTGCTCTCTCTCTCTTCCCTACTCGCTCCTTGATAATATAAGCTCACTTTCTCTATGGAAAATTCCGGTATTAGGCCGACTCCCACCGAATTCCTGTACCAGTCCCCGGCCCCCTTCCCCTTCCACAGTGGCCACCTGCGTATTGTGTCTAGAGCCGGGGAGACAAACACATTCCTTCGATAAGGGCCAGTCTTGACCGGTTCCTCTCTAGTGAACAACAGGATGAATTCTAAACATTACATTTACCCTGCAAGCACCTCGGACAGTCGAGGCAGAAATACAAAATGGCTTCTCTCTAGCTTTCGGGCCTGTAGGCCCGAGAAAACGGTAAAAGGCACTAAACCCTGTTAAAGCACATAGTTCAGCCCTACAAATGAACGCAAATACAACTAGGACTGAAATGGTAGTAAATTATAGTCACCACCAGTCTGAAAATAGACTAAAATTACCCTGTCGCTACACTCCCGAAGTAGGGGCAGTTCAGGAAATTGAGCCTCATGCAGAGCAAGAATAAGAGGAAGCCACTCATGGAGGAGATCTATTGTCTTCCAAATCCCCACCAAGGAAAAGGAGGGTTAGTCCATTGAGTTCTACGCGAAGCATCTCTTCTGATGATCTAGATCTCACTTGGGAGCCACAACAACCTGAGCATTAGATGAAGACACATCCCAAGACCAGGCTAGAGAAAAAGAAGGTTCCAGAAAGCCTTACACTTATGGAGGTCAATGTAGAAGAGCAGGATAATGATGATGATGAGTCTGACCCACTCATGACAAGCATCACTCCTGGCCCGAGGACATGGAGACCAACATTTTTACCCCATCCAGAATGGCTACGACTAGTAGGGATGTAGCATGCATACCTCCAACACAGGCCACACCAACACGACCTCCAGCTTCCATATTTATATTAGCAAAGGGCCGGCAGCGTCCTACATCCAGCACAAGCACCACCTCAGCAGAAGTAGGCAGTGGTACTACTGCGCAGCCACATAGTCAAATTCAACACACACCCTCCAGTTCATCTGGCATTGGAAACGGCACCTCTAGCAGGAGACAAAAGTTAAGCTCCCCAGTGTGGAACTTCTTTACGGATAGCGTAAAGGAGGAGAACATTGCTATATGATCCATTTGTCATTCCTCTGTTAATTGTGGTAAGCTTGGTACAAACTATGGTACCGGAGGCCAAATGACCCATTTGAAAAAACACCACACAATCAAGTGGGAGGACTACCTTTGTAGCATAAAAACTGGAACAGTTGATGTTGGTGGGGATAAACTAGTACAAGGTCCACTCACGGTTGAACAGGAAGAAGAATAGGAGGGAGACATTCTATCTGGTAGTGGTACACAAAGTAGCCCTGTCCCCAGCACTGTAGTGGTACAGTCCACATCCTCCGCATCAGCAACATCTCAGTGCACAAGAGTAATAGTCAGCTGGAGACACCAAGGAGTACTGCGAAGTCTGTGATGCAAAGTGCTGCGTTGAGCCGAACCGAAAGAAATATCACGCAGCGTACCATTCTTAGCATGTTTACTAGGCAGGAGGGAAAGTACGAACGAAACCACCCAATAGCACGTTTGTACAATGCTAAGCTTGCTAAAATGTTAGTACTGGACCTTCTCCCTTTTTATTTTTTTGAAGGGGTGGGTTTTCTGGAATTTGTGACAACCATCTGCCCAAAATGGAAGGTTCCCAGTCGCTACTATTTTGTCAGGATTGCTGTTCCAGCACTACATCACAACCTGCTGGAATTGCTTGGAAAGGCCTTACATCAGAGTGCTGTTCATAGTATCCACCTGACAACAGACATGTGGACCAGTTGCCAAGCCACTGATTACATGTGTATCACTGCAGACTGGATCTCTTTTTCAGGTGTTAGAGACAAGCTATCTGCAGCGATTGACACTGTTGAGATTTTTAATGAGACTCGCAGACATGCAACTGTAGCCATGTTTGCTATGGAGAAATCTCATACTGCTGCAAACATTTTGGCTGAGGTTAACAGCAAGGTCTTTGAATGGCTGCGACCAAGAGGGCTTAACATTGGTTTTGCTGCCACGAACAATGGAAGTAATGTAGTTAAGGCCATGAAGGATGGTGGCTATTTCAAGGTCCCGTGTTTGGCACACTGCATTAACATTGTTGTTCAAGACTTTCTGAAAAATGAAAGCAAAGTCAACAACTTACTGGCCACCTGCAGAAGAATATGCACACATTTCAACCATTCTTTTAAAGCCCGGAAGCAGCTAAGGGTCATTCAACCTGAGCATAAAATGCCAGTCAAAGCACTCATCCAGGAGGTGCGAACACGTTGGAACTCAACTTATTACATGCTTGATCGTCTGTTTGAGCAGTACATACCACTTAATGCTTATGTCATGACAAGAAGATTAGGTGATCCTACTGTGAAAACCATGACCGTTGAGATGTGGCAATGGGACCTCATTAAATGCCTGACAGAGATGCTACTTCCTTTTGAGGTCTTCACACGTGCAGTCAGCAGGGAAGACTGTACTATGGGCCAAGCTATCCCATTGTTGTACATGCTACAGCAAGAGCTGAAGGAGGTGTCTGAAACATACGAAGGTGTGGAAGACAAAGTAGGCGCATGTTATTTGGCGAAAGCCTTAGCTGTCCGCTTATCTGACAATACAAGGATTCAAAATAAGATTGTGTCACATCGACATTATATTACAGCCACAATTTTGGATCCACGGTACAAATTATTTCTGAACAGTAATGCAGTAATTCCTTTTTCCGAAGGGGATGTTGCCAAGCACAAAACTTTAATAGCTGAGGAAGCCACTGATTTAGAAAACGAACGGCTCTCAATTAGAGGCCTGCCAGTGCCAGTCCAGGACAGTGCAAGTACTACAGGGCATCCAGAGTCAAATTCTTCTTCAGAGCATGAGAGCAGTGCGTTTGCTTCCCAGCAGTCACCAACACTACCAATAACATCAGCAACAGCACCAACAGGATCTGATTCATCAGACACAGCAAAAAAATAGCTGCTTGGTTTCTACAGAAAGAGTTGGGTAAGTCCGTTACTGGTGCAAAGTCAAAAGAGGCCAAGCAAATCGGAGCACCACTGAACTTTGAGCGGATGGTCCAGGCCTATCTGGATGACACAACAGAGGTGTTCATGGAGCAAAGCCCATTGGTGTATTGGTATGGGAAAAGAAACCAATGGCCAATGCTCAGCAGGCTGGAGATAAAGTATCTGGCTTGCCCTGTCGCAAGTGTCTCTTCTGAGCGTGTTTCAGTGCTGCTGGTGCCATTGTAACTGTGAAAAGGACCAGTCTCTCGCCCAAAAGCGTGGAGAGGTTATCCATGATCAAAATGAATCAGCACTTCATACCACCGGACTACAAAATATGTGAATTACAGCAGGAAGAGGAGAGCGACTCCGAAGACATAAGTAGTGGGTTACATGACCTACTTCTGTCCGAACCACCAGGGTTTGAGGACGAGCTCCTCTTCCCTGACAACTAGGCTTTCAAATTGTTACTTTCTCCCTTCCTTTATTTGTGTGTATATCTGTCTTTCTGGTTCAAATCAAACCACAACAAATCCATCACCACCGTTTCTTATTTTTATTTACCTACTGGAGTTGCACATCTGTGCATTTAACTGTCCACTCCACTCCTCAGAGTCCAACTCCATCTTCCTGGTTTGCCCTAAATACATTTCCATCTTGCCAGGCATTGGATGGAGTTGTAGAATAGTACAATAATGTAGACTCTAACAGTCCCTATATAAAAAGTGAAACGTACATGACTATAGCCATCTTCTGTTTTGTTTCCAATCCGAAACGTATCACTTTCTTAAGGCTACCACCTCTGTCTGCAGGCATACACAACTCTTCACTGTCAGAACTTGAGCAGGCATCCAAAACTAAAGTAAACTCTTTCAGAAGGCTCGACATCTCTGATCTTACAGCCAAAGAGAAGAGCAAGACAGGCATACGATTAATGAATGATGCCATGCATTGCATTGGATGCTTGCTGACTCTGAGCAAATGTGCATGATGTAGAACTATACTATTAGTTTAAATAATAACAAAGTAAAAGTGACTCAAGTGATAGTCAATGTTTCCATGTTGTTTAATAATAACCAATTGTACTCCTACTACTGCAGCTGCAGTCTGGACTTACTTAATCGGAGTCACTCACTACAGACTGACAGTTGCTATTAATCTGTTGGAAAACACGTAAACATACCACACCTGATGATGATGATGATGATGACCATACTATCTTTGCACGCAGTCAGTCAGTTGGATCTGAGATGATTGATGCAGTACATTTCAGGAAGTGGAATAAAAGGTAAACACAACCAGTCAACAAGAACCACAGCAGACCTAGGCTACATGTCTGTGCAGTCCAGTGGTGGAGTTGAATAGTGGTATGATGACTGACAGTGGCGCATTGATTTAGTCACTTGATTTGGAAAATGCTAGGTTGCTGTATATGCCTTTTGTCTGGCTCTGTCAAAAATTAAGGTAAATGGAGTTTGGGTCATGGCCCGGTGCCGTGGGCCTGTTCTGTGCTGGCTCCTATCTTGTTGTTCTTGTAGATTAATGCTGTGTAACTAGTAGAGTAGACACAATTTATCCAGGCAGCCTCAGTCTGAAAATCTTCTCAATGAATGAATGAATGAATGAATGAATGAATGAATGAGCTGAAATTTGTATAGCGCAACTTAGCCCGAAGGCATCAAGGCACTTCAAGATGATACAATGGTTTGAGATGTGAGGCACAAACCGGCTGGGGGTAAGCTTCTGTGAAGAGCCAGGTCTTTAGGGCTTTACGGAAGAGCACGGGGATGCCTGACCCCTGAGCTCAGCTGGAAGCACTGTGGTAAATATTTTACCGTATACTCTTTTTGCCATATAACTTACATAAGAATAGCTCAATCAAATGAGAGGCAGAGTCCGGGGTGTCTGAGTCTTAAGGGCTTTAATCATAAATGACTAAATGACTCGAGTCAATGGAGATCTAGTCCATCAATACAAGGGTTCGGGTATGCAATGATGGCAGGAAAAGATGTCAACGATTTATTCACAGTACATGACATATATAGTAAAATGACACAATAGTATTGAATACAGTAGGCGTGACAAGTGAAATGTATATGATAAGAACACATGTGCGTAGCAAAAAGGCGTGAACATGGGTGTGCACAGAGGCGTGAACTAGAAACGTCACAGAAAAGTGTCATGAGTGGGTGGATGCTTAGAGAATTCTTGCAGAGTCAGCTGAAACCTATGGCCTGGATGCGCGCGCAGCTAATATGACGTGTGATTGACGTGCAATGGGAGGAAGCTAAAAGTCTGACTTTTAACACTAGTAGAAGAGACAGAAGTCTGGCATGTCAGATCGACCTGTCCCTAAACATATCTGATATCTAGTATTTGGAGGATGTTTAATCTAGAGGAAAAGGTCTCTTGGGCAGAGGCTACTCTATACTGAATGTTAATGCGTGCATAGGTGTCTGCGTGTCTACATGCGGATACTCGAAGCCAGGGGCCTACTATGGTAACGGGAACTGTAAATTACTTGCACGGAGACAGGGAGACTTGCTCTTTGCTCTGCAGCCGGGGATATGTTTACCTAAATCACTAGACAGGAATGTGTTTTCGAGGAACTGAGCTGGCTATGCTGATAACTCGAAGGCAAAATACTGTTTTTGGCAGGCAGACCAGGCCGAGCCGGGCACCGCTCGGTTGGCAGGAAGTAAGGTAGAGGTCAGGGATGCATCTCCAAGCTGCAGCTTTTAGAGACAGAGGCAGAAGTGGCTTGAAGACAGAAATCAGGGCCTAGCTCGGCAGAGCCAGGAAAACGTGAAAAGTGCACCACATAAAGACGGTGGCACGGCATACTTAGGAACTGAATTATCGATCCATTCATGGTGGATCTGATAGAGGACATTTTAACGTTGGACGCAGATGTATTTGCGTCTTCAGATTCAGTTGTGGAGGGAAATTACATGTACTTGAAGTGCGTACATGGAGCCGTTGGGGTCTACGTTAGGGGACACAATTGACCATAAAAATTCCAATTACCTCATTCCCTCCTTGTCCCCTACGGACCCTTCATGATATGTCGATGTTCATGAGACCATCAATCTGTTCATATAACATAATTTGCTCTTCTTTCTTTCTTCTGGAATGGGAACGTGCACTTGAATGGGGAACACAAGCTGTGGCGCACAAGCCGCAAATCGCTGGCCCACATTGTAAACATAGGCAACAACTGAATACTATGGCCAATATGATTCCTAGGAATGACAGTAGCTTCCATCCCCAGGCTGTTACTACACTCCAGAGCCAACCGGACCAAGTCCAGGAGCCTGGATTCTGGTGTATCAGGTGAGCAATCTCGTGAAGTCGGGTAATAGCTTTATAGACTGATGGCGCATTATTTGGAATAAATACGCAGCAACTGGATCCGATGACTCTACAAGCCCCGCCCCTATCGGCCAGGATGACGTCAAGGACAAGGCGGTTCTGAAGAACAACAAGTCTCATAGCAGACTGCTCCTCTGTTAAGTTGCCCAAAGCTGAAGTAGTCTCATTCACTACTGCTTCGAGTATTCTGGTTAATTTGCGTATCAGTTTACTATTGGAGACAGTTCCTAGATAGGGAAAGAATCCTTTATTGAAATATGTATATTGTTCCCATGTAGTATCAGTCTGATCAACTATTGGGAGGTCTCTTTTGTGTCTAACAATATTAAGGCGGGAATTCCTGTGATAGTCAGATGGGGCTAGAAATACTGGTGGCAATAAGAATGCAATGAAACAGGTACCATCCCAGTCTGGAGGTAAACGGACATACGCTGTCTGACCACAAATAAAATAGGAATGTTGGGAAGCTTTGAATGTGGACTTGCCTTGATCACTGAATTCAACCACAGTAATACAATCACTGTGACCTAGATGTACTGAACCATTCTTTCTGACACATAATACACCTTTCGCTGGTAGAACTGATATGGATGGCAAGTCTGGACTGGTTTCTGACTGAACATTTAGAATCATGAGGTTAAGTGTAAAATTGCCTAATCCATACACTTCGTTTTCTAGATCTGTCCCTGTCATTTGTGGAAGACCTTCTTCGTTCGGGAAACATGCTTTGTTCATGACTGTGTTCAGATTTCCCCATATCCAATTGCCTTGGGAAACCTTAGAGTCAGTGTCTATAGAAGATATTAAACTAAACCAGGCACCACAGGAACCAATATGTGTAAACGGGTAAGGAAAGAGAGGCAGAGCTCCCTTATAGTTCTGGTAGGGAGGGAGTCGGCCACATATCCAACAATTAGTGGCATTGTTGATCTGGTGAGAATGGTGTAACATACGAATGAATGTATTGTTGCGCAGCGCAAGTTGATATGACAATTCGTGTGGGGGTAGAGTACTAAACGTGTGTTCTGTAGTATGATTAGAAAAGTGTGCAAGAGGAAAATACATATAAAGCATCCAACTTAAAGCAATAATCGTAAGACTCAGAAAAAACATAATAAGTAATGTGCAGACGCATCTGCTCCGGAGACTTTTACAATATTTTCGTTTCTTGGTCTCCTGACTATCTCTCTCTCTATTTGGGTCTATCTTAAACATTGTCAGAACTGCCTAACCGCTTCACCCAAGGGGGACTTAAACAATTAAACTGTCTGACTTACTAGACCTTAGTTTCTGGCGATACTCCTCTTGGGGAGTTTTCTCTAGAAGGGGGAGTTTGGTATCAGTCACTGGTACGTGGGAGTTCTGGGATTCGGATTTTGGCGGAAGTCCATAATGTCTTTTCACGTGACTTGAGTGGAGCCAGCCCTTACGGCCCTCCAACTTGACGGCAGTCCTTGTAGTTAACAAAACAATTTTCGGCTCCTTCCAGCGGGGCTCCAGCGGACTCTTCCGATGGAAGTTGCGGATGTATACGAGGTCACCAGGGACGATCTTGTGTGGCTTCACCTCGGTGTTGTCTGGGAAGGCTGCCGCGACCTGCGAAAGACATGATTGTAGTGCAGACATCAAGGAAGCAAGGTAATCTGTCAGCATAGTACTATCAACATCAGTAATCTTTCGCGGCAGAGGCGTCCCCCACATATTAGGAGGCCTACCGAAGACCACCTCATACGGGGATAGCTCTGTCCTAGAATGAGCTACCATTCTCATTTAGAAAAGCGCAACTGGCAATGCTACTATCCAATCTACTCCCTTCTCTTTACACACTTTTGCAAGGCGAGTTTTCAGAGTCTGATTGTGTCGCTCCACGAGACCTGCTGCCTCAGGATGCCGGACATAGTGAAACTTCCACTGGTATCCCAATAGAAGAGAGACCTGCTTCATGAGTTCGGATGAGAATGGCTGACCGTTATCTGAATACACGACACGGGGCAAACCGTATCGAGGGAAAAACTCACGAACCAACTGCCTGGCAGTGGTCGGGGCAGTGTAATCTGGGATGGGATATGCTTCTGTCCATCGGGATAGGGCGCAAACAACTACGAGGACATACTTAAATCCTCGGCATCTGTCCATCTGGATATAATCCATCTGGAGGACTTCAAAAGGATAGTCGGGAGGATGGAATCCACCTTGCTCTACGGGAATCCCTTTTCCTGGATTG
Source organism: Lissotriton vulgaris (assembly GCF_964263255.1). Taxonomy (NCBI): domain Eukaryota; kingdom Metazoa; phylum Chordata; class Amphibia; order Caudata; family Salamandridae; genus Lissotriton; species Lissotriton vulgaris. The sequence continues at coordinate 1,298,643,643 of NC_141693.1, forward strand.
AACTGACAACAGATCATGCAGGTACGCACTTTCTGTTTCGCTGCTGCTCGTAAATGCTTGTTAAACCAAAGATTCTGTACACTGTCTAACATGGCTTTTTCTCCTAAATGTGCTGGACTATGTGCTGTGTTGATGATAACTTGGACCATAGAGTCGGGGAGGAACCATGTGGTCTTTCCCCTCGTCATCCATCCTTGATCCGTCTGGACCCCTCCTTGTTCAGCCCATTTCTTTATTTCATCTGGAGTGGCATGTGTCTGTATGTCAATGACATCTTGCGTGGGGTCCCTGACTGTCATGCAATGTGTCTGTGAAGTCGCGTCTGTCTTGGTCATGTCCGTCGTTTGAGTATGAGTCAGTGCTGTATGTTTCGCTATTCGATCTGCAAAATCGTTGCCCTGAGAAATCTTGTCTGTGACTTTTGTATGTGCCTTGCACTTCATGATAGCTATAGCTGTAGGCAAATGTATTGCTTCTAACAGAGCTTGAATGAGGGGGCCATGCTGTATCTTGGCTCCGTGAGAAGTCAAGAAACCTCTTTTCTGCCAGAGTACACCGAAGTCGTGAACGACTCCGAATGCATAACGTGAATCTGTGTATATATTTACTTTCCGGTTCTTGGCTCGTATACAGGCTTGGGTCAGAGCGATAAGCTCTGCTGCTTGGGCTGATAGGGTGTCAATGCGATGTGTTTCTATGACATCAGTTTCAGTGGTCACTGCATACGCGGCCACTAACTCTCCTGTACTCGTTCTTAAACATGAACCATCCACATAAAGTGTCAGGTCTGGATCGGGTAATGCGACATCTGTCAAGTCTTGTCTGGGTTTCGTAACTGTGTCAACTACCTCTACGCAGTCATGTGGAGTAGGATCTGTGGTGCTCGATGGTAAAAGTGTAGCAGGATTCAGTGTATTACAGCGTCTGATTTCTATGTGTAGTTGGAATAACGTCAATTCATAACCTGTCAGTCGTGCTATAGTCAAGTGTTGAGTCTGTGTTCTGTTTAAAAGAACCTCTACAGAATGTGGAACTTGTACTGTCAATTGATGTCCCAATACAATGGAGTCGCTTTGTCTGATTGATAGAGCTGTAGCTGCAACTGACTTTAAGCACGCAGGCAAGGCCTGGGCTACTGGATCCAATGTGCTCGAAAAATAAGCACACGGTCTGTGTTTGTCTGCTTGTAACTGAGTGAGAACCGACAACGCTGTGCCATCGCGTTCTGTAACAAAAAGTGTAAAAGGTTTGGTGTAACATGGTGTCGCTAAAACTGGTGCTTGACATAAGGCTTTCTTTAATTCGTCAAAAGCTTGTGTATGTTCCTGAGTCCATGGGAGAACAGACAAAGACGCTGCCTCCTGTGTTGTCAACTGTATGAGTGGTTTAGCTAGAAATGCATATTGTGGAATCCATTGTCTGCAATAAAAAGTGAGTCTAATAAAGGCTCGTACTTCTTTCTGTGTCTTGGGTTGCGGAAGATGTGCAATTAACTGAATTCGTTCAGGTGTCAGCTGCCTACCCCACTTGGTCAGCAAGTGCCCAAGGTACACCACTTGCTGAGCACAGAATTGTAGCTTCGAAGGAGACACCTTGTGTCCCTTGTCCGCCAGGAAAAGTAAAACTGTCAGTGATGCTTGTTCACATTCTGGTTCGCTACGGGCGGTGATCAATAGATCATCGACGTACTGGAGTAGGGCAGTGTTGGCAGGCATGTGAATACTGTCAAGTTGTCGTTTTAATGCTTGGCTGTAGATGCTGGGGCTTTCTGTGAATCCTTGAGGTGCGCGTGCAAATTTGAAGCTTCGGCCATTTAAACAGAATCCGAAAACATATTGGCTTTCCGGATCAATGGGGACACTAAAAAAGGCGTTCTTGAGATCAATTACAGTAAAGAACGTCGCTTCGGAATCAATAGCTGTCAATAGGGATGAAATGTCTGGGACCACGGGATATTGTGGTACAATGCATTTATTCAATTCTCGTAAATCGATAACCAATCAATAAACTGGAGGTGCATTCGGATCAGTACGTTTAAGAATCGGAATGATAGGGGAATTACAAACATTGGAGTCGGTTTCTACAACCACTCCTTGTGCAATGAGCTCGTCAATGATTTTCAGTAAAGCCACTACAGCATCTGGTGGTAACTTGTATTGTCGAATACGTGGTAGTACTACTCCTGGCTTGAGTGTAACACGATATGGAGTAATGTGCATACAACCTACATCAGTGGGGCCTTGTGCCCATAAATGTGCAGGAACAGTCTGTAACCTGGGATCAAAATCTCTCAATACATAATGTCCCTTGAAATCACGAAGGAACAACCTTACTCCTTCCGGAGAACAACAAATTACAGCTCCTAGAGCTTTCAGGGTCTTTATACCAAGTAAGTTTTCTGGACATGATTTCGTGAGCAATAAATCTGTAGTGCGGGACAATGGACCAACTGCAAGGGGAACAGGTTTCGATACTTCATTAACAATAGGCTTTCCTGAAAAACCAAGGGAAACATTCTGTGAGCCTGAGAGGGGTGCCCCTGGAACCTCGTTGTGACTGATTGTTGTCCTGCTTGCCCCTGTGTCAATTAAAAACTTTCTATCCTTCCCCAATACCTGACTGTGTACATAAGGGCCTTCTTGATCTACAGGAACCTCGATAAGGGGCAAGCCAACCTCCCTCTCTAGGCTGTTTCATGTGTATTGCTGGTAATCGGGGTAGTCGGATTGTGCATACTGGTACATCTGCTGTGTGACATGTTGTGTTGCGGCAATAGGCTGTGGCTGTGGTACCGCTACGGTCTGTTGTGGAACCTGCATAGGCTGGACATTCTGTGGAACGTGTTGTTGGACCTGGTCCTGTCTAGGAGGACGCGGTCTCTCTTTAGTTTTACCTGTGACTATATTATGTTTCAAAACTGCACAATCGTTTACATAGTGACCTGGCTGTTTACAATAATTGCATGGCCCTTTAACAGGAGCTGCTGAATTATTGGACTGTGATTGTGTTGTACCCCTTTTATGACCGTCAGTTGGAACTGACTGAGCAACTAACATTTTCATTTTCGTGTCTTTCATACGTCTCTGTTCATGATCATGTTCCTCTCTAATTCTGTTCTGGTGATACTGTAACATTTGTAACATTTGGGAAGGCGAATTAGCTTGCCATGTGCTCTCGACTTTCAGTACACGGTTCTTAACCTGGGGCAATGAATTCTCGACTAATTTGGATACAAAAAGGTGTGGGTATGACTCGCTACTTGCTTTCAGGCCACTATTAATAATAAAACATTTCTCAAATCGGGAATAAAAATCACTAGTGTCTTCATCGGTTTTCTGTTTGCAGGCTGAGATTGCATCCCAGTCCTCCTTTTTAGTTGCTAACAATCTTGGCAAAACCTGTACTAACAATCCTGGTAATGCTTTTGTTCTATCCCCAAGACCCAAACCTGGGGTTTGACCAGTCTCTTCGGTTTCTAATGCAGCCCAATCAATCTTTTGGTCTCCCACCTCCCATTCTTTTTCTTTGAGTTTCTCGTAAATACCGGCAGGCAATAACACTTTCAATATTTTCATAATGTCGGGATAGGTGTAATCTCCCATGAGCAACATGTCTTTTATTTCGCGGTGGAAACCTGCAGGGCCTTTATCATGACTGGGCACAATTTTCTTCATTTCCAATCATTTCATTTTAGGTATAGGCGTGTATACATACACAAGTGTAAGGGTATCATCAGTATTCCTGACTGGATGTACTTCTCGTAAAGGATTCTGTTTGTCAAAGTCAAAGTGAAATGGTTTCCTGACTGGGGGTGGAACAGAAACAAGATGTGGAGTCAAGAAGGTTCTATATTTGTGGCGTTGTTCTAAAATCGTTTCAATTAGATCGGTACCTAGACCTCTCCATCTTCTCAGGAGTAAGTCTTGCAGTAAATTATATAACGGACCTGGGTCAGATGCTTGGTTTTCATACTGTATGATGAGGTGTTGTGTCATGTATATACCAGCTAATCGCTGTTCCTCTGGAGTAAGACTTAAAAACGTTTGCACTACTGAATCATCTTTATATATACTGTCATCTCCGGCCCACTGTACTGCGGACCGGGCTAGTTCCTGATCACGTAAGGTATTGAGCTCGTGATAACCTACCCTCTCTTTTAGTACTTTGTCAGTAATTTGGAATACATGTTCAAGGGTACATCGTTCTGGTATCGGACAAAGGTAACGTTTCTTGTTTTCGAACGTTTCTTGTTTACGAATGGGTCTATCGAAGGGCCTATCAAAAGGGTACGGTCTAGGGAGTTTCTCTCTACCTACATATGCTATCATTTTTTTATCTGACAGTTGCGAGGTTTCTGCTAGATTCTCTGACTCATCCTCCTCCTGCGAGGAGGTTGGATCGTCTGATTCGAGTGGCTCATCAGATTCTCGACGGGCATGTATATCTATTATTTCTTTACGGATATTTCTAACCATAGCATGTACACATTTCTCTTTATCATGTTTACCCTCTGAAATATTCTGGCTCCATCTGTTCAATCTATCCATCTCATTTTGTGGAAAGCCTGCCTGATCTTGTTCTGTTATCAAACAATTAACCAAAAATCGCATGATTAAACCTTTGTTCTCAACTTTCTGACGTGACATGGCTTCACCAACACTCTCCGGTCTTTCTCCTGTTCTAATAAAATGATACAATTTGTCTAGATGGTCTGGCATTTCTGGTAGTAATTGCAAATAATCTGTAACACGTCTTAAACGTAGAGACGCTAACAACATGGGTCCTGTCGTACCAGGCACTGTGTCATATCTGCAATCTGTAAGCTGTTCTCTAAGCTGTTCTGCCGGGGCACCTCTAGGTGTCCGTGCCATAGCGAATTCTCTCATTGTCACTCGGTGTAACGGTGGTGGGGTTTGATAACCTCCTGTAGCACCTCCTGAGGCGGAGGCTTGAGCATAACCTGGCTGTAGGGTCGGTATCTGCTGTAACTGGGTTGGAACCTGAACCGTGCCAGTCCCAAAAGGATTAAGTGGATGTAGTTGTTGAATACCAGGGGGAACAACGGGTACGGGTGCAGGAAGCGGACCGGGAGGGGTCTGCTGTTGCGGACCTGGGGGCTGATGATCATGGGGTAGGTTAACGTCAGCAGGTTTTACTCGGGCAGGTACATTGGTATATGCGGGAGCTACGTCGTCTAAATAGGATGAAAGAAAAATGTCTGCGGCGGTCTTGTGACGTAATTTAGTCGGAACCAATGGAGGGGGCAGATTTTTCGGTGTTTCCGGGGTCGCCTTGGGCAGGCCATCGGCCAGAACTGGGTACAGTCCTGTCAAAATAGCATTACTCTGTCTGTCGTGTTGTTCCATTCTAACTCGTTCTCCTTCTTCTAGTAGTTCTTTTTCTTTGGCTTTTTCAGAATCCTCTCTACTTTTCTCCGCTTTTCTGAGTGCTTTCTCTGTCCGTCTATGTGCTTCTTTACGCCATAATTCAATGACATCTTTCTGTGATTGTCTGGCTTTCTTTTTCCACAACGCTTCCTCTACTCTCATGATGCACTCGGCATCCCATGTCCCTGTAACGGGCCATCTCTGATTCTCTGCTAAGTCTTTAGTGTATTCCACCCACAAGTCGAGAAATAATATGGCGTCTAAGCCGTGCTTGTGGTACATAAAATATCCGGGAGTGTCCCTGGGTGGGATGGGAACAGCTTCCTCAAGTATCCCTTTCCTAGTTCCTATCTGCCTCAGTTTGGAGAATAAAGGCATCGCTACCTCGATCTAGACACTATACACAATAAACACAGTAAGAAAAATGCGAACAATCACTCATACCACGACATTCAAAACACGTTGAAACATTATGAAACGAACAACAATAACTATATAATTCAATACTAGATGCACTGCTAAACAGTACAGATACACTGCTAAAACAGTGCAGACCGGGTCTGCGTACCCAAACCCGTCTTGACCGGACGCAAATTAATGCACCCGTCTAGATGCGTCCCCAGCAACGGTACTCACCGGGAAGCACGGAACGGAAGGCCTCGGAAACTCGACTGGACTGGACTGACGTCACTGCTTGTGCCACGCACTACGCATGCGCCTCGACACTACTGGTGGGCCTCTCGATACCTCGGACACTGCTCTCTCGGCTGGGCTCTGGTCGGGATCCTCCGCACTCCTCACCGCCTCGTCTGGATGTCGGCCGCAGTCTCTGTCGCCTCCGTAGTCCTGAGGGAGACACAGGAAATCCTGCAGATGCGCATGGGGTCCGTCACAGCTGTAGTCGGGGGCAGAGCCTGCGACGCATCGCCGGCGCGTGGGGTGGGGGAGGGGTACCTATTCGGGCGCCAAATTATGTGGTAAATATTTTACCGTATACTCTTTTTGCCACATAACTTACATAAGAATAGCTCAATCAAATGAGAGGCAGAGTCCGGGGTGTCTGAGTCTTAAGGGCTTTAATCATAAATGACTAAATGACTCAAGTCAATGAAGATCTAGTCCATCAATACAAGGGTTCGGGTATGCAATGATGGCAGGAAAAGATGTCAACGATTTATTCACAGTACATGACATATATAGTAAAATGACACAATAGTATTGAATACAGTAGGCGTGACAAGTGAAATGTATATGATAAGAACACATGTGCGTAGCAAAAAGGCGTGAACATGGGTGTGCACAGAGGCGTGAACTAGAAACGTCACAGAAAAGTGTCATGAGTGGGTGGATGCTTAGAGAATTCTTGCAGAGTCAGCTGAAACCTATGGCCTGGATGCGCGCGCAGCTAATATGACGTGTGATTGACGTGCAACGGGAGGAAGCTAAAAGTCTGACTTTTAACACTAGTAGAAGAGACAGAAGTCTGGCATGTCAGATCGACCTGTCCCTAAACATATCTGATATCTAGTATTTGGAGGATGTTTAATCTAGAGGAAAAGGTCTCTTGGGCAGAGGCTACTCTATACTGAATGTTAATGCGTGCATAGGTGTCTGCGTGTCTACATGCGGATACTCGAAGCCAGGGGCCTACTATGGTAACGGGAACTGTAAATTACTTGCACGGAGACAGGGAGACTTGCTCTTTGCTCTGCAGCCGGGGATATGTTTACCTAAATCACTAGACAGGAATGTGTTTTCGAGGAGCTGAGCTGGCTATGCTGATAACTCGAAGGCAAAATACTGTTTTTGGCAGGCAGACCAGGCCGAGCTGGGCACCGCTCGGTTGGCAGGAAGTAAGGTAGAGGTCAGGGATGCATCTCCAAGCTGCAGCTTTTAGAGACAGAGGCAGAAGTGGCTTGAAGACAGAAATCAGGGCCTAGCTCGGCAGAGCCAGGAAAACGTGAAAAGTGCACCACATAAAGACGGTGGCACGGCATACTTAGGAACTGAATTATCGATCCATTCATGGTGGATCTGATAGAGGACATTTTAACGTTGGACGCAGATGTATTTGCGTCTTCAGATTCAGTTGTTGAGGGAAATTACATGTACTTGAAGTGCGTACATGGAGCCGTTGGGGTCTACGTTAGGGGACACAATTGACCATAAAAATTCCAATTACCTCAGCACGTTCCACAGTTTAGGGGCAAGGGAGAAAAAGGCCCTCTCTCCCCATCTGGCCGTAGCTATTCGAGGGACAGACAGGAGGTTCTTGTTGGCAGAGCAAAGAGCCCTGCCCAGAGCATAAAAGGACACAAGGGACCTAATGTCTTCGGCTCCTGACCCATGCAGAGCACGATAAGTAAGGCATAGGACCTTAAGGTTTATTCTAGCTTGCATGGGAAGCCAATGCAAGTTTTTCCTAATTGAGGAGCCCGATGACCGTCTGGGGGCATCCACAACGAACCTGGCTGGCGCATTTTGCACCATTTGTAGGCGTTGAACTAGTCTTTTATTTATGCCTAGATATAGAGCGTTGCAGTAATCCAGCCTCGAGGAGATGAGCGCCACCGTAACCTGTTTCCGGGCTTCAGGGGTAAGGTAGTGCGTGATCTTTCTCAAGATTCTTAAAACACCACAGCAGGTGGAAACCGTCCTGCTGACTTGCTTGTCAAAAGAGATAGTGGTGCCAAGAATCACACCCAGGTTGCGGGCAGATTGAGAGGGATGGGGCAGGTTCCCAGGGCGGAGGGCCACCAGTCCATTGACCAAACCTCCTGTTTACCTCCAAAAATGAGAACCTCAGTTTTTTTCCCCATTTAATTTCAAAAAGTTCTTAATCATCCAGTGCGCCACTGCTTCCATGCACTTCCTGAAATTAAGGGCCGTGATGTTTGCTGATTGGGAAAGAGATATCATAATCTGGATGTCGTCAGCGTACCACAGTACTTTCAACCCGAATGATCTTACAAGCCTGGCAAGTGGGGCCACATAGATGTTAAAGAGTGTAGGGCTCAGGGACGAGCCCTGAGGGACCCCACACTGCACAGGCTTGACGGGAGAAAGGCAATCACCCAGCTTGACCCTTTGTTTGCGTTGGTTGAGAATCAACGTCAGGAGACTCTATGCAGGCCCGTCCACTCCCACCTCACTAAGGCGGGTAGCCAAAATGGTGGGGGACAGGGTGTCAAATGCGGCTGTAAGGTCGAGCAGGACCAGAAGGGTAGTCTGGCCGTTGTCGACCTTAGCGCGGATGTTATTGATCACCACTGTAAGGGCAAACTCAGTGCTATGAGCCTTCCGAAAGCCGTGCTGAGAAGGGTCAAGTAGGCTGGAATTATCCAGAAAGATACTCAAATGATGATTTAGGTGGGCCTCTAACATCTTGGAGGGAGCAGGAAGCAGGGAAATGGGGCGAACGTTTTTCAAGATCGCGGGGTCTAAAGTGGCTTTTTTCAAAAGGGGCTTGACAATTGCCATCTTCCATGAGGCAGGGAAGATACCTTTGGAAATTGCCCGGTTCATCAACTCCAGAAGAGGAGGTAGCAGAATCTCCCTACAATCCTTGAGAATCTTTAAAGGACAGGGATCCAAAGGAGATCCAGATTTCAGCTTATCCGAAAGTTGATTCAGATGTTCAGGCATGAGGAGGGGAAAATTAGACAGGCTGCTGCAAGGTCCAATAACGGGGCCTTGCAACGGAAGAAGTGCAACCGAGGGGGCTACCGCCTCTAATAGTCTTGTCTTTTTGCACTACACCATAATCAATGGTTTTTTTTCATTCATTATTTTTCAATACCCCTTTTGTTTTTCCATCAACACTTACAGGCCGGCCTTTTACCCAGTGCTATTACAATTGGAGCAACAACTCACACTTACCTTACCAATCCTCATCAGCTAGCCAGTGGCACCCAAGAATGATATTCAGAGTGTCCATGGAAGGGAGGACCAAGATGAATGACGAGATACAACTACTGATTTGGCCTGGATAATACAGTAACTTTAGTGTCATTTTCGTATTTTTAATAAATTGATTCCTTTTTTCTCTTCATTCATTTTATGACTGTGTGACTTTGTTTGCTAATTGCTCCCTACAACTATTTTATAATTTTCTTTACTAGCTTTCAGCCCGGTACAGCAGGAAATTAGGGTTTCTCTGAGGGCATACAGTCAAGACAAATTTCATATAATACTACTTCCTTGTACTGTCAAATTGTGTAGTAGTAGTTAAGTACTACTCATTAACCATCATGCATGCATTTCCTTTTTCTACCTTTAGTTTATAGATCTATTGGATAGTGGATCATCATCATCTTCATTGTTTTGCTTTTGTTGTCTCCATGCGTACTGTTTTTCTTTGTCAAACCTTTCCCCAAACCCCCCTTCCCATCCATTCATCAAACCGTAACCCTCTTTTCCTGGGCTGTGGGGTTTTATATTGAGGTGTGATGTGACTACATTACATCTACACCAACAATTGATCACACGCTTGCTAGAGCAGATGTGGTGAAAGCAACAATAATTAAATGTCAATGAGGCAGGGCGAGGATCTTCTTCTGCTTGCCCACCCATGCTCAGTGTATGTACAAGCCAATTAATTTTCCAAGGGGACCCACCGATTACATCTTAATTAATTGCCGGCATTAATTGGATTTACAGCATTAAAGTTTACGAATTAGGATTGTGTTTAACTGACTCCTTCAACACAACTACAGTTTACCTTCTTAGCTTCTTGTACTAGGCTGTCCCCAACATCATTGTTTTCTTTTAGTTTAGCAGTTGAAATATTGTTTGTTTGGCAGTCTTCTTATGTACTGTACTTTTCTACTACTCCCACAGTCTCTCTCAGGCAAATGACTGTCTCTTTTTTTTTTGCAAATGCTAGTGCCAGTGTCTACTACTACCACCACAACCACAGCATCTTCTCCATTCTCTTGGGAAACCATGCAGCCATTGCTGTGCCAGACTTAATCCTCATCAATCACAGGTAAGATAAGTTTGCTGGGAGGTATAATGGAGTAGGAGGAGCGACTGGTAGTACTGGTAGTACTAGTAGAACAAATATAACTCAGTGAGGGGTACCGCATCTATGTGTTTGCATGTTACAAATTTGGCAGATTATTTAAATCAAACACTGGCTGCTGCCTTGCATCTGCAAGTAAACCTTATGTCGTACATTAATTCGTGAAACAGTAACCCCACCACAAAACATTAACATTGTATGTGTAAGTATAAATAAAGAACATTTATTTTCATAAAATAATTGCCTATCCCTCACCTCACCTCACCCACCCCTCTCCCTAACCCCGAACCAATGTCTAAGTCTAACGAATGTCCAAAAGTAAGAGAAACCACATCACCCAATTCCCACCCACCAACAAAAGTATTAAAAAAGGGGGAAAATCCACAGGGTTGATCTTTAAGGTGTTTGTCCACCAGAATTTTGACGCGCTCCTCTGATTGGTCCTCCAGCTGTGCCGTCCGGAGGAGAAGTTGCTGGCAAAATGCACGGCACCTATATTTGCATCCATGTGGGGGGGGGGCAGATGTTGACAAATGGCGACGGTGGGCGGTTGCCTGACCGCAGTGCCGTACTCCTGCAGGGGGGCCTGGCTGGGGCCCGGGAAATTGGAAGAGGCAGCAGCAGCTGCTGCTGCCGCCTCCTCCTTCTCCTCCTCCTCGGCCTGAGCCACCAGCTGGCGGTATTTCTCCACGATGGCCTGCAGTTTCTGTTGCCGGGCCCTGGCTGCCAATTCCTTCCATGTTGGTTTTTGGGAAGGAGGATCTATAAAGAAAGAAACAGAATTGTAACCAAAACTCTTAGCAAAACAGTAATACAAAATGAATTCAACACATAGTGGCAGAGTAGCACTAGCAAGCGCAGTACATAACATTTGTGGTATCTTTAAGTATCTATCCTCCTGCTTCCCCGGCCTCTAACATTTGTTGGAGTTTTTTTCAGGCATTATACTTGCCCTAGTACTATGGATGGACTCCAGTACACAGAAGAACACCAGTCTTTTACTTATCTCTAGTTTACATAAATTAGATAACCTTGTTTTAGGCTGTAGCCGGCAAGCCAGCTCAGTCAGCTAAGCTTACGTCCAACACCAACATACGAGTCAATACGCAGACGCCTGTTACTTTTATTAACTAAGCTGCAGGTGGGGAAGCTCGTATATTTTTCGATTACGGGTGGCACTGGCCATACTCTCTCTGTTACATGAAGGGCAATTGCTCAATTTCACTTTCACTGTGCCCTGGCATCTGGCGACTACAAAAAGTAAGATTAATAATAATATAATATACTTATGATCCAATGATCATTACTTATGATTGAAAAAGCTTTATTCGAGTTATAGACTCATAAAAGCACAAACATAGATTTTAAAATTCATACATTTTAAAATACATTACAATTAAAATTCATATTTCATACATAAAAATACATTTTAAGCAGTTGTGCAAGCTTTAACAAGAAGAATATTTAAAATTACTATAACATTTTCATTCATATTGGGAGATAAAGCCCTCCGCCTAATGGACCATGCCCACCCCAAGTACTTTGCTGTTCCCAGCAAAATGGGCATGTCAGTGGAGGTACAAATAATTCTCAACCCCTCAACACCACTGGATACCCCAAGGTTTCTACAGACTGGAGCCAACCATACTCTCCTTGGGTTTGCATAGGCCTCACACAGAAATACAAAGTGAGCTATGCTTTCATTGGGGGCACCACACACCGGGCAACATGAGGTGTTAGTACTCCTCCACCTACCCGTCAATGACCTCAGGGGGAGAGAACCTGACCTTAGCTGGAAAAATAACTTCCTGTCTATCGGGACAGTAATACTGTCCCAATACTGTTCTAATACAGGTCTCGTTTTAATTTCCTGAAATCTACCCCCCATTGTTTCTGATTGTGTACTCCTCCAGAGCCTTTATTCTACATGATCCCAATAGATGGCCTTGATGGTATTTTTACTTGGGAATACTTCCCCGGAGGGATTTTCCCAAAGGTTAGGGAGACCAAGCTCACCAAGAACAACCCTGAGTGTCTTCAACCATGATATTTTGTGAAAAGTGTTTGATTTGATTAAGGCTAAAAACCCATCAGCATAGTGTCGGATCTCTGGGTTCGTCCAAAGCCGTCTCCAATAAAGGATAGGCCTTAATCGAGCACGGTCACTAACCGATCTCCTCCCTAAATCAAGGCCAAGCGGGATTAATGGCGCACTCTGGGGGAGACCCGTAATTCCCCTCTGAAACCTATTCTCAGATATTTGTAGAGTAGGGAACCTCTCAAAAGTAAAAACCCCATACTTCTGCCCCATACAGGGCTGCCCCTAAAGCTTTGGCATCATAAACCATGAGGACCGGTTTTATAGGCCTAGTTTTTGATATAGCTTGCTCTACCCGAAGCGCCCCTGCAATCTGCTGGTGTCTCAGTACCGCCTTTTCTATATGGCATGACCAACCTGGCTTGCTCGATATCTCTACCCCAAGATAGGTAAAAACATTTACTACCTCAAGCTCGATGTTATTCAGAGATACCCTTGGTTGGGGTCGGTGACTATGGGAAAAAACCATCAGCTTTGTTTTGCCAGCATTAACTTCAAGGCCATGCTCCCTACAAAAAGTGTCAAATATATTTAGGGCAAGCTGCAGGCCAGCTGGGGTTTTGGACACAATTAGGGTGTCGTCAGCGAACATCAGGATCGGGACCCTGATGCCCGCTAGCGAAGGTGCATCCACACTTGCGTCCATTTCTTATATGGGACGACATTTCAGTCCAGTAGCTGTCAGAGGTGGGAGTGCTGGCGGGCGGTGACTTGGAGAGGGGCAGGGTGGGGGTGAGCAAACTATGGATTGTGGACAATTACTGGTAAGTAAACATATAAATAAAAATCTGAAAAAAATTAACATAGGTAGGAAGTGGTCCTTGGATTTAGAGGAAGGCGCTTGATAATGCATATGATGTGCTGGAAAACTACTGAGTCATCAACTGTATTCTGAAGTGAAATCCTACTTTTATATAATATATGATGACCCTCTGCTTTGCTACTCTGGCGCAGTTTCTTTTACATTATTTTCAAAGTAAGACTCGTCTGCATCCAATGATAGTCTCCACCTATGATGAATACAATCTATCCAGGGGGCATCCATCCATTAAAAGTAAATGTCTATCATTCTTTTGTTATTAGGTATCGCTTAACAAACCTTAGCTGGTTTCACTTTCACCAACAACCACCCATGCGTCCACTCCTTCCTTCCTTGCCTTGGCTTTGGGTTTGACACAAACACCGCTGATGATTCTTGCTATCCACTATCCACCCATATTGTGTTGCCCACCCAGGCAGGCATCTTCTTTCACCTTCCACCCATCCTTCAACAACCCATGCATCTGACTCCTATCAGCCACCTGCATGCTGCTTCCAAAGTATCCTTCTCTGCTAATCGTATTACATCTCTTTCGTCCTTCCTCCTTCCACCCTAGTTCTTTCCCTTTTTGTTCAACACATCCATCAAGGTCATCTGATCTGACTTTTAGTCTTCTCCATAACTTTCACAGATGAGTTGGAGTCTGATAGAAGAGGCCTTTGTTTACTCAACTCACGCTGGTAATGCTATTGCTAATGCATTACTAATGCTAAGTAAAGGGTGTCTTTGTCTTCTTCAACCATTGTATATTGTTCAGTACAACTTCAAGTTCATACTTACTTATTAAGTCTCGCAGTACAGTGAGTGAAGTGTTCCCCTTCCAGCTAGTAATGCCAATAAGTAATGAACATAACTTACCACCGCCCACCGCTGCTGTTTCCTCCCCAACTGTTGCTCCTGCAGGTGCTGCATCTCCTGCCCCCTCCTGAATGGCAGCATTGGCATTGCCCCTGGCCCCGTTGGCACTGGTGGTTGGTACTGGTAGTGCACCTATAAAAACAAGTGCACCTTTTTAGATGCCTGTACACCTCCCCCTATTTTACTCGTTTTCACCAGGAAGGAAGATTGAAAAAACAGTTAAAGTACAACATAAATCATCACTAGTCCAAATTGCGTACTACAGTAGAGTCAGTAGACTGACATTAGTAGTATTATTATGTGGTCCCTAGGGTCATCTCATCTCTACTCCTACTGTAGTCTTTGGAAAGTTAGCCTGAGCCATGTAACCATTTTAGATTCATGTCTACTCTTTTGAGCATGCTACCTCGCAGCTTGTAGCGTAGTAAGACACCTTTGAGGCCACATGACTGTTGCATACAAGTGAAGAGGTTGAAAAACAAGCCACATTTTTTATGGAGTTTGGTTAGTCCCTATTGCTTAGCCACAAAGTTACAGTTTTTGGCATGACTGTAAAAAGCTTCCATAATTGCATTATTATACTGTCTAACGTGCCCCATTTTTCTCATAATAGGCAGATGAGAAGATTGCCTTCTACGAACCAGAGATTTGCAGAGCTTACGAAAGATGCATGTAACCAATATATGTTCAACGGTGAGGGGTCTCCCACAATTCACACAGATCACTATCATGCACTAGTTGTACAAATGTTTAGTTTTAATCTTCTTTATTTTGCATGTTGGAGCTGGATGTAATTTCATGGAGCAACTTACAAAGCTTGTTATTATTTGAAAAAATAACGCTTTTGAAATTGCACATAGACTCTGTGGTATATTTGGAGTGTCCGTTGTTTTGGGGACTTACAAGAGTGAGTGAGCGAAAGGGTGTTATGTTCTGGGTTGTGTAATAAAATCATTGGGTATCTTCGTGTGGGGGGTCGGGATATAATGACTAATGACTGAGACACTATAGCTAGTCAGACAGGGAATTGTGGGTTCTGAGTTCTCTGAGTGAGGTGTAAGTAAGGTCCAACCTCCCATCACCAACATCCTATTTTCTTGTGCACAGTTCTATATGTGGCTGTGCAGAATACCCACAACAGTAGTAGTAGTATGTACTACTACCCTAACAAAAAATACTAGACAAACATCTGGTTGCGTATTTTGTTGGTGGGAATTGTCAAAGCCTAGAGATTAAAGAGGACAACGCAAAGGACAGGAGAGGTCCCAGTGGCTACAGCTATTGTTCTATCACAGCTTTATTCAAAACAAAACCTTAACTAAAAAGTGGCCAACAGGGCAAGCTTAGCTACAAACAGTCTAATAGTAGTAGTACAGAGAGTATTAGCAGAGGCAGTTTGAAGGAACTGAAAGGCAGGGATACCCAAAATTTGGAAAACAGATAATGAAGTTCAAAAAAGCTTTTGTTAAAAATTGAATTAGGAGGAAGCCTACTTAATAGTTTGGAAAAAATAAGGTGCGTTCAAAGTTAGGGAAATATAATTGTTAATAATATAAGCACTGTACGACTTACTGGGGCCAGAAGCAGGATCCTCGGTAGAGGAGCACTCCTCTGGTGGTTGTCCAGCCGACTCGGACCCCGTCTTCTTGCCCCTGGGTGCTGATCATATAAGAAATAATAAAGAAAGAGAGAAACATTGAGTGCTGTCAAACAAATAAATCATTAAAAAAAATGCTCAAACATTTCAGGAAACAACAATTGCAATAAAATTGACCTATCTAAACGACTACTGGCTTGCAGGATTCACGGACCGTCTACTTATGAACACTAATCAAATGTTCCATAATCATTCGGATTGCAGAATACTAGCGAAGCCAGTACCACCTGACCTACACCACCTTTTCCAGATGGGCCAATTGTTCAGTAAGTCTGCATTTCCATTTTATTTTTGCCAGCAAAAATGCATAGATGAGATTGAGGACTCATGCATAAATTTGTGCATACACCAAATTGTTGGTTGGTTGCGTCATATGTTGTTCTGCTACTGACTGACAATGCTATTGCTAAGCCTACCACTCACTAAACAAACTACAAAAAGGTTCTATGGAGGACTGGGGTAAGACGCATCCAGTGACAGAGGAGGCGTCACGCAGACCGTAAAAAAAATATGAACTAATACTAAGTAAACTTATTATTCATCCACCACTATTTAATTGAAGGAGAATGGAAGGACTAGACTCTAGCAATAGCATTAACTAACTTCAGTTTTCTAAAGTAAACTCTAACATCAATAATCAGCCCAAGCTAGCGCAAAGTTACAAATAAGTAAGAGAAGTGCCGAGCTGCACCTGTGTCATACAATCACAGAAGATTTTGAAACGGAATTGATTTGCAATGTAACTAAGTGCACCAGTAATCGTGTTATTCGTCCAAGAATTATACACAATACTTATACTACTATATATTACCAGCTACTCACCAAGCCCCATGACCTCGACACCTAGCAGGTCCAACAGGTCCTCCTCCCGGTCCAGGATGTCTGACCACTGATGGGCCAGCTGCTGGTGGGTGCGCGGGATCCCCGAGTAGCGAAACACTGCCCGGCGCACCTTTGCCCAATGGCGGTGACTCTCCTGGGTAAGGTACCTGGAGCCTGGCCTGCCGCCTGCTGCCAAGGTCAAGGGGAGGTGGTGCTGGATGAAGAAAACCAGGGCGGCCACCTCTGCCTCTCCGAAAAGTTGTCGGGCCTGCACCCCTGCAGGGCGCATTCTGCCGCAAGGCAGCCGGCTCTTGGGTGCAGGCACCTTACCCTTGGAGCCGGTACTGCTGACCTTGGCCAAAGAAAAGAAGGAAAAATAAAGTTAGGGGGAAGAAGTAGGAGTTTGAATAAAGAAGTAAAATAAAACAGTTGAAAAGTAACAAAAACAAAGCGAAAGTAGAAATAAATCACAAAATATAAATTTAGGGACAGAGAGACAGAGATGATAAATAAAAAAAATTAGAAAAACAGTGAAAATAAGTAAAGATTGCAAAGATTAAAGCTGGATAGACAACTAGGCCCAGAACCATAGCATAGAGTAAAAAACAAGATTGCCACGCCCGTCGCGACCACATGGGTAAGTTTGCGCGATATTTCTCGCTAACACGCACTTGTCGTCGCGAACAAGTAGATAGCGTTCCCGAACATGACATGCACAACGCGAACACGTTATACACGACCCGGAACAGGAAATAAGGCAACGCGAGCGGGTGGGACAATTAAAAAAACAAGATGGCCGTGCCCATAGCCCACCGCATGGGTAAATTCACGATCCCCCGAGCACACAGACAGCTCCCCGAACACACACAACATGCTCCAGAGCAAGAAAAACGCTTCGCGAATGGGTCTGACAAGCTACTAAGCACGTTTGCGAAGCTTGCGTAGTGCGAGAACATCTTTGCGTAGCTTCGCGTAGCGCGACTATGCGTACTACGTCCACCCCTAGTAAAAATTACTACTACCACTCCAGTAAGAGCAACAGTAGGGAAAGTATTGGATAGCGGAGGGGTAAACATTTATATTCCCACTCCAATGAGTTCAACAGGAAGGAAAGTTTTGGCTAGCGGAGGGGTAAAAATTACTATTCCAACTCAGGTGAGTGAAACAGGGGAGAAAGTGTTGGATAGCCGAGGGTAAAATGTACTATTCCCACTCCAGTGACAGCAACAGTAGGGAAAGTGTTGGATAGCTGAGGGGCAAAATTACTATTCCTACTCCAAAGGGTTCAACACTAGGGAAACTGTTGGCTAGTAGAGGGGTAAAAATTTGTATTCCCACTCCGCTGAATATAACACTAGGATAAGTGTTGGATAGCGGAGGGGTAAAAAAGTGTATTCCCATCCAGTGAGTGCAGCAGTAGAGAAAGTGCTGGATAGCGGAGGGGTAAAAATGACCATTACCACTCCAGAGAGTGCAACAGTAGGGAAAATGTTGGATAGCAGAGGGATCAAATTTGCCATTACATCTCCAGTGATGTAACAGTAGGGAAAGTGCAGGATAGCGTAAAAATAACACATATTATAATACTATTTACATATAACAAAAACCTACAAATATTATATAAAATAAAATGAATACATTTACAAAACAATGTACAAACAAAAAACTTATTTAAACATAAAGTATTTATTTTATTACCTACTCTATAACACCACACTAATAACAAACCACTGCAAAAAAATGTATTACATTTATTTACATAATTAATAATAATTAAAAACGTTTTATTAATAAAAAATAATAAACATTAATTGACTACACACACTCCAACACTTTAATATCCACAACACACACCTAAATTAAACTATCAAATAATAAAACACAATTAAAACTTATTTTAAAATTAAAAAACCATTACTATTAACAACTAGTAATTAAGTAATGTAAATGTATTTAATACCCACCCTTTACCCCTTTAAAAGTAAAAACAACACACAAACAGAAGAAAACTATTACCAAAAATAAATATCAAATAGGTAACATTAATTACCAACTTTATATAACTAATTAACCACAAATTACTTCCCACTCTTTACTCCTGTAAACACCACACACACACCTAAGATTAATTACACAATTACCATAATTAATTACCAATTAATTTATTACAATTAATTAACTTCCAATTATTAATTAAGTAAACATTAATTACTTTACACATTTCACACTATACCACCTCAATTAAACAAAAATTAATAAATAAAAATTAATCAATGCATTAAAAATAATTAAATTACTTCCAACCCTTTTCCCCTATAAACCCACAACCCGCTGCAGAACTAAAAACGCTAAATTCTAGTGAAAACAAAATGCATAAATAAAATATAAATAAATTACTTCCTACCCTATTCCCTATAAACCTATAACCTGCTACAGAACAAAAAGCACAAAATAAAAAAT
Organism: Lissotriton vulgaris; assembly: GCF_964263255.1. Lineage (NCBI taxonomy): Eukaryota > Metazoa > Chordata > Amphibia > Caudata > Salamandridae > Lissotriton > Lissotriton vulgaris. The sequence goes on from NC_141693.1 coordinate 1,298,662,768, forward strand.
AAAAACATTAATAGCTACAAAAAAGGTAACACATATTTTAAAAATACAAAAAAAGCATAGATCAAATATTTATACAAAAATACATAACAATAATAAAAAAACGACATTTTTAACAACTATATTTTTGCAAATGATAATAAACAATTCAATATTTTTAAAATCGATATTACTTACCTTAAATTGATATTCTTGACCACGATATTCTTGCTGTCGATATTTCTGACCCACGATATTAAAAACTCTATATTTGTGCAACTCAATATTTTGTACTCAATATTCTGCCTCTGTGCCCTTAATAAGAGTGATATCTGTGTTTTCTTTTTTTGTGAAATCATTTGTTATTAACATTTACCTTTTGAACTTTTCACTCATCCTTGTGCCAAATCTAACCAATATGTGTGTTTGCTGGATGGGTGTGCAGTAATATTTGTATTTTCTGCTGCTTTCAAAAAAGAGACAAGGCCTACCCCACCTGGAGATCAGACAGATTGATATTTGCCAAACTCTTGTGCAGAAATTTAGCATGTCCACCATTATTACAACAGATCATTGATCACATTTTAAAAATGAGATGTTATCATTGATTTGTGCAACTCTCCTAATTGATCAATGGTTATATTGTAGTTATCGTCCTCAATCTTCTGAAGGAAGAATGAATGGAACCATAGAATCATAGAATACAAAGTGGCCAATGTATGTGTTTCTACTGGTTTGAAATGGCCAGACACTCTTCATCTTGTTTTGATGTGTATCAGAAGTACTCCTCACAAAAAGGCTGGTGTCTAACCCCAGGAAGTACTAATGGGTAAAGCAATTAGATTGGGTTATACTCTTTTAGCTACACTTGTTTTAGTTACTGGTGACATTGTTCTGAATTATTGCAAAGGTGTAGCTGATATGGTGAGATCTGTTTCCCACCGGGTGAACTTGGCAACAGAACTGGTTAAAGAAATTCGGTGTAACTCCTGGAGCCCAGGCGATTAGGTGGTAGTCAGTAGACTTGTTTGGAAGAATTGTCTTGAAGAAGGGTTGTGTGGCCCTTGTCAATGTGTACTGGTGACAAGCGCTGCTGTGAAGTTTGCTGGTATCCCGCAGTGAATCCTCGCCACTCACATGAAAAGAGTGAAGGCGGTGGATGAAGAAGTGGTGAAAGCAACTACTAATTCACAAAGTCAAGCTCAAATTCACAGCATGGATCAAATGGGTGAAAAACGTGAAAAGCACCTTGAAACTGAAACTTTTGAAGAGAACAAAGTTACAAAAGCTTTTGTTGTTGAAAGTTAGGATCCTAGTGCAAGTACTAGCAGTGGTGCCAGTTTCATTATAATCCCGTGGGCGGAAACACTGCCCATAGGGGTGTAGAATGTAGTTCCGACCAACACGTATCACTCGGTCCCGATTTGGAAAGAGCGCACAGTTTAAATTACGACCACGGGAGGAGGAGCTTCACGCGCAACCAAGATGGTCGCGTGAGCACAGGGCTCCCGAGACCCATGTAACCTCCCGAATATATCCTGTCACTGATCCTGTTCACTGTTGACGTCTTCGTGTGGATGAACCACAGGAGAAGCGAAAACTGAAATGTATTTCCCCATCGGAGACCGGAGTTGTGGCGCTGGAAAGTTTGCGGCCTTCGCCTCTTGGATCCCCGGCGCCCGAGTTGGCACGGTGCCCAGGGCGCAGTTGAACAACAACGGCCTAGGGCAGCTGAGACACTCGGTCTGGTTCCACTTTTGCTTTCGTTTTTTGTCATCTGGGTTGGATCCCGGGCCTTGGGATGCCTCAACCGCTTCGAAAGCTTGTATCCTGAGCGGTACTTGGGCGTGCCGAACAATATTTCTAGTTTTGGCCTTGGAGCTTGGACTGCACCATAAATTGTCTTTTTGTCCATTTTTGTCTCATCGCCTGAGGGCCATTTTGGACTCTCGCCTTCTTGACTCCATGCTGCTCTAGTATCTTGGCCGACATCCCTTATAGTTGGGTGCTGTCCATCGCTTTTTGGTTGGCCTGCTTGTGTCCCCCCCCCTGTTCTTGATTTGGATAATACCTGGAATTATCCCGAAATGGCGAATAAATCGGAGGGGGACAAACAGAGGTTGAAAACCACCAGACGAGGTGGCTATACCCAAACTAATGTGATGGATCGCTACGCTCAGGTTAAGGGGTCGCCCAGTGGACCTAGCCGACCGCTGGAGGAAGCGGGGGGTTCATCGACTCCGGCAACGGAACCGACATTGCAGGATGTGATGGCCGCCATCAACGGTATCAAGTCTTCCCTCAGAAAGCAAATGGAGACCCTTGCTCATAAGTTGGATACAGTGGCGATTGACGTTAATTTGATCCGTACGGACCTTACAAAAACCAATGAGAAGGTCAAATCTTTGGACATAAAAACGTTGAGCTTAACCACTGATGTCGTTGACCTGCAGACCGAGGTCCGTGACCTGAAATCCTTCAATGACTTTGCTATCCGTTGCCTGGTGGAATTTGAAGGGAGGGCTCGGCGGAACAATGTTCGCATAATTGGTGTTCCGGTACTGGTGGAGGCACAAGCGGCTGATCTTTTTGTTGAGGACCTTATCGTCAAACATCTAGACCCCAAGGGACTGAGCAAGTTTTTTATGGTGGAACGGGCCCATAGGATCCCGGGTGGCAGACCGAAGGTGGGAGCCCTGCCGAGGCCTATGATAGCACGGATTTTCAACTTTCGGGACAGAGATGCTATCCTACAGGCTTCGAGGGCGCGTGGACCCTTGAAGTTTGAGAACTCTTCTATCAGTTTCTACCCGGACTTCACGCAGGCGGTCCAGAAACAGAGGCTCAGTTTTCTGGGGGTAAAAAGAAGACTACGGGATATGGGGCTCAAATATACCATGCTTTTTCCGGCCACGCTGAGGATCGAATACAACGAACGGGTTCACTTCCTTGATAAGCCCGAGGTGGTAGCCGACTGGTTGGACACTCTGCTGGCCCGACAGGAACCAGATAGTCAGCCTGGTGGAGCAGAGGGAGGTCTTGGGATGCAGGAATGAGTGCCATTTGTCCGGTCTCTGGGGACATTTGTGGGATTGCTACTGTGATGGTTCCAATTATGATGTGCATCTGATTGTCGTTTGAATGGGGGGTTGCGGGAATATCGGTGGGTCTTTCTCCTCCTCAGCTTACCTTTTCGTAGTTTAGTTTAGATGTGGGGGCGACAGGCACACTGCGAGTTGGGGTGGCTCTTTAGTTGTATGCAGGGGTGCAGGGTGAGGGGTGTTGTAATTGGCTGTTTTAATGGGGGTGGAGGGGGGGTGTTGGTTTTTTGGTTGCTGTTTTTGCAAGGCTCTCCATTGCTGGACTTTCTTATTGAAGTACTGGACTCTGCTTGGGGCTGGATCCTCTTTCTCTTTCATGATGGGGGTAGGGGGTTGAGGTTGATGAGTTGGAATGTTAACGGGCTGGGGGCTAAGATTAAACGTGGGGTAGTACTGCAGCTCCTGAAACGTCACTCCCCTGATGTTGTTCTACTGCAGGAGACCCACTTGGTAGGGAATACATGTCATGTCATGAAGAGGAAGGGGTACCGTCTAGTTGCCCATGCCGGGTTCTCCTCTGGGTCTAGGGGTGTTGGAATCCTTATAAAGAACGCTTTCCCACTTGAGGTAGACTCCACGGTCCTTGACGATAGGGGATGTTATGCGGCTATTTCGGGTCGGTGGGAGGGCGGCACGCTTTCCCTGTTCTCTGTCTATGTTCCTCCTGGACTACAATCTACTACCTTTGCTGATTTGGGACGGGAATTGCTCAATCTTCCCGGGGGTTTCTGATACTGGGTGGGGATTTCAACGCTGTGGTTTCCAGTTTGCTTTATAGACACCCCCTAGGGATCTAAAGCGGACGCTTGGATGGCTACCTGATTTCATGGAGACTCTGGGCCTGGTGGACTGCTGGAGATTGCTTCACTCTGATCAGCGGCAGTATACATTTCGTTCGGGCGCCCATGGTAGCCTCTCTAGGATTGATTATGTGTTGGTGCCGGCGGCACAGGCATTTTGTATTAAAGAGATCAGGCATATGGCCCGGGGTATTTCCGATCACTCCCCGCTGAGGCTTCGGCTGGAATTAACTCCGGGTTAAGTATGGGCGGAAAATCCGTTCCGCTCGCGGATTTTGCGGATTTTCGGTAAATTCGCAATCCGCGAGATTCGCGAATTTCCCACAAAATCCGCAAATCCACGAGCAGCGGATTTTATGGCTTGCTCGCACTGTTCGCGTGAGTTCGCGGCTTCCCAGTTCAACTTCGCGCCACGCGAATAAGCGCTAAATTGCAGAAATACGATCTTAGCAAAACTGAAACTACTTACCAGGTTCAAAAGTTCAAGCTCATCATTAGTAGCCATTTCCTGTAGTGCTTCCTGAGGGGCACCTCCAGAGTTCAGTTGCCTACTTGCAACTATTATGTGACCCTGCTCTGACCCTCAGAATAGTTACACATATGCCACAAAGGTCCTGAATTACAGCTAAGGGAGACAAGCAGGAGCCAGGCTGGAAGTTCAAATCCAGTGACACATTAATCAGCCCCTAATTCATTATTGTCAGTTGGGGCAGGGCAGGTGTTGTAACTAATTTTGCAACAATAAAAGCACTTAGCAAGTGCAAAAGATCACTAATCAGGAAGCACTAAGGAAGCAGGTGCCAGCTAAAAAAATATTCTGTGACACATTAATCAGCCCCAAATTAATTCAGGTCACTTGAGGCAGGGAAGGTGTGCTTTGCTTTGCCACAATAATGTACACTGGACAACCAGAGGGTGCTGTGATGAAACAGAGGGTGGCATGGGTGAGCCAGAGGGTGGCATGTGGTGACAGAGGGTGGCAGTGATGAAGAAGAGTGTCCCAAACAGGCTGGACACGTAGAAACAACAAGTTTGCAAAACTTGCGACCCGACAGGTAAGTTCGCGTTTGCGAAATTGTACAAAAACCCTCACGACCTGGCAGAAACCCGCGCTAACACACAAAAAAAATCCGCAAATTCGCGAGAATTCGTGGATTTTGCGGATTGCGAGTTCGCAAATCTGCAAAATTCGCGAACGCGGGATTCGCAAAATTCGCCCATGCTTACTCCGGGTGCCGAGGGAAAGGTAGCCCCTATTAACCCTTGGTATCTTCGCAATCCCAAGACCCGCAGTGAACTTGTAAAGGCTTTGAAACACTATTTCCGGGAGAATGAAGGTTCGGTTTCCTCTGCGGTCTCCTTATGGGAAGAGTTTAAGGCCATTATTAGGGGTCAAGCTCTATCATTGATTGCTGGAGTCAAGAAGCAGAAAGAGGAAGAAGTGGTAAAGATAGAGACCGAGATAGCTGACTTGGAACTAGCGCTAGAACGGGAGGTGACCCGTTCTAGATTGCATGTTCTGCAATTGAAGCAACTGGAATATAAGATGTTGGTGACGGAAGCCGCAAAAGCTCTTAGTCGGGAACAACAGGGGTGTCTTTATGATGTTGGTGACAAGGCAGGCAAATTGATAGCATGGTTGGATAGAAAGGAAAGAGCGAATCGTGTGGTACCGGAGATTGTGACAGTGAGTGGAGCTACTGTGACAGACCCACAAGAGATAGTGGCGTGTTTTGTGGATCATTTTCATACTGTGTACTATTCCGTGTCTGATAGGCCGGAGGAGGACTCATGCTTACTGTTATGAGATATTGCCCTTCCGTGTCTCTCTGTGGAAGGCAGGGAACTTATGGATGGTACCATTACTGCCGATGAGGTGGCTTAAGCTATGCGTTCCCTACGTTCCGGTAAAGCGATGGGTCCCAATGGTCTGCCGATAGAACTGTACAAACTCCGGCCTGACAAGATTGCTCCATATTTAAGGGACATGTTCCTGGAGTCCCGGGACCGTGGTTTTCTCCCCCACGACCAGAGGTTAGCGACGATAGTTGTAATACACAAGGAATGGAAACCGAGGAATAGGTGTGCCTCATACAGACCGATTTCTCTGTTAAATGCCGAACCTAAAATTCTTGCCAAGCTACTGGCTAATAGATTGATCAAAACCATTAGTGCTCTAATCCATCCGGATCAATCTGGTTTCATCCCGCATAGAAACACAGCGTTGAACCTTCGGCGTCTGCATGGAGTTCTCGCGAGGGCCGCGACGTTGCGTGAGCCGGCCATTTAGGCGTCTTTGGACGCCACTATGACGTTCGATACTGTGGAATGGCCGTATTTGGGGGCGGTACTGACTAAATTTGGTTTTGAATCGGATTTTATTGGTTGGGTTCGGCTTCTTTATGCAGACCCCCTCACACAGATTGTGGTTAATGGTCATGTTTTGGCTCCGTTTTGGCTCGGACGGGGTACCCGTCAAGGTTGCCCGCTCTCCCCCCTTTTGTTCGCACTGGACCTGGAGCCCCTCGCTGCATGGATCCATTGGGAGCCCTCCGTGAGTTGTATTTACTGGTCTCCGGAGTACGAAGATCGTATCTCCCTATATGCAGACGACATCCTGCTTTACTTGACTTCCCCTAGGAAGTCTCTGATAGTTTTGTGTGACGTTTTGACTTCCTTCGGTAAAAACTCGGGCCTGATTATCAACTGGGCTAAATGCTATCTTTACGTCCTCTGTGGTGATACTCCTGTTTTGCCGCGTAACTGTCCCATTCAGATAGTGCAAGAGGGGTTTAAATATCTTCGTATTTACGTTTTGGTGGACCCCCGGGTTCGATATGAGCAAAACCTTCTCCCCCCCCCCCTTGAATGGGTTGAAACGGGATGTTGCGAGCTGGTGGAAGCTTCCGCTTTCGTTGCTTGGGCGAGCGGCCCTTTTTAAGATGATGTCTCTTCCTCGTTTTTTGTATGCCCTTCAGAACACGCTTGACATAGTCCCTGCTAGTTACTTTTGGATAGTTGAGGGTTTACAGAGGAAACTGTTGTGGGATGGCAGGCCCCGTATTGTGATTGCCAAATTGACACTCCTGTGGTACGACGGGGGTATTACCCTTCCCGACATCATAAGATACTATTGGGCATCGCAGTTAGGGGCCATTAACCATGGTACGTATGGCCCCGAGTTAAACTCTGGTTTTGCCATGGATCGGTGGTTAATTCCCGGGGGCAACTATTATAGGGCGCTATATTCTATGTCGGTGGTGAGGTCTTTGTCGGGTCCGACGAGGGCAGCCGTACATGTCTAGCAGGATGCCACTAGTGCGTTGGGCTGGAAAGATCGCTTGACCTTGACGACCCCGCTTTTCGGATCTGATAGGTTTGGTAATTTGTGGAACACTATGGGGTTCGACAAGTGGGATCTTATTGGCATTAACAAGGTGGGAGACCTTTGGGCCAAGGGACAGGTAAAGTCATTTGCGGCCCTGCAGGTTGAGTTTGAGTTGGGTGGGTCTGAGTATTTCCGTTATGCTCAGGTTCGTCATGCATTGACTTCGGTCTTCCCGGTTAGGGAGGAGATACCGGAATCTACCCCACTGGAGGACCGAGTGTTGGATGGTCATATACCGGACAGTACCATCTCCCTGGTATATAAAAAATTGATCAACCATAGGGCAGACCTACTGTTGAAATTGCGAGATCAGTGGACCCGTGACGGCCTTGAGCTTGATGATGAGGACTGGCAGACGGCGATCTCCTCCCCCAAGGAGGTTGTGATTCCGGCACAACTCAGATAAGTCCAACTCAAAATATTACATGAAGTATGTGTCACAGGTCCCCGTCTGGTTTGCATGGGCTTTTCTGAAGAGGGTCTGTGCCAACAGGGTTGCGGACAGCTGGGTACGTTTCTCCACATAATCTGGGAGTGTAAGGAAGTTGCTGGTTATTGGACGAAGGTTCACGAGGTTATTTAGGAGGTCACGGGTGTGGCTCTCTTGCCAGAAGCCAGGCGCTGGTTGCTAAATGTTTGGGAGCCCACCGACCATAACGTGGCTCAAACTCAATGGGTTATTCCTCGGGGCTATGATCTTCAAGCGTAATATTGCACAGTTATGGGGATCCCAGAGGCCCCCTACCCTTGAGGTGTGGATGGGCAACATAGATTGGTGCATGATCAGGGAAAAAACTGTATACCTGGCTCGGGTCATCCCCGGAAGTGGCACAAAGAATGGGGTCCTTGGAATCGGTATAGAGGTGACATATGTGTACCACCAGTGACGCCTATCCTTGAAATCCCGCTTTCCCCGTGACCCCGCATTAGGTTTTTGATGCTCCCTCCTCTCCTCCCCCGTCAATGTTTCAATTATTCCATTGTCGATATAATAATGTTCCGCCTTTACGCAATCTACGCACTTCATGTAATTTGTTGCTGCCTTGCTTGTCTTTTTTCTACTAAAAAGAAATATTAAAAAAAAATTACGACCATGAACGTCCAGCATCAGGATATGAAGAAGAAGAAGAGTAAGAACCAGATACCAAGTAATTGTTGCTAAAACTCTTTTAAAGTGAACCAGAAAAAGAAGAATCATCTTCGGAAATCCCAAAAGGCTGTCAAAGACTAACCAAACAAGATTTAGAAGAAGGCAAAAAATCATTTGAGAGAATAAAATGAAAGAAAAAAACTCTTTTGAAGTTTTATTTTGATTTCTAATTATTGTTTTCAAAGAATTTAAAAAGAAAGAAAAGTTTATTATTGTTTTAAAGAAAATTTTGTTGACTTTTGGAGTCTCACAATAAATCTTTGTTTTAAGACTCAATAGAATTTGCCATATAGCAGATGCTGTAAAATTATTAGTGTGATGACCTTATTAACGATACTAATAATCTTAGTTGGCTTGTTGTGCCTTCTTTCTCCAGTGAGATATGACTTCACATAGGTCAAATTAACTACAATACATCATGAAATAAAACATAGAACGCTGACACGTAGGGAGAGCTTAGGTCATAGATTTCTTGCTAATATTGATGCTAAAATGTCAATTGAGTATGTCGAAATTATGGGAGTTAAGATTGCATTTCTTTTCGTGTAGCTTTTTTCCCTCTTACTCGCTACCTACTCACAACTACCAATATCTTATAGATTGTTCTGCAGTGTGTTTGTTAGTATTTTAACAAAAAATATTTTTGTCTCCTTATTTGTTTGTTTCATTTGAAGATCTACTGAGGTCTGAATATGAAGATGTTAATAACTGTCTTTTATATGGTAAATGTCTGAACACAATTCTACAAATTATGCACAAAATTAAAAGTACTGACTGGGAGTATGTGTGCAGTTTAAGTGAGGAGGTGCATGCGTTTGTTAAAGAGTACACATGAGAGGAGAGTTAAAATTGTGAAAGATTGGAGAGATTAAAGGAAATTCAGAGAGCAGATTAAAAGCCTGGAAGAAATTAGAATGGAACATGACAAAAAGGGCAAAATGTGTATGTTGCGTCGTGAATCTACAAACATTGAGACAATTGAGTATATATGAAAGTGAATGTGAAAGGATTTATGTTTTAAATGGTGATTTTTCTGATTGTTGAAGAGCCGATTCTGAGAGGAATCTGTTACATGTGTGTGGTAGGACTGCGTATTTCAGCTTGCCTCGTAATTGGGTTGGAACATGTTTTCGTTCTTCAGTGTTTCATACAGTTTATCACAAGCGTGGAATGAATAATGAAGTTGGTTTGAAGAAAGTGAAACGTGGATTTGGACAGATAATATTACATATATTAGGATCCATTATTCCACTTCTAGGTGTTGTTTCTAACGTCACCTATGGAGAACTAACTAAAATTAATTCTGAGTTAATTGCCATGCAGGCAATGATTATAAAAAAAACATTCAGGGGCTCATTATGATGTCGGGCGGAAAGCCGTCGCCCGACACCGACTCAGAATCGGGACCGACTGACTTGCGATTGGCAGTTCCTGTCGCTGGATTACGATGTGCGGAGTCCCAGTGTTCCCTATGGGAGCTCATGTTCTGCCCGACAACCAGCAGTAACAGAGGCTCCTATGAGGAAATGGGGGTGTGTATGGAAATGCCTGCGCCCTGTCGCAGGCTCCCAACAGTGCCTGACACACAGTGCAGGGTATTACAGGGGGGTCCCTTTGGTACCCCCTTCGACCATCAACAATAGGCCGCAGGGCCTAGGTGCCCTGCCAGGGTCCCCCAAAGTCACTTTTCCACAGCCCTTCCATGTCAGACAAACCGATGTGGAAAGACTGTTTGAAAACAACATTGTAATACCGTGGGCGGAAACACTGTCCAAAGGGGTGTACGATGCCGTTCCAACCGACACAAATTATCCAGAATGACTGCACGGTTTACATTCCAACCATAAACATCGTAATCGGGCGGTCAGAATGTAAACTGACCAAGTCGGTCGGAAGGGTTCCGACTCGGTCCAGGGATTCCGACTGTTGGGAGGATGCTTTCTGCCAGACATTGTAAGGAGCACAAGCGAAGAATGGTGGTGTTTGCAAGGTACTGTAGGTTAAAGACTGTTGTAGCTTTATTTCTGATAACAGAATGGGTATTAACACCTATGTACAAAACATTTCTAACATTTCTCTTGGAGTCCAAGCTTTAGAAGGGCACTGCGTAAGGAAACAGTAGGTTTCCTGGGTTAGTGAGGTAGGGAAGGGTTTTAGCAAGGTTGGTAACAAAATACACTAACAGCTGCAAAAGAAACATTTTTGTGCATGAAACAGAAAAATTAGCTAACAAGACGCCAACTTTAAACATCGTGAAGCTGAAATAGAAAGTTAATGCAAACATGAAGCAGAAAATTAAACCAGAATTATCTGCTGTTTAAGGGGATGTTGGTCGGGACAAACAAAGAGTAGTACCTAAGGTCCGGCAGAGCTGTAAGTGAAAAAGAGACCGCTTTGCCCTCCACAGCCTTTTATAGGCGAGGCTGGGTACAAACAGGAAACCTCATGACCCAGAATTGCTTAGACCGCTTACGGGTCACTGCGCTCCTAAGACCCAATCCCGGGTGCCTTGCCTGGCTGGTGAGGGTGGTGACATCACACGCCACCTCCCCCATCCTACCTGGCTGGCCTGACACGACCACCATAGGAGCAGCTCCCCCGAATTAGGGACGCCTTGTCAATTTTATTGTGCCTTGTTTTGATATTCATGCTTTGCACCAGCATCATTGCTGCCTGCTGTGAGAGCCATCACCTTGCACAAATGCTGTTTCCGAGGCATAGTCAGAAAACTAAATGTTCGAGAGAACAACCAAAACTGGTTTTGAAACTACTTAGACAGTTGATAGACATCTCTTGTCTGGAAAATGTGCATAAAATGTGATTCAAATCATCTCCATCTAGAAGCCTGCTTGCCTGCCTTCTCACAGAGAGGCCTGGCCCTGCAAAAAGACAGGAGAAATGAGCTGCATTTCTGTTGTGCAAAACACGCAGAAGTGCTTGCCTGTCCAATAGAGCAAACCGGAAGCCAACCTGTGTTGCAAGAGGAATCCCTGTCGCTCTTTGTGGACCCCGCAGTGGACTGTGTGCAGAAATCAAGCTGAAGAAGCAACCATGTTGTCCAATGCTTTTGTGACTCCTGAAGGCCCGGTGCTGCAGCAGCACAACTACAAGAAAATCCAGTGGAGGTGCTGCCATTGCCGCTGAGGCCTGATCCCAGCTCGAAGGCTGCACCTCCCAGACAAGCATCCTATGCGATCCTAGCTCAGAGGACACACTTATTAGACAAGTACCATGCGTCATCCTAGCCTGAAGGCTGCATCTGCTAGGAGCGGCACACAGCTGAGCAGGCCTGCCATACTGCTTACTCTTCAAAGCACATGTCAGGAGTGAAGCTGTTACTGCAGTGCAGTGTCAGCAGAAACACGACTAAAAGCACTGGCCATGAAAACACCTGTCAGCACAGAACCAGATCAATGTGAGTAGGGAGGTAACAGGGCCTCAAAAGTGAAAGGCTGAGTTAAACACGCTGTCCATGTACTACAGTGAGGACATTGACTGTCACGTAAACAATTCCATTTTAGGCACAAACTGGTGAAATGAAATACAAAAGACACTACATGAACTAAAAAGTACTCTACATGAGTAGAGACCTAGGGGCCTATTAGGATGGCGGGCAGATTTATGTCAGCCCGCCACCATTGCTGTGCTGGGACCAGCCGCCAGTGGTGCAGTGGTCAAAAACCGGCAATTAGGATGCCACTGCAACGTTGGTGGTGACATCCCTAATCCATATCATTGTGGCGGGCAGTGCCACACTGTGCATTTGCATGCAAAACCTGGCAGGCACCCCACGGTGCCTGCCACGTTGTGCATGCAAATGCAGGGGGGTACCATAGGTACCCCCCATGTTCCACCCCAACTGTGAAATCCGCATGCCATCATAATATGGATGGCGGTATCTAGCAGACACCACCACCATATCAGGCCCCTTTTCCGCCGGTCTTTTCCCCGGTCTTTCCGTCCGCTGAGGTCCCCCCTGCCATACTAATATGGTGGGGGAATTGGCATGAGGGCAGAGGAGAATGTCGGGCGGATCGCCACTGTCATGTGTGCGGTATCGATCTGCCCGACATTCTAATAGACCCCTGTGTGAACTGATCTTGTGCCTAAATCTATTCAGATACCTACACTTGGTTTAGAAGTCTCATAGACATTTAAGACGCTTCTAGGATGGGGACAGGGTGCTTTAGAGGGTGAAAATGTTCACCCTGTAAACGTAGTTGGAATCACAGCACTGTAGCTGAGCCCCATTGAACTTTGTAGCATTATGTTTTGTGGTGTTGTTCAAATTCTTTCTTTTTACTAAAATAAACACTGAGCTGGACAATCCATTTATCTGTGTGTTGTTTGATCTTTCAGTTCAGAGCTCTTTCCCTACACACCACCTCCTTGATAAGCCTTTGAATGCTTACCATCGGTATCCTGAGAGTCATGTGTGGAAAGGGGGTACTTATGCAGTAAAAGATAGGTTTTACGTGTGCAGTGGTTCTAGAGTTCAGTTGGGATGAAATTAGCCTGCATGACTTTGCCTAATCCTGCCCTTCTCTGATTCTGGACATCCCCCGGATTTTCTCAAGTGAGCACAATAAGCAATGGAGCCTAACAGAGGCTCTCCTGTTTACTGTTTTGTTGCCTTTAGAACTGGGCTCTGATGCCCCAAGTGTACCCTCTTCTATATGAGAGTGATTTCTGCCCTCGGATACTAGGCAGTATGCTTTTAAATATCAGAGGAGGGGGCGTACTAGCTATCTCAGCCGGTACTAGTTTAGCACCTATGAAAACGTCTTTTAGGAAGTGGCGTAAATAACCTATTTAATTCCAATGGAGTATGTTAAACTGCTTTATGTACATCGCTCTTGAAGATTTCAAAATATAATTTAAACATTGTTTACCGTTTATTCAAACATTTTATTTTTACAGTATACCCAATGTTCTGAACAGTGGAAAAGGTGTTTAATTGTTAACAGTAGTTTGAAAGTAAGTATAACTTAAGTGATAGCTGTCTACGTCAGGGCTGTTTAGAAAAAAATGGTTTCTGAGATTGAAGCAGCCAAAGCTTTAATGGACAGAGTTATGTTGAGATCCGACCCTGGTTATATGAAAGAAATTGTTATCGAGAGATATAACTGGAGGTGGACTGTGTCACTGAACAAGAAGCAAAGTAACATAATTTACATAATTGTCAGTGAGCACATATGGTCATGTAGCTTTCATAAAATCCAAGTATTGACTTTCACAATTACAATGTCATTTCAAAGAACTATTTGTAGCGTAGGAAAAAAATATATATGAAGGGGAGAGTTTGGATAAGGAACATTGCACAACGATTGGGTTACAAGTTTAACGAATTTGACCTACTTTTAAGTGTTTATATCATTCATATACGACTATATAATAGATGAGTATATTTTGTAGATTCTTATTAGATTGGAAGTGTTCATATGCATATTGAATTTAGTGCAGATGTTATTCCGGAATAATGTCATTAGGGAATTAAATGTTTCTTTGTGTTTACGTTAAGCATAAGAGTAGCTCTCACGTTATTAATTCCAGATTAGATGTAGAATATTAAATGAGCTGCATACGTAAATATCGGTGCAACTTGCATGGTTTTGCATAAATTCAGTGGTCATGTTGGAGACAGAAGCTAGTAGTACGAAGATTAGCAGCACTGTTCCACTTTGCTTTAATTCAGCCTTTGCTCTTTGGCTTAGTTGAACCCATTAAGGAAAAAAACTCAGGTCGACAGATCTTAGAAGCAGGCATGGGAAGTAGGTTCCATTTTCCTATATACATCTACGGTGCTACATCTCACAATAACTTTTTTTCAAAAAGGAAGTTGGAAAGGAATCTATCTGCCTAACCACCAAATAATGAGTACAAAGGGATGGTACTTGGGGGCATATTATCAAGGGAGTTTATCTCCGCTTTTTTGGCTTTAAAAGCCAAGAAAGCGGAGATAAAATTATCTCCCTATTACCTAGCTGTCAACTCCAGTTAGCGACAGCTAGTAGGAGATAGCGACCATCTTGGGCGCCGCTTTGCATGTCAGTGATATTTATCACTAATGACATGCAAAGTGGGCGTGCCAAGATGTTAGCGACTGGAAACAGTCGCTAACATCGCTATCTCCTATTACCAACTTTTGGAGACTCTCGCGCTAAGCGCAAATATCTCCAAAAGCTAACACCTGCCCCATAGCAGTTCTTAGCCATGGTATCCAATGGTAGGTGGATCACATGGCTAAGAGCATTAGCTCGGTAATGCATGAATATCGCTGACTATTCAGCGATATTCGTGCATTTCGGCCGATTTTATTACTTAGGAAATAAACCTTGATAATAGCAAGGTTCCTAAGCGATAAAAATCGCCGCAGCTTGGCGATAAAAATCTCGCCGCTAAACCAACATAGCGATAATTATCGCTAGTTGTTGGTAATATGCCCCTTGGTGGTTCCTATTTGTCTACCGAAATTGTGAGAGGTATACACTCTTCTGTAAAAGGAAGACTGTGACAAGAAACTGAACCTCTCTGTGTTATTGCAGTTATCCCTCCAGAATAGGTCTAGATTTCGGAGGCCTGCAGAATCACTTTGTTGATTGATTTCAAAGAGAAGAAAGACCTGTCTGCACAAGGAACCTACCAGGATGAAGTGACCTTATTACATAACAAACATTGGCAAAGCCAATAGGTTCCCCTATATAAGATATTGGCTTTTTCAATGTTTTTAGACATTTTGCGCAGCAGTAAGGGTTGTTGTGCAATATGGCTAAAGATAAAAAAAAAAAAGAAAGAAAGAAAGTAAAGGGAAAAAAACGGTGAGACAAGGCCTGTGTGGAACACACCATAGCGCTTTTTCTTTCTTTAAGCCATGTTACGCGCAGCCCGTGCTGTTGTGCAACATGTATTGAAAAAAATGGACAAAGCTGATAGATCTTGCGTAGGTGAACACTATTGGAAAGGGGCGACCACTCGGTCCCCCTGAACGTATGGTAGGGGGCCCGGATCCCCCCGGGAAACCATTTTGGGTGGGGGGGGCGTGTCACGGCTGGTATGCCCGAAGCGGCGTAGCCGGGGCGCGCCTTTTCCCGCCCAAGAGGGGCTGTCCTAGACACCTACACCGTTGGCCACGCCCCGTAGGCGTACCGGAGGAGGGTACACGCCCTCCCGAAGAGGAATAAAGAGAGCAGGAATCCGAAGAAGCTTCCTCTTGTTCCTGTGCTTGGAAGCTGCACCCACTCGTTGCACGTGAGCCCTCGACGGAACAAGGAGCAATTTTGAGAACTTGTAATTTTTGTGTTTTTCTTTCAGGACTTCGAGCCTTAGGGTCCAGGACCGTGTTGAGCAACAGGGATCGAATATCTGTTAGACAATGCCTGGCAAGAAGGCGGGAAAGAAGTCTGGGACTGATCAGATGCTTCGCATGCTGATAAAAGATATGGCGAGTATGAAGAAGCAGATGGCGGCAATGAACAATACGGGTAAACCGAAGAAGGTTATAGGCCCGGCATTGCCGGGAGTTGTCCCCGCAGGGAGGGGTAAAAGGGTCAGGAATAGGACGGCAGGGGAGGAGGTCCCGGTTCCTGAGTTATCCCCGGCAAGCCCGGTCATTCCAGTCGAGGCCCCGGTACCGATCCCAGACGCGGGTCAACCGATTCCGGTTGTTGTTACGCCCGCCAGCGAGGAGGACATGCCTCCTGAATTAGCCGCCCAGTTAGCCGCATGGCTTGGCAGAAAGACAGGGGGTGCTACGGCACCGGGAGACACGGCCGAAGAGGCCAAGTTACTAATGCAGCAGTTGCGGCAGTCGCGAGATGCCGTGAAGGCGAATCTCCCTCTTGTCCCCCCACAGGTGACCTCGGAAGGACCGGCAGCTGGTGTCGAAAAAACAGCGGGAACAGCAATGGAGCCGGGTAAGCAAGCATTGCCAATGGCAAGGGAGGGGTCTTTGCCCTCAAGAAGGGAGAAGGTGGTCCAGCATATACCGTTGGCCACAAAAGAATTGATATGGGCTGATAAGTACGTGAATATGTTTTCCCTGCTAACTGACCATCGCAAGATGGAGTATGTTAAGACACAGAAGGATTTGTGGCACCCGAGTGTATGGCGAGCAAAATTGGCGGGATTCAGGGTTGATGAGACAATCTCAAATTGGGCCAAGGCCTTTGCGATGTTTTCTGCAATTATTGGGGAACGTAAGCCCGAGGTTTTGCCCGAATTGTCCTGCTATCAGGCACGAATAATGGATTTTTATGAAACGTATGAGGGCGATGAATGGATGGGTTACGATATGAAGTTTCGTAAGGCCAAGGAGTACGATTCATCTCTGACGTGGGATTGTCTCGACTCGATCTCTTGGCAGAAGCAGCTCCTGCCGGGCGCGACGAAGTCGTCCTCGCTTGGCAGGAATGGGTCGGGGCCTTCCCGCCATCAGCCTGCGGCGCCCTTTCGAGCGGGCCCCGCTGGCGACCACCAACCAAGGAATGGTGGGAATGGGGGTAAGAAAGGGGTCTGTTGGAATTTTAACAGGGGCAAGTGCACAAGGCCACAAGGGACATGTAAGTTCAGACATGAGTGTGCAGGTTGCGGAAATTCTTCACACCCCGAGAGTTCGTGCAGAGCCAAGAATGGTGATACGGGGGGTAGAGGAGGGGCCAAACAGGTCTGAGGGGGACCATTGTGTACTGCTACCTACCCCCGTAGATATCATGGCAATGATCCCCTGGCTAAACGAATACCCTGATCATGTCTCCGCTGGGGTGTTGAGGAACGGCTTCTTATACGGTTTCCACATCCCGGCGGGGGATTTTCGTGGGGAATCACTTTGTAGAAACCAACTGTCGGCTCAGCATAATCTAGCGGTGGTTGAGAGGAAGATTGCAAAGGAGGTTGCCCTTGGCCGGGTTGCTGGCCCATATAGGCACCCGCAAGTAACTAATTTCATCTGTTCCCCGTTGGGAGTAGTTCCCAAGAAGGACCCGGAGGAATTTAGGCTGATCCATAACTTGTCAGCTCCGAGGGGTCTTTCGGTGAACGATGCGATTGACCCGGGAGTTTGTTCGGTGCGGTACGCATCCTTCGATGATGCCGTCGCCATGTTGAATCGCCTGGGGCCCGGAGCGCTGATGGCGAAGTCAGATATCGAGTCAGCGTTCCGGTTGCTCCCGGTACACCCACGGGATCAGCGTCTGTTAGGCTTTGTGTTCCATGGAAGTTACTACATGGATAGATGTATGCCAATGGGTTGCTCCATCTCTTGTGCTTATTTTGAGAAATTCAGTTGTTTTCTGCAATGGGCGTTCACCAAAGCCACTGGCCATACCCAGGTTATTCATTACCTAGATGATTTTTTGTTCTTGGGGGCAGCCGGCGACACACAATGTGCGCAGGCGTTACAGGAATTTTGCACTCTCATGAAGGGGTTCGGGGTGCCATTGGCACCAGGTAAGACGGTTGGACCATCTATTTCACTCGAGTTTCTTGGAATTGAGCTCGATTCTGTGGAGGGATGTTTCCGTTTGCCAGTGGGGAAAGTAGCGAAGTTCAGGGCTCCCCTGGAACTGTGCATTAGCAAAGAGAAAGTTACTCTCCATCAGTTACAACAAGCAGTGGGCCAGCTTAACTTTGCCCTAAGAGTGATACCAATGGCCCGCCCCTTTTCCCGCTCTATTGTACAAGCCATGGTTGGTTTCAAGGAAGGACACCATCGCACGAGACTGTCTGCAGAGGTTCGCCTAGACATGCGCATATGGTTGGCATTTCTGGCGGATTTCAACGGTCGAGTGGTGTGGAACAAGCCGCCAGCATCCTCGGACGAGCTGGGTTTGTGGACCGACTCGGCAGGGAGCGTGGGATTTGGCACCATCTTTGGTAATCGATGGTCGGCGCAAACATGGCCGACGTGGTGGCACACCAGCGGTCTCACAGGTAACATTGGGTTTCTCGAGTTGTTCCCCATTTTTGTGGCTCTGAAGGCATGGCCGGATGAGTTCCGAGATCGCTCCGTGGTGTTTTGGTCCGATAATATGACTGTAGTTGAATGTATAAATAATCAGGCAGCACGCTGCAAGTGGATATTGAGATTACTGAAGGAAATTGTACTACTTTGCATGAGACTGAACGTACAATTCAGGGCGAAGCATGTGCCAGGTGTACTGAACCAGGCGGCTGATGCACTCTCTCGTTCACACATGCAGGCTTTCAGGGGTTATCTACCTCCCGCGGACCTAGCGGCGGCACCATTTCCCGAAGCACTATGGCTACTCGGTGCCCCGGATTACAAGACCTCGTGGCAGCAAGCTTAGCCCCCAGGACAAGGAAGGCATACGAAGGAGCATTTTGTTCCTATTGTGCATTTTTGGGTCCGGCAGGGGGGGACAATTGGGGTCAGGAGGAGTATGTCCTGAAGTTTCTAGTAGCACTGCACAGGGCAGGCCGATCAGCGGCAACGGCCAATAGGCACCGGGCCGCCATTTCATTCATGGCGCAGGCGCATGGCATCAAGGACCCGACATCTTCCTTTTTGGTGAAGAAGGCCCTCCGTGGTTGGCAACGCCTTGAGGGTCGTAGAGTAGTCAGTCAGTCAGTCAAAGCATTTTATTTCGATTATTAAAAATCATAAAAAGACAGTCATGAACATATATACATACATGCGAATATACAGGTATATACACATAGTTAAATACAGTGTAAGTTGAATGTACAAAGGTCACAGTGCGTTCAGATGTCCGTATACATAAAAACACAATTCCATTAAAACTCAGACTAAAACCGTAATTTACACTATAGATGATACATGGACAAAATATACATTTCATCACTTAAGCCAGCTGGGAAGACTGCTCTCATCATATATATATATTCAAAGTGTTAAGTGCCGTAAGGGTCGTAGAGTAGACGAGAGGCGCCCGATTGGGTTAGAAAGGTTGGCCCTGCTGATGTCGATACTCCCCACGACATGTTCCTCCCAGTTCGAGGCAGTGCTGTTCCGGGCCGCTTTCGCATTAGCGTTCCATGGGGCTATGCGGGTGAGCGAGCTGGTTGCAAGAAATAAGAATGATGTGGAGGGGGGTCTGTGTCGGGATCACATTCTGATTAAGGGTGATTCAATGGTGGTCACAATAACCAGGTCCAAGACCGACCAGGGTGCTATGGGAGACAGTATTGTTGTCCAGCGCATGCGAGGGTCCCCCATGTGCCCGGTGAAGTGCGTTGAGGAATATTTGGCGCGAAGGGCGGATGCATGGGGGGGAAGCCTGCTGAGACACATCGACGCCACCCCACTGACGAGGTTTCAGTTTCAGAGGGTGCTAACAATGGCAATCGCAGCGGCGGGCTTGGACCCGGGCGATTTCGGGACCCATTCCTTTAGGATAGGGGCTGCTACAGAGGCTACAGCCAGGGGTCAGAGTGTTGAGAAGGTGAAACAACTGGGACGATGGTCCTCGAACTGTTATAAAAGGTATGTGCGGTTGCACATGTTGTGAAGTCAATGTTATGCACTCACGCTTCTTGTCTTCTGTTTGGTTTACAGTTTCGCGAGCATACTATGCGGGGCGGACTGTGCAGTCGACCCGGCACCTGGGGACCAGCGGTCAGAGATCACCGGCTGAGGAAAGAGTGGTGTGGGTCGTGGGCCACTCATACGTGAGGCGGGCCGGGGACGTATTCAAAGCAGGTGACGTGACTCACGCAGCTGGGGAATACGGGTACAGGGTGACCTTCCACAGAAGGGGCGGGCTCTGTATTGACCATTTTCAATGTTTTGTCGAGGAACTGTTAGGGCGGCAGAGGTCACCGCCGTCTGTAATCATAGTACACATGGGGGGCAATGACTTGGTGACACTCGGTCCGCGAGTACTACTCGAGCGAGTTCTATCTACTGTTAGCTGGCTGGCGAGAAGGATCCCGGGGTGCACGATAGCATGGTCCCACATGATTCCCAGGAAGGTGTGGCGGGGGGGCCTCTCTGTGGCAGCACTGAACCATTCAGTGAAAAAGGTCAATAACAAACTTGGTAGGTTGTTTCGCTCGGCGCAGTTGCACTGTATTCCGCATGGATGTATTCGGGGGGATCACATGTATCTCGATGATGGGGTCCATTTGTCCCGGGAGGGGAATGTCTTACTCATAGGAGACTTCATAGCATGGTTAAGGGGTTTGTAAAAGCATGACCTTTAGTAGGAGTTTGTGGGGGGGCCGGATAGCCGGTCAACTATCCGGCCTGTGGCGGTAAGGTCATGATCGGTGAGCAGTAATTTCAAGGTCCCTAGAGGGGGGGCGCCACCCATTATGGATGGGAGCGCCCGGGGGGAGGCGGCCATTGGCCCCTCACACGGGGAGGCGGCACCCACTAAGTATGGGTCGCCTAAGGGAAGGCGGTCTTAGGCCCCTTCCAGGGGAGGAGGCGGCTAGATGCCCCTCCTACGAATTTCCCGGGGCCCGGATATCCGCGACAGCGGATGTGATAGACAGTGTGGGGTGGGAGGGGGGTCCACGCTACCTTCTTACAGACACCTCACACGTCCTCGGACGACCATTAAGATGGCGTCGAGTTAAAATAGGGGGCCCCCGCAAAGACAAGGGAAATTGGAGTTGGCACAGAGGTACAGTCCTCTGCGCGCCCGCCCTCACACCGTGAGGGGGAGAGTCTGGTAGTAGGGATCTGACACCGGTTGCGACCTTGCCGTTGGCCCGTAATGCTAGGATGTACAATTTTAATTTAGAAAGTATGCATTTGCAGGATGTTAGACTCGTCTAGGAAAACCTTTGTACTAGAGATTTGTTAAGGTTAGCCAAAGAACATGTCTTCATCGAAATGTAATAAATGAAAATTGTACATGATATAAAACTGTTATTTTAATGTTTTAATTTTGTTTCATATTTTAATAAATACGGCCGGGAGGGTAACTCCCTCCCGCCTTCCAAAAGTTCAGAACTGCGTCCGTCTTCCCATCCTTGGGGATTGTGTTGAGAGGGGGTGACAGGCATCCCGGCCATATAGCTATGCCACTGCTTGTTTCTAAGGAGAAATAATTATTTTGACTGTCGGTCGTTGCACCCATCTACAGATACAGACAAGCCAGCATCCTATCAATAAAAAAACATTATAAACCAACACGAGTACCGTATATTTATATTTGTGGGATTGTGAGAAGAGAAAGAAATGTTAGAATGAAAAAGAGCCGATTATTGATAAAGAGGGAAATAGGTGCCACGGGATATGCTTACCTTAATATTCTGGCTATGTATGCTCCTTCTCATGCTTATGCAGAAATTGATCTAAAACTGAGGTGTCCTGCTCGCGAGGGGGATTCTCTGCATCCGAGTGATATAGGCACTTTAGGTCATCTTTCACAGGTGCTCAAAGTATCCTGCTTCCTTTGATTTCTTGTTTGGCAGAGCGTTACACACCGCAGAGTGCGGTTTCATGAAGCCCCGCTTGAAAGCAGTGCAGAGCCGACATTTGTTAGTTAATGCCTCTTCCATTTAATGTAACTAGACGTGTTTGCCGTTGCTTTCAGCCCCGAGAGCTTCACCTATCATGTCCCCTCTCGCAATTTAATTACTGGACAATTCTGTTCTTATGTACACCAAATTCGTGTATATCACAGAGGCACATTCATTGTTACCTCTGGTGAATGGCGATGACAATGTACCCTCAATAACTTTAAACTATATTGACCAATGTGAGTACGACTTGAGGCAGAACAACCTTCAAAAGCCTACCTTTTGAATCACTGATAGAATATCGACGTCGAAAATATGGATGTCGAAAATATCGGAGGTGGAATATCGACATCAAAAATATTGAAATCCTATCTACATTAAGGTAAGTACAAAAATATCGAGAAAAAAATATTGTTGTAAAAAATATCGTAAAAAATATTGGCTTTTTATATTTAAAATAAAATTAAATTTACTAAAAAATACATATAATTAAAATAAACAGGTACAATTTTTTTTTAAATTATAAGTAATACATATAATGTAAAAAATAAACATATACAATATGATATATATACTTAAAAATATTTATTTGTAATTACTCAAATATCTTATACATTTTTAGAAAATAATGTATAAATTATAAATACATACATCCACATACAACAATATTATAAAAAAATATCAAAACTATATATAACAAATTTTAAACATTTAGTTTAAATAAATAAGACACTACATTAACAAAAAAAAATATTGGATAGCGTAGGGGTAAAAATTACTATTCCAACTCCAGAGGGTGCAACAGTATGGAAAGTGTTGGATAGCGTAAGGATTAAAATTACAGATTCTAACTCCAGAGGGTGCAACAGTAGGGAAAGTGTTGGATAGCGTAGTGATTAAAATTACTATTCCAACTTCAGAGGGTGCAACATTAGGGAAAGTGTTGGATAGTGTAGGGAACAAATTTACTATTCCAACTCCAGAGGGTGCAACAGTATGGAAAGTGTTGGATAGCGTAGGGATTAAAATTACAGATTCTAACTCCAGAGGGTGCAACAGTAGGGAAAGTGTTGGATAGCGTAGTGATTAAAATTACTATTCCAACTTCAGAGGGTGCAACATTAGGGAAAGTGTTGGATAGTGTAGGGGAAAAATGTACTATTCCAACTCCAGAGGGTGCAACAATAAGAAAAGTGTTGGATAGCGTAGGGGTAAAAATTACTATTCCAACTCCAGAGGGCACAACAGTAGGAAAGTGTTGGATAGCATAGGGGTCAAAACAACTTACCAATAATTAAAATAATATATATATTTTTTTAAATAACCATTTATATATTAAATTACAACAAAAAATAATTAACAATACCAATAAATAATTATTTTAAAATGATTACTAATTAAAAATTAATTAACAATTAAAATAAATACAATTAAATAATAATTATTAAAAATTTCGAACCAAATAATAAAAACCAAAAAACAATAATTATAAAAAAACAGCTAGCAATAATAATTAATTAACAATAAATTATTGATGAATATCAATCAATTATAAAAAATAAAATTTCATTACCAATTAATAATTAATAAACAATTCATTTTTAATAACTAGTAAAAAAGTATTACCAAATAATAATTGATTAACAATAATTTAATTGTCAATACTCCACACGTAGTTTTTTTACTTAATTACAATTAAATTACTTAACCCTATTACCCTATAACCTCACAACACACTACGATTAAGATTACATGTAATTCATATAACTGCCCTAGATGTATGCTGCCAGCGGCAGATGATATCCATCTAGTTATGTCATGCCAAAAATATCTTCTTATTGGAACGCATGTGACCCATTGAGCAAGAGGAAAGTTTGGGCTCCGTTGGTGAGATAGAGAGAAAAGGAAACGCGAGTCCTATGATTAAAGCCATCTTGCTGTGGGCTACTATTATCTCCCATGGGCGGTATCGGTTGGCGCAGGAGAGGGAAGTAGATAAAGTGGAATTCTTGTGGGTCACTACTGAAGATCACCTCAATGGTCACCGGTCAAGTCCCCCCTTCTGTAATACCTAGAGGGATCAGAGCACACCCAAACAAGAGTGTTGGCAAAATGAGGACAATTTTTTTTAAATGTAATAACACACTTAAATAATACATTAATACACTTAATATAATTACCAATTAATCAACTAATAAAAATGTATTAACAATTAATACAAATGTATTAAAAATTAGTTAACATACACATATTTATCAATACCAATAAATAAAAATTACATATTTACATAATTACAATTAAATTACTTCCCACCCTATTACCCTATAAACCTGCAACCCGCTACAGTCCTAAACCGCAACATTTATTTAAAAATATTTAATAATTCCTAGAAAATATTTAATTCATTGATTATAATTAAATTACTTCCCACCCTATTCCCCTATGAACCCACAACCCGCTACGGTACTAAAACGCATAATTTACGCAAATAAATGATTACTAACTTCAAAAATGTAATACATATATTTTAAAACTAGTTCAATAATTAACTAAAATTATAAAATAAACATATAAAATAAAATACATAACACTAATATTAATATCGATATTAGTAATATCAATATATTTGCTATCGATATTACTAACTTCGATATTACCAAAAACTATATTTCTTACCTTCAGGTCGATATTCTGGTCGTCGATATTCTTGATTTCGATATTCTGTACCTCCGAAATTTTGGACTCGATATTATTGCCCGTCGAAATAAAAAAAGTTGATATTTAGACTGTTCACCCTACCTTTTATTGTGCCACATTTGGTGATGGTTGGTTAGAAACGTCTAATGGGGAAGGGCGTTGAAAGTTACGTGACTTTTCAAACTAAAATGGAAGCCGGAATGGGTGACTTCCTCCCTGTAGAAATTAAAACAGAAAACCAAACAGATTGTACAAGCAAGACAGACGTTGTATAATTCCTTGCCTCTTCTTGGTTTAGTGAATTTACTTCCGTCCATTTTGAAGTTATCTAGAACAGCATCTACAATACGGCTACACGGCTACACATGCTGTAAGGAAAACCTAGCGAGCTAAAAGAATTACGTTAACATGAATGTCAAGTCGTATAAAAATATACATTTAAGCATGAATAAAGTGATGGTCGGCCAATTGGTAGCAAGAAAAATAGTGTTATGTGGTTGAGCGTCACACATCTACGTCTAACATGAAAAACCCCCCACAAAAACGCTGCTAAGAAGGAAAAAAAACTGAATGCAGAAAGGAGCAGCCAGGTACCAGCACAGCACATGACAACAACGCCCCCTCCCTCCAGTCTCACCAACAGCCAGGATGACCAGCCAGAGTCCAAGAAGAAGAGGAAGAGGAAATGCAGCTTCAGTCAAGAGGAGAATGAGATTCTGATTGCGGAGCTGACGGAGCATCAGCACCAGCTCTTCGTCAGCTCCAAAGTGTCATTGGGGATCAAAAAGGGTATATGGCAGTAAATAGTGGACAAGGTGAACTGCACAAGAAGACAGTGACGTACTTTAAGAAGTACTGGCAGGCCACCAAGTGCAAAACTAAGCAGAAACTGGCAAGCAAGCGACAGGCAGCAATGCAGACCAGAGGTAGTAGTCTAGTGTTCCAAAAGGAGCTTGATTCCTTGGCAGAGCAGGTGTCTCCAGTCATCTCTGAGGAGTCGGTGGTTGGAGGTTGGAGTAGCGGGACAGGACAGTGCTGACTATGACCAAGTACATCAGAACCAGGGTAAGTACCAACAGGGCACATTGGGGGGAAATATGTGCTGTTGTCCAGTCCAGGCACTTATGTCTCAGTGTTCTGCTGCATTGTGTGCAGGTCAAACGGTTGCCACCTGGGTACTCTATGTATAGAAAGAATAACTATTGAAGAATTGTGTGTATATTAACACACAATGTAAGAGCAGCCGTGTGAATTGTTGTCAGGAAACTGTGCTTTTCTGTAGTAATTATGTGTTCTAAGGCACATATAGCAGATTATGCCAATGCTGGAATCACTGCACCATAGGCCAATAGGCACCTGCGTAAGTCCCACACAGCTGATTGTGCACCAGCAGAAAGGAAAGAATAGGGATGCGTTCTACTGACCTACACACAGCACAACCCTGCACTTCCCTATTCACACAGTTTGGGCCAGCATAATCCTTTCTTGCGCTATGCAGCATACTAACAGATGTCTATGAATGATGCCAAGCCAATACACCTGGACTAATGCACATTAAGCAAGGCTGGTTATACATAGCATATAAATGGTATCTCACAGGATCACTACAAACCTCAGGGATGAGGGACACTCCTGGCTCAAGGTTGTCTGTGTTGCAGCTTTCCTGTCTTCTTCATTGCCAGTGCAGGGTAAAACACAAGGGAAGGGTGAGAGGATGTAGCCCCATGGCTAGAGCGGTCAACCTTGAAGCCGGGGAATCGGGTTTGAATCTCGGCAACAACGCTCAACATCCTGTGATTCTGGGCAAATCACTTCATCTCCCTGTGCCTAACAAAAATGAATGTTTGCATCCGTAACAAAAACTGGTGCTCATGTTAACCGCTCTGATACCCGATGTCTCGGGTCAAGTTTGCTCTATATAAAACTCGAATAAAAAAAAAAAGGCACACTCATTCTGAGCATGCTGCTGTCCTGTGTATGCGCAATTATGCCTGGGTTCATAGCTAAAGTGCCTGCTGCGCCATGTTTTGTCAAAAGATTGGAAAATGCCCATCAGTAGGTATATCTCACCATCCTCAAAAACTCTACCAACTCGGGGGCTGCATGATACAAGTCACCCTGGTACAGCTTGCGGTGTCAGCATGTTGGAGGTAGCCCACACATGACATAAGTGGTAAAGGTACTGGATAATCCACTTATGATCATGGTCCCATCACTCTGTGGCAGTAAGTCAACTGGCAGGACCTTTTCCTGAAACAGATGCAGTACACGCAACAAAATTAGTTTTATTTATTTTTATGTTTACTTACCTGTAATCAGCCGTAATCCAAAGTTTACTACCCCCGCACTGCCCCTCCCCCTCCCCACGTTACCGCCCGGCAGCTCTCCCACGACCGAATGCTACTGGCAGGAGCAATTATTCATGTGTAGTAAGCAACACCTTCCTGCACATAAACAATCTTTACAGGTGATTTCCAAATTCTATGTGAGCTGCAGAAAGCAGCACACATGGAAATAACAAAATATGAGGAGAAATTAAGCTATTTTCCTCGTATCACCTGCTTAAGACCAGGGGGCTTATATACAAGTCTAGTTTCACAAACTTTATTCGACAATTAAGTCATAAAAGTATACATAAATATATTATACAAGTGTTAATTAAAAGGTCGTTAAAAAATCCATACAATAAATATTTAAAAAGGTATTAAACTAGAATAGACTATGCCGAATTACAATTTAAAAAGGGGATAAAAACAATTTCATCAACATAAATTTATCCAGAGGAGTATTGCACAGAAATTCACAAGGGTTAGCCCTAGTATACATAGGCAAAAACAGCTTAACCTTCACATAGTTGCCGCTATATATTTTGTGGGGATTACCCAAGCCCATCTCAAGAATTTAGCCACAGCAACAGCAATTCCAGGCGTCGGATCTGTAGTTAAAACTCTCAAGGCCTCAGCATGCCTGTATATACCAAGCAGTGTACATAGAGGATTGATCCACATCGTTCTGGGGGCAGTGTACAGGGGACAGAAGAATAAAAAGTGACTTATTGACTCTTGTTCCTCCACACATTTGGGACATCTGTTGTTACCACTTTTATCTGCCCATTTAACTGTGAAAGAACTTACTGGGAGTGATCTACCCTAAGCTGGAAATAGAGCTTGCGATCCTGTTGTTTACCAATAATGTCCCAATATTGTTCCAGTTTTGGTTGGGCTTTAATATCCATGAAACGACCAGTTAAGAGAGAGGAGAGACCCACTGACCTCATTTCTGTGATCACCATCTCCCAATACTTTTCATTTAGGAATTTTTTAGAGGGAAATTGAGCGTTTTCCGGGTCCTCCCATAAGTCACTCATTCCTAATTTAAAGAGTATCGACCTGATGTTCTTAAGCAAATGTATTATTTGGCATGTGTCCTTAGCCATTATCTCCCTTAAACCCTGGGCATAATGCTGTAATTCTTCTGTTGTCCATAAATGGCGCCAGTAAAGGACTGGGCGCAGAAAGGCAAGATCCTGAACCGCCTTTTTTCCAAGATCCCACATTAGCGGTATTAACGGGGTACTTATGGGAACGCTAGTAGCTTTTCGGAGGAATACATTTTCAGCTAGCGTTAGCTTTCTAAGATCTTCAAAACCCCAGAGTTCGGCTCCATATAGGGCCGAACCTAAGACCTTCATCCCGTATACTTCCAATAAGGGGCTAATGGGATTAGTTGTTGAGGAGGTAAATTTTTTCAAAAGGATACCTGCCTGCTGGCGGAGTTTTAGGACCGCAATGTCCAATTGGCTAGACCACCCCAGGTCTTTCTGAAGGGTGACCCCCAGGTAGGTGAAAGAATCTACCCGCTCCAGCGGGGAACCATTCATATTAATCAGCCCTCTAAAAGGTCTATTTGTCCCGCACGTTTTACGGCCAGTCAGAACCATATACTTAGTTTTTGCCATATTTATTTCTAGGCCCCTATTCAAACAAAAATCTTCAAACCGCTTCAGTGCTAGCTGGAGTCCACTCGGAGTCTTTGAGATGATGAGAGTGTTGTCCGCGAACATGAGGATCGGGACCCGCTCACCGGACATCGCAGGGGCATCGGTCGGGACCAGGGAGAGGAAATCTGCAAACCCATTCACAAAGAGCGAGAATAAGCTAGGTGCCATAACGCAACCCTGCCTCACACCACGCTCCACCGGAAAGGGCTCAGTAACCTCCCCCTGGGAACCCCCCGCTTATATACAAGTCTCTATCGCCACGGGAGCATCACTTTTTCTGATGCTCCGGTGGCATTGCTCTCTGCCCCATATTTACAAGGTGGTGTTGAGCTAATTAATGTGGCTAAACGCCACCTTGTAAATATGCCCCTTACCACAGCAGTCTACTGTGGCAAAGGGTGTTACTGTGTTCCTTCCACAGCAACACCCATTGCTTTTTTACGCTGCACCATATTTGCAAGGATGGTGGGACAAGAAGAAAATATGAATTCCTCCTCATATTTTGCTCTTTCTATATGTGCTGCATTCTGCAACACACACAGAAGCAGCAAATCTCCTTTTTTTAAAATTGTTTATGTGCAGGAAGGTCTCACTTCCTGCACATAAACTATCCCCATGCAACACAAGAGTGGCTGCACTGACAAATGGCTGCTTTTTTAGCTCCAGCACTAGGGGAAACACAGGGGTGCGCTATACGGCACATCCCTGTGCAGCGTTACCAATTTTGCAGTAACACCCCCCTCTGACATTTTATTGTTAATTTCCCCCCAGGTATTTTTGGTGGTATTTTTGGCACTGCCCCATACCTTGTAATTATGGGGCAGCGTCATACAGCAATTGGTTTTGCTGTGGAACGCCCACTGCAACACCTATTGTTGCATGAATAGGGCCATCATTTACAACGCAGCACTAAGCCATGTTAAGTGGCATGATGCCCCTGGTAAATAAGGCAAAGGAGTGAACTCCACTAGAACTTTGGTAAGAGTGATGTTCTGATGGTGTAAACGCCTTGTAATTTTCCTCGAAGTTTTAGGACATCCATGGCAATTCATATAAACTCTATGCTTCCCAGGGGCGCATTCCTCTCACCTACGTAATTAGTGACAATATTGATGGTCACACTGTATCACAGAAACCATGGTATCTTTCCATTTTGCAATTGTGCAAGACAATTTAGTATGAAACATAGTGACCCATACTTAATGGTCCCTAATTTGTAAATTGTAACATGAGACACATTACATTACAGTAACCATATATGCACTTACATGTTGGTCCACCAATTGCAAAGCCCACATACTGCAGCAGGTCTGAGTCCCTGCCCATAACATCTTCCCAGCAATGTTTGAGCCGTGTTGTCACCTGGTCCACACCATGTACCCGCAGTATCTGCTGCCGAATGTTCTCCCATCTGGTCGTGTTGGCCTTCACAGGGTACCCCTGAATCACTCCTCAACTACAGGGCGCCAACATCTACTCGCCCACTCACTATTGCGGGTAAAATTATTTTATCAGGTCGAGCTATTTTTAGCACCTACTAGTCCCATCTGGGGAGTGAATTTAGGCCAGAAAGAAACAGGTGTTCTGTTCATTCAGAAAGTAAATGAGCAAGAAAGCTTGTTTTTATCTTGACATATTTGCTGTCTGTTCAAGGAAAGAGGTAAAATGTCAGTTTGTCTTTATACTAACTGCTTGGAAAATGAAGTTTATTTTTCTCTCTCTTACTAGAGTTAGCGATTTTTGTCAAGTGAGCTGTCTGAAGATGTCAGTTATTTTTCTCCAGCACATGACATTTAAATAAATAGTATGTTAATTAGTATTACAAATATTTCAAAATATATATCAGGAATTATGAAAGCACTTTTTCTGTAATTAACACATGTGAGTTAAATAGGAGCAAAACAAACCAGAAAAGTTTACTTGGTGATATGCAAATGACACATATTTGCAGCAACCCAATTTCTAAACATTATTGTTGGTACACTATATAGTTTTATCAGTCAGTCATTCAAAATCACTTTATTCGGTTGATTTAAAACCATAAAAGTATATTAAATAAAATCTTAAAGAACCATTTAAAATCTATACATATTTATTAGGAACATGATCTTGTATACCAAAGACAACAGAATAAAAATAATTTACCATCATTACAAAGGGTTTAGTGTATACATAATTATTTTAAAACAATCGTATGTGCCAGAGCTCCAAGATAAAATCATTTATCATCATTTCTGTACAGGAACCAGATGGAAACCACGTTACAAAAAGCATTTTTCCATTTCCCAAACCGCCACAACTAAAAAACTGGCAATAGTAAAACATTCCCATGGGTTATTCAGCATCTGTAAATATATTAATGCAGGCCTAACCTGCATAAAGCCTTTATTTTTCAGTTTAGGTATTAAAAAACGTTCGACAATATGATGATAATAGTCGCAAAACATTATAAAGTGCAAAGTGTCTTGAATACAAAAATTATCACAAGAGCAAGGAACCAAAACTTTCATCTTGCACCACCCATGGGATTCTGCCAAAACAAAGTGCAAAAGCTTACATTTAAATCTCGTTAAAAGGAAGCCATGGTAAGACTTTGTTATTTCATGCAGGTACGGTTCGATATTTTCAATCGTATATGGACTCGTACTGTGGGTTTCAGGAGCTCTCTAGCCTCTCTCTCTGCTTGAATCACACACACTAAGGTGTCCATTAGGATGACGGATGGACTTAGTCCGCCTGCCATCCCATCGTGTGAAGGGACCGCCCGTCATAAGGGCGAGGGTCCCGTGGGGGGTATTAGGATGCACCCGCCACAGTGGCACAGCGCATCCCGTATCCTTAGCATTGTGGCAGGCGGTGCTGAAAGCACCGCCCACCACAATGCTAAGAATACATCTTGTCATGGGGCGTGGCTAGCAGCCGATGATGGCGGCAGCAACCTAGAGAGGCTCCCGTAGCGAGGCGGCTTCCCGCAGCAATCCGCATGCCTATCCGCTCACTGCTTAGTCCGGAGAGGGTGTCCTGGGTGCGGTGACCGAACGGCACCGGCACAGAAAATTTGGGAGCGTTTGGACCCCGGTATCGGGGCGCAACCTCATCTCCGTCCCTTGTGGAAGACGGGCCTGGTGACACGAGGCGAGCATCGGTGTCGAGTGCATCCTGAGGCCGGGCGGAAGTTCGTCCTACCCGGCGCGATCATCCGGAAGCAGCCGACGACGCCAACACCCGACGTTCTTGGCTGGCAATTCTCCCCGCCGCCCGCTCCATCCCTTACGCTGTGCACCCGGTGGCGCTAGGCAGCTCTGCCCCTTGGCTGCGCTCGACACGTGCCGGAGGACCTGTGCAGCACCAGTCGACATTCTGCCTGACCCAGCCGAGGCCGCCACAGCTCCGCGGCGGCCGGCGGCCCTCTAATAGCGCCAGCGACCTCTGGCCCACACCCATTCTGGGCCCCCCTGCATTCCCTTCCCCCCCGCGGACAGCTACGGACCTCCGGCCCGCTCCATTATAGACTTTGTCTCACTGGACAGTAATGGCGGGGAAGGGACAGCGGCAGGCCGCTGCTCAGGCGAAGCTTGGGAAATATGCCTACGATAGCCAGTCATCCACCCAGCCTGAGCAGCGCAAATCAATGGGGAAGGGCGCTGACAACGACGGTGCTAAAAAAGCCACGCTGGACGATGTACTACGGGCGCTGGAGCAGGTACAGGCCACGGTGGGCTCGACCGCGGCGGAGGTTACCCTTATCAGAGCCGACCTCCAGAAAATGACCGAAAGAGTGAAGCAGGTGGAGGTGGTAACTAAATCCTTAATAGAGGATGTCTCCGACCTACAAGTGGCAATGGAGAGGCTACAGGCGGACAATAAACTTCTGAAAAGTAAGTTGGATGACCAGGAGGGGCGTTCCAGACGCAACAACGTCCGTATCTTGGGGGTCCCGGAGTCTGAAACGAAGGGGGCCATGGACCTATACGTCGAAGACCTTATAAAGACTAAACTGGCCCCGAAGGGCCTGTCCAACTTCTTTACAGTGGAGCGGGCCCACCGGGTCCCGGGTGGGACGCCTACCCCGGGGGCCACCCCACGCCCCATCCTGGCGAGACTCTTCAACTTTAGAGACCGCGACGCGGTCCTCCAAGCAGCCAGGGTGGCACCGCCCATCCAAATCCAGAATTCACGGATTTCGTTCTTTCCTGACTACACGGCGGAAGTCACCCGTAAGAGGAGAACATTCCTCGAAGTTAAAAAGTCGCTTCGCGACCAAGAACTGCCGTACTCCATGTTATTTCCGGCCCGGCTGAGAGTGGTGGCGGACAAGAAGGTCTGGTTTTTCGACTCAGCGGAGAATGCCAGGGAATGGCTGGATGGCTGGCGAACTGTGGACCGCACCTCCAACCGTCGACGCAACAGGTCGGGAGAAAAGAGGTCGGGAGAAGAGAGCCGGCGGGGCTCACGTTCTCCACCCATGAACAGCGGGAATGGATCACCGTCACAGGACCACTTGGGAGCAGCTGGAGGCGAATGAAGTGACCACAAGGGACTAACGAGTTACTCTTGAACTCTACTCCCATTCTAATTCTTCATTGAGTCGTTCATGGACGCTGGCCCGGACGACCCGAGGGCTGCAAAGGGAACGCCTGCTTTGGGGGACACTCTCCCCTGACGTGCAAGTACTCTGTTTCTGACAGGGGATAAGCGCTCTGCTAAGTTGGGGTGGCGGGCAGTTTTGAGTCCGTTTGGCAGGGAGGCAGGGTGGGGGGAGTTGGGGGGGGGATTTGCTTGGTTTTACGGGAGATTCATGACATCGATCACAAAATGTGGAATGTACTGTGCTGCTAACTGGAACGATGCTGGGAGGAGGGGCCCGGTGCTGATGGTTTTTGTCTTTAAGTTTCGATGGTGGTGGATGCACAGCCTAATGTGATGCAGGCGGGAGGGACGCGACTGGGCGGCTCCTCCCTCAAGCTTCTAGCCTGGAATGTGCGTGGTTTGGGTGATAGAGTGAAGCGCGGCCTTGTTCTGTCCGAGGTTAAGCGACATAAACCTGACCTCATACTCCTTCAAGAGACCCATCTAATGGGTACTGCCACTAAGGCCCTGGACAGGCGAGGGTATGCAATGTTGACCCACTCCGAATTCTCTACTGGGTCCCGGGGCACGGGTATCCTACTCAGAAAATCCTCTACTTTTATTACCCTTAGCACAAAAACTGATACACAGGGCTGTTTTGCGGCAGTGATTGGCCAATGGGAAGGGCGCCCCCTGACTATAGTATCAGTGTACATCCCGCCGTCCTTGCACTCAGTGATGCTGCCTGCCCTGGGCGATTTCTTGTTGTCCCTCCCTGAGGGAGACACCCTGCTAGGCGGGGACTTTAATGCGCCCGCTGACCCACAACTCGACAGGTTCCCAGCAACTGCCCTCCCCGGGGGTCCCTCCAGATTTCAGCGCTTCCTTGAGGCACTGGGGCTGATAGACATATGGCGACACGTCCACCCGACACTGCGACAATATACCTTCCACTTCACCGTCCATAACAGTTTGTCCCGCATTGACCACTTTCTGGCGTTGGGGGATGGGTTACAGCGCGTCGAAGAGGTGCTCATACACCCTAGGGGCATCTCGGACCACTCCCCACTAACTCTCACCATTACTTCACAAACACGCACACGCCACCGCATCTTTCCGATGCACGCCTCATACCTTAAGGTCCCTAAGGTCAGGAAGGCACTGCAGACTGCCACGACACATTACTTCATGGAGAACGAGTCTACCGCAGCCTCGGCTGGGGTGCTATGGGAGGCTTATAAGACCGTCCTGAGGGGGCAAGCCATTAGCTCCATAACATCGCATAGGCGAGAAAAGGCGGCTGAACACTCGGCGCTCGAGCTAAGACTGCGCGAAACAACCGCTGCCCACGAAGCAGACCCCACTGATGACACATTGCATGCGCTCATGCTGTCCCAGCGCCTATACGCAGACCACGCGAGGCACATTACACAAGGCCACATCACTGACACACAAAACCGAATATATGATATGGGGGATAAGGCAGGGAAAATGTTGGCTTGGCTCGACAAGAGAGGGGGAAGCGTCAAGGGGATCCAACAGGTTAAGGACGAAAAGGGGAATATCCAAACAGACCCGGCTCGGATAGTGGGGGCATTGGCTGCCCACTTCGAGAAAGTCTACGCCCCGGAGCGGGACGTCACTGCGATTGCGGCCCAAAGCGCACTGTATGACCTGCCCATCCCGGCGCTGTTGCCGGAGGCGGCAGCTGAGCTTGAGGCGCCCTTTACTGCTGACGAGCTGCGGATCGCCATCGGGGCCCTACATACGGGCAAGGCGCTTGGGCCGAATGGCATCCCGGTTGAGTGGTTTCAAGACCGCACTGCTGTCCTTAGCCCACACCTGCTCCGAATGTATGAGGAATGCCGTGCTACGGGGGTGCTCCCGTTAGACCAACGAACGGCCACAATCGTGGCTATTCCTAAGCCTGGCAAGCCCCCGGAGGAATGCTCCTCCTACCGCCCTATATCCTTACTTAACGCAGAAAGCAAAATTCTAGCGAAACTTCTGGCAAATCGTCTCATGCCCCACCTATCTGATCTTATTCACCCGGACCAGTCGGGGTTCATGCCCCACAGGAACACCTCACTCAATCTGCGACGGGTGCATGGGGTGTTGGCCAAAACGGATGAAATCGGCGAGCCCGCGGCCATCTTGGCCCTTGATGCAAAGATGGCCTTTGACATGGTGGAGTGGGCGTATCTCTTTGAGGTTCTCCAGTACATGGGTTTTGGTCCTGTCTTCATCTCATGGGTCAAACTGCTGTACACCAGGCCGGTAGCACATGTGGTGGCGAATGGCCACATTTCACGCTCCTTCCCGCTCAAGCGCGGCACCCGACAAGGTTGCCCTCTTTCCCCCCTGCTTTTTGCGCTGTCACTAGAGCCCTTGGCGATCCGCATTAGGACCACCCCCTTGCTTAGAGGGATTCAATGGCGAGAGGGCTGGGAGGACCGCATATCGCTCTACGCGGATGATATGCTGGTCTACCTGACGGATCCTGAACACGGCATTCCGGCTCTCTTGCACATTTGCAATGCCCACGGAGAGGTGTCTGGCTACACCATCAATTGGAGTAAATCCGAATTATATGCCCTGACGGGCAGCCAACTAACGGTTGGTTCTACCTGCCCTCTGCGACTGGCCGGTTCGTCCTTTAAGTATCTTGGTATCCATGTCACGGGTGACCCGGCGGAATACGAAAGACTGAACCTAGTGCCACCGTTGGACCGCCTCAGGCGAGATGCGAGCTTTTGGGCAGGATTACCGCTGACGATGTTGGGGAAAGCAGCCCTCTTCAAGATGAAATCCCTGCCCCGCTTTCTGTATATTCTGGACAATACCCCTTTTGCTGTGCCCCCTAGGTACTTCAAGAGGGTGGCGGCGGTGGTCTCTGGTTTGCTATGGAGTAACCGCCCGGCGCGGATAGCTCACGCCAAGCTCTGTAAGGGCTGGTACGAGGGTGGCATCGCACTTCCTAACCTCCAACTTTACTATTGGGCGGCCCAGCTTAGGCCGATCAATCAATGGCTGCACGCGTCGCAATCGGACCCAGCATTCCAGGCGGATCGGGCCCAGCTGGGGGCTGGTACCCTGCTGGCCCCGCTTTATGATAAACGGAAACTCAGGTCGCTGAAGGGGCCCACTAAGATCACGGTGGCCACCTGGCATGCAGCCACCGCTGCGCTGGGATGGAAAGATACTATCACCAAGCTCACCCCACTCTGGGACTCACGTGCTCTGGGCAACCTTCGGACCAGCAAGGGGTTCTCCCGCTGGGACGACATTGGCATTTCAACAGTGGGGGACATGTGGGACCGTGGGG
Source organism: Lissotriton vulgaris (assembly GCF_964263255.1). Classification (NCBI taxonomy): domain Eukaryota; kingdom Metazoa; phylum Chordata; class Amphibia; order Caudata; family Salamandridae; genus Lissotriton; species Lissotriton vulgaris. Next base: position 1,298,699,223 of record NC_141693.1, read on the forward strand.
CTGTCATCACGTTTGACCGCCTGAAGGAACTCTATGATATGGGGCCACATGAAACCTACCGATATGTCCAGGTTCGCCATGCTCTGCTGGCGGTTATTCCGGTGGGGTCTACTCTCCCCGAGTCATCCCCGCTAGAGGATCGCCTCTTGACCGACTACATGGTAGAAAAGGCCACCTCCCTCACCTACCGGAAACTCCTTAATAATTCCCCAGACCCGCTAGTGCCTCTTAAGGGAAAATGGGAGCGAGACGTGGGGGAGATGGATGAGCATGAATGGAATGAGGCACTGGCATCCCCTAAGGAAGCGGGCATATCCTCTAGAATGAGACTCATCCAACTCAAAGTTCTGCACAGAACATATTACACCAGGACATTGCTTCACCACATACGGCGAGCCCCTGACCCCTTCTGCTTGCGGGGCTGCGGGGAGGAGGGCACGCTATTCCACACACTCTGGGACTGCTCCCTTATACAAACCTATTGGCGTCAGGTCATGCGCACTATATCGCAGGTGCTGGAGGTCTCGGTGCTCCCAGAACCTCGTCGCTGCCTTCTTAATGTGTGGGAGCCAACTGACTTGTCCCGGCATGGCCGCCTCTGGGTAACGCTTGGGATGATGATGGCCAAGAGGGATATCGCGCAGCGCTGGGGGGTGGCGGATCTACCGAAGGCCTCACACTGGTGTGTTAATATGGACAGGGCCATGGTCACGGAACGGGCGGTGTATTTGAACAGGGGGTGCCCGGCCAAGTGGAACAAAGTTTGGTCCCCATGGAACGTTTACCGAGGTGAGATTTGTGAGCCGCTTCCGGAAGGGGACGCACTAGAGTCAGATGAGGAAGAATGAATGTGCGGGAAGGGCTTAGTGGTGGGGGGGTCTACACCGGGAGGGGGCGGAGTAACGGAAAGGGACGGCTAATACTGCACCTACCAAGGTGTGCAAAGTGCTGTTGGCTCGGACTCAGAAGTACGCTTCCACATAACTGGCATTAAGTTTCCTGTATCGATGGCAATGTGATTTCCCGAAGTTTTGAATGTTTTTTTAGGTACAAAACAGAAAACGAAAACCTTTTAATTCGGCATGGACCATTCGCAATTCCTCTTCACAATTTCTTTCTGGATCACTACATTCATGTCCTTATGACCACGGGTGTATTTGTATTGTACTGATGCTTATTTCTTTACTTAACGCTTCCTTAGCGGCCGGCCCGGTTGGGTTGTAGGCGGCAAGCTGTGTACTGACTGTGAAGGATCAATAAAGGTTTTCAAAAAAAAAAAAAAAAAAAAAAAAGAATACATCTTGTGCATTTCAAAGCACAACGTGCCACGTTGTTACTTGAAATGCAGGGGGGTACCATAGGTTCCCGCCATGTGCACCCCCCCCCCGCAGTCCCTTGGGGCCTGCAACTGGCCCCCTCAGGGAGATGCTGCATGCCTGTGGAAAGGCTTTGTTGAATGCCCATAGTACTGTGGCTGGCGGTGATAGACACCATCACCATAGACAACCCTTTGACACCGCCACCATATATAACCCTTTTCTGTCCGCCGCGGACCCCCCAGCCATGTTTTTTTTATTTTTTAAAATTATTTTTAATTATTGGTATTTCCAAGACAACATAAGACGTGAAACGTCCAACTATGAGGCATACATGCCCCTTACAACTTTACTGCATTACAACACTCCATGTCCAATAGGGCCCTCTCCTTACATTACATGCCACATCTTTATACATTCCATCTCACTCCTGTTACAATTGTTCATCCAACCCAGTTAAGTAATCCACCAGATAGTGCCAGTAGTCTTTTGGTCGTGCTAGTATTGGTAGTCCTTCCTCATATAGTTTCAAAGTGTCCTTACAATACACCATTTCACGTATCCATTGTTTTATCCGTGGTATCTTCTTACCCCCCCCGACACATCGCTATGGAACGTTTGGCCATAAGCAGGGCTATTACACAAAACTTGCATTTGCTTGCCCTAACATTCGGTAGTAGACTCAATAGGCACGATCGTATTGTACAGTCTATCCTGCTATCCGTTATCTTACCCAGCAGTTCTGTTACATTTAACCAAAATTGCGGCACCCCCCTACAGTGCCATGCCATATGTATAAAATCAGCGTCATCTATTCCACATCTTTGGCATCTGGAGTCTGCTCGCAGGCCATATTTATGCAATCTTTGTGGCGTGTGGTATGTGTGATGTAAGTATTTAATGTGTATGAGCCTAAGATTTCCGTTAGGTGTTAGTAATTTGGTGATTGTGTCTGTCGCACTCCATTCGTCTTCGGTTAATGGTGTATCTAAACAAGAGAGAGTAATACTTTTATTTGATTTATAATAAAAATCATAAAAGGGTGGAGCTTACCACCATTTGAACAATGTTTACATCTTTAAAACAACACAAAATCAACTTCAGGTCAAGATAAAACAAAAAGAATAAAAACAAAACAAAAAGAATTTAAAGTTGCACAAGCTTTTCAGGAAGGTGTTCGAAGGTAAAAATTAAAATTTAGAAAGGTGTTATATTTAAGATCAAGGGACACTTTTGTAACATGAAATTACACAGACTTTTCAAAAAGTGGTGTAAGGGGGAAAGTAAAACTTGGGGAAGCAATGTGGGTTGGATCAGGGTGCCCTTTTATGACATAAAATGAAGTGCTATCTAAACAAGCATCCCATTTCTGAATCGCTTTATGTGCTGTAGCACATATTTCAGCCTGCAATGAGACATACAGCCTGGACACCAGGTGTCTGGAGTCAGATGATTTGATGAGCATTTGTAGGGTCAATATTATGTCTGGTTCTGCCGGATAGGTCGGGTAATGTGCTTTGAGTGCTCTCTGTAGTCTGTAGTATGTAAATCTAAAAAGCGTTGATTTATTTTGGATATATGCTAGGTCCTCCAGTGTCTTAACCATTCCTTCATGATATAAATCCCCCATCTTGTCGAATCCTACCCGTCTAAGGAGCTCCATCCCCACCTTCTCTTGTGTAAACGACAGTGCCGAATGATGATGTAATGGCATTTCTGGAGTATATAGTGGTTGTTTGTTCACTTTTTTAGCGATCAGCCTCCACGCTTCAGTTGTAGCGTCTACGGTATTTATATCTTGTTTGTGCAATGGTGGTCTGGTATGTGTCAGAATGGCATCCAGAGGTATAGGAAGGGCGTCCCCCTCCTCAACCGCCACATGCATGAGAAATGGGATTTTATGGTACCAAAAATGGGCATATTGGGTCTACGCACACAGATAATACAGCAGAAAGTCCCGGACTTTAAATCCCCCTTTCGCAAACGGCAATGTCAGTGTGTGTAGATCTATCCTAGCAGTCTTTCCTGCCCAAATTAACTTTAGGGTTGCAGATTTTATCGCTCGGAATACTGGAGCTGGCGGTTTGATCAGGATATTATTGAACAAGTAGAGTAGTTTTGGCAGCATCACCATCTTTACTATTGCTATTCTATCCACCATAGATAGTGGCAACTGAATCCACCTGTCTATTTTCTGTTCTAGCCCTGCTATCACTCTACCGTAGTTCGTGCAGATAACTTCCTCGGGGTCTCTATGGAACCACACCCCCAAGTATCTTACTGGGTCTGTCTGCCAGACCAAGGGATAATCCATGTGGAAGGGGAGAGGGCTGTCAGTGAGCGGTATTATCATGGATTTTGCCCAGTTAATACTTAGCCCAGAGTCGTATCAAAATTTAACAAATTCCCGTAGAAGCGGATTAAGATTATCTTTTGGATCACGCATGTATAGCAGCACATCATCCGCATAGAGCGAAATGTGTCGTGGTCTTTGGGGAAATTGCAATGCCGAGTAGTGATGTTCCTGTCGAATTTTGCATGCTAGGGGCTCTATCGCCATGGCGAATAGGAGGGGGGAGAGTGGGCATCCTTCCCTAGTGCCCCTTTCTATAGTGATGGGTTCTGAGACATATTTGTTAATCCGAATGCGTGCTATGGGCTTTGTGTATAATAATGCCACCCATTGAAGGAACAGTGGTGGGAAGCCCATTCTACCTAATATAGTGCGCAGGTATGTCCATGCTATGGTGTCAAACGCTTTGGCCGGGTCTAATAGTATCGCCGCGGCCTTCATCCCAGGTGTCAAATAGTGAGATAATGCAAATAAGGTTCGCTTGTCGTGCGAAGTTGATCGAGTTGGAATGAACCCCGACTGGTCAGGAAGGATTAATCTCGGCATTAAGCATTGCAGCCTTGTCGCCAGGATTTTAGAGAGTATTTTGGCATCGACATTTATTAGCGTGAGTGGCCTGTATGAGTCGCACGCAGTCGGATCCTTGTCTGGTTTCAACAGCGCTAAAATCATAGCCTCCCTTAGGGAAGGTGGCAGTGTCCCTTTCTCATGTGCATAGCCCAGCATAGTCACGATATGGGGGGCCAGCACATCTACAAAAGCCTTATAAAATTCCCCCGTGTACCCGTCTGGGCCGGGTTCTTTGCCGTTCGGCAATGATTGTATTATCTCCGTGACTTCCTCTACCGTTACTGGAAAGGACAGGTACTGTCTCTGACTATCCGACAGCCAGGCCAAGGCTACAGCATCACAATATTGCGCTATTTCATCCTCTGGAGCAGTTGTGTCAGCTGTGTACAACTTTCCGAACGTACTTCGAAAGGCTTCCAATATTCCCTTAGTGTCATGTCGCAGCACCCCGTTTGCATCACACACCGCCGCCACCACTGGTGGTGGCTTCTTCGCGCTAATTTTGGCCGCCAGTATAGCGCCAGGTCTCCAGCCTCACCATAACATCTTGCTATCTGTCTTTTATGCATATAATTTAGTTCTACTTCTCCATTTTTTTGGTATTCAGTTAGTTCTCCTCAAATTGTACCCAATATACACGGATCCTGTGTCCTTGCATATTCCAACTCAAGTTATCTTATTTTAGCTTCTCCTCTCGCCAATTGCTGTCTTAGGTCTTTTAATATACCTGTATTCGTGCTGATACATACCCCTCTAATTGTGGCCTGGAAGGCCTCCCACAGCATCCCCGGATCATCTGTTGTGGGTGCATTGAGCTCACAATATTCCGCTATAGCTTTACCTATTGTGTCCCTATAGACCGGGTCAAGTAGGGCTTTCCCATTAAATCTCCAATGAAATGGGGAGGGCACATAGTTGGGGAGATCGAGCGTCAGTAACACCGGATTGTGGTCTGATTGTGTCCGGGGAAGGTGAGCAACGTCTACCATCCACTGCAGCACCTCCGATGACCCAATCCAGTAATCTATCTGTGACCAGCTGCCATAGGCCGCCGTCGTGTAAGTGGCCTCCAGTTTGTTTGGGTGTTTCGTTCTCCAGAGATCCACTAGTTGCCTATCTACCAATATGTCGTGCAGTTTCTTCAACGCGTGTCTGTGGGTCTCTGTTGAAGAACTTAACCTGTCTATATCCTCATTTAAGGCTACATTGAAGTCCCCTCCCCACACCACCGGGACATCAGGCAGTTCAGCTAGCTTCATCCAAATATTAGTATAGAACAGGGGATCGTCTACATTTGGGGCATATATATTCAGTAGGTTCATTCTGTGTCCCCGCAGGGTGCCTGTGATGACTACATATCTCCCCTCACTGTCAGTATGCACCGGCTCCATTATGAAATTCAACCCTCTTCTTAGCAATATTAGCACCCCCCTCGAGTACGAGGAGTAGGCCGCTGCATATGTCGCCTCCGCCCATCTGATACCAATATGTGTCTGTGCATGAGGATCAACGTGAGTCTCCTGGAGAAAAGCTATGTCAATGTGCAGTCACATCAGGTATGCCAGTATTTGCCTTATTTTCTTGGGGTTTTTTAAGCCACGTACATTCCAGGTAATTAACTATAGCCTACCTGACATTAGAGGCTCACCCATATCCTGTCTCTAATTCCATCATATTCGGGTTGTAACCGTTAGTCTTGTATGTGAGATGTGGTCTCTGTAGCAGTCTCAATTTATAAACAATTACATTCCTCCCTTGGATTCCGGCAGTGTCTCTCAAATGCAGTGTTACGAGCCAAACTTCCCCAACACCTCCCCGCTGCCCCCCACCCACTTCAGCACCCCAAACATGCCAAAGACACACCCTTATATGAACAGTTAACGTAACAATACCATTGTAGGGGGTCACCCTATTGGAGGGTCCACCTGGGTCACACGTCTGCATCCAACATAGTGGATGTGGCCAGGGTTTTGCGCACGGTGCTAGTATATTTTTATTCGTGGCTAACTAGGCAGTTTAATCGTGTGAAGTTACTGTACCAGTGTCCATCACCTACCACACTTACATTGTCTACAGTAGTCAGCGATAGGCGAACCCAGTCAATCCTGCAGTTCCAACTATGGCCAGCGCAGACCGTTTACCAATTGTTTTTCCTCCTCCCCCTCATATCAACAAAATTCCCAGCCAACAGGCCATTACCTTGGCTCCCCGCCATCATGTACAATACATTACCACGCTTCGCTATGTTCTCCACGCATTGCTGGATATAGTGCAACACTTCTCCATAGTACCATATCTGCCTCCTTCTGGGCCGTGCCGCAGCTGCTACAGCAACTAACTCCCCAGTAGTTGCTTTCGCATCCTACCCTGTGCACACATATTAGGTCAACGTCTGAACTGCTCCAGAAGGGGGGGTCTCTGTTCATATCTGCACTCGGCAAGCGTTTTCCTTCTCTCATGCGTGGGGTAGCAATAGTTCAGTGGTGCTGTACGTAGCCTGGCGTAGTCTTGTTCACATTACTGCCAGTGCCTCAATCTGAATCCTGGTTCTGCTCCTGTCGTCGTTGCCCCTGTCGCCGCTGTCCCATCTTTTTAATGAATTTGTTCGCTTCCTTGGGAGTTTGGCAGATCACCGTCTTTCCATCTTTGGTTATTTTCAATCTGGGTAGAGCATTTCATAGTCAATACCCATCTCTCTTAGTTTCTGCTTCGCCGATGTGAATTATTTCCGTGCCATTTGCACATTGATTGTGAAGTCTGGGTAAAATTGTAGCTTGTTCCCCTGATGTTCAATTGTCTGTTTCTCCCTTGCCATTCTTAACACTGCATCTCTATCCCTGTAATTTAGCAGGCGCGCCACTATCGGGCGTGGAGGAGCCCCCAGTTTTGGTCTCGGTGCTAGTGTTCTGTGCGCACGTTCCACAATAAGTACTGCCGACAGTTGCTCAGCCCCAAATATCATTTTCAGCAGGTCTTCCACATATGTCTCCATCTTCCCAGTGTTGGTTGATTCAGGGACACCCGCTACGTGTACATTATTGTGGCGGGACCGTGCTTCCAACTCCTCAGACTTGTTTTTGATGACTTCTAGCACTCTGTCCATCTCAGAACATTTCTGCGTTGTCGTGCGGGACTCATCTTCCACAGCCGACAAGCGCGTTTAAGCCTCCTCCAACCGCTCACCGTGCTTGTTGAGTTTTGCAGCCATATTGTCAACTCTCTGCGTGATGGAATCCAATTTACTGTGCACGTCCTGCAGGCTTTTGTGTATGGCTCTCAGTGTTGTCTCCATGCTATTTTGCGACTCCGCGTCGTTGTCGATTTCCGGGTCTGAGAGTGCAGTGGCTCCCTTCGTTGCCTTTTTATGATCAAATGCCAGCTTGGTCTGCACTTTTTCTGGTTTGCCCATTTCGCTGGCCTACGATATCCCAGCGCTCGCTGTATAGATCTTTTCAGTCTGTGTGTGTAGGCAGCTATCAGATATTGTGTACCTTCAACTTATATATATAGTATAGGCAACCAATTCTTCTATGCAGGCAGCGTGTAGGTGTAATCGCTGAACACCTCCCACTCCTAGTTCGGCAAGTGCCTCGCTCCGCCCAGTGCTAGTAAACTCAAGAGTCGTCTCTGATTTATGAATTCGCTGTCAGAGGGAGTTCATCTGTGTTCCGCCGGTATGTCGCATAATTCCATGCGCTTCAAGTGTTACCCCGCTGGCGCTGGCCGCAAAGCGCGTATGGGACCCGTTTACCGTCTCCTCCTGGTATGTTCTCCGCTATTCCTCTTTTCATGCCCTTTTAATGTGCGGATGATCTCTGTGGCTCCGGGTGTCTCCAGTTCGTCCCAGATCAGCGCATAGACAGCAGGGGTCCCACCGCTTCTTCGCTGTGATGCTACCTGCAGCGCACTTCAGCCGCTCTCTGTTACCCGCATTTGCCGCTATGCGCTACACACTACGATGCCGCCTCCGCACCTTACTTATTCATGGGCGCCGCCATCTTGCGTCTCCGGATCACGCTCCGCCACCCTTCAGCCGCACTCCAGGGCTTGCTGATTACCGGTCGTGTTCAAGGAGTCGTCTCATGGGCACCCTCGACCACAGTGGATGAGACCCGAAGCCGTGCTTGCGCAGGAGTCCTGCTGTTGTTCCGAGGTCAGTTTACTTGTTCGATTTTTCGAGCCATTATTTTGCGTCCTGATCTGCGCCAGCCTTCAGTGTTCTGGAACACTCACTTCCGTATCTGAACACTGATCTTGTCCTCTCTGCTGTTAACAGCGCTACCTGCACATTCCACTATTTTCACAGAGCATGGTTTTCCACGCGTAGGCAGTCTGGCAGTTCTCACTGTACACTTGACTCACGGGGTCGCCATCTTGGTTCAAGTCGGGCGCTAGCCACTCCAGTCTCCGAGGCCAATTCCGGGACCACCGAGGCTCGTCTCTGTTGTTACTCTGCACCTCGTCGTTCCCGGCACATTACGATTGCGTTATATAACTTTGTTGGTATCCACTTCACCAGCTTTCCTCCATACCAGCCCGTTATATGACCCTGGCCGGCGGAGCTGTCTCAAGAGGCAGCCATTCCGCTGTGCGCCCTCTAGCGCCTCCGACCCCCCAGCCATGTTAATATGGTGGGGGGTCTTTGCAGCAAGGATGATGGGCGGATTGCCCCCGCCAGGCAAGCGGTGGCTACCGCCAGCCTGGCGGGGGAGATCCGCCCGCCATCCTAATGGGCCCCTAAATGTTTTTCACCCACAGCAGGTCCTCTCTCACCAGCTTGTTGGGGGAGTTAAATAAGGCAGGCCGCCCTAACTTCACTGTTAAGCTCTTGATGTAACCTAGCTAGGGGAAGCTACTTGCTTTATCTAGAGTTAAACAATCCTGAGCAATCTTTCGAATCAATGCCATTTATGGGTTGGTCCAGATAATGATCGACCGCAAAAGAGGATCCGTACCAATCAAATCTGATACAAAACCAACACCCAGTTCCTGATTAATAATATAAGAAGGTGTTGATTGCGAAACCGTAAGTAGGTTTCTGAAGAGCTTATTCTCCAGTATTTGGAGTTCTTCAGCCTCCTTGTATCCCCAGATACATGACCGATAATTAGCAATAGGGTACACTTTACACTGTATATATTTAGCATGGCTTGAATACATATAGCCCCCCCAGCCTGCGTGCAAAATGAAGGCCTGCTACTGTCGCTCTCACCATAGCATTTATTTTTGCTTTTTTTGCTGTAATCATGTGCTCCTTTCAACAAACAACAGCCCTAAATAGGAAAAAGTGCTCACACTTGTTATTTTGTTTCCTTTGCAAAAATGAGTTTTTTGTCTTTTTGGTCTTGGGCCCTTAATCATTGTGTGCGATTTAGAGAAATTGACACTTAAATCTAAGGATCTCATAAAATCAGAAAAGGAATGGAGAGACACTGAAACCCAATCGCTGTCCGTGCGAGTAATACAGTATTATCCGCATATAGGAGCGCAGGGATTGACCAACTCCTGGCACAGGCAATATCTTTACAGGGACTGTACAGGGAAATTTCTTAGTGAACAATAGGGGAGCTAAGATACAGCCCTGTCTAACTCATTTTGTTATACAAATATATTGTGTGTGGTTGTCCCTTTGATCATATCTCACTGTGCCCAAAAGTTTCCTATGCAGGTTGGACAGAAAGTTAACAATGTTCCAGTCCATTTCTATGTTAGTTAATAATACCTATAGTTTAGATCTGTTTACGCGGTCAAAAGCCGAGGACCGATCCATAAAGGCCAGATGTAAGACCCTCTTTTTAGTGGTAATATATTTCCCCGCTTTCAGATGTGAATTGAAGCACTGGTCAGTCGTACCCCTACCTTTCCTAAAACCATTCTGTAGCTTTGACAGTACCATACGTTCATCTACCGAATCCGTTAATTTCTTACAGATCACGCTCCCTATTATTTTTACTGCTGAATCAATCAGTGATATGGATCTGTTACATCTTGGGTCCCCTCTCTGCCCCTTCTTAAATATAGGTATAATGGTAGATTGTGACCAGACCTTGGCAAACCATGCAAACAGGCCACATTCAAAACATGTGCCAATGTTTTAGACCATAGTGCCACATTTATCTTGTAAAGTTCGGCCGGGACACTGTCCGGTCCGGGGGCTTTAATACTTGTCATTTGTGTCGTGGCCTGATTTACTTATTCTTCGTTAAAAACTAAGGCATATTTTCCCTCAACTGAAAGCAAAGGGAGTGAGGTACCCACATCTACCTGGTCACTATAGATATATTTCAAATGGGTGAACCACTGACCTTCAGGTATGGCACAATCTAGTGGACAGTTGCTATATCCCATAAGGAATGGCATATTAACAATCTTCCAAAACCTGGCACTATTTTTTATAACATCTAGAGACTGCAAATTTTTTAAGTTTGATTTATTAAAGAAAATAAAGGGGGGGGGAGGAGAGGGGAAAAGGGATTAAGAGTTACAGTAAGCGGATATATAAAATAAGCAATACATTGACAATTTTCGTGAAAAGTAAGCATAAGAAGCATGGAGAATTATGAACAATAGCATGTGAGCATAAATGAATTAATAGGTACAGCAATCGTGTAATCAGAAAATCATGAAGGTTTATGTACTTCAACTGTGGTGAGATCAGGAGAAGGATGAGCAGGAGATGTGGAGGAAAGGTATGTTACCAAGGGAAGCCAAATCAGGTTTCTTTTAATAGCCAGGGAAATGGGGGAAACATAGTTGGTATCCAGACTATGATAAAAGCAGACCGCATTCCACCCAGATTGGTAGGAAATATTTGCAGCTTGTTTCCAGTTTAAAGTGGTGGTGTGAAAAGTTACAGCTACAAAGAGGTCGAGTAAAAGATAATGGCTGGGAGAAAAAGGGAGTGCCGGTGAGAGGGAACCTAGAAAAACTAGTGTAGGAGAAAAGGGAATCTGGAAGTGAAAAATGTTTTGTATTTGCTTCCAAACTAGTTGCCAGAACTGGGCAGTAGGAGGACAGTCAAAAAGCATATGTTTGAGATCTGCAGGGGAATGAGGACATGACCAACAAGTAGAGGGAGTATCTGATGAAAAACGGGAGAGAGCCAATGGGGAGAATAAAGTTCTGTTATAAATGAAATATAAAGTTTGGGTGGTGTTAGCAGCTCTAGAGGTTTTATGAAGTTTAGACCATATTTTGTCCCAAAAAGGTACAGGCCAGTTCTGAGAAAGATCGAATTCCCAGGCAGTCTCGATACGAGATTTTAGTCTATGACTGATAGAGCGGAAAGAATTATACAGAGCAGAAGCAGAAGGAGAAGTTTCCAATAAGAGGGAGGTAGATCTACACTCCAAAGGAACATCGTTGGAGGGTGATAAGGAGCGAAGATAGGAGATCAAGACTGGAAGAAGGGCAGTGTATTGCGCCCGGGCAGAAGTGGGCAGTGAAAAGAGGGATTGAAGTTCCTGAAAGGAGAGAGGAGCACCCTGAGAGACCAATTGAGAGATCCAACATATTCCTCGAGAGTGCCAAGTTTTCCAGAAGATGGAGCGGTTCCGAATTTTGAGAAGTGAATTGTTCCAGATCGGTTGTTCGTGGATGGAAAGGAGGGAAGGATAAGAGGAAGATAGAAATGGTAGAAGTAGATTCCGAGAGAGAGAAATGACAGGCGTGCGAAGCCGAGATAAGGAAGATGTAAAGGCCATGAATTCACGAAAGGTAAATGGAGAAATGAAAGAGGATTCTATACTCAACCAAACAGGAGGGTAATAAGGAAGATCTGAAGAAAACCAGCAAGTTGATTGTTTCAAGGAAAAAGCTCGATGATATTCCTTAAAATTAGGAAAACGTACTCCAGAGTGAGCTTTGTCCCTCCGTAAGGAAGCAAGAGCTATCCGAGGACGTTTACCATTCCACAGAAATTTCAGTAATAAAGAATCAATCTTTTTGAAGAAAGAAAGTGGAATGTGCAAAGGGAGCATGGAGATAGTATATAGAAGAAGGGGGGATAACATCATCTTTATAGAATTAAGCCGGCCCCACCAAGACAAAAAGAGCGGATGCCAATGGGTAATAGCCGCGTCCATCTTCTTGGAAATATAATCAAAGTTTAGAATAAGAGTATCGGATAAAAGGGGGGCAAACCAAACTCCCAGATATTTAATTTTAGAAGGTTGCCATGAGAAACCTGTTTGAGAAAAAAGATGTTTCTGACAGAGAGGATTCAAAGGCAAGATTTCACACTTATCGGCGTTTAAACGACAACCAGAAACTGAAGAGAAGGAAGAGACTTGCTGAAGGACGGCGGGAATAGAGGTAATAGGATCAGAGCAGTAAAAAAGAATATCATCAGCATAAACGGAGAGGTTAACCTGATGAGAACCAAATTGAAAACCAGAGATATCGCTGTCCAGACGGATTTTAGTAAGAAAAGGTTCTAAGGCTAACACAAAAAGTAAGGGGGATAGAGGGCAGCCCTGTCCAACACCCCTGTGTAAAGAGAAATAGTCTGAGGACATCCCGTTGACAAAGATAGAGACCTGAGGATTGGAATAAAGTAAAGACACAATGGAAATAAATTTGGAAGGGATGCCAATCCAACGTATAGCCTGAAACATAAAGTCCCAGCCAATCCTATCGAAGGTTTTTTTCCACGTCTAAAGAGATAGCTGCGAAAGGAAGAGCCAGAGAGGAAGCTTTGCCAAGTATATTAAGGAAAACACAGGAATTATCAGAGGAGAGACGCCCCTTGACAAAACCCAACTGCTCAGGACCAATGAGATCTAGTAAGAGGAGATCCATGCGTAACGCTAGTATCTTGGCTAGAATTTTATAATCAGTGTTGACCAAGGATATTGGTCTGTAGTTCTTGCATAAAGAATGATCTTTATCTTCCTTGGGGATCAAACAAATTAAAGCCTGTTGAAAGGAACCGCTTGAGGAACCCACTCCAAGGAAGGTTTGGAATAAGAGTAGGAGCTTAGGAAGAAGAAGAGAAGCAAAGTGGTTATAGAATTCAAAAGTAAATCCGTCAGGACCCGGAGATTTACCGTGACGTAATTTGGAAACAGCTTTGGAGACTTCAGAAAGTGAAATGTCTTGTTCCAGGGAATGAAAATCAACATGGGAAACCGGAGGGGAGGGAAGAGAATGAAAATAAGAAAGAAGATCAGCAGACGTCGGTACCTGTTCAGGAGTATAAAGATTGTCATAAAATTTGACAAATTCAGTGAGGATGTCCTTCTCTTTAAATGTAGATTCTCCAGAAGAAGTCTTGATAGATTGGATCTTTGTACGTTCCTTTCGTATCTTTAAGTAATTGGCCAGAAGTTTCCCCATTTTATTCTTACCGCCATAATATCTGGAGTTACATTTTAACAGGATATTAGAAGCAGCGTCGGTTGTGAATTTATTAAATGAGATTTTTGCATCAATAAGTGATTTAAGGGAAGATTCAGATTTAGAAGCATAGTAGGCAAGTTCTAAGGATTTAATATCAGCTAAGATTTTCTCCGACTTAGCCTCTCGGAGTTTCTTCCGCCTAGCCACAAAATTGATAATAAACCCTCTAGAGGCTGCTTTAAATGAGTCCCAAATCATAACAAAAGAGGAATCAGGGGTATGATTTAAGGGAAAAAATTCATTGGCAAAGGTGGTAAATTCGGTACAAAAAGTGGGTTCCAGAAGCAAAGCATTATCTAAACGCCACCTGCCAGAGTGGGGAGAAAAAGGTAGTAAGTCAAGATCCACAAAAACTGGGGCATGGTCGGAGAGAACGATGGAACCAATTTCAGAGCAGACAGCATGCTGGGACAGGCATTTACTAAGGAAAATATGATCAGTGCGGGATTGGGATTGATGAGGAGGGGAGAAGAAACTGTTTTCTCTAAGATGTGGGTTACATAATCTCCAAATATCCACTAAAGCATTATTTTGAAAAGAATTTAGAAATTGAGTGTGCATCCTGGAAGGGACAAATCTGACTCTGGACTGTCGGTCAATGAAAGGATCAACAACCTGATTACAATCTCCTCCGAGAAGGATGTAGGGGCATATTATCAAGCCTGTGCGCTAAAATTATCGCCGCTTTATCGGCCGAAAACGGCCGATAAAGCGGCGATAATGGGCTTGATAATATGCTCTGTGGAATTCCAATCGAAGCCCATGTTAGATGTCTTCACATCTAACATGTGCTTCGATTGGAATTCCATAGAGCATATTATCAAGCCCATTATCGCCGCTTTATCGGCCGTTTTCGGCCGATAAAGCGGCGATAATTTTAGCGCACAGGCTTGATAATATGCCCCGTAGTCTCCAGATAGAGAGGACAGCTTGGTAGAGATAGAGGGCCAAAAGGTCCTATCGATCCCAGTAGGGGCATACACATTAAAAAGGGTAAGAGGAATATTATCTATGAGTAATGTAACAATAACCCAACGGCCATCAATATCACATTCATGAGCAATGGAAGAAACATTTAACTTTTTATGCAACAAAATTACAACACCAATTTTTCCTAGTTGTCATAGGAGAACAAATAACATGACCCACCCAACAACGCTTGAGTTTTAAAGCCTCTACCTCAGCAAGATGAGTCTCCTAAAGGAGGGCGATATCAGTCTTAAGTCTTGCTAAATGTGAAAGAACCCTTTGCCTTTTAATGGGATTATTTAATCCCTTAACGTTCCATGTCGTTACACAGAATGGAATATTTGAGAAAAACAACTAACAGCAACATGCTTATTAATGCATAAGAAAAAAGAAACTAATAGAGTTGAGAAAAGTGAAAATGTAGTAATAGAGAGAATAACATGTTCATAGAAAGCCAAAAAACTTAGAAGCAAGGAAAGTGGTGAAGAAAAGGGTAAAAGCGGAAGTACTAGGATGATAAAAGGAGAAGAAAAATATAGAGAAACGAAGGCAAAGATGTCACAGTATCGTGAAAAGATGAGAAAGATGCAAAAAAGAAAAAGGAAAAGAAGAGAGAGAAGAAAAAGAGAAAAGAAAGAAAAGATTAAATGAGAAGAATTGAAGAGTAGAAAAGGGTGAGGAAGAAAAAGGACAGAAACAAAAATGAACAAGAAGACAGTACATGTCCAAAACGAACGACTGAGCAACATACTTATGAAAACAGAAAACGCAAACAAGGGTGGGGGTGGTGACGCCAAGGGATGACGACGAGAGCAACCAGAACGAACACCAGACCTCCATAACCAAAAAGTGAAGGGCAGCACTTGGATACAGTATGATATAACAGAATGAGGAAGGGAGGGGGAACATCTGCAAAATAGGAAAGACATAATAATAAATACAAAAACCAAAGAAAAACAGAAAATGTCAGCAATTTTGAACAGTATAAAACATAAGAATAAATAACAATTATCATGAGATACAAAAATAAGTCATGACAGGACCACAGAAAAAGAAATATCAGAATCACAATATAATAAGATGAAATAATTGAGACATGCTTTCAGCCAGGTCTGGATAAATCCATAGCATCTGGGCCAAGCTGTCGAAGAAAATCTTGTAGGACCGCAGGATCTTCGTACGTGGTTGTTCGATCTTTATATGTAACCTTGAAAAGGCAGGGATGCAGGAGGCCATATCTAGCATTAATGGCTCGAAGCTGCGGTCTCATGTCCAAGAATCTCTTCCTCTGGTCAGCAGTGGCTTTGGAAACATCTAGAGAAAGATACAGATGATGACCTTCTCAATTGATTTGTTTCTTGAGTTTCGCAGCTGAGAGAACTTGAAGAAGGTCAGTGTATTGCAAAAACAACATAATGACACCTCTAGGCTTAGTAGCAATCTTAGGTTCAAGACGATGAGCTCTTTGGATGTTGATTGAAGATAAGGCAGGGGCGTCTAAGATCTTAGCAAGAAAGAATTGGAAGAAGATGGTGGGGTTAGACCCCTCTGAAAGTTCCGGAAGGCCGTAAAGGTGTAGGTTGTTTCTACGATTTCTGTTCTCCAAATCCTCTGTGTGACGCTTAAGTAACAATATCTCTGCCTCCAATGACGGAATGTGAGAGCACGAGGACCGCAGAGAGTCAGTGGATTGTTCCAAGGATGAAACTCTTGAATCCAAAGATGTCCATTTCTCCTGCACAGCCTGCATATTTTTAGTGGTGGCTTCCATAAAGGGCTTAAAAGCACGCAACTCTTCCAAAATGAGATCCATAGAAGATGAGGGGGAGGCACTCCCCGGAGAAGGCGGATCTTTTTTCAGACGTTCAGAAGAAGTTAAGGAGGACGGCAACTTGCCTCCGGCTTGAGCTTTAGGAACTTCTCCGTGTGATACTTCAGATTTTGAAGGTGCGCCGTCTGCCATGTCGTGGGAAGGAGAATCGGAGTCTGAGCCAACAGGAATTTTAGGTGTATTTGTAAGCTTCAGATTATGGAGTTTCCCCATGAAGACCTCAACAAACACAAGGTCTGCAAAGTCAAATGATGATCAAAGAAGGATGTCAGAAATATCCCGTGAAGACAGAGCTGAAAGCGTTGATGAACAAATGCGAAGAAGCTACATAGATGGCCCGAGAAGGAACTGTAGAGAAGCAAACAATTGGCAGCGAACCAGTAGAAGGTAATTAATAACCCCTGACAAGTTTATATTGAAGGAGATAATAGAAGAAGCACGCAAAGAAAGGAGCCCTGAGCGGCAGGAGCATCATTCTGAAGAGAAAATTCCAGCCAATGGTGGGCAGCATATTGCAGCATAAGAAGCATGAGAAAGCAGGCTTGAAGATATAGCAACAAGAATATTTGTCAGAGTCCAAGCCACATAAGTAATGAGGATAAAAGAGAAGGCTTTATATTAAGGAGTTCAGTCAATAAGGAAAACAAAATGGCGCCTGTTGAAGCAGACAGTTGATTACTGAAGAGAAAATTCAGAGGAAAAACCACCAAACATTCGTTGTGGGCTCACCAGTTGTTGCAGATGCAAGCTAAAAGCTCTGGAAGTCGAGCATGCTTCTTCCGAGATGTGCAGACTGGTTAGGGTCGATCGTGTCAAAAGACGCGAGCAGCGCTTAAAATGGCGGACGCGAGCGTCGGAATCTGCATTCTCGAGCAAGTTCGCCAAATGTAGACAAAACCGAGAAACAATGAGGGAATTAAACTCTCCTCATGTTCCGGTTTGTGATGCGCTGTGCATATCCCGGTAAAACTTGACAAGGCTGCTGGAATTTGTTCGAGTCCGGAGGTCGGCGCCGGAGGTTGCGCGCTACGCCGCCATCTTGGTCGGCGTCCAAGCCACGCCCCTCCAAGGCTACGTTTTTAATTTTTATTTTACGGCTTTTTAAAGTTTGCTTGTACTTTTACCTGAGTATAGATATTGGGGCCTTATCTTATGGAGCTTGCTTCAATGCAAGAAACACCTTCTGGTGTGCACCTGTACAATTATGATCAAACCACATCTCAGCCCCCTCCTTAACTTTCCTGGTGGGCTTTGTCAGAGCCCTGGACACCTGTTGGCAGATCTGGTAATAAGCTTTTAGGACTGTTTCCTCATTGTTCGTACTATCTAGGCAAGAATTAATATCATTCCTGAAAGTTTCTAATAAATCATTGAGGAACTGTTCCTGGGATTACCTTACCCCACTTGAACCTACGACCCTGATCTATTAACTTTACATTGCCTCTTGTGGTGCCCACCCCGGATGACATGGTTTCCTAGGTGCCCCAACCCAGCCTTAGTTTTATCAGTAAAACCACATGTCAGTGGGAATGATTGTGGCCATTTCAATGTAAAAGCTTCTGATTACAAATGACAGTGTGCTACCAATACATGCTTTAATTATGTATTTATTAAAAGTTATACTTTTTCAACATGATTTGAGAAACATTCCTACCCCTGCCCGGATGACAATGCTGTTAATGAACTAAGAGGTAAATCAGGGGTCAAGTGTATTCTGTGGCTAGAGTTGTATTTATATGGGAAAAAAAATAGTCTAATAAATCAAACAAAATTGTTTTTTGTTCAATAGACATGCTGAACTCGGCTGAATGAATTAAAATATTTGCCCCTGATCATATCATTTGAAACCAGTTTATGAGTCAAGAGCATTACAAATAGGTTGAGTAGAATATTAAAGTCACTAGACTTGCAGGTCTAGTAACATTTTTATGATTTATTGAGGCCTGCACCAGCTGACATCTAATTTTGCAGGAAGCGCACCACTAGTCACAGAAAAGTGCCCAACTCCTGAGAGTTCATGGGCCTACATCACTTCCGGCCCAGCATTATCCCACCCACTTATAACTGATATAAACCTAACTAAACCCCAGTAAACACACAAAGACCCCAAATACAAAACGACCCCAATAAACAAACACCCAAGACTTAACAATACACTTGACAATAAAATACACAATAAAAAAACACATAAATTGACAAAATACCCACAACAGGTACAGCAGACACCAAGCACCAACTCCACAAACTCCAAAATACACTCTCCTGCTTCTAACACACCACCACTCCCATGCACAGATAGATAAACTGTGAGTGATTTTGAAAGTGAAAGTTACTTTCCAGTTCCTGGTTTCCTTCATGCAGAATCCATGACAACATTTCCTTTGTCCATTACTTCATTTTTTGTATGGATGCGGAACGTTTTCAGGCTATGTTTGGCATGTTTTTTAGACAAGCGCACTTTACCTCTAAAGAGCTAGAGGGCTTGCTATGTGTAACACAGTAGATATTGCGCATCTGTGAGGAAGCAAATTATTTTCGTTATGCTATGTGTAAAAAAAATCCTACTGATGGGTTTAGCGTGTTTTTTTTTAACACTAGAGAAAACTATGACAGCTTTTTCTTATTATGTGCGTTTATTTTTATTTATTTATGTATTTGTATCGCGCCTGAATCAGCCCCGAAGGGGTATCTCCGCGCGTAGCTTCTGGTAAGGTATTAGGAAACAGCCTGAGATATGAGACTGCGCAGATAACAGGAGAAATTATTGATCTTGTGTGAAGAGGTATGTTTTTAATTTCTTTCTAAAAGAGAGGAGATTAGGGGTGTGTCTCAGCTGTGGATGCAGAGAGTTCCATAACATGGGGCCTTTAAGTGAGAGGGCCCGTCCTCCCTGTCTTGCTCTCGTCACTCTGGGCACCTGCAGCAACATAGTGCTGCTGGAACGCAGGACACGTCCCGGTGAGTAAGGGACGAATATGTCTCTTAGGTATTTAGGGCCAGACCAATAAATACACTTATGCATTATACAGCATACTTTAAAGTTGACACGTTGTCTCACCGGGAGCCAGTGAAGGTGAGAGAGGAGTGGGCGTGAAGGAGTTCGGGGAAAAGCATTCAAGATGAGTCTAGCCGCGGTGTTTTGTACTACCTGCAGTCTGCCCAGTTGTTCTTGATTGGCAGAAATGAGGAGTCCATTGCAGTAGTCTATCCGACCGATGACCAATGCTTGTACCAACGTCTTCCTGTGGATGTCAGGCAGGAAGGGGAAAATGCGTCGTAATAGCCCAATTACTCGGAAACAAGTTCCAGTAACTTGATTGACATGATCTTTTAATATCAATGCTTGGTCTAGGCACACTCCCAGGTTTTTGACAATCTGTTTTGGTACGGGGACAGGTCCCAGCTCAAGTGGCCACCAGTCGGGGGACCATAGCAGGGTGGCCCCTCCAAACAACATGACTTCAGTTTTGGTCACGTTGCATTGGAGGAAGTTCTGGGCCATCCAATCTGCCACGGCTCTCATACCATTTTGAAAAGATTGTATAAATGTCGGTGTGAGGGTTTGGAAGAGATACAGCAACTGGGTGTCATCAGCGTAGGAGATTGGGGAGAACCCGTGAGATCTTATAATGTCCGCCAAGGGGGCCACGTACACGTTAAATAACGTGGGGCTTAAACATGAGCCCTGTGGCACTCCCTTGGTGAGCTCCCTACAGATGGATTTGTGGGAGCCTAATTTGACACCTTGTTGACGGTCCGCAAGAAAGCTTTCTAGCCAAGCCATGGCGGTCCCTCTTATTCCCACCTCCCTCAAGCGGCCGAGAAGAATTTTATGCGACACCGTGTCGAAGGCAGCGGACAAATCCAATTGCACCAGAATCACTGAGCTCCCCCCGTCAAGTGACATCCTAATGTTATCAGTCACTGACAGGAGAGCCGATTCTGTGCTATGGTTTGGCCTAAAACCAGATTGAGAGTGGTCTAGGGGCCTCAATGTAATTGGACAGGTGCGCGTTGACGTGTTTCTCGGCAAGCTTACTAAGATAGGGTAGGAGGGAGATGGGCCGGAGGTTGGAAAGCTCCGTCCAGGGAAGATCAGCATTCTTACGGATGGGGTTCACCACCGCTCTCTTCCACTCAGTTGGCACGTGTCCCTTCTTTAAGGACTGGTTGATTACGTCTTGAATGTGAGGGCCCAACAAAGTACTCAGGGGGACTAAGGTTTTGGCAGGAATAAGGTCCTCCGGAGACCCAGATTTTACGTGGGTCATTAACATTTGAAGCTCTCTGCTATTAATAGGGGGAAAGGTGGTCAGTGAGAAATTTGTATTCTCAGTGGAGAGAGGAGCATTCAGGGTGCCTTTTTCTGTTTGGGACGCTAGGATCTTACCGTAGATGGAGTCAATTTTGTTTTCAAAATATAAGGAGACTTCCTCACACAGACTTTGTGAGAAGTCATCCGGGCTTACACAGGCCATAGGCTTGACAAATGTCTCAAGAATCCTATATAGCTCTTTAGGCGAATTGCCAGCTTCCGTAAGTTGTTGGGCTATGATATTTTTACGAGCGGCTTTAACATGTTTATAATAGTTTGTTTGTGCTACACGGTGGGCCTTCCTGTTTTCCTCCGAGTGGATTTTTCTCCACCTCTTCTCTATCCTCCTACATTCTTGCTTCTCCATTCTAAGAGCCTCTGTGTACCATTTTTCCTGTTTAGCCACGGGAAATTGCCTAAATGCTTTCAGGGGGGCAATTTTGTCAATGGCTACAGTGAGTGAATCCTGAAATGTTTTTAGACTGTGTTCCACTTCATCTGTATCCTTGATGTCGGGTTTTTCCCAGACCTTTTGTAGTGCCTCCATTGTAAGTTTATGCCACTGTCTGCGCGTTATAGGGGGTATGGATTTCTTGCTGGAACCTTTGTTGATTTTTAGTATGTTAAACTCTAATAGAAAGTGGTCAGTCCAATCTAGTTGTGTCGGTTTATTGCAAGATATGTTGTCGAAATTTGTATATATCTGGTCAATGCAGTGTCCGCCTTCATGTGTGGGACCCTCGTTTTTTTGTGTAAGGCCTATGGTCGCCAGATCAGCAGACAGGCTCTTAGTGTCAGATAGTTCAGGCTGATCAGTATGTATGTTAAAATCCCCTAGAAGTAGGAAATCCTCTTTAGCCCGTATATGTGGGCCAAGTATTTCTACGAGGGATAGGGAGAAACTTGGACATGTTACTGGTGGGCGATAAATGAGTGCTCCCTTACTGGTCTTTCTGTTAGGGAAAGTGATTCTGTAGATCATAATTTCCAATTGTTTGCAGCATTTCTTATCTAGAATATCCAGTTTAAGGTGCTCTTTATAGAGCATGTTCCAATTGACAGTGAATGTTGTGTTCAATGTGATGTGTGTTGTACTGTTGCCACTGTTAGCTCATTTGTGTAATGTGTGAAAATAATCAAACACATGTGTGGGACTATCCGTGTCATGGTTTTAAATTTGAATCATGCACAAACACAATGGTAACACTTTTGTACAATTTCCCATGGGGGTATGTGTGGCTGTTATTTTATGCCTAACAATTACAATGTATGTGATGCAATAGTCGACCTATGCAATGGCCACACTGTAATACGTATATGACAACTCTGCGTAAGGGCAAATAACCCCATGTAGCACATTGGAGGTCTTAAGTAGCAGTCCTGAGGTGTAAATGTCCAACTATTGCTTGCACATACATGTAAGAGGGTGCGACTATGTGAGTGATTGCATGAGTACCATATGTATCCAAAGGCCATATCCCACAAGATAGTGACAGTGTGAACATGTGTGACCACCAAGAGAATTCAATATGGTGATTGTGGTATGGTTAATAACATGCACGCCTTGATATGTTTTCGAACATTTAGATGACAGTACATCTCCTCAGATGATTTGATATCTACAGTATGCAACAAGACAGTGTATCTTGTGCATTGCACTGGGGCACAGATGCAACACAGTGGCATAGGCCATGTGTGATAGTTAGAGTTTGTCAATGTCAATTGAGCTTATTACCTGATTGTGACGTGTGAAAAAGTTTTGATTAATGGCATGCACATCCTATGTGGAATACTGGAATG
The DNA here is from genome assembly GCF_964263255.1 of Lissotriton vulgaris. Lineage (NCBI taxonomy): Eukaryota > Metazoa > Chordata > Amphibia > Caudata > Salamandridae > Lissotriton > Lissotriton vulgaris. The sequence continues at coordinate 1,298,721,776 of NC_141693.1, forward strand.
TACTCCTAATAAAAGTGGCATCTACTGATAAGCGCAAGTATGAGACGAAACACATGGCTAGCACCAGTACTAGCACACACATAACTAGTGCCCACCATCTACGTGACAACACCTAGATCATAGTGGCTAGCAATGGTGACCCATCTGCATCTTGTAGTTGGCATGCACAATATTTTCTTGTACCAGATGAAGTTATACTTTGTTCCATAGACTCTCCCAGATGACTAGTCTGTGTGACAGACATCAGTGGTACAAATATTGTATGCCAGAAGTGTAGTGTGAATAGAGGATACAAATGCTTTCAAGGTGTTAGTGTTCAGAATGTTTATTTATAGACAGAGGTACATTAGTCACCATACAGCATGTTTTTTGATGGTTCAGTATAATTATTAGTCTGAGAAGAAATGGATGAAGATATTATCTCTCCGCCTTGTTGCTGCTGATGATGTTTCAGGTTGCATAGGCTCTTCTTCTGGTTCCTCTCTATCATCCAGCATTTCAGGTACCACATCGGCCTCTGGCAACGGCACATTTGTCCTGATAAATTGTGTTCTATCACGTACGGCCAGGAAGCGTGACGCGGGGCACCTGGAGGGCTTCAGTAAATTATCTGAGGTCTTTCGTAAGAGTGCGCGCACGCTTAGAAGCGCACCCTACCGGGGGGACGACTCACCCGGAGAGACTGGTGGTTTTGCCACCCAGGACCTTGACCCGGAAGAAGGGTTTCCCAATGAGGGAGACGATGAAGAGGACGATTACGTAGATGAGGATGAGGACGCTTCCTCAGAGGATTTTTCAGACGTGAGCAGGTCTTGGCGCCCAAAACCTAGTGCTCCTAGTCTTTCGGAGGGTGATCTTGTGCCTCCTACTATGTTTGACCCATCTACTATTTTTAGACCCAGGTCATCAGAGTGGTTTCCTGAGCAGTCTACAGCTGATTATGTCGCTGCTAAGCTTCGACAGCCTTTACCTCAGGATGTACGCTTAGGCCTGCGTTCTGAGTGCCCACGCCCTTCTCTTCCCTTTAGGGTGGCATGCACCCCTGAGATTGATCCAAAGTTGTGTACCTTCTTTGCCAAGTATATCAAGGACCCTAAGAAGGGTATAGACAGGTCTTGGAAAGCCTGTCAAGATAAGCTTTTGGATGTCGTGGGTCCTCTGACGAAAATAATTGAATTAGCCCAACGTTCTAAAGAGTCAGGCTTGCCTTTATCGGTTGATGACGTTGCCGGTTGGTCGCAAAGGGCTATGTGCCTTCTTGGCAATGCCAATTGTGCGCTTTCGGCGGAGCGTCAACGATCCTTGTTACTTAAAATTGATCCAAAACTAGGAGAGTTGTCGTCTTCAGAGGCGGGCCCGATTGCGCAGGGTGCTTTGTTTGGGGACCCCTTTGTGAAGGAGTTAGGGAAGTTCGTTGCTACTTTTTCTGCCCTGGACAAAGCTCAGGCTTCTATGAAGAAGTTTTTTCCCAAAAAGGTTTTTGGCGGGGCCGGCAGAGGCAGGGGTCGCTCTTCCAGCCGTCAATTCCAGCAAGGCCCCAACAGAGGCCAATCCAGAAGAAACAACGGCTGGAATTATGGCCGTCAGGGTACCTTTTACCCTTCCAGAGGAGGCAGAGGCCAAGGCAAGGGACGTGGTGGAAACCAGTCCAACTCCAGAGGATTTAATGGTAAGATTTTGCATCATTTCTATAGTTCGAATGGGGGGAAGGTTAGCGTTGTTTCCCTAGGCCTGGTCGTCGATAACTTCAGATTCTTGGGTTCTGGAGACCGTTCAGGGGTTTCACATCGAATTTTACGGTGCCCCCGTTCAACTCTCTCGTCCTCGCCCTCTAGTTTTTTCTGTCACAGAACAAGAGCTTATAGACTTGGAGGTTCGGGCGATGTTACAAAAAGGCGCCATCATCCCCTCGGTGCTCCACCCAAACGGTTTCCTCAGCAACATCTTCCTAGTGGAAAAGAAGGGCAAGGGGTTCAGACCGGTAATCAACCTCCGCTCCTTCAACGAATGGCTGATTTACAGACATTTCAAGATGGAGGGCATCCATCTTTTGAGAGACCTTCTGTTGCTAAACGATTGGTTGGTTCGCTTGGATCTGAAGGATGCTTATCTTTTGGTTCCAATCTATCCTCCTCATTGTCGGTTCCTCCAGTTTCTGTGGAAGGATCAGGTTTACGAATTTCGTACGCTCCCCTTTGGTCATTCCTCAGCACCTTGGTGCTTTACCAAACTCCTGCGCCCGGTGGTAGAACATCTCCGTACCCTGGGGATTCGTCTAATAATTTACCTGGACGACATTCTTTTAATGAATCAATCCAAGGATCTCCTTCTTCACCATCTTCAGGTTACAATCACCCTTCTTCAGTCTCTGGGCTTCATCATCAATGCCCAGAAGTCGGATCTAATTCCTCGTCAGGAAATGATTTTCCTTGGCTTTCTGATCATAACTACGGATGCGACGCTTCATCTTCCTTCCCAAAAGATCTCCAAGATCAAGAAGGAGATTCGCAAAGTTCTCCGGCGGGATCGAATTTCCCTCCGTCAATTGGCCAGGATTGTGGGCTTACTGTCTTCATCGATCCAGGCCATTTTTCCAGGCCCTCTTCATTACAGGGCTCTTCAGAGACTGAAAGCGTTTCACCTTCGCAAGGGTCTCACTTACTCGGAACTGATTTTCTTAAATCTGGAAGCCCGGTCGGAACTTCTTTGGTGGTTAGATCACATGGATGAATGGAACGGGAAGGCGATTTTCGGTTCCCGTCCGGATCTTGTGATCGAGTCAGATGCCAGTCGCCAGGGTTGGGGTGCCCGGTGCGGCTCCCTCTCGGTGGGCGGCAGGTGGATGGAGGAGGAACTTCACCTCCACATCAATTGCTTGGAACTCCTCGCGGGTTCCTTCGCAATCCGGTCTTTCACCACGACCAAGGTTTCGTGTTGTGTTCTTCTTCGGATGGACAACACGACTGCGGTCATGTACATCAATCGGTTGGGCGGCACTCATTCCAATGTCCTAGCGGATCTTGCGAAGGACTTCTGGAATTATTGCCTTCTTCATCAGATTTCAGTCATGGCGGAGTATCTCCCAGGCGATCTGAACATGGTGGCGGATTGGCAGTCCAGGAATTTTCGGGATGCCAGCGATTGGAGGCTGGATCATTCGGTATTCCAGAGAATTTCGGACCTTTGGGGTCTTCCAGTGATGGACTTATTTGCATCCAGGTGGAACACCCACCTTCCCCGCTTCTACAGCTGGAAACCGGATCCGGGTGCAGAAGCAGTGGATGCCTTCCTACAGGACTGGTCCCAGTTTCCAGCTTATGCGTTTCCTCCTTTCCTTTTCATTCAGAGGGTGGCAGCTCAGGTCCGCAGACAGAGAGCTTCTCTGATTCTGATCACACCAATCTGGAAAGCTCAATGCTGGTTTCCTTCTCTTCTAGAGCTGTCCTGGGACAAACCTCTTCGGTTACCGTCGTTCGATCACATTCTGACGGATCGTTTGGGTCACCCGCATCCTCTGGTTCTCCAGGGCCATCTACATCTCTTGGCCTGGAGGATTTCAGGGGACGTTGGTCTTGTGACTCACTTTCGAAAGACGCTGAGCTCCTCATTAGAGGAGCCTGGGCCCCTAACACCACTAAACGTTATAGATCAGCATGGAACAGATGGGTTCGTTGGTGTGTGGCAAAACACCTGGATCCCATGGGCTCCTCTGTCACTGATGTGATTAACTTCCTCGCTGATCTTTTCAAAAAGAAATTGGCATACAGCACAATTAACTCTTTCAGGTCGGCAATTTCTGCTGGTCATGCACTTGTTGATGGCTCTCCGGTGGGTGAGCATCCTTGGGTTTGTAAACTCCTCAAGGGTATTCGCCTTTCGCGCCCCCCAGAGCCCCGTTATTCTGGGTTATGGGATGTTAATGTGGTTTTGAATTTTCTTGAGTCCTGGCAGGATAATCAGTACCTTTCACGCAAGGAACTTTCGGCCAAATTGGCGATTCTTCTCTGTCTGATTTCTTGTAAGCGTGCTTCAGATGTTCGTGCTCTGGATATCTCGGCCAGGGTATTTACCCCAGAAGGGGTTACGTTTACAGTTTCAAGAAGAACTAAATGTAATACCAGGTCAGTAACTTACCCAGCTTTCCCAGACTCGCCAAAGCTCTGTGTTGTTCGTTGCCTCAAAACCTATGAGGATGTTTTTCTTGAGTTCCGCCCTACGGGCGAGAGACAACTGCATATTGCGATTAAAAAACCTTTCAAGGCAGTTTCCTCTCCCACCATTGCCAGATGGGTCAGGTGGATTATGTCAGAAGCTGGAATTAACATCACTGACTTTGGGGCACATTCCACTAGAGGTGCAATGGCTTCCAAGGCTGTACAGGTTGGGGGACGCTTGGAAGATATTATGAATGCAGCGGATTGGTCCTCGGATTCAACTTTTAAAAAGTTCTACTTTAAGCCAATCCATGAGGCTGCATCGTTGGTGGTGAGTGAGCTTTGAACAAGCAAAATCCTCGCCTCCGCTTCCTGACATAGAATGAGAAATTTCCTAGTTATCACAAAGGAAAGTTTCAATTCTATTAAGGACGCGGAGGCGAGGATTTTCCCACCCAGGCTTTATCGAGCCTTCCCTCCCAAAACTGGACTCTGATGATTTTACTTCGTCTAAGGGAAGTACCTTTTTTCCTATGTCTTAATGTTCTCATTGATTTACTGTGCAATGATGTTTATCTTCTCTTTGCAATTTGTTCTATTTACTCCATTGCAAGGTTCTTGACTTATTCTACATTGTTCTGGACAAGATATTATTATTGTTTCTCTTCCCTAGGCTCCGATCAAAAGGCGGACTAGTGGATGGATGACTTCTTTCCTGCGGCAGCACCCAGAAAGAGGAAGGACTAACGGCTGGGATTCCCTATATGCTGACTGATGGACTCTGATTGGTTTATATGTTACCATGACTACCGCTGCCATGTTGGTTTGGGTAGTCCATGGTTTATTGTTTTTTCTTACTTCTAACTTGCTGTCCAATAAAATGGAGAAAGGACTAGCAAAATCCTCTCCTCCGCGTACTTAATAGAATTGAAACTTTCCTTTGAGATAACTAGGAAATTTCTCATTACATGACAAATGGCAATAGCTGTTGGCGTATCTTCTTTGTGGCACACATCTTTTATACATCTTTTATAGCAACTACCATGTCAGGCATGGAAATCAAAGTGGATATATGTGAACATGTGACATGTTTATCTAAACATCGTAGTACACAGAGTCCAGTTGGGGACAGTTTACTGAAGTTAGTGAATTTGTGTGTTGTGATGTTGAACATGACAGTTGAACAAGTAGACTACATACACTACAATGCAGCACATCAGTGTTTATGTATGACCATGTTTCTCAGTCTCACAGATGTGTGATTTTTCTTCTCTCCTTTTTCCCATGGGAATGACTTGTAATACACAGACTTCACACAGGGAATACCTTGCTTTCGCAATGTCTATTAGTGCCTAATCATTATGATGTATTGTTATGTGTGTCTTTATAAAAATTGGATGGGGACATATGTTCTCATGTTGTTTTTCTGCCACTGTACATCGATGAGTGTGGAAAAGGCTGAGCTAACCTGCATCCAAAGCGAAGTAGTGAAATGTGCATTTCTTTGACATACAGAACATCCATGGGGTTTCTATGGTCAAGTCATGACATAATGGTGTGTATTGGCAAAATCATCCCTCACCATTGCATCATGGTACATATGTGTCAGGTTATGTTTTGAGTAACTGATTCAAAAACCATTATCAAAGTATATGTGCTAATCCCCCATACAATGTGTGCTACAGATTGCTGAACACAATTTAATTGGAAATGTGAATACTCCCTGCACTTCTGTATCCTCTTTTCTGGTCTCCTAAAGTGGAATGTCAATTGCACACTGTCACATGTCCCTATAAGTAGGATGTGTGTAAGAATTCTGTGGTCTGCATTGTTATTGGCTTGGAAAGGGCACCACATTGTCCATGAATATATTTTTGACCTTAGAATAATTAATGATGTCCTTAGTAAGGGCCTGCCTTACTCCATACCTATTAGGCCTTGCAATGTTATGCAGATATATTTTCCATTGCTATTTTAACATAAAATAGTCAAGTGCTCCACCGTAGCATCATTATAGATGACATCCACTCATCCCATTATACTTGTTCATGTGGGCCACACTGACATATTATGTGTCAATATGTGTGATTTGTTAAATATATGTTGGACAGTTACCATTTTATATAGGAAATGTATATGGGGCCACAGCAACAATGTATGCACAGTAGATTTCAACACAAGTCCAATTTGTCAATGTGCTCCAACATGATTGAATGCCTTTGAGATATACTTACCAACAAGCAGCCCATTCCCATAGGTCCCATTCTGGAAATACTGATTGATGGCATATTGCCGGAAGATGTAGGAGTCATATGCACTATCAGGGTACTTTGCAAGTACATTTATGTAGATTCCCAGATGGTCCCCGATTGCCTGCACATTCGATGAATAGGTGTGCTTCCTGTTGCGGTATCTGTGTGATGTTTCCACAGGAGGCTCAAGTTTTACATGTGTGCTGTCTATTAACCCCAATACATGCGGGAATCCATCAATGGCATAAAAGTCTTGCTTGTTGTCCTGTTGTTGCAGCGCTCTTTTAGGAAAGTAGAGGTACCGTGTCGTGAGGCTCATGATGGCATTCAGGACGGTGGGGAGGAAGATTTAGAAGTATCCCGGGGATACTCCTGCTACTCCTGCCACTCTGGGCGTGGTGGGTTGGAAAATTCCTGATGCCAGCATGTGCAGGACAGCGAGTGGTACAGTGCTGGGATGTGGGCTGCAGCCTTCGTTTATACAAGTGTGTTAGCATCATTTTTAATTGTCCTAGTGGTAAAAAACTGCCGCTAATGGGACCTAGCAGCAGTTTTTTCTTTTTAGCGGCATTCCTGAAAATCCTTGTACATATGGCTGTGTGTTTTGGTGGTGTTTTTCCTAGGGAACGCCTACTTTGCATATCATTTTTGGTAAGTCACTCTAGCCGAATTGGGGTTAAAAATAGGCACTAGCTGTGAAAAAGTGATGCTAGAGGGGTTTAGTGTCACTTTGTAAATAAGGCAATTAAAAAAAAAAGCTGCAGCATAAAAAACAAGCATTTACAATGCAATGGTTTCGCCTTTGGAAAAGTTAGTTATTGGCATTGTAAATGACAAAATTTGTATTTGTGTTGGTTTTGAAAACAGATAAATAAATGGCATTGTCATTTACATTGCCATTAGCTTAATTTCTGCAATCACTCTGCACTCTCTAGCACTCCCTAGCACTCCCTAATCACTCTGCACTCCCTAGCACTCCCTAGCACTCCCTACTCACTCTGCACTCTCAAGCACTCCCTACTCACTCTGCACTCTCAAGCACTCCCTACTCACTCTGCACTCTCAAGCACTCTGCACTCTCAACTCCCTTTGCACTCTCAACTCCCTCTGCACTCTCAACTCCCTCTGCACTCTCCACTCTCCACTCCCTCTGCACTCTCCACTCTCCACTCCCTCTGCACTCTCCACTCTCCACTCCCTCTGCACTCTCCACTCCCTCTGCACTCTCCACTCCCTCTGCACTCTCCACTCCCTCTGCACTCTCCACTCCCTCTGCACTCTCCACTCCCTCTGCACTCTCCACTCCCTCTGCACTCTCCACTCCCCAAGAACTCGCGTTTCTCGCTCAGATATGGACAAAAAACAAAAGTACTCCCTTGGGCATCTCACCCACTCTGTGAGTTCACACATCTCCTACACAGCAGCAACCCCAGCAAATACAACATTTCAGCAGAACTGCAGCACAGAAGAAACCAAACTGCGATTATCCGAGGTCCTCCAGAGTATCCCCCTGTCCTTAACATCCTACCCACGCTCAGGGCAGAAACAGGGCCGTTTCTAGGTGATTTGCCGCCCTAGGCGAGAATTGAAAAATGCCTCCCCGACTCTCAGTTGATAAACAGTTCTCAGTGCAGAACTGGTCATGGTGGTACTGCCATGCATGTATGCGACAGGTGTGCATGCCCTAAACACCACCTGCTCAGCCTCTAGTCCCGGACTCAGAGCAGGTGTTCATGAGGAGTTTTATTGTTGTCAGGAGACAGCAACAATTACTGGGGTCCGGGCTGGGGTACAGGTTGAGGGTGGCGAATATACTGTGCTATACATTAGCTAAAATGCACTTTCGTGAAGGGCTAGAGTGCCTATCAAGTTTAACAGCATGGTATTGCATCTGTTTATCTAGGAGAAGTGTGTACAACAAAAGTTTGCAATATTTTCATTCAAACATGTTCTGCTTAAAGTTATTTAATCGAAGTTTGTTCAACACTGTGTTTGGTTCAATGATCAGAATGGCTTCAAAACATGACGCTTTTTTTTAAGTACATGCTCGTAAAAAACATGAACATTGTATGCAAGGAAGCGAGAGAAAATTAAATAGTGAAATACGCTATCATGCGGGGAAGCGAAAGGCTGCTTTTCAATAGTTTAAAAGCGCATCACAATTAACACCGACCTCTGAAAACATGGCTGCACTTCACCAATTCAGCTGTCGTGATTTACAAGCCAGGAACGAGAACCTTCCGTTTTTTGACAATGGAAGCACTAAGCACACATTCATTTCTATTGCTGCAGAGTGATAAGCATCCCTTTAACGGACTTTAAAATACAAAGGTTTTCAAAATTCACGCCTCAAGCTAGGGAACCCCGGGGTCAAGTGTGCTGCCGCCTGCTATTATTAATGAGTTGCACGGGTTTCTACACACCTGGAACCTGCTGCACAGTTAAAAATCGCGTACTCCTGAGAACTCACTGGCAACTTTCGTTTCCAGCGACTCCATCAGATGAGCTGGGCAAAACCACGGGGAAAAGAAAGGGCCAGGAAACAGCAGCACAGCGGGAGGGAGGAGCAGGGCATACGCACCCTTGCGGTTCCTTGCTACCGCCAAATTTCAAGGCAAACTTGCCAAAATTACTACTGCACCCCCGAGACTGTCCTCGTCCGTCTATGCCACACCCAGAGCAGACTTCACCCTGACACCAAGCGAAGAGGCGGCGCTTCCATCACCATCTCTCCCACCTTTGGAGCGCACAGATCACCTCACTCGCCAAGAGCGCTCACAAACATTACACGCTGTCCTGACACGCCAGTCAATGTAAATTAATTTTTAAGAAAAAAAAACATTTACCTAGCGCAGTAATAAACAAGACTACCTGAACGTGAATTTTGCCTCGAGTGGCACATTCAGGTATTCTTGTTTCTCTGCCATCAGCCGTTTACCAGTGCTCGGAGCTATATTTATCTAAAGCATTCACATGGCTCAATATGCTAAATAAATAATATTGTATAGTGTGGGGCCCACGGCTGCAGCTCTTCCTCCGCTGCTGCTGGCTTTTAACTTTAAAAAAGATTTATTTTGCTGCAAAAGTAAAAAGCAAGTCGCTACGGAGGAAGAGCTGCAGCCGTGGGCCCCACACTATAAAATATTATTTAGCATATTGAGCCATGTGAATGTTTTAGATAAATATTGACCATAATGATTAGAATCACGATACAAAGTGAAAATAATCACTGACACTTACCAGGACGGACAGCCTTCATTAATCCTAGAGGAGACATGCTGCGCAACACGCTGCTTTCTTCGGTCGTTGGCTGATGAGAAGCCCTGCAGCTGCGCAGTTCAGGGCGGGCCGCGTTAAAAAAAACAATGCTTATTGGTCCGAATGTGGGGTGGGCACACACTTGAAGATTCGTCAAGGAGGGATGGGGCGGGCTATTAATATATTTTGCAATCGTTCATTGGTAGCTCATGAGCGATTGCAAAATGTGGTGTGACAGTGATCTACGCCAAGGCAGGGACCCAGGAAGTTTGATTTTCTGGCGGTAATATGTGGCATGTAAAAAAGCAGGCGCAAAGCAGCTGCATCCAATTTGAAATGATTTTACCAGCACGTATTCACTGGCAATATCAGCTCTTCACGGGGGAGGCTCGGACCCTACTCGGAGTTTTGTGAGCAGCTCGCAGCCAATGTATACCCATATTTTATGTTGATCAGAGGCAAGAGTGTAGACCCGGCCCTGGGAAAAAAGTGCCGGTGCTAAGCACCGGCTCAAATTGGTTATTGGGGTCGCGTTCAAGCACGCAAGGAACTGTATTTCACGGCGCTCTCCCGTACAGCGATTAGTTGGCGGAGGTGGTCACGTACAAAACAAGTCAGGTCCCGGGCCGCGTGATTGGCTGACGTCACGGGGGTGTCCCGGGCCGGCAGCCAATCACAGCGCGACCCGGGAATGACGTCACGGGGGTGTCCCGGGCCGGCAGCCAATCGCAGCGCGGCCCGGGACAAAGGGGCGGGGCTTAAAAAAAGCCCGAGAAACGCCCCCGAATCGCGTTTTCTCTGAGAAAGCGTGATAGACAGCCTCTGTCTTCCAATGGCTAGCCTCCATTTATGGAGCTAGCCAATTGGAAACAGAGGCGGTTCTAACCTCACTACTGAAGACAAAAGATTTCGACTGGGAGGGGCTTCGCCCCTCGCCAAAAGTCGAAACCTAAAAATGACGCTAAAGCAAGTATTCCTTAAATAGACCCTTAAGTATGTTGTTTAAATCCCACTCCGTGATATTACAGTGCAGTCCCCTGCTTTATCATTTTCCCTTCATGGCAGTAGTACCATGCCAGGTGCTTTCACTATCTCTTGGAGGATGGAGGGGTCGCTTCTGGGTAAAGTGCTTTGGAGCATTCTAGGAGAATCTCCAATTCATGGTCTTGGGTGGCGGAGTAATGAGGGCAGCTGACACTTTTCGACCCATGGGCAACGTGTCCTCCCTCCTATGTGCCCTAACTATAGCGCTTTGTCCTCACACTAGTTCGCCACATTATTCAAATGTTAGAGTGCACTTGTTTTAAGGACCATTTAAGCCTTTGCTCTCGGCTTTGTCGTTGATTGGGTTTGGTTGGGGTCGATTGGTTTAGGTTTATGCTAGATTCCTAGGTTTATGTCTTGGCTTTGTTACTTCGAGTCCGCAATTCTTCTGTGCTTGTGGGGATCAGCGGCAGGAACTGTTCATTAGAGCGTTCTCTTCGCTCTCTATAGAGGCCACTTGCATCATTCACACATTCCGCTGCCAGGGCTTTGTAATCAGGAATATAGTAGTGGAGCCAAAAAGAATTAGTGTGCCATACCCAGTAAAAAAAGGTGCTGGGATTGGTATGAGATTGTTGCAACATTACAGAACATTTTAAATAGTATATCATCCTTTATTTTGTTAGTTATTTGCTAACCCAGGTAATTTACCCGTAAAGGCAGGCTTAGAAACTAAGCTCAATGTCACAAGAGGCTCTAAAATTAGATGATGGGCTATTATTTCGAGACCATTGTTGTATGCAGCCAACAGCCTGATGATTATTGCCTCCACGTTCAGGGCCGCGCTGATTACCTTCACATAGAGGGACTCGATGACAAAGCTTTTTACTAAATCTCAGAAACGTAATACAAATGGGTTGGCAAAATTAATGGTCAATAAATGATCCAAGGACAAATAAACTGGCCTAGGCAGTGGCTCGGAGCAAAGTAAAAATGGACTTATAAAAATGGATGTATAACAAGCGACTCGAAATCGGTCTCAACAAAATGGAAAAGATCAAGATAATTCCGTAGGGCTATAAAGAAATAAATGCAAACAAAATTCTTCGGGACCTATACAGTGCATAGCATTTAAATCACATGCCAAATCAGCAATGTGCTGCAGAAGCAAACAATAATTGACAGGTAATGCAAGTACAAAGCAGGCATATAGAAGAACAAAAACATGTACGCCAGTGCAGTAGCATAACGCTTGTATTATGCTGCACCATTTAAAAGAACCTACAAAGGCCTGCATACATGTGAAGGCATGAAAAAGAGGGCAATGAATCAGAAAGAGTACAAAAAATGCAGAAGACCTTCGAAATATGTATGCTGCACTGCATAATTGGAAGACGTTGAAACGCGTTATACTAATGTTTCAAAGTAAATAACTTGCCATAACCATCTTTGTAAGATTGTTAACTAGAAGCTGCCACTTTGCCACTGTCTTGGCACCTGAAGAGAAGAGTAACTCTTAAAACATGCTGTGTCTGCAGATGCCGTTTTCCGATGTACTATTGAAGGCATCTTGTTTTGAGTTTCTCCGTTTAGTATAGATCGTGCCTACAATTGCTTGCTAGCAAATGTCAACTTAAATCCAAGCAGGGGCGTAGCTAGAGCTTGTGGCACCCGGGGCTATCCCTCAGATTGGCGCCCCCCCTTGCTGGGGAAAAAAGATGGCGAGCACTTGAAAGAGGTTCGAGAGATGCGTAGTATCGCTGCTAATAGTTACCTCGATCATGCAAGTTACATGCACATACATGACACAGTCCAAGACCACACAGTTGAATACACCGGTGACCGGCAGTACAAAGGAGAACACACACACTACACTGCAAGATCTATCTGGGGACTCAGAAAAACTGCATGTGACATCCATCAGAATTTCGTGAACAATTACAACACGAAAGGAGTGCATACCACCTATCAGCCCTACATGAAGCTAGAATGTTTGAAATCCTATTTTATGCTGCTACGGTTTTGAGAAATTTCAATTTTATGCTGTCTGAAAAATCTCCCAAGGTAAGTTGGACTTTGCCTTCCTTACAAGTTTGCATTAAATTCTGCTATGTGCGGTAGCTTTTGGAACCACACTTATTGGACTTTTGAGTTTTGGAATGAAAACCATGTTCCCTTGATAAATGCTTTCAGGCCAAACCTACTGATATCTATCAAAAGGAAAAACGGAAGATGGGATTTAGGTGCAGTAAGCAGCAAGATCTGGACGTTGGTCTTCATTACTGGGGGAATAACCACTCGTAATGAAGGGTATAGCAACAACAAAACAACAAAACAACAAAAAAATCAAAATACTTCCCTTCTACCTCCACTATCCTTTTTCAATCCAAATACCAGACTAACATGTCCACTACTCAAATAAATTTCCTAATTCACTATACTAATTACCAACTAATCCTTTATGGGTTCCGAAGTAGCATGCTACTCACCGAAAAAGCACATTAACACCTCAACTTGGGTGGCAAGCTCTATATAAATGCAATCCATTTTACCTCTTCTACCCCTTCGGTATCCTTCTTAACCCAAATAATTGACTAACATATCCACCACTCAAATTATTAAAAATTACTTGCATATTTCATTATACTAATTGCGTCTGTGAGCTCTGCCTCCCGTGGTCTATCCCACCCTCCAGTGTGAAATGACCAAACATAAGTAGGAAAGGAAAAAAAAGTGAAAAACGATTGGTAGTATCTCACGGGAGTAACACCATGGGAGTCTGCAGACTGGTACTCGCCTGCATCCTCACGTTCTCATCATCAGCGACTGCCAATCCATAACAAAAATTGTGATAAAGTAAGAAAAAGAAGGAAGATCAGAGCTAAATTCCTAAGTCTCCATACCTCCACTATCATTCTCAATCCACATAATCTGACTAACATATTCACCACTCACCTTACTTTCATTTTTCATTATACTAATTCACCACTATTCCTTTCTGGGTTCCGAAGTAACGTGCCATTCGCCAAAAAAGTGCTTTGACACCCCATCAAGGGTATCAAGCACTATATAAATGCAAACATTTTTCCCTCTTCTATCCCTCCACTCGCCTTCTCAACCAAAATAATTGACTAACATATACACCCCTCAAATTTCTTTCAAATTTTCACTATACTAAGTCACCACTATTCATTTATGTGTTCCGGAGTAACGTGTCACTCGCTGAAAAAGTGCTTTGATGCCTCGTTATGGGTAGTGAGTGCTATATAAATCAATTACAATACAATACAAAAAATAATTGCTAAAGTGCCATCAACACCCTCAAGCAACCAGACAAGGGGAAACCATGCAACCAAATTTAAATCCATTCTTCCAAACTCCTGACCCCCACAAAGAACGTAGGTCCATATCGGTGTGTCAAAGGCAATATTGAAGCTACATGAAATCAACCACATCTGGCCCACATTCTGCGTTAAATTAGACTTTAGGTTAAAGTTCTTAAATATATGAGGTGCTGCACCTCAGCCTCCTCTTAGATATGTTGCAGCTTTGACCAAACCAGACTTTTCAGAATTATTTGGACAGTCGTGTCTTCCCATAAGTTCCCAGAAGGGCAATAAGTTATAAATGTAGAACTGTACATGGTTTACATGTAAAACCAGTGTTTTACTGGTAACCATTGATAACATTGTTGGATTCATCAGATTTGTATACAATTTTGAAATGCCTAAGTGATGAGTGCAGGTGAAAAGTGCAGTAAATTGCTAAAGGTTTCACTGCACATGTTTATATGTTACATAATAGTGAGGCAAATATTTCAGAGAACCACAATCTCAGAGGAGTCCAAAGAGGCTCAAAGTTAAAGTACCCAACAAAGAAATAGCAGACTAAATCAGCAAATAGACATCTTACAGGAAAGATTAAGCGAGGACCACTGAGTGGGAAGAGCAAGACCATCACAGAAGACTCATAGCTGCCAAGGCTTCGTATTGCTTATGTGTGACATGCTAATAATTTCAGTGTAATTATGAGTCACATTCAACGACTATGAGTGACATTTCCTCGTGAGCCAAAAATCAAGCAATAAAGACGAGAGAAACATATACATATCAGAAATGACACCCATTTGAGCAACTAGGAACTATGAGATCTTAAAACTGTTGCACAGCACCAGAATTTGATGCCCAAAAATTCAGCCCATACAGTAAACCTGTCACACCTACACTTCAGGGTCTGTACTGGAAGACAGCGTGCATATGGGAGTTCACCGCAGGATAGGTTTTAGGTAGTAATATCAGAAAAATCCAGAATAAAACCCAGAGCAGCAAACCCAACGCACCCACAAACAACCCAGAACAATCAGCCCAAAACTGTCACTTCAGGGGTTGCATTAAAGGCGGGCATAAACAGAAAGCTACCGCCTCAATGTCTCTGCAAGGTATGGATGGGATAGTGCATGTATTTAAGCTTGCTGCAAGCCAGTTTTTGTTTTACAAACTCAGGATATCAACAGTAAAAGTCTGCACAAGAGATTTAACAGGCCAAAAAATTTCACTGGCCTTTTCAAGACCCTGGCTTCTCTAAAATAATTATTTTCCT
The DNA here is from genome assembly GCF_964263255.1 of Lissotriton vulgaris. Taxonomy (NCBI): domain Eukaryota; kingdom Metazoa; phylum Chordata; class Amphibia; order Caudata; family Salamandridae; genus Lissotriton; species Lissotriton vulgaris. Next base: position 1,298,737,023 of record NC_141693.1, read on the forward strand.
TTTTGCCGTTTTATGTAGCGCCAGCTCAGCCGAAAGGTATTGAATGGCTGTAAGTAAGCACCAGTTACAATAGATATTATGAACAAGGGGAGTTATTTGTCTAAAATGACAGGATGTTGAACCTATGCTGGGAGTCAAACCTGTTTCTGTTCCTCAGTTCCAAAGTCAGTAGCTGACTGATGGCACATCCTCTTTATAATGCAATTCCATTGCTTTTTACTCGGGTGCAAACCACTTACTTAAATCATATATGGTAAACTCCGCTTGTACCCAAAAGCACCCAGGGTCGACTTGGACTCACTCCCCACGCCTTTGACAGGCCGGTGTGCGCCAGTTAGGACACCATTCGTGTGGAGAGAATAAACTGCTGTAAGCAGTGCTCAACTCACACACGGTGCCAGGAGTATTCACCAGGAAATGTGAGAAAGTAGCAAAAGAGGTGATGCCCACTGCCCAGACCACCATAAAGTTAAATATGCAACACAAAAAAAATATTGTCTTTTCTGGAAACAACTAACCTGCTGCATAAAACAGAAAACAATAGAAGACGCCACATCAATATGAGCTGGGACAGAACTTGCTGTTGTTATTATGGTGACTAAACTCGGAGGGGCGTCACTCAAAAATAAACAAGAGGAGGCGTGACTGTGTACAATAATGGCCAGTGCATGCGGCTGTCCTTGAATTGAATGCACAATTATGTGCATGACGTGGGCATTTTAAATGTGAAGTTCATCAGTGTGGTGGCATTGGTAGAAGTGTCAGTGTGCGTTTTTAGGCCAGCATAGAAATGTGACGTGATAATTACGGCGCAGCCTAAAAGTGCAGCACAAAGCTTTGCGGGCGGCAGCTGACCCCCGCATGACTGCGAGACCGTAACTCCTCCCTGCCTTAGCAAGTGCCTCTGTGCGCGGATTGCCCGTGAGAGACAGAGGGAGAGACAGAGACTGCATGCTCTGACCTTGCGCACGCACCACACCTGCATGCAGCATAGAAGGTCACGTGAGTTTGCTCCAAACGGGGGCTGCGCGCGCGCGGCACTGGTGGCCCGTTGCAGCGGCCTTTAGAATTTATTTGGGGACACTGACTGACAGTGAGTGTCCCCAAATAAATTATAAAAGCCACCGCAATGGGCCACCAGTGCCGCGCGGCCGCCGCCTCCAACACAGTGCCGCCTGGGGCGGTCCGCCCCCCTCGCCCCCCCTAGCTACGCGCGTGAATCCAAGTGTTCTAGAAGGGGGGACCCAGGGAGAGCCAGGCGCGAGCTGGTCTTTCCCTGGGTACGTTCGCGTGAGGGAGCTGGAACAGGTGGGGGTGATTAGGGGGAGGTAATAAAGGGAAGTCAGGCTGGCAGTTGGGTACTGCGTAGCGGGAGGCAGGGGAAGGGAGGTTCTTTTTGCCGGCTCGTGTTTTTGTTTACCTTAGTGGGCCATGGAGGAGGCGGCCGAGGTGCGGAGGGCGGTGCAGCTGCTGTGCGCTGCAGGACGAGAGGACCTTCTGCGGCCCGGTGTGACGACGGAGGCGTGGGTGGGGCTGGCCCGCCCCCCTCGTAAGGCTGCTGGGGGCGTGTCGCGGGCGGTGACTGCCTGCTTGTCACCCGACCCGGACGAAGACGAGGATGGAGAGGCTGCCACTCCGGCGGTCTTGCCGCTGCCGGCCCAGGTTCCCACAGACTTGGGGCCCCCGCCGGTTTGACCCGGGCGCCCACCAGCAGGTATGTCTTTTACCATTGCAGAGTGCTGGATTGCGTGGGGCGCCCGGGGGGAGGCGGGGGCGCTCTTTGGGCCGGCAGGCCCAGCGTTCGACCGGGCCTCCTCCTGTCAAGACCAGGATGCCTTCTTGGTTTCTGGGGCAAAGCGTGGGCGGAGCCTTGATTGGAAGTGCTCCGCCCGGGCCCATATTGCTGCTACTGTTCCCGGGGGCCCCTCCCCTGCTGTGCATGGTTTGCAAGACGGGGCTTCGCCCTATTTATGGGTAAATGGGCAGTGCTACCTGCTGTCTCCTGCCACCCCTGTGTTGGGTCAAGCCCCCTCCACTTCTCCAGTGATTTGGCTCAGGGCTGCCCAGAGCTTGGGCCCCTCCCCTGCGGCGATGCCCGTTTTTTCCCTTTCTGGGGCCCCCCCCCGGCCACTGACTTAATTTTGGTGAGGTGTCCCCCCCTCCGCCCCCCCTGGCCTTCAGGTCCATGGCTCCTGGTTTTGCCCCCCCTTCCCCCTGTTACCCAGCAGTCCCTGGCCTCTGGTGGGTTGGGTATGGATCTCGGGGGGGCGCCCTCTGTCCCCAGCCAGGTGCTGTTCCCGGCCCCTCGGGTCCAGCCGGGTGCTTCTCAGGGTGGTTTGGCGACCGGGTCGGGTGGTGTCTCTGGGTTGGTGCCGGTTGCTGGGTCTTCAAGGGATGTTTCCCTTGCCTCTGTGGGGGGGGGGGTATTTCTGCTGATTCTTCACAGTCTGGCTTGAGGGGCCGCAGTTTTCAAGTTGTTCCTCCGGCTGGGCGGCTGTTGCCTGGTTCTTCGGGCTTGGGAACTGTCCCTACGGCTATTTCCAGTGATGTGATCATGGGAGAGTTATCTGGAGCGGATCTCTCTTCTGCAGTTTTGCGCGCGCGGAGCTTTCATGACGTTGACTGGCAGTTTTATGATGGGGGAATTGGTGATGGGGCGCTGCCAAGTGGCAGTGCACAAAGTTTCATTTTCTGGAGAAGCTTTCTATTTGGATGTACAAGATGATGACTTGGAAGAAGGGGAGTTGAGGGATAAGGAGGTTGGGCTTTTGGCAGCACGGGCCCAGAGGGGTGGGCTGGGGCAACCCCCTGTTTCTCGTATCTTGCAGGAGTCATGTGCGGACCACGCAGCGGTACGTGAGACTGCGAGGAGTAGGCCATCTAAAAGGGATCAGGTTGATGTTCAGCAGAAGTCGGCACAGTTGCCAAGAGGTAAGGATGGTTGGTGGGCCGTGTGGAAATCAAGGGAGAGTCTCCCTGTTAAGAGTACCAGATCAATCGGTACGGGTGATGGGGTTATTGGTGAGCGAGTCGCTCTGGCACCGAGGCTTGAGCGGCCTGTGAGTTTGAATGTTTCTGATGTGCAACCTACAGGGGATGTTTCTACAGTTGGGGATGGGGTGGCTGCTGAAAAACCTGTTACGGAGGATAGTATCCTGCCAAAAAGATTGCCTTATTCTGGGGTGGGGATGCCTTTGGGGTCCCATTTGTCTGAGAAAACTAAAACTCGCATCTGGAGTGGTGAATTTGTGGATGTGTTTCGGCTTCTCCATAAAGATGTTCAAGCCAAAGAGGGGTCGAAGAAGGTGGAATTGGAATTGGCTTGGAGGCCTCGGGTCCCGAAGTCTATTGAGAACTGGACTTCGGCCTTTTTAATTTATGCCAGCGTTTATTGCCAGCGTCATCCGGGTAAGGCGGTAGACATGTTTAAATATGCTGATGTCATCCGTAAAGCTCATAGTTATTTTGGAGGCTTTGCCTGGTTGTCGTATGACGAGGAGTTCCGGGCCCGTATGAGTGTTTTTCCAGAGCGTTCCTCGGGTGAGGTTGATGCGGAATTGTGGCTCCAGTGGATGGCATCTGCTCATCCGCCCGCTACGACCCACACGGCTAGTGGACAGCCGGTGCATTATCGGCCCTTTCCATTTCGCCCGCTCTTGCTGGGGCGGGGGTTTGGGGCAGAGGACAGTCCTCCTCCTCTGGCGCGTGCCGGCATTTTAACAGGGGTTCGTGTAACCGACCAGAATGCAGATATAAGCATGAGTGTGCGCAGTGTGGGGGGCAACATGCTCTCACCCAGTGTTTTCCCGGACAGCGTTTTGGAGACCAAGGGAGGGGTTCCGGGGGCAGGGGACAGCCTTCTCACTTTGTCTCAAAGGGCTCCTACTCCTATTAAACTGGATGTCCTTTATTTGTGGTTGGTGGACTATCCTGATTTTGAGGCTGCCAAGATTTTGTCCTGGGGTTTCAGAGTAGGTTTCAGAATTGGGTATCAGGGCCCCCGTTTGGGCAGGTGGTCTGACAATCTCAAGTCTGCCAAGGAGTCCCCCCAGGTTGTGCAAAAGAAGTTGGATGCTGAGCTGGCGGCGGGCAGGATTGCTGGTCCTTTTCATAGCTGTCCTCTCCCTGATTTGATAGTCTCTCCGCTGAGTGTGGTACCAAAAAAGGCGGCTGGGGAGTTTCGCCTCATTCATCATCTTTCTTGGCCTGAGGGTGCCTCCATCAACGATTTCATTGACCCGGCTGATTCTACAGTGACATATGCCTCCGTGGACGATGCCTTGCGGCTCGTTCGCGCAGCTGGTATTGGTGCCTTGCATTCACATTCAGTCAGCTTTCCGGCTTCTGCCCATTCATCCTTGGGATTTTGGTCTCTTGGGTATGCACTTTGGTGGGTATTTCTATGTGGATAAGGTGTTGCCCATGGGCTGCTCGGTGTCCTGTTCCCTCTTCGAAACCTTCAGTACATTTCTGCAGTGGCGCTTCACTTTCATCAGCGGCCACGCCCTGGTCTGTCATTACCTTGATGACTTCCTTTTCATTGGGGAGGGTCAGTCTGGGCAGTGTCAGCTGGCTTTGGATAGTTTTCAGGCTATGTCCGAGGAGCTGGGCGTTCCTTTGGCGCCGGATAAGACTGAGGGTCCGTGTACATCGCTGATTTTTCTGGGGATTGAAATCGATACCCTGGCTATGGTGGCACGCTTGCCTGCTGACAAAGTGCGGGAGATGTCTGATTTCATCAGGTTGGTGTTGGGCGAATGCAAATTGGAACTGCGGAAGGTTCAGAAGCTTTTGGGGTATCTGAATTGTGCGTGTCGGGTCGTTCGGGCGGGTAGGACGTTTTGTAGATGTCTTGGCCTCTCGATGTCTGGCGCCAGCCTTCCCCATCATCGGGTGCGCATTACCACAGCTGTCCGTGCTGATTTGGGTGTCTGGTTACGTTTCCTGCAAGATTTCAACGGAGTGTCCTTGTTTTTTGCGGATGAGGACATTGTGTGGCAGGTACAGCTTTTCACTTATGCCTCAGGAGCTAATGGTTTCGGCATCTTTTGGGAAGGACGTTGGTGCGCGGCTGGCTGGCCGGTGCATTGGCGGGAACAGGGGCGCAGCATTGCATTTTTGGAGCTCTTCCCTTTGTTGGTCGCTCTGTACATATGGGGGGAGGAGTTTCAGAATCGTTCTGTTTTGTTCCATGTGGACAATATGGCTGTAGTTCACCTTGTTAATAAGCAGAGGGCCCGTGATTTGCGTGTCTTGAAGCTCTTGCGCACTTTCATGTTGCGGTGTCTACAACTGAATATTGTCTTTAAAGCTCGGCATGTTCCAGGGGCCACTAATTGCATCGCTGATTCTTTATCTCGATTTCAGTGGTCCGAATTCCGCAAATTGGCTCCTGGGGCGGACCTAGAATCGACGGCGATCCCACAGTACGTATGGGCGTTGGGGGATTGAGGGTCCACCACTTGGTGGAGAATTCAGTGGCTGCACCCACCCGTCTGAGTTATTTGAAGGCCTGGCAAGAGTTTTTGCAGTTTGGTGAGGAGATGGCGGGTCCAGCCCGGGCTGTGTTATCTGATGAACAATTCTTATTGCAGTTTGTTTTGCATTTGGCGGACAAAGGCCTCTCCCACACGACCATTTCGGGCAAGTTGGGTGGGGTGTCTTTTTATGGGCTGCTTTGGTGGGGCAGGGATCCTGTTGGGGGGGTGTTGGTTCGGAAAGTTTTAAAAGGTTTGGGTAGGCTTCAGGCTGGTGCTCAGAAGCTGCGGCAGCCGGTGACCTTTGATTTGCTTCAGCTGCTTTTATCACGAATGGAAGTGTGCTGTTATGATGCATTTGAGTGCCAGAAATTTTGTTTGTGTTTTGTGTGGTTATTCTTTGGGGCGTTTCGGGCCTCTGAGCTGCTGGGTTTGAGGGATAGAGTGGGTATGACCAGCAGTGAGGTAGTGGTGGAGCATGACAGGGTGCGTATGTGGTTGCGTATGTCCAAGACTGATCAGATGGGGAGGGGTAAGTGGGTGTTTTTGGGACGGAGCGGTGTGTCTTCTTGCTGCCCTGTTGGGGAATGGGAGGTTTTTGTGTCTTCCCCTCACTTTGCTCCGGGGGCCATTTTTTGCCATGCTGATGGCAGCCCCATTATTGTTTCTCAGTTGTTGGCTGTACTACGCAAGGTTTTGTTGGGTCTGGGGCGGGATCCTTCTCAGTTCGATACCCATTCCTTCAGAATTGGGGCGGCGACAGAGGGCGCCAGGTTGGGGTGGGATTGGTCGCAAATTCGGCGTATTGGGTGTTGGCGCTCAAGATGTTGTGAGAAGTATGTGAGAAAATAGACCGCCTTTGCTTTGCCTAACATTTCTTTTTCTCCTAGGTCCTTGGTCCTCGGTCGCTGGAGCAAAACGGAGGGTGTGGATCCTTGTATAGAGAACAATAGAAGGTACCCTGCCAAATATTTATAGAGGTCCTAGCTTTTTTGAATATATTTAAGAAGAAAAAAATAAAAAATATGTATTTTTTCAAAACGTGGTGTTGAGTGTGTTTGGAATGACTTAGTTTTGTCCTGTGCAGCCTCAGCCTCTGGGCTAACCACCCCCTTACTTTATCACATTAGGATCCTCTAGCTAGGACCTCTATAAATATTTGGCAGGGTACCTTCTATTGTTCTCTATACAGTTGCTCTTCCCCCCTTGGCCTGCCCATATCATTAAGAAACCCTACGGGGAGCCCCCTTCTATTGTTGTTGTTTCTCACAGCCTTGAGCTGTGGGGGTTTACTTGGGTCTCACGCCAAATGAACCAGTAGAGACTGTGACTGAGAGATATGGATGAGATAGTATGAATGTGTGTTTAAATGTGAAACACCTCTGACCTTTCATGAAAAACTAGACTTGACTTGAACAAATAAAACACTCCCAATATTCTAATATTATTAAGATCTATCTAAATAAGCACTAATGGATACTATAAAAACATTTGGATTTACTGACGATGACTTCGCCAAGATGCTTGGCCTCCCTACAGATGGTAACCAAGACTTTACGGTACCTAGAGGGTTAAATGGAGACTGGAACAAGCTACTCAATCTCCGCAAGAAATCCAAAAGAACAGAACTCCATGCTAAGTTTATGCTCGACTACTTACGAGCGGGCACGATCCCCATCGGACTTCGAGTCCGAAACATCCCAGGGATGTTTGTAGAAATCAGGCAGTTCCTGGAGCGATGGGCTCTCATCTCGAACCGTTGCTCCAGGGACTGGATGATGCTGATTGTGGAAACGGCCCGTACCGTGATTGAAATCCTAAATAAAGAAATTCGCGAGCTGGAGGACAAACTGAAAGAGGGAGATGCGGTAGATGAGGGGAAGAGAAAATTAGAAGAGATCCAATTTGAGCTGGAATCCTTCTCCGACTACCTACTCAAAAGGAAAACAGAAAAGTTAAGAAAGGACATTCGAATGTTCAATCAAGAAAGGGCATACCCCTATTTGGGAAGTGACTTCTACACTACCCAAGAAGAAAATGCACCTCGCGGACAGGCACCCAGATGGGGTCAAGGAAGGAAAGTAACCACCTTCTCGGAAACAACGGACTCTGAGGGGGATACCCCCGATGAGTACGACCCCAATTATGACCCTAGCTATGACCAAAGCCATAACTCCAACCGTGGTCATAATACAAATAGAGGCAATAGGAATGGAGGGTTCGAGCGCAACCATCATCAAAACCGTTTTTTAGGGAACCGCCGGGGCAACTCCCGACCACCATCGAGAACACCACAAACGAGGAATTACCATCAGGGTCGGGGTCAACCACAAATGTATGTGCAGACCCGCCATCATCAATATTGGCGGACATAAGGGGGCTCCCTGTGTTTAATCTGTCTAGTGAGAACATAGACCCAGCAGCCATCAAACTCTTATCTAGGGGCCTGTCCTTTGTCCCATCGGCGAACTTCAGTAAATTTGAACTGAATAGAGATCTACAGCTTTTCTTCAGGAAGGTCCGACTCCAGAAATTTTTCTTAGAGGCACCACCCATTAACAATGATCATAATAGATCTGGCTGTAAACCACCCTCCTCGTTCACCCCTACCTTAGAAATGGTCGGCCCTGAGGTTAATATCTTTGAAAAAACAGTTATGCGGAAAATAAACAAAATGACTAAGTATGTGCCCATCCCCAAAGCCAACATGGAAAACATAGAGAACAGAGCCCTCAAAGAACTTGAAACAAATCGAAATATCACAATAAAACCTTGTGATAAAGGGGGAGGAATCACACTGCTTGACACATCTGACTATAAAAGGAGAATGACCGAGCTTCTGTCTTCATCAGGCCATTATATAAGGATTACTCGTAATCCTGAAAACGCCCTAAAAAAGCGTATATTAAGAATGGTCCAGAAAGCTGTATCACAGAACCAAATCTGTGAGGATGAGGCGGAATTTCTGACGCCTAGCAACACCAAAATACCCATAATTTATGGGCTCCCCAAAACGCACAAGTGTAGTACGGACCCACCGTTGCGACCAATTGTCTCGACGATTGGCTCAGCCACCGAGCCACTGTCCAAATATATCGACAAATTTTTAAACCCAATGGTGACCGAACTAGAATCTTACGTGCGTGATACAGGACACTTTATTCAGCAGGTGGAAGGCACCCAATTCTTTGAAAACTCTGAAATCATGGTCACACTTGATGTAGAATCATTGTATTCTAACATCCCCCAAAGAGGAGCATACGATGCCATGGATACTGTCATCTCTAGGAATACCGAGATCACTAATAAGGAATTCATTATGGAGTGTGTCAAGATAGTTCTATTTGAGAACTACTTTGAGTTTGACAACACCATGTACAGACAGGCATCTGGAGTAAGTATGGGAGCAAGCTGTGCGCCAAGCATAGCCTGTCTGTACATGGGTGAGTTTGAAAGAACAAACGTCTTTAATGAAATGGCCCCCTTCTACGAAAACGTCAAAAGCTGGAAAAGGTTTATTGATGAAATTTTCTTTATTTGGAAGGGGGCAGAGGAACAACTTCACAAATTCATTGAGTGGCTCAATGTGGCGGACGCCAATTTGAGATTTACCAGCCACCTGAGCACAACCAGAATAGAATTCCTGGATATTTGGATTGAGCACCACGATAACATCATCAAGGTCTCACTTTACACCAAACCCACGGCACGGAACACTCTGCTCCAATATGCTAGTTACCACCCACGTAGCCAGAGGGACAGCATCCCGTACAGTCAGTTCCTTCGCATTAGAAGGAACTGCACGTTCATGGATGACTTCTTAAGCCAAGCCGATATTCTGCAGGAAAAACTACGAGTCCGAGGGTACCCACCAAGACTCATTAAAGAGTTGTTCAAGCGAACGAGATATACGGATCGGGAGGCTATGTTTGTGGAGAGAGAACCAGAGAAATTAAAACAACTTGTATGTGTGACCCGCCATTCTGAGTTGAACCATAAGATAAGACAAGCCATCAACTCAAGCTGGCATATTCTGAATCTGGAAAATGATAAAACACACTTAAATCGCCCCTTTTTTGCGTTCAAAAAGAACCCCAACCTTAAGAACCATCTGGTTCGGGGCAAGATTCAAGAAAACTCTGTGAACTGCCAAATAACCATCACTGGTCTGGATCCAATATATGGCAACCATAAATGTGGGACTTGCCATATCTGCCCACAGGCCATTACTGGCGGGACTGTCAGCACAAACACCCGCACAGTGTCCGTAATACGAAATAAAAATATGACCAATTGTCGGACCAGCAACATCATCTACCTGATATTGTGTCCCTGCAATCTCCCCTATGTTGGAGAGACTGGCAGAGAATGTAGGGTACGAATCGGTGAGCATAAAACCAATATCAGAAATCAAAAGTTGGCCGCCCCACTGGTAGCCCATTGGATTGAGAAAAATCACACAGAGCTAGAACTCCGATGGTTCATCTTGGAAAAAATAAAAACTTGTCCAGGAACCAACATCACAAACCTCCGAAAAAAACGGGAGGTTTTTTGGATTTTTTACCTGAATGCGGTGGAAAAGGGACTGAATGAAGAATGCCCCTGGCACCAGGCAATTTTGTAGGTACATACTAACAAACTGAAGGTGTGTATACTAGCAAACTGAAGGTACTTTGAGATGGAAAATATGGTAAATTGACTACTACAGAAGATGTAACTCTAATAAGCATGGGCGAATTTTGCGAATCTCGTGTTCGCGAATTTTGCGGCTTTGCGAACTCGCAATCCGCAAAATCCGCGAATTCTCGCGAATTTGCGGATTTTTTTTTTTTTGTGTTTGCGCGGGTTTCTGCGAGTTCGCGAGGGTTTTGTACACTTTCGCAAATTGCGAACTTACCTGTCGGGTCGCAAGTTTCGCGAACTTGTTGTTTCTACGTGTCCAGCCTGTTTGGGACACTCTTCTCCATCACTGCCACTCTCTGTCACCACTGCCACTCTCTGACTACTCATGCCACCCTCTGGCCCACCCATGCCACCCTCTGTTTCATCACCACACCCTCTGGTTGTCCAGTGTACATTATTTTCGGCAAAGCAAAGCACACCTTCCCTGCCTCAAGTGACCTGAATTAATTTGGGGCTGATTAATGTGTCACAGAATATTTTTTTAGCTGGCACCTGCTTCCTTAGTGCGCCCTGATTAGTGATCTTTTGCACTTGCTAAGTGCTTTCATTGTTGCAAAATTAGTTACAACACCTGCCCTGCCCCAACTGACAATAATGAATTAGGGGCTGATTAATGGATTTTAACTTCCAGCCTGGCTCCTGCTTGTCTCCCTTAGCTGTAATTCAGGACCTTTGTGGCATATGTGTAACTATTCTGAGGTTCAGAGCAGGGTCACATAATAGTTGCAACTGGCAACTGAACTCTGGAGGGGCCCCTCAGGAAGCACTACAGGAAATGGCTACTAATGATGAGCCTGAACTTTTGAACCTGGTAAGTAGTTTCAGTTTTGCTAAGATCGTATTTCTGCAATTTAGCACTTATTCGCGGGGCGCGAAGTTGTACTGGGAAGCCGCGAACTCACGCGAACAGTGCGAGCAGTGCGAGCAAAATCCGCTGCTCGCGGATTTGCGGATTTTGCGGGAGATTCGCGAATCTCGCGGATTGCGAATTTCCCGAAAATCCGCAAAATCCGCGAGCGAAACGGATTTTCCGCCCATACCTAAACTCTAACACCTAGTATGAACATCTAGAAATGAATCTGATATAACCTGCGTAATTATTTTATGTGAATAATAGAAGGGCTCGGACCCCAATGCGAGTATCCTTTTTATTTGAATACAATATTTGTAAAAAGTGGCATAACCAGGTTTAGCCATTGAGTTTCGTAAATACAATGTCTATTTTTAAAAAAAAAAAAGGGTACAGCGAGGACTCGCTAACTAGTTACAACAATGTCAACCTTAATCACATTTCAGAAAGGTGGGCTTACATAATATGGCCGAATCTGTTTTAAAAAAAAGTAACTGCAACAGTAAAGCGATAGCCTGATGGTGGTTTAACCAAGATGGGGGAGACCTGAAAGGTAGAGAGAAAAGTCCTTTCTTAGTGTTCACTAAATACGGGACACAGCTGAGGAAAATTGCGGATAGCGCGAAATAATCCCTATTTAAACACAAGCACAGGGTGCACAGACGAGTGTCCTGTATCACGCAGTTGGCCGACCGAGGCAGCCGGCGGAACCCCATCGAACGAAAAGGACCGACTCCAAGACAGTAAGTACAGAAGAGCGACGAATGCGCGTCTTAGTCCCTAAACCCACTTTGTTAAGCCGCTGCATAACGGACGGTATGCATTTATCTCGCCCTTGTTCAGGGACCCGCGGAAGCGGCACTCCGTCATGGTTTCGAATAATGTCGGTGGAATCCCTATCTAAAAGCCCGGCTTGGACCATTTTAAGGTAAATACTGGTTTCGAGTCAATAACGCGGTAAACTGAGCGGTTATCCCTGAGATATAGCCCTTGGTTATACATCCACGCACTATTGTTCGACTTTTTTAAAAGGGTGTATCTAAAATTCCTATGCAATGGGCTTCTCTCAGTCTGTCTATCTGCCCTCCATTAATTAATCACCCGGTTGAACTCATACTTTGCAAGTTACAAAACGAGTCCTTTTAAAGTTGACTCTTGTAGTAAAGGGGATCCCCGGTGATAAAAAATGGCAAAACACACAAACATGAAAAGTAACGCTGAATTATATCTTATTTTCTCTGTTTGTACCAGTTACAGAAATATCTGATAAATTATTTGACTCTACCTGTGACGTCGAAAATAAAGTTTTAGAAAGTGCAGGTAACTAAGTTTAGATGAATCTTCTGCCCTAATCATGGTAATACAGGCATACCTTGGGAGTAATGAGTACGTTTCATTCTGCTATGTTATTAATAGGATTACCTACCAACCAACCCCCTGACTAGTGAACCCTACAGGAGCAACCATGAGGGGATTCCTTAAACCTTGGTAAATGAATACTTTTTCTAATGATTATTTTATAAAGGCTAACTAATCTTGGATTGCAAATAGTAACCATATGTACCTCTCTATTAAGGGAATAACTGGAATTTGCTCCCTCCTAAACTGGTGAAGGTGGCCCTTACATCATAGACGTCCTCAATAAAACAAACAGGTAACGCTTACAAAAGCAAAACCATCTAATATAACATCATGTTCTAAATAGTTATAATCTGTTCCAGGTAAATAACACGATCTGGTTAACCTTCTGTTAGTATAAATCCATCTCTTTTCCTATCAGTAACCCTCTTAGATTACAAATATAAATGGAAAGCTGCTTTGTTGGTACAAAAGGTCTTAGGTGGATGATATTTAGTATGTGAGACTATAGAAAATAGATGTATGATGTTGCTAAAAAGACTCTACTATTCATTTGGCTAAGGCTATCTGTTTGCCTTCTTCGGATTCCACGAAACAGGGAATTCCAGCTTGGGGAGTGTTTTCAGGTGGTCTGTCTCTGCACAGTGTCAAAAGTGTCATCCCGGCATGTATCAAATCAACTCGGTTTATAATTGTTCTTCAGAGTGATAGTAATCTAAGTAAAATGAAATGATGAAATATGTCTCTCCTATGTTTGTGTATCAAAAATGCAGAACTAAGGCATGAATTTTTACTTCCAGATTTTTACTCCCTACCCCTGCCCAGCATACTACCCTGGCCCTGACGAAGGTGTGGCCGTTTTGGCTTCCCACCGAAACGCGCGTCGGCACGTTGTCCCAGGAATACGGCAATTTGTTCCAAATACATCAGGACCCGTATTAACACCATCTTGCTGGATGAACCCCCCTTTTAGGCAACTTATTGAAAATCTATTGTTGTCTACGCCAGGACTTTAAGAATGAATGAATGAAAGTTGAATGTTTCTACCTTAGCTAGGAAATTCCTGTGTGAATGAGTGTGGTAGTTTGTTTGAAGTATGGGCAGATCTTAATCCTGAAAAGAATCTTTGTTATGTGTTTTGCTAAATATCACTGACTATTTAATCTATACATGTATGTTTTTTGAATATATTTAAGAAGAAAAAATAAAAAATATGTATTTTTTCAAAACGTGGTGTTGAGTGTGTTTGGAATGACTTAGTTTTGTCCTGTGCAGCCTCAGCCTCTGGGCTAACCACCCCCTTACTTTATCACATTAGGATCCTCTAGCTAGGACCTCTATAAATATTTGGCAGGGTACCTTCTATTGTTCTCTATACAGTTGCTCTTCCCCCCTTGGCCTGCCCATATCATTAAGAAACCCTACGGGGAGCCCCCTTCTATTGTTGTTGTTTCTCACAGCCTTGAGCTGTGGGGGTTTACTTGGGTCTCACGCCAAATGAACCAGTAGAGACTGTGACTGAGAGATATGGATGAGATAGTATGAATGTGTGTTTAAATGTGAAACACCTCTGACCTTTCATGAAAAACTAGACTTGACTTGAACAAATAAAACACTCCCAATATTCTAATATTATTAAGATCTATCTAAATAAGCACTAATGGATACTATAAAAACATTTGGATTTACTGACGATGACTTCGCCAAGATGCTTGGCCTCCCTACAGATGGTAACCAAGACTTTACGGTACCTAGAAGGTTAAATGGAGACTGGAACAAGCTACTCAATCTCCGCAAGAAATCCAAAAGAACAGAACTCCATGCTAAGTTTATGCTCGACTACTTACGAGCGGGCACGATCCCCATCGGACTTCGAGTCCGAAACATCCCAGGGATGTTTGTAGAAATCAGGCAGTTCCTGGAGCGATGGGCTCTCATCTCGAACCGTTGCTCCAGGGACTGGATGATGCTGATTGTGGAAACGGCCCGTACCGTGATTGAAATCCTAAATAAAGAAATTCGCGAGCTGGAGGACAAACTGAAAGAGGGAGATGCGGTAGATGAGGGGAAGAGAAAATTAGAAGAGATCCAATTTGATCTGGAATCCTTCTCCGACTACCTACTCAAAAGGAAAACAGAAAAGTTAAGAAAGGACATTCGAATGTTCAATCAAGAAAGGGCATACCCCTATTTGGGAAGTGACTTCTACACTACTGTAACGGGGTGCCCCTGGCGCCCCCTGGGGTCGAAGTAACTTGTGGACCCCCCTTTGTGTTTCCACAGCCCAGCCTGAAATCGCCGTGTTGGCACCAAGTGGAGGAAGCATACAGCGGAGAAGAAGAGGATCTGGGCAGCGGCCCCTTTAACTGGTCTCCAGGTGATGAGGGGGAGTGGCCACACTACACTAGAAAAGACGCAGGTGAGCCAGAAGAGGTGTGTCTGTACACCGGCGGAGCAGAGTGTAGGAGGAGAGGAACAGAGCGAAGCCGAGACGAGTGGTGGGACGAGGACTCCCCGGACTGGAGACTACAGCGACGGATCCAGACCAGGGAGCCTACGGAGGAGGCAGAGACCAACGAGGGATTCCAGCGGATGCAGGACGATCCCCCGGACTACCGACAGGACGACCACGCCGAGCCTGAGCAGAGCCCGTCGGACATCAGCCCCGCAGAGGAGAGGCGGTCGGTGAGACTCGAGCGAGACGGCGAAGAGGACGTCCATAGTGTCGAGGAGGGGAGAGCGGATCGAGCGGAGCCCCGCCGAGACGAGAGACTGCCAGCGGCATCCGGAGGACCATCGGAGCTAGGAACCGAGCCTGGAGGCCACCGACACCGCGATCCGCCCAGCCACTCCCCTGGAGGGGCGTGGCTTCACGAGGTACGTGAACGCATAGCGGCTTGGATCGGAAAACGGGCAAGGCGCTAGAGCGCTTCAAGAGTTGACACGGGAAAGGGGAAGGGTGCGGATCGGCCACTACTGCCCTTAGTAGACTCACAGTTTCACGGGGGTACAGTCCACCAAAGCTTGGGAGCACTTTTCCAAACTCATCTCACTCCCCTTTCCCCCCCCCCTCACTGGTGAATGGGATTTTGAAAGAGAAAGGCCGTGACAGTAACGCGCTTTTTCTCCCTTCATTTGCATATCTCCTGGATGAGAAAGCGACACGACGGAGCAGGACGGAGCAGAACGAAGGCGGACCTTAAAGACAAGGCGAACCGAGGGGGTCCTGTCAAAGAGTCGGGCTGAAAGGAGTCGGTCACCAAGGAAGCACCCGGGCAGGCTCAAAAGCACCGACCAACTTTTGTCATCAATAAAAGCTTTTCCTTTGATTACTAAGACCCGCCTTCTGCCTCTTCCTGTGGTCCCGCTTACAGTGGTGGAGAATGCGGGCAGTTTGACCATCTGCGACGCCAAGATGGATGAGGTGGTGCAGTCATTGGTAAAAGGACAAGAGAGATTGGAGTGGGCCATTCAACAGCAGATCATCACGTCAGCTGCAGACCGAGAGGCCATGAAAAATGCGGTGGCCGCCAGAGCTATGGAAAATCCAGTTCTTACCGAACCAGCCACCGCGTCGGCCACTAACCCTCATATCAGCGGCGTATCCCTCCAAAAATATCAGCCAGGCGAGGACCCGGACGCCTTCCTGCTCAATTTTGAGAGGGCAGCCCGGGCATGTGGGTGGCCAGTGCCCAAGTGGCCGTTCTTTTTGGCACCCCTCCTGGTAGGAGAGGCCCAGGCGGCCTATCAGGTGGCCAACCCCACGGGCGATACTACTTACGCTGATGTAAAGAGGATCATCCTAGATCACTTGGGCCTAGACCAGGAGGCCTACCGAATCCGGTTCCGTAAGGAGAGAGGAGCCCCAGGAGAGTCCCCAAAAACCTTGTTCGTGAGGCTCAAGATGGCCGCTGACAAATGGCTGACCCCGTCCGTATGTACAAGGGAAGAGATCATGGACCGGATCTACTTAGAACAGTTCTTAGAGGCCCTGCCCTACGCCACCCAGAGGTGGCTACGACAACACCACCACCTCACTATAGAGAAAGCCGTGGACATGGCAACGACCTTCTCTAGAGTCCAACCTAGGATCGCTCAAACCTGGGAGAGTGAGAAACACAAAATCCCGATGAAAACCGAAAGGAAACCAGTGAAACCTACGGAAATCCCTAGGCCAAGAACCTGGAGGACCGAGGGACTTCTGCCTACCGGGCCGCAATGTTTTGAATGTGGCACCTGGGGACACATCGCCAGACTCTGCCCCCGTAGGAAGCCTCAGGAAGAACCCATGGAGGTCGGATACCTTCCCAAGGCGGTGATGTTCTCCAGCGAAATGGGACAGGCATTCAGGGTAAGTGTTGGGGTAAACGGCACCTCCCTCCAGGCCCTGTTAGACTCGGGCTGTCGCCAGTCCGTAGTACACGCCCGTCTGGTTCTACCCTCCCAGATCCTCTCACAAACCCAGGTGAACATACGATGTGTACACGGAGATGTCAAGGCCTATCCGGTAGCTATGCTGCCCATTGAACCAGGGGGGAGGAGTCCACATACCCTAAGGGTGGGGGTTCTAGCCACTCTCCCAGAGGACCTCATTATAGGGACGGATAACCCCGATTTTCTAAACATGTTTAAGAACAGCCTATCAGTCACTGACCCCCCCCCCAGAGAAGGGAAACGAGGAGAGAAACGTCCCTGCCTTAATATCAGACGAACCATGGGTGCTTGACCGTAGTTTTCGTTTCTCTCAGGTAAATGACGCGTCCCTCTCTAACGCGTGGGACGCAGCTGAAAGAGATAAGAACCTGTTTCCCTTATAATATCCAAGGTTTATGGTCAAAAACGACTTACTGTATAGGCAGGCTCAAAAAGATGATCCAGAGCAACTGCTAGTACCCCTATCCTTCAGGGAGCAGGTGTTATTCTACTCCCATGCCCATTTGGTAGCTGGTCATGTAGGGGCAGAGAAGACCACGCAAAACCTGCTCCGCCACTTCTATTGGCCCGGGATATACAAAGACACAGTGAGATACTGTCAGGAGTGCGAGGTCTGTCAGAAGAAGAACATGACCCGCCCCCCGGCCGTTCCTCTACAACCTCTGCCCATCATAGGTACCCCCTTTGAACGGATTGGCATGGACATAATAGGACCCCTCCCTAAAACAAGAAGGGGATATCAGTACGTATTGGTGATTGTGGACTATGCCACTCGGTTCCCCGAAGCCTATCCATTGACGGTCACTACAACCAAACTCATTGCAGACCGGATGATTGAAATGTTTTCAAGAGTAGGATTCCCGAAGGAGATCCTCACCGACCAGGGCACGCCCTTTGTATCAAGGCTCATGAAAGAGGTGTGTCAACTGCTAAGAATCCATCAGATCAGAACGGCGGTCTACCACCCCCAAACTGACGGCCTCGTCGAACGTTACAACAGGACCCTGAAAACCACCCTAAGAAAGATGTTAGAAATCAACGGAGCCGAGTGGGATCAAGTACTGCCCCTTGCCTTGTATGTTCTAAGAGGCCAGAAACAGAGCAGTTTGGGGTTTTCATCGTTTGAACTGTTATATGGGCGACAACCCCGCTCCCTCCTAGAAATGACCAAAGAAGCATGGGAGAAAGAAACACCGGACGAAACCCTGAAGACCCTTGAATACGCCCGTAATCTCAGATCCAAAATAGGAAAATTAAGAGAACTCGCGTATGCCAATCTGGAGAAAAACCAACAGCGTCAGAAAACCATATACGATAAAGGAAAGAAATGGAGAAGGATGGCCGTGGGTGACTGGGCTCTGGTACTCCTGCCCTCCTCCTCCCAAAAGTTTAAAGCAGAATGGGGAGGCCCTTACAAGATCATAAGTACTATAGGTAACACCAGTTACAAGCTACAGATAACACAGAGGAAGACTCAAGTCTTTCACATCAACTTGTTGAAGAAGTGGCTCGGACCCCCCCCTACCGGGGTACATTTGACGGACGACCTCCCCAGGCCGTCCTCCAGCACGATAGACCAACTGGTCGTGAACGAAGACCTGATGGACAAAGACAGACGAGAACTGATGAACACCTTAAGGAAGAACGCGGGGGTCTTCTCGGATGTTCCCGGAAGGACCTCGCTGGCCACTCACAGGATACGTACCGAGCCAGGAAAAATCGTGAAAATCAGGCCATATCGAGTCCCAGAATCCCGACGCCAAGGGATAAAGCAGGAAATCCAGGATATGTTAAAGCTGGGCGTGATACGCCCCTCAAAGAGCAACTGGTCCAGCCCAATAGTGTTGATTCCAAAACCCGACGGAACAAGAAGATTCTGCATGGACTTCCGCGCCCTTAATGAAGTATCGCTGTTTGACGCCTATCCGATTCCTCGCATCGATGAGCTGATCGAGAAGTTAGGAGAGGCCAAGTTTATTAGCACCATCGACCTGACTAAGGGGTACTGGCAGGTACCCCTCCACGAGGACGATAGACATAAAACCGCGTTCTCAACCGAGGACGGTCACTATGAATTTACCGTACTCCCCTTCGGTCTTCACGGTGCCCCTGCCACATTTCAGCGATTGATGAATACGGTATTGAAAGACTTGTCTATGTTCACCTCGGCATACCTCGACGACATTGTCGTCTTTAGTCCCGACTGGGAAACACACATGGAACATCTACAGAAGGTATTAGATACCCTGCAACAAGCTGGATTAAAAATCAACGCTAAGAAATCACGGATGGCCTATCAAAAAGTTAAATACCTGGGCTATGTCCTAGGGCACGGAATGATAGAACCTCAGATCGAGAAAGTCAGAGCCATTTCCGAGACCCCGTTCCCCAAAACAAGAAAAGACATGAGAGCATTCTTGGGACTGATTGGCTATTATCGTAGGTTTATTCCGATGTTCTCACAGATATCAGCCCCCCTCTCTGACACCCTAAAACACCGGATCCCTGAGAAAACGCTACTCCACCCCACTAGAGAGATGGAAGAGGCTTTTTCCAGCTTAAAAAACTGTATCACTTCCTCCCCGGTTTTGACTTCCCCTGACTTTTCAAAACCTTTCTTTTTGCACACAGACGCTTCGGATTATGGGATAGGGGCAGTCCTCTCACAAAAATCCGAGGAAGGAACAGACCACCCCATACTATACGTTAGCCGAAAACTGTTTCCCCGAGAACTGAAGTATGCAACGGTAGAGAAGGAATGTTTAGCGATAAGGTGGGCAGTTGATAAATTGTCTTATTACCTGGAGGGCAGACCGTTTACCCTGTATACTGACCACGCCCCCCTGCAATGGATGGCCCGTAATAAAGCGAATAACGCCAGGGTGATGCGCTGGTTCCTAGCCCTGCAGCCTTACTCCTTTTCTGTTGTACATAAACGTGGAACTGACAATGTTGGTGCGGACTTTCTTTCTCGCTATCCCCTTCCCGAACGGAAGAGTTCAGGGGGGGAGGAATGTAACGGGGTGCCCCTGGCGCCCCCTGGGGTCGAAGTAACTTGTGGACCCCCCTTTGTGTTTCCACAGCCCAGCCTGAAATCGCCGTGTTGGCACCAAGTGGAGGAAGCATACAGCGGAGAAGAAGAGGATCTGGGCAGCGGCCCCTTTAACTGGTCTCCAGGTGATGAGAGGGAGTGGCCACACTACACTAGAAAAGACGCAGGTGAGCCAGAAGAGGTGTGTCTGTACACCGGCGGAGCAGAGTGTAGGAGGAGAGGAACAGAGCGAAGCCGAGACGAGTGGTGGGACGAGGACTCCCCGGACTGGAGACTACAGCGACGGATCCAGACCAGGGAGCCTACGGAGGAGGCAGAGACCAACGAGGGATTCCAGCGGATGCAGGACGATCCCCCGGACTACCGACAGGACGACCACGCCGAGCCTGAGCAGAGCCCGTCGGACATCAGCCCCGCAGAGGAGAGGCGGTCGGTGAGACTCGAGCGAGACGGCGAAGAGGACGTCCATAGTGTCGAGGAGGGGAGAGCGGATCGAGCGGAGCCCCGCCGAGACGAGAGACTGCCAGCGGCATCCGGAGGACCATCGGAGCTAGGAACCGAGCCTGGAGGCCACCGACACCGCGATCCGCCCAGCCACTCCCCTGGAGGGGCGTGGCTTCACGAGGTACGTGAACGCATAGCGGCTTGGATCGGAAAACGGGCAAGGCGCTAGAGCGCTTCAAGAGTTGACACGGGAAAGGGGAAGGGTGCGGATCGGCCACTACTGCCCTTAGTAGACTCACAGTTTCACGGGGGTACAGTCCACCAAAGCTTGGGAGCACTTTTCCAAACTCATCTCACTCCCCTTTCCCCCCCCCCTCACTGGTGAATGGGATTTTGAAAGAGAAAGGCCGTGACAGTAACGCGCTTTTTCTCCCTTCATTTGCATATCTCCTGGATGAGAAAGCGACACGACGGAGCAGGACGGAGCAGAACGAAGGCGGACCTTAAAGACAAGGCGAACCGAGGGGGTCCTGTCAAAGAGTCGGGCTGAAAGGAGTCGGTCACCAAGGAAGCACCCGGGCAGGCTCAAAAGCACCGACCAACTTTTGTCATCAATAAAAGCTTTTCCTTTGATTACTAAGACCCGCCTTCTGCCTCTTCCTGTGGTCCCGCTTACAACTACCCAAGAAGAAAATGCACCTCGCGGACAGGCACCCAGATGGGGTCAAGGAAGGAAAGTAACCACCTTCTCGGAAACAACGGACTCTGAGGGGGATACCCCCGATGAGTACGACCCCAATTATGACCCTAGCTATGACCAAAGCCATAACTCCAACCGTGGTCATAATACAAATAGAGGCAATAGGAATGGAGGGTTCGAGCGCAACCATCATCAAAACCGTTTTTTAGGGAACCGCCGGGGCAACTCCCGACCACCATCGAGAACACCACAAACGAGGAATTACCATCAGGGTCGGGGTCAACCACAAATGTATGTGCAGACCCGCCATCATCAATATTGGCGAACATAAGGGGGCTCCCTGTGTTTAATCTGTCTAGTGAGAACATAGACCCAGCAGCCATCAAACTCTTATCTAGGGGCCTGTCCTTTGTCCCATCGGCGAACTTCAGTAAATTTGAACTGAATAGAGATCTACACCTTTTCTTCAGGAAGGTCCGACTCCAGAAATTTTTCTTAGAGGCACCACCCATTAACAATGATCATAATAGATCTGGCTGTAAACCACCCTCCTCGTTCACCCCTACCTTAGAAATGGTCGGCCCTGAGGTTAATATCTTTGAAAAAACAGTTATGCGGAAAATAAACAAAATGACTAAGTATGTGCCCATCCCCAAAGCCAACATGGAAAACATAGAGAACAGAGCCCTCAAAGAACTTGAAACAAATCGAAATATCACAATAAAACCTTGTGATAAAGGGGGAGGAATCACACTGCTTGACACATCTGACTATAAAAGGAGAATGACCGAGCTTCTGTCTTCATCAGGCCATTATATAAGGATTACTCGTAATCCTGAAAACGCTCTAAAAAAGCGTATATTAAGAATGGTCCAGAAAGCTGTATCACAGAACCAAATCTGTGAGGATGAGGCGGAATTTCTGACGCCTAGCAACACCAAAATACCCATAATTTATGGGCTCCCCAAAACGCACAAGTGTAGTACGGACCCACCGTTGCGACCAATTGTCTCGACGATTGGCTCAGCCACCGAGCCACTGTCCAAATATATCGACAAATTTTTAAACCCAATGGTGACCGAACTAGAATCTTACGTGCGTGATACAGGACACTTTATTCAGCAGGTGGAAGGCACCCAATTCTCTGAAAACTCTGAAATCATGGTCACACTTGATGTAGAATCATTGTATTCTAACATCCCCCAAAGAGGAGCATACGATGCCATGGATACTGTCATCTCTAGGAATACCGAGATCACTAATAAGGAATTCATTATGGAGTGTGTCAAGATAGTTCTATTTGAGAACTACTTTGAGTTTGACAACACCATGTACAGACAGGCATCTGGAGTAAGTATGGGAGCAAGCTGTGCGCCAAGCATAGCCTGTCTGTACATGGGTGAGTTTGAAAGAACAAACGTCTTTAATGAAATGGCCCCCTTCTACGAAAATGTCAAAAGCTGGAAAAGGTTTATTGATGATATTTTCTTTATTTGGAAGGGGGCAGAGGAACAACTTCACGAATTCATTGAGTGGCTCAATGCGGCGGACGCCAATTTGAGATTTACCAGCCACCTGAGCACAACCAGAATAGAATTCCTGGATATTTGGATTGAGCACCACGATAACATCATCAAGGTCTCACTTTACACCAAACCCACGGCACGGAACACTCTGCTCCAATATGCTAGTTACCACCCACGTAGCCAGAGGGACAGCATCCCGTACAGTCAGTTCCTTCGCATTAGAAGGAACTGCACGTTCATGGATGACTTCTTAAGCCAAGCCGATATTCTGCAGGAAAAACTACGAGTCCGAGGGTACCCACCAAGACTCATTAAAGAGTCGTTCAAGCGAGCGAGATATACGGATCGGGAGGCTATGTTTGTGGAGAGAGAACCAGAGAAATTAAAACAACTTGTATGTGTGACCCGCCATTCTGAGTTGAACCATAAGATAAGACAAGCCATCAACTCAAGCTGGCATATTCTGAATCTGGAAAATGATAAAACACACTTAAATCGCCCCATTTTTGCGTTCAAAAAGAACCCCAACCTTAAGAACCATCTGGTTCGGGGCAAGATTCAAGAAAACTCTGTGAACTGCCAAATAACCATCACTGGTCTGGATCCAATATATGGCAACCATAAATGTGGGACTTGCCATATCTGCCCACAGGCCATTACTGGCGGGACTGTCAGCACAAACACCCGCACAGTGTCCGTAATACGAAATAAAAATATGACCAATTGTCGGACCAGCAACATCATCTACCTGATATTGTGTCCCTGCAATCTCCCCTATGTTGGAGAGACTGGCAGAGAATGTAGGGTACGAATCGGTGAGCATAAAACCAATATCAGAAATCAAAAGTTGGCCGCCCCACTGGTAGCCCATTGGATTGAGAAAAATCACACAGAGCTAGAACTCCGATGGTTCATCTTGGAAAAAATAAAAACTTGTCCAGGAACCAACATCACAAACCTCCGAAAAAAACAGGAGGTTTTTTGGATTTTTTACCTGAATGCGGTGGAAAAGGGACTGAATGAAGAATGCCCCTGGCACCAGGCAATTTTGTAGGTACATACTAACAAACTGAAGGTGTGTATACTAGCAAACTGAAGGTACTTTGAGATGGAAAATATGGTAAATTGACTACTACAGAAGATGTAACTCTAACACCTAGTATGAACATCTAGAAATGAATCTGATATAACCTGCGTAATTATTTTATGTGAATAATAGAAGGGCTCGGACCCCAATGCGAGTATCCTTTTTATTTGAATACAATATTTGTAAAAAGTGGCATAACCAGGTTTAGCCATTGAGTTTCGTAAATACAATGTCTATTTTTATAAAAAAAGGGTACAGCGAGGACTCGCTAACTAGTTACAACAATGTCAACCTTAATCACATTTCAGAAAGGTGGGCTGACATAATATGGCCGAATCTGTTTAAAAAAAAAAGTAACTGCAACAGTAAAGCGATAGCCTGATGGTGGTTTAACCAAGATGGCGGAGACCTGAAAGGTAGAGAGAAAAGTCCTTTCTTAGTGTTCACTAAATACGGGACACAGCTGAGGAAAATTGCGGATAGCGCGAAATAATCCCTATTTAAACACAAGCACAGGGTGCACAGACGAGTGTCCTGTATCACGCAGTTGGCCGACCGAGGCAGCCGGCGGAACCCCATCGAACGAAAAGGACCGACTCCAAGACAGTAAGTACAGAAGAGCGACAAATGCGCGTCTTAGTCCCTAAACCCACTTTGTTAAGCCGCTGCATAACGGACGGTATGCATTTATCTCGCCCTTGTTCAGGGACCCGCGGAAGCGGCACTCCGTCATGGTTTCGAATAATGTCGGTGGAATCCCTATCTAAAAGCCCGGCTTGGACCATTTTAAGGTAAATACTGGTTTCGAGTCAATAACGCGGTAAACTGAGCGGTTATCCCTGAGATATAGCCCTTGGTTATACATCCACGCACTATTGTTCGACTTTTTTAAAAGGGTGTATCTAAAATCCCTATGCAATGGGCTTCTCTTAGTCTGTCTATCTGCCCTCTATTAATTAATCACCCGGTTGAACTCATACTTTGCAAGTTACAAAACGAGTCCTTTTAAAGTTGACTCTTGTAGTAAAGGGGATCCCCGGTGATAAAAAATGGCAAAACACACAAACATGAAAAGTAACGCTGAATTATATCTTATTTTCTCTGTTTGTACCAGTTACAGAAATATCTGATAAATTATTTGACTCTACCTGTGACGTCGAAAATAAAGTTTTAGAAAGTGCAGGTAACTAAGTTTAGATGAATCTTCTGCCCTAATCATGGTAATACAGGCATACCTTGGGAGTAATGAGTACGTTTCATTCTGCTATGTTATTAATAGGATTACCTACCAACCAACCCCCTGACTAGTGAACCCTACAGGAGCAACCATGAGGGGATTCCTTAAACCTTGGTAAATGAATACTTTTTCTAATGATTATTTTATAAAGGCTAACTAATCTTGGATTGCAAATAGTAACCATATGTACCTCTCTATTAAGGGAATAACTGGAATTTGCTCCCTCCTAAACTGGTGAAGGTGGCCCTTACATCATAGACGTCCTCAATAAAACAAACAGGTAACGCTTACAAAAGCAAAACCATCTAATATAACATCATGTTCTAAATAGTTATAATCTGTTCCAGGTAAATAACACGATCTGGTTAACCTTCTGTTAGTATAAATCCATCTCTTTTCCTATCAGTAACCCTCTTAGATTACAAATATAAATGGAAAGCTGCTTTGTTGGTACAAAAGGTCTTAGGTGGATGATATTTAGTATGTGAGACTATAGAAAATAGATGTATGATGTTGCTAAAAAGACTCTACTATTCATTTGGCTAAGGCTATCTGTTTGCCTTCTTCGGATTCCACGAAACAGGGAATTCCAGCTTGGGGAGTGTTTTCAGGTGGTCTGTCTCTGCACAGTGTCAAAAGTGTCATCCCGGCATGTATCAAATCAACTCGGTTTATAATTGTTCTTCAGAGTGATAGTAATCTAAGTAAAATGAAATGATGAAATATGTCTCTCCTATGTTTGTGTATCAAAAATGCAGAACTAAGGCATGAATTTTTACTTCCAGATTTTTACTCCCTACCCCTGCCCAGCATACTACCCTGGCCCTGACGAAGGTGTGGCCGTTTTGGCTTCCCACCGAAACGCGCGTCGGCACGTTGTCCCAGGAATACGGCAATTTGTTCCAAATACATCAGGACCCGTATTAACACCATCTTGCTGGATGAACCCCCCTTTTAGGCAACTTATTGAAAATCTATTGTTGTCTACGCCAGGACTTTAAGAATGAATGAATGAAAGTTGAATGTTTCTACCTTAGCTAGGAAATTCCTGTGTGAATGAGTGTGGTAGTTTGTTTGAAGTATGGGCAGATCTTAATCCTGAAAAGAATCTTTGTTATGTGTTTTGCTAAATATCACTGACTATTTAATCTATACATGTATGTTTTTTGAATATATTTAAGAAGAAAAAATAAAAAATATGTATTTTTTCAAAACGTGGTGTTGAGTGTGTTTGGAATGACTTAGTTTTGTCCTGTGCAGCCTCAGCCTCTGGGCTAACCACCCCCTTACTTTATCACATTAGGATCCTCTAGCTAGGACCTCTATAAATATTTGGCAGGGTACCTTCTATTGTTCTCTATACAGTTGCTCTTCCCCCCTTGGCCTGCCCATATCATTAAGAAACCCTACGGGGAGCCCCCTTCTATTGTTGTTGTTTCTCACAGCCTTGAGCTGTGGGGGTTTACTTGGGTCTCACGCCAAATGAACCAGTAGAGACTGTGACTGAGAGATATGGATGAGATAGTATGAATGTGTGTTTAAATGTGAAACACCTCTGACCTTTCATGAAAAACTAGACTTGACTTGAACAAATAAAACACTCCCAATATTCTAATATTATTAAGATCTATCTAAATAAGCACTAATGGATACTATAAAAACATTTGGATTTACTGACGATGACTTCGCCAAGATGCTTGGCCTCCCTACAGATGGTAACCAAGACTTTACGGTACCTAGAAGGTTAAATGGCGACTGGAACAAGCTACTCAATCTCCGCAAGAAATCCAAAAGAACAGAACTCCATGCTAAGTTTATGCTCGACTACTTACGAGCGGGCACGATCCCCATCGGACTTCGAGTCCGAAACATCCCAGGGATGTTTGTAGAAATCAGGCAGTTCCTGGAGCGATGGGCTCTCATCTCGAACCGTTGCTCCAGGGACTGGATGATGCTGATTGTGGAAACGGCCCGTACCGTGATTGAAATCCTAAATAAAGAAATTCGCGAGCTGGAGGACAAACTGAAAGAGGGAGATGCGGTAGATGAGGGGAAGAGAAAATTAGAAGAGATCCAATTTGAGCTGGAATCCTTCTCCGACTACCTACTCAAAAGGAAAACAGAAAAGTTAAGAAAGGACATTCGAATGTTCAATCAAGAAAGGGCATACCCCTATTTGGGAAGTGACTTCTACACTACCCAAGAAGAAAATGCACCTCGCGGACAGGCACCCAGATGGGGTCAAGGAAGGAAAGTAACCACCTTCTCGGAAACAACGGACTCTGAGGGGGATACCCCCGATGAGTACGACCCCAATTATGACCCTAGCTATGACCAAAGCCATAACTCCAACCGTGGTCATAATACAAATAGAGGCAATAGGAATGGAGGGTTCGAGCGCAACCATCATCAAAACCGTTTTTTAGGGAACCGCCGGGGCAACTCCCGACCACCATCGAGAACACCACAAACGAGGAATTACCATCAGGGTCGGGGTCAACCACAAATGTATGTGCAGACCCGCCATCATCAATATTGGCGAACATAAGGGGGCTCCCTGTGTTTAATCTGTCTAGTGAGAACATAGACCCAGCAGCCATCAAACTCTTATCTAGGGGCCTGTCCTTTGTCCCATCGGCGAACTTCAGTAAATTTGAACTGAATAGAGATCTACAGCTTTTCTTCAGGAAGGTCCGACTCCAGAAATTTTTCTTAGAGGCACCACCCATTAACAATGATCATAATAGATCTGGCTGTAAACCACCCTCCTCGTTCACCCCTACCTTAGAAATGGTCGGCCCTGAGGTTAATATCTTTGAAAAAACAGTTATGCGGAAAATAAACAAAATGACTAAGTATGTGCCCATCCCCAAAGCCAACATGGAAAACATAGAGAACAGAGCCCTCAAAGAACTTGAAACAAATCGAAATATCACAATAAAACATTGTGATAAAGGGGGAGGAATCACACTGCTTGACACATCTGACTATAAAAGGAGAATGACCGAGCTTCTGTCTTCATCAGGCCATTATATAAGGATTACTCGTAATCCTGAAAACGCCCTAAAAAAGCGTATATTAAGAATGGTCCAGAAAGCTGTATCACAGAACCAAATCTGTGAGGATGAGGCGGAATTTCTGACGCCTAGCAACACCAAAATACCCATAATTTATGGGCTCCCCAAAACGCACAAGTGTAGTACGGACCCACCGTTGCGACCAATTGTCTCGACGATTGGCTCAGCCACCGAGCCACTGTCCAAATATATCGACAAATTTTTAAACCCAATGGTGAACGAACTAGAATCTTACGTGCGTGATACAGGACACTTTATTCAGCAGGTGGAAGGCACCCAATTCTTTGAAAACTCTGAAATCATGGTCACACTTGATGTAGAATCATTGTATTCTAACATCCCCCAAAGAGGAGCATACGATGCCATGGATACTGTCATCTCTAGGAATACCGAGATCACTAATAAGGAATTCATTATGGAGTGTGTCAAGATAGTTCTATTTGAGAACTACTTTGAGTTTGACAACACCATGTACAGACAGGCATCTGGAGTAAGTATGGGAGCAAGCTGTGCGCCAAGCATAGCCTGTCTGTACATGGGTGAGTTTGAAAGAACAAACGTCTTTAATGAAATGGCCCCCTTCTACGAAAACGTCAAAAGCTGGAAAAGGTTTATTGATGATATTTTCTTTATTTGGAAGGGGGCAGAGGAACAACTTCACGAATTCATTGAGTGGCTCAATGCGGCGGACGCCAATTTGAGATTTACCAGCCACCTGAGCACAACCAGAATAGAATTCCTGGATATTTGGATTGAGCACCACGATAACATCATCAAGGTCTCACTTTACACCAAACCCACGGCACGGAACACTCTGCTCCAATATGCTAGTTACCACCCACGTAGCCAGAGGGACAGCATCCCGTACAGTCAGTTCCTTCGCATTAGAAGGAACTGCACGTTCATGGATGACTTCTTAAGCCAAGCCGATATTCTGCAGGAAAAACTACGAGTCCGAGGGTACCCACCAAGACTCATTAAAGAGTCGTTCAAGCGAGCGAGATATACGGATCGGGAGGCTATGTTTGTGGAGAGAGAACCAGAGAAATTAAAACAACTTGTATGTGTGACCCGCCATTCTGAGTTGAACCATAAGATAAGACAAGCCATCAACTCAAGCTGGCATATTCTGAATCTGGAAAATGATAAAACACACTTAAATCGCCCCATTTTTGCGTTCAAAAAGAACCCCAACCTTAAGAACCATCTGGTTCGGGGCAAGATTCAAGAAAATTCTGTGAACTGCCAAATAACCATCACTGGTCTGGATCCAATATATGGCAACCATAAATGTGGGACTTGCCATATCTGCCCACAGGCCATTACTGGCGGGACTGTCAGCACAAACACCCGCACAGTGTCCGTAACACGAAACAAAAATATGACCAATTGTCGGACCAGCAACATCATCTACCTGATATTGTGTCCCTGCAATCTCCCCTATGTTGGAGAGACTGGCAGAGAATGTAGGGTACGAATCGGTGAGCATAAAACCAATATCAGAAATCAAAAGTTGGCCGCCCCACTGGTAGCCCATTGGATTGAGAAAAATCACACAGAGCTAGAACTCCGATGGTTCATCTTGGAAAAAATAAAAACTTGTCCAGGAACCAACATCACAAACCTCCGAAAAAAACGGGAGGTTTTTTGGATTTTTTACCTGAATGCGGTGGAAAAGGGACTGAATGAAGAATGCCCCTGGCACCAGGCAATTTTGTAGGTACATACTAACAAACTGAAGGTGTGTATACTAGCAAACTGAAGGTACTTTGAGATGGAAAATATGGTAAATTGACTACTACAGAAGATGTAACTCTAACACCTAGTATGAACATCTAGAAATGAATCTGATATAACCTGCGTAATTATTTTATGTGAATAATAGAAGGGCTCGGACCCCAATGCGAGTATCCTTTTTATTTGAATACAATATTTGTAAAAAGTGGCATAACCAGGTTTAGCCATTGAGTTTCGTAAATACAATGTCTATTTTTATAAAAAAAGGGTACAGCGAGGACTCGCTAACTAGTTACAACAATGTCAACCTTAATCACATTTCAGAAAGGTGGGCTTACATAATATGGCCGAATCTGTTTTAAAAAAAAGTAACTGCAACAGTAAAGCGATAGCCTGATGGTGGTTTAACCAAGATGGCGGAGACCTGAAAGGTAGAGAGAAAAGTCCTTTCTTAGTGTTCACTAAATACGGGACACAGCTGAGGAAAATTGCGGATAGCGCGAAATAATCCCTATTTAAACACAAGCACAGGGTGCACAGACGAGTGTCCTGTATCACGCAGTTGGCCGACCGAGGCAGCCGGCGGAACCCCATCGAACGAAAAGGACCGACTCCAAGACAGTAAGTACAGAAGAGCGACGAATGCGCGTCTTAGTCCCTAAACCCACTTTGTTAAGCCGCTGCATAACGGACGGTATGCATTTATCTCGCCCTTGTGCAGGGACCCGCGGAAGCGGCACTCCGTCATGGTTTCGAATAATGTCGGTGGAATCCCTATCTAAAAGCCCGGCTTGGACCATTTTAAGGTAAATACTGGTTTCGAGTCAATAACGCGGTAAACTGAGCGGTTATCCCTGAGATATAGCCCTTGGTTATACATCCACGCACTATTGTTCGACTTTTTTAAAAGGGTGTATCTAAAATCCCTATGCAATGGGCTTCTCTCAGTCTGTCTATCTGCCCTCCATTAATTAATCACCTGGTTGAACTCATACTTTGCAAGTTACAAAACGAGTCCTTTTAAAGTTGACTCTTGTAGTAAAGGGGATCCCCGGTGATAAAAAATGGCAAAACACACAAACATGAAAAGTAACGCTGAATTATATCTTATTTTCTCTGTTTGTACCAGTTACAGAAATATCTGAAAAATTATTGGACTCTACCTGTGACGTCGAAAATAAAGTTTTAGAAAGTGCAGGTAACTAAGTTTAGATGAATCTTCTGCCCTAATCATGGTAATACAGGCATACCTTGGGAGTAATGAGTACGTTTCATTCTGCTATGTTATTAATAGGATTACCTACCAACCAACCCCCTGACTAGTGAACCCTACAGGAGCAACCATGAGGGGATTCCTTAAACCTTGGTAAATGAATACTTTTTCTAATGATTATTTTATAAAGGCTAACTAATCTTGGATTGCAAATAGTAACCATATGTACCTCTCTATTAAGGGAATAACTGGAATTTGCTCCCTCCTAAACTGGTGAAGGTGGCCCTTACATCATAGACGTCCTCAATAAAACAAACAGGTAACGCTTACAAAAGCAAAACCATCTAATATAACATCATGTTCTAAATAGTTATAATCTGTTCCAGGTAAATAACACGATCTGGTTAACCTTCTGTTAGTATAAATCCATCTCTTTTCCTATCAGTAACCCTCTTAGATTACAAATATAAATGGAAAGCTGCTTTGTTGGTACAAAAGGTCTTAGGTGGATGATATTTAGTATGTGAGACTATAGAAAATAGATGTATGATGTTGCTAAAAAGACTCTACTATTCATTTGGCTAAGGCTATCTGTTTGCCTTCTTCGGATTCCACGAAACAGGGAATTCCAGCTTGGGGAGTGTTTTCAGGTGGTCTGTCTCTGCACAGTGTCAAAAATGTCATCCCGGCATGTATCAAATCAACTCGGTTTATAATTGTTCTTCAGAGTGATAGTAATCTAAGTAAAATGAAATGATGAAATATGTCTCTCCTATGTTTGTATATCAAAAATGCAGAACTAAGGCATGAATTTTTACTTCCAGATTTTTACTCCCTACCCCTGCCCAGCATACTACCCTGGCCCTGACGAAGGTGTGGCCGTTTTGGCTTCCCACCGAAACGCGCGTCGGCACGTTGTCCCAGGAATACGGCAATTTGTTCCAAATACATCAGGACCCGTATTAACACCATCTTGCTGGATGAACCCCCCTTTTAGGCAATTTATTGAAAATCTATTGTTGTCTACGCCAGGACTTTAAGAATGAATGAATGAAAGTTGAATGTTTCTACCTTAGCTAGGAAATTCCTGTGTGAATGAGTGTGGTAGTTTGTTTGAAGTATGGACAGATCTTAATCCTGAAAAGAATCTTTGTTATGTGTTTTGCTAAATATCACTGACTATTTAATCTATACATGTATGTTTTTTGAATATATTTAAGAAGAAAAAAATAAAAAATATGTATTTTTTCAAAACTTGGTGTTGAGTGTGTTTGGAATGACTTAGTTTTGTCCTGTGCAGCCTCAGCCTCTGGGCTAACCACCGCCTTACTTTATCACATTAGGATCCTCTAGCTAGGACCTCTATAAATATTTGGCAGGGTACCTTCTATTGTTCTCTATACAGTTGCTCTTCCCCCCTTGGCCTGCCCATATCATTAAGAAACCCTACGGGGAGCCCCCTTCTATTGTTGTTGTTTCTCACAGCCTTGAGCTGTGCGGGTTTACTTGGGTCTCACGCCAAATGAACCAGTAGAGACTGTGACTGAGAGATATGGATGAGATAGTATGAATGTGTGTTTAAATGTGAAACACCTCTGACCTTTCATGAAAAACTAGACTTTACTTGAACAAATAAAACACTCCCAATATTCTAATATTATTAAGATCTATCTAAATAAGCACTAA
Source organism: Lissotriton vulgaris (assembly GCF_964263255.1). Lineage (NCBI taxonomy): Eukaryota > Metazoa > Chordata > Amphibia > Caudata > Salamandridae > Lissotriton > Lissotriton vulgaris. The sequence continues at coordinate 1,298,769,585 of NC_141693.1, forward strand.
TTGATACTATAAAAACATTTGGATTTACTGACGATGACTTCGCCAAGATGCTTGGCCTCCCTACAGATGGTAACCAAGACTTTACGGTACCTAGAGGGTTAAATGGAGACTGGAACAAGCTACTCAATCTCCGCAAGAAATCCAAAAGAACAGAACTCCATGCTAAGTTTATGCTCGACTACTTACGAGCGGGCACGATCCCCATCGGACTTCGAGTCCGAAACATCCCAGGGATGTTTGTAGAAATCAGGCAGTTCCTGGAGCGATGGGCTCTCATCTCGAACCGTTGCTCCAGGGACTGGATGATGCTGATTGTGGAAACGGCCCGTACCGTGATTGAAATCCTAAATAAAGAAATTCGCGAGCTGGAGGACAAACTGAAAGAGGGAGATGCGGTAGATGAGGGGAAGAGAAAATTAGAAGAGATCCAATTTGAGCTGGAATCCTTCTCCGACTACCTACTCAAAAGGAAAACAGAAAAGTTAAGAAAGGACATTCGAATGTTCAATCAAGAAAGGGCATACCCCTATTTGGGAAGTGACTTCTACACTACCCAAGAAGAAAATGCACCTCGCGGACAGGCACCCAGATGGGGTCAAGGAAGGAAAGTAACCACCTTCTCGGAAACAACGGACTCTGAGGGGGATACCCCCGATGAGTACGACCCCAATTATGACCCTAGCTATGACCAAAGCCATAACTCCAACCGTGGTCATAATACAAATAGAGGCAATAGGAATGGAGGGTTCGAGCGCAACCATCATCAAAACCGTTTTTTAGGGAACCGCCGGGGCAACTCCCGACCACCATCGAGAACACCACAAACGAGGAATTACCATCAGGGTCGGGGTCAACCACAAATGTATGTGCAGACCCGCCATCATCAATATTGGCGAACATAAGGGGGCTCCCTGTGTTTAATCTGTCTAGTGAGAACATAGACCCAGCAGCCATCAAACTCTTATCTAGGGGCCTGTCCTTTGTCCCATCGGCGAACTTCAGTAAATTTGAACTGAATAGAGATCTACAGCTTTTCTTCAGGAAGGTCCGACTCCAGAAATTTTTCTTAGAGGCACCACCCATTAACAATGATCATAATAGATCTGGCTGTAAACCACCCTCCTCGTTCACCCCTACCTTAGAAATGGTCGGCCCTGAGGTTAATATCTTTGAAAAAACAGTTATGCGGAAAATAAACAAAATGACTAAGTATGTGCCCATCCCCAAAGCCAACATGGAAAACATAGAGAACAGAGCCCTCAAAGAACTTGAAACAAATCGAAATATCACAATAAAACCTTGTGATAAAGGGGGAGGAATCACACTGCTTGACACATCTGACTATAAAAGGAGAATGACCGAGCTTCTGTCTTCATCAGGCCATTATATAAGGATTACTCGTAATCCTGAAAACGCCCTAAAAAAGCGTATATTAAGAATGGTCCAGAAAGCTGTATCACAGAACCAAATCTGTGAGGATGAGGCGGAATTTCTGACGCCTAGCAACACCAAAATACCCATAATTTATGGGCTCCCCAAAACGCACAAGTGTAGTACGGACCCACCGTTGCGACCAATTGTCTCGACGATTGGCTCAGCCACCGAGCCACTGTCCAAATATATCGACAAATTTTTAAACCCAATGGTGACCGAACTAGAATCTTACGTGCGTGATACAGGACACTTTATTCAGCAGGTGGAAGGCACCCAATTCTTTGAAAACTCTGAAATCATGGTCACACTTGATGTAGAATCATTGTATTCTAACATCCCCCAAAGAGGAGCATACGATGCCATGGATACTGTCATCTCTAGGAATACCGAGATCACTAATAAGGAATTCATTATGGAGTGTGTCAAGATAGTTCTATTTGAGAACTACATTGAGTTTGACAACACCATGTACAGACAGGCATCTGGAGCAAGTATGGGAGCAAGCTGTGCGCCAAGCATAGCCTGTCTGTACATGGGTGAGTTTGAAAGAACAAACGTCTTTAATGAAATGGCCCCCTTCTACGAAAACGTCAAAAGCTGGAAAAGGTTTATTGATGATATTTTCTTTATTTGGAAGGGGGCAGAGGAACAACTTCACGAATTCATTGAGTGGCTCAATGCGGCGGACGCCAATTTGAGATTTACCAGCCACCTGAGCACAACCAGAATAGAATTCCTGGATATTTGGATTGAGCACCACGATAACATCATCAAGGTCTCACTTTACACCAAACCCACGGCACGGAACACTCTGCTCCAATATGCTAGTTACCACCCACGTAGCCAGAGGGACAGCATCCCGTACAGTCAGTTCCTTCGCATTAGAAGGAACTGCACGTTCATGGATGACTTCTTAAGCCAAGCCGATATTCTGCAGGAAAAACTACGAGTCCGAGGGTACCCACCAAGACTCATTAAAGAGTCGTTCAAGCGAGCGAGATATACGGATCGGGAGGCTATGTTTGTGGAGAGAGAACCAGAGAAATTAAAACAACTTGTATGTGTGACCCGCCATTCTGAGTTGAACCATAAGATAAGACAAGCCATCAACTCAAGCTGGCATATTCTGAATCTGGAAAATGATAAAACACACTTAAATCGCCCCATTTTTGCGTTCAAAAAGAACCCCAACCTTAAGAACCATCTGGTTCGGGGCAAGATTCAAGAAAACTCTGTGAACTGCCAAATAACCATCACTGGTCTCGATCCAATATATGGCAACCATAAATGTGGGACTTGCCATATCTGCCCACAGGCCATTACTGGCGGGACTGTCAGCACAAACACCCGCACAGTGTCCGTAATACGAAATAAAAATATGACCAATTGTCGGACCAGCAACATCATCTACCTGATATTGTGTCCCTGCAATCTCCCCTATGTTGGAGAGACTGGCAGAGAATGTAGGGTACGAATCGGTGAGCATAAAACCAATATCAGAAATCAAAAGTTGGCCGCCCCACTGGTAGCCCATTGGATTGAGAAAAATCACACAGAGCTAGAACTCCGATGGTTCATCTTGGAAAAAATAAAAACTTGTCCAGGAACCAACATCACAAACCTCCGAAAAAAACGGGAGGTTTTTTGGATTTTTTACCTGAATGCGGTGGAAAAGGGACTGAATGAAGAATGCCCCTGGCACCAGGCAATTTTGTAGGTACATACTAACAAACTGAAGGTGTGTATACTAGCAAACTGAAGGTACTTTGAGATGGAAAATATGGTAAATTGACTACTACAGAAGATGTAACTCTAACACCTAGTATGAACATCTAGAAATGAATCTGATATAACCTGCGTAATTATTTTATGTGAATAATAGAAGGGCTCGGACCCCAATGCGAGTATCCTTTTTATTTGAATACAATATTTGTAAAAAGTGGCATAACCAGGTTTAGCCATTGAGTTTCGTAAATACAATGTCTATTTTTATAAAAAAAGGGTACAGCGAGGACTCGCTAACTAGTTACAACAATGTCAACCTTAATCACATTTCAGAAAGGTGGGCTTACATAATATGGCCGAATCTGTTTTAAAAAAAAGTAACTGCAACAGTAAAGCGATAGCCTGATGGTGGTTTAACCAAGATGGCGGAGACCTGAAAGGTAGAGAGAAAAGTCCTTTCTTAGTGTTCACTAAATACGGGACACAGCTGAGGAAAATTGCGGATAGCGCAAAATAATCCCTATTTAAACACAAGCACAGGGTGCACAGACGAGTGTCCTGTATCACGCAGTTGGCCGACCGAGGCAGCCGGCGGAACCCCATCGAACGAAAAGGACCGACTCCAAGACAGTAAGTACAGAAGAGCGACGAATGCGCGTTTTAGTCCCTAAACCCACTTTGTTAAGCCGCTGCATAACGGACGGTATGCATTTATCTCGCCCTTGTTCAGGGACCCGCGGAAGCGGCACTCCGTCATGGTTTCGAATAATGTCGGTGGAATCCCTATCTAAAAGCCCGGCTTGGACCATTTTAAGGTAAATACTGGTTTCGAGTCAATAACGCGGTAAACTGAGCGGTTATCCCTGAGATATAGCCCTTGGTTATACATCCACGCACTATTGTTCGACTTTTTTAAAAGGGTGTATCTAAAATCCCTATGCAATGGGCTTCTCTCAGTCTGTCTATCTGCCCTCCATTAATTAATCACCCGGTTGAACTCATACTTTGCAAGTTACAAAACGAGTCCTTTTAAAGTTGACTCTTGTAGTAAAGGGGATCCCCGGTGATAAAAAATGGCAAAACACACAAACATGAAAAGTAACGCTGAATTATATCTTATTTTCTCTGTTTGTACCAGTTACAGAAATATCTGATAAATTATTTGACTCTACCTGTGACGTCGAAAATAAAGTTTTAGAAAGTGCAGGTAACTAAGTTTAGATGAATCTTCTGCCCTAATCATGGTAATACAGGCATACCTTGGGAGTAATGAGTACGTTTCATTCTGCTATGTTATTAATAGGATTACCTACCAACCAACCCCCTGACTAGTGAACCCTACAGGAGCAACCATGAGGGGATTCCTTAAACCTTGGTAAATGAATACTTTTTCTAATGATTATTTTATAAAGGCTAACTAATCTTGGATTGCAAATAGTAACCATATGTACCTCTCTATTAAGGGAATAACTGGAATTTGCTCCCTCCTAAACTGGTGAAGGTGGCCCTTACATCATAGACGTCCTCAATAAAACAAACAGGTAACGCTTACAAAAGCAAAACCATCTAATATAACATCATGTTCTAAATAGTTATAATCTGTTCCAGGTAAATAACACGATCTGGTTAACCTTCTGTTAGTATAAATCCATCTCTTTTCCTATCAGTAACCCTCTTAGATTACAAATATAAATGGAAAGCTGCTTTGTTGGGACAAAAGGTCTTAGGTGGATGATATTTAGTATGTGAGACTATAGAAAATAGATGTATGATGTTGCTAAAAAGACTCTATTATTCATTTGGCTAAGGCTATCTGTTTGCCTTCTTCGGATTCCACGAAACAGGGAATTCCAGCTTGGGGAGTGTTTTCAGGTGGTCTGTCTCTGCACAGTGTCAAAAATGTCATCCCGGCATGTATCAAATCAACTCGGTTTATAATTGTTCTTCAGAGTGATAGTAATCTAAGTAAAATGAAATGATGAAATATGTCTCTCCTATGTTTGTATATCAAAAATGCAGAACTAAGGCATGAATTTTTACTTCCAGATTTTTACTCCCTACCCCTGCCCAGCATACTACCCTGGCCCTGACGAAGGTGTGGCCGTTTTGGCTTCCCACCGAAACGCGCGTCGGCACGTTGTCCCAGGAATACGGCAATTTGTTCCAAATACATCAGGACCCGTATTAACACCATCTTGCTGGATGAACCCCCCTTTTAGGCAACTTATTGAAAATCTATTGTTGTCAACGCCAGGACTTTAAGAATGAATGAATGAAAGTTGAATGTTTCTACCTTAGCTAGGAAATTCCTGTGTGAATGAGTGTGGTAGTTTGTTTGAAGTATGGGCAGATCTTAATCCTGAAAAGAATCTTTGTTATGTGTTTTGCTAAATATCACTGACTATTTAATCTATACATGTATGTTTTTTGAATATATTTAAGAAGAAAAAAATAAAAAATATTTATTTTTTCAAAACGTGGTGTTGAGTGTGTTTGGAATGACTTAGTTTTGTCCTGTGCAGCCTCAGCCTCTGGGCTAACCACCCCCTTACTTTATCACATTAGGATCCTCTAGCTAGGACCTCTATAAATATTTGGCAGGGTACCTTCTATTGTTCTCTATACAGTTGCTCTTCCCCCCTTGGCCTGCCCATATCATTAAGAAACCCTACGGGGAGCCCCCTTCTATTGTTGTTGTTTCTCACAGCCTTGAGCTGTGGGGGTTTACTTGGGTCTCACGCCAAATGAACCAGTAGAGACTGTGACTGAGAGATATGGATGAGATAGTATGAATGTGTGTTTAAATGTGAAACACCTCTGACCTTTCATGAAAAACTAGACTTGACTTGAACAAATAAAACACTCCCAATATTCTAATATTATTAAGATCTATCTAAATAAGCACTAATGGATACTATAAAAACATTTGGATTTACTGACGATGACTTCGCCAACATGCTTGGCCTCCCTACAGATGGTAACCAAGACTTTACGGTACCTAGAGGGTTAAATGGAGACTGGAACAAGCTACTCAATCTCCGCAAGAAATCCAAAAGAACAGAACTCCATGCTAAGTTTATGCTCGATTACTTACGAGCGGGCACGATCCCCATCGGACTTCGAGTCCGAAACATCCCAGGGATGTTTGTAGAAATCAGGCAGTTCCTGGAGCGATGGGCTCTCATCTCGAACCGTTGCTCCAGGGACTGGATGATGCTGATTGTGGAAACGGCCCGTACCGTGATTGAAATCCTAAATAAAGAAATTCGCGAGCTGGAGGACAAACTGAAAGAGGGAGATGCGGTAGATGAGGGGAAGAGAAAATTAGAAGAGATCCAATTTGAGCTAGAATCCTTCTCCGACTACCTACTCAAAAGGAAAACAGAAAAGTTAAGAAAGGACATTCAAATGTTCAATCAAGAAAGGGCATACCCCTATTTGGGAAGTGACTTCTACACTACCCAAGAAGAAAATGCACCTCGCGGACAGGCACCCAGATGGGGTCAAGGAAGGAAAGTAACCACCTTCTCGGAAACAACGGACTCTGAGGGGGATATCCCCGATGAGTACGACCCCAATTATGACCCTAGCTATGACCAAAGCCATAACTCCAACCGTGGTCATAATACAAATAGAGGCAATAGGAATGGAGGGTTCGAGCGCAACCATCATCAAAACCGTTTTTTAGGGAACCGCCGGGGCAACTCCCGACCACCATCGAGAACACCACAAACGAGGAATTACCATCAGGGTCGGGGTCAACCACAAATGTATGTGCAGACCCGCCATCATCAATATTGGCGAACATAAGGGGGCTCCCTGTGTTTAATCTGTCTAGTGAGAACATAGACCCAGCAGCCATCAAACTCTTATCTAGGGGCCTGTCCTTTGTCCCATCGGCGAACTTCAGTAAATTTGAACTGAATAGAGATCTACAGCTTTTCTTCAGGAATGTCCGACTCCAGAAATGTTTCTTAGAGGCACCACCCATTAACAATGATCATAATAGATCTGGCTGTAAACCACCCTCCTCGTTCACCCCTACCTTAGAAATGGTCGGCCCTGAGGTTAATATCTTTGAAAAAACAGTTATGCGGAAAATAAACAAAATGACTAAGTATGTGCCCATCCCCAAAGCCAACATGGAAAACATAGAGAACAGAGCCCTCAAAGAACTTGAAACAAATCGAAATATCACAATAAAACCTTGTGATAAAGGGGGAGGAATCACACTGCTTGACACATCTGACTATAAAAGGAGAATGACCGAGCTTCTGTCTTCATCAGGCCATTATATAAGGATTACTCGTAATCCTGAAAACGCCCTAAAAAAGCGTATATTAAGAATGGTCCAGAAAGCTGTATCACAGAACCAAATCTGTGAGGATGAGGCGGAATTTCTGACGCCTAGCAACACCAAAATACCCATAATTTATGGGCTCCCCAAAACGCACAAGTGTAGTACGGACCCACCGTTGCGACCAATTGTCTCGACGATTGGCTCAGCCACCGAGCCACTGTCCAAATATATCGACAAATTTTTAAACCCAATGGTGACCGAACTAGAATCTTACGTGCGTGATACAGGACACTTTATTCAGCAGGTGGAAGGCACCCAATTCTTTGAAAACTCTGAAATCATGGTCACACTTGATGTAGAATCATTGTATTCTAACATCCCCCAAAGAGGAGCATACGATGCCATGGATACTGTCATCTCTAGGAATACCGAGATCACTAATAAGGAATTCATTATGGAGTGTGTCAAGATAGTTCTATTTGAGAACTACTTTGAGTTTGACAACACCATGTACAGACAGGCATCTGGAGTAAGTATGGGAGCAAGCTGTGCGCCAAGCATAGCCTGTCTGTACATGGGTGAGTTTGAAAGAACAAACGTCTTTAATGAAATGGCCCCCTTCTACGAAAACGTCAAAAGCTGGAAAAGGTTTATTGATGATATTTTCTTTATTTGGAAGGGGGCAGAGGAACAACTTCACGAATTCACTGAGTGGCTCAATGCGGCGGACGCCAATTTGAGATTTACCAGCCACCTGAGCACAACCAGAATAGAATTCCTGGATATTTGGATTGAGCACCACGATAACATCATCAAGGTCTCACTTTACACCAAACCCACGGCACAGAACACTCTGCTCCAATATGCTAGTTACCACCCACGTAGCCAGAGGGACAGCATCCCGTACAGTCAGTTCCTTCGCATTAGAAGGAACTGCACGTTCATGGATGACTTCTTAAGCCAAGCCGATATTCTGCAGGAAAAACTACGAGTCCGAGGGTACCCACCAAGACTCATTAAAGAGTCGTTCAAGCGAGCGAGATATACGGATCGGGAGGCTATGTTTGTGGAGAGAGAACCAGAGAAATTAAAACAACTTGTATGTGTGACCCGCCATTCTGAGTTGAACCATAAGATAAGACAAGCCATCAACTCAAGCTGGCATATTCTGAATCTGGAAAATGATAAAACACACTTAAATCGCCCCATTTTTGCGTTCAAAAAGAACCCCAACCTTAAGAACCATCTGGTTCGGGGCAAGATTCAAGAAAACTCTGTGAACTGCCAAATAACCATCACTGGTCTGGATCCAATATATGGCAACCATAAATGTGGGACTTGCCATATCTGCCCACAGGCCATTACTGGCGGGACTGTCAGCACAAACACCCGCACAGTGTCCGTAATACGAAATAAAAATATGACCAATTGTCGGACCAGCAACATCATCTACCTGATATTGTGTCCCTGCAATCTCCCCTATGTTGGAGAGACTGGCAGAGAATGTAGGGTACGAATCGGTGAGCATAAAACCAATATCAGAAATCAAAAGTTGGCCGCCCCACTGGTAGCCCATTGGATTGAGAAAAATCACACAGAGCTAGAACTCCGATGGTTCATCTTGGAAAAAATAAAAACTTGTCCAGGAACCAACATCACAAACCTCCGAAAAAAACGGGAGGTTTTTTGGATTTTTTACCTGAATGCGGTGGAAAAGGGACTGAATGAAGAATGCCCCTGGCACCAGGCAATTTTGTAGGTACATACTAACAAACTGAAGGTGTGTATACTAGCAAACTGAAGGTACTTTGAGATGGAAAATATGGTAAATTGACTACTACAGAAGATGTAACTCTAACACCTAGTATGAACATCTAGAAATGAATCTGATATAACCTGCGTAATTATTTTATGTGAATAATAGAAGGGCTCGGACCCCAATGCGAGTATCCTTTTTATTTGAATACAATATTTGTAAAAAGTGGCATAACAAGGTTTAGCCATTGAGTTTCGTAAATACAATGTCTATTTTTATAAAAAAAAGGGTACAGCGAGGACTCGCTAACTAGTTACAACAATGTCAACCTTAATCACATTTCAGAAAGGTGGGCTTACATAATATGGCCGAATCTGTTTTAAAAAAAAGTAACTGCAACAGTAAAGCGATAGCCTGATGGTGGTTTAACCAAGATGGCGGAGACCTGAACGGTAGAGAGAAAAGTCCTTTCTTAGTGTTCACTAAATACAGGACACAGCTGAGGAAAATTGCGGATAGCGCGAAATAATCCCTATTTAAACACAAGCACAGGGTGCACAGACGAGTGTCCTGTATCACGCAGTTGGCCGACCGAGGCAGCCGGCGGAACCCCATCGAACGAAAAGGACCGACTCCAAGACAGTAAGTACAGAAGAGCGACGAATGCGCGTCTTAGTCCCTAAACCCACTTTGTTAAGCCGCTGCATAACGGACGGTATGCATTTATCTCGCCCTTGTTCAGGGACCCGCGGAAGCGGCACTCCGTCATGGTTTCGAATAATGTCGGTGGAATCCCTATCTAAAAGCCCGGCTTGGACCATTTTAAGGTAAATACTGGTTTCGAGTCAATAACGCGGTAAACTGAGCGGTTATCCCTGAGATATAGCCCTTGGTTATACATCCACGCACTATTGTTCGACTTTTTTAAAAGGGTGTATCTAAAATCCCTATGCAATGGGCTTCTCTCAGTCTGTCTATCTGCCCTCCATTAATTAATCACCCGGTTGAAATCATACTTTGCAAGTTACAAAACGAGTCCTTTTAAAGTTGACTCTTGTAGTAAAGGGGATCCCCGGTGATAAAAAATGGCAAAACACACAAACATGAAAAGTAACGCTGAATTATATCTTATTTTCTCTGTTTGTACCAGTTACAGAAATATCTGATAAATTATTTGACTCTACCTGTGACGTCGAAAATAAAGTTTTAGAAAGTGCAGGTAACTAAGTTTAGATGAATCTTCTGCCCTAATCATGGTAATACAGGCATACCTTGGGAGTAATGAGTACGTTTCATTCTGCTATGTTATTAATAGGATTACCTACCAACCAACCCCCTGACTAGTGAACCCTACAGGAGCAACCATGAGGGGATTCCTTAAACCTTGGTAAATGAATACTTTTTCTAATGATTATTTTATAAAGGCTAACTAATCTTGGATTGCAAATAGTAACCATATGTACCTCTCTATTAAGGGAATAACTAGAATTTGCTCCCTCCTAAACTGGTGAAGGTGGCCCTTACATCATAGACGTCCTTAATAAAACAAACAGGTAACGCTTACAAAAGCAAAACCATCTAATATAACATCATGTTCTAAATAGTTATAATCTGTTCCAGGTAAATAACACGATCTGGTTAACCTTCTGTTAGTATAAATCCATCTCTTTTCCTATCAGTAACCCTCTTAGATTACAAATATAACTGGAAAGCTGCTTTGTTGGTACAAAAGGTCTTAGGTGGATGATATTTAGTATGTGAGACTATAGAAAATAGATGTATGATGTTGCTAAAAAGACTCTACTATTCATTTGGCTAAGGCTATCTGTTTGCCTTCTTCGGATTCCACGAAACAGGGAATTCCAGCTTGGAGAGTGTTTTCAGGTGGTCTGTCTCTGCACAGTGTCAAAAATGTCATCCCGGCATGTATCAAATCAACTCGGTTTATAATTGTTCTTCAGAGTGATAGTAATCTAAGTAAAATGAAATGATGAAATATGTCTCTCCTATGTTTGTATATCAAAAATGCAGAACTAAGGCATGAATTTTTACTTCCAGATTTTTACTCCCTACCCCTGCCCAGCATACTACCCTGGCCCTGACGAAGGTGTGGCCGTTTTGGCTTCCCACCGAAACGCGCGTCGGCACGTTGTCCCAGGAATACGGCAATTTGTTCCAAATACATCAGGACCCGTATTAACACCATCTTGCTGGATGAACCCCCCTTTTAGGCAACTTATTGAAAATCTATTGTTGTCTACGCCAGGACTTTAAGAATGAATGAATGAAAGTTGAATGTTTCTACCTTAGCTAGGAAATTCCTGTGTGAATGAGTGTGGTAGTTTGTTTGAAGTATGGGCAGATCTTAATCCTGAAAAGAATCTTTGTTATGTGTTTTGCTAAATATCACTGACTATTTAATCTATACATGTATGTTTTTTGAATATATTTAAGAAGAAAAAAATAAAAAATATGTATTTTTTCAAAACGTGGTGTTGAGTGTGTTTGGAATGACTTAGTTTTGTCCTGTGCAGCCTCAGCCTCTGGGCTAACCACCCCCTTACTTTATCACATTAGGATCCTCTAGCTAGGACCTCTATAAATATTTGGCAGGGTACCTTCTATTGTTCTCTATACAGTTGCTCTTCCCCCCTTGGCCTGCCCATATCATTAAGAAACCCTACGGGGAGCCCCCTTCTATTGTTGTTGGGTGTGGATCCTTGGTCACTCTTTTGTTAAAAGGGCTGCTGTGGCCGCTGCACGTCAGCTTTGTGGTAGATCTCTTGGTTTAAGCAGTCTGACACATGAAGTCTTCTGGCATGGCACAGGGGGCATGCGCTGGGGAGGTCTCTTTCCTGCCTTGGCTTCTTTGGTTTCAAGGGGTTGGGGGGGCCCACCGGATTTACTGGTGTTGCACCTTGGGGAAAACGACATAGTTTCTCTATCAGGTTTGACTTTGCTAAAATTAATGAAACAAGATCTGGAAGTCATCAAGACCACATGGGTGAGCACCATGGTGATATGGACTGAGTTTGTGCCTCATTTGACATGGAGTGGGGCAAGGAGTTATTCCACCATGGAGAAAGCCAGGCGCAAAGTGAATCGAACCATGCAAATTTTTTGTAACCATTTGTGTATATACAGTTTGGCTCATCATCATTTGAAAATTTCAGAAACGCATTTATTCTGTGAGGACGGTGTCCACCTGTCTAAATTGGGCATTTCTTTTTACCTTTTGGAGCTCCGGGATTTGATAGCTAAAGTTCTTCAGGTGCAGTTATGGTGTGCTCCTTCCCTTCCTCCTGGTCCTTGAATGGGGTAGGAAAACGCTAAAGGTTTTCCTGGGTGGCGGTTTTTGCTAGTGGGGTGGGCAGCCTGGAGCGGGTTGGCCATCCTGAAGGGTAGCTCGTTGGGTAATCCTGGGGGTATTAGTCAAGAGTTAGTTTCGGGTTCTGTTAGGTAGGGAGTTTAGGCATAATGTGTAGATTGGAATTTTATGATATAAATAAATAATGAATGTGTTCAAGAAATGTATTATACACCTGTCTTAAAATAAAGTGTCCTTTCTTGCTCCTTGAAGAAGTGTGGACAGTGATTTCTTGCGCGAGCTTCTTGACTTGGATATAACCGTTTACACCGTTCTTCCCACAGTGAGTGCTTCTCCTTAGTGAATGCCGAGAAGATTTCTGTCAGATTTTTCTGTGATTACTACTGTTTCAATAAAAGCAGTATGGAGACTCATTCCAAATGCAGAACAGACGTTTGCTTTGACACAGGAAAAGTCTATAATGTATCACCATCGATCTTGTACCCACACCCACCCAATAAAGCTATAAAGAGTTCCTGTATTCAGGCCCAGCCGCAACACACCTACAATCACCTACTTAGCGTTTGGATACCCTCATAGGTGACAAGCAGCGCTCTACAAATCCACCATTACATTACATCACGTTGAACAGAAGTTATATTTGTGTTAAGTGTTGCTTAATACGTAATCTAGTTCCTACTGGATGCTAGAAAGGTTAAAGAAAAAGAAATATTTCACTATATTGATCTAGTATATAAAATCATTTGCCTTCATCAAAACTTTTAAAGGCCCTAGTAGTTTGTAGCTTGAATTCTTTTCTGGTGACAACCACAGCACCCTCCCTCAAGAAAAACATCAATTTATCAGTTTAAACGAACCCATTTCTCACCAAAGAGTCTGATATTATGGAAGTTGAATAGACACGCCCAACAACATGAGAAAGCAAACTCGAGACATGGGAATACATATAGGCGCCAGTTGTGACTACGTCATATAGTTACTAGACCAAGCCTCGCCCCCATCCAAATAACAAAAATTAAATGAACACTCCAGGTAGCCCTCAGTTCAGTGCCCCGGGATATCATCACTTTAGGGTAAAAACATGACCACTGCTACCAGGATCGCAATAAAGTACAATTTCCAGACCTAAAAACGTAATAAATTGTGCAAATAAAATAACAGCATCTGAGCAATACAATGAGCAAAATGAGATCGTAGTTAACTCCGTACCTTAGAGAGGGTCCACCCTCTAAACCACCGGGTTTACTCAAATCACTAGATTCCAACCGCCTCATCTGGAGGAAAAATTCCATGTCCACAAATGTAAATGATGTCACTAACATAATGATCAAATATTGTATGGAAGCTGCTCCATACATGTGCACATATTGACAGCTGTCCTCACTGGTGGTGTGCCCTCTGTCCCCTGCAGCTGTGGGTGTTCAGTTCATGACATCTCTGGGCTTCTGACTGGTCCACGTTCAATACACCCACAAGAACAATACACAGGCTCCCAAAATGGCTTTGATACAGGTACGTACAGGTAATGATGGACTGCATAATGATTACTTACAACATTTTGTGAGGACCCTGAAGGTTCACTTGTACTGGCGGCATCACAGATAATGTAAAGAACTGGAGACAGAGAAGGGGCGCCTTGAAAAGTGGGGCACAGGAGTCATCTCATGCCCCTTCCTGCACCTAGAATAGATCCTGACCCAGCCACCTAGTCTAACACATCTCTGGTACCCTCACTGTCTACCACCCAATGGGCCAACTCCTGTGCAGGCTGCTACCATGTCTTATACCCATTGTTGTTAACTTTCACAGTGCTGTTTCCTGCACCCTCAGACTCCCACTCTGCCTGTCACAGGGATGTTCGTCGATTTCATAATTATAGATGCCTACCTTCTCTTCTGAGGACAAAGGCAGTGAAGGTCATATCGCTGGAGAAAGGCATGCCAATTGACACCTGTCTGTGATGCTTATGGATTGCTACACGTCAACGGTATGAAGACACTGTTTATTGTCCGACTATGGAGCATGGCACCCTTGAATGTGGAAAGCTGCAGGATCCTGTACGCCTATGAACTGTCAGCTAAAAGCATGCAGAGCTGTCGTAGTTCCATGTCCATGTAATAAAGAGCCAGGATAGACAACAATGAAATCGCTGTGCTGATTACTCTGTGAGGAGCACTTCCCAAGACAAATTACTGCTTACTTAATTTTGGTCTCACTGATCATTGGCAGAGAGCTACTGGTTGGTGGGCCAATGCTGTACTTTGAAGAACACCTTCTGCACTGCACATGCATGGATTATGATGATGCACTTTTTGACTGTGGCCTATACAATGGAAGGAGAACCAAACCAGTGCTTCATTTGTAAAAGGATAAGTGCTGGAGCACAAAGAAGCCTGCCACATGCACAGCTACTTTCTGGGTTTGCCGAATACCGAAACTGTCTAGTCTTGATACCACCCCACCATCTCTCTACTGGCTTGCACAATGCTTGGCTGTGCTTGTGTAACCTTTTGTATTAAATATATCTCAAAAGGGAATTAAAAGCCCCCTTACTTTCATTACTTTTCATTGGTTCCTGTGCTTTCCACTTACTTTTCCTCTGTTTCGATTTGTAGTAACACTTTGTTTCCTATGTCCTCGTACTGTTCCTCTTCTGTGCTTCTCCTATCAATTTTCCATATCTGAAATACTGTTTCCACCTGCTTCTCTTTAACTACTTTTTAAAGGATGTTACTTACACAGCACACATTTAGAGCTCCATTTACAGAATCTGGCTGCACGCTTTTCAAGCTCTCAGCGGGCCCCCATACTAATGATATGTGCCTCGTCACTTTCTTCTCTTATTATTCCTGGCTTTGTCGCGCTGACCGCCTGACTTTATTATGACCACCTCTCAGGACATTGCCTTTTTACTTTGTTGCTGGAACTCTATTGAAGTGCACCTCTTTGCAGTCCCCTCCCCTCTCAGTGCCATTGTTTGCCGCACCCCCTTCTCGCCCTCCGTTGTCTTGCTGCCCACTCCACTGTTGTTGGTTTCTCCTGTTTCTGCCAGAAAGAGACATCACAGCGCTAGATTCTTTTTTAGATCTCTGAGGCTTCTTCCTCACTCGCGAGTTTCGCCTTTTTATTCTTATTGCACATACAAGAGTGCTTGCCCATTGTGTGGTAAATTGGTAAGTGAGTCAATTCCCCACCTTAGCAGCTCCACAGCATCCTCCTCCGCACCATGTTGTGTGGTGATGAGGGTGAACTGAGGACATGGCTGCAACCTAACTCCCAGTGCTGGTCACGTGCTGGAGCTGCCTTGCATTAGCCTGAATTGCAAGAGTACAGTCGGTCCTGAGAGCATTTAGAGGCTGTGATGCTGAGGGCTGAGCTGAGATGTTTGATGCACTGGCCAATTGAGGCTAAGCTAAAACAGGATTGGGCAGCCCAGCCCAGACTGAGAATGAAACGTACTATACGCATCGCTGCTACACAGACCCAGAGACTATGTTGGGGGAGTTGCAAGACGACACACAGCCTTAGATCAGTTCACCGCCACCGATATTAACTTGTACGGAGTTCCTGCATACATATCTTAACTCTTTCTTTGCTAAAGGTAGAAAGCCACAAAACCAGATTGATAAGATAGGTGATCACAATTCTTAACTCAAAACTCGACACAATCACAAGCTAGATGGAGCGTTAACGTTTGTTCTGTCCCGCCCACCTCTTCACTGCTCTCCGTTGAACGTGTTTACTTCTACAACTATTACATGTTGAAAGAAACAACCTACAGAGGGACCAAGGAGCCTTGAAATGAGCAGGATTTAAATTGTAATGCTGTATGCATACACATTAGGAGGGGTTTCGGCTTCCTTCAGAGGTTGATTCCACAAGGCAAAATATTGAAGCAAAACACATTTACACGTTTTCACTTGAAACGGGAGATATTTGAATTAGTTATTAAGCGAAATGTCAGGTGTAACTGAATTCCATGTAAAACGTATTTCACGTTCTTGTTTCATCTGATATAATTAAGAGTTGAAACTGGAAACTCCCCGGCATCATGCTAGTAGTCGAGTAGCCCTTTCATGCGCACTATGAAATCTTACAGCATTCCACCCAGTGCTTTAAATGAGCCGGTACTCATTATTTTGCTCACCACACCACCCCAGTTCAGACATGGCCATATGCAAATCAGTCTTGACCCTGTGCCTCATGGGAACAGTCCAGCCCGAACTGCCAAGCCATATATTCCCTGGACCGGAATCAATCATCCTGGGACCGGTTTCTGGCTATCAGCCGTCATCAGCCAGGATAGCTTGACTCCAGTGGCGTAGTGAGCACGGGACCCACGTCTGGGCATACCCTTCCCACATAGGTCGAACAGCAAAAAACACAAGATGATGGACGGAATGTTGCACATTGGCAAAACATTCACCCCCAGTCACAGATCTGGGTTTAATCCATTGTTATTTTGCTCACCACACCACCCCAGTTCAGACATGGCCATATGCAAATCAGTCTTGACCCTGTGCCTCATGGGAACAGTCCAGCCCGAACTGCCAAGCCATGTCTTCCCTGGACCTGAATCAAGCATCCTAGGGCCGGTTTCGGGCTATCAGCCGTCATCAGCCAGGATAGCTTGACTCCAGTGGCGTAGTGAACACAGGACCCATGTCTGGGCATACCCTTCCCACATAGGGGGAACAGCAAAACACACGCCTGGCTGATGACGGCTAATTAGCCAGCAACTGGTCCCAGGATGCTTGTTTCCGGTCCGGGGAAGACATGGCTTGGCAGTTCAGGCTGGACTGTTCCCATAAGGCACAGGGTAAGACTGATTTGCGTATGGCCATGTCTGAACTGGGGTGGCGGAGTGAGCTAAAGAATGATGATGGATTAAACCCAGATCAGTTGACTGGTGGTGAGTACTTGCAATGTTCAATACTCCGTCCATCATCACATTTGGTTTTGCTTTGTTTGCCCTAAGTTGGCAGGGTATGCCAAGACGTGGGTCCCTTGCTCACGTTGTCACTGGATTCAAGCTAGCCTGACTGATGATGGCTGATTAGCCAGAAACCAGTCCCAGGATGCTTGTTTCCGGTCTGGGGAAGACATGGCTTGGCAGTTCCGGCTGGACTGTTCCTATGAGGCACAGGGTCAGACTGATTTGCATGTTGCCATGTCTGAACTGGGGTGGCGGAGTGAGCTAAAAAAAATATGAAGGATCAAACCCAGATCAGTTGACTGGGGGTGAGTGCTTGCAATGTTCAACATTCCGCCCATCATCCCCTTTGGTTTTGCCTTGTGTCTAACAACCTTAACATTTGTCAGCTTACTAGGGTTATGGAAAGGGTCATTAATACCATAGCAGGGATATTGATTAACATTACAGCTGTTACAAAATAGGATGGTGTTAGACGTCAGGATGGTGTTAGCTGATCCCGGTGGAGCTGGTTGCATTATTGGCAGTAGTTGCTGCGTGTATAAAACAGATTACACCCCTAATGTATATGCAGCCAACCAGAATTTGTATATAGGCTTGCATCCGACATCCAACAAGCAAATGGTACCTGGACTCTTTCTGGATAGCTCTGGGGTTTATTCGCATCCTGAGGTTGGAAGATCCTTATTATCTCAGTTGCTATTGCTGGTATAATATTCACCTTTTGCCTGTGTATTCACTGCCTACCTGCTTGTTGTGCTTGCTGTGTAAAATTAACAATGCCTCACCCGAATGTTCCGGCTCATGACACTAAGACAAATACCATGATGACGCAAGATATCCAGGACCTCATGTTGATAGATGAGGGAATTTTTTAGTACTATTATTAGGTGCCTTACTCTATAATACTAGTTTTATTTCATGTTCAGTGTTCTCTCTTTCTAGGTAGTAGCAAAATTATTAGCAAAGGCTAAAAGGGGGGTCTGATGGGATTAAAAAGGCTTCCAGGCGACTTTTCTTGCTTTGTACAACTTAAGCTAGGCTTTGCGGTGCCATGTTGCATTCAGCCACCATTTTGTATGATCATCAAAACTAACTTCTTTCTCATTTTGTGTGCCTCAGCAGAAAGCAGCCACAATAGTTTTTTTTTTTATTCCTCCAAGGCTGAGCTTTGGTGCACTGATGAATTCATTATTGTACCATTGCATACCTTTCTTTTTAGACAGGCCCGTGCTCATCCTAACTGTGGCGGGCACGGGCAGAGTAACCTCGAAGTTGAGATAGCATGTGCCTGGTTCCAGGAGTGGAACTCATCCTTCTGTGCCTCCTTTGTTCACCAGCTCTAACTGGAAATTTCCAGTCTGGACGGGTATTTTGGGTATTGGAAATGTATAATACGTGTTGTCTTGTTGGTGGGGGTCAGTCCCTCTGCATCAATCCCAGAATGCTGGTCAGACTGGACTTTGCTCGAGCGCACATACTAATAAATAACTTTGGTTTGTATTCTCTACTGTCTGACCGACTCTTCATTTGTGCGGAAGGCTTGAGAGTTGGTTGCGAGTTATCCGGGTGACCCTAATTGGGTCACTTCCTTCAAAGGGACTGGGCTGCTAGCTTGGCGCCCATGCAGGGATTGGCCCTAAAGGCTTGTTGGAAGCGTGCACTCCCCACACCAGGCACCATCTAGCCGACTTGCCGTAAGCACCCCCTAGAGAGCCCTGAGTGAGCACTGTCCCCCACCTATTCCCATTAACAATGGGAATGGCTTCTAAGGACCGGAAATTCCCCACCAACATGGCCTTACAGCCACTGGCTAACCTAGTTCCCTATTACCTGCCCCCCCTCCAAAAGGTCCTGCCTTGCTTTGTCTAAGGGTCAACCTTACCAATGAATTCTCCAGAAACAACTCATTCCCCATTTTTGAAAGGTGGACACTATCCTGAACAAAATTCCCTCTCCCTGCATGCACCTGTGTATGATCATCTGGAGTTTTGGGGACCTAAACAATTTGTCCATCTTTCTATTAGTCCATTTTACCGAATGGTTTAGGGCCCAGACAGACTCCACTCCTCACCATTGCAACCTCTGGATGATGTGGGACCACACTAGGACTGCTTGCGGGCATCTCCTTTTCAACCATCCCATCTGTGTAATCAATGCCTCAAATAAACCCCTCCTACCGAGATCTAGTAGGTAGTTGCCCCCTAGATGCACCACCACTACTCCAGGGGGCATCTCTTCCTTGCATAACCAGGATTTCATCATGCTCCTTAACTGTCCCAGACGTAGTCCTCATTGCCCATGAAAATAAATGCTGAAAACTGCCTGGCGGGCCTACTCAACTCATTTTCCAGTGGAAAATATGTGCATTAGCCTCTGGACATACGAACGCCCTACAACCAAGACCTCTGTTTCATCTGGCACCCAGGTGAGCACCTGGGCCGCGCAGGAATCTGGCAACCGGCGCACATCTGCAAACTTCCTTTCTGCGTCACAGGACACGAAAACTGCAAGGAAACGAAAAAGATAAATTGTTGTTGACCAAGCATTAAAGTCTAAAGCATGTGCAGCCTAACATTGCATTTGTAGCATCCAGAGGACCACCTGCTAATTCTCTGACCCGCCCGCCCCGAGTGTCCCATTGCTGTGGCTTCCATGAAGGAAAGGCAGATCGAACAGCCTGAAACTGAGGTGGCGAGGTCCGGAGCAAGTGCTCCTTGCGAAAAGGACAGCAGTTTGAGTGACGAACAAGAAGTACTGGGTCCGTAGCACACACTGTAAGCGTGTGTCGCCTGCCTTGGTAGAACCTGCTGTGCTGACCGACCATTGAGAGATTCTGGAGACGGAGAAATGTCAAGCTATCTCACCTGACAAATCTGCGGAAGTCTTCCCGGACCACACGATTCCTGGAGCATCGCGATACCACTTGAGACTGGGGAAAGAAACTGCAGTGTTGAAAAAGACTGGTTGAGCTACCACCCTGGGTTAGTGAAACGGAGAGCCGATGTGGCAAGGGGGGGGATCAGCCCTGCGTTAGTGTAGTGACACCCATGGTGAAGAAATCAGCGGCTGCCCAAGGGATAAGAGCTCCAACGATTGTTTTCAATGAATTTCAGAAAGATCAATTATCACTGTTGCTGAAATGAATAACAAAGGAATCATTTGTGCTGTAGGGTTTCTTGTTGCTCTGGTGGTTATGGCGATAATCACCTGGTTTGTTGAGAAAGTGGATCCTGCACGACAGCTTTTTGTTGCCACTACTCCAGCTTCAGTGGAACATCACTATTTTACACTTCCCTACCATGAGCAAAAACATCGACAATCCTACTTAAATAACACATTCATCCAGATGTTGCATCATACACACAATGCCATGAATACTTCCAATTGTTGGGTGTGTGGAATGATACCTGCACACCAAAAGAAAGGAGGAACACCTTTTATTCCTCTACCGTTTTCCCACAATGGTTCATGTCAAGCTTGGTATGCTCTTTTGTTTGCTTTCGGAAAGCCTTCAGTAGGAGGAATTATCTTTCGTCTGAATAAATTATGCCAACAAGACGAAGATGGTTATCCTCAAGCTAAAGGGACTAAATGGGAAAGGGAATAATACTACCCGGACAATATTTCAACACCATATGTCTTCATGAATATGAGGACTATCAAAGACAATGGACCTTTTGTAATTTCTGTGACCAGAGCTAAAGCAGAACTGTGTATAAGTAGTGTTGGGAGAATTCCAGTAGGATGGAGTGAATGTATTTTGACATTGATTATTGAAGGAGCTAACAACAGTAGTTTTACGTCTTCGCATAATTCGTATTTTGTATGTGGTAATAAAAGATACTTTCAATTGCCTGCTGGGTGGTCCAGGGTATGTTACATATCATTTTTGTTACCACCTGTGTTCTTGGCCCCTCCATCATATCACCTGAATTTAAAGTTGTATAATGTAAGCATGGGCGAATTTTGCGAATCTCGCGTTCGCGAATTTTGCGGATTTGCGAATTCGCAATCCGCAAAATCCGCGAATTCTCGCGAATTTGCGGATTTTTTTTTTGTGTTCGCAAGTGTTTCTGCCAGTTCGCGAGGATTTGGTACTAGTTCGCAATTGCGAACTTACTTGTCGGCTCACAACGGTCGCGACTATGTTGTTTCTACGTCTGGTTCATCATCACAGCCTCCCAGCACCCTCTGTTTCACCACTGGCACCCTCTCTTTGACCCATGCCACCCTCTGTTACATCAATGCCACCCTCTGGTTCATCATCACTGTAGAAGATGGGGGGGAAAAGCAAGCCCACCTGCCCTGCTTGAACTGACATGAATTAATTTGGGGTTAGTTTATTAACAACACCTGCCCTGCCCCAACTGACAATAATGAATTAGGGGCTAATTAATGTGTCACTGAAAGAATTTGAAGTTCCAGCCTGGCACCTGCTTGTCTGCTCCTTTAGCTGTAAATCAGGACCTTTGTGGCATACAGTTAAGGTCAGAGCAGGGTCACACAATAGTTGCAAGCAGGCAACCGAATTCTGGAGGGCCCCCTCAGGAAGCACTACAGGGAATCGTTACAAATCATGAGGTTGACCTTTTGCACCTGCTCATTGCTTTTGCTTTTGCTAAAATCGTTTTTCGGTTTTTTCGCGCTATTCGCGGGGCGCGGCGTCGTGCGAAACCGACCGCGGAAGCCGCCAATTCGTGCGAATGAGCTTTTTATTTTTTTGCGGCTTGTTGTTTCGCGAGTTTTTTTGCAATATTCGCGAGCCGCTTGCAGCGCAACACGCGAATTTACCCCAAGGTCGAGTACGGGCGCGGCCATTTTGTTTGCGTGACGTATTTCCGTTTCCACCCGCTATGTATAATCTCGCGCAGTAAGCGCATTGCGAGTAGAGGTTCGCACGAGATCGCGCGGGAAATCTAGAGGTTCGCACGAGATCGCGAGGCAAATCTCGCGCGAACTTACTTTCGCGCTCGTGAACGGGCGCCGGCCATCTTGTTTTTCATTCATTTCCTGTGTCTGGGCATGGTGTTTAATCCTCTTGGTATCTTTGCCATCCTTTGCTTGTTTTCAGTTTTTTTTTACGATTTTGCTTCTTATCTATCCCTCTCTTTTCCTAGCTGTATATTTTTGTCTTTTCTGCTATTTTTCTTTACTTTTAAACTACTTTTTTAAACTCTTTTCTTCTCTTCTTCCCTATCCTATTCTTTCTTAATTTTCTACTTCTTCCTACCTTACCTGCCCAGACCATGGTCAAACCAGGCGCCCTGAAGCTGCCCAGGCACTTGAGGGCCGCAGCGGCGGCGGGGAGTAGTGCTGGACCCAGTGCCAGGACAGCATGCGGGAGATTGAGGGGGGAGCAGGTGATGCGATGGGAGATATTCAGCCCGGAGGAAGTGGGCGCGCTGGTCTACTTCGTCCAGCGCCGCCTGCCCAGGACCATCGCGGGAGGAGGCAGGATCGCGGCCGGCGGCTACAACATGCGGGAGCGCCGGAAGCGGTGGGAGAAGGTGTGCTGGGCCATATCCCACCTCTACGGGGTCCAGCGCACCTACAGCCAGGTCACCCATCGCTGGACGGACCTCCTGGACCGCGAGCGCGACCTGCTGGACCAGCTCGGCTTGGAGATCCCCGGGCTTGGTGAGTAGTAGTAGCCATTTAATCACTCACTACTATGATGTTTTCTCCTGCTCTGTGTTGTTGTTTTGCAAATATTTGTTTTTTACATGGAGCAAGCCAATAATGCCGCTGATGACGATTACATTGTAGTTCAGTATCAAAAAGCTTTATTCGATTTTAGATATTAAAATCATAAAAGCATACAGACAAATATTAAAATACATTTATGAACATTTAAATCAATCTCCTAATAGCTTTTGGTTACACAGTTAATGCATTAAACATACTTTACGCATCCTTTAGGCTACGTTGTAGGGCACAGTAATCTACAAGAATTAATAATTATTACATAAAAAGCCATTGTAGAACGGTTTGAAATAATTAAAAGCCACTGGAAAACTTCTGCAATTACTTGGATGTGTTCCTCTACCCCCCAGGATGCTATCAATGCCCCGAGTACTTGGGGAAAGCGTGTAGGACCTATAGGGGTAAAAGTCATGTAGATTCCAGGTAGAAATGAGTCCATCTCCATTTTGGGGTAGCCACGACTGCATGAATGGCACAATAAGTCTACTCCTAAAACGTATCAAGATCAAATCCCCCGATATGTCTTTTTTAAGAGGTCCAAGCCATCCCACCCTCCGGACACTTATTATTCGGCCATCAAGATGGTAGGGCAGAGGTCTGTTTTTTGATAGCCAATATTTGACCCTGTTCATAAGATCGTGGTGTCTCTCAGCTTTGCCTTCTGTCAGTTCAGGAACTCCCGAAAGAACAATGACAAAAGGCGCTGCTTCTGGAGGTAAGTGTATGTGGGTGGTACGCACAAGTTGAGGTGGAGCATGGCGTGGGTTTTTTAATTTCAGGGGGGCTTTGGGGTTGATAGGCAGAGAGGAGGTGGGGGTTGGCAATTGGATAGGCGCCGCTTCATACGGAGTAGTCAAGTTGGCTAAATTTGGATGGGCGGTTGTGGGTGGACAAATCGTTGTTGCGTTGTGGACAGGGGGTTTCAAGAGGGATTCAATGGAGTTCTCCAGCCCTGTAAGCTTATTCCCCAGCGCAGTGATTTTGTCCATCAAGGGGTGTATAAAAGATTTGAGCAAATGCTCAACTATAGATAGGAGGGCCTGATGGGAAGGTGGTGATAAATCCTCCAAATTGACGCCAGGCGGCATGGTAAAAAGAGGATTAGTTAAAGATGGAATTGGACTTGGAGAAGGTTTATCAGATGTTAGAAGTTTAATAGGGCTCCCATTGACTTTGTTCCCAGCAATCTTCTTTTTGTCGAGCGTATCCCTCGGGGGTAAACGTTTTGTATCAGTAAGAGAATTATGCTCCCTTGGATGTGATGATGAGCTGCGGCATTTTAGCGTGGGGGAGGGTGCTGCTCCAGCAGCACCCTCCCCCACAGTCTGTGCAAGGCCAAATATGTTCCAACATATTTGGCCTTGCACAGACTGTTAAGGTCATCCAGCCATGAGAAACTGGATGGGGAATGTGCAAATATATCATCCGGGATGTAATTGGACATATCCCCTGATTTGGGCTTAGACATGGAGACAGTAATGCGGGTCGGAAAATTACCTCACAACTTGCAATGGGGGTGGCCCGTCCCCGTCCTCCTCTGTCCGATGAGGGCCGTAGAGGGCCCGCCCTTTGCCCGGGCTTAGCCCGGCGCTCCCGCGCGCTCCCGCGACGCGGGACTGGTGAGAGCTTTTGTAGCGCCTCCTGGCGCGGAAGTGGAGTCCCGCGGTTTCCTACCGTAAAGGTGGCTGGGGATTGTGGTCTCCCCCGCACGGCTGCCGCAGCGCGATGGCAGGGGCTGCGGCGGCGGGGGGAGACAGCTGACAGGATCCCGCACGGGAGAGAGGTGAGTGCGCCAAGCCACACGGGGCTTCGCTGGTCCGGTTTCTGCTGGCCGCCCGCTCCCCAGGGACTGGTGAGAGCTTTTGTAGCGCCTCCTGGCGCGGAAGTGGAGTCCCGTGGTTTCCTACCGCAAAGGTGGCTGGGGATTGTGGTCTCCCCCGCACGGCTGCCGCAGCGCGATGGCAGGGGCTGCAGCGGCGGGGGGAGACAGCTGACAGGATCCCGCACGGGAGAGAGGTGAGTGCGCCAAGCCACACGGGGCTTCGCTGGTCCGGTTTCTGCTGGCCGCCCGCTCCCCAGGGACTGGTGAGAGCTTTTGTAGCGCCTC
Source organism: Lissotriton vulgaris (assembly GCF_964263255.1). NCBI lineage: Eukaryota > Metazoa > Chordata > Amphibia > Caudata > Salamandridae > Lissotriton > Lissotriton vulgaris. Next base: position 1,298,794,874 of record NC_141693.1, read on the forward strand.
CTGGCGCGGAAGTGGAGTCCCGCGGTTTCCTACCACAAAGGTGGCTGGGGATTGGGGTCTCCCCCGCACGGCTGCCGCAGCGCGATGGCAGGGGCTGCGGCGGTGGGGGGAGACAGCTGACAGGATCCCGCACGGGAGAGAGGTGAGTGCGCCAAGCCACACGGGGCTTCGCTGGTCCGGTTTCTGCTGGCCGCCCGCTCCCCAGGGACTGGTGAGAGCTTTTGTAGCACCTCCTGGCGCGGAAGTGGAGTCCCGCGGTTTCCTACCGCAAAGGTGGCTGGGGATTGTGGTCTCCCCCGCACGGCTGCCGCAGCGCGATGGCAGGGGCTGCGGCTGCGGGGGGAGACAGCTGACAGGATCCCGCACGGGAGAGAGGTGAGTGCGCCAAGCCACACGGGGCTTCGCTGGTCCGGTTTCTGCTGGCCGTCTGGTCTACTTCGTCCAGCGCCGCCTGCCCAGGACCATCGCGGGAGGCGGCAGGATCGCGGCCGGCGGCTACAACATGCGGGAGCGCCGGAAGCGGTGGGAGAAGGTGTGCTGGGCCATATCCCACCTCTACGGGATCCAGCGCACCTACAGCCAGGTCACCCATCGCTGGACGGACCTCCTGGACCGCGAGCGCGACCTGCTGGACCAGCTCGGCTTGGAGATCCCCGGGCTTGGTGAGTAGTAGTAGCCATTTAATCACTCACTACTATGATGTTTTCTCCTGCTCTGTGTTGTTGTTTTGCAAATATTTGTTTTTTACATGGAGCAAGCCAATAATGCCGCTGATGACGATTACATTGTAGTTAAATTATATTTCAAAATCTTCTGTGCATTTCAGGTGCACTGCTCTCCTTCTCAGTGGCGTTGCTACTATGCTTATTTGTTTTCTATTTCGTGGTCTCATTGGCCTGAGTAACTATTATGTATGAGTGTACTTTACAGAACTGCGTAATGCTAGACACTAGGGGGCAGATTACATTTACAAGCCCCTTGCGCCACGTTTACGTTGCCTTGCGTGACGCAACAGCGGTGTAAACGTGCCGCATCCCTGCGAGTCATTTACAGCATGACGCATCTAGGGAGATGCGTCACGTTATAAAGCCATGGGCCTGCACCACAATGGGTGCGTTCCTAGTACGCAGGGTGGGCAGTCCGGCGGCTGTGCGCCTCGCAAAATTGCCTGCGTGAAATCTACAAGATTTAACGCAGGCACTTTTGCGACGCTGCTACCTCAATTCAATTCCTTATGTCTGCTTGAAGCAGGCGAAAGGACTGACACAGCATGTTAAGTATTGGGTGGCCCTGAGCATTACTGGAGTTGCATTGCGTTGGCGACGTGACTCCAGCGATGCGCCGCTCTTACGTGACGAGATGCGTCACGCAAGTGCCTACCCTTGCGCCAGGGCGCGCCGCATTGTAAATGAGGCGCATCTGCCGTGTCGCAAGGGTAGTTTTGCGTGACGCATTTGATCTGGCGCATCTCTGGAGATGCGCCAGAACGCGTAAGTAAGTATGCCCCTAAGGGGCAGAATTGCAATTACCGTCGCATCCCTGCAAAGTAGCAGGGATGCGCCATTAATTGTGCGGCCCGCTACCACCACCAAACATGGTGCGCCGTATTTGCAATGCGGCGCACCATGGGCCCAAAACGTCACCGAAGCTTTACTGCTGGAGTTGCGTCGCAACGATGGCGCAGCTCCAGCAATGCTCTGGGGTACCCTATCTCCCCAATGCTGGGTCAAGCCGTACGTCTGCTTCAAGCAGGTGCAGGGTTTGTGTGACGCATCATTGTCCTAAAGGTGACTGATTGAAATTTTGTAGATTTCCCTCAGCCACTTTTAGGATGTGTTCCAGCGCAGGAATGCCCTCCCTTGCGCCGGAACGCCCCCTGATGGCGCAGGGCTTTATAACGGGATGCATCTCCCAAATGCGTCACGTTGTTATAATATTATACGCCGCACCATGGCGCCCTTTTTTGTTTAGCTGCTGCGTCACAAAAGTCACGCAAGAACGGCGCAAAAGAGCCGCAAGGGGCTTAAATCTGCCCCTTCCTTTGTACCCCTGACAATAAGAAAAATAGTGGCGGTGGATTGATAGTTTGACTATTTAAATGACTGGTAATGTAGCAGGCAACTGTTAGTGTTGTCACTGATCTGACTGAAATCACAATGGAGTTTGTCTGTCACTTTGCGTCTTGCCTGCGGACTGCTGCCTGTCAGTCCTAGGTGAACCTTTCAGTACTTTGTTTAGTGAGTTACGTGACTTTCGAAGTCACAGGTCCGCAAATAAATGAAAACTAACCCTAATCAATATAATTTCGCGGAAATATTTTGTTATTGTTCTTTTGAAATGTTTGATTTGGTTGACATTGACAAGCAACAATCATCCATGTTTTCTGTTTTTTCTTTCATGTTGTACGTCAGCTCCCCCCAGGGGCGAGAGGAGGACACAGGAGCAGCAGGCGGCAGATGCTGTTCAACAGGGCCAGGATCGGGCAGGCGAGGGCTCCTTTGCTGGCCCCAGTAAGTTTTCATTTTAGACTAGTACCTATTTTTCCTAGCGTTCCTCATTTGACTTTTTTCAAAATTGTCTTTGATCTTCTTGTAGACTGTATCTAAATTCTTATCCTGCCTCTACTATGACTCCCTGTGGTATTACTAGATTATTCTTATTAGTCTGTCTGTGTAGCTAACTAAGATTGCACGGTTGGCGAAACTCCCATGATTCTAGTCAGCAATAGCTCTATCAACTTAGTGCATTCCTCTGGGATTGTCCATAATGTCTTTTGAAGTGTTCTATCTGGACTCATGCTTGCAAAAATTGCAAAACCTTTCGCTCAGTCACTCTAGTCTGGACCAAAAAACACAGATTGTATTTAAGTTTAAAAGCTTTATTAAAAGTAAGCACATTTATTAAAATGAAGTCATAATAAAACTAAACGTTTAACTGATAATGGAAAAGTGGTTAGTGCTGACGATTAATTGAAGACATTTCTTGTGGTCGAGCCGAGCTCTCACCTGGTTTCAACTTGATCTTGTTGTTAGAAGTCCATCTTCTGTCTGTGTGGAGAAAAATGGTGCGTGTTAAAAAAACAGCCTTCATCAGTTGTGCCAAAAAGTGCAGCAAGACAACCTTCCCTGGAAAAAGGGACATTTTTTTTAACTTTAAAGTAGACAGTCACAAATTACATTGTTTTCACATGTCTTCATTCCTAGACCAAAGACTAGTGAGTGCTTTATTCTAACATTCTGAAATGTACTTTGTAGGTGGAACATCTGGTGGCGGGGCCAGCGTGGAGGTGGTGGTGCTCGACACAGAGGCGGAGGGCGATTCTTCAGGGGAGGAGGCGGCTGCTGTGAGAGTTGAGACGGTGGTGGTGGCGGCCAGAGGTAAGCTCTTATATATTCCTTACTTATTGAGATTGAAGACTAGCTGGGAAGGCAAGAATATGAGATGCATGGCTGGGTGAATGATGAAGCAATGATGGGTGGAAGGACAACAGCCTGGGTGGGTGACACAGAAACTGTATGTGTCCATATACCTGGATCATGCTACTATCTGACTCTTAGATAGCATATGTGTATCTAGAGCAGGGGTACTCATAGTACGGCCCGCGGGCCGGTGGTGGCCCGGCAAGCCTTCCTTGGCGGTGCGCAGACCTTGCAGACAATCACTGCTCCCCCGGCCCCCACAGAGCAGAGGCTTTTTTGTATTTCACCTGTTAGCGCCCCTGCATCTCCACTCTGACAATCACTGCTCCCCCGGCCCCCACAGAGCAGAGTGGAGATGCAAGGCCACAAAGAGGTGAAATAGAACAAAGCCTCTGCTCTGTGGGGCCGGGCAAGCAGTGATTGTCAGGGTGGAGATGCAGGGGCGCTACAACAAACAAAGCCTCAATAATATGTTAATGGTCTTTTAAAGACCTGTTAAGTACTTTGGTGTTGTTGTCTGTGTGTGCGCGTTGAGGAAGCGGTCTCAACCGGGGCTGAAGGCTGACACAGATAGACACACACACAGTGAGATGACAGAGGGGGAGGGAGAGGGAGGGCAGGAGGGAGAGAGAGATGGAGAGGGAGGGCAGGAGGGAGAGCAGGAGGGAGAGAGATGTATGTAAATGCTGGGTCTGGTGGCTCAGTGGATGAGGGCATCTGCTGCAGGGACCTGTGTGCAACCTCATGGTCACAAGTTTTCGTTTTGCTTTAGCCCCGCCCCCTCTGACTCCGCCCCCACCAGTGCGGCCCTCGGCCACAAACTACACTGTAAATTTAGCCCCTGAGAGAAAGTTTGTGAGTACCCATGATCTAGAGAGAGTAGACGGTCAGTGGATGAACTAAGTGTAACTTTGAAGAGCATGTAACACTGCACCCGCACGTCCGTTCCAGTGTAGGAAAGGCAAGGAAAAGAAGTTTTAATTTTGTCCAAATACTACCATCAATAGTAGCAGTAGTTTGTATTGCAAGCACAGCATAGATCCGGTTATTACGGTGGCCACTCCCTACCTCTCTTAATAAGTTTAGTAGTACTCAGTCATTCATGTGTGGATGTATCACTGGTCACTCAAAAAGCAAAGCACCTAAAGTCATCCCATATATAAGCAAAAACATCCCATGTGAAGTGATAGATAATCAGATTATTTATCTTCTTCAATTTTCCATTTCTAGTACTCATTTCCACTGTAGGGTGAAAGTTAAATTAATTAAGCAGTAGCCCTTGAGTTGTAACAGAGTATTCTCAGTGCCACCCGTAATAGAAAAGTAAGAGCTTCACCACCTGCATGTACTGGACGGGTACAGTAACGCAACGCAAGTCTAGGTCACTCCTCATGGCGTGCGTCTCTTTTTCTCGGGTGCAAGTTTACTGCGCTGGCATTATGCCGGCTTGCAGAAGATAACGTACCAATTTTCCTTAACAAGAGACAAGAAGAAGAATAAGACTGGTGTACTTTCATAGTCGACTCCAATGGAAGTCCATAGTGCTCGTAGAATTTGTTCCTTAAACTCCCACTAATGTTAGAGCAAGGATGAAGAAGTGTGAGGTTAGATAGATACTGGCCTCAATAGTTATGTAATGCGCTTGCAAGTTGCTAGTTGTAGTGCAACACAAATTTCTGCTGAATGATTGAGTTAATCTTAAAGAGCATTGGTTACAGACTATGTCTTTCTTTCTTCATATAGGTTCTCCTTCCAAACAAACAAGGAGGAAGGAGCTGGCTAGAGCGGCCCGGCAACGGAGGATCGATGCCCCTGTGGCCGAATATCGGCGGCTGGTGGCCCTGGAGGACGAAGAAAGTGTGCAGTCGACCACAACAACTACGTCGTCTGCATCGGCCTCCGTGCCCCCACGGGCTGCCAGTGCCACCCAGCACAGTGTTCCACCCAGACTGAGCCGGGCTGCCAAAGCCAAACGCCACCGCCGAGTAGCAAGGACAACAGCTTCCTCTCACAGCCGTTGCACCTGCAAGGCATTGAAGGCACGCCTGCGCCGCAGTACCCTGATGGTGTCCCGCCTCCAGCAGGAGCTCCACCACTTTTCAAAGGAGTTGGAGGGGCTCCGCGTAGAGCACGCCTTGCTCCGCCAGGAGCATGATGCCCTGGCCCAAAAAGTTGACAGCATCCACCCATAGTGTCCCTTGCCCCTTTTTTAGAGACTTTTGGGGGGTGGGAATTGGGAGTTGGGTTTTTGGGGACTTTTGAAGGACAATCGTTGGGGTTAGGGAGGGTCTTGCGGGAGATTATTTTGTTAGGGATATAAATATACTTTTTCAAACTTTATCTGAGCATACCCGTTTCTTACTGCTTGCCTGGTGGGTGGGGGTTTAACAGTGACTTTGTTTTCCTGAAAGTTTAGTTCCATTTTCTTCCTTTAAGTGTAAATGCCCAAATGTTTTCAACACTAAGTGCCTCTCACAGAGTAAGTGAAGTGAATCTAAGAGTCCTAGGACTTTAGTAGTACTACCTTCAGTCTCTCGTCTCTCCTACTAATACTCCATTATACCCCCAAACCACCAAACGCTTATCTTACCTGTAATTTGTGTTTGAAAGTAGGGCTAGACCCAGGGCTGGCTCCACGGGAAACAGCGAATAAGGTTGGCAATCTTGGTCGGATAACATTTCCTCATAGCGGTGGTACTAGTGGTGTGACACAGTGGCAGTTGCATGCCTATGAAAAAAAAGAAAATGAAATCTGGTTTGTCCTCCTGAGCAATTCAACGGTACAACTGAGAATATAGCAGGTGACAGAAGTACACTAGAACAGTGCCACATTGTAGCCTAACAAATGGTAAAGTATAACTACTAATTCGGTTGAAGTTCTTTGACATTAGCCATGGTTCTTTGTCAAGCAGAGTAAGAATATATCCTCGGATTTCTTCACCAGCCTGTTGCTATCACCTTATCCTCCCCAGCAAGTGTGTGGATTTATTGCTGTAATTTAGTCACACATCAATCAAAACCACACAGCCCGGGGGAAGAGGGTTAGGGTTTGAAAAATGGATGGGTACAGGGGTTTTTGGGAAAGGTTTTGGGAGACAAGAAAAATAGCACAGCATAGACAAACAATTGTGAACATAAACAAATCTTTGGGTACAAACCTATCCATCAATCTTTGAAAGTGCATGCACTACTGCATGCATGTCAGTGAAAAGTAAGTAGTACTTTCGACAACTGTGGAAGAAAGAATGCGACAGTACAGGGCCTGTGTGGAATTATTGATAACGATATTCAACATAAGGTCTCTGTAGCCAGATACCCGAGAGCCTTGCTGGTCACTATAAATCCATTCACAACAACACTCAGTGGGGTTGGTCTGGAAGGTATAGTAGATAGAAAAGGAGAAATTGCTTTTTTTCTAGGTGTCCCCTCACTCACCAGGGTTGCCCCTTGGTGACATGCTTCATCATTGGGGCCATCCCAGTCCTCTACGGCCTGGGGCGTGCTGCGACTTGCGAATTACGTAGGAGCACTTACAAATGACTATGTGTGGTGCAGATGTGATAGTGGAGTGGACTAAGTGATGTGTTAAGGGATCAATTTAGAAGCAGAGAGAGATCCAAGAAATGCAGTCACAGTCAGAGAAAAAGGCAAGGGATACTGTATCTATGTGGTTGTAGTGGTCCTGTTGGAAGTGGTAAGTAAGTTGCCTGCAGAAAAAAAATCCTCTTATTAGCGGCACTCCTCCATTGCAGCCGACGCTTCGTCCATCGATGTTGGTCACCAGAAGACAACCTGTAAAAAAAGCACAGCATAGACAAACAATTGAACATAAACAATTCTTTGGGTACAAACCTATCCATCAATCTTTGAAAGTGCATGCACTACTGCATGCATGTCAGTGAAAAGTAAGTAGTACTTTCGACAACTGTGGAAGAAAGAATGCGACAGTACAGGGCCTGTGTGGAATTATTGATAACGATATTCAACATAAGGTCTCTGTAGCCAGATACCCGAGAGCCTTGCTGGTCACTATAAATCCATTCACAACAACACTCAGTGGGGTTGGTCTGGAAGGTATAGTAGATAGAAAAGAAGAAATTGCTTTTTTTCTAGGTGTCCCCTCACTCACCAGGGTTGCCCCTTGGTGACATGCTTCATCATTGGGGCCATCCCAGTCCTCTACGGCCTGGGGTGTGCTGCGACTTGCGAATTACGTAGGAGCACTTACAAATGACTATGTGTGGTGCAGATGTGATAGTGGAGTGGACTAAGTGATGTGTTAAGGGATCAATTTAGAAGCAGAGAGAGATCCAAGAAATGCAGTCACAGTCAGAGAAAAAGGCAAGGGATACTGTATCTATGTGGTTGTAGTGGTCCTGTTGGAAGTGGTAAGTAAGTTGCCTGCAGAAAAAAAATCCTCTTATTAGCGGCACTCCTCCATTGCAGCCGACGCTTCGTCCATCGATGTTGGTCACCAGAAGACACCCTGTCCACTGCCTGCCTGATGCTGAATTGTGGCTCGCTACTGTGAAGCCTGACTCCATCCTTTTTTCCCCATTGCAGAGACTGAAACCCGGCCTGTAATTATTCAACGAAAAACAGGAAGTGATATAATATTACAACACCACTGATAAATAAATATAAGGTATGTAGGCTGTGGAGTGCAAAAAGTCACAATTTGATTTTCCTAGTAGACAGTACAATATTTTTGAAAGTGCGTACTCTGAGTCACCTTTTGAAGGATAAATAAGTATGGGCAAATTAATGTAGCGGATCTTTCCCCTCAAGCTAGGTGTACTGTAAACTGTGTTTTAGAACAAAATTAGATCTTCCTAGCAGTGCTCCCACCCAGACCCTTACTAAAGCCAGTCGCAAAAATGAAGAAGACCCCCCAATCAAATCTCAAAAAACGAGGCCTAGCAGAAAACTGGTGACAAAACTTACTTTGAAAGTAAAAGTAGGCCGAAGTACCCCCTTCCTAATTACCCCTTACCCACCGTGGATTGCATTCAAACCACTTGCAAGCAACCAAGCAAAAGTAGCCATAGCCAGCATCGCTCCAAGACTCGAAATCCCCCCCACTCAAACACATGCAATAGAAATACTGCTAACCCTAACAAACCCTAAGTTAAGAATAGTGGCAAAGGCTTTCTTTAACTATGCCAAATCCCCCCTTTCCCACCATGGATTTTCTTCAAATGACTTGCAACCAAAATTACACATTCTCACGAGTGCTCTAAGACCCCAGAACTCAGTTGCAAAAATCTAGAACACCCCGAAACACATGCAATCCTGCTGCTAGGGCTAACCCTAACGAACCCTAAGTTACAAAAAGTGCCAAAAGGCTTTTCCGCGAGGATTTTGTCCCAACCACTTCTACCCGGTATTAGACCTTCCCAGGAATGCCCCAAGACCCGCCAACCCACCCGCCAAGAAGCATAACACCCCCAAACAGGCCAAAAGCAAAATCTCATACTTGCAATATTTCTCGGCCTTCGGTCCAAACGCGCTGCGTAGCTAGGCCATAAGTCGGGGTTGCCACGACGGATTTCCTGAAAAGCAAATGCAATCAAGATTAGAGTGTCCCAGCAGTGCTCCCAGACCACGAAACTCACCCACAAACACCAGGAAGCCCCCCAAACAGGCCCCCGAAAACGCTACATTGAGAAAAATGTCAGAAATAGCCAAAAAAAATCGGCCTGGATTTTGTCCCAACCACTTCTACCCGGTATTAGACCTTCCCAGGAATGCCCCAAGACCCGCCAACCCACCCACCAAGAAGCATAACACCCCCAAACAGGCCAAAAGCAAAATCTCATACTTGCAATATTTCTCGGCCTTCGGTCCAAACGCGCTGCGTAGCTAGGCCATAAGTCGGGGTTGCCACGACGGATTTCCTGAAAAGCAAATGCAATCAAGATTAGAGTGTCCCAGCAGTGCTCCCAGACCAAGAAACTCACCCACAAACACCAGGAAGCCCCCCTAAGAGCACCTCAAAGGCAAGCAAGTCATCAAAAACACAAAATATTTTCCGCCTGGGATTTGGTCCAAAACACTTTTATCCGGTATTAGAGCTTCCCAGCAATGGCCCCAGAGCCGTCAACCCAGGAGAAAACGAGTAGAAGACCTCCAAACAGCCAAAGAGCAAAAGTACAAAAACGGGGACTTAGTCAATTTTTCACAAATTTCCCAAATCACTCCGCGCGCGCTCTGCAGCTAGGCCCTAACTCCCCTCTGCCACCATGGATTTGCTTCAAACCTCTTGCAAAGTAAAGTATATATAGCCAGCAGTGCGCCCAGACCCCGAAACCCACCCACAAACACCAGGAAGCCCCCCAAACAGGCCCCCGAAAACGCTACATTGAGCAAAATGTCAGAAATAGCCAAAAAAAAATCGGCCTGGATTTTGTCCCAACCACTTCTACCCGGTATTAGACCTTCCCAGGAATGCCCCAAGACACGCCAACCCACCCGCCAAGAAGCATAACACCCCCAAACAGGCCAAAAGCAAAATCTCATACTTGCAATATTTCTCGGCCTTCGGTCCAAACGCGCTGCGTAGCTAGGCCATAAGTCGGGGTTGCCACGACGGATTTCCTGAAAAGCAAATGCAATCAAGATTAGAGTGTCCCAGCAGTGCTCCCAGACCACGAAACTCACCCACAAACACCAGGAAGCCCCCCTAAGAGCACCTCAAAGGCAAGCAAGTCATCAAAAACACAAAAAATGTTCCGCCTGGGATTTGGTCCAAAACACTTTTATCCGGTATTAGAGCTTCCCAGCAATGGCCCCAGAGCCGTCAACCCAGGAGAAAACGAGTAGAAGACCCCCAAACAGCCAAAGAGCAAAAGTACAAAAACGGGGACTTAGTCAATTTTTCACAAATTTCCCAAATCACTCGACGCGCGCTCTACAGCTAGGCCCTAACTCCCCTCTGCCACCATGGATTTGCTTCAAACCTCTTGCAAAGTAAAGTATATATAGCCAGCAGTGCGCCCAGACCCCGAAACCCACCCACAAACACCAGGAAGCCCCCCAAACAGGCCCCCGAAAACGCTACATTGAGCAAAATGTCAGAAATAGCCAAAAAAAAATCGGCCTGGATTTTGTCCCAACCACTTCTACCCGGTATTAGACCTTCCCAGGAATGCCCCAAGACCCGCCAACCCACCCGCCAAGAAGCATAACACCCCCAAACAGGCCAAAAGCAAAATCTCATTCTTGCAATATTTCTCGGCCTTCGGTCCAAACGCGCTGCGTAGCTAGGCCATAAGTCGGGGTTGCCACGACGGATTTCCTGAAAAGCAAATGCAATCAAGATTAGAGTGTCCCAGCAGTGCTCCCAGACCACGAAACTCACCCACAAACACCAGGAAGCCCCCCAAACAGGCCCCCGAAAACGCTACATTGAGCAAAATGTCAGAAATAGCCAAAAAAAAATCGGCCTGGATTTTGTCCCAACCACTTCTACCCGGTATTAGACCTTCCCAGGAATGCCCCAAGACCCGCCAACCCACCCGCCAAGAAGCATAACACCCCCAAACAGGCCAAAAGCAAAATCTCATACTTGCAATATTTCTCGGCCTTCGGTCCAAACGCGCTGCGTAGCTAGGCCATAAGTCGGGGTTGCCACGACGGATTTCCTGAAAAGCAAATGCAATCAAGATTAGAGTGTCCCAGCAATGCTCCCAGACCACGAAACTCACCCACAAGCAGACGGAACCTTCCCTAAGAGCACCTAAAAGGCAAGCAAGTCATCAAAAACACAAAAAAAATTCTTCCTGGGATTTGGTCCAAACCACTTTTATCCGGTATTAGAGCTTCCCAACAATGGTCCCAGAGCCGTCAACTCACCTGCAAAGAGGTATAACAACACCCCCACAAGTACTGAGTCTTTCTTCATTGGGCGTAAACCAGCCCTCTGGTTTGATGGAAATAGGAGTCTGGAGGAGGAGGATAGAGGAGCATGTTCTTCTGAACTTGTGAACCTGAGGAATGCAGACTGCGGCAACTTCAAATCAATTAGCAAACCAGTGAAGACAGTTCTGCTGATGGGCTTGATTTTGTGATTATCTGATTAAAGTTTGAAATATATTAACTGTGCACAACAAAGAAAGACAGACAGACAGGAATAAAAGTGAATAGGGACGAAAAAGAAAGTTATTGATTCGTTGTCTCATTTTCAGGGCTCGGTATCACGGTCCAGGAATAAGAATAAGGCTTCGTCATCATACTCTGTGAATTCAGGCAGGGTGAGCTCAGTGTCACCTGACAGAGTAGAAATTCCCTCATCTATGTTGCTGGCCACCTCCTCTTCATCCGGCACGCTTTCTCGTACTCTGAAATCTGGTGGTATGAGGTGCTGATTCATCTTGATCATTGTTAACCTCTCCACATTTTTGGGCGAGAGGCGGCTCCGTTTGGGAGTTACAATGCCACCAGCAGCACTGAAAACCCGTTCAGAAGACACGCTTGCGAGTGGGCAAGACAAGTAGTTTAAAGCCAGGTTGGTGAGCTGTGGCCACAATTCTTTTTTCCCATGCCAATACGCCAATGGGTCAGAATTAACATAGACCTCTGTTGAGTCATTCAGATAGTCCTTCACCATCGACTCAAGGTCCTCTTCCAAGGTTCCTCCACTTTGCTTAGCTCTTGCTGTGCCTCTGACCTTTTGAGAACCAAACCCACGCAGAGCTAGCCAATCCTCTTCAGCCTCCAATGTTTCTGTTGTGTCTCGTGCAGATGATCCGGTTGCCGGTGTCTTTAACGGCTGAGAGGTCACTTGTGCCACAGCCACAGGTGCAGAAGTGGATTGTTTTGACTGGGGATGGCCTGCTGATGTACTGCCATTTCCTTCAATTTCCAGCCGTTCTCTTTCAAACCTCTTGGCTGACAAGGCTAGCCAACGTTTGTACTTTGGAACATGTTGATCATCAAAAGGAAAGAATGCTTGGCCTGCCAGCGCCTTTTTGTAGCGTGGATCCAGAATAGTAGCACAAATGTAATGCTCTTCTGAGTGGATCTTTTTAAGACGTTCATCACCTTGTAGGAGCTCTAATAATTGCTCAGCCAGAAGCAAAGAGTCTTGGTTTTTGTCATCTTTTTCAAACACAGAACACACCTCCTTCAGTTGGTCCTCCAGCATGTACAACAATGGGATAGCTTTTCCCAAATTAGAGTCCTCCTTGCTGACTGCACGCGTGAAGAACTCAAAAGGACGAAGCATGCGTGTCAGGCTTTGAACTATGTTCCATTGCGGCCCACCCATCCTCAGCTCCTCTGTACCCTCTGTAAGGAAATATTGATTGAGTTCTGTATACTGCTCATACAGACGCTCAAGCATGTAGAAGGTTGAGTTCCAACGTGTTACCACCTCCTGGATGAGTGCTTTCACTGGCATTTTACGTTGATATAGCAGGCTCCTCAGCTGCTTCCGGGCCTTAAAAGAATGGCTGAAATGCTTGCACATTTTTCGGCAGGTGTCCAATACACTGTACGCTGCACTGGCTTTATTAGCCAAGAATTTTTGGACAACCAGGTTTATACAGTGCGCCAAACACGGCACTCTGAAATAGTAACCGTCCCTCATGGCCTTAACTATATTGGCGCCATTGTCCGTGGAAACATAACCAACCCGGCGTTTTAGTGGGGACAGCCAGTTAAGGACCTTTGTGTTAAAGACATCCAAAATGTTTTCTGCTGTGTGACGTTTCTCCAAACCAAACATGGCTAGTGTTGCATGTTTCCGAGCAGCTTTAAAAACAATGTCCGTGTCAACACCTGCGTTTAGCTTTGCTTTAGCCCCTGAAAAAGAGACCCAGTGTGCAGTGATGCACATGTAATCAGCGCCTGCGCCACTGGTCCACATGTCTGTTGTCAGATGTATAGTGTGAACAGCACTCTTCTGCAAAGCTGCCCCAATCACCTTCAGAACATCTTCATGTAGTGCTGGAACCGCAACTCGGGCAAAATAGAACCGGCTAGGAACCTTCCATTTAGGGCAGAGCGCTGCCACTAATTCTAGAAAACCAACCCCTTCTACAAAAGAAAAAGGGAGAAGGTCCAGAGCTAGCATTTTAGCCAGCTTAGTGTTATACAGACGCGTCATTGGGTGGTTGCGTTCATATTGCGCTTCTGTAAACAACATCTTTTTAATGTTGCCCTGGACCAAGGATTTACGGGATGATGATGATATCTTCGACCCAGTTACGCTCGCTGATGAACTTTTCCGCATTGATGTCTCACTCTCTCCCACACTCTTAGTGTGGCTCACATGGGGTGTGCTGCTGACAGGGGTACTGGATGTAAGTGAAGTGTTTGAATCGTCTTCTTCCTCCTCGTCATCATCAGATGAAAAATCAACGTTTTCATTACGTGCAATTCTGGCTTGCATAAACGCCTCTAGGTGCGGAAACCATTGGACAGGGTGCGCTCTCTTAAGATGACCTCTCTGGCCTCCGGTACCATAGTTAGAACCAAGCTTACCACGACCAACTCGAACCTTACAAAGGCTACAAATGGCTACGTTTTCCATTTTTGGGCAAACACTAAAGAAGTCCCAAACTGGAGACTTGAAATGTCTTTGGGGGCCGGAGGAGGCGGCGATACTGGTGGTGGTGGTCCTGCTGCTAATGCCAGATGAAGTGGAGGATGTGGATTGCCGAACTTCAGTACGTTTTGCACTTTCACCACCACGAATTGAGGTCGAGGTGGGTACCTTCTTGCGAGGAAGAAATATGGAAGCGGTAGGTTTTGGTGTACTACTTAACTCCAAATCTAATGATTCCATTTCCATTGCCTCCTCGTCGACATCATCATCACGCTCAGCAGCTTCTCGGGATAGGGTCAAAATGTCTCTTTGCTGCATGCCCGGTGGGGCTGCAGTGACCTTTGTGATGACTGGCTCGTCGTCATCGGGAGAGGCTTCATCACCAGCAGTATCTGTCACTTCTTGTTGAGCCTCATCACACTCCATAGCTATGAGTTTTTCGACGACCTTCCTTTTACGCTTAGGTACCTTTGTCAGATCATGGTGTGCCTCACTCTCAGGCTGCCGTGGTGGTACCCATTCGTCATCCAGATCATCAGTAGGAGGTGGGCTTGAAGAAGATGTAGACACCCCCCTTGATCTTTTCCTTGCTGGGGATATGGAAGACAGTGAATGATCATCAGGAGGAGTGGCTTCCAATGATACCTCGGCTTCATTGTTGATTTCCTGATGTGCCCCTACTTCGGGAGGAACAACTATTGTGGGCACTTGTGAACCTCCCTGCACCTTTGCTTGCGCATCTCCTTTTGCTGCCTCTCCTTCCACATGTACTTGGGCGTGTACTTGCACATGGTGTTGTTGTTGCGGCTGTGGTTGTTCAACACTTGTCAGATGAGTTACAACAACCTGTGTTGATTCAGGGACATTGCTGCTACTTTCTTGCGATGAGCCAACATCACTGGTCGATGGTGATTGGAGAAGTACACTGACTGCCTCTGAAGCACTCAAGGGCTTTGACTTAAGTTGGCGTGGTGGTGGAGGCACTGAACCCAATGGAGCAGGGGTGCTGCTCCCAGCTTGGTCCCCAGCAGATCCTGCTGCTGCAGGCGTACTTTTTTTTTTGCTCCCAAAAAAAGTGGCGGGTGGCACACCAGCCTCCTTGGTAACTTTCTTCTTCTGCTCCTTACTAGCAACTCTCTTGCTAGAGGAGCTACGGAGACCTTTTTTTGGGGCCATCTTCTTCAGAGCAGGTCAGACAGCAGGCCGCAGTTGCACGAATTGTAGAGTTTTCTGAGGCCAGACGTGACGTCGCGTGACGTTATGCTGCACACACACACCGCTGCAGGACTTCTTCCTGGCACTGGTGGTTCTCTTGAGTCTTGTGCACCTAAAAACAATGGAAGACAGAGGAACATCAGTTCAGTTATACAGCACAAAAAAAATCGAAAAACACTGCAAAATCAGCACAATCCCATTCCATCCATGCCCTCCATGATGTTTAAGTTCAAGACAGCCCACAGAAAGACTAGGCCCATGCTAGACTCAAATACCCCTGGTGAAAAGGCCACAAGTACAGCCCCAAAAAACGAAAATCACTGAAAAATCAGCACAATCCCAATCCATCCATGCCCTCCATGATGTTTAAATTCAAGACAACCTACAGAAAGACTAGGCCCATGCTAGACTCAAATACCCCTGGTGAAAAGGCCACAAGTACAGCCCCAAAAAACGAAAATCACTGAAAAATCAGCACAATCCCAATCCATCCATGCCCTCCATGATGTTTAAATTCAAGACAACCTACAGAAAGACTAGGCCCATGCTAGACTCAAATACCCCTGGTGAAAAGGCCACAAGTACAGGCCCAAAAAACGAAAATCACTGAAAAATCAGCACAATCCCAATCCATCCATGCCCTCCATGATGTTTAAATTCAAGACAACCCACAGAAAGACTAGGCCCATGCTAGACTCAAATACCCCTGGTGAAAAGGCCACAAGTACAGCCCCAAAAAACGAAAATCACTGAAAAATCAGCACAATCCCAATCCATCCATGCCCTCCATGATGTTTAAATTCAAGACAACCTACAGAAAGACTAGGCCCATGCTAGACTCAAATACCCCTGGTGAAAAGGCCACAAGTACAGCCCCAAAAAACGAAAATCACTGAAAAATCAGCACAATCCCAATCCATCCATGCCCTCCATGATGTTTAAATTCAAGACAACCTACAGAAAGACTAGGCCCATGCTAGACTCAAATACCCCTGGTGAAAAGGCCACAAGTACAGGCCCAAAAAACGAAAATCACTGAAAAATCAGCACAATCCCAATCCATCCATGCCCTCCATGATGTTTAAATTCAAGACAACCCACAGAAAGACTAGGCCCATGCAAGATTCACTACCCCTGGGCATAAATAAAGGTTGAAAAGTAGGCAAAATGGTTGCAGGCCTAACAACAAAGCCTGCATTCAAAATGGCCACTTGCCTGCCAGCACATGGCCAGTGCCTGTAGCTGCACTCAAAATGGCCACCAGCCACATGGCCTGTCCCTCCCCATGAACAGCCCCAAAAATCGAAAAACACTGCAAAATCAGCACAATCCCAATCCATCCATGCCCTCCATGATGTTTAAATTCAAGACAACCCACAGAAAGACTAGGCCCATGCAAGACTCACTACCCCTGGGCATAAATAAAGGTTGAAAAGTAGGCAAAATGGTTGCAGGCCTAACAACAAAGCCTGCATTCAAAATGGCCACTTGCCTGCCAGCACATGGCCAGTGCCTGTAGCTGCACTCAAAATGGCCACCAGCCACATGACCTGTCCCTCCCCATGAACACCCCCAAAAATCGAAAATCACTGCAAAATCAGCACAATCCCAATCCATCCATGCCCTCCATTATGTTTAAATTCAAGACAACCCACAGAAAGACTAGGCCCATGCAAGACTCACTACCCCTGGGCATAAATAAAGGTTGAAAAGTAGGCAAAATGGTTGGAGGCCTAACAACAAAGCCTGCATTCAAAATGGCCACTTGCCTGCCAGCACATGGCCAGTGCCTGTAGCTGCACTCAAAATGGCCACCAGCCACATGGCCTGTCCCTCCCCATGAACAGCCCCAAAAATCAAAAAACACTGCAAAATCAGCACAATCCCAATCCATCCATGCCCTCCATGATGTTTAAATTCAAGACAACCCACAGAAAGACTAGGCCCATGCAAGACTCACTACCCCTGGGCATAAATAAAGGTTGAAAAGTAGGCAAAATGGTTGCAGGCCTAACAACAAAGCCTGCATTCAAAATGGCCACTTGCCTGCCAGCACATGGCCAGTGCCTGTAGCTGCACTCAAAATGGCCACCAGCCACATGGCCTGTCCCTCCCCATGAACACCCCCAAAAATCGAAAAACACTGCAAAATCAGCACAATCCCATTCCATCCATGCCCTCCATGATGTTTAAGTTCAAGACAGCCCACAGAAAGACTAGGCCCATGCTAGACTCAAATACCCCTGGTGAAAAGGCCACAAGTACAGGCCCAAAAAACGAAAATCACTGAAACATCAGCACAATCCCAATCCATCCATGCCCTCCATGATGTTTAAGTTCAAGACAACCCACAGAAAGACTCAGTCCACCCACCACTGAGTACCCCTGGGCAAAAGGCCCCAAAACAGCCCAAAAATCGAAAATTCCAAAATTTTAGTTGCAGCAACTGTAATGCCCCAAACAAACTTACTTGTAAAATTTCTAATCCAACAATGATCCAAAGAAAGTCAAAAAGGCCTCAAATCCAAATATCCAGCAGCATCCACAAAAAGTAATCCTTCCAGCTCCAGATCCAAATGAAAAGTGACCAGGAGATGGACAAAGCACTGGGAGGAGCCTGCTGGACAGGAACAGGAAGTTGAAGACTGTGGGGCACTTCCTTCCTCCCACCCCCCTCCCCCCCTCCCCAAAATGGACTCCTCGCTAAAAAAGTGCAGGCAAATGTCAACCTAAGGAGTTATTCAGATAAAAATCATCATTTCAAGAAGGTTTATGCTGTTTGCTGGTGGATTTCTTGTGCAGAATTGCAAATTTTATATTTTCGTTTGTGCGAGATTCTTGCTGCTCGCCGCATCTCAAATCTCGCAATTGCGAAGTACCGCGAGACGTGATCTCGCCGTACTCGCGTTGACAAACTCTCGCTCGCAAGCCGCGATGACGTAATCGCGCTCGCCAATTCCCGCGGGATCACACAGCAAGATCCAAAATGGCGCAGCACTCGCAAACTATCAAGAAAAACAACCCGGCAAACGATGATAAACGCCGCGCGCCGCAAAAATTGTATCACCAACGCCGCGCGCCGCAAAAAAAATCCGCTGCGTGCGAATTTGCGGATTTTGCGAGAAATTCGCAAATCTCGCGGATTGCGAATTTCCCGAAAATCCGCAAAATCCGCGAGCGTAACGGATTTTCCGCCCATGCTTAGTATAATGACATTTCCAGGAATAGATATAAACGAACAATAAATGTAGATGAAGTTGACCAGACAGATACCACTTTGCAAAAATATGTCAATTTTAATTTGGGTTTGTTCTTCTTTGTGGGTGCTGCATTGAATAGCAGAAAGATAAGGCAATTAAATTGTGTTGTGGAAGCTGTTACCAATTAAACAGCTATGGCACTTGGGAACATTACAGAGGAACTACAAATTGCGAGGATTGTAGCACTCCAAAATAGGATGGTGCTAGACGTGGTTTTGGCTGATCGAGGTGGTGCATGTCGCATCATCGGTAGCAGTTGCTGTGTGTTTATACCGGATCACTCACCTTCAGTATATGATGCAATCTCAAAACTGCATAAGATTGCTGCAGAAATTCACACAGAGACTGGTACATGGACATTTTCAAACTGGATATGGACACTCTTTGCTACTTGGGGCTGGAAGATACTGACTATTCTATGTATACTACAGGTGATACTATTTACATGCTGTACTTGTATACAATGTGGTCCTATGCTTTGTTCCATGTGCATCACTGCTTGTGCACATGCCAAAGGAAATACTGCAAACATAAAAGCACAACAAATGTTAAATAATGAAATTACAGAGATGATGAACATCAATGTACAGGATGCATATCTAGATTACCCCAGATAAATGAATGTCTTCAGCTAATGCTGTTGTTATTTAGCAGCGATTAGGTTAAGCATTAGCAGAAGACATTTTGCATTTTGAGACTATCTTACCATTTTGCGGAATCCATTTTGTATTTCTGGCAGCCATTTTGGTTGCTATGTGCTCGCCATGTGCTCTGTCCTACCTTCCTGTCAACTGCTCTTGAAATCTGCCTAGAGACAAGATATATTTAGCCTCTTCTGCTTCGCACATGCTCAGTTGAGCTTACAGCTGTCCCCAACGTCTACCTGTCAGGATGTGTCCACCAGAATTAGCTAACTGTCAGCCCCTCCCACTTGTTGCCAGCACACTCTCTGTATGACCTTATATGTATTTGAAACCAGCATTCTGTTCCTGTACTGCCTTCATTTGGGCCCCTGTGTGGGTATAAAAGGACCAAGCTCCTTCCAGTCAGCGTGCTACTTCATGCATTACTGAAGGGTGCTGCGTGAATGTACATGTAGTTCCACCTCATGAGGTTTAATAAACTCTGACTTTTCTATTCCAGTTTCTGTGCCAACTTCTTCCTATTGGTCTGAGGACTCTCTGCAGAGAAGGGTGAATCCCTTGCACTGGTAGGCCTTGCAGAGGCTCACCAGCACAAAGGGGTCCATTGGGGGCCCTGGGGACCACCACCTCCCTACATGAAAGAGAGGAAAGGGGGCGCACGGATGCCCTCCTGGAGCCATAGATGGCCCTTGGGACCACCATTCCCCAGGGCTGGCACCAGCAATGCCCCAGGGACCGCCACCTCTCCATGGCTGTAAACAATAGAAATAATACGAGGCCCACTCGGTTCCCGCAACCCTGGGGACCACCACCTTCCAAGGGGCAATGAACACTAGAAATGCAGGGGGCTCGCTTGGCCCACCTGGTGTCCCGGTGACCGCCACCTCCCCGGGGCACACTGATTTTTTTAAAGAAATGTGGGAGAGACCCTGCAGCCTCTCCTGCTTCCCCAGGCCCTGTCACCTACCCAGGGCACACTGATTTTTTTTAAAGTAATGCAGGGGAGGCCCTACGACCTCGCCTGACGCCCTGGGCACTGCCCCTTTCCCGGGGCACACTGATTCTTTTAAGGAAATGCGGGTGAGGCCCTACAGCCTCCTCTGCTGCCCCAAAAACCGCCACCTCCCCGGGGCACATAAATATATCTTTTTTACATGTGGGAGAGACCCTAAGGCATCCCCCGATGCCCCAGGGGGCGTCACCTCCCCAGGGGCACATGCACAATAATTGAGGGGGTCCGTTGGGGACCCTCAGCACTGGGGACCACCACCTCCCTACATGAAAGTAAGGAGAGGGGGCGCACAGATTCCCTCCTGGAGCCATAGATGGCCCTGGGGGCCACCATTCCCCAGGGCTTGCTCCAGCAATGTCCCGGGGTGCCCACCTCTGGGATATTGCAGTTTCTCATGGCATGACAGGAGCTCCGGTCCCACCAAGCCATAGCAAAATCTGCTTCGAGTAAGCCAGAGCATCAAATGCTCTGGCTCACTTGAAGCAGAACAGGAAGCTGTATATTAGTAGCTCCCTATGTGTAAAAAAAATACCTGCTCCCACAGGACGCAAGGAGCCAGCAGGGACCACGGGGTCCTTTAGGCTCCCCCTGCGGTCCCCAACAAAAATGACTGGGTGCCCTGCGTGGGACCAGGGCATCCAGTATTGTGGTCAGGTCCCAGGTAATGGGGGGTCCCCAAATCCAAAATTGGCTCGGGAGGGGGGCCAGAGCCCATCCCTTGTTTTATACATTTAAAAGAATAATAAAGAGCAGGACCCAGGGGATGGGGTCCCTGGGACCAAATTTAGCCCAGGGAAGTTGGACCAATAGGACCCCTTCCTTTGACAAAAAATAAAATAAAAGAAACTCTGGGCCCTTGGTTTGCTGGGGCTGTAGTCGGCCCCGGGAGGGGTGCTGCACGGCTCCTCTCCCCATTGTAAAAATGCCTGGCTCTAGGGGATGGGGCCCCGGGGCCAAATATGGCCCTTGGGAGGGCATCCCCCTTTTGTTATATTTTAAAAATAAAGAAAATGCTACCTACATGACGCCAGAGGCCCTGCTCTTTTCTGTACCACTCTGCAATCACAAATCCTGGCACGCTGCTGGTTAGGGGATAAAATCTCCTTGGCTGCTGAGGGTCCTTAGTGGCCAACGAGACCTCCTGTTACCTCTAGTAAGTCCCACACCCTGGATTGCTGAGAGGTGGTTGAAGGCCACGCCCCCTTTCTCCACCACTCTGCAAACTCACCTAGGCGAACTGCTGGTGTGGGGGAATCACATTCCCTTGCCTCCTGAGGGTCTCAGGACTAAATTGGACTTCTGTTCCCAGCCAGTAAAGTGCCAAAAGGCACGTTTGCAGAGTGGTGGAGAAAAGGGTCGTGGCCTTCAACAACCTCCTTGTAAATCAGCTGTGTCGAATTTACTGGAGGCAGCAGTAGGGATGGTTGGCCTCCAAGGGCCCTATGGAGCCAAGTGGATTTCATCCCCCAACCATCAGTGCCCTAGGAGGTGGTTTGCAGAGTGGTGGGAAAATGGGGCATAGCCTCCAAAGACCTTTCAGAAATCCCTCTGTTCGGGCCTTACTGGAGGTAACAGGGGGACTTGTGGCACCCAAGAGCCCTCTGAATTCAAGGGGACTTTATCCCCCAACCATCAGTCCGTCAGGAGTCGAGTTTGGAGACCGGTGGAGAAAGGGGGAGAGGCCTGGAAAGACATCGAACCAGTCATGCTGTGTGGGACTTACTGGAGGTAACAGGAGATGTTGTTTGCCCCCAAGGAGGTCCTTGCCTCTAATGCCATATTAGTTTGTAGAGAAATGTGTGCAAAATAAGCTTGAATGATGACATCAGTGATGTCATCAGTGATATAATCAATGTTGTCATTTGTGATTTCATCAGTGATGTCATAGAACATGTCATGAGTGATGTCATATGTGACATTATAATCAGTGCATGGCGACGAAGGCGCAAGTTATAGCTAGCTCTGCTAACTATAGCTGGTCTTTTTTTTTCTTTTTCAAAATGTTAATGTTGTCACTGACATATTCACCTAAATACAGTGTTACTTTAGCCTTTGCTTTTTTCAGTGAAAAGAAATAACAAATATATGTATATGTACGTATGTATATATATACTTGGTCACCATAGTAAATTGACATAGGTTTAATAATACCTTTGGCGCTGTTTGACGAATGTTCACAAAACTTTACCCTCAAAAAAGGTCATACACTCCAGCACCTTCACAGAAAGTTTTGGGGTGATCCATCAAGCATGGGCTGAGATAAAAGGGGTGTTCCAAAACTTAAAAGCCCCATTATTTTTCCATAGGAAAATTGGAAAGCAAAATCGGGAAAATGGCTGAACGGAAGTACATCAAATTTGTCATTAAGTCCAGTAAGCGTACGTTGTGTGATTTGGTGTAAATCAGTTCAGTAGTTTTGGGGAAATTAAGGTTCAAAAGCTTATTGTATCTAGAATGTTGGGTTCGAAGGACACTGACAGGAGTCCTGCAATCACACCACTTCAAAAATTACAGTGATCTGATTGGCCAAGGGTTTTTTTTCCAGTGGGCCATCTAGCTCCTGTGGGAGTGAGGGCTCACACAGGAGCTCGCTCTCTGATTGGCTGGCCTTAACATAAAAAAATGTTCCGGCAGCCACTACAGCACTGGAGGACTTGGTCCACAGTCCTGTAAAAGTTTTTAAAAAGAAAATAATGAGACAGCCTAGGGATGCCCTGCCCCACAAACCCTTATGAGCCCAGAGAGACCGCCCTCTCCCCAAGGGTAAAAAGTAAAATAAAATGATTTGCCTCCTGATCATGGTAAAAATTAAAAATAGACAAAGTGGCATATTTTTTAAATTTAAATAAATGACCCTGAGGTGGGCCAGGACCGGGGGATCAAACTGCATTCCTTTTTATTTAAAAATGGTAAGGGGACATGTGTGGGCTCCCTTTCCCAAACAAACTTTAGGCCCAGGGACCCATCCCCTGAGGCTATTTTCATAATAAGAGGTGGGGTGCATGCCCCTCCCCTAGCCTCAAAGAGATCCTGAGGGCCCCATCCTCAGAGCAATTTATTTTTAAGGGGAGGGGGCATGTGACATCTTTTCCTGGGCCTGCAACGGCCTCGAGCCCAATTCCCTATTGCTGGTGTATTATAACAGAGAGAGGGGGGCATGCGTGTGTACCCTTCCCATGATCAGCTTCATGGATCCCATCCTCCGGAGCTCGAGCGCAGTGTCTCAGGAACATCACCCAAGGACACTGAGGTTCCCTGCCCGGGAGAGGGAGGGCAGGTAATAGAAATCTATTTGTAGCCTGCACTCTCCCATGGAGAGACCACAACTTTGCTCCCGCCCAGCATTTTTCACTGCTCCTTCCCGGTGGGAGCAAAGTAATGGTGCTGGCTGCGACTAGTGTCCTGTATGGTGCTGGCATAAGGGCAGGGACCTTGAGACTTCTTCCATGGCCCCCAATGGCTTGATGCTGTGGTTGACCCAGGTGGACACCAGGACATCCCCCAACAATTAAAATTGGCCACTGCCAGGGGAGCCTACTGAGGTTGAGGAGTTCCCCCACAGCCCCCAACAAAAATTGAGTTCTGGATGCCCCAGACGGCCACCGCAACACCCACTTAATAAAAAGATGTCAGATCCTGCCGGCACCTATGATCGGTCTTAGTTGGGCAGCCAGCAGGGGCCATGGGGCTCCCACTGTTGCACCAACATAAACAATTAATGTGGGTGTCCCTAGTGGACACTAGAAACTCACAATATGAAAACAAAAATAAATAATACTATATAAGTGCCTGGAGCAGCACATTTATTATTCACTGCTCTGGCAAGGAACACCCGATAATGCCCTAGGGCAGTCGCTCATAACCTTTTGACTTCTGTGGGCCCCCACTTAATCTTTGCTGGATCCCAGGGACCCCTATTAAATCATTATTGGAAACTGGGCATCATTCCTTAGCCATTCCTGGAAACCGGGGTCCCAGGCTTAAGCATTTTCAATTATTTGAACTGCTAAACTTTTGACGTAAAATACAGAAACAATCATTTCTCAAACAAATAAACAGATGATTAAATATTTCATTCAATTCACAAATGTAAAAAAAAACGGAATTTCAATTTTAAATTGAAGGTCAGAGCTTTTTTAAATTCAGTTCAGGTCACTCATCATTCATACTTCTTTGTGTTTGATGTACTTGTACTGTTCCCAGAAATTAATCTGCGCATACTAACTTCATTTTTAGCCTCCAATTCAAATTCCTTCCCATTTGCAGAGTTTTTTTTACATTATCAAATTTACATTTTGCTTCTTTACATATATATACACTTTATTAATCTGTTAATAATATTTCGTTTTCTGAGCAGTCGCGGACCCCCTGAGAAGCCTCTGCAGACCTCAAGAGGTCCTTAAACCACAGGTTAAGACCACAGCCATTGGGATTTTCTAAATTATATATTGTATTGCAGCCGGTGGTCTTACAAGGGGAAGGTGCACCGGCAAACATTTTTTTAAGGCTGGCGTGCTGCAGGCAGTGCAGCAGCCCTCCAGCAACATTAAGAAAACACAGTCGATTTAATGGGTCATTAATTCCAATACATCAAGGAAAACTTACCTTATTTTGTTCCAACACTCCAAGCTGGAGCAATATTCTCTTCAGTTGGAGTGCAGTGCCTCTTGCAGTGGGTTCTATTGCTGCACTCTCTATCCTGAAAAAATCTATAAGAAAGACTCACAGATATGTTGATATTTTTTAAAGATAGTTTTATTATAGAAATGTTACGATATCACTTTTTCTAAGCATTGAAATATGTTGGTTCATAAAATATAAATTTTATTATCATTACTGGTAGGGGTGGGTGGAAATTGTGAAATTCTTTAAAATTGCGCAGGATTCCATGGAATTCTGCGACATGGTGTAATGGGTTTTTGTTGTTATTTTCTCGGTGCAAAAGGCACCCTTGCATCCAAATATGGATACAAGGATACATTTTGTGCTAAGAAAGTAGCGCTGCCAAATACCACTAAGTGCCCCTGCATACTTTGCATTGATTAAAATATTTTATCACTGCAGAGTATACAAGGGTACTGACCGCTAAATATCACTCGACACCCACCCCTTACATACTCTGCTGTAATTAAAACTTTGAATCACTGCAGAGTATATAAGGGATGGGTGCCAGGTGGTATATGCAGGTGTTTCTAAAGTTTAAAAACTACTGCATATAACTTGGCACCCTTGCACACTCTGCAGTGATTACAAGTTGTAATCACTGCAGAGTATTCAAGGGGTTTCTAACTGCATAGTAATTAATTCTACTGGTGGAGCAGCAAAATAATATTTATCAGTAATTTCGCCTTACAAGAGTAATGCAGAATTACCAAAATTCCTCTGATTCTGGCAGCGGAATAAAATATTTTGCTCTTCCTAGTTATTGATGACTTTTTGACAACATCAATGTCTGCTTTTTATATGTTGATGTGCTGACCCCATGATAAAGCAAATAGGCACCCAGCACCTTTGACAAATCCAATCTTTGACAAAACCAATAGGACTGCCTTACTTAAAATAGCACCCTTTATATTGTTACATCACACACTCACACAAGTGCATCCGCGGAGGTTGAGCCCAGGGCCTGGCACAGGTCAGGCATGCGTTGTGACATACAGCCTTATGGGCTGATTCATTTCTTTAATATTTTTATATAGCACCAAAAATTATGCAGATGTTTTACAAAGTACAGCTGTGGTGCAAGCCATACAAATCACACAAAGACACAAATTAAATGGTAAATGCAACAAATACAGAATTGATGATAGTTACAACATAGAGAATTACAGGAGAAAGGGGACTAGGAAAGAAGACAATGAGAACTCAAAAGGTACTGAATGGGATATAATGGGTAAGAAGGGGGAGTGCAAAGGAGGAGGATTCAGAGTTGGACAGAGGAGAAGGAGAGAAAAGTGAGGACTGGAAGGTAGGAGCAAAAGGTACAGAGAGTGAGTGAGTGGGTATCAGAGGGAGAGGCTGAAGGAGATGCGTTAGAAAACAATAACAGTGATTGGGTAGGATGTGGCGGGACCGATTTCAAGAGACTGAAAAAGAGGGGAATAAAAGAAGTTCGAAGAGAGAAGGAAGGAGCGGAGAATGGACTTGAGGACAGTGAGAGCAGCAACAGCGGCTGGCACGGATCGGAGGTTGGGGGCAGGAGGATGCAGGAATAACTGGTATTAAAAAATAAAAGAATGAACGTACCTTCTGCTGCTTCCTTTCCTCGTCTCTCCTCCGTAGCCCCTTGCTGTCCTGAACAGGAAGCACACACAGACTTACAATCAGTCAATCACAACACTGCCTTAGCAACATTGTGATTCATCTGAGTGCTGTGGTTCGGTGCGTAGACTGACTGGGAGCCTGGGTATGTTCTCCAAGCAGGCTGTAATTCTGCCGTAATGGAGAATATGCGAAGTATGCATGCATGTTTGGCAGATCAAACAGTCATTGAGCACTTAGGAGGGTGCTACCACTCCTCCCCTGCCCTGCTCTGTGAACAAAGCAGCCCCACAATGGTGCCACAGTAGGACAAAATAAAATGATAACGCAAGTTATTATCATTTTATTTTCCCTTTATGTCACTGCTAAAAAGCGGTGGGCCAACGCTTTAGCAGAGGAGCCTCCACTAAAGAGCAGACGGGAAAATAGAAAATTGGAAGCAAAGAGAGCTTGGAGAGAGAGCAGAGGGGAGTGAGCATAAAGTAGAGGGAAGTGAGTAAGGTGTACAGCAGATAGGTAAAAGAGTGGGAGGCAAATAAAGTTTAGAGGTAGTGAGAGCAGGATAGGAGGTGAGAAAGGAAAAGGAAAGTGAGATCAAATAGTTTTGAGAGAGAACCGAGAGGGAAAGAGCAAGTAGTAGAGGGAAAGGATGAGCAAGGTGTGGTGAAGATGAAATAGAAAAGAGTGATGGGAAGGAAGGTAGAACAGGAGTTAAAGTAGGAATTAAGAAATGGGAATGAGGCAAGGGCAAGGAGGAAAAAGGGTAATGAGTAAGAGTGGAAGAAAAAGGAGAGGAATGTAGAATGGATGAGAAATAGAAATGTAAATTTAAATGTCAAGGTATTTGTAGAGCGCACTGTCACTAAGCGGTTTCCTGGCACTATTACTCATACCGCTGAGGAACCCATCCTAACTTTCCCTGTGAAGTGTCCACTCCTGGGCAACCCCAGGGTGAAGCCAGGCATCCCAGCGCTGTTGGGGCCGGTGTGGAGGTTAAGCAAGCTTATGCCCAGAGTTGCAGGTTAAGCAAGCTTATGCCCAGAGTTGCAGCGTGGGGCCCATGATTAGAATAGGCACCGAGGCGAGAATTGTCAGGTTCGAGGAAATTGAGCCCAAGACCCGCCAAGGCTGGAATTGAACCATGGTCCCGGGCCAAAGCTCTGCATCAGGGTCTGCCGCTCTAATCATTGAGCCACACTTCTCCACTAGAAATGGAAGGAAGAATGAGCCTAGTAGTAGAAGAAAGTGGGATGCAAGATGGATTAAAGAAGCAAGATCTCGAAACGACAAGTCTTATCAAAATAAATGAATACATGTGATTTTAGGTGCCTACAGCTAGACAGGAGTATGAGTTTTATTTTTAAGTCCACCAGGAGAGAGTTTCAAAGAAGAGACACTGCTCCTGTGGACTGCTTGTGAGCGTGAGCTGTTTTTAAACAGGCAGGGCACGAGAAGGAGGTTATTTTTTGCTTCTTGGAGGTCTGGGGCCCCCTGACTGAGCAGGCTAGAGAGCTAGACATAGAGTTAAAAGGGAGAGCTTTGCAGGCCACTCAGCCCAGTTTGAACTTTATTCTAGCCTCATTAGGGAGCCAGTGCAGCCAGGCGAGGTAGGAATGTATTGGCCAATGTTTAGAGAGTTAAGTGGTAAGCAAGAACCTTAAAAGCTAATTAAGCTTTCTTTTTGGAGCTACGTTGTGTAATGAGTTACCTGAAAAGGAAAACTGGGGCAACTTTTCTGGGAACCATACATGCACAGGGTGCAGGCATTACTTTATTGTCAAGAAAACCTACGGGATCTGGGATTTTGGCCGTGCAGGCCTGGCTGAGGAGCAGCGGCAGACATGTCTGATGTTACTCTGGGGCCTAGGGTCGGGAATGAGGTCCAGAGGGAGAGAGCACTGCAGGGCAGGACAGAGGTGCACTGTTGGAGCTGCGTCGGTCCTAGTACTAGAACTGCAGAGCTCTGATAGACTGAGACCTGAGAGACATCACAGAGACCAGCATCACCTTTGTAATTGCAGGGAATACCATTTGCAATATTCAGAGCAGCTGGGCGAGGCCCGTCTTCTAGGATCCCCTGTGGCACAGTGACACCCCACCCTGCATAAACAGCATCATCTCATTTATTTTCACTACTTAAAAAAAAGATGAAAAGTGTTGGGTGCACAGGGACGGGTTCTGCTTAGAGCAGGCTGCGATTTATGAGGCTGCTGCTGGCTGTGAAAATGCGCACTCAACATTCCCTCAAAGGGAGCTCTTTATTATTGCAGTTTCCACTGATAAATGGCCAATGAATAATTCACTGTCAGTTTTAAGCCTATGAAGTATTCATGACAGGCGTGCGTAGACCCTCGTAATTAACCATCGCTTTGCGCACACAATGCAGCCCAATTCTCCATCGTGTCCCTTGTATGGCTCATTACCTTGGCAAGCACAGGCACAGATCCCAACATGCAAGGTGTTTACAAAACACTGCACCTGTCGTGTACCACGCCACCGACCTCTAGGCGTGCTTGGAAACAAAGCACCTCCTTTACACTCCCACTACACACAGTATTTACAAATCCATTCCACGTGCATTAAAGCTGGCAAGACACTATGGGGCAGATTTACAAGCCCCTTGAGATAAATTTACGTCACCGTTGCGTCACTTCTGTGACACAGTGGCGACATAAACCATGCGCCATGTTGCACCTTATTTACGACGTGATGCATCTAGGGAGATACGTCACGTTGTAAAGCCCTACACCACATTAAACCTGCGTCAGGTTTAATGCATGCAGGGTGGTGGTTCCGTCAGGAAAAAGCCTTAGAAAAGTGACTCAGTGAAATCTATAAGATTTCACTGAGTCACTTTTTCAACGTTGCTGCGTCAAAACCCTGCGCCTGATTGAAGCAGGCGTAAGGCGTGTTGCAGCATGTTAGGTATGGGCAGCCCCTGAGCATTGTTGGAGTTGCGTCACGCTTGCGACACAACTCCAGCAATGCGCCGCCCTTATGCCATCAGATACGTCATGCATCTGTTTATCCTTGCGCCACAATGCGCTGCTTTGTAAATGCAGCACATCTGTGGTGGCACAAGGGTAAACTTGCGTGACGCATCTTACCTGGCGCATCTCTGCTGATATGCAGGGATGCACCAGTCCTTCTAAATCTGCCCCTATATGTATATTTTTTCCACTGAAAAAATAAAGGCTTAAGTAGAGTTATACATGAGGAAGACAAGCAAAAAAGCAATATCTTTTAAAAACGGAGAAATTTGCTAGCTATTCGCAACTGATGCACATAGCAGTGTAAATTATACTTATGTCAGTAGCGTATAACTGCCGAATTTCTCTTTTTTTCCATTCTTTAAACGGTAGTGCTTTTCTGATTACCTTTCTCAAGTATTACTTTGTTTTTACCTTTGTTTTTTCCAGTGCTTTTCTGTTGTTTTTAGCTTAAAGCCATATCTTATTATAATAAGTTTGCAGCATGTTTACCCTAATTAGTAATTATTGGAACGAGTAAGGAAGAATCGAAGTAATAAAGATTATCAAGTAATCCAGGATTTATCTTGCCCTGTTTACAATGGTTTTATGTAGAAAGGTGATTTGTCTTTATTGTTTGCATTATTTTCATCATAGCCTTTTCACTTGTTTATTCATTATTTCACAGATCCATAGGATAGGATAGGATAAAATGTATAAAGTGCACTAAACCAAATAGGTGTCAAGGCGCTTAGCGGAATGAAAGGGAGGCAGACACTAACCAACTATGATGCAAAAAGCCAGGCCTTCATCATCTTTTTAAAGGAGGCAAGTGAGTTAGCCGAAGTGATAGAGAGAGGTAAAGTGTTCCAGAGTTTGGCGGCCGCAATGGAAAAAGAACGACCCCCCCCTCCATTTAGAACGATAGAATCTAGGCAAGACAAGCTTTTTCTGGGTGGAGGACCTCAAAGATCTGCCTGGGGTGTACCAGTGGAAAAAGGTTGCAAGGTGTGATGATTGAATACCATACATAGCCTTGTACACCAAATTCAGAGCCTTAAAGGTGATGCGCTTCCTAATCGGAAGCCAATGTAAGCTCCGAATTCCTTCGCTGATGGAGTGATATTTGGGAATGTTCAGAATAAGTCTTGCCACGACGTTTTGAACAACCTGTAGTTTGTTCAGTGAGCCTTTACTGATATTAAGATATAAGGCATTGCAGTAGTCAATCCATGAGGTGACTAGAGCAATGATGGTGGGTTGATGAAGCTCTTGGGGAATGTAAGGCAACACTTTCTTAAGCATTTTAAGGATGCAAAAACAGGTCCTAACTGTACGGTTCACCTGGGTGTCGAAGGCCGGCCCCTTGTCAAAAATAACACCTAGGTTTTTGGCAATTGTAACCGGAACAGGAAGAGGGCCACATGTATCAGGCCACCAGACGGCAGACCAGATTAAGGGCTGAGTGCCGAAAACCAGAACTTCAGTTTTCTCCGTGTTGATTTAAAGATAGTTTTACTGCATCCAGTGTATTGTGCTGGTCATGCAGGTGTTAAACCTTTGAGCGACCAGCTGCAAATCATCAGAGATTGAAATAATGATTCGCGTATTGTCCACATAAGAAAGGACTTGGAAGCCAAAAGATCTAACCAATGAAGCCAAGGGGGTCACAAAAAGATTGAAAAGAGTAGGGCTGAGCGAAGAGCCCTGGGGGACCCCACAAGGAAGACTGAAGGATTTGGCTTTGAACCCACCGTAGATGACTACATTAGTCCTGTCGTGCATAAAATATTAAAGGAGCTGTAAGGCCTTACCCGTGACACCAACATCCCGCAGTCGCTGAATCATGCGAACTGGGGATATGGTGCCAAATGCTGCCAAAAGGTTGAGCAGGACCAGCTCTCCTGACCAGTCCTGATCGACCTGCATGCAGATACAATCAGAAGCTGCAGCAAAGACAGACTCGGTGCTGTGTCCTTCCCGGAACCCATTCTGGGAGCTGTCCACAATGTTGTGTACTTCGATAAATTTCATCAGTTCTGAATTAATTAATTTTTCCAAACATTTTGGCAGGGACGGGGAGAAAAGAAATAGGCCTATAGTTCTTTAATTCTAAGGGGTCAGCATTAGGTTTCTTAAGGAGGGGTGAGACAGTGCCTTCCTTCCAAATGACATCAAAACACATTTGCTATTTTTTTTTAATGTTTGTGGCACTATTCCAGCACACAGTGGAGATTTTACACACACACGCGCACACACACACACACAAGCACACACATACTAAGGGCCCGATTCACAAAAGTAATCTGAGACAAAATCATAACTTTATGACTTTCAGTATTCACAAAAGGCCTTTGGTAGTAGTAAAGTTAGGATTCCTAACTTTACTACTACTAAACTGAGACAAAATCCTAACTTTACGACTTTTGGTATTCGCAAACGGGATTTAGCAGTAGTAAAGTTAGAAATCCTAACTTTACTACTACTAAATCCTTTTGTGAATACTGAAAGTTGTAAAATTAGGATTTTGTCTCAAATTATTTTTTTGTGAATGCGGCCCATAATGATTAGCTCTTGTGAAAGAAGGCTTTTCAACTTAGCAAACACATCTTGAAAGGAAGAGAGGCAGCGCAAACATAAATAGCTATTTACCAATATAATGCAACTTTTTGTATTCTTTGCTTTGTCTCACATAAAAAATAGCTAATGGGACTCACATATTTCAGGGGCACATTTCGTTCTGGGCAAAAATAATTAGAGCTCATCAACTACTTCTTGCGCCTGTGCATGTCTCACAAACTACTTAGGCAAGGGTGTCAACAAACAAGGGCACCCAGTTACCCCATCCTTATTGACATAGCTCCAGCAATTAAAAACAAACTTTTAGGGTATAAAATCTCTCAAAAACCTTCTTCAAAGGTTGGAAAGGAGATTTCTGCAAGAAGGGTAAGACTAGAGGTAAATTCCAGGAAGGTTTGGCCTTAACGGGTCAAAATCCATAAACAGCTTTGAAATTACAGGCTCTAATGACAATAAATCATCCCAAGAAAACCTACACACCTTAATCGAACAACACTGTAGTCTGAGATTGGATAAAGAAAATTTCTTGTCAAAACTGTTCTGCAGGAACAGAAGAATATCATCTGTTGACGCTCGTACTGGAGACAAGGAGCCGGCTCTACCCCAAGTATTGAAAGAAGCCCAGTGATGATCATAAGCTTTATCAGTGGATTTCCTTCTAGAGGCCTACATATTGTCTGAAACAGAAATGGAGAGAACTCTATTCAGGAATCTCTCCCTCTCAACTTCCTAACCAACAGTCTTAGCCAGGCTGCGGCGTTCAGAGACAGAAAAATGTGACTCAGAGAAGAAGAAGTCAAAGGAAGGTTTCATTCCTGATCTACTTCCAAAAGCTGTACAAGGTGAAACCATTAAGTCCTTGTCTAAAATGGGAGCACAAATATCATTTCCACTGGCTCCTTCAGGAGCCTTTTCAGGACCCTGGAAATCAGAGGAATGGAAGGGAAGTCGTAGAGAAAGTCTCTTGTCCAAGGACCAGTCCTGGCATCCATTCTCACAGTTTGTTGATCCTGGTACCTTACTAAGAAATCTGGAAGCTGGGAGATTTGATGGGATGCAAACAGATCAAGTAGAGGGATCCTCTCCCTCAACTCTGGCATGTCTCCAGAATATCACTGGATTGCATGCAAAGTCTTGGGAGCAAGGAACCTCCTGCTGAGAAAGCCTTCCTGAGAATTGGAAACTCCACTGATATACATAATCTTCAGACACAAGAGATTGTGTTCAACCCAAACACAAATCCAAAGGTTAACTGATTGGTACAGGTCTCAACTCTCTCAAGCTGATGGCTCAGGTAAGGCATAGTTAATATGTTGTTCGTACCAATAAGGTTTTCTCCCTCAGGTGATCTGCAAAGAATTGCATTGCCCTCCAACGAGCCTTTAACTCCTTCCAGGTGGATGATCTGTCCTCCTTCGACCTCCCCAAAAGACCTGGGTGTGTAGGACAGCATCCCCATCATATGCTCCTGTCATTAGTGGTATGGATTACATGATTTGGGTAGGCAAATATCATCCCTTGGTCCAAGGTTGGGGCCTCATCAACCAGTACAGAATGTCCAACTTGAGCTAGTCACAGTAATTTGATCCTCCTGTCTCTAGTGGAAAGGAACCCACTCATCCTAAATAATAAAGGCCCATGGTACATTAAACAGAGTCGCAACCTGTAGGAGGAAAGACAAAAAAAAAAGAGAAGTAAAGCATAATCTCTCCCAAAAGGGTTAGGATAGAGAGTAGAAGGATATGATATATGTAACCATTTAACTTACCTACCTGGGTTGGTGCATACAGACCAGGGTGCCTTTGTTCCAGACCGTAACAAACACATTAATTTACGCAGGTTGCTACATATCATAAACCAAGATATTCTCCTTCCGGGGGTCCCCAAATGTGGTCTCTCTAGACATAGAGAAAACCTTTGATGCATTACTATGACACCTGTGCGAGGTGCTCTGTACCATGGGGATTTAAGGGAACATATTGAAATGGTTCCAGTTGATGTACTTGGAACCCTCTGCTAGGGAACGTACAGGCAAGGTATCTTCGGACAGGCAGCAGTTATATAGAGGCACCAGGCAGGGATGCCCTCTATCCCGTATCCTGTTTTCCCAAGGAGCCAGCTTAGTGAGCTGAAGCAGCCCACATGATTAAGGGACCCACCCAAGCAAGAGAAGCTTAGGGGGCATCGAAGACCATAAAAAGTGACCAGATGCCAGTAGAGCACAGGGCGTTTCCGGGGCACCAGCCATAAGAGATGGGCAGCCCGGTGCAGCCTTTCTGACAAACAGGGAGACACCAGACCTGCATGCTTTGGAGGATAACATTGCCAGCTGCGTTCATTTGGCTTCATGTGATGTGCAAGGTGGGGAAGTTGGGAATAGAGTCTGGTTATTACTGAGATGACTGAATATGGTAAAGAGGATAAAGGTGATGGTTAAGAGCCGGACTGTGTGGATGAGGAGGATGATGTGGAAGAAGACAATATTACTGGTTGGACGGTGGACAGAGTGAAAGTGATACAGGAAAGAAGGAGATGGTAGGCAATGCAACAGGATGGGAGATGACAAAGCTAGCGGTGGTGGAAGTGTTACTGCTTTGGATCAGCGAGACAATGCCGAAAAAGTCAAGAGGTGTAGAGTGCGGATAAAAGAAAGCGTTTCAAGAAATGACATCGAGGTCGGAACAGGAGATAAGCAGAGAATGGTATGTTGAATTTGTGGGCATCATGGGAGCCTGATGGACGGTAGACTGAGGTGCAAGGACTGGGTTCAGCGTAGGCTCATGAGTGTGGGTGATGGGCTGGTCGATGATGTATTGGAGGTGTTGGGTGAGGGTACTGGGAGTATGGCTGAAGCAATTGGTATATATGGGGTTAAGGAAGCGAGAGAAGTACATGGCATGGTGAGTGGCACAGGCATGGGTGTACTGTATTCGGGGGGAGCAGGTGAGAAGGATGTTGGTGTTGAAAAATGACTGTTAGATGGGAGGAGAGGAAGAGAAAGGGACAAGGGAAGGGAGGAGGAGGTGTGAAGAAGGAGAACAAAGACCATAGGAAGAAACTTCATTAAACGGGAGTTTGTATTCCTTTAGGAGCACATGCATCGATGGGTATGAAAGACGAGATTTGAAAATGTGTTGATTTATGTGAAGTGCTCCATAGGGTAAATCAAGCGAAAAAGGGTTCGAGAAAGAAGAATGCGAGTTGGTGTGCCAGTCCGTTACTCTTGAACATTAATAATTTGACTTCGGTGTTTTTGATTTGTGGTAGCATTTACTCTGAATATTGCCCAGAGTGGTGAGTCGTATTTTTTATTCAGAAAGCTCAATTGGCCTTTGCGCGTTTAGCTTTGTTGTGCGCAGTACTTAATTTGATCCAGTGCTTAAAGGTAGGCCCACCAGTACTCATTTTTGGGGAACATCATTTATTTTTCCTCATCAGCCATTTACCCACAGGAAGAGAAAGCCCACAAAAGGGAGAAAGAAAAAGAAAGAGAAAGATGTAAAAACAGTGACAAAGGCAGAAAGCAGGGGTTAAAAAGAACCTGAAAGAGTGAGATAACGAGGTAGGGATATTCTGGTGGTGAATGAAAGGCATGAGCTGGAATTAAGACTACACAAGCTTGGTATTTGACAACCCTGATATTGATAGCACTGGTGGTGGGCTTCGGTGCATAATTTTGGGCCCTGGCACTCAATATTTTACAAATGAAGCACTGATTGCCCTATAATGAGGAGTTTATCATTACAAGCCTTGGGGTGAGGTGAATACCCAATATTGGCTGTGGTGTATGGCACCGATTAAGATAACCCCTTTAATACATATGCCAAGTGGCCTACCGATTCAGTGTCAGCCCTTTGTGTGCGCTGGAGCATGTTGGAGCTTCAACAGGTGTCTGTCTAATAGTGACTTGTCAAGTTTACACATGCGTGCTGCTAATGTGGTGGGGAACACCCCCTCAAGCAATGCTTTGAACAAATGGCTAGTAGAAGGACACGACTTCAGTCACAAGGAGCAGGTCAGGGGATCAGAGAGGAGAAGTGGGTTTTAGCCAACATTACTTGAAAACATTTTGGTCAAGGTCAATGACATGGCAAAGGGGTGCAAGATGAGAACACATTTAAAAGATGGAAAATGCTCTGTATGAGCTGTGATGTTTGAATGTTGATGGTAGTAGTTTGTAGGGGAAAATTCGGGATATTTGGTAGATCAAGGTTGGTGTCATAAGAAAGCGGCCTTTTATCACTTATTCATATGGTCTGCATTCTGTTGCGAAATTTCACCAGAATCATGAGTTTTGAATGTTTTTTTCTGAAAGCGAGGTCAGACCTCGGCTGGGTGCGCGTGATTATTTGGTGTATATTTCACAGCCAGGGTCCTTGGAATGTAAAGTGGCGACCTTCTATCAGGCTGCATCAATAGTATATATGGTAAGGCTTCCTTATCTGGCAGATCTCCTCCTGGTAAATCCGGAATCGCTTCTTAGTGAGCCCTGGATGCTCAATGCAGACCTCTTTAACTCTGAGACGCCCATACTCAGATTTGAGTAACTCTGGCTCCGAAGGAGGCCGTTTTTATGCTGTCAAGAAGGATTGCTAATGTGCCTTTTTCCATTCTCATCCGTCTCTCTTTACTGAATACTGTATTTCACGGAGTGACATAAATGTGTATGACTTGGACTCTCAAGGGAATGAAAAAGACTGTATAAGAGGAACGAAACCAATTGAATCTAGTGCATTTATTCTAATCGGATATTCTCCGGGCTAGAACAGTGTGAAACAATCAATCTGCACAAATACAGAACAGTTTATACAAAATATACACTTAAGCCATGGTGAGAAATAACATTGTTCAAGGCATGTGAGCTGTAGAAGATCACATGCTTTGCATACTCCTGCCATCTAGTGTTGAGTCCGGGTGTTTGCAAGATCTCTGTTAGGCTTTTTACGTTCATTTACTGCTTTTGTCACTTAATGTTACTGACCTCCCCTCTTCTTTTCCGACCTCTAGCAGGAAAAAGCATTGGCATAGCAAATAGGTCTCACTTTTCAGACCTATTGGCTTTGCCAATGATGGTTGTTAGCCATTGTACACAGCATCCACGATGCTGTGCAGCATGGCTAAAGTTAAAAAAAAGCGTTTTATGATGCGGTAGACACGTCATTTTATATGGGTACACAATATGCATGTGCTCAGTTACATAAACAAGGTACTTTTTATTCATTGCAGTGTGGTACAATGAACAACACGGGGGTGGGGAAGCAACACAGCAGGATGATGGGAAGCATGGGGCAGGGCAAATAAAGTAACACAGGTGCTTGGGGAGTAGAAGTCTC
Source organism: Lissotriton vulgaris (assembly GCF_964263255.1). Classification (NCBI taxonomy): domain Eukaryota; kingdom Metazoa; phylum Chordata; class Amphibia; order Caudata; family Salamandridae; genus Lissotriton; species Lissotriton vulgaris. The sequence goes on from NC_141693.1 coordinate 1,298,832,116, forward strand.
AGGTGAGAGAAACAGGATGTGAGTGGGGGAAGCAACACGGAGGTCAGGGGTGGGTAGAAGGAGTAACAGGTGAGAGAGCAATGTAGTGTGGGATTGGAGGAAGCACAAGTGAGTGCAAGAACGGGCTGGAGTAGAGAAGTGGGGAGGAGAAGAAAAGGGTAAGAAATAGGGTGACCAGTCATCCCAGTTTTGCCTGGACTGTCTCATTTCAGAGGTCTGTCCCGGTGTTCTACCAATTTTAACTATTGCCTACCAAGGGGCTTCATGAAAAAGACATGCAGCATATTTTTTTTCTCCAAGTTTTTCCGTGGATCCTCCTGTTATATTGTGGCAAAATTGAATTTAAAAAATGCTTTCAAACCCAGGCGGGGTCCCTGTGGTCAGAGTATTTCTACCCTGCCCCCTTTTCTTTAATTTTTTACATTTTTTGTGGGACTCCGCTTCAAGCCAAGTGCCAAGTAGCTGCCAACACTTCCTGGTTGAAGTGTTGACAGGCAATCAAATTTCAGTAGGATCTGTGAGTCCACTGCAAGGACTCATGTCCTCAGATAGTTATATTTTTTACTTAAATAACTCTGACAATACTGAATGTATTTACACCAAATCAAAAAAAGGACACTTTTTGGACTAATATTGAGCTTTCTGCCAAAGTTTGTGTAATTCCGTACAGTGGTTTGGACTGTAGTTGTGTTAAAAACAAGAAAATGCCCATAGACAGAACATGGGAAACCACGTTCCACACAGGTATAGGGTACATACCAAGTCACAATGATATCAAAGATATGTACATAAACAAAAATTAAACACTTTTCAGCAGCACTGCAGGCCAGAGCTATGCAGGTATACCCAATGTCAATTATATTGTGCTGTTGGCATGAAATCAACATATACAACGGCATCGCCAGCCAGTGTCATGAACCTGAGATCAGAACGCCTCAGAATCTGGTTGATGCACAAAGATGTTCACCTCTTGACATTCCCAACTCTTATAAGAAAACCACTGAATATTAAGGCGATCAAGTGAGGGAAGGAAATTAGAAAGGAACAGCTGGGAATAGGAGACCTGTAGAAAAGAAAGAACACAATGAGGATAAAATTTAAATCATTCCTATTCTCACATGTTCTAGCTACAACTGAGTTATACCTTAATTATACCGTCGTCCACTCAGCTCATGCTTTTGACTCTGAAATAGAGCTACCAAGTCTCCTTCTAAAACACTTCTAGAAATAAAACACAGGGTTAACTATATCTTCTCCAATATGAGACATTAAACACTGAGTGATTCAAACAACACTCCGACATACCAGAATCAATAGAAGAAAAAAATAAAATAAGAGTCAATTCAAAAATAGAAATCAAGAGAGTAAGAAAAGTTAGGACAACACTTTTTCAGTTCAAGAGCACTGCCCTTAGTCAAAGAGTTCATTCTTGAAAACAAACAAAAAGGAATTTTCCTGGAATGTCGCTTATTCCACTGGTGTATAGTTAAATCGATGAAAACAAAAATAGCTGCTTTTGAAGGATAGGTGATTCCAGGAGGAGAACTTATATTTATAGAGCATTGCTTTTATCCTCCATTGACGTCGTGAAAATCAATTTAGGATTGCAAACAGTTCTTTACAAGAAAATAAGTGCAAGAACGGGATGGAGTACAGAGGTGAGGAGGAGAAGCACAGGGTAAGAAATAGGGTGACCAGTCATCCCAGTTTTGCCTGGACTGTCTCATTTTCAGAGGTCTGTCCCGGTGTTCTGCCAATTTTAACTATTTTAAACATATACCCCAGTCTTTAAAGGAAAGTGGAGTGGTCATTTGAATTACTGTATATTTTCTAATTTCCACATGTACCTTTGTGGTTGAAATATAGTTACTTAATCCTGACGCTGCACTGCATCAGCCTCATTCAAACAGCTATCGGGCTCTCGGCTCGACCTCCCTGCAAAGGGGAAAATGGCTTTTCAGTTATTTGGTGTAAATATGTTAAGTAGTTTTTGAGAAATTTAAAGGAAAACAAATAACAATATCTGGGCGGAGCCTAAGAACAGATCTCACAATGAGATCTGATTGGCTTTCAGCACTTCAACTAGAAAATGTTGGCAGCCATCTTGGGACCAATACCTAACATGGAAACATTTTAGAAGATAAAAGTGAGATGGTTTAAAAAAAAGGGGGAGAAAGTATTTCCCCAATTGACTTCTATTGGGGCCTGACCAGGTTACAGTCATGTATGGGATTTGTAAGTCTGCTGCTGCAGGATTGGATATTAGAAATGCAAATACATTTTTTTTATGTTGATCCTAGACAGCGCTTGTGCAGCCAGGTGACCTATTGTATGTACTTTGTGGGGTATGACTCCTCTCACACTTTGGATTGGCTTTTGTGTGTGTCCTTTAAAAAATGTATTTATATCACACGTAGGGTCTCTATTGGAGCATTTTATCCTACCACAAGAGTACTGCTCCTAGGAACTGAGTAATCACACAGAATTTACCTTGGGTAGCATTAAGAAATTGCAACAAGCCGTTTAGGAGGAGAATTCTCACTCAGCCAAAGGTGACATGCTTCATAATTGGGCTCCCTACTCACACAAGGACCACAAGGTACCTTGTGTGGACTACTAATCCCAAAAATGTTGGGAGGAGTTGAGGGGTTTTTAGTGAGCAAGATAATGATGTAGGTGGGTGAGGGGCGGAGTGCGAAAAATAAATGAAAAAATAGTGGTACAAAATACCTCTCTGTAGACAAAAACTATTTTATTCTGGTGCCTCTTTTGGGTATGTTTAAAAACAATGAAGACAGGTTGTAACAACTATGTTATCGCTAAAGGATCAACATGTTTCTGCCCCTAGCTGCCTTCATAAGTTCATGGGCATTCATCAGGCCCAGAGATAGACTGTCACTCTGCTTCAACAGTAAAGAAAACACTTTTTAAAATAGACCACACGTTAGATCTGTTGATTGCCTTGGTATATTAATCTAATCCACAGGTTTCACTCATGGTGCTGTAGGAGATAAGAAAAAAACAACAGCAAATGTTGTAATCGTGGGTTCGCTCCATTCAAATAAACAAAATGCATTAAACCAAAAAAAAGAAGAAAAGAATATATCAGGATAAGTATTTCAACTGTATACAATTGTATTCCTCAAATTTCGACCGTATTGTCAACCCTCTCACTTGAATATATTAATTATATATGAAAGTAATTATCTACCTTCACTACCAGACGGAACCTCCGTGTGGGAAGGCTATGTCATACATCAAAGCAGCAGTGCATTCTAGACAGTGCTCGATCAAAACGATCCATCTAAATGTTGCAATTCCCTATTCAGACTCACCGCTGGGATAAAAAACTGAAAACTAGGCATAAAAATACTATGCACATAAAAATGTGAGGATTTCTAAATGCAGAGAGCTCTCAGTGTGGAAGAGTTGAACCCCTAAAATTCGAGTATCCAATTTGTAACCCCATTTAAAAAACGTAGCCTGCAAAAGGCTCATGGTGGGTGCATGTCCCACCTTTTTCAAAAGTACACTCCCATGGAGTATTGCCGCGGGAGCGAGCAGCGGCGCACATGGTGGTGGCTGCTGCAGTCGGAGGCACCAGGCGGGTTTCTTCTTGGATATATTAAGAGAAGACTATTACCAAATGTTGAATTGATCATTATTGTTGGTCTTGGAGTCATATAAATTGACTTGCACTTTCTTCTATATATATGTTGGTATATATTTTGTTTTGCATTATGAAAAATCTTTGATGAAATTGTAATTTTATCATTCTGAGTGCTACCGTTAAAAAACATTTTTTTTATTGTTTTTAATCTACTGTATATGTTTATTAAATAAACATTTCCATATTGGGCTTATTGGCTACTGTTATACTCTCTAGGTGATCAGTTGTTTTTGAATGTGGTGAGTAAAGACTCTGGTATGCTATTGAGGTATCCCAAAAGGAATCTATTTTAGACTTAGTGTCATTTTGGTGTCCTGTCCCTTTGGCGAGTAGGACCCCTCTCTTTTCTTGAGATTCTGTGCACTGTTACTGCAAGCTTCAGTTGGCATGTTATAGGTTTTTCTGAAATGTCAAACCCATGCTTTAGTGCACATAAACACTTCTAAGATATACTTTAGGTATAACATAAAGGATTCTGTTTTATGCTTAAGACATTGAAGGATTTCCTTTTGAGTTGAATAAGTTAATTGTTAATTGTGCACTTGCAGGCTTCTATGCCAAGTACTATATCAAGTATGTCATCCCTAAAAGAATTGCTGTAAGTGTTCACAAAAGCATAGAGCCTCTCTTTCAGTTACAGAGACAGCTACAGAAGCACTTACACATTCAGTCACTTACCAGAAACTATGCATGCAGAAGACTCAAAGGTAGCTGCAGTGACACCTACATAGCTCTCTATTGCCTAACACAGGCACAGAAGTATTTGTGTAGAAACTTACATACACATTTAGCCAGCCATAGAGGTATTATAGCAGGCAGTTACATACCAGCACATTTACTTACACTTCGGATGGCACTGATAATATGATATGTAGGCAACACAACCTTCTCAACCATTTATATAAATAGTGCTTCAAACATGGATGATGACTACTAGTGCAGACCCTGTCTGTGCTCTCTCACTAAAAGCTTCACTTGGCATGTTATAGGTATTTCTCAAGTGTCAAGTCCACTCGAAAAAACACATACACCTGGTCACTGAACTAATCAGACACACATACACCCACTTAGACATCTATTCAGTCAGAAACCCACTCTAACAGTGATGAACCCACTCATATACTCAGTGAGACACTTATGTAGGTAGTCCCAGACCCACTCAGACACACAGGCACCCAGTCACACCATCCCTTTGAGACACTCACACACTCGGACCCAGGGCACCCACTTAGCACCCACAGGGGGAACCTTAAGGCCCCTACAGTACCCTGCTGGCTCCCTGGCTCCCGAGAGACCCGCCATTCCTTTGACAAAGAGGGAGCTGCTAACATTCAGCTTCCTCTCTGTCAATACAATTGTGCTCTGCTTTGAGCAAGTGAGAGCAAAATGCCTTTGCTTGCTGAAAGTGGAGCACAGTTTGCTATGGCTTGGCTGGAGCAGTAGAGCTCCTGCCAAGCCATAGCAATCAGCTATGTCCCGGTGGTGGGCATGACGGACATTGCAGGATACAGCCCTGGGCGCTGGTGGTTCCTGGGCCGTCGATTAAGCCAAAAGCCTCTACCAAGGATTATCTTTAACAACTATGAAAGGACTACAACGGATTCAGAACTCTCCTGCCAGACCACTCTTACATATAAAGCCACAAGCCCACAACCCAAATGCCTTGAAGGCCCTAAATTGGTTACCAGTCACCAGAAGATCCACATTCATGCTTCTTTGTATCACCCACAAAACGATGCATGGAACAGGACCGCTCTTCATCAGGAATAAAAAAAACAAATGCATTCAACAAAGGAACCTCTGCTTTAGATTGCCACCTCGCCTCATAATCCCACCATATAAGAAAGAAAAACATAAGCTGCACATCCTTCTCTATGCAAGCAGTCTAACTATGGAACTCTTTACACCCAAACATTAGATCCATGGATAACTACCTTATCTTCTGTAAACAACATAAGAGTTAGCTCTTCCCCACATAACCACCATGCTCAAACATAGATTGGCAGCATGTCCCTGTATATGTGAGCATTTATATGGACCATATGTGTGTACCTAGATATGTGTATTCCTTTGCTATAAACATATATAATAGTTGTGTTTGTAAATATATATAAATCTTTGATGGTTCTGCTTGACAAGTTGTACGTATTACTATGGTTATACTGTTCTATGTTTAATATGTATATATGTCACTGCATAAAGAAGTACATTTTTATCATAACTATTTATCTACAATTGCTTCACTATTGAATTATTAAAAGATATATATTAAATAAACAAATAAATTGGCTTGAAGTCAGCAACACTTGAAGGTCTGAGTTATTAAATACAACTTAAATCTACATATATTACCTTCCTTATACATATATACCTTCGATGTAATCATGTATCTTTATATTTATTAACTTACTTCTAATTCAGCATCTCCAATGCAGTTCCCTATATGTCACCCTCTACCTCTACCCACCGAAAAGCTATTCAACACTTAAAGAGGGCTAGCAAGAGCTACATAAATACAAACCCTTCCCTTCCCTCTTCTATCCCTCCACTATCCTTTTTCAGTACAAATAACAAACTCACATGTTCACCACTCAAGTTAATTTCATATATCCCTAACTTATTCACCGCGAATACTCTTTGGGATCTGAAGTAGCGTGTTACTCACAGAAAATTGCTTTGATGCCTCGTCAGGGGTATTAAGCACTATATATATACAATTACAATACAACAACCTGCACTCAGAAATCTGTCTTACTAGAGTGCCAGTAATGGCAGTTTGAAAGTAGAAACGTTTATTTATACTCTTAAGAAGTGTGCATGTGTCTAGGTCTGATGTGCAGGCTTCTGCATGGTCAAACTATCAAATGTCAAAAGTGAGGATATGAGGAGAACGTAACTGAAAGATGCAAGTATTTAAGAGAGAAGATATCAGTCAACAGGAAAATGCAAAGTGAAAGAAATAGAAAAAAGCAAGAGAGTCAGAGAGTACCTCAAACACATAGCCTCCCAGCTTCAATTGTCATACCCTGGCTAGGTGCACATCAGTTACGACTGTACAATGTTTGCTTAAGACTTTAAGGATGTCTGCTTACACAATGTTCTGTTTTCAAAGAATCTTTTCAATGAGTACTTGTAGATTGCATAGCTACATATAGATAGAGGTGTCTGTCAGTCACCCAGCTCGGGGCCTTCGTCTCCCTCTTATTAATCCCTTTGAAATTGGTGGAAATCAGACTGCAGCCTAACTCTTGTCTAATAAGAAATCTAAGGACACTTGATGTTTCAGTTTTTTCTGCAATAGACATTAACTTTGTCACAGTATGTGCAAACCACAGCAGTAAACTACTGTATGCCTCTCGCAATTCGAACAATAGATCTACCAGCTGACATCTGTATGAAATATTTATATTCCAAGGCCATGCTTTCCATCTACCAAGTACAGTTTGTCATACTACTTTCTCTCTGAAATATTTCCAAAGTATATACCTATTGTTAGAAATGGGAATTTCTGTTTGGCTGAGGCTTGCGCCAGAGTCACGCAGAAACCACCACTCTAGTCAGGGCAAGGAAGTTACCCGCCAAGATAACCCCTGCTCATACCCTTGGTACTAGAAAGAACAACCACCTAAGTATCACTATACATTTAGGGGTATAGGCATGAACACATTACACATGATGCATCACTACATTCAGAGGTGTAGGGAAGAAAACACATGATGCATAAACATACATTCAGCGGTGTAGGGAAAAGCACATGACGCATAACAACACATTCAGACGTGCAGCAAAGAACAATTGCGCATAAATCACATAAGCCACAACCTGTGACTGTCCCCAGGTCAACTGACCTCTCTGGGGCTAGGACGCCCTGTGTCCCAAATGTCAGGGCAGGTTGCGCAGACAGCCCAAGAGATTGAGAAAAGCCTAAACGTGGCAGCTGCCCACTAAGTGCTGGGCAGCTGAATCCAATGGGCAAAATCAACAATGCCGGCTTCGTTGGAGTCCCGCTCGGGGACTCGACAAATAAATGCCCCCTGAGCCTCGTGGGCTCTCAAGAAACAACTTGCCCCATCGTTGGAGTCCTTCGCTGAGGACTCAAAATAAACCAAATGCCCCTGGAACGTTGGAGTCCCCCCTCTGGGGACTCGTGATACAAAATGCCCCCTTTTGAGCCTCGGGGGCTCTAGAACAAATGGCGGCACTAACGTTGGAGTCCCTCATGGGGGACTCGGTAGACAATGGCCCCCGGCCCTCTCAGGGCTCTAAAACAACAATGCCTTGCGTTGGGGGTGACAAAAGCGAGAGCGGCCCGCTGCCTTCTGGTCCCGCCCCAAGAATATGCCCGGGCCCCCACGGGGCCTTTAAGGAACAATGGAGCCCCCTTGGAGCCACGGGGTTCTGGTCAACAAAATGCCAGAAAATGCAGCACTTTAGTAGAGGAGCGACCCGCTGCCCTCCGGGGACCCTCCTCGCTAAATTGGGACTCTCCCCGAGATGCCCGCACTCACCGGGTGCCGAGATGCGGCATCTCTGTGGGGCTTCCCTTCTTCTTTCTGCGGCGGCCGGGGCTCCTCTCAGCCGGGCCTGGACTTACTCTTTCGCGGGGCTTCCCTTGCTTCCTGGAAGCCCCGCCCACGGGTGACGTTGCTGGGTTTGCCTTCCGGGTCGCGCTAGGCAGCAGCCCGGAGGGGATTCTTTCTGCGGCTCGGGCCGCGGCGGTGCAACACAGGGTTGGCTCCCGGTTAAATGAAATAAACAACGCTTTCGGCTGTGTTCCTGGCGGGGTAGGAACCCGTCAGGGGTTTAGTAAGTTCAAAAGAAAGCGCTCCTAAGCACTAGGGGGCACAAAAACAGCAGATAAACTGGGTGGGCACCCGTGCTGTAAATCAGCACACAAGGTGGATCCTCTCGCTCTTCCCCAGCAGTTCAACGCTGCAGAGGGCCTCCTGGAGCAAGTCAAGCGCCCCCAGGCGCTGCGAGGGAAATAAAGCGCTCCCAGGCGCTTGATGCACAGAAGTCCAGGGCAAGTCCTTAGGAAGGAAAACACAAGGGGGAGGGGCAAAGGCTGGGCTCAGGTCCAGCTCACTTGGCTCTCCAGGCAGGAAGGCAGTCCTACTGGCGGTCCTCCTGGCGCCCAGCTGCAGCAGGCCCCCCTCCAGATCAGGATCAGGTAGAGAATCCCTTGTAATGGGACACAGCCCCTTTTTATACAGTAAACTCTCTTTCTTTGTGTGCAGGGTGGGGGAAAACCAGTTGCAGCTGGTTTTGGAGCACTGTGATGTGCTCAGCCACTCTTCCTATTCACTGGCCAGGCTAGGGATATCAGTCGCCCCACAGGGGGCGGAGTCACCATTGTGTGGTGAAAGCCCAGCCCTATTCATGTCCTAGGTGCACCCCTCCCTCACATCAGCATGCTAATCTCTCCACTCAACTCCGGGGCAGACTCATCCAGACTCCTGGAGCCAGGCTCACCAGCCATCTCCAGCCAATCACACGCCAGCACACTCACTGCACACGCACACCCATGTCTAGAAGTGGCACTTCCACACTAGACACATTCATGCCGCACACATCATTGAGCAGCATTCAATCTCATGAGTGCGCACACACTAAACTCGAGCCTGCACTCCCCACGCATCAGGAACTAACATGGCCACATACATTCCCCATGCATTCCTATGGGAGGGCAGGCCAACCTCACTACACGCAGGCACTTTACCCTGGGACACAAGGAAAAAGTGCGCCAAGCCAGAAATCATGAATGCCAGGTCGCCATCAAAAGCAAAAAGTTCAGCGGTGAACCAGCCAAAAAGGCCCGGGTCCAACACCTATGATTAAGGTAAAAATCACCCCAGTGAAGTGTTCCTGGTTCCATTTCATTCACATGATTTGAATTAACATTACGTGTTTTAGTCTATGTTTTTGGGACAGTAATATCGCTGCATGTTAAGTGTGTGTTCTCCTGCAGTGCCAGATTGTGAAACGGGAATTGTAACTTTTCATTTTAGACTGGGATCACACTAATATAGCATGTTCGTATAAAACTTGACTGTCCCTGGTAATGCCAGGTCCAGAACCTGTTCTGTGACCTGGATGGGTGCACAAAAAGTACTCTCTTAATGGGCATATGTCTACTGTCCCTGCCCTCTGTGAAACAAGTGAAGTGGTGGTGGCATTATACAGTGTTTTTGTGAATCACTAGTATAACCAGACTTTTTTTTGTGTCAGGGAGAGGAGTCTCCTGAACCCTCCCATGTTAAGTTTCTCCATTATATGAACCCCGGAACCTTGTTATGTTATGTTATGTTAATAGAAGCTTATAGAGCGCACTGTCACCAAAGGTTTCATGGTGCTAATCATGTGTGATGTTGAAGCGGGAGACCGGTGTGGTATCCTTCATTGTGCTATCCCTGTGTATGAGGGACTTGCTTGGCTTATAGAATGTTATCCTTAGAATGCTATGATGTAGTTATGTTGATATTCTAATTGGGGCCAGTACTGAGTCAGTTAAAGCCTGCATGTGTCTCTTGTGGATGAGATCCTTTCTTCATGAGATGTTAATAAAAAAACCTTATATCATCATCCTGTATTTCCTGAATTTCTACTTCTTCACAACCAGGTTAGCCGGATTGCCCGAAAAGCCATGTTTTCAGGGCCTTTCTAGCACTGACATTTTGTGTGTATGATGAGTGCATGTATGTACAGTGAGTGTGTAACCTATGTATGGTAGCAGACTCTATGTGTGTTACTAAGACTAGTGAGATTCATTTCACTGGTGTAGCATGGCACAAGATGGAGGATGATACACCTTCCACAGACAGAGAAAGTGTATTGGCTTCATGCCTGTGACTGGAGGGTAAATAATGTAACTTTTTTGCTTGCTCTGTGGAAATTGGGAAAAAGATCAATGTAAAAAATAACCATCTCCTATGAGAAGGAGCTAAAGGTTCAAAGTGTGTGAGAGTAAAGTAGTGGTCTTAGACATGGCAGGACATTCTTGTCATTTAAGGGTCTGTACACAGAACAACCTGCAGGTATTTCCTGCTGCAGAGTAGGCCTAAAATGTGGGCTTTCCATTTATGGCAAAGGGGCCTCATGAGCAAAATTCAAAAAACACTTTGCTTCACAGATAGTGAAGAAACCTTAAAGCACAACCTCCTAGCATAAGAATTTGAACCAATGCAACATATGGAAAGCACACAACAAAGTGAATTTAAAATTTCCTAGCTAACAGAAAGTTACAATTCTATTAAGGACACATATGTGAGGAATATACTTTACTTCCTTCACGTTACTTTTCCAGCAGCCCTATCTAAGTATTAGCAAAGTCAGTTTCCCATAAACCTTAAGGAAAAGATACACAGAAGCCAACCCATCCATCAAGACCATGCTGACCTGCAGCGTTTGGTGGCACCTTCCGCAAAATGCCCTGACGAGCAGCAATTCAGCTTGTCCTGAAGGGATCAGGACTTTTCATCATGTCCTGTAATGTGACATGCTATGAGGCAAAATGTGGCTTTCACAACCAGAGTATGGAATTCCCTTGTAGGTCTTGTAGGAGATCCTGCCAGAGGACAATACAGATTGGAAAATCCCAGGAAAGTGCCCTCAGACTTGGAAACCGGACTTGATACTTCCATAGAGGGATCATCACCACTACACCCACTTTTTGCCTCCATGTTTGAGTCCAGAGGCGCTTTATCGTGTAGAATAGGGGAAAGGTGTACCTGATCTGCTTGAACTAATCCTACAGTAAAGAATCCATCACTGCTGCTAACGGAGTAGGTCAGCAACTGAAATATTTGCATGGTGGATATCCTGGTGCAACACAAAGGAGCTCCACAGTGAATGGGCCTCATTTGGATGACACCATGGTCTTGTTGTGCAATTTCCATGACCTCATGTCTCAGAGATGTCAGGAGTGCTAGTCTGCCACCTGATTGGATTACCATAGAGGAACTCTTCCATCATCGATATCTGGTTGTTCAGGGATTGGTTCCAGAAACTCTTGCTGAGTTATGAAAGGGCACAGGATTTTGCTCACCCCCCTCCACTAAGCGGCTGATATACTGGACTTCCTTCTTGTTGACCATTTTAAAGACGACAGAGCACTGAATTTTATCCGTCATCCAGCATTGTATCGTAAAGGAGCCTACTAGTAATTCCAGTCTGTTGAAGTGCATTTCCTGTTTGTCTGCAGACTATTGTCCTCCTATAAAGAATTCCCCACATCTGGCCCCCCAGCCTGTTCGGCTGGCATTGGATGGTGTTCTATTCTAACACCAAGCCTGGTTATGAGCCGAAGATTGCCTCCCATAACAGAGCAACCACCTTATCACCCTCCTGACCTCTTCTTATATGGGTACCACCTGGGAGTATTTAAGCCCTTTACTCAAGTGGTATGCCTAAAGGCGTTGCAAAGCTTTGTGTTGGAGTGGACCCAGAAAGATCGCTTGTATGGTTGCTGAAAGAAGGCCCACCAATCTCTTGATTTGGTGGAGGGACATACGTAATTTGGCCAGGGTCTTGTGCAACTCTTGTAGTATCTTGACAACTTGGTGGGACGGAAGGCTGAGGGTCGCCTGAGAGGAATGTATCAAAGACACCAAGTATACAGTATTTTTGGGGATACACCTAAAAATGGCACAGTGTATTTGCTAAAAGTCGAGATAAACTGTAAATTAATATAATTTTTGTTTATCTGTTCAATAAAATCCATAGCACTTAGTTCATTACCATTCCATACAATGAATAAATCATCTATAAACAGCAGCCATATTTTCTTAAATTGCTGCAGAAGGACCAGCTCCTCCCACTAGCCCATAAACAAACTGGCATAGCTAGGGGAGAAGCTGGCCCTCATCTCCACTCCCTGTGGTTGTTGGTACATTTGGCTATTAAAAAGAAATACATTATTCTCTAAGAAAAACAGTAGCATTGCGAGAAGCATTTTGGTATGCTGTGCATACTTAATGGGTCTGTTTGACAGAAAGTATTCCACAGCTCGCATTCCATCTTTGTTCCTGATGCATGTATATAAGGATTATACATCCAGAGCTATGAGCAAATATTCAGGCTTCCATTGAATATATAAAGGTGTCATGTGATCAAGGGCCGGTGGGGCTCGAAACGCGTCATGGCGGAGGTACAGAGACTAGCACAATAAAACTATAGCACCTTCAAGTTCTGGGTTCGCTGTCATCTTTGGAATGGATGGTTGACGACTGTTTGCTGCATATATATATATATATATATATATATATATATATATATATATACTAGCAGCCCGCCCCGTCTTTGCCCGGGGCAGAAGGGGGCTGGGGGCAGCATTTTAAGCCTCTCTGCACCCCCCCGACATTGCCCAATCCGCATCCCTCCCGCCCCGACATTGGCCATACCGCCTCCCGCCTCCCGCCTTGTGCCTTGAGCCCCCCCCGCCCCCTGCCCCGACATTGGGCATAGCGCCTACCGCCTCCCGCCCCAGCTTTGTAACCCCCCCCAGGTCCCGACTTACCTCATCCGCTGCTCCTCCCTACGCTGGAGTGTTTACCTCTCCACTGCTTGACCGCTTGTCAGCTACCTCATCCGCTGCTCCTCCCCGCGCTGCCACTGCTCCTCCGCTTGTCGCCGCTCCGCAGCTCCTCCCGGCGCTCATGTTCTCCCCTCTTCCTGTTGCTGGGGAACTCCACTCCTCCCCTCACGCAGACGCTCCTCCCGGCGCTCATGTCCTTGGTCTTCCTGTTGCTCGTGAACGACGCTACTCCCCTCACGCATACGTCGCGGCCAGTGCTACTTGCAAGGGACTACTTTATTTTTATTTCTAAATATTTTAAACAACGTTTTTTTTTATGTAGCCTATGTCCTTCTGCTTGCCCTGAGGTTTTCTAAGATGTCTTGGGTGTTCAGATTGGTGGTGTACTTTTCGAGTTTACCTGGCTCAAAGGTGCAAGTTCTCTCTTTATAATAGTAGTATAGATATATATATATATATAGATATATATATATATATAGATATATATATATATATAGATATATATATATATATAGATATATATATATATATAGATATATATATATATGGCACGCGAAGCGTGCCGGTACTAAGTATCCAAAACCAAAAAGTCAATGTAGTAAGCTCTCAGGAAGAATCCAGGCAACACACAAAGTCGATATCCAGATTTAATCCATTCGGCGAAAGCCTTGATCACGTGTAAATGCGCTGAGTCTTCCGAAATGTGTACACGCCTGTTAACATTATATGAGTACGTGGGTGGATACTTCTCACCAAATATTCTAGTTGTTGCAATCCAGTTGCCAGGGGTGCTTTAATATATCTCAATGAATAGCATGCCCATTAGACGCACAATTTTTAGCTATTTCGCTGCATTGTATATATACTCACTGTTCATGACTTTACCATTCAAAGATGGCTGCCATAGCTAGTGTGACACTTATGTGTATCTTATGTTTATGTTTACTTTTTTGATCGTGAAAACAACTTTATCAGTGCCTGTTACTTTGTGCACGTTCACACGTGATCAAGGCTTTTGCCGAAATGCATTGTGTGGATTAAATCTGGATATCGACTTTGTGTGTTGCCTGGATTCTTCCTGACAGTGTACTACATTGACTTTTTCTGGTTTTGAATATATATATATATATATATATATATATATATATATATATATATATATATATATATATATATATATATATATATATATATATATATATATATATGTATGTGTTTATATATATATATATATATATATAAATATATATATATATATATATATATATATATGTATATATATATATATCTATGTTTATGCAATAAGGCTTCAGTAAAGAAGACGCTGCACACCACTTGAAGGTGATTGCTTCAGTTATTTATTTTCCTGTAGGTTCCCCACTTACGCGTTTCGGACCTACACGGTCCCTGGTCACGGTTAACTGAAGTAATCACCTTCAAGTGGTGTGCACAAGTGAGTGTGTGGCGTCTTCTTTACTGAAGCCTTATTGCTAAAACCTTAAACGCGAGGCAGTCCCAAACCTCGCCGCCAGCAGCAGCTAATTAGCAGCTCCTCCTGCCTGGAACATTTGCTCGTGTATATATATATATATATATATTACCTACTGGCGGTCGCTAGTAGGTAGTTATAGTTAGGACCTAGTTTCCATATGAAATCCGCAACATTCTATTTGAAATAACTTTGGCGCCGGTTGACGAATACACACAAAATTCTCAAAGAAAATGGCCTGCTCTGCTCCGCTTCTTCCCTTAAAGTTTCGGGGTGATTCGTGAAGCGGGGGCTGAGAAAAAAGTGGGGTCCCAAAATGTGTTTTTCCCATGCAATTTTCCATAGGGACCTTTAGCCAGGGCTACAGCCCGAACGGCTGAACGGAATTACACCAAATTTGGCAGAAAGTTAGAGTTTGGTTCGCAGATTACCCTTCTTTTAAATGGTGTAAATCCGTTCAGAAGTTCCTGAGAAAATCAAAAGTAAAATCATAGATATATCTATAGATGAAGTACTGTACTCTGTACTGTACTCTGTACTGTACTCTGCACTGTTCTCTGTACCTTCCCGAGCACGAGCTGCATGCTAATTGGCTGTCAACACTATAAACCAGGAAGTGTTGGCAGCCATCTAGAGGCACAAGAAAGCAGTGAAACAAACATGCAAAACACGCAAAGGGGACAGGAGAAACACCCCGACACCCTAGGCCTGCTCAGGGGGTCCCACAAGGACTTGAACTCAGATCAGCATTAGTAACACAATTCAACCTGGACTGTTTTCTTCATCCTAGGGTTATTGTGGCTCAAATTTTCAACTAAGTGTTTCATTATTTGAATCAGAGATTACTACTTCTTTCTGCCACTCATGCCTTTGACTTTGACTTCATAACAGCTCTTTACTCTGTTCCTACCTTTGAAACTGGGCACCACTGCTAGGAAGTGCCTTCACCAGTATCTTTACTTTCAACAGCAAAAACGTTTGTAACTTTGCTGTCTTCAAATATATAACTTTAAAGTTGTTTTTCAAGTTTTTCACTCCCTGGATCCATGCTGTGAACTTGAGTAAACTTTCTAAATAAGTAGTTGTTTTCACCACCGCCTTCACTCTTTTTATGTAGGTGATGTGGCTCACATGCAACACACTTCTCTGCAGTGCTTGTCACTAGTATAACTTCAAAAGGGCCACACCATCTTTCTTCAAGACAATTCCTAAGAACATGTCTTCTGACAACCACCTAATTTCCTGGTCTCAAAGAGGGACACTGCATATCTTTTACCAGTTCTGTTGCCAAGTTCACCTGGTGAGAAACAGATCTCACTATATAAGCTAGTCCTTGCAGTAATATAGAATTATGTCATCCGTAATTAAAGACAGTGTAGCTGAAGGAGTATAAGCCAGTCTCATTGCTCTGCCCATTAGTACTTCATGGGGCTAGAGATCAGTATTTTTGTGAGGGGTGCTTCTGATACCCATCAAATGAAGGTGAAAAGCGTCTGACTATTCCAAACCAGTGCAAGCATACACGTTGTCCAGTTTGTTTTTATGGTTCCATTCATTCTTTCAGCTCCTTCAGAAGATTGAGGATGATAACTACATTAGAACCTCTAATCGATTTGGAGAGCTGTGCAAATCAATTGTAAAATCCCATTTCTAAAATGTGATCAATGATTATATTCCATCTGAGAAGCACCAACAATTGAGGTGCCACACACAGTGTGTTCAGAGCCTTCTTCAATGGTGAGTAGCAACGGAAAAAGCTTCACCTCCACAGCAAGTGCTTGAAATCGCCGTGCCTTCCAGTTTTAATTTTGTTGAGACTCTGACTGTAAAGGCAACGGCAGCTTGGACATGATTGCTGTGTTGGCGGTTTGTCATCCTTGTTGTTCCCTCCAAGTAAAGAATTTTGGCAAATCACTTACCAGTCGTGGGCTTTCTCTACACCAGGCACCTTCGTTGTTGGATTTAAGCGGCCCCGTCTGAGCCGCGGAGAAAGCACCGGTGTTCTCAAACACTCCTGCAGCGACGCCAAACGACGCCGCTGCACATGGGATGGGCGCCCTTTGGTTGGAGATACTGAGTATCAGCAATGATACAAGCTCGGCAACACTACCCACTGTGGTTTTAATTTTGTTGAGACTCTGACTGTAAAGGCAACGGCAGCTCACTGAAGAAATACATAGCACTGCAAGTTCCATCAGGCCACAGTGTTGGCCATGCCTACATAGGCGGAGTATGAACTTAAAAGGAAGTGCTTGAAATCTCTGTGCCTTCCAGTTCAGGAATCTATTGCCTTTGATGAAGTGACAGTACACGAAATGCGTCAGGCAGCTTGGACATGATTGCTGTGTTGGCGGTTTGTCATCCTTGTTGTTCCCGCCAAGTAGAGAATTTTGGCAAATCACTTACCTGTCGTGGGCTTTCTCTACACCAAGCACCTTCGTTGTTGGATTTAAGCGGCCCCGTCTGAGCCGCGGAGAAAGCACCAGTGTTTTCAAACACTCCTGCAGCGACGCCAAATGACGCCGCTGCACATGGGACGGGCGCCCTTTGATTGGAGATACTGAGTGTCAGCAATGATGCAAGCTCGGCAGCACTACCCACTGTGGTTTTAATTTTGTTAAGACTCTGACTGTAAAGGCAATGGCAGCTCACTGAAGAAATACATAGCACTGCAAGTACCATCAGGCCACAGTGTTGGCCACGCCTACATAGGCAGAATATGAACTTAACAGCAAGTGCTTGAAATCGCCGTGCATTTCAGTTCAGGAATCCATTGCCTTCGATGAAGTGACAGTACACGAAATGCGTCAGGCAGCTTGGACATGATTGCTGTGTTGGCGGTTTGTCATCCTTGTTGTTCCCTCCAAGTAAAGAATTTTGCCAAATCACTTACCTGTCGTGGGCTTTCTCTACACCAGGCACCTTCTTTGTTGGATTTAAGCGGCCCCGTCTGAGCCGCGGAGAAAGCACCAGTGTTTTCAAACACTCCTGCAGCGACGCCAAACGACGCCGCTGCACATGGGATGGGCGCCCTTTGATTGGAGATACTGAGTGTCATCAATGATGCAAGCTTGGCAGCACTACCCACTGTGGTTTTAATTTTGTTGAGACTCTGGCTGTAAAGGCAATGGCAGCTCACTGAAGAAATACATAGCACTGCAAGTACCATCAGTCCACAGTGTTGGGCACGCCTACATAGGCGGAGTATGAACTTAACAGGAAGTGTTTAAAATCGCCGTGCCTTCCAGTTCAGGAATCCATTGCCTCTGATGAAGTGACAGTACACGAAACGCTTCAGGCAGCTTGGACATGATTGCTGTGTTGGGGGTTTGTCATCCTTGTTGTTCCCTCCAAGTAAAGAATTTTGGCAAATCACTTACCTGTCGTGGGCTTTTTCTACACCAGGCACCTTTGCTGCTGGATTTAAACGGCCCCGTCTGAGCCGTGGAGAAAGCACCGGTGTTTTCAAACACTCCTGCAGTGACGCCAAACGACGCCGCTGCACAAGGAACGGACGCCCTTTGGGTGGAGATACTGAGTGTCAGCAATGATGCCAGCTCGCCAGCACTACCCACTGTGGTCTTAATTTTGTTGAGACTCTGACTGTAAAGGTAACGGCAGCTCACTGAAGAAATACATAGCACTGCAAGTACCATCGGGCTTCAGTGTTGGCCACGCCTACATAGGCGGAGTATGAATTTAACAGCAAGTACTTGAAATCGCTGTGCATTCCAGTTCAGGAATCCATTGCCTCTGACGATGTGACAGTACACAAAACGCGTCAGGCAACTTGGACATGATTGCTGTGTTAGCGGCTTGTCATCCTTGTTGTTCCTTCCAAGTAAAGAATTTTGGCAAATCACTTACCTGTCGTGGGCTTTCTCTACACCAGGCACCTTCGTTGTTGGATACATATATATATATCCACAAATGTCCAACAGTTTCAGCCTCCCCTAGCTGTATCTTGGGATCATTCTAGAAATACTAAAAATGTATAAATAATATAAATAGTATTAGTATCATGTTCTTTTTCTATCCAGCATCTGTTGTGTTAATGTTAAAAAGTAGCATTTCATTATATTGCAAATTAAGCTTGAAGCTGGGCTTTAGATTCAAAGTGTCTTCCTGTTGTGCAAAAGTTGCTAAAGTGCATTCTCGGCCCTGTAACCACAGGCTATAAACCGTGAAAATCTGGAATCACGGTTTATAGCCCGTGGTTAAAGGGACGAGAATGGCCAAGCTTCCATTATAAAAGCTAAAAAGAGAAGCAGGGAAGATATCCTGTTCAACAAAAGCCAGAGCAAGATCAAAAGGGAGAGTTCACAGAGTAATCAAGTGTGAATGGTTACATTGTTCAACCGACATCATGGTCAGGTCAGAAATATACTTAATAAGCACTGGCATTTCATACGCAATGATCCATTGTTGGAAAAACTAGTGTGGAAAAGACCAGTAATCACGTACACCAGGGCACGCTCTTTCAAGCAGATGCTAGTCAGCAATGTAATCCCTCAGCAGCAAAATACACAAAAACCTGGCTAAAGAAGAAAGAAGGTTTTATTAAGTGTATGAAATGTAAAGCCTGTGGACATGGGAAGAACACACATACATATGCACCCAGTTTATCCAAAAGAGAGAAAAATATTCAAGGGTTTCTCTCGTGCAGGACTGAATATGCTGTATATGTGCTGCAATGTCTATGTAACTAAATGATTGCCAATACTGCGAACTCTGGGCCTGATTCACAGAACTAACTTAAGACAAAATCCTAAACTTACTACTTTTGGTATTCACAGAAGTTAGGATTCTGTCTTAAGTTTGTCTTAAGACAGACTTAAGACAGACTTAAGACAAAATCCTAACTTAAGTGTCTTAAGTCTGTCTTAAGACAAACTTAAGACAAAATCCTAACTTCTGTGAATACCAAAAGTAGTAAGTTTAGGATTTTGTCTTAAGTTAGTTCTGTGAATCGGGCCCTCTATTTTGTCTAAATGGACAACCACTAATTGACACCAAACAAAAAGTGGAAGACTTCTTTTTCCGTCTGAATTGATCAACTTAGGATTCTTGTTTATTCACCTTCATTTTTTTCATTCAAATTTTTGTTACTTTTCAACAAAAAAAATCAAAATAGCAACAATAAAAATGCATATATATATACAATACAATTTAAGTCAATGTATAATACATTCACAGGCACACCCACTCTCAAATTTTGTCTCACTCCCAGTCACTCCCACTCCATGCATCCACCGCAAAACAACACACCATCTATTTACAATGGTCAAGAAACTTTTTACAATGTTCTTTTTACAAAGCCATAGAATATAGAATCAAACAAATTAATTTTTAAATTTGAAACTTTAGCTTTTAAGGTCAGACTGTCTTATGGATTGAAGATTGGTCTACGCGTTTCGAACTCTAACTAAGTTAGTGAGTTCTCATCAGGACCATTAAGGTCAGCTGGCTTTCCTTGTAAAACACCCACTTGCAGGAATTGGACTGTGCCGTATGTGGTTTAATTTGAACGAACTGGTCGTAGTTGTGGCTTCTCAAGGCTTATCGTAGCTAGCTTCTCAAAAGTTTGGCTGCTTATGATTCGGCATTCTTCGTATTAGTCAAAAGGGCCGTCTCTTCCTCGAAGATCTCTCATCATCGTTCCAGTGATAAAGGCGGAAAAGAAGTCTTCCACTTTTTGTTTGGTGTCAATTAGTGGTTGTCCATTTAGAGAAAATAGAGTTCGAAGTATTGGCAATCATTTAGTTATTTAGTTCATGTAGGCTTGGCCTTGCTGTTGGGAGCCTAGACCCAGTGGTGTTGCTTGCAATGAATATGTGGTCTGGATTACGTGGGGAGCACGATTCACCCTGTACATAAGAGGGTGTTGCAAAATTTAAGGGCCATTCGAAATGGAGATAAGGCCTATCCAGTATTTGAATTTGAATTTGAAGGGATTTGTATAGCGCTCGTACACCTGGCGGTTTCTTGGCGCTCACTGATAACAGCTACTCAGTCGTCGGAAAAGGGGAACGGTGAAGAGATTCAGGATGGGAAGGCTTGGGTAAAGATGAAAGTCTTGAGATCTCTGCGGAAGAGGGGGTATTGAGTGCAGGATCTGAGGGACAGTGGGAGAGAGTTCCAGAAAGCTGGGCCCGTGGTAGCAAATTTGGAACCACCCCATTTCTTCCGTTTGAAACGGGGAACCACGAGAAGGTGGTGGGAGGAGGATCGGAGGTCTCGTGACGGAGTATAGGAATGTATAGCTGAGTTGATGAAGGAAGGGGCGGAACCTGTCCTGGCTTTAAAGATAGTGCAGCCGAGCTTGAATAAGACGCGCTGCCGGACAGGGAGCCAATGGAGGGAAAGAAGAAGAGGAGTAACATGGTGTGATTTAGAAAGGTTAAAAACCAGCCGGGCGGCCTGGTTTTGAACCAGCTGGAGGCGCCTCATGAGGTAGTCAGGCATGCCATGGTATAGGACATTGCCATAATCTAGGCGAGATGTCACCATGGCCAGAAGAATTAGTTTGAGCGCGTCTGGGGCGAAAAATCGTGAGACTCTGCGGATAGTCCTGAGCGACAGAAAGGCTGATGACACCACAGCAGAGACTTGGGAATGTAAGGAAAGTTGGTTATTGATTTTGAAGCCAAGGGTTTTGACAGAGGATACAGGAGTGGGTGGTGGACCTAATGATGGGGGCCAGAAGGAGGGGGACCAGGGACTGGAGCAACCACCTGTCAACACCAACCCCGTTTTATCGGGGTTGAGTTTCAGGTGGTTGAAGTTCATCCAGTCCTGGATAAAGGTCATGATGGACTGAACCTTAGACATGGACTCTGGGGCAGAGGACAGGTGGAAGATGAGCTGGAGGTCATCTGCATAGTTGTACACAGAGACCTCCAGCTGCTGTAAAGCAAAAATAAGGGGGGCGATGTAGAGATTAAATAAAAGGGGGGATAGTGAGGAACCCTGGGGGACACCGCACTGGATGGGTAAAGATTCCGCAGAGAACTCTCCCAGACGAACCGCCTGAGTCCGACCGCTCAAGAAGGAGGACAACCATAGTAGGGCTGTTCCTCGAATTCCCACCGCCTCGACCCGTGAAAGTAAGATGGTATGGTCCACGGTGTCGAATGCGGCAGAAAGATCTAGGAGGATCAGGGCCTGATGTTGATTGGTGTCCATTCCTTGTCGGAGGTTATCCAGAACTGATGTTATGACGGACTCAGTTGAGTGGGCTGGGCGGAAGCCAGCCTGTCTTGGGGCCAAGACCCCATGACTTTCCACGAAGTCACTCAGTATTTTGACCACGTGTCGTTCCAATACCTTTGCCAGGAAAGGCAAGAGGGACATTGGACGGAAGTTAGCAGGGTCGGAAGGGTCCGCTCCAGGTTTTTTGAGGATCGGTACGATCACTGCTGATTTAAGTGCTGGGGTAACGATGCCCTGAGCCAGTGAGCTATTGAGGAGCGCTAAAGGTGGTGAGGGGCAGAAGGTGTAAATCTGCTTTAAGATGTAAGCAGGGCAGGGGTCCAGCGGGGAGCCGGACTTGACCAACGGAAGAATGGAAAGAAATGAGTCGGTCGATAGGGGGGGAATTGAGTCCAGATTAGCGGTGGCTGGAGGACGTCGGTGGTCCGTGAAGGTCGGGGATGGGGGGGGAATTTTAATTTTAATTTTACTGATTTTATCTAGGAAGAAGTGATTAAGGGAGTCGCATAGTGATTGAGAGGGTGATGGTTTGAGTGAAGCTCTGTCGGAGAAGGCGAGGTCTTGGATGATAGAAAAGATTTCTCTCGGCCGGTTCTCCGCTAGTTGGATTTTTGAGGAGAAATAGTCTTTCTTTGTGTCTAATATGGCTTTCTTGTACTGGGTGAGAAGTTCAGTATACCTGGTTTTAGCAATGGGGCAGTAGTTTCGTCTCCATTGTCGTTCGGCTTGGCGGAGAACGAGTTTTAGGTTCTTTAGATCGTCTGAGAACCAACGGTTTGCATCTTTAGAGCGTTTGGTTGCGATGCGTTTTAAAGGGGCGACAGTGTCGCACCCGGCTCGTAGCCAATCGGTGATGGCGTCTACCTGGCCAGAAGAGGGTAGCGCAGTCAGGTCGGGGCTGGAAGAAGAGAGGAGGGTCGATAGTGCTTCGATGTCGACACGATTCCATGAGCGCGCCCAGACATTCCTCGCAGGAGTGGGCTTGGCTGGTGGGACGGGAGCTAGGGATAGGGTGATCAGTGAGTGATCCGACCATGGACATGGGGAGATGGAAAGAGAACTGACCGGGCAGTCGCGTTGCCAGATTTGGTCCAAGATATGACCCAACCTGTGTGTGGGAGTATTGACGACTGATGTAAAGTTGAGCGACCGAAGAGAATCTGAGAATTCCTTAGACGTGGCGCATTCCGCGGGGTCGGAGGGCCAAAAATTAAAATCTCCCAGGACAATGATGGAAGAATGGTTGACAACCAACGTCGCCATTAGGTCTTGAAAACAGGGAAGGAACATTTGAGGGGAAGACGGGGGTCGGTACACGAGGACACAAGTCAGAGGGGGAGAAAAGGAAAGGGATCGAACCACTAAACAGTCTGAGGTACCCATGGAGGGGGAGGCTAAGGGGTGAAAAGTGAGCTCCCTACGTGCGATAAGGGCTACCCCACCGCCAGGCCTTCCGGAGGGGCGGTCGGCTCGAATGGCATAATAAGTCGGGGGGAGTATTGCCAGCAGGGAGGGAAGAGAACTGTCTGAGAACCAGGTCTCAGTGAGAAATAATAAATCCGGTTGATGGGAATCCAGTAGAGTGAAAAGGTCTAGCTGGTGTTTTACTGCTGATCGTGTGTTTAAGTACATAGCTGTTATTGCTGAAGGGGGGAGGACGTTCTGGAGCGGGTTCGAGGAAGTGGTCTTTAGGGGCGAAGACAGGATGTTAATGTGGATTGACTCATGTACAGTTAGTAGTCCAAGGTCAGAAATCCGAGCTAAGGTAGCGGCAGGTAGAGTCCACTTACCTTGCTGAGCAGTAAGTTGCGAATGAGAGTATTGAATGCGAGGAGCAGGGTGTATGGCCTCGGGCCTCGGTCGGTCGCGGACGGGCGCAGACGGGCTTTCCTTAGGCGCGCCTTCGGCGCGCAAACGGCACGCCCGCTGCGCTCGTCCGCTGCACTTCCTATGGAGGCACATACTTATAGGGTAGTAAGTAGATAGGCGGTGGGCGTGGCCTCCGAAGGGGGCGTGGCCTATCAGTCGGCCGTGGCGCTGGTAATCGCTTTGCGCGCCGGTTTTAGAACAGCGGAGGGTCCGCTTCTGTTTGACAAAGGCTTAGGGTAAGAGTGCAAGTTTTAAAATCACAAAGTTACACAGTCAACAAGTTTTAAAAAATACGAGCGCTCTCCCGGCTTTCCGCCTCAGGAGCAGCGTGTCAGCAGTAAGGGACGCTAGTGATCAGCGTCGCTTTTATTCTGTGGGCGGTGGGCGTGGCCTCTGAAGGGGGCGTGGCCTATCAGTCGGCCGTGGCGCTGGTAATCGCTTTGCGTGCCGGTTTTAGAACAGCGGAGGGTCCGCTTCTGTTTGACAAAGGCTTAGGGTAAGAGTGCAAGTTTTAAAATCACAAAGTTACACAGTCAACAAGTTTTAAAAAATACGAGCGCTCTCCCGGCTTTCCGCCTCAGGAGCAGCGTGTCAGCAGTAAGGGACGCTAGTGATCAGCGTCGCTTTTATTCTGTGGGCGGTGGGCGTGGCCTCCGAAGGGGGCGTGGCCTATCAGTCGGCCGTGGCGCTGGTAATCGCTTTGCGCGCCGGTTTTAGAACAGCGGAGGGTCCGCTTCTGTTTGACAAAGGCTTAGGGTAAGAGTGCAAGTTTTAAAATCACAAAGTTACACAGTCAACAAGTTTTAAAAAATACGAGCGCTCTCCCGGCTTTCCGCCTCAGGAGCAGCGTGTCAGCAGTAAGGGACGCTGGTGATCAGCGTCGCTTTTATTCTGTGGGCGGTGGGCGTGGCCTCCGAAGGGGGCGTGGCCTATCAGTCGGCCGTGGCGCTGGTAATCGCTTTGCGCGCCGGTTTTAGAACAGCGGAGGGTCCGCTTCTGTTTGACAAAGGCTTAGGGTAAGAGTGCAAGTTTTAAAATCACAAAGTTACACAGTCAACAAGTTTTAAAAAATACGAGCGCTCTCCCGTACGCCACTTCGAAGCGCAGCACGATAAAAGCACTCAAAGGCTAAGTTATTTTGTGATAGATTGCGTCCCATTTAACTGCGAAAAAAATCTCAGGAGACTGGAGTCCTGCTATATCATTGAATTAAATACACAAGCCCTTATGGGCCTGAACATGGAAGAAGATAGTTATACTGCTGAGTAATGATAACTGTAACATAGTAAGAAAGAAAAAGGGCACCCTCCATAAATCTGGTTTTAACTGTTTTTTGAGTTTATTATGTTGTTTATTTTGTCACAGGTTAGGCACTATGGTATGACAGACTTGAGGAGGCTGTAGTTTTAAATTTTGCCCACTGGGGCTTGATCTCACTGACAGTAATCGCTTTTTACCAAAAAGAATGAGAGTTTGATAAAGGACAGGTGTTGGAATACCCACTTGGGTTGTATTTGGGTCGCATTTATCAAAAATGAAACTTAAATCTTGTGGCAAAATAGGGCTGTGTCCGCACTGGCGGTGTGGTAAAGTTTTATTGAAAGGCAGCAGTTGATGAATTTTTTGTCTTCACAACTGGCAGTGCATCAATATTTCCAAATGAAGGGAATGCTTTTTTAACACCAAGGGACCGATTCCGATTCGGGAAAATCCAGTCCGAATCGCCGTACGGATCGTTTTTCCCATACGAATCATATCCCGAATCATCCCCGTACGTACGATGTAGTACGATGTGCACCCAATTCACTTCTCTGCACAAATCGTACCAAGGACCTGTTGAGGGGAGAATGGAAGCCCTCTGGGGTGTGGTCACGAGTCACAACCCACAAACCACCCTGCTGTGGTCATGAGCCGTGTGCACGTGTCATCGACGCAACACTTCACTGAGGAATAAGGAACAATGATATGAGATGACAAAAGATCACAGTTGAGGTGTCATTTTATTGCACAAAACACATGTATTTCAATAAAACGCATTTCTAGTGAATACTTTTTAAGAAAACCTGGCTTCACTCTTCCAGGAGTACATGCTAAATAGAGCTTGCTTCTAAAATGCTGCGAGGCAAGCTGAAATGAGTAACTCCTAAAAATGCATAATGGAAAACTGCCAGAGATTCAAAGACATGGAGTACATTTTTTATGAAATCATAGTGCCTAGAATCAAGCCTTTCTGATGAGAACTACAAGGCAAGCTGGAGTGAGGATCCATTAGAAATCACATTTAAATCAGCTAGAGAATTCAGAAAGACACAGAATACATTCTATGACAATGTAGAGAACTTGAAACAAGCCTTCATGAAGAGAATAATTCCTGCAGGTTAAACAGTTTAAAGAGACCCAAAATGTGAGGGGCCAGGATTATTGAAACGGCACAATTGAAATTGCTTAGGGAATGAAACCTACTCTTGACTGCAAAGCTATTAATGCACTTGTTAAGTGTAGGAGGAACAACGTTATTGCTTTGCAATTGCAATAATGTTTTTTAGAATAAGGGCGAAGCAGAGGAGAGAGAGAAGGACAATTTTAAAGTGCCAGAAACAATTAGAGCTTCAGCCAAAGATGCTTAGATAGGGGCTGAAGGAGGCCACACAGGCGTCAGTGACCCAACGGGTCACTGCCACGAGGTAGTCTCCTGAATGGTCTGAGGAACAGATTTTTATACTCTTTCACTGATGAACTATTGACATGAGGATGACGACATTATCAGGTGTCCCTACAGGACATGACACATTTTGGTCTTGTCTGGAACATTTTTAAGAACACAGAAGTGTCACCCACGCTATAGGGCGTTTCTCAAAAGGTCACAGGATGTTTGACCATGAATCACAATGAAATTGCACATCTATTGACCAGGATTTCCGTCACTTTAGGGAAACTTTTATAAGAAAGAGAAACATTTAGGAAGTTGTTGGTTGCATGTCTTAGTTACATTAAGGCTAGCAACAGACACAATAATATGAAAGATGACAGATTGCAAGTGGCCCCAACCATCAGGTATTGCGTTATGTCTCTTTTAGCTCGGGAAGTTCCCTGTTCTTGCGGTATTGCTATTCTTGCTGTATCTACGTGGGTGTAAGAGAAGAGGTCCAGATCGAGGAAGTGGGGGCTTCGGGGGAGCTGAGCCTCACTGAGAAGATTTGTATGAGAGAGACATTTTGGGGCCTTTTCATAGAAAAAGAACAGCTGGGACAGTTTGGTCAATTTAACAGATTCCTTTTATGCTAGCGGGTGGGGGCTTAACAGGGTCTCATGCCTCAAGGGTGGGCAGAATTGGCCTGGGGTAAAAAACAGACTCTGCGTCATCTCCCCCCTTTTCGTTCATTTCAAAAAGAACGAAATTATACGTGCTACGTGTCAAGTCTGCCATTCGCAGGAGGTGCAGGAAGTGCTACGGACATGTGGTGCTGGCTGAGGAGCATAATGCTCATTAGGACACATCCCACATGTTTAGAGACAAGTATGACACATGCTCTTTTCTGTGACTGTAGGCCAGTGTGTGCAAACATAACATCCTGCCCTGTCAACTGTCCCCTTGTCCCATCTTTATCAATGGCTATTTATTCAGTTTGGTACAATATCCCTGTGTCATTTAAGCAGTATCTGAGGTATAGCAAGCACTGTGATCATGATACATTTATAATCATTATAATGGCAGTAATAGTATTCAATGCTACTAGTAGCCCACATTGTGCACACATTGTCATTTTTGTTCCTAATTGTTCAGAAAGTCTTGAGGCATTGTTCTAATCGTTGGTACGTGTGGTTAGTGTGACTAGTTGGAAGAATGTCTTATCTTCTGCTGTCCATAAAGTCTTTACAAAAAGGTCTGCTGAGTAATTATGTAGAGCCTCAGAGATGATACCTGGAAACAGAAAAATTAACCGTTGGTGCCTGTCTTCAAGTAATTTGAGAGGTTTTCAAGCACTTCTATTACCTAGGCACTTTCAAAAAATGAAGAAAACAAAGTGATGAAGAAGGAAAAGATATCTCGTCACAACTTGTAGACTGAGGGGTTGGGGCATTTGAAGTTCCAGACGTCTTTAGGTAATGTATCGTTGGGGTCCACTTACACTCTTCCCTTCTCTGCTGTGTAGCACCTGCAACCCATCAGGATGAGCTTGGGATACCATCCCCACTTTGTACTTTTTCATGGGACGGACGTTGTAATGAGGCTGTCCTTGATGAGAAGCAGGGGAAGGCAGTGGAGGTTTTCTTGTTGGGGCGGAGTCACTGCTTTCTTTGTATGAGAACCATGGATCAAGAAAGTCAGTCACTAGCACTTGAAGTGAACGTAGGGGTCCTTGGATGATAGTATCAAGAGGCCTGGCCTGCTCTGGGTAGCAGGGAGCTGCCTCAGTTGAGTTGTGATTTCCTGGAGGAGGCCTGGCCTGCGGCGAGCTGGGATCTGCCTCTCCTCTAATCCTTCTTTGTTGTAGCTGGTCTTCTGGAGAGAACATTGTACCTGTGGGGTACCTCAGATGACACTATTGGTGCAGGTTGAGCTTGCCCTCCTTTGTCTGGCCATGCTCCTTTCTTGGTGTGGGAGCTGTGGATCCAGGATGTCACCTGGCCAGAGGCAGTGTTGTATGGTGTCCCTTCTTCAGGAAGGGCTTACAGAACCTAACAATGTTAGTCTTTGCAGTGCTACTCATGGACAACAGAGCAAGTGGAAGTGCATCAATCCAGGTCAGTTCAGTGGATGCACAAATCTTTCTTATATGATCTTTCAACACTCAGTTCTTTCTCTCAACATTGCACCCTGCTTGCTGATGACAGGCACATTGTAGTCTCTTGTGTATCTCCTTGCCCCTTGCACAACCCCTCAATCATGTGTGAGATGAACGGTGGTCAATTGTCAGAACACAACAGCATAGGCACTTAAAAGTGTGGAATGAACTCCTTCAGGAGGAATTTTGGCAATAATTTATGCATTGCAGTTCTTGGATCGGTGTACCAACACGTACTTGCAGTTTCAATAGGGGTTATGTTGAAGAAGTCCATTTCATGTGGGCAAAAAGTGGCCTGGGGTAGTGGAAGTACCCTTTTTTCAAATTTAGCCTTAGTACCAGCATTTAGAAAAACAGTCTGCTCACATCCTACAAGTGATAAACAATGAAAAAGACGGGCCTTGGGAACAAGCATTATCATTGGTAAACATACATTTCCATTTAAGCCCAGACAGCACTTCTGATAGTGGTTAGAGTATAAAAATTTGTACACTTATTTCCAATATTTAGCAATGTGACGCTATGCATATTGCTTACAGGATGTTCTCCAATTAGATGCAAATATTTGCAGAAGCTTCATAGCAAGACTGATAATTCTTTGCTTTCAAAATAAAATGTTCACAAAACAAAATGCTAAAATATTTCACTAAACTATTGGAATAAGGTAGGTACCAATTCTTTGCAACATAAAAATAAACAAGCATTGTTAAATTCAGTAGGTCTCAAAATTATTTGTTACCCTCTTGGCTTTGTCAATGCACCCCAGTATTGTAGTCCCTGGCTTATGTACTGCTTAAAAAAGCATTCTAGTACATTCACCTTACAGTATAAATTACACAATATTTCCTGCAACCTTGAAGAACCTAAAAATAAAAACTATTATTTATTTATTTTATTATTTATTTTAAGCACACCTTCACCCAGAATTGTAATTTGGCGCTAGATACCAGATCCTTATTGTTCCTTACAACTCAATTGTACTCCTTTCATCCACCTTGGATAGATCAGTAAACCTAGTTGCATATGAACCTGTGACTATCAAGTCAACCACAGACTCACGTTCTCTGTATGTCATGCATATTGTGTAAACGCCATCCACAATTTCAAAAACCTAATTTTGTAATAGCAAACATCAACTGTGAGTGCTCTCTTCTGACACCCTACCACATTAGTGCTGCATTCGGGCCATAAGCCTGTGCCTGCCTCAGCTGCTGCGAAATTCAGACGCAGGTAAGAATGAATTATTCTGTACTTAGTATCTTAGGGCTGCAGTATTTTGTTTAATCTTAGTATTGTTAATCTAGCTGACAAGGTAGGCCTTTGCATTTTGTACATTGAAATATGGATGCCAATAGACGTTCATCAGGTCTATAATGAAAAAGTATTTTCTGAATTATAATTGGTCATCTAAATAGGGAGATATTCTTATGCATTTGAAACTGAAAGTATTTTCTTTTCTGCCAGGAAACTATTATTACTTATATTGATGGTATTTTTTCGTCTTTTTACCATTGTGGGCCATAGAACATTATTTTGTAAATATCTATTTTCAATAAGGAAGAAGATATTTTGTATGTTACCAGCAAGGCACTTTACTCATTTTTACAATCTTTGTTCATTGCTCTATTGTTGTCACTCTAGATGTTGTGGGGCATGTTGAATAGAATGAGGATTCAAAAATACAAAGGGAAAAGCTGCATTTTACCCTGTATTACATCTTCTACCATTGGGCTCTGGGTGGTAATGGATGACAGTCCTTGACCTCAAATATTATGTCATTTTTTCTTTTGCGTGGCTGGCCTATTATTTGCTGCTGGGCCAAGTCTAGGGTGTAATAGCAACCAGAAAACATAAAAAAGGTTGCTGTGTGATGTGGTCAATTAATGCCTGCAAAATCCTTCCTCCCCCTCTTCCTACCACTTGACTCAATATTCAAGTGGGAGGAACCTTTATCAAGTGGTCAAGTGCGCCAGAAATGTTTAGGTGAGAAGCGTGGGGTGTGGCAGTCAAAGTACAGAATGAACTTCAATCAGGGTGTAATGACTTAAAACAAGGGAGCCTATGTAAAACCGTGCTCAAAAGACGTAATTAATAGCCTTGAAGGCAGCTACTTAGTAGCCAGACACAGTATATACTCAGTTACAGTGGGTGTGCTTGGCAAGTACCCAGATGTTCCTGCTGATCACTTCTCACTGCAGTGCATAAGAGAGATGTAACCCCCGTAAATAAGATCTCGCTACACATGAGTGAAAGCCTGTGGTGTCACTGTGAGCAGAAGAGCTGAGAAAGGCCCATAAGCCAGGCAAGAGAGGTAGAGAGACTCTACATGTAAACTGAGGGAAGGAGAGGTAGCTGCTGAAAAAGGAGAAGAGCAGAGGGCACTTTCTACAATGTGGAGAGAGAAATCAAAAGGCGTCGGACGCTGCCAGGCCCGAGAGAGGAAACCACAAAGTGACTTGATGAAGGGGAAATTTGGTGACTGTCGTTATCTGAATGACAGGTGCAGCTAAAATGGCAACTTATTATTTTAGAAGGACAATTTAAAGGTACATTAGAAATCAGTCAGAAATTCCCAAATGCGGAAACTTTAACCATGCACGAATTTACAACTTCAAAGTACATTTAGATACACTGAAAGGGTGACATTTCACGGTCCTGGGACAATGAATCAAGGCATTCTACTTCGAGGGGGTGCTTTTGCAAATCCATGGCAAAATAGATGTACAAATGATAGAGAAAAATACCTCTCTCATTTATATGGTAGAAGAACCCTTTTCAACATTCAATGATGAGCATTGGCGAAGTCCTGGCATTTAAAGGCACATTTCTGGAGTGCAAATCAAACTCATGCAAATGCAAATAATAATAATATTTTAAATCAATGGAAAGACTTAAAAAATGTGATTTACAATGAAAAACACACTACATGCTCATGTCAACCACCACTGCTTTGTAATTGCAACAAGCTTCTCCAACCAGCAGCTCTTGAGCCACTGGTAGCTTTCTAGTATGTAGCTCAGTTTACGAAATTATAACCTATTTGTGCTTAGTTGAATTAATGTATGTATATCAATGTTGAAAAGCATGTATTTGATGAAAAAAATTGAGTATTTCCAAAACGCGTAAGGCGATATTTGAAGGAACAATTGTTGAATTTGCCAATATATGTAAAT
This sequence comes from Lissotriton vulgaris, assembly GCF_964263255.1. Classification (NCBI taxonomy): domain Eukaryota; kingdom Metazoa; phylum Chordata; class Amphibia; order Caudata; family Salamandridae; genus Lissotriton; species Lissotriton vulgaris. The sequence continues at coordinate 1,298,863,848 of NC_141693.1, forward strand.
CTTATTTTTGACTAATAAATCATGCAGGATTGGGAGCCTTATTCCCCATATTGTTTCCTTGGTGCGATTTAAACTTTTTTTTAATTTTTTTTTTTACCTAGAAGCATTCCATGTTAACCCCCTCCCCCCCCCCCCAGTTAAATGTATACATGCAAGATAATCTTTTTAATGGGGGGTCTTTGGTGTGAACCACACTCTGCCTATGCTCTTCTTTCTTAGTGGCTGTAGTTGAGATCTGGTATAGGTCCCTCTCCTATACCCTTAATTACACAGAGGTATATACAGTCTTGTAATTCTTGATCCTGTGCAGGGGCCCAACCAGGGTAGTGGAGCTGGCCGCCACAACTGGCATAGGCAATCTTAGACTGAAGTGGGTATTTTGTTCAAAAGCTTGATAGAATTATCAGTCTTTCCCAACTTCTAATTATTATTATTATTATTATTATTTTTTAAAGATAAAATATGTGTGAAAGTCAGTAGCTATTTTATATACAGTAGAACTCAGTATCCTATTTATAGGGACACTAGTATGTATGTTGTTCCCTGTGAGCTAGGAGAAATGCTATTTGCTTGCACGGAGGGTGGGTGTACCCTTCCTATGTATCTCTACCTTAGGCGTTGGGAAAGTTGGGGAATCAATCTAGTGTTCGTTTTTTCAAACTCTGCCTGAAGCGTCTGCATGGGGCATTTTGTCTTGGTGGTGACGAATGGGTGGACTTACAACAGACTGCATAGAATCTGATGAGTCTTCCCCATCAGTGATGATAATGGGTGATGAGCGGTCTGAGAGACCGGAATGAATCGAATGAGTGGAGTGGGACGTGGATAGGGCGTCAGAGGTAGGCGAGTTGGCTGAGTTGCCAGGCCAAAGTAGGGCAGGGCAAATGGTGTCTGGAGATAATGGGCAGAATAATGTATGTGTAGCAGCAAATATGTCAGTCAAGGAAAGTGTATAGATGTGAACCTGGGTGTTGGAGTGAAGATGAACCCCAGAAGGTCCCAAGTGGTGGCTAGGCTCTCTCTGCGCTTGTTATCAAGGTCTGTTACCGTGTTAAAAGTGGTGACTGAGATAGGGACGTCATGAACCAGATGGATAGAGCAATTGATAGTACGTGGTTGGTGTTGGACATCACGGATATAGAGGATGTGATGAGGACGTCAAGGGGCTAGGAGGAATACTTGGATACACGTCCCCCCTTTTTGGCTATCAGTCGCTATGGCTAATGATAGACAAAGAGCCTCGTTATTCCAGAGGCAAGGAGAAGCAACGTCAGTGCGTATCTTTAGACGGCTAGCCACCTACCTAGCAGGGCTGCAATAAGGAAAGGGAGATACAACCCTTTTAGCTCGGGAAGTTCCCTGTTCTTGCGGTATTGCTATTCTTGCTGTATCTACGTGGGTGTAAGAGAAGAGGTCCAGATCGAGGAAGTGGGGGCTTCGGGGGAGCTGAGCCTCACTGAGAAGATTTGTATGAGAGAGACATTTTGGGGCCTTTTCATAGAAAAAGAACAGCTGGGACAGTTTGGTCAATTTAACAGATTCCTTTTATGCTAGCAGGTGGGGGCTTAACAGGGTCTCATGCCTCAAGGGTGGGCAGAATTGGCCTGGGGTAAAAAACAGACTCTGCGTCAGACCGTACGACTCAATAATCCGTACGGTTCGCACTCGGAACACGCAGTACGCGATGTCCGTACGGATCGAAGCAGCTATATACGACCCAGCAAGTACAATTCATATCGACAACACTCCGTACGGCTCTTTTTCTACGGGAGATTAAAACGTCCGTAAAAGCTGTTTTCACCTCGAAATGCGTACAATACGGACCCCCCGGGTACAGTGTATACACCCCATGATATCAGGGGTATGGTGCGTCGGGGTACGGTGCGTATACCCCTGGATTTCAGGGGTACAGTGCGTAGGTCCCCATGCATACACCCCATGATCGTAGGGGTATGGACTGTAGGGGTACGGTTCGTACACCCAAGGTCATAGGTGTACGGTGCGTACACCCCGTGCATATACCCCTTGAGTTTAGGGGTATGGTGCGTATGTGAATGTGTGGCTCTCTCTACGAATTACCTATACGCGACGTGTTCTGTACGAATCGCGTATTCATTACCCGGTCCGGATCGTACTTGGCGGTTCGTACGGCATGTTTACGAATCGTACGGTTCACTGTGAGAGTCTAAGTTGTACGGATTTAGCCTTGTTTTTCGTACGGTTCGCACGGATTCAGGCGAATTTCTAACATACGGATCGTACTACGCGATGCGGATGGATTTGTACAATTCGTACGGAAACGGCTATGAATACGAATCGTCGTACGGATTTGTTTCCCAAATCGGAATCGACCCCCAAATGTAGTAAGTTGTGTGAAATTAATTGTATTTATTGGAATGAAATCTCCGATGGAGGTTAAAAGCGAGTGTCGAGATTGTAAAAACTACAAGTCGTTTGTCTATTGCACTGGTTTTGTAGTCACGTCACGTGACAGTGTTCTGTAACACGGTGGTTAAAATGGCCAATTTTTGTATAGTTAAACTATTGGTGAACAAGCCGGCTTTGCTGGCAAAACGCATCCTTTCCAGCTGTCCTAAAAAATTATTTGGCCAGTACACAGCGTTGTGAATCCTTATTTGGTGAAATGAGGGTTGTACCTGGGTGGTCCCATTCTACATGACGCACCCGCTGTTCAGGAGTGCGGCGGCTGTACCGAGATGAAGAGAAACTATATATATATATATTTATATATATATATATATGTATATATATATATATATATATATATATATATATATATATATATATATATATCGGCAAACAAAAGAGGCGGCACAATCAGGAAATGTTTTTAAGCCTTTTTAATCAAGACTTCACCCCACCAACGCGTTTCAGCCACAACTGGCCTTGCTCACGGTTGGTTAGTCCCTCCACAGTGTTGTTATTTGTACTATCCCATGTCTAGCCATTTAAGAAGCATTATGGGAATTGTAGTTACATTACTTTTAGTGAAAATAAAATAAAAGAAAGACAATGTGTGCTTTTAAATTACTGCACATATGTGACTGATAGTTCACTGTGGCTTCACAATAAATAGAAACGATTTCTGGGTATAGTACCCAAGTCTTTCATTGTTTCAGTCATGTTTTCAGATTAAGGGTATAGTACCCAATGTCATGTTGAGAACATTTCATTCCAGATGGATATGCAGATCCTCTTCAAAATTCATCCCTTTCGGGTGTTTTGTTCTGAGTTTCATTATCATACGTGACTCCGTTTGCCACAGTCTTCGAATCACATCTCCACCTCTCTCCATTCTGTCCAGCATTTTTGCCCCATAAAATTGCATTCGTCTCCAATCTCCATTTTGGCATATACTCATATGTTTTGCTGTGGCGTATTGCATATTAGAGTTTTTCACCGCCCGGATATGTTCCAAAATCCATTTTTTTAACATACATGTTGTACATCCCACATACTTCATTCCACATTTGCATTCTATAATATATACGACGTTTTTTGAAGTGCATGAGATTTGTTGCTCAATTCTCATTGATTTTCCATCAGGTTCTTCGATCACTTTCATACTTTTGCCGATCTTACAAGCTTTGCAAGAATTACATGGTTGAAACCCTTTTCGTTGGTTTTGCAGCCAGTTTGGTTTCGGTTTTTCTTGAAAGTAACTTTTGACCAACAAATCTTTGAGAGATGTGTTCTTTTTGTATGTTATTGATGGTGCTTCACCGAGGGTTGTTCCAATGTCAGGGTCCCCTGACAGTAGATGCCAATATTTTTTCATTATGCGGGCAATATTTCCACTTTCTTTGCTGAAAGTCGTTATGAATCTAGGAGGTGTGTGAGTTTCCGTTTTTTAGGCTGTTCCATTAATGTTTGAGTCCTCGTTTTCAAATCAATTTTTCTTTTACATTTTGTCAATACTCTTTCTTCATAGCCTCTTGCTCTGAATCTGCATTTACTCTCCTGTATTACTCTCTCCGCATCCTCAGGTACCGAACAATTTCTTTTGAGGCGTGTAAATTCTCCATACGGTATACTTCGTAGAAGGGGTGTGGGATGAAAACTCGTTCCGTGGAGCACAATTTTGTTGCTGTTTTTTTGCGAAATAGAGTAGATTCAAGCTTGTCGTTAGACACATATATTTTAGTGTCCAAAAAGTCTATTTCTTTTGTGCTAGTATTGCATGTAAACTGTAGGCCCAATTCATTATCATTCAGTTTGTTAAAATAGTTTTGAAACTGACCATCCGTACCATGCCAAATAATAAACAGATCGTCGATATAACGCACCCACAATATTATTCGTTCCAGATCTTGTTGGTTGTCCTCATTCCACGCTATAGTCTTCTCCCACCACCCCATTGTGATGTTTGCGTAGTTAGGAGATACAGAAATGCCCATGGCAGTACCACAGATTTGTTTAAATAGTTGTTTGTCAAAAAGAAATACGTTATTCCTCAGGCATAGGTCAATCATCTTGATTAGCATTTTTGAGTGATCCAGATATATGATGTTACGCTGCTTCAGATAATATTCACATGCTTGCATCCCGATCTCATGACGGATTGAAGTGTAGAGTGAGACCACATCAATGGTAGCTAACAGATATTCTGAGTTCCAGTTTACATTCATTAGGATTCTTAAAAAGTCACCGGTATCTTTAATGTATGAGGGAAGACTCTGGGCAATAGGGGCTAAAAATTTGTCAACATAGTTGGAGATATTTTCATATAGTGAGCCACACGAGGAGACAATTGGTCTTCCTGGAGGGTGATTTAAAGTCTTGTGAATCTTTGGGAGAAAATATATACAAGGTGTTATTGGATGGTCAATGGTTAGATATTTCTTTTCATCTTCATCTATTAAACCTTTTGTATACCAAATATCTAGGTACTCTTGCAGTTCTCTCTTCATGTTCACATATGGATTAGTTTCCATTCTCTGATAATTGTTCTCTTGATTTAGTTGTCTCATCGCCTCACATATGTAGTCTGATGTCCTCTTTAACACAATATTGCCTCCCTTGTCGGCTGGCTTTATGGTAACTTTATCATTGTTCATCAGTGTCTTAATGGCTTCACGCTCAGTTTTTGAATGATTTTCGCGTGTCTTGTTTCTCACTTTAGATAAATTGTCAAGTTCTTTTATTATTGCTTCTGAGAAGAGATCTATTTTGTTACCAGGTGATAGTATCGGATAATATCTTGATTTTCTTTTTAATCCGGTAGCTGGTCTCTCATCTGTTGGAATGTTTAGCTCACATTTGTCATGTAAGCATAAAGATCACTTCTAGTCCAAAACACATGCACATAATTCCCTCCAGGTACTTCTCATGGTGGAAATATTGAAGCCTTCTCCATTTCTGAATGACTAGTTGTCCCCTATGCTTTTTTCCCTGTCTCAGGATTTTGTTTAATATTAGTAATTCTGCACTTCTACCATTCTTTCTATTTCTTTAAGTCACTACATTCTGTTGTCTTTTCAACTAAATCATTAATGTGAGCTATTAATTAAACTCAATGCTTTTATTTTTTCATTAGTCAGATCCATTTTGTAATTTCTACTCACATTCTTCATTTTACTAATGTCTACCTCACACTCATCAGACAATTCTTCAATTGTGTTGTGTTCATCATTTGCATATCTCTCTGCTTCTTTGATCAGGTATCTCAATTCATCAACTTTGTATGACAATAATCTATTCAGGTGAATTGTTCATTCCAGAATTACCCAAATTCAATTTTTAACAGTCAAACTTTATTAACTCGCTCTATCGGACGTTCTTCAATTGGAACTAGAGAAATAGCTGCAGTATCGCCACTAGTACTCTGCAATACCATCATTGCAATCTCACTTGGAGCAACAACTATTGTACTCACAAGCACAGATGTAGTTGATCCCTATACTTATATACCCACACTAACTTCAACTACACCTCTATATGGTACCACAACAGAACCAGGTCCCTGACTAGACTATGCACCCTATCTGTATAAGGAGCAGGTTTGAAATTAAAAAAACATAAAAAATGTATCCTCCTCATCGGAATTTTGATTGTATTTTTTCTCAGATTCCCTCATCAAAGTTCTTGTTATCTTTGACCATTGAAGGGGAGACTCTTACTCCCTCCATCATATATTCCCTCCACCATCTTTCCTGTCGATCTAACTTGCATTAAAGCCATTGCCTAAATAAACCTTTTACATCCTTTGGCGTACTCTTTCTCTCATTCTCCGTAGCCATCCAATCCCATTTGTTCAATGCCTCAGACTGTTCTAGGTACCTGCTTTCTATCATAAATAATGTGTCTCAGGAAATGTAACTTTCTAATGTTAAAGGTGACCTGTGAATGAAACTACTAGTGTTTTGTCAGAAGCTGTATATTTATTTAATTCAGAATCCAGGTACACAAATACATCCAAAGGTCTGTCATCATCTCATAGGCAGGTTTTCTCTCAGCAATGAATTTCTAACCCCTAGTAGAAGGTACACTAGGGGCATGAGACGTTCTCAACACAACACCTATTATGCTTAAAATAATCTAAAAACCAAGCAGAATAAGCTAGAGAGCAACAACCAATCACAGGGTGGCTCTTTCAAAGGTAAGCCCATCACAGTGTGGTTCTATCAGCAACCAGCCAACGACAGTGCAGATTTGTGGTGATGTTTCACCAATTCCAACACAGGTCTTTGGCTCTCTAACCAATCACAACGCAACTTTGAGGTAAATGAGAAAAACAAATGCAAAACCTTTCTCAAGAATTCGCACTAAATAAACTAAATAAACATTGACTACTCAACCTAAATAGGAAGAAGATCAGTCAGTTAAATTCAGACAAATCTCAAAAACAACAGAAACAAGAGCAACACCTTTGTGGCACTGGTAAAACACAATTCACACCAACCAGACCCCCCCATGAGTGATAGAGGTGACTTGCATCTTTGATAAGATGGATTTGTATCTATACAGTGGCCTAGTTAACATTTATCATAAAAACACTTAGACAACTGCACTCCCAAATCTAATTTGTTACTCTCTACTGTAAAAGACAAGTATCCTGAAACAAGTGTCTAGAGATGCATGGCACTGCCTGAACCAACAATAGTTCAAGTTCAAGTTCAATTTTTTTTTTATTTCGGCTAGATATAGCCATAAAAGCACATTCATATATCGTCAAATAATTGATATAGATTCTAAGATAAATCACCATTTTTCCAAGATATATACTTACAAAAAAGCTATGGGCAGTAATAACATTTTATACATTTATCATTATGGGAATAGATTGTACTTAAAAAAAAAATATATATATATATATATATATAATTTAGATGTACAAATATATAAAATTCTAAAAGGTATAAAGCTGACAACTTAACCCCTTCGATGCTGATGACGAGCTCAGCTCGTCATCAGCTACGGCGCTCATATGCTGATGACGAGCTGAGCTCGTCATCTAACGCGGGTTTTTGAAAATAGCCGCACACAGCGGGAAAAGCCGCTGCAGCAATGCGGTTAATCACCCAATATAATAGTAAACATGTCACTCTCCCTAGACAGGATAAAAAGCAATCCTTGAATAAGTCAGGGGGTTCCGACATTCAGAGAGTCAATTACTGTCATTACTTATTAAGCAGTTCCATTTTTAATAGATTCCTACGAATTGTCCACATAGCAAACAAGAATTTTGATACCGCAGCCACACAGACTGGATTGGTATCGGTTTGAAGGATCCTAAAGAATACCAAATAATTCCTGATGCCCAAATTCTTACAGAGTTGGATAATCCATGTAATCCTTGGCTGTTTATATGCTACGCAAAAAAGCATGACATGCACCAGGGATTCTTCAACCTGGTGGCACCCAGGACACAAACGATTTGGAGCTCCTGCCCATTTGTTAATGAACGCGTATAATGACAGGGTTCCACACCTGAATTGGAGGAACAACTTCTTTGCTAGGGTAGGATGTATGGAATCAAGAACCCCCTCAAATTTATAATGACTATTAAAATCCAAAAACCTATCTGTTAGAGTTGTTAGTTTTGCCTCTCAGATGATTTTTGTCAAGTTATACTCTTTTAAGGCATGCACCAAAGTTTTCTTGGAAATGGCGTGGCAGGACTCTTTAAGATCAGTCCAGATATTTTCCATGCCAATTGCTCTAAAGGAGTACTTCACATAAGAGAGCCAGGGTATACTTTGTGCACCTAAAGAAGACAGCACCACTTTTAGTTCCTCTCGGTAGCTAAACAACTCAGGGGTGTACCACAGCCGCCGCCAATATAGCAGCGGGTGAACCGAAATAAGATCAGCAATCGGGATTACGTTGAGATCCATCTGAAGAGGAACAAGTGGTGTGCTTTTTGGAACAGACAGAATTTGCCTAATGAAAATTATTTTCCGTGGCTATGAAGGCATTGTAACTTTATGCCCCCAGAGTTCTGCCCCATAGAGTGCGGCCGATCAGGCTTGGATGCGATATGTTTCAAGTGCTGGACTAATAATTTTTAAAACACGGCTTTTATATACTTTTAAAATCCCCCCGACGGCCTGTATTAATTTTAAGTTGGCCTTAACTGTCTGGGGACCTCATCCCATCTGTTCAGTCAGAGTTAGACCCAGATAATCAAAAGGGGGCACCCTTTCCAAAGGACCAGCCTCCATCATCGCGTGAGGATGGTTAACGGTATTGCCGTTAAAGACCATGTATTTAGTTTTACTGATGTTGACCTCCAGGTTCCTTTTTTTACAAAACAGGGCAAATTTATTGAGGACATGTTGCATACCCATCACTGATTTTGAAAGTAACAGGTGCAAACATCAATGCGGGAAAACTAGTATGGGCCAGTTTTGGAGAGTCTATGTCCTTAGTGGAAAGAAGATCATCTATCAACCCGTTTAGGAAGAGGAAGAAGAGGGTCGGAGCTAACACACAGCCCTGCCTAAGCCCCTTTCCTACGGGGAAAGGTGCTGTTAGTTGGCCGTTCTTGCCGTACCTAACTCTAGCAAAAGTGTCTTTGTGAAGTAATTTAGGCTGAAAACATAGATAAGGTGGAGCCCCCATGTCCAGTAGAATACTCCACAACTGGTTTCGGTCCACCATATCAAATGCCGACTTCAGGTCAACGAAGGTTAGGTAAAGGCTCCCTTCTTGCAGAACAACATGCTTCCAGTAAATTACCTGGAGCCTGAATAACTTGTCTATTGTATAAGTTTTTGTCCTAAACCCTGCTTGCAAAGGGGTCAAAATATCATGGTCACTAATCCATTCCTGCAACCGTTGCAACAAAACCCTAGCATAAATTTTTTGCAACACGTTTATGAGACTGATTGGCCTATAATTGGCCGGATCCAAGGGTGAACCTTTTTTTAAAATTGGGACTATTTCAGCTCCTGCCCAGGTACACAGGATTTGTTTCCCTGAAGAATGGCATTGAATAGTAATTGCAGGTACGGAACCCAGAGTGTCTGTTCAGTTCTATACAGGTCACCTGGGATCCTGTCTAGACCCGGTGCTTTGTTCATTTGGAGATTTTTCAGTGCTAGCTGTACCTCCACCGCACTACACGGTGGTATACACCATGAGGGGCGAGCTACAAGAAGACATGCAGGCAGCTCACTTGTGCCTGTTGGTGATATAGACTATAGGTTTTTAAAATGTGTGCACCAGGCTTCCTCACAGATATTTGGTTCTATAGTGGTCTTTCCCTCTATTTTACCTGTGTGAACCAAATTCCAGAAAGCCCTTGCATGTTTTTCATCTAGGGCAGACTTAATGTCCTGCCACCTATCTACTTCCCATTCAGATTTTGCAATAACAACTGTTAGACCTGACATCTTTTGGCGTGATTACCCCTATCTTTTTGCCTCCGCCTCCTGTATTTTTGATGCTGTGCTGGATTCGTTTTTGCTGGTTTAGATGCTTTGGACACTCTGCCACTGCTGATCAGTGCCAGAGTGTAAGTGCTCCCTATGTAAATTGTTATTCTGATTGGGTATACATGTTTGGCATATTTGTATCACCATGAAGTCCCTCGTAAAGGGCACTAGGTGTGCCAGGGCTGGTGATGACAAATGCTACTAGTGGGCCTGCAGCACGGATTGTGCCACCCACAAGAGTAGCTCTAAAATGGTGTCTCGGGCCTGCCACTGCAGCGCCTACGGGCAGTTTAGAACTGCCATGTCCTCCTGGTCCGCGTCCCCGCTGACCAGGCCTAACCCTTCCCTTTTCGTGCACATCAGTCATCCCTATGGAAGGCCCAAGGTACCCCCCTGGGCAGGGTGCAGTGTATGTGAAAGGTAGAGCATGTACTAGTGCAGGTGACATGCTCTGGTAGTGAATTACAGCCATTTTCGTTTTTCACTATTGTAAGGCTATCTTGCTCCATAGGTTAACATGGGGGATGCTGGCTACAGTGGTTAACGGCATTTCTTCCCATAGGAACAAAATAGGACATAAGTATCTAGTATCCCTGAACTCAGAATTTAATAACGCATCTTTTAGGAAAGATGGTTTTTGGATCCTGTGTTTGAGGACAGCGCTTTTAGAAAGTTGCCGTTCTCTTGTCTGACCCTTCTGTGTGCCTGAGACTGTTTGTGTATTGACTGTCTGGTTTGTGAGTGACAGGGGCTGGGGAGTCCCCCCAGAGGCTGGATAAATCAGCACTAGGCTGAGTGGAGCAATTGCTACCTGAGTGGTGGGAGGAGTTAGCACCTGGGCTGAATAGGGCTGTGCCTGCCTGCCACAATGCTGGCTCCACCTCCTGCTGGGCGGCTGAGGACTCTGCCCCTCACTCTGAAAGGAAAGATGCAGCCAGCAAAACAAAGTGCTCAAGATCCACCCAGAACTGGTTCAGACCGGGCTCAGGGCCCACATGCACAGAGAGAACAAAGACTTTAGGGGTATAAGTACAGGACCCCTGACAACAGAAAATTAGATCCTCCTGGAAATCAAGAAGGAACCTCTGCCAAGGAGAAAGCTGACTCTGAAGAAGGAAGACTGTCCTGCTGTTGCTCTGCTGGACTGACCTGCTGTTGCTTTGCTGCCAAGGAGAGGGGAAGGACTTTGCTGTGAGCTGTGTCCCCTGTCTTGAAGGAATCTCCAAGGGCCTGAGAAGAGCTGGCTCCCTGTTTCCGAAGTCCCAGGAACAAAAGGACTTCAACCCCAGTCTCCCTGAACTCTGCTGAGAGAGTTCTGTCCTTCGTAGAGTGCTTGATCCAGTTGTGGGGCCTCTAGAAGTTGAACCTGAGCTGGGAAGCTTGAGACTAAGCTGAGAAACTTGTGAAGCTGAAAAGTGTCGCATCGCTCGCTTGCGGAGCGCATCCCCGACAGCGCGAGAAGTTTCTCGCCGCTACGAAGGTCGAGATCGGCGCAGCACCGGACATCGCTGCCGAGGCCGTCGCACCCTTCGTTTGCGGGACGCACCAGACCGGTGCGGGAGAATCGAACATCGCTGCGAGTGTCGTCGCAGAGCCTGTCGCCTGGGTGAGATCGCCGCACTGCTTGCTTGCGGACCGCATCACGTCGCTGCGAACATCGTCGCAGAAACCTCACATCGAGGAGCTGTGAGAGAGAGGGTCACCGCTGGACCACGCATCGTCGCCCCGGAGATCGTCGCAGCCCCTCCGAGATCATCGCATCGTGCCTTTGTGAGAACAGACTTCCCACGGAACCTACGCACCGGAATCTACGCAAGCTGCCTTCCTCCGCATACAGATCGGATTCGTCACCACACGCCCGCTGCTGCAGCGGGGCTGTCGCATCGCCTCCCCAGGGTCTCAGGAGTAACGCATCGCTTGTTTCCACCGCACCAGCTTCCTGCTTGTGGAACTTTGTTGCATCTAAAAGGTACTGTGAGTAAACGTGACACAACTGTGAACTTTTCACGCATCTGTGGATTATTTTAACGCAACTTAAAGAACTTTGATTACAACCTGAAGAACTCTTTGAAACCATATCCTTGAACTGTGTATGTTGGATTTTTGCCGTTTTTGGTCTTGTGTAGTTTAGAATAAATATCTTTATTTTCCTAAAACTGTTGTGGAATCAGTTTGTGGTGTTTTCACTGTGTTACTGTGAGTGTTGGTACAAATACTTAACGCATTGCCTCTGGTTAGCCTAGACTGCTCAGGCCAAGCTACCTTGAGGGCGAGCAGGGGTTATCTGAGAGGGTTATCTCCTTGTCCTGACTAGAAGCAAGGGTCCCTATTTGGACAGTGGTACCTACCTCTGCCAACTAGAGACCCCCAGTTCTAACATTGGTGGTCAGGCGGTGGGATTTGAACTTGTATTTGTACTTGACCCACAGTAATTGGTGTACATCACTAGTGAGTGCAGACCATTACGCCACCGCATACTACTGGTTTTTGAGTTTTTGAATTCTGTTGTTGAGTAACTCTTCGAAAAGCATCATGTCTCAGAATGGGAAGGCACCCAGTGAGAGGGCAGAAGCAGAATTAGAGTTTTGCATTGAAGATTTGTGTTCATACAGAGTTGAGCAACTGAAGAAATTCTGCCTTGAGTTTGAGTGCCCCATAAAAAGCACCTACAGAAAGGAGGAGCTACAGAGAAGACCATAATTCTACACTAATTAAAAAATAGTCTATTGTTGATTCCTGCCCTAGTCTGTTAAAAGTTGGGAACGCCAGGTTGTCATCCAAAATCGCCCATTAAAGGCCTTTACGAAATAGTTTAGTGTAAGGGACGTCAATTGGAGCACTAATGGAGTCCATCTTTCCACATCATAAGTATTAGGGGGTGGAATTGACCATATAGCATCTTCGTCCATTGTTGTTGGATTCATAAGACCTTTAAGGGGTTCATAGTGGCAATTTAAATCCCCTGCAATCAAAAAGGCCAGTTTTCCCCTAAACGAATTCAGAAGGGTTGCTAAAAGATCGAAGGTCGAGGAGGTACCACCATACTTTACTGGCCTTGAATAAACATTGATGAGTGCCAGTTTTTTTACATTTTTGAGGGTCAAAAGGATACAGGTTATGTCTGGGGAATGGGTATCTACTCTTTTTATACTACATCCAAGGTGGGTACCCACCCATATACTCAATCCCCCTGATGGTCTCCCTCTACATCCCTTCACAGCTGGCTCATGATAGGTCACATACCTCAACTGATGGATAGGGTTTAGGGCCCATGTCTCTTGGAAAATGCAAATCCCAAAGGGGTCGATAAAATCACCCCAGTTAGGGAGATCCATTTTGGCCTTAAGTCCCGCGATATTCCAAGAGAACATTGACAAATATCCAAACCCTGTTAACCATTTCCGGCATTGAACTCCGGTGCTCCCCTCTCTATTATAGATGGGACCCATGATACTGGGGCAACCTTACCCGGGCTAGACGATCCTGCGTTTTTGAGAGATGATGCCACTACTCCAGGAGAGGTTAGTAAATTGTTAATCGGTAGCTCTTTTCCCTCACTAGGGTTTGTTCCATGTTTACGACAACTTTCATTGGACCCTTGTACAATAGTTGTTATGGGAAATTGGGCACATCCTTCCTTAGGCCCTGCTTCAATAGGAAGCCTCTGTACTTTGTTCATTCCATTTGAAGGGTAGGCGGGGCATGGTTGTCAATCAACCTGATCGAGCACACTAAATCTGTTACTCACTGGAAACCCCAGTAGTCGCTGGTTGACGTTCATGTCCTCTCTAGAACTAATAAAGGCCGGGGGACCTGCCCTTCCCTGGTTATGCCCTAGATAATGATGCTTTATGCAGTGTATAGAGGGCGGGTAGAAATAACTTAGGTGCTTGGGGGAAATGGTTGTTTGGCCTAGATTTGAGAACCCCATGCATACATGATCAACCACCCTAGTGTCCTTAAAGTTGATAACAATGGAATCCCCCTCCACGTCTTAAGGCCTCGGCCCCACCAATCTCACTCTTCTAGCAAACAAGATTTGACATTGAACATTTCTAGGTAAGGGTCTGTTATAGTTCAACCAATGGATTACTTTATTCTTTAGTTCAGTGTAGGACTCAGATCTGTTGCAGTCTAATTTTGGAACCCCGGTCAGGACAACCACATATGGTGCACTCTCTGGGGGCAAGTCAATACAAGGTAACAAGGGCCTAGGGCCAGTGGTGGAGGGTTTCATAATTGACAGTCCACTCATTGTATTCCTTTCTTCTTCTCCCAACGGCTGTGCGACTTTAGATTTCTCAATATTAGACAGTCTCAATGGACTAACAAGGAGGTCCGCTGAGGATGTCGGGATGAATTGGTCACAAGTACCGGAGGCAACTTTGAGGGTGGTATCGCGTTGCTTATCGAATGGCCCCCTTTGGCTTGGGTTTGGTTGAGATTAACCCTGGGCGTAGTAGGCGTAGTGGGGCTACGCGAAGTGGGACAGAAACTACGTCCAGCCACGCACTTCGCCCCTGGGACTTGCAGTAACTTTCAATGTCCAGCGGCAACAGGAAACAGAGCACAGCAGAAGTAACGCTGACCCCTGGGCATCCTCCTCAGCCCAGGTCCAGGTAGTCAGCTTGCCCCCTGGGACTTGCAGTCCCTCTCAATGTCCAGCGGCAACAGGAAACAGAGCACAGCCGCTCCTGCGAAGCGGGAGCGGCAAGAAGTAGCAAGAAGTAGCGCTGAAGTAGCGCTTTACTATGATTAAAAGCGCACTTACCGTGACATGGTACTTTAGTGGAGAAGTGTGGCTCAATCTTTAGAGTGGCAGACCCTGATGCAGAGGTCTAGCCCGGGACCAGGGTTCAATTCCCCGCCTCGGCGGGTCTTGGGCTCAAAAATCCACGGACCTGATAATTCTTGCCTCGGTGCCTATTCCAATCATGGAGTCCCACTCTGCAACTCTGGGCAATAGCTTGCTTAATCTCCACAACGGCCCCCACAACGCTAAAAGGATGCCTGGCCTCCACCTTGGGGGTGCCCAGGAGTGGACTCCTCACAGGGAAAGCCAGGATGGGTTCCACAGCGGTATTCATACAAGTGCCTTGAGACCCTTGCGGGTGAGTAGTGCGCTATACAAGTATGAATTTACATTTATATTTACATTAGGTCCCACACAAATGGTATTCTGGGAAATGTATTAATTACAGTGATGTTGAAACTCGAGGACCAGTGTGACCAATCTAATCCGGTCCAGAGTTTATTGTTTACACCCAGACACTTGATTGCTCACCTGAAAGGAGTGGGAGGGGTTGTAAAGGACTGTGTTAGTTCAAATCAGTTTCTATAGCCAGTGCGAGCAAACATTTGCCGGGATAACATGAAAAATGTATATGTTGAAAAACGAAAATTTAGAGAACTTAGATGTGTACCTAGTACCTAAAGTACCGTGTCACGGTAAGCGCGCTTTTAATCATAGTAAAAATGAATAGCTAAAGGAAGGCTCTAGAGGGATATTGAGAAAAAACAAAAACTTTATTTAGTGATACGTGTTGTCCTTCAGAAGGGGGGTCGGTTCAATTGAATTTAAAAGTTTTAGTGCACGAGTGACTAATGGAAGATTATGGATGTTTATCAAGATATCGTGTTGTTCAACGTGCAGTGTTTTGGAAAGATACGTTTATTTATTAGTGTTTAAAGGAGTTTTCAGTTTCTGTCTTGCAATTAGTCATGTAATATCTAGGCTGACGGTGTGTTTATGAATTTTTTATAGATACCCCTGACGAAGGGAAAAATCCCGAACTGCATTGGGTACATTTTAAATAAAGTCGTGCCATGCTGAAACATCTCTTCTTTAAGGATTTTTTTAATTTAACATGGAATGAGTACCATAAATTGATGAAAACTGGAAAAAATGAAAAGCGATTGAGTAAACAAGTGCATGAAAAGAAGAATAGCACATAATATTGATTTATTTCATTCGTTGGCAACGGATAAAATGGCTGTGCAGCTGGAGTGGGATCATCAAATGGTTCCCCGTGTGTCTGTTTAATATTAAATGTGCAACATATAGTTAAACTAGGCTGAAAAGTTGAGTGGTTATGTAAAATTCCTGTTACATACTAATCTTTTCGCAGTTAAGTGAAATTAAATACAGTACGCATTAGCTCACGTGAATTGCACTGATTTGATTATCCTGCTTCCCACTGTCATTCTCAAAGTCCTAGTCACAGAGTTCTCAGGGTGGGAGGGATTACATATCTGGAGCCTTTCATGTAGGTATATCTATGACCGAATAAACTGTGTAGCACCATGGTCCATTCAGATCGGAGACCAAGAGACTCAGTGGAGCAATGCCCAAAGAATCTTTGAGCCAAGTATTGACTAAGGGGAAGGGTTTTACTCTGAGTCCCAGAGGTCAAACTGAAAAAGTCAGTGAGAAGGGTCTAGAAGCCTGTGAGAGTTATGCACAACTGAAACACACATTTACCACTTTGGAATTTTGCTGCATGTAACTATTGGATAGTTTCGATGCCTGTACCTCAGCACAGGCAGTGTTGTAATTTCCTGAAATGTGACAGTCTTGAGTTTTTGTTAGGCAAACCTCTCTCCCGCAAAGAGATGTTAGTCTACTCTTTAAAATTCCCTTATTCGCCCACTCCAATTAGGCCAATTTCCTAGACCTGAATAGAGAAGATATCTTTCCCTGTTGCAGTAAAGAATTTCTGATTTACAGAGATAACTGGAAAGATATGTCTCTTGCTCTGCCTAGAGTACTTTGTCCAGGATTTTGCTTCAGAACAGTAAAACCAGATTGCCCCGTGGAATTTCGGGGCATATTATCAAGCGTGGCGTTAACATTATAGCCGCTTTAGCGGCAGAAAACTGCTGCTAAAGAGGCGATAATGAGCTTGATAATACGCCGTAGAGAATTCCCATAGAAACCCATGTTCACACCAGAACATGGGCTTCTATGGGAATTCACAAGGGCGTATTATCAAGCCCATTATCGCCGCTTTAGCTGCAGTTTTCTGCCGCTAAAGCGGCGATAATGTTAACGCTGTTTGTTGATAATATGCCCCTTCATTCCTTAAGCTGAAGAGTGTGTAATGTCTTGAGACGGAGGAAACTATTGTCTGTCTCGGGGAATTCCAACTTATCAGTTGATACTGGACTTTTATGTGCGCTAGGAAGCAAAATTGGGGAGCTTGGAAGGAGGGGGTTAATAGATATCCCTGAACAATTGAGAGATTTTCTTCATAGCATTGATGATAACAGAACTTGTAAAAAAAACATTGTTGGTAATCATCCACATAAAGGCTGAGGCAAACTGCCAAACCTCTTTGAAAAAGACAATATCTTGACAGCTTCAACTTTTTCCCACACTCCAAGATTTTGGTGCCAAGCCACAGCGCTATTGCTCAATAAAATTAGCAAACCTTGAAGAGTCCTTGCCAGCTTTCAGGTTTACCTTGCTAAAGATGTTCTCGCTCCAGAAACGTTTCTGCGACTGAAGGTACAAACCTTCAGCAGAATCATCACTTTCTTTTGGACCAACTTTTCCTGTGGGCCAGCCACATAAGGTTTCTAGGTCCTCTTCAACAGCATAGAGGACATTTTTTTCTAATTATTTTGCAACATCCCATGAGACAGTATTGATTTTCTTTCATTTATATGATGTTTTTCTTGATAAAAATTAGCCTTGTAACTAACTTTGACTATGCCTTTTAAGTTTGTTATTTGCTATTTTTGGGTTAGTTCTACCGTTGTGGCTTTTGATTGTTGCTATGTATCCTCTCCATAGTTCTCAGTTGCCTGCTGCTCAGCCAGTGTGTGTTGATGAGTGCCTGGCTGTTGTGAATGTCAGTTGAGAGAGAAACAACCAAAAGAGATTCAAACCTTAAGCAGGAGACGTATGAAGAAGAGAAGTGAAACACCCTGGAAGCCCCACCAGTGTACTTCTCATCAGACAGCCTGCTGCACTCTTAAGAGTATTGGGCGTTAGACAGCATTTGAGCTGTTTGAATTAAAAGTGAATGCTGATTCAGTGGGACTTAGGTGCCTACAATAGTGAAGTTGGCGTAGACAACATCTCATCGCATTGATATACATGCCAGTGGGGAATGAAACCAAAAGCCTTGATGATCTAAAAATGCAAGGAATGCAGCATGCAATGTAAGCAAACAGGCAGCGCTTATTATAAGGAAGGAAAGGATTGCAGCAAGCAATACAAGTGAACCTTCAGTGTGTGTAATCAGCTACTTTGGGGCTGAAGTGAAACTGTATCAGTGTATATTCTGATCGACATTTGCTGGCAGGTGACAGTGAGTACCTTCTGTTTTTCCATGTAAGGGCTTCAAATATTTTCATGCCAGATAAGCACTGTGTTTGAAGGTGTTACATTGTGTGTAATGGTTATCTTGTTGACCTTGTAGTTTAAATACTTACTGGTACTGTAGCGCGAGCCACGTGAGCCACGTGGGAGGCGTCCATGCTGTGCATTTCTGAGCTCGAGCTGGGCATGAGACTGCCATATGTTGTTTCCATGCGTTCAATGTGAGCCTGCACCCATGAGAGGCTCTGAAATGCACTGAGGTTGACATCATTGAAGGTGGACATCGGCTGTGACAATCTCTACTTCCTGAAGAAATTCAGTTAACACAGCCCAGATTGGCGCCCATTTTAGGAAATTGAGATGTGTTATATGGACTCCCATAGTGAATATGACTTTGTGCTCATAGTACAATCAGCTGTTATGCTTCTCCTCATTCACTCAATTACACAGTTTTCTGTTATTCAGCATGACGGAGGTGAAGATGGCTGATATTACATTCTGCCAGTTAAGGAGCAAAATAGTGTTGGGCACAACTAAGAGTTGAGTACCTTACACAGCAAGTGTTAACATTGGGCAAATGTATTCTCTACGACAAATAGTATTACGATGATGGGCATTTAGCTGAAGGAATAGGTTCTTACCTTTGGCGGAACGGGAAAGGTACAACCTGACAAGCCTAGAACAAAAGCGAATTTGACGAGGTAGGCAGGTTTGCGCTTTAGGAGGGATTTGCCAAGCACTCACTGTATTCAGGACTAGTGATCTTGCTTCACCTTATCTTTCGGGCTATTGTTATTGATCAAAGCAGGAATACAAGGATGATGTTATGGAACAACATCTGCCTCACACATAGCATTTGGGGGTGTTACCCAGTTCTTCTTGCATTTGCAGTCATGGTGCTGTGTACCAACTCGGGTGAGATATCGCTCACCAGGTTGGTGGATTTTGTGTTCATGTTAGAAACCGCTCACCAGAGTAGAGACTATTGTGTTACTTGCTATGGTTAGGTTTTTATGTCATGTCATTCTATTTAAATTTTTGGTGCAACTCTGGCTAGTGTATGTGGCTGGAATATTGCTGTGTGAGTGTATATAGTGCCTCTGGTTTTGTGGTGTGCTCAGAATGGTGGGTGTTTTGGTTGAGCTTGTAAGGATTAGTGTGTGCAGTAGAGGGTTAATCCCTGGTCCTGCCATGTGTTTTTAGGAGGCTGCAGTAGAGGGGATGAGAGGTCACTGGTCCTGTAGATGTTGTGAAGGTCCTTCTTAGAGAGTAAAAGATTTAGGAAGCATGTGTGTTACACCCTAATGATGTGTGTCCTTTCTAAGGGGTTAAGGATGTACTGTGTGTGGTAGGGGTACATTGCATTATTGAGCATAATCTTCATAGGACTAATTGATTATTTTCTTCCATCTTTTGTCTTTTTGATTTGATTTTTAACGAGTTCGAATATTTGTCAGACTGGTTGATTATTTATATTTTCAATTGTTTCTCTAAGTGGAGGAGATGTGTTCTGACTTGTGATTGTTGCTATGCATGCTCTCCATAGTTCTCAGTTCCCTACTGCTCAGCCAGTGTGTGTGTGAGGTCATGGAATGTTGGTGATTGCCTGGTTGGTGTGAATGTTCATTGGAGAGAGTGGACGGCTGAGCAGCACAGATGCTGTATCTGGTGTTGTGTCACACATGCTTTCAACTATAATTATGACATACTGGTTTTCAGGAGTACACAAAAAGATTACAACAAAGCCCTCAACCAAGTCTGCCAGTTACTCACTGATGCAGTTACTCACTGATCAGTGACTAACTAGCACACTTGGTTGAGGGCTTTGTTGCTGCATCTGAATGTTGCAAAGTGTGAGCTTCACAAGACCAAACTCACGATTTTCGGGTATATAGTCTCTGATGGGGAAATGACTCCAGAGCCAGATAAGGTGCAAGCACTGCTATCCACTTGCCTACCCCCTATGATGTTACCATGCTGCGGTGCAACCTAGGCATGGCCAGTTATTGCTCAAGATACATTTGCAACCTGGCTACTGTGAGTGCCCCATTAAGAGACTTGACAAAGCTTAAGGTATTAAGTCTGTAACCTGTATCTAAGTAATTCTTACTTCAATAAAGCCATATCATACAAATTAAGAGCCTTGACTACTTGCCTACAAGAATGTATCTTCACTTACAACATCGACCCATGTAGTTTCTTTAAAAGCAAAGCCTCTCAGCTTCAGCAAAGCTGCTAAGGGTGAGCCTTGGATTCTTCAACGAAACCTGTTTGCCTTTGAATCAGATTATTTCCGTTCTTGTTGGAGCTCAATTTTTCACACCAAAGCTGTGGCCTTTGTCACCAATAATATAACACACCCATTACTTACATTCTCCTTAGTTGATAATATAGTAAAGCATATATATATATGTTTCTGGGTGAATGTGGGTCTATTGATAATGAGGTTGCTGATATCTTTGATGTTCCTGAGATTTGCTAAAGATGTGTACAGTGAGTAACGCTGCACGGAGAGTTCCAGCTCTGACTTGTGATTCAAAGTATATTTGTAGTGAATCCGCCACAAATGTGACATTAAAAGAACATTATTTCTTAGATACTGGCACAATACACTTCTTCCTTTCAGCTGCCCAACGACAAACCAACCTCAAACCCTCACAACATTCTCTCCCCAATACGTTCTACCCATTCTTACCATGTCATGACAAATGCCATGACACTGACAGTCCACAATCCCAACAATATTTCACCCACTCTTCCGTCTAGCTAGTGTCTATAAAACTGCAGACTTAAGTAAGCTGGCAAAAATGCTTTGTTGCATCAATTCTTTTTCTCCTACCTATTTTTTGCTGTGTATTAGATGTGCTTTCAGGCGCTGGAATGAAAATAGTCTAGTGAATTATTTATCTGGCTGTGGCCTTGGCAAGTATTACTTTGCCCTCATGACAATTTACCTACAGATATTAATCCAGGCAACATCTGTGAACAATTGACTTATCAGGGAGGGAAGGAGGCACAGGTGATCAGGCATAAGGAGATTCACTAGGACTGGGATTTAATCAGTGGCGGTGCGTCCATTGGGGGCGTTGGGGCGTTGCCCCACTAGCCATGGACGCACCTGCCAACAACAACATGATGGCATGCATAATTTATAAAAAGTCAGGAACGGGATAATATATGAGCAGCGCGCTACCATCTCCGGCCGGGAGAAGCCCGACAGAATCGGGCAGCGCATACGGGAGTGGGCCAGTGGGCCGTGCAGGGGGCGGTGCAAGCAGAATAGCGTTGGCCAGTAACTGCGCGCGGGCCAGTCAAAATAATAAGGACTCATTATGGATTTCACATGCGCAGTGTGTACTACACTAACTACACACTGCGCAAGTGAAATCCAGGAGGCCTCGATATTTTGACTGGCCTGCGCATGCGTACTGTGGTCCGTCCACCCCCCCCACCCCATGGCACTCGGAGACTAGACAGGCATGGGACCCGGGCCCCGGTCTCATTATGGGCAAATAGCAGTCTGCTCGTGAGCCAATCCTGGCGCAGTGGCGCTGTTAACGCTGCGCCAGGATTGGCTGCTGCAGCAGGATGGTGCCACGCGTGGTGTTGGCTGCTCGACTGCGGTCCGCACTGCATGGCCCAATCATTATCTAGCAAAGTCGAGGTGATTGGCCATTACCACGCGTGGCGCACCAACACAACTAATAATGAAACTAACAACAAGTGAAAGTAGAAGTAGACTCATATAGTCATAGAGTACCACTACCAGAGTCACTACAAGGAGTCCGGCGTCGTTGTGACTCGTCGTCATCGTTCTGCTGCCCTGGCCTGGTTGACTGCTGGACTTATTAGAGTGAGTGACATTCCAAGTGTGTGTGCCCCTACGGTCCGGACCTCACTGTCACCACCACCGCGACACAGCACCGCGTCCGGCGTCCACGTAAGTTTTTTTAAGAATCGACTAATAACGATATTTGTCAATGGTGGTGTGACAGTACTGTGTGCGAGGGGTGCAGACTGCACCAGAGAGGCCGCTTTTGAAACCCGCTGGGGCCTCGTGTCATCGGCTCTCTGGGATCGATATCTGAGTGATTGGTGACGGTGTTATCTTATGTGCGTTGTGCAGCCCGGGTCCGAAGGATCGACACAAAGTGAGGGTTGAAGTCTCCGTACCGCGAGTGCGCGCTGGGCTGCTGAATTATCGATGGGGCAGGGGGTGAGGCCTCAGCACAGCACACCACTGTTTCAAAATTCAACTCTCTCTCTGGTTGAGACTGAGAGCAGTACTGGTTGAGACTGAGGCTTCACCCACCCGAGCAGTAGTACCTGCATGTTACAGCCGCCCCCTGCGCTTGCCTACAGTTAGCATCAGCATGTGTTGTGCACATTGTTCGTTTTTGTTAACAGATCCCGACCCAGACACAGACTACTGCCGTCGGTTTCATCTTTGGTTTACACTACAGTAACACAATACACATACACTGCACAACACATGCTGATGCCAAATCTTCGTTGTGGCTACTGTGGTCCCGACTCGGTATTCTATTGTAGTGCCCAGTTATGCTGTTAGCAGCAGTGTGTGTGAGTGTCAGTGCCGTGACTGGTGGCCGGTCTGACTCTTAACAACACAAAGTCGGACTTGGACGCGCCGCTGTGAGCGCTTCTCACTCAGCCTGGTCAGCCATGACAGCCAAGCACGGCAGGGACCGTCCGGGATGAGTGGGGCCCGGCCTGGGCCTGCCAGCCTGAGGTCCGACTCCGAGGGTGAGAACTTGAAGGTCTGATGTCCGGGGGTTAGAGTAGAGGGCTGCACACTTATGGGAAATGAGGATGCTTTAGTTAGTTTATTTATTTATTTGTGCGTTTTTATATAGCGCGGCCTCTACCCGAAGGTGTCAGTCAGTCAGAGCGCTTCACAATAGGAACAGAACAGACAACAGAGAACATTACAAGTGAACAAAATACAAAAGCAAAGCAAACGTTACATTAAATGAAGCATGACAATCAACAAAATACAAGAGGTAGGCAGGTAGCAAGTGACAATCGTGAACCAACAAAATACAAGAGGTAGCAAACGGTGCATTACAGGGGGAAAAAGTGACGTGTGCAGGATACAAAAGCGTACAAAGTAAACATGTCAGAGGTATATAATACTGCAATATATGGAGGGTACTCGAGCATAAGAACAAACGTTACATAGGCAACGGTGGCACTAGTGCATACAGACAGGTTGGCTGGGGGTTGGCCAACTTCCATCTCAATTTAAAATATTACACTGCACAGGATGTATTATACATACAATAGGCAGAGCAGCAGACATACGATACCTACTGCGTTGTGGTCAGAGGGGTACTTTCTTTTACATATTGTGGAGCTATCTAAAGCTGAACCCCTTCTGGCAAGGAGTGACGTCGTCCCTGGCAGTGGCCGCTGCCTTACCCTTGCCACTAACTGCTTCAAGGTATAAATGGGGATCTGGACGGACTCAGGTCACGTCATACACTAAGCTCCTGATCAGCTTGGGCAATATTGTTGCCATGGGAGATATTACAAAACACTGGGACAGTCCACCTTGCCCGGGGCTGGCAGAATCACAAGAAGAGATAGAATTGTGCAGGGTCAGGGAAAGAATGATATACGAGTGCTGGGGTTATATGCATAAATATGAGAAAATCTGGGGGAACTGGGTAGGGACTGAGCTTGGCATAGGTCAGAGGAGGAGGGTTGATTGAGGGACAGAGGGGATCAGATGGGGGGGGGTGCAGGTTGAGTGATTGTGTTGCTATCAGCTTGTGAGAGAGAGAAGGGGAGGACCCAGGTTTCCGTTGTGCTATGATGACTGCGAAGTTTGTTTGTTAGGATATTTAATGTTTGTTGTTCTGGCTTGCAAAAAATTAATAAAACATTTTGGGGAAAGAAAGGCATACTAGTGTTTTGAAAGACTTACGAAGTACATCAAGAACATATGCACCACATAATTTGTCTTGTGAACCCACATATTATGAGTTTGAGAAGGAATACACTCAGTACATCAAGTTTATATTGAATACCTCTAGTCTTTCTATGGAGCGCCTAAGAAAATGTCAGCTATTTTGAACTGACCTTCACCTACTAATGGTCAGGAGACTAAAATGTTCCTTGTATCCACAATTTTCTAATCATCAATTCATCACGAATTTTGCTGAGATAACTTGCAACATTTCGCTTGTTTTAAAAATCTAAATTATGAAGAAAGAAAAAGATCTTAATATGTGTAAGCAATTGTTTACTTAAGTACCAAAATGACGTCATCCTGACACTTCAAATAAATGTATTGCTGAAAGAGACACTTCTCAGTATTTTCGTTATCCCATGTTTTGTCAGAATCTGAACAGAACTATTGAGTATTTAAAGCCATGATCCTGGTGGGAAATATCTGTGGCTTGTGACTAAAAAAAACATTTAAAAACGGAACCAATTATTAACAAGCATTAGGAATGCATTAGGGCTCGGGTTTGTTTTAAGTTAGAGATAATGGCATTGTAAATGGAAATGTGTTTTAGGCACTCTGCACTACCACTCTGCACTACCAATCTGCACTCTGCACTCTTAATCCGCACTCTGCACTCTCAATCTGCACTCTGCACTCTGCACTCTCAATCTGCACTACCACTCTGCACTCTGCACTACCACTCTGCACTACCACTCTGCACTACCACTCTGCACTACCACTCTGCACTCTGCACTACCAATCTGCACTACCACTCTGCACTCTGCACTACCAATCTGCACTCTGCACTCTCAATCTGCACTCTGCACTACCAATCTGCACTCTGCACTACCAATCTGCACTCTGCACTACCACTCTGCACTACCACTCTGCACTACCACTCTGCACTACCACTCTGCACTCTGCACTACCACTCTGCACTACCACTCTGCACTACCACTCTGCACTACCCCTCTGCACTACCCCTCTGCACTACCACTCTGCACTACCACTCTGCACTACCACTCTGCACTCTGCACTACCACTCTGCACTACCAAGCTGCACTCTGCACATAACGTCGTCACCCGAAGGCCATCTCCTGCTCCCAACCATCGTTGTTCACAATGTTCCTATCCTTCACCACAGCACAGAGCAGAACAGCACCTTCCCTCATAGACTGACATACAGCATGGTGCCCAGTAGGACTGCGCCAGATTTATATTTAGCTGGTGTCGCAGCCGCCCAAACTCACACTGTGAACCCGAAGTAGGGCATGAAAAGCGCACTCTTTACCTCTTACTGAACTCGCCACCCGTAACCCTCAAATGTTCACAATAAGCCTGAAAGTTAAAATCTTTTTAAATGCATAATTTTTGGAATGAGTGAATGTTCAATATCATCCGAAATTGCACTTTCCCACTTATTTTTATCGCAGCTAAGAGTGACAGTGAAATATACAGCTGGTACCGTGTTCTTCCCTCGTTATTCCACTTACCATGTCAGCCGCTTAAATAAACAAACTGGCAAGCCAGCCCGAAGCACACACCACATCGACCCTGAAGTATCACCTCACAGGGCTATCAGTGCTCTAAAACAAACTCGCTTTACATTCCGTGTTCAAACAAGGAGGTGCAAGCTGGCTGAAAACTGTAAACCTTTTATTCCAAACAAACATTTTAAATTTCGGTAAAAGCATTTCAGCTATTCAAACATTTAAATTAGCCGAGTAAACCCGAGATGAAAGGAGCAACAAAATAATGCATGGCGCGCGCCCACCAAAACGCACTGCAGAATGGTGAACGCGCCCACAGCATCTGGATTCCATTACAGCACCTCCCTGACAGCTCCTAATTGATATTTATGGACGGCCGTGCTCGTAACCACACAGAAAATGCCACAAATGGCGGACGAAAATTACATTTAGCCTATCGTGTCAAGGCTACTAAAAGGACAGCACAGCGAAGACGAATCACTATGCAGATGCCATAACACAAGCACGCGCACTAAGGAATCTATCTGGCCCGAGCCCTAAAGAAACCTTTTTTTTTTCTTCTTTAACATAAGAGCTCGAAGCTCCGCTCCACTTCGTGGTGACGTAGGCCGAGCCCTAAAAAGTACAGCTTTAGCAAAATCGCCAAGTAGTAATACTCATTCTGCCAGATATGCGTTTTTCTTTGTGTAATAGGATTTCCCTATCACCTATATTCCTGATTCAAAGAGAGTGTTGGTGGATTCTTTGTCTCCCCGTTAACCTGTATCATCATTTATTTTTAACCAGCCAGTAATTATTCATCATCAGTGAGTTGCTGGTGCAGTTTAGACTTTTGTAGATAAAGTCAAGATGGCCCAATAAGAGATAGATCGACAGTTACTGGAAGACTTTATTTTAAAGACTCCCCTTGTTGGATGATTTACCAACAAGCCATTTTTTTCAACAATGCAATTGAAACTGGATGTTACTAAAATGTGTCATAACCTAGACATTTCTGATCATGGGGAAATACACATTTCTTTGACTTTAGGTTGCTATCTTTTTGGTAGCCATTTGTTCATTGTCACATTCAAGAATATGCTCTTGCCTGTCCTATTTGCTCCAACCTAATTTTCCATGTTCTAAAGCGTTAAGATAGTTACAGCTGTCACCACCAGTAGCTCCTGAAACTTGCCATATGATTTCTACAGAATTTATAATAGATCTTCAACTTAAGAAGGATATATTGTGATAGTGGTTACTCTAGACCCAGTTTCAAAGATGGCTCAAGTTTCTTCTTTTCTATGGTTAAGAGGTCCGGGGTGAGAGGGCTGCAGAGTGTGAGGGTCTGTGTTCCAGGATGAGTGGGCCTGGATCTTCGGTTTGAGGGCTTGAGCCCAGAGGCCTGGATACAGCAGGCAGCAGAGTGTGAGGTCCTGGGGTACAGCAGTGTGAGGGTCCATGGCCCTGGGGTGACAGAGGGTCAGCGGTGGGGGGTACTCACCAGAAAGCAGGCTTCGAGGCCTGGTTGTGCTCGTGCCCCCTGAATATTGAAACCTCAATATTGAGGACAGGATTTCGATTATAATGTTGACAGGTACGCTTAAATTTCCTATCCCTAGCTCCACACATACTTAGGCGCTACATATATCTTCGGGGCACGTAGACTGGCACTGCTGTGCTCCCTTACACCTGTGCGCCTTTTAATATTCCCAGTATTCTCGTCCCAGGATGTTGGCGGTGTGATATCAGGGGTTCAATCCTAGGGGTGAGGGGCAGCTGTCACTGGTGCAGCAGGTGCAGTGGCACAGGGGCTCACGGTGTCAAGGCCCCTCGCCTACACTCCACATATGACTGTGTCCTTATCTTCTATGTAAAGCACAGCCTGTGTGAACGAGGATTTGTGCCTTTTGACCTGTGTGTGTTAGTATGTCAGTAGTAATTGTGTGGTCCATTGTTAGGGCAATTCCACATCCTATAAACAATGTTTTGGTCCACCGTCTAAAGCATTTGAATTTTCCAGCACTATTACATGTGGCTTGTAAATATATTTGGGCAGCCGCTATTCGAATTTGTCAGCCATAACTGCGGGTAGCAGCCAGTATTTTCATTGGCATAGCCTACAGGTCGTGCCTTTGGGACCTTATGATTGTTTAGCCAAGGATATTGTTAATGTTTTTCCTAGAGAGAGATCAGACTTTTGTGTAGTGGAAGTTTTGACTCATGGAAAGGTAGCAGAGAAGGTTAATGTGCCTGCTGCAAAGAACATGTACCTGATGCAGATCACAAAATGCTGAAAATAGGTCAGTGAGTCACTGCATTTCTCAGATAAATCATTTTGTCACGTGCAGTTCGTAAGTAAAAATCCTAACATACAACAGTGAACTATTGAAAACTGCAAGGTTAAAATTGTACCATTATGTCCCCCCCTAGTCTTTGTTTGATTACCCTAATGTCTCAAAAATAAATTGTTATATTTTTATTTCCAGCACCTGGTAAAGCCTGACAACCTGAACCTCTCCCTAATCTGTGAGGTTCTCAGCATTGTATCTTGAAGTCTGTGATGAAGCTCTGTTGTTATACTGAATAAGCAGCTACCTAGTATGTTATATGACAGCTCTTTAATAATGTAATCCCTGCACTTTCACAATTGCTTTATTAACCTTCCTGCTTTCTCAGATTTGCTTGGAAATGCACCATTTTTCCACTATTTTTTCAAAATTTTCTCGGGGGGAATTCCCCCCGAACCCTCCTTAGGGGGGCCGGGCTCGCTCGCTACGCTCGCTACGCTCGCTCGCTACGGTGCAGTGTGATTATCAGTTGCCGCCCCACCACTTTCAAATGTCACTAGCCGCCATGGATAAAAATAATGTCAGTTAGCACTGGGAGACCAAGGACGGACACAGATACGGATCACAATAGGACATTAGGAGACTGAGGGCAGGAAGCGATATGCTACTCGCTGCAAGACAGAGAGTGGGCTAGTTTATTTATATTCAGAGGGCACTGGACGGCAGTAATGAAAATATGCATACTGTTAATCTTTACAGTAGTAATTTATTTTCATGAAATTGGACCTGACACCGAAGCAGGAGCAACACAGGAGATAAGCAGCTACAACCATCTGCAAGCTCTCTAATGCCTAACTTTCCATCCTACTTCATAATATGCCCAAAGCACTACTAAACGACACTCTGGAAATACTATGCATATCTTGGCAACAATACAGTATTATACATGTATACACTACACATTTTTACTAAATTACAAATACTTCTACATACACATCACTCCCCTTACATAATAATTAATTAAAGAAAGGGAAAGAAGAAGAACAAAAGTAAAACAGCTAAAACGGTACAAAAATGTATAATAAGATGCTGCACTTAATCATTACTAATATGATCCCTAACCTTTGTTGGTTTAACAATTTTCCTGCCAATTCTTATGTTTTAGATCACTGTTTCTTTCATTTCCAGATGCAGATGACCTGGCATCAGATGAAGTTAGACGACATTCTTCTCTGCCTGGACCATTCATTTCATCATTATTGTAGCATATTGGCATTATATGCACAAGGACCATTGTGGTTCAGGGCCGACTCAAGACAGGAACTGCGTAATATGCTGGGGGTTGTCAGGGTGTGGTTATGTGAAAAGTATGATGTAATGTGCAGTGTGTGAGTGTATGCTGATGAATAAAGAAGTATTTAACTAAAGCTACCGTGTGGTGCACATCATCTGTATGCTCCAGGCCTGGGGAAGACGCTACATCTGGTGACGAGTAGGGGATATGTGCCCAGAAGAAAATGAGACTGCTTTCCCTGAGAGTTTGCAAGGATAGAGCAAACTATTCATGCGTGCCACGTGTGCCTGTAATCGATGCAACACTGCTTGCGACCCGCACATGTGGAGTCAAAGCTCTGCTCTAGCCAGTATACATGGTCACAGAGAGAGTTGAAGGCCCTGCAGATGAGAAAATGCTAAACATCTGCCATTGAGGTCACTAGCAAAAATGTTGTGCTGCGCCCTGAACACAGAAATTTTCAGATAAAGCAAACACAGTGGCAGGGAGAGCCAGGTGCGGACAACAGAAACCCACTCACTGTCAAGGACAAGTGAAGTGCTGTGCAACCTCCAGTCGGATGTGGAGATCCAGACTCAAGCAATGGCATTTTTGCATGCAAAGGTTGCCAGTGCCACTGGTAAGACGAATACTGTCTGAACAGCACAAGCTCTCATTGGCACAAAAAGGGAGCACGAAATACATTGCAGATGTGTTCCTGAAGCAGCCATTGACTTTCGACACTTCTAAGAAACAGAACAATGGTGCAAGGTGGTCTGCATGGAACAAAACATTCAATGACATTATATATGCAATAGAGTAAGAAGAAAAGATTATCAAAAACTTCAACAGCCTTGCAGGTGATGGAGTGAAAGAAGTGCTAAAAAAGTCTCACAGACTGACATAAAATCATACAAAAAGGTTAAATGAGAGTTAGAAGCTAAGCTCAATCCAGTGCTGAATGTCGAACATGAAAGTTGTATTGTCAGCCAAGCATGGTAACAGGTTGGTGAAACAATGGTTGAGTCTGACGAAAGACTTGATGAACTTTAAACATTGCAAATCCTATATGACTTCACTGATGAAGAATAAATGCATCTCGACGGCTGTCTTCCAGAATCATTAACAAGACACATGTTAATAGAAATGAACAGTTAAGAAGAAAATGCGGATGCCTGCGAGAGCAGAAGAACAAGTAGACTTACAAGCTGCTGACATGGAATCAGGAATAGCTCACAATGAATCAGCCCTGATTGTGAACAGCAAGCACATTGAGACACGTGATGCATGTAAGTTGACATCTTTAAAGAAATCAAAAATGCTCTTTCGATGTGGATTTCTGTTTCCACACAACGGTGAATGTCTAGCTATTGGACAGGTCTGTAAAGGTTGTGGGAATTTAAATCCTTTCATAACTTTGTGCCGAGCCAAAGAAAAATTGAGTGCATGACGATGGAAAGAGAAGATGGGCACGAGAATGCTCCAGAAGCTCTCTCGCTCCACCCACTGCAGCAAAAAGCAACATCAGCTATCACAAGTGAAGATCAGGCAGAATCAATCGCTGTCAAGTTCATAGTACAAAGGTTCTTTGACATCAATATTGAGTACTGCTGAAGAAGATGAGTGTGCCCTAATGGTATCAATCAACTCGCAGTGTGCACATGTTTTATTAGCTGCATGTGAAGAAGTACACAGTTCAAAGTAAACACGCCAAACAAAACCACATCCTTCTTTTGGACACTGTTCATGGAAAAGCTGATCAGCCTATCCCCTGTGCCTTACCTGACCTTGTCAGGCACGAAGGTCTATACCTGGGCTCCATCTCAGAAACTGCAATGCTAAGGTTCGTTCGCCACAAAAAGACATCTTGCAAGTCACCAATTATGCTCTGCATGGAACATTGTCAAGTGCCTGTTTGCTCAGTTTTGCCACTGCTGCTGACATTGGGGTACATCCCTCAACTACAACCTCTGTACTCAATCTGAGTTTATGAGCAGATTCCCATTGTTGTTGTTTTACGACCTGGGAAAACTGCGGAAAATTAGAGTACAGCTTCAAATCAATGCAG
Source organism: Lissotriton vulgaris (assembly GCF_964263255.1). Classification (NCBI taxonomy): domain Eukaryota; kingdom Metazoa; phylum Chordata; class Amphibia; order Caudata; family Salamandridae; genus Lissotriton; species Lissotriton vulgaris. Next base: position 1,298,895,145 of record NC_141693.1, read on the forward strand.
ATATTCACCCCGTTGCTCATCAAAATAGTGTTGCTTTTCAACTGCAAGAAGTTAGTCGAGAAAGAACTGGAAGCGCATATGAAAAATGACATAATTTAATGCTTCACAGGCCCTGCATGGGTTTAGCCCATAGTTATAGTGCCCTCAAAGGACAGTAGCGGATCTGTGCGCATCTGTGTTGACGTGTGCCAGGCAAACAAAGACATTGAGAGAGAGAGAGAGAGAGAGACCCTGTTCCTGACATAGCGGACATGATCATGCAACTGTTATGTTATGTTATGTTATGTTATGTTAATTGAATTTTTTGAGCGCACAGCTGCCCCAGCGAAGGGGCGTCCTGGCGCTATATCTAAAGAGGTAACATAACTAACAAAACAGAAAAAAAGGGGTAATTAATAAGGCAGAGGGAAAAGATAAGTTTTAACAGCTTTCCTGAAGGCAAAGAGGTCATCTAAAGAGCGAATGTGGACAGGAAGTGCATTCCACAATTTGGAGGCCAGCACCGTGAACGATCGGCCGCCTAATCTGCATTTCTGGAAACGCCAGGTTTTGGCCGGCAGAACGAAGGCTGCGCGAGGGGGTATACAAAGTCAGGAGGTGCTGGAGAATGGCGGGGGTGTCAGTTTTCAGAATTTTAAACGTAAAACAAAGGGTCTTAAACTCTATGCGTCTAATTACTGGTAGCCAATGCAATTTGAAGATTTTGCTGCGGGCTGAGCAGAAACGCGGCAGGCCCACCAGGGCCCTGGCTGCCGCATTCTGCACCCGTTGGAGTCGCAGGACTTCCGCCTGGTTGGCGCCTAAAAACAGTGAGCTAGCGTAATCGAGCCTCGATAGTACGCTAGCTTGAATCACCATCTGGCGAGTGGGGGCATCGAAAAATTTGAGGATAGGCCTCAAACCACATAAAATGCCGAAGCACATAGATGCCACCTTCTTAGTATGGAATGAGAAGGTTAATTTGGAATCCAACCAGACATCAAGATTTCTAAGTTCAGAGACAGGTTTTGGAGGAGGTCCCAGCTCCTTAGGCCACCAGCTAGCACCCCACAGATCAAGATGTTTCCCCAGTACCATCACCTCGGTTTTGAGGGCGTTGAGCTGTAGACAGTTGGCCGTAAGCCAACTAGCAACAGCCCTCAAACCATCCCAAAGTATTTTCCCATGTTGACCTGAATAAAGGAGGCCATCAACTTGAACTAGAGGAGAACTGCAGGTACATTACTACTTTTTTGACTCAATGGGTTGTTCAGATGGAAGAGACTGAGCTTTGGAATATCTTTGGCTGCTGAGAAATTTCAGGATGTCTTTTGGTGAGTAATTCAACCTGCCACACATGCTTTCAACTATAATGATGACATACTGGCTTTCTGCAGTAAACTAAGATATTAGTACAAAGCCCTCACCCAAGTGTGCCAGTTACTCACTGATGCAGGTCTTACTCTAAATGCTGCAAAGTGTGAGCTTCACAAGACCAAACTCAAGTTTTTGGGGTATATAGTCTCTGATGGGGGAATGACTCCAGACCCAGATAAGGTGCAAGCACTGTCATCCACTTGCCCACCCACATGATGTTACCATGCTGCGGTTCTACCTAGGCATGGCCAGTTATTGCTTAAGATACATTTGCATTTTGGCTACTGTGAGTGCTCCATTAAGAGACTTGACAAAGTAAAATGTACCTTTTCATTCGTCTCCTGAGTACGACAAAAGTATCAGAGACATTAACATGCGATTGAGCATGCAACTGATATGGCCAATTTTGACCCCAAGTTATGTACCAAGATAACGGTTGATGCAAGCTCAGTTAGGCTGGGGGAAATCCTTGCTCAATACAATGGTCATCCGAATGACAAATTGTGGCCTATGCCAGTCGGAGCCTGTCTGAGACAGAATACTCCTACTCTCAGCTGGAGAAAGAGAGCCTGGCTGTGGTGTGGACCTGCAAACATTTTTTGTAGTTCTCTATAGAAAGGGGTTTACTGTCATCACAAACCACCAAGCACTACTCATAATTTTTGGAAATCCAATGGCCAAGATGTACCCTCGCATTGAGAAGTGGGGGTTAAGACTTCAAGAGTATGACTATGAGATTATACACAAGTCGGCAAAAGATCAAAAACCCACAGTCTAATTTTCACAAGTGCTGCTACATCGTCACAGCTTTACATCCAAGACCGCTAAAGCATATCTCAACTTTCTCGTGAAATCCAACGCACCGTTGGCTCTGTTGGTGGAACAAATCATTGCTGCCAGCAATGCTGATAGTAACATGATTGTCATCGAAGAAGTCATTGCTACACAATCATGGAGAAGAAATACCTGACCCATTGACGATGATGCTGAGATTAAAAAGTTCGAAAATTTACAGGATGGGTTGTCAGTCACCCAAAAAGGATACTAAGAGGTTCACAAATCAATATACCCGAAAGCCTGAGGCAGAGAGTCATCTAGCTTGCTCATGAAGGACACTGTGGTATTGTAGCCAACAAACCCCTACGAGATCAAGTGTGCTTCCCTCAGCTAGATGAGTGAGTAGAGAAGGAGCTGAAAGCGTGCTACATTTGCAACTGTTTGTCTCCTGAGGAAACACAGCACTCAGTGACAATGACTGACCTTCCTTTTCATGCTTGTGAAAGGGTTGCTGTTGACTTCTTTGGACCTTTAGGAAATGGACACCATTTCATGGTAGTCATCGGCGAATACTCATGTTTTTCTTTTGTGGAATACCTTTCATCAACGAACCATGACAAAGTCATAGAATGCCTAGATGACATCTTTCTGACATGTCGCATTCCTGAAATTGTCAAGTCTGACAATGGACCGCCCTTTAATAGCAAAGTGTTCGAAAAATCTCTTGTCCGAATTAATGTCAAACATCAAAAAGTCAAACCTCTTTGGCCCAAAGCTGATGGTGTTGTTGAACTATTCATAGGTACCCTCAAGAGTGTCATTCAAAAGGCGTCCCTGGAAGAATTTGCCCTAAAACAAAACTTGTACCAGGCCCTCAGAGCTTATCGATCAACTCCTCACTCGACAACTGGTGAGACTCCAGCTACCTTGCTATTTGAGAAATGCATTAGCACAAAACTGCTGCAATGGACTTTTGATCGGTTCGTCAACACCAAACAAGTTTGAGACACCAACGCAAGGTGGAAAAGGAAAATGAAGACCTATGCCAACCTGTGGTGCTCTGCCCAGGAAGCAGTCTTCGATGAATGAGACTGGGTATTGGTTAAATGAAAAGGAAGATGGAAAATGGACACTCCTTTTGCAGCCAATCCTCTATAGGTTGTGGCACAAAGGACATATGGCAGACCATCCTGGACAGACCATCACTCAAGACACATCACATTTTAAACACCTACCATGACATTCGGCGAGTTCTGATATCATGTAATATGGGACACCATCAGAAGGCCCAGCTCAGGCACCTAAGCCTAAGCCTAAATTCCCGTTGCCTGATCAAAGTAGACCCAGATCATCTTGAATCACCCGAGCCGGCAGACAAGCGTAAGCACCTCGCTGACTGATTGAAGAGATATGATTTGTAATTATGTATTCCACTTTTACTTTACAAAGGCGGAGAAATAGTATATTTGTGTTATATGCACTAGGAACCTTCTGGTTCTGGGGTGGGCTGAAGACAGAAACTGTGTAATATGCTGGTAGGTGTCAGGGTGTGGTTTCCTGAAAAGTATGATGTAATGCACAGTGCGTGAATGTATGCTGAGGAATAAAGAAGATTTAACTACATCTCCCATGTGTTGTACTTCATCTTCATGCACCAGGGCTGGGGAAGACGCTACAAATACCACAATTCTCTCCGCCTCTTATCACAGAATTATGGTTTCTCTCCACTGCTTCTCTAAACAACCAATGAGATTTTTTTCAGTAGATTTGAATCCACATTTGTTAATTTCATGAACCCGATTTCCTACTTCGTAAAGGAAATCCGACTCAAATGCCACACTTTATCGTCACTTAACAAAGCAGAATTAAAGAACCATTTATCCACACTAAGTGGTTGATAGAATCTGCTTTAAATTTTTCTGCCACACCATAGGGCATATTACCAAGCAATAGCAATAATTATCGCTATTGCTTGGATAGCCGGAAAAAAATATCGCCGCGCACCGAGGATTTTTACCGCTGAGATACCTTGATATTATCAAGGTTTATCTCAAAAGCGGTAAAAATCCTGCAAAATGCTTGAATATCGCTGAAAAATCAGCGATATTCATGCATTATCGTGACAATGCTCTTAGCCATGTTATCCACCTTCCATTGGATAACATGGCTAAGAACTTCTTTTAGCAGGCGTTAGCTTTTGGAGATATTCGCGCTTAGCGCGAATATTTCCAAAAGTTGTTAATAGGCGTTAGAGATGTTAGCGACTGTTTTCAGTCGCTAACATCTTGGCACGCCCACTTTGCATGTCATTAGCGATAATTATCGCTGACATGCAAAGTGGGCCCCTAAATGCCCGCTATCGCCTACCAGCTGTCGCTAACTATTGTTAGCGACAGCTTGGAAATAGGGCGATAAAATTATCGCCGCATTAGCGGGAAAAAGTCCTGCTAATGCGGCGATAATGCTCTTGGTAATATGCCCCCATGTTTCTTAACTCTGACTAGGTCTCCCACCAGTATATTGACCTGTTTACAATTATGTTTCTGATCATAAAATTCTTTCAACTTTCTTCTGATCTAGGTAAATTTTCCTTAGCTATAGCCGAAGTCCACCTACTTTTCTTGAATTTGGTCTTCCCACTTTGTCTGTGATAGTATTCTACTTCTCACAATTTCATAGTTTCAAAAAAAGACGGTACATTTTAGACATTTCAGACACACAAGGCGCTATTATATGCGCCGCCGCAGTACGCCATGCTTCTTTTCTGCAGAACAAATTCACATTACACGCCAATTGTATGGTGTTGTTTCTTACTCTGTTGAAGCGCTCAACTGAACTATTACCAGCAGATATACAAACATGGTTTTGTGTACCACACCATTCCTCTTCACGTAGCCCTTAAACATTTCCAAAGTGAAATGGGAACCATTGTCTGTGAAGGCAATCATAGGTAACCCCTCTCTTGAAAGTACTTGATCCAAAAAGCACACCTTTGCTTGAGAATCAGCTCTGGATACATTTTCAATATCAGGCCATTTAACAAAGCAGTTAGTTAACGCTATAAAACACTTTGCCTCATCATTTGGTAAATGGGACCCATAATTTCGAGACCAATCTTTTTCCATTATATTGCTGGACTTTTAGTAGGACATAAGGGAGGCGTGAAAGTCACCAGAGCTTTTTCCACATTGTTACGTAATACACATTCCCTTACCTTCCTTTCAACAGCTAGATCTAATTCAGCCCACCAATATAAAATGTTGACACTATTCTTTGTCTTGGTTCTACCTTAATGTCCTTCATGTCATATGTTCAGTCATTTGTCTCTTAGCATAATGGTAGGAATCACTCTAGAGTTCTGCAAAACTACCATTCTCAACTGTTAGAAAATGTTTCAACTCCCAATAAACACATAGACTTTCTTCAAGTTCTGCTTTACTGGACCACCCTCCGCACACCCACTTACAAACCATATGGGCCATATGCAGAGATATGTTCAGCAACATTTTTGTAGTCAGCACCATAGTTAATGGTTTATGATTGCTACGTAATGTTATGCACAATTCCCAAATGTACACTTTAAAATGCTCTAACCTCCACATACAAGCTAAATCTTCCCTTGCAATTACGGAAAACTTTAACTCAGTGGGAGTTTATGACCTAGAAGCAAACACAACATTCATTCCAATGCAAATCGATTTGTGTAGAAACCTCACTTAATCCACAGCAACGTGCATCTGTGGTTACCACACTTTTTAAACCCTACAATGCGGAAGCGCTACATATGTTGTACTCTATTAGTTTAAATGCATCCTGACACTCCTTAGACCCCCCACAAAGTCACTCCGGTTTTTCAAAAGTAGTCTTATAAAGAAGGTTTTGCTGGAAAAATTATTCACATACTTGGAATAAAATTTTGCTAAACACAAGAATCCCCTCACTTCATCTTTGTTGTTTGGAGCTGGTGCATTCCTTACCACTTCTACTAAAACTGGCTTGTGTTCAATTCCTTTTCCACTTATCTAATGTCCCATGTATGTAACACTATTCTTTGCAATCTTGTATTTGCTGCATTTTGTGGTTAATCTCTTTTCCTTCATAAATCTCTAGCACTTCCCGGTGTCTCCTCCTCTATGGCGGAGGAGCGTCACCCCACTGCTTTTAAGTAATGAGAAACATAAAATGATAATAACTTAGAGCTATTGTCATTTTTTGTTTCGGCTTGCTGCTTTGCGGCTGGCAGATGGGCAGGACTGCTCCGTTCTCCCAGCAGGGCAGGGGAGGAGTAGTTTGCCCACTCCTAAGTGCACAGTGACTGTTTGGTCGGCCCTCTCGGGCCACCCAAACTAGTCATGCACACTTCCCTGTTCTCCATTCAGGCTGCATTACAGCATGCATGGAGAACATGCCCACTCCTTCAGCTTCTGGCTGAGCGCTGTGTCACAGTGCTCTGACCAATCACAACGCTGCAATTGCAGAGTTGTGATTGGCTTAGGGGAGGGAGCCTGACTAACTGCTTCCTGTTCCTGTCAGAGGCAGGAGCACCGGGCAGACAAGACGTGGGACCCAACCTCGAGGTAAGTTAAATCTTTTCTTTTTTTATTCTGGCCACCCCAGATGACACCCCCCTCCCTTTCGTGCCTGCTCGAACGAGCCACGCAGGCTGTGACTGGTTTTGGAATCAGGTTCTGCCTCAGTTTTCCACATAAGAAGAATGTTGTCTTGAAAAAAGACAAATCACATTTTTAATGGCCTCAAATAACTTAAATATTAGTCTTTGAAACATTGCCACTGCCAATGCTAGGTCAAAAGGTTCTCTTATAAACTGAAAACACCCAAATAGATTGATCAAAGCACTAATTATTAGGTTCCACAGTAAATCCTTTAGAAAACAAATGGGAGGTCCAAGTTTTTCACCTAGTTCTGGTTTAAATTTGTTTGTCCAGAGATTCTACATTCACAATGGTATAAGGCAGTGACGTTTCTGTGCGCGGGCGTCGGTTCTCCGCCCCCCCTTACTTTCACAGACAAATGAAGGAATCATGGCAATGGTTAAAATATGTTTTTTCATTAAAAAACAATTTTCCATTTAAGTTTCTAGAATGAGGGCACTGTCTGCCCTACTCACGGACATCGGCGTTGTTACTGTGCTCCACAATGTGGACACGTGACAGCCTTTTAACTGCTTGTTCCCCTGGCCCTGGGCAGGTGGGTATTTGCCGGGCTGACGATCTCTCCGCCCTGAGGCCTGCGAGGTCATCAGCTCGGCAAAGACCTAGCATTACGGCCCAGTCTCCACCCCCTGATGACGTGGAGGTAAACTTGGCCCCGGGCGTTTTAAAAATAAGCCCGGTTTTGCCAAGCTTCCACGTCAATCAGGGAGTGAGAGCATTGTCACCCCTCCCTCCCCTAATTCGTTACTGGGTGTGGGTGGGACCATACCCTGTGACGAATTGGAAAAGGTGTGGCAGATGGTAAGAGGCAGACCAGGAATCGAGTCTGCGCAGACACAACTTGTTGTGTGTCTGAGAGTGAGACAGCTTCGCTTCCTACACGAGCTTGTTCATTATGGCGTTGAACGCCATTGGAAGAGAATAAGAGTCGGAATGTTTGGTAATTTACTTGTAGTCTAATGTTGTCTAACGCTATTAGCCACTTTCCTCAAGACCGTGGGCCTTGTAACCTACAAGTGCATATTGCGCGTGCGGTGCTCATAAGCACACAACTCCCCCCTCCTTGCTACCACTAGCTCGCTCTGGCACTTACATGATAATGCTGCCTCCTGTCTAAAATTGTGCCCCGGGGCCGGGACTGAGGTCACAGCAACCACCATATACTGCGCTTTCAGGGAGGGCTGCATTTATGCACCTCACCTCAGCATGAGTCATTAGTGCCCCCCAAGGAATTGCTCAAATGGGGCCTGGCACGATTGATTAGGCAGAGGCGTGCAGCTTGTTCATGGCTGCACAGAAGGACATAAGAATAATTCTTACATGTACACACGGGCAGCCCAGTTCAATGGGCGAAAGACAAGATGTCTGTCTTTCAGTAAAAATAAAGTTATTCTTTTCATAACATATTAAACACGCGGCACAAAGGAGCACAAAACACAAGCACAAAATGCTGGAGTCCAATCAGCGCTAAAGAAAGTGCCAAGGAGAAAGCGAGCCATTCCTACCTCCAGCCAGCATTTCAGAGAAAAAACTGTTCTGTGCATTTCGTTTGATTTGGCCTAGATTAGAATTAATTCATTCTGCATCTGATCAAGTCAAGGCGCCTTGTACAGCTCTTCATCTGGGAGGCCTTGCAGGACAGCAGAAAGAGATGACTTAAATAGTTTTTTAGTTTATTTCGGTAGAGTTCACACAGTCGGTCACAAGAATGATTTACTGCATCACTGGCAGCTTGTGAGCAAGACCCCATATGGGAAGGAGTCGGCAGCGCAGCTAGGCAGGCAGTTTACAAGGTAAGGAACTGCAATTATGCAATGGGGCAGACGGCAAAGTGTATGCTAAGTGCTTAGTGGAGCGCATGTGCGTCCAAATTGTATACATGTAAACGGCATTTCCTTAGTATTCTCACAGGTGCTGGATAGCACAACACGGAATAGCAGTGAGCAGGGCTTTAAGTGGGCCGGGTCTCAAGGTGTCTGAGCACCAGCAGTTTTTTAAAAGGGGCCTCGAAACGGGTCTCTATCGGGCTCTGTTTTGTGCCCTGGCACAGGCGGTCTGTTGTTTTTCAGACTTCAGTGACAGCAGGCATGATGTGCGCTGCTCACACTGCTCACTTCTCACTAGTGGAGAAGTTACGGCACGACCTAAAGGGAAGGAAAATCCTTGCTTTTTACATCTCTTGTGTCTGCTTTTTTAAACACACACCTCCGAGCGCTGGTACGAGTGAGGGAGCCCTATTGAACAGCGCATATTGCCACTTATCTTTTTGAAGGTCAGGAATAGCAACAATGTTGTGGTGTCACCAGGGCTCTAAGTGGAAGCTTTTTCACTTTCTATGCAAGCCTAGTTGCTGCTTATTTGTTTTATGCAACTAACAACCATTGACAAAGACGATAGTCCTGACTTATTGTAGGTATTTTGTTACTTGTATCTTATATCTAGATGTAATGACAGAAACAGCAAAATACAAGTCGGGCGGCACACTATGCTAACCACAGACTTTTAAGCGTATGTGTTAAGCCACGCCCCTAATTGCATTGGCCACGCCCCTTTGAGAGACCCCCCATTTTTTTCATCCCACTTAAAGCCCTGGCAGTGAGGAGACAGGAACAATGCCGGGGAAGAGAACGACACACACTTCAATATGAATCAAATTCTGCTGGCTGCATTACCAATACACTTTACACTTTGCTGACACATCTACACAGAACTACCGGAAATTTTAAGACACAAATTCACAACTGCCCTTTTCCGGTAGCTGAACAACACGTGCTCAGCACAGACCTGCAATACGCGGCGTGTGTCTATCTTTCTACCACAAATGGGCATTCCTACAGTGTGAGCGTGCCCTCCAAGGTCCCTACAGACTTGGTCGTGGCATCGTTTTAATAGTGAGATTACTAAAAAATTTGATGTACAGGAACATGCCCAAAAACGTAGAGTACTGCATAGTGAAACAGCACTAAACAGTAAATACAAAAATGACATTCACACATTTAAATGTGTTTTCAGTCATATCGTTCCAGGGTACCTGGATTTATCGGAGGTGCATGGAAACCTTTTGCTTCTCTGGGAGAGCACTGGAACGTCATTGCAGGGAAGCCTTCTGAAGAAAATAATGATTAACAATGAGGTTCGCAAAGTACCTTGGAATTGCAGGCTTGGCTTTGATATGTCAAAAAAATCAATGTTTTAGAAAGAGTTGGGTGGTTAGGAATTGTATTTCAAAGCAGGCTGCTTTGTAGCATATAACCATCCATGTTACTGCAACATGTCATACCTTTAGAGGACGTGCGGCAGCCATAATTGGCTTATTCACACAAAGTACAGGCAGCCTCTCAACCAGATAGATAGAACAATAACACTCTGACGAGTACACATGAAATTGTATGTTAATGTTTCTATTCTTGAATGATGATTAGCTATTGGGATGAATATATAAATGAATACTGGTTTTGCATTATTTTAGTGTTTGAGTGGTGGCATGTGGACCATGCCAAATCATCTCATTCTTTTTGTTTCTGTACACAGTTTTTTTTTGTTATATGCATTATGCAGGACCATGGCATATTTAGCACGTTAGGATTGCTGATGATAATAGACTTGTTTTGTAAAGCTTTCTTCCCCACCAAGGAGTTAATTTTGTGATTTCTCAAAAACCTAACAGGACAGATCCTTCAGGTTACAGCGCGCGCTCTAACTGTCACTGGAACCTGTGACCTTTATGTTAGGTGCGCATCACTGCAGCAACTTTCCAACCTCTTTAGCTATCGTTTTGGAATTGGGATCAACGCGCACCTCACACATGACTTATTTGCGTATTTTCACTCGAATCTCGAGAGGCAAAAGGTTTGCGTTGCAAACTATGCCTAGTTATCAGCAGACCAGCAGAAGAAAACTTCAAACTCCTTTAAGTATTGATTTGATATCAGTGGAATGATAGCTCCAGCCAGTTATTTCATGTCCCGAGCAGCTTTTCCATGGTAATGGGTCCTTATAAGTGGACATAAGTCGAGTGGGCTCAGAAGCGATAGACAAGGCGCAATAGGGGTTTTAAGCACCAGTGGAAGCATCTTACATTAATGTAACTCGACGACAGATGGTCAGGTCCAGGAACATGGCGCCAGACTAGGGGGCGTGGGGGTCAGCTGGATTCCAGGACATTTCTTATGGTATCCCATTCATGTTCTGAGTTGACCTGCAATGACGTGGAGGAAGATGTATGCCTTAATGCCTTTTTTAGAGAGTTATGCTTTTTTCTAATAAGTGCACAACAGCTATCAGTGGTGAATTTGATGTTTGCTAGTCTAGCTAAAGACAAGGAGCTCTGCACAAAGGGAGGAGTTCACAGGATGGAGACGAGGAGGGAGGCTATGAAATCTTTATGCCACAAGACAAAACCATACAGGAAAGCAACACATAGTAAAGAACCACCAAGACCCATTTTGATACTTTACCCGGCAGTATTTTACCATACAGGATAGTATTTTTTAATGACATACATATTATGCCATTTGAAAAAAGAGAATTTAAGGGTTAGGTAAGTTTAATGGAGGCACAGGTAAAGAAAGGGAAGGCATTTTTAGAGTGCTGGGCAGGTAGAGGTAAATGGTCAGGCTAGACTGACTAGGATGGGATGTATATATTTAACTATCTACATAACCACATACACTTTACTTTTCACAGTCAAAAAGGAGGTGAGCATTGGCCCGGACTAATTATAAATTAGTTAAGGCCAACCCTCACCTCGTTTTTGACTCTGAAGAATAAAGTGTGTGTGTTCTCAAATTTGCCCACACATTTTTCAAAATTTTCTCGGGGGAAATCCCCCAGAACCCTCCTTAGGTTGTTTCGCGCTCGCTACGCTCGCTCGCAGCAGTGTGCTCCAGCACAAATTTTAAGCCTCACCACTTTCAAATGCCACCAGCCGCCACTGGTATAAGGTGATCCAGAATCTGCAGTAATAGTTCCTTTTACAACCCAAATAGACAACTTATACATGATTGACACACTTGATCTTGTTTAGTTTTTATTTTAGTGGTGAGGGTGGAACAGGTTAGTGTTGGGAATTGTGCTGTACACAGCAAGTATCCCAGCTTCCCGTCCATGCTTTAATTTCTGTCTGTAATTGAAGCTCGTATAATTGTCACTACTAATCCATTTGGCAATGTAAGTTAACTAGAGTTACTCTTCCAGAGGGCAATGGACTTACTATTCCAGATAGACTCTTTAAGTTTAAAGAAACTTTATTGAAAAGAAAGATTGCCATAATGAAACTTACAAAATCGTCAATACAGAGAGAAAGCAATCAATGTAAAAAGGGAGAATAGTATAATATAGGAAGAAGAAAAAGAAAGGAAAAAGATAGAGCAAAAAAGGTAAAGATGGGGAGGAGAAATAATAAAGAGCAGTTTATATATGGAAAGCATTATAAGCATAAATCAAGTAAGGCTTCTGTACAAATCATCATATAATAAGAAGAAAACAGTCTGTTATTAAAAAGGAAAAAAGTCATTATCATATCATGGGGGTTTAGGGACTTCTTCACGGGAAGGGGTATGTAGTGGGCGAGGTTGAGCAGATATATCCAAAAAGTTAGTAATTGGTAACCACAATAAATCACGTTTGATAACAAGGTGAATGAGAGAAACATATGCTCTATCTAATCTGTGATTATAGCAAACACCATACCACCAAGCTTGAAAAGAGACATTTGATGCGTTCTTCCAAGACTTAGTAATCTGTTGAAAGGCCACCGCTAGAAGAAGATCAATAATGGAAATATTAGAAGAAGTGTGGGAAGACCATATGTCAGAGAGGCTACCCAGAAAAATGTGGGTGAGTGAAAATGAAAATTGAGTGGAGAAAATAGAGTTCATTTGATTCCATACTTTGGTCCAAAATTTTTTAATTAGAGGACAAGTGAAAAGCATGTGCTTGAGGTCGGCATGAGTATTGGGACAGGACAAACATGTAGGAGGGATAGAAGGGTCAATAGCATGCAGTTTAGATGGAGTGATTAAAAGTCTGTTAAATACAGAAAATAGTGTCTGAGTAGTATTAGCTGCTCTAGAAGACTTACTTAATTTATTACATAAATTATGCCATACTGGGATAGTGAATGAGACATCAAGATCAGATTCCCAATCCTGTTCTGTTTTAGATTTATCACGGAGAAGAGGAACATCCTGTAATTGCTTATAAATTTGTGAGGCGGAGGAAGAAGACAAGAGAAAAGGAATAGTAAGAGAAGAAGGTGCAGGAGGAGCGGGAGAAGCGGAAAAAGAATCATAACAAGACTGAACGGCAGTGCATAATAAGTTATACTTATTAAGGAATGAAAGAGGAAGAGAAAAACCGGATTGGAGAGATGAAAAAGGAAGGCAAAGGCCATCCTGAAAAAGTTGATGAATCCAAAGAAGACCAAGAGAATGCCAGTCTTTCCAGAAGAACGTTCAATTATTAATTTTAATAAGAGTGTTTTACCAAATGGAGGATTGTAAGAAACAAGCTCGGTCATCAAGACCATGAACAAAGAGAGGAAGAAAAAGTTTCCTAGAATTTTTAAGAATAGGAAGAGACATCTTCGGAGGAACATGTGATAAAGAAATAAATTCTTTAAAGGAAAATGGATGAAAAAAGGAGGATTCAAGAGCAACCCGCAATGGAAGAGAGGAGACATCCTCGGTGGAATCCAATAAAAGATGAGTTGACTGGGAAAGAAAAAAAGAAGTATGATAAGTAGAAAAATCCGGAAAATTAACACCACCTAAGAATTTTGGACGCTTGAGTTTTGCAAAAGACATCCTCGCTTTTTTGTGTTGCCATAGAAATTTGGAAAGAATAGAATAAATGGACTTAAAACAAGATTTTGGAATATTGACAGGAAGATTAGATAGGAAATTCCAGATAGACTCTATATAGCTGTTTTGTTCAGAAGTATGGCTGCCACAGTCTTTAAAGCAGTTTGCGTTCCAAGTTCTTTACTAGCCAATGTATTTGTCTGCTTACATGACTCTAGCGAGAATAAAATTATGTAGATTCTTGGATCTGGTGTCACTTGGTCTTTTCCTTTGTCTCTCATGAAGTCAAGATGAGGTAAGTGAGGTCCCTCACTTTAGAATTTCTTGGCTTGAGCCAGCATGCTTTCTGATCTATGTGGGATCACATGGATGCTGAATTCTGCAGCCTGAAACTAGTGTGAAAGGAGAGGGTTAGGTCAGGGATAATATAAGTACCCATGGTCCTTCAACCAGAGTTGTGGCTGCACCACACTTATTTACATTGATGGGCGATTGTCCAAATGACACATCTCCTATCCACTCTTGTAATGTTGCTTCTCACTGGTGATGGATGTTCTCGCGCCTGTATTATTTACTTAAACATTAGTCCCTTTCTGATACATGCTGTCTACAAGGCCCCCCGCCAACTTATTACAGGTTCATTTTAGTGTATGAGGCAGCAAGTTTTTCCTATGTGCCTCTCCTTTTTTGATCAGACAGTCACCATTCTGTCAACTTTAAGAAAACATTTAGGGGCATATTATCAAGAACGGCGATATAATTATCGCCGTTTCAGCAGCAGGAAACTGCTGCTAAAATTGCGATAATGGGTTTGATAATATGTCCTTGTGAATTCCCATAGCAGCCCAGGTTCTGGTGTTATCCTGGGCTACTATGGGAATTTACAAGGGCATATTATCAAGCCCCTTATCGCCGTTTTAGCGGCGGTTTCCTGCCGCTAAAACGGTGATAATTTTATCGCCGTTCTTGATAATATGCCCATTAGTTTGTGAGGAGGTCAGGGTTTAGGAGGGAGGGGACTTAAGCCTATTCCTTTTAAAAGGCATGAGGTTGCAGGGCTTTCCACCAATCAAGATTTAGATGACCTTCTTTATGACCCCTGACTATGTACAATTTCCAGGTTGTCTTGAATATTAATCTCCTGCCTCAACGTCCCTTAAAAGTACACTGTTTTTTTCATATCTTGTATATTATGTTGCTCGGCAAAAAAAAAATTAGTTGATGATGTATAATACACATTGGTTTTCACTGAACTATACTTGTGGGGAGAATGCTCATTCAATGTTGGTGCACGGTTACAATCGCAGATAGGGAGTTGAGCCCAATATATTGCTTTTAACTGGCCTTTTCTTTAACTATCCCCAGTCCCTTTACTATTCGCATGTTTATCCCTTTGTGTAATATAGTATGGTCTCATTACAAGGCATGTTCACTTTATTTACCAAGCGCCTTCTGCTAGCTTTTTTGGTCACTAACGACTGAGTGGCTAAGGACAGTGGGCTTGGGGTGCTTCCTCCTTCTCCATTGGCAAAACACGCCCTTCCTTTTACTTTGGTACGTGCTTAAACCTTATTCATTTCTTTAATGTGCATTCACAACCTAGTAAACTTGCCTCAGCAATGTTCACCCAACTACAAACTGCTTTAATCCGATTTGACCGCATACTGTAATCAAAAGTAGTTCTCCCTGTGAATAAAGGGAAATCTGCATCATTTTCCATCCAGCTTATTTGTTCTGAGTGTGGCGTCCCTTGCGAGAAACTGAAGAAGCACCCTAGTCACCAGTGTTAAACTTTATGGTGTATGGTTTGTGCTTTATCTTTGTAAACAGTACAGGTATCAAAATGATAAGTTATGTTAACAGGTTTCTATTCTGTCTTGCCGTTAGTGTGGCTCAAATAAACTAGATGTTGCTACGGCTATTGAGGTTTGATGACAGTTAGCTCTTGTTTGATGTATTTAAAAGTAATTGCGAATGAAGTTGATGGAATAAATGCTTTCAAATAGGCTAAACCACTGGTGACCGTTCTTGCAATGTGCCCTGTGCATCTTATAAGGCTGATATGTAATTAAATATGTCCTCAGCATAATGTGCAGGCCTTTATATTTCCCTGGTTATAAACATGGCTTAGTGATTACCTCTCGTGAGTATGCTCTGGTATGTCAATGAGAATATCCACATTGTTACTAATATGACACTATGACTCTCCCTTCAGTCTAGCTAATACTTCCGAGGGATCAAGAGCACATCATATTCTTATCAATACAAGTTGTTAATTATCATGTCCGTGGTGCTAATATTGAGCAGTTACATCTCTGATGCTGTATCAGTGACACACATTTTAAAACATATTTGTGTCGGTCTAATTTTTTAAAAGCTGTCAGTCTAACCAGTCACTATATTAGAACCAATATGATGCATATACCCCGTTCACTCTGGCTAGCCCATACATGTGCAAAAATGTGTCCACATACTAGCAAACCAAATAAATACACCACATACCAGTGGCGGCTGGTGAGTGCAAAAATGTGGTGAGGCAGAAGCCCATACACCGCATTGCACCACACAATTGATCATAGCGAGCAAACATGATGCCTGATTTTCTCGGAGAGTCAGGCTGGGAAGAGAGGGTGAACACATTCATTTTTACATAACGCAATAGTTTTCTTTTTAATCAACCTGGAGGATGAAAGGCTGAGTTAAGTGCCGTGGGGTCAAATACAGATAATCCATAAGCTTTGTCAGAAGGTTTACTGGGTGCATTTGTCCAATGAGGCTTCGGACCCAGCTAAGAGGCCTGAGACTGACCAGAATCTCTTCAAACCTTCACCAATATTTCCAGCATATGTTCAGCACAATTTCTCATCAACTCACATATTTCCAACCAGCCATACACATTCAATTCCCCACTAAACAATATACACCCATCCACGCTCTCCCCATTCTGCTGTTTACCCACTAACTCCTACTCATTCACACACTCAATCATACATTTCATCAAACTATCCTCCCACTCATTCACATTGCCTTACCAGCTCACTGTTGTATTTCAAGTTATTAAATATGTTATTGGAGGCAACAGGTTGCTTTCATTATTCATTGTGTTTTAACAAGCTTTCTTCCATCCACCTTATCATTCCCACAGTCATACACTCAGTTACTCACTCAACTACTCACTCAAAATCATTCACCTACCTACCACATTCAACAATTATTTCACCCTACCACTTTACATCATTCACCTACCCACTCATATTCACCAATCAAGCATCAAGATTCACACGGCCATTCATCCAAATCATATAACCATTACATCTACCTATTTACCAGTCAACCCCCACATTCAATGCCTCCCCCATTCACACAAACATCACTCATTGAGTAACCAGCAATTTAATTAATAAACAGTTGCACCTTGTAACCAGTTGTTTTATTCTCCTTGTAGATTACATCTAGTGTCACCATAAGCAAATATAATCTGCAATGAGAAAAAACAACCACATGCAGTGTGTCAGTAAAATGCTTTGCACCGACCCGATTAGAACTGATTAGTACTGCAAAGGCGTCAGCAAATAGAAAGGAAATTAAAAAGGCAAGAGAAGGAACATATTTTTTTCTCCAAACTTACTTGTGCAGTTCATTTTCTTTTTTTTTTTTTGAGGCAGCTGCTGATCTGTTCATCTTGATTGTGAAGGTTAGGTCAGATCACAGTTAACAGGATTTTTTTTTTTTTACAGTTTAATATAGTGGAACTTGACCTGTTCAGGCTTCTCACATGTGCTGTTGTGCTGAGCAGGAATTAGCTGGTAAATTTAGCAAATCTAGTGAGACCTGACATCACAGACCTAAGAAAATCATTTTGGCTGCAGGGTCTGTTAGAATCAGAAACTTCCTAAACACACCCTTTCACATCTTGTCATGGGTTGGAGTTTGGCCAGTCAAGCTTGCTGGCCCACCTCCCCCTGTGACACCAATACTGAGTGACATGCAAGCTTGTAAAGCCCGGGTTTGACAGCTAACGGCTCAAGGCTGTTTTCAATTTGCGCACTGGAAGAAGGTGGAGAAATCAGAGCAACGTCACCGCGCTCTGAGGAAAAGGCCAGGGCAGTGCGTGAATAAGCCCTGCTACTACAGAATCGGGCACGTCCTCACAAAGGAGCCCCCTTGCAAACATGCCGAGTAGTACAGTAATCTTGGTAATCTTAATTTCAATTACGCTTTTTTATAGTACTTAAGCTTTTAAGAAGCTATTAAAGTAAAGGGGGCACTGCCCCTACGCCCATATACAGGATCCGCTCCTGCCACACACCATGACACATAATTCCAACAAGCCTAATTTCACGCAATGCCACACAGTTCCATGCCACACAAATGCGTCTGTGGTCTGCTCTAACCTTCTTTCTCTCTTTCTCACACACTCTATCTGTTCCTCTGTTTGGAGTTCATTCACCACTTCAAGCACAAACGGCATATCCCTCTCTGTCTTCCTTTCTATCTATTCTGTGCATTTATCACACCTATCTATTCACCATGCCACATATTTTCAATACACACCACACAATTTCACCCCAAACAATTCCACAACCACAACTAGCGCTTCCAATTCTACCCACATAGTTCCACTCCAAATCAAAACACAAGGGTAAAAGACATTCTCATTTACAACACCAATAAGTTCTAACTCTTGCAAATGCAAGACATATTGCATTGCAAATGCTTGTTATTCTTTGTGACCGCTTCTTCACTTCAGTTGCCCAGTAGGAAACCAAGAATGAGTGGGAACATTGAAGTCAACTGGTAACTGACAGAGGTCAGCAATATGGAGTCACTTAGCCCTGAGACACTGAGGTGGAATAAAGACATAGACCAACACCCGGCTCTTGGTGATCTCAGATACATAGGAACATGGGGCTTCTCTACTGAAAGTCCTGTGGGTGCAGATTGTGATATGCTAGTGTGAATAGGAGCATGAGGTAAGAGACAGAATTCACCTAGCTGTCGTGAGCAGAAAAACACACTGGGACATATCTAAGGAACAAGAAAGAGATAGGAATGCACTGTATTTTTTTTTGATTTCAAGAAGATTTTATTGAGAGAGATAATGATCCAAGTAATAAAAACCAAGTACAATAGAGGTGATACAATCTGACATAAGTAAAAAAGAGAGAATATACATCACTCAAGAAGTAAGTAAAATAGATGTAAATAAAATTAAAAAAGACAATCAATGCGAAGTTGAGAATATGAACCAATGTAGGCTGTCAGTGATCAAAAGCAAAAACGCATCACTCTCTAAATTGAGGATGGGGACAAGGGAGGAGGTAGAAGAAAAGAAAGAAAAAAGGAAAGAAGGGAGAAAAACACAGCAGAAAGAAAGAACGGGATGAGAGGACAGGAAAGCTGAAAGAAGAGAAAAAAGAAGGATTCCCACATGAGCGACCCAATGTAACACAAAGAACAAACAACAATTAGACAGACGAATCAACAGGGAATCGAGGAGAGTTCCATATAGTCATCCAAGGTTTTCCAAACCCCTTTAGAGATGGAAGGCGATAGGTGTGCTAGATCTACTGAGGTGTGGGCACTGCGTAAGAAGGATACCCACGCCCACCACGTATGGTAAGGAATGCACTGTATTAAATTAAATTAAATACGGCACATTTCTGACTTTTCCCTTTTTCTGGCACCCTTTTGGCTACCAAGCGCCAGTGCAGGCATGCTTACACCATGGTGCAATGGTGCCTGCTTTGTAAGGTGGATTGTTTTTCTTCAGAAAGGTGCACCTTCCTGCACAAAAAATCAATCCCCTAAGGATTTTTCCTCTGTCTATGTATGTACTAGAATGCAAATGGATGTTGCGTGGGAACACCCATGCAACGCCCATGGAAAGGCCTCTGTGGTAATGTAACTTACCGATTTACGATATGTTGCATTACTCAAGATATATGAAGCCAATCAGGGCCATGCAAGGGGGCCTTTGGTGGCTACATAAATCTAATGTATTTTTGAGTCGCCCTTGCACCATTCAACGTGGTGCAAGAGCGATGCAGAGGGGCTCGTAAATATGCCCCACGGTCTCAGAGCACTAGTGTTGTGTTCTAATCTAGGACCCTGATCAATACTGTGACCTTATGCCCCTATACGGCTATAATCCATTTATTCCCCAATAATGGCATAAACGATCAAGAGTAATATTTCAGAAACTCGTCTCTGGCCTAACACGATCAGAGCCACATTTCAGAATCTCTTCCTCTGCAGCTTCCTCTGCAGCTCATTAGAGCAAATGACACAGCAGAAGCCACTATCTAAGATTCCTAGATTACACTCCGAGTTCTTCAACAAGATAAAACTCAGCAACCTGGGAAAACCCCGCTTGCTATGTTTTGATTAGTAATAGAACTCTAATGAGCACTGAGAGACGATCACTTCCTAGTGACATCTTTATTGACGTCTTATGTCCAAAAACATACGTCAAACAAGGCACCTTTCAGGTATAAATATTACCAACGTTGCCTTAAGCAAACGCTGCTGCCTCAACGACATCGATGATAGCGATGGTGTGGTGAACATAGGAGCAGAACAGCTGTCCCCTGCAGAGCCCAGCAGATACAAGCTGCCCACGGACGCTGCCCCTCCTCCTCCTCGACGCGCTGAGAGAGACGCTGTCTTTTCTCCTGCTGAGAAAATCCAGCTCCGGCGTTTCCAGCCTACTCTTGTGAGTAACTGGGATATCGAGTCCTGGAAGGAGATACAAGACCTCTAACATTCTTTTCCAGAGGTATGGTGTTGACTAAACCCTTAGAGAGAATTCTTGAAGCAAACCTTGGCAAAACCAACTTAACTTAAACTGCTACTTACTCCCTCCCAAGTATTAGGCTTAGGTCAGGTACACTGGGGTAGGCGTAGTTAGAAGCACCAGTTGAGTACGTTAGTCAAATGTATATATGAATGTATTTATTTTATTCATTTTAAACCATTGTATGGCTAAGAAACCATATCAATGCTTTTACAGTATTATTTCGCAATCCTCATTTTACTGTACGCACTTTTTATAATAACAAGTCTTGCAATTGTGGCAATTCATTTCTCTTGCATGAGAAGAAAGACTGTTCAATAAATAATACCTTTTTATTGAAAACGCCTGTCTCTCTATTCTCTGCACTTTGGTGAAAGTAATCTGCACAACTGACTGAGTAAAATAACTGTCTATTGTTTCACACGACTCTAGAGATTGACTCTTATTCTAAGGAGCAAAGTTGTCATGTTTATGCGGTTGTTGGAAAACTGAATCCCTTCTTGTCTGTACCAGGGAAGCTGATCACTTCCTATTCAGTCAAGAAAGTTTCCAGTGACCTCTGAGCTAGTTGGTAACAAACCCAATTAAGTTTAGCATAGTCAAAGGAGACCTGGAAGATCCGCACTTCTACGTCTATACTACTGTTTATGTTATTCCAATGCGCAGGGCCTATTGGGAAAATAGGAACTACACTACATGGCGCCCAACGTTTGGTAAGGCGATAAAACTAACGCAAGACGTTAGAGTAACTCAGTCGTGCATTTTTCACAAAGACCCCTTTCTCCCGTAAATACTCCAATAGACGTCTGGAGTGGGTGAAAGGTTAAAATCCGCCCGAACTTAGTAGGAAGAGATTCCTATGTAAAGCTCTGGTTTATTCAACGTTGAAGGATACAGTGTTCGAAAATATTGTGCACCTAATCTTTGTCTCCTTGGAGACCTGCTCTGCAAAAACCTTTCTGACAATAAAATGTCAGACTTAGAAAACGGAACCACTGGGGGTGCAGTAAATGCGACTCAGCAGGGTCCCGATGAAACTACTGAACCGGGTGCAATAATCATTCCGGCACAGTGAAGAACATCTATAACGTCAAAACTTATAGACAATGGACTGACCACACAAGGTGGCACAGTCGTCTTCGTGATAGAGGCACACGAATATCGGCAGACAGAGGTATTCTATTCTTGGATAAAATTTCCAGCGGCAAACGCTGCAACACAAGAGTTCCACTATTACAAAATAGGGGATCTACCGGAAGAGTACGCTCCTTTCGAGGACACTGAAATCCCATTAAAATTCCAAGAGCACATGCTCTGGTTTAAAGGCGCCCTAAAACACAATGATCATATTACCAGGCTCGGTCCACTAGGTAGACCAGGAGCAACGTGGCCGGTTCTAGCCAGCTACACACCACATCCAGACATTGCAAAAATGTCTAGAGAAGAACTTTTAGCACAGCTAAAAACATTAATTAAAATACATAGGCAATTAGTCCAATATGTAATGCGGACTGCTACAGTCCAAACAGCTGTTAATGTACCACAGCTGACCCCTCATCAGGGGAACACAAATAAAATTACACCACAGAACATACAGTCATGTCTTAGTAAAACACCCATAAAACGGGAACAAATTCCTTTCTGGTTATCGCAGAAAATCACTCAAATAGAGGCAGTATTTCCGAATACTACCCCTATTGAGAAACACAGAATCCTGACCATCTGCCTTCCAATGGGGGTCGCACCACACGTGGAGGACTGTGACACTTAGGGTACAGTCTTTGCTTCCATTTACACAAAAACCCATGGTGTTCCGTCAATGGCAGTAATACCAGAAGTGCTAAAACAGATTCAGAATGAATACAGTCCAGAACCTGCTTTAACTCTTGGTATGAAATTACTGAAAGACTTCAAGCAGGTCTCGGCTATATTACTAGCCAATATTAAAGGAGAAGCAGCATGTGTGGCGATCCGCCAGAAGTTGAAGGAAACAGATATAACAGATCAGCCAATTGAGCTTGCCAGAATTATAGAAAAATGTTATGAAGAATTAGGTAGAGACAGCTTGAGTGGGAAACCAGTTAAACCCCAACTGCTCGAAAATCCTGAAAAATTATTTATTAAAAATAATTCAAACACTCCTAAAAAGAGCTGGGATGGAAATAAACAATCCACTCCCAAGGAAAAGGTTTTCCAGTTCAGAGGAAGGTCTCCTCGACGGAGGGAAAGAACTCCGACTCGAGAACACCAGTCTCCCCAGAGGGAGCCCTCTGAGAAAAGATATAACCTTAGAAATAGGGATAATTTGAAGAAACCTGATAGATATCAAAGTATTGATACACATCCCTCTCGATCTTTTTCGCAGAAATCGGAAAGAAGAGGACGGTCAGACCCAGGGGAACACACCAAGTCAAAAGACAATGAACCTGCTCAAAGTAAAAAGTTACAATTTCCAAAAAAGAAGGTAGCCAGTATTAGAGTAATCGAACATGCCGAGAATACTGAGGACACAGTTGAAAAACGGGGAGTGGGCACAGACAATGCTAGACAGTGCAGCAGAAATCACCATAGCTCGCAAGATCCTGATGAGTCATCTGGAGACAGTGGACACGAATGAATACATTCAAGTAGAAACTGCCGACACCAGAGTTAGCGAGCCCCATAAGATATACGAAATAACACTGCGTATAGAGGGTGATAAGACTAGGAAAATAAGGGGTCTATTTTGGGATAAACTCTCAAAAGGCTATGACATTCTGTTAGCTGAAAAAGATTGGCCCCCAGAGTTTGTCAGGGAGTGCCCTCGTGGCGAAGAAATGATTATGCCTGCCTTCTCGAATCACATTCGGATTCACAAAAAATATACTTATGCAAGGAAATGGGCAGTGGCCCAGGCACCGGCATTATACAAAAATCACGTAGGATGGGATGAGGACTTTCCTCCTCACAAAATCCAGTTAAAAAGTCAACCAACTGCACAAAGGCAGTATCCAATTAAGCAAGAAGCTAAAAAACAAGTCAGGGAGATTTTAGATCAACTTGAATACCAGGGGGTGATTGAAACATGCACCTCTCAAATGAACAATCCTTTGTTTCCTGTCTCCAAACCAGACAATTCATATCGTCTAGTTTTGGATTACAGACACCTTAATGCATGTTGCAAAACATTTGCAGTACAAAATTCGCATAGTGCTGCACTAATGAACAACATAGTTAGGAAAAAATATAAAACAACATTAGACATATCTAATGGTTTCTTTTGTCAAAACATTGCACCAGAAAGCAGATACTTGACCGCTTTCTCAGTAATGGGGTCACAGAAACATTTCTGTAGGCTCCCACAGGGATTCAAGAACAGCCCAGGACTATTCTCAGCCAGAGTAACAGAGTTACTACAAATGTATGATGATGAGGCATTATCTTACGTAGATGATATCTATCTCACAGACGACGACTTGGAGACTCACTTGAAAAGAGTGAACACCATAATACTTGGGTTCGCAGCAGAGGGTTATAAATTCAACTTTAAAAAGTCCCGAATTGCCCATCTGACAGTATTATTTTTAGGATACGAATTATCAAGTGAAGGGAAAAGCCTAGCGGACAACTTCTTAGAGAAGTGCGCTGTACTCCAAGCTCCAAAAACGCTGAAGAATTTACAATCGATTCTAGGTTTTCTGAATTTCGGAAGAACTTACATTCTAAATTATGCGGAGAGGGTTAAACCTCTCTACGAACTAACTAAACCTGATTTTAAACCAATCAACTGGACTCAAAAACACGCAGAAATTTTGAGATCACTGCAAACAGACATGTTAGCAAAAACAAAATTAGATACACGTGACAACACACGCGATCTTGTAATCCGAATCATCCCAGGAAGATGCAGATTCACGTACCTGACCTCTAATGAGGGAGAAAAGGTACCAATTTCAATTAAATCTCACTTGTACACACAAGCAGAAAAAACATTCAGTCCAACAGAAAATACTGTGAAAGCAGTAGAAACTGCATTAGCGAATGAACGAGAACTAGCACATGGTAGAAGGATCAATATCCTCACAGCGGAATCCGCCTTCGAGGCGCTATTCAGCCCAATAAATCTGCCCACAGTGTCACTGGATCCGAAATG
This sequence comes from Lissotriton vulgaris, assembly GCF_964263255.1. NCBI lineage: Eukaryota > Metazoa > Chordata > Amphibia > Caudata > Salamandridae > Lissotriton > Lissotriton vulgaris. The sequence continues at coordinate 1,298,919,682 of NC_141693.1, forward strand.
GATACAGTGTATAGATTCTCTTGGAGCGGAAGATGTGAAATACTATTTCGCCCCACAATTCAAAAAACTGAATGAATTGACTTATGAAGAAGAATATCCTCTGCCAATCGAACTTCTGCCTCTCCCACAGTACACCTGTATAATCTATACAGATAGATTTGTACAGCATTTCAACGTAGAGAACAAATCCTACGATGCAGCCTGTGCGATTGTTAAAGGTCGTTGGCTGTGCGGTAAATTCAGACCGAAAATAACAAAAACTGAATCAGTGAGGAACTGTTCGGCTCAGTGAGCTGAAATCAGATCTTTAAAGATTGCGCTTGAAAATGCAGAACGTGAATTCCCGACACTAATCGTGTGCGATTCGCGTTTGTGCATCAACTCTTACAATAATAAGTTGCAGAGCTGGATTGAAAATGATTACAAAGATGACATAGGTGCCACAATAAAGCATAAAATGCTTTAGAAACAGGTAGCTCTTTTACAGAAAGAACTACAAAAGACTCACGTGATACACACTCGGAGTCATCAACGTGATGGCGTTCACGTTGCAGGGAATTCATTGGCTAATACAGCCACAGCGGAAGCAACTAAACCGGCTTCCGTAGCCACAAAAAAGCGTTCAGAAAAATACATAGACGGGGAAACCATGCTGGCAGTAAAAACGTCCATAAAAGGCGACTGTGCTCACTACCCGTGAACTATCCACTCAATTATGCATACGTAATTGATGCAAACTCCGTTCCTTTTGCTCAAATCCCTGGAGTGGGGGATAGGGTAATTCCAAACATGAACAGGAGAAGATTCCTATTACAGGAGGCACATATGGGGTTGGGTCTGACACACCAAACAATCAGGGACTCTCTGAGAGAATTGCAATCAGAGTACTGATGGCCGGAAATGAGTGTAGGTATTCATGAATTTGCAAAAAACTGTGAAGACTGCAACAGAGATCACAGTGGAGAACCGGCCAGTGTAGTGTCAGAAACCCTAATAGAAAGCATAAGGCGATCTATCCGCGCAATCAAACAAGAGAAACGCTTCCCATTGTATATCATTAAGGCTAAACACACTTAAAAAATGTGGCCCCAGCGCTCGGCTGACGCCAGAGCGGTTATGAAAGATCTGCAAGTCTTTATCGGCACATACGCAATTGCCATGTTCCATTCTGACCAGGGTCCTGCTTTTAGCTCTCGAGCTTATAAGGAGGCCATGGCCAGCATGGGCGTTGGCTTGCTGTATTCTTGTCCGTCACACCCCGAAGGGAACAGTGTGGTAGAAAGAAAAAACCGGGACATAAAGCAATCTATACCAGCGAAGGTATTAGGTTCGGGTGATGGGTGGGTCGAACATTTAATAAGTGTCCAAATCAGTCTTAACAATTTGCCAAGAAATTCTCTAAAAGGTTTCAGCCCGTACGAACTATTGTTCGGAACTAGAATGCCAATTCAGGACTTAGATAGTCAGGTATCAGTGGTAGAAGATAAGAAAACAGACTTTGACATCAAAGACCGTTTGGCTGTTTTACAGGACTTGAATGAAACAAGAAAATCCTTAAGCAACATAAAGTTAAAGCAACAGCCAGGAACCACTGACGAGGCACCACCAGCCCCAGCAAGGCCTGTCTGGATTCCAAAGATTGGGGATCTAGTCAGAGAAAAAATAGCGGTGAAGAAGGAATTTGGGCCTTCTTACAGAAAAGCAGTACCTGTCTTAGCAATCACCGGAACAAGATCAGTAGTACTACCGCCCCTTGCTGGTAAAAAGGAGAACAGAGTTGTATCAATCGACCTGGTAAAACCACAAGCATGTGGCCTATAATCAACAGTAGGCCCAGTGGACTCCCGAGAAACAACAGAATACCCAAACTTGCAACAATCCAAGAGGTTCAAACTGAAAGACTAATCACATTCGATAAGCCTGCAGTGCACAGAGAGGGACTACGCAATAATGCCATGGAACTCATGCCTCTTGAAACACAGATTGAAACAGTTCGTCATGAAACACCAGTCTACAATGACGTGGCATCAGAATGTGCTATCGAAAGACAAATTGAAAGAACAATTCCAACAATTGACAGAACTGCCTCTGGCTACTTCATCAACTTCGACAACTTTTCTGAGGATCAAAGCAACCCCGAAGTAATGCCAGAAACAAAGACTTTTAAAGAAAAAGCAACAGAACTCTTTCATCAAATCAAGGAAGTATATCTGGATGCACCATTGATTGAGCATTGGATTATTTCAGGGGTATTCATACGCCTACTATGCCTAATTGTAGTTTTAATTTTAGGAAAGTTTATTACAATACAATGGACACAGCAAATCAGAACATCAACTTAGTCCTCAAACCACACAGATCATCCCACGTGAAGAAAAGAGAACTGTCAACAGTAAATGTCACAGCCATTCCAATACCCGGCGGGGTAGTATGGGACAAAACTGACTATGAAATATATGGTCCGGTCGAAATCCTGAAATATCCTCATCAGTTCAAGGTTTCCCTAAGTGACTTTGTAAAACCTAGTACATTCTCTGATGATTGGGACTTTGAAAGTATTAATAATATGATGTCTGATTTAGTGATGTCAGCTAAATTCACAGAACATGATTATTTACAAGGTTCGTCTAATTATGAAAATATGTATTGCTTCTCACATTATGGAGACCATTACTTACATAAATCTGCACAACCTAGAAATGTTTTTAAGTATAACCAATGGGAACATTGTGCTACACCACCTAAAAGCAGTTCTAAAACATTCTATGAGAAATTCAAGTACTTCTCAGGGTTTAATACCAGTGATGCAGAAACGTTTTATTATAAACTGTTAGATAAAACAGGATTGAAAACAATGCAGACAAATACTAAATTGATATATTCAGAAGCATTTAATGAAAAAATTATGACATTTGGTTTTGATTATTGGAAAAATAACATTGAAACAAAAACAATCTGGGGTACAAAAGATTGGCGGGTACAAGGCATAGAAGCACTATTTCGAGCCTGCATGATCCCAGAACAAATAATGTTTTTAAATGAAACAATTCACCAAACAATCTGTCTTGGCCTAGCTAAGATCAAAGGCCTTAACAAACCATCTATTCCAAAGCCAATACCTGATAAAGCAACAACAGATATTTAAATAGACGTATCTAAAATTTTACATCTAAACAGAACACATCCTGATTGGAAAAAGTGGTTAATCTGGCCTACTGACACAAACAACTGTCAAGATAGATTCCTGAATAAAACACAGGGGTTAACAATGTCCAGACCAGACCCTAGATACTCCCAGAGACAACATCCAGGGATAGTAACAACATGCAGTGTAGGGAAGCTGTGCCTTGAATGGCTAGAATCATCCACACTGGCAGAAATTAAGCAACACTTATCTTTACTTAAAGATGGTGCTGATTTGCGCGATTTCATTATGGGACCACGCAAACAGCGTCAAAAACGCTTCATAGCGGCCAGCATCTATGCGACCTACAACGAGGTTTGGAAAGTCACACAAATTGAAACAGCTGAAAAAATACGAGAAATTGATTGTATTAATTTGGAAAAATCACTTTCTGTTGTGGACAATGGGTTAATGACAGTATTTTATTATCTGCCATAGATATAATAGACAAAGACTTGCTAATGTTACAGCATGGCCAGTCACAATTGCGTTCTATTGTACATTAAGGCTGGACGCTGCAAAATCTTCGTTCAGGCTATGTGCCTTGGCGTTTAATAAACACAACGTCATTGTTTTCCATCTTTAACCTTACTGATAAACAAATCAGCTTGGCACAGAAAGGAGCAGACTATACAACCCTGAGCATCGAAAAACTTGAGAGATTACCTTTGACAATGTCAGAAAGTCCTGTCATTGAATGGATAATACACGGGATTATCACAATTCCGATAACAACTTTCCAATTTAAAAATTGCCTTGAATACATACCTACTAGCCAGTATGAACAATTGGTTAAAGGATACGTTAAGTCAACATGGAAATTACCATACACACACACATGCTATAGTGACAGCAACAAAAATGTATTTCTTAGTGGTGAAAACTGTATACATTCACTAAGCGGTATACTTTTGTGTCAGGGTATTAATTTACATGGAGCCTGTGAAGGAAATTCTAACAACCTTTCATGCCACCAACATGTCACACCTGCAACGCAGATAGAGCCTTTCTTTAAGCAACTCTCGAATGGGAGTTACATTCTAAGGGCCTCATTATGATGGAGGATTTTCCACCTCCTCCGGGCCGGGGGAAGCCACCTCCGGCCCGGAGGAGGCGGAAAATCCTCTGCGGACTCACCAAAGACCCACCGCCGCATTACGATGGCTGGTGGGTCTTGGTTACTGTCTGCTGCTTTTCCTCCGCGGTCAGATTACAACCGCGGCGGAAAAGCTCTCATTTGGCTGGCAGTGTCTATCAGACACCGCCAGCCAAATTAGGAAGCATTTGTAAACATGCTTTTCCGCTGCGGTTTTTCCGCCGTGGAAAAGCATGTGTACTTTTGATTTTGGGGGCCCGTTGCGGGCCCCCAGGGTGTTGGCGGGTGGGGGGTGCATATGGGGGGTACCTATGGTACCCTCCAGCATTTACTTGCACAAAGCGGCAGGCACCGCGCGGTGCCTGCCGCTTTGGGCATGTAAATGTTAAACATGCACTTTTAACAGTGTGGCGGGTGCTGCTTGAAGTAGCACCCGCCGCAATGTTAAATATCCAGGATGTGACCGCCAGGGTGGCGGTCACATCCTAATCCCACATGAGGGAACGCCGCAGCTCATGCGGACGTTCCCTCATCCTCTGGGGTCGCGGACGGACGCAAGTCCGTCCGCGATTCTAATGAGGCCCTAAGAACGGATCACAGCTGTTGTGGCCTTTTGCCAGGGAAAGCATATCTCGTAAGCGTAACTTCCATGGTCAAATGCTGTATGCAAGCATTGTTTCCAAACAGCCCTGGAGACACTGAGACTCCCATGTGGCCTCGTTTGAATTTCTCTTCTATACGAATTGATACTTTAAGCAGAATGAAGTCTGTGCTTTTGCAGACAACAGTGCCCCTCACGTCATCAAAAGAGACGTATGATCTCCTAGTTCAAAGGACGGCTACGGAGATACATGACCTTTTATCAACAAATTGCCCCGTGCATTTCACAGAAATGCTTAGCCAACTCCTTAACATGTCTAGTGCCACAGGCATCCCAGGCATTTTTAAGACGATTTTTACGGGACTGTTAACACCATTCGAAGCAATTCTAGGAATCATTCCTAATTTTGTCCATTCAATCTTTGGCGGCATACCCCTATTTTTGGGACTTGTAGCAGGCATTTTATTTTTCACCCTCCTGCTCCGATATGGCAAGCCAAAACTCAGACATGACTCCTACAAGGATGGAAGAAACTATCCTAGCAATACGCTACCGGGACAGAATAACTAGAGTCCTTGGATTGGCCAGGCTGAGAGATCTGAACATGACCTGGTTTCTTTCATTCAGACCGATATGGCAGACCTGCATCTTACCTGTGCCTCGATGTATGCTATGCGGAGATGAGTGCGTGTTGGACATCTGTCTTGCACTTCCATCAGCAGTACCAATGGATATCAAAGCTTTGCTAAGTCCTGTAACGGCTCACGCATTGTGTTGTCCCCAGCGGCTACCAATCCTGATGACGGCATTCGTGGAGACTCCTGTGCTACGACTAGGTGGTGACAGTGGAGCGAGAAATAAAAGCAACATCACCCAGATACGACCTTCTGTGAGCATTGCTGATCCAGACTTTGATGATAGCAATCATTCTCACACCTGCCAAGTTACAGCACTATCGAACTTGGTCGAACTGTCTCCTGATTTTGTAGACCAATTCTTTGAGAGCCTGTCTGATATGATGTTCTCCCCTGAACAGAAACAATAATTTTTTGAAAAGCATTCCGACACACAGCGTTCCCATGAACTCTGAATTCCGCCTTCAGTTTTGATCAACAAAAACTGCTGAAAAGCGTTGTAACTCTATACCCCCGTTCACCAAGAATTTTTTTTTTTTATTGAACATTTTTCAAAATATTTACCTTTTTCTGGCACGAAATTCTTTGCTTAAAGTAGACCTATTCATAAAGAACAGAAGCTTCTATTTTTAGGTAAATCTAGAGACATAACAACTTTACATCAGCCTCTAGCACATTTTACAGCAATGCATTTATATGTGATGAAATTATCTCGCACTTCTTTTCTGTATTAAGAGATATTTTCATGTGTACATTTCAGAATCTCTTCCTCTGCAGCTTCCTCTGCAGCTCATTAGAGCAAATGACACAGCAGAAGCCCCTATCTAAGATTCCTAGATTACACTCCGAGTTCTTCAACAAGATAAAACTCAGCAACCTGGGAAAACCCCGCTTGCTATGTTTTGATTAGTAATAGAACTCTAATGAGCACTGAGAGACGATCACTTCCTAGTGACATCTTTATTGACGTCTTATGTCCAAAAACTTACGTCAAACAAGGCACCTTTCAGGTATAAATATTACCAACGTTGCCTTAAGCAAACACTGCTGCCTCAACGACATCGATGATAGCGATGGTGTGGTGAACATAGGAGCAGAACAGCTGTCCCCTGCAGAGCCCAGCAGATACAAGCTGCCCATGGACGCTGCCCCTCCTCCTCCTCGACGCGCTGAGAGAGACGCTGTCTTTTCTCCTGCCGAGAAAATCCAGCTCCGGCGTTTCCAGCCTACTCTTGCGAGTAACTGGGATATCGAGTCCTGGAAGGAGATACAAGACCTCCAACATTCGATTCCAGAGGTATGGTGTTGACTAAACCCTTAGAGAGAATTCTTGAAGCAAACCTTGGCAAAACCAACTTAACTTAAACTGCTACTTACTCCCTCCCAAGTATTAGGCTTAGGTCAGGTACACTGGGGTAGGCGTAGTTAGAAGCACCAGTTGAGAACGTTAGTCAAATGTATATATGAATGTATATATTTTATTCATTTTAAACCATTGTATGGCTAAGAAACCATATCAATGCTTTTACAGTATTATTTCGCAATTCTCATTTTACTGTACGCACTTTTTATAATAACAAGTCTTGCAATTGTGGCAATTCATTTCTCTTGCATGAGAAGAAAGACTGTTCAATAAATAATACCTTTTTATTGAAAACGCCCGTCTCTCTATTCTCTGCACTTTTGGTGAAAGTAATCTGCACAACTGACTGAGTAAAATAACTGTCTATTGTTTCACACGACTCTAGAGATTGACTCTTATTCTAAGGAGCAAAGTTGTCATGTTTATACGGTTGTTGGAAAACTGAATCCCTTCTTGTCTGTACCAGGGAAGCTGATCACTTCCTATTCAGTCAAGAAACTTTCCAGTGACCTCTGAGCTAGTTGGTAAGAAACCCAATTAAGTTTAGCATAGTCAGTGGGGACCTGGAAGATCCGCACTTCTACGTCTATACTACTGTTTATGTTATTCCAATGCGCAGGGCCTATTGGGAAAATAGGAACTACACTACACTAGTATCCAGACCTTCGCTCAGCTCTGCGAAACTAGGAGAGAATAGACAAAAAACAGTCTTGGGGCTTTTAGGAGGGCTAGAGTCTGAGATTACTTGGATAAGGAAAAAGGTTTCTCTCCTAGGCAGGAAGAGGCTCTGCTTACTCAGTAGAGGGAAAAACTCCCAACATTTAAATTACTCCCAAAATTTGAATCACCCGTAGTAAAAACATTCCTCCCATAACATTCTGAACACTACAGAGCCTTCCTGCGGGTCTTTACCAGGTATTTCATCTGAGAATCTGGATAAGCAGAGGCTCACATTCAAAAGGTCAATGTTTTATTCATTAATGTCCATGTATTAGCTTTTAATGATTCCAAGCAACAAAGTACAAAAAAATATGTTACTGAGAAAAGGTGAAATATGAGAGAAAACGCATATTATGATGAGGATGTGTGTGATTAAAGGGATAAAACCTACTAGGAGAGTGTCAAGGTCAGGTAAAGAGTGAGAAGAGAAAGCAAGATAGTTACAGAGTGTTATATTAAATGTTACTCATTTAATGCCATTTTCTTTGACACCATCATATTTTGTATTACTGCATCTTAATTGTACGTTCCATGGAACATTGGCAACAGGTGGATGGTTGATGAATGGGAAAAGTCTGAGCTAGATGTATGACTAATACATTATTGTGGTTACTTACCTCAGTTGTATTGTGATTTGTTAACAGTGAGAAAGAAATAGTGAAAAAGATAGGTAAACGTCATGCCTTTAAGGCATGAATAGAATGTCAATATTCACAATGCTATGTTGTTTACCTCTGACCCTGGTGTTCCATGCCAAGACAGTTAATGCCTGGCTGGTAATAGAAGAGCACACTCCTCACATTATTTTATGGTGACGAGTTGGCCAGCCAGATGTTGATGCTGTCTCGGGGAGCCCCAACCCCAATAATTTCCTGAATCTAAATATTTAATGCTCTTCTATTTTTACATCAGGTGGTTCAGCTCGGTGATTTCTCATGATCTAGCAATAAGATAACACCCTTCCCAACATTAAGCCCAATAGTTAGCAAAGTAGAATTCAAATAGAAACTGGGACCACTCAATAACTGAGTTCTAGATCAATCAAAGATACATGAAAAAGGTTTAATTCAGAATTCTTCATAAAAATAGTAAAGGAAAATGCATAGTTTACCATGAAGGCTCAGATGCAGAATACAGAATCATAAACCATAATAGAAATCCCTATTTAACTGGTTACATCTATCCAGATTTTTAGTGTCAAACTAATAAAGAGTAATGGCAGCATTCTTTGGGAGAAGGGCTCAAAATAATCAGATAGAGTTTCGGGAGGAAAATGAGAAGTCTCTCCTGAACATTTAAAACTAGGGTTTTATATACATTTTATACATAAACGATTAGCAAAACTGCAGATTCAGCATGTCATGACCATGGTTAGGTTGCACTGGCAAAATAAAAAAGATACTTCATAAGTATTAAAGATCTGAACACTCACCCATTTGTTCAGATAAAAGAACATTTTCCACTTGCCTCCTCAGCAACTGCACTCTGGAGATATGCAAAACTATATGAAATATTTCTCAAGCAAAAGCTCATAGAATTACTGTTCTTCTGTAAGCCTACATTGGAACTTCCTAAGGAAGACTTTCAAAATGATACGTTGAGTATACAGTGGAAAGTTGATTTCATAATATACGCTTTCTGAGACAATTCAGTAATTAAGACTGCACCCTGTGTTTCATGGAAACTAGCAGGAGGGAAGACTTGCAGTGAAGGAACAAGGTCTCAGAGAGAAGTGACTTGCTCGGAGCAATAACAAGTTATTAATAAAGTTTTGTAGAAACTAATACTCATTTACATGAACACTTTTGGGTTAGTGAAGCTTAGGTATGGATGTACTAACGCAGATAACATTGAAGCAGGACTAATACCACTTTAAAAGGGAAATCTGTTATGCGCATGCGTCAACTGCATCTACGTAGTATGACGAGGTAATGCTTGGAGGGAAATTCTGGCGTATGAGCAAAAGCTATTAACATGGCGGCTTGAAGACTCGCATGTATGGCACCTGCTTATTTGAAATTAGAGCAAGCTATTTTACTAATGCTAACGTGGGGATAAGTCTAATAAATATTTTGAGAAATTGACATCTGTCCTTTGACTTTAATCATTAGTGAGTATATGGGCCTTTCTTGCATAACTGAATGAGCTAAATGACGCGAAGTCCGGGCATGCCCACTGAGTGAACCCATGAAGATCAATGACACAGCAGTTGAAAGAGAGCCAATATCGAGTGTAACTCCATGGGAACGGATGGTGCAGAGTTCAACAGGGAAATGTTCTATTCATCATAATGTTTTAATGTTTCCTTATTGATACAAGTAGTATATGGGAATAACATTTATGAATAGAAAGTAAGGGGCTGGGTTTTCGAACAATGGTTTAACTGAATATAGTGACATGTAAGCATGGTGTGGTGAAGACCCCCCTTTGCCGGACAAATCACATTTTGTATTTTTCAGATATTGAAACATTAAAGGGTGGAACATGCGTATAAAAAGCTATATTTAGGATAGCTTTAGAGTGGAGACCTGAGAATGCTGGGGAGAGAAGCTGATGCTGTGAGATGCTGAATTGCTGATAGAGAACTGATTGCAGAACCTGGAGCAGAAATTTCTATCCTAATTTAATTGGGTTAGATCTGAGATTGCAGAAGAATCTCGAGGAGGAAGAGAGTGTCAGGGAAGGGTGCGGCGCAACCGTCGGTATCTTAGAGAGGGTAACTATCATGTCCTGACTCCTGTTCTAAAGTTTTGTATCTGAATCTATCTCAGGGGACCCCCACCAGCCCTTTGGCCAGGGGATTGGTCTTCCAAATCATCCTTGGTAAATAGAATTTCCTGTTATTTGCAAATGTTTTTGATCGTTTCTCTCTGTCCTCTCCCTTTTTGACATCAGTTGAGTCAGAGATAATACATTGTGTTCATTAATTTAATTTTCTCTACTATAAATGATAGTGACTTTACTGTATTGAGATTGTTCACATGCATTTAACATTTAGATAAATATTTGAAATCTTCTTGAGTCTGTGGTGATTTTCTTAAATAATAAAAAAGTTAGCTTATGTTAATTATCACCATCTACTTGTCCAACTAATGGTCCATCAACCAGAATAAAGAACTGGTTGATCTGTGAAGGGTTAGTTGAAGATTGAGCAGAGGTATTAAATAAACTAATCCTAAACAGTTTGTGAAATTTGATAAAACGTGACCGAGCCAGCGGTTTTAACCACTGTGCTTTTATGGGCCTTGGTGAGTATATGGTAGTGGAGTATCTTTTGTTGGTGAACCACTGGATCAGTTTTCTGGTAGCAGAGTTATGGTTATTATTCTTAGTTTGGTGACAAATCAATTATTAATTATCAATTTATGTTTAACAAAAGAGTTTTGTTTTATGTTGTCTAGAAGCACAGGTACAGAGGATACCTGGGCATCCCGGGAATGAAATTTGAATAGCGGGTGGTGACAGAAGCCACACTGCAGAAGGTTACTCGTCTGATGTCGTAATACTGAGAAGCTATGGCGGGCTGGCAGTGTTACATTAGGGACTATATCATGTAAAAGTAGAGTGTAAATGATAGCAGAGGGTGTTGCCAGAGGGACCTAAGCCTTATTTCCCAAAAGGGGTATTGCTGAAGTAGAAATGGATACTCCCGAGCTTGAATGAAGGGTAAAATTGGTGTTACGCGCAGTGAAAAGAAGTACTTGTTTACTTCAGAATAAGATGAATCTATTCTTTATCTAGTGTGGCAGACAGAGCAGCACTGTTTTTATGTTGTTACTAACACATTTTTATTAAAAAAAAGTTAAAGAAATATGTCTTCCTATTACCTTGGAAAGGGAGGGTCTGTCTCAGGAGTTATACTGACGTCACAGAGAGCCACGCTGGGATTGTCGAAGCAGCGGGTGTGAGAAGGGAGCAGATTGTAAAGAGAGGGTCAGTAGTGAGGAGCAATACTGATGTCACAAAAGGCAGCGCTAGTATTGGTTAGACGAGCAGTGCAAGCCTGAGCTTTGATTGGTTACTAGATAGAAGCCTTGTTAGAATTGGTTAAGAAAGAATTTGTATGTTGAATTCTGATTTGGTTGCTGGTGTGAGTCGCGCTGACATAGTACGGGTCGTAGGTAACAGAGTTTGAGGGTTTATGAAAGACTCTTTCATATATAGCTTGTCTAGAATGTATGTAGAAAAGAGGAAGATGTTGTTAATAAAGAAAATTAAGAATTTCTCTAAGAAAGATAAGCCTGTGTTGACTAGAGAGGGAATTCCTATTCCACCACCAAAAATGCCTGTTCATGTATGATGATAGAATGAGGATATCATACTTGTGTATGACTGTCGAATTGGGTGTATACAAAAGGTGATGGTGTTTTAGCTTTCCCAGAACATGCTACGTTTAATGGGAGAATCCTTCAGAATTTGAGAATCAGAATGAATGATTTAGAACCAAGACCTAGGTTAACTCAGTATGAGGCTTTGGAAGAATGGAAAACTGAGGCATTTGAACGAGAGAAATTCAGAGGTGGAAAGAGATTTAGAGGATTATTACCTAGATATCTATATGAGTCACGTGAGGATCAGATGAAGCAATGGTACCAGAGGGTTTATATCCAGTGTTAATGGCTGATGAGCAGTTCAGAAGCAAGTGTAAGGAAAAGACAAAACACATGAATGTGTCAGGGTATGGAGAGTCAGATGATGAATTGTTGGAGGGTATTTTAATTAAAAAACCTCCACAGTATCAAGAAACACCTAGTAGGGTCACACCGAGTGCTTCAGCATGAGGAACACCATTGGTTCCACAGATTCTTCATGATACATCAAACGCTAGGGCGTTACAGCATAGCAAGAAAAGTTTTGAACAAAACTAGAGAAGAATTAGTACAGAAAATAAATCAATTGAATTTAAATACTGAAGCTTTGACATGCCAGTGACAATTGGTCCTGCGATCCCATTAAATGGAGATAAAAAGAGTAGTTCAAAAACACAAACGGTAGCAGTTCCCTTAAGTAATTTTAGAAAAGAATTAGTTGTATCTGATGATCAGGCCAGTGAGAGTGATTCGGTTATTTCTTTAAAGGATCTTCCAATTATGGAACCCTTAACTGAGACTCCAAAGAGAGTTACACATGAAAAGGTGAAAGAAAAGGTGTCTATAAGCCCTAGTGGAAAGGGAGGTTCAACGATGGTTACTCCTGAGGATTTAGAGAGATGGGCACAAGGAATAGAAAACCGAAATTCACAACCAAAAATCTTGGATATTAGTAGATTGGAAGTGAATTTCGAAGAAATGATAGCTGGTAATGTAAGCACAGAAAGATTAAAAGCATAAATAGAAGAGCAAAGATTATTCATGAGAAGTTAAAAGAGGTTGCTTCAGAGATTGGAATAGATATAGAGAGATAGAAGTTGTTGCAGAAACCATATCGAGTGGAGTTTACTGAAAAGGATTTAGAAAGTATAAATACTTCTGGTAAAAGACTGCAGATAAAAGAATTGATGAATATTTTGAGAAAATGGGGAGAAATTGATAAATCTAGAACTAGATGCACAAAGAAGAAAGAGGAAGCACAAGCTAAAGAAGGATTGTCAGCATTTCCAATAGGCGAGTCAGAAAACTTTGAAAGGGTATGTCCAATGAGGGAAGTACCTGGAGGTGAATATGTTCATGTTCCATGGAGCAGACAGGATATTTTGTCATTTACAAATGATTTTCTCAGGTTGAGAGAAAAACCTATTGAATGGTACAAGCATGTGGAAAGGTTTGTGAAGGTTTCAAAGGTACTGTTGAAAGATTTGGATGGTTTATTTGACATTGTGGTAGGGGTGGGCAGAATTTGCATAGTTGCGCTACGCAAAGCGCCGTGAAACTGTCCAAAATCTCCGCGAGCACGCAAAGTTCCATGACCACGCAGAATTGCTTGCTCCGCCTGTTCGCGAACGCTGTTTGCGTGCCCTGGGGAAAATAGCTCACAAGCTCGCATTTTGAAAGCACGAACAGGCAAAAAACTCTGCGAAGTCACAGATCGCGGAATTTGTGGCAATTCTGCATTCTCTGTGGACCGCAAAATTACCCAAATTCCACAAATTCTGCAAGTGGAATGGAATTTACCGCCCAGGCCTACATTTTGGTTCCTGCTGATTTATGGAAGGAGTGTAAGATTACAATTGATTGGCCGAATGAAGAGTATGCAAGAGATTCCAAAACAGGAGCATTGTCAGAAGAGGTGATGAAAAAGTATCACTAAGTGATTACTTTCTTAAAAGGGAAAATCCTTCCTAAAGAAACAGATTGGGTGAAAATAGTCAGAACGACACAAGAACCTAAGGAGTCTGTGCCTGCCTATTATGAGAGGTTGTTACAGGATATTAAGCAGTATAGAGTCTTTGAAAATATTGTTGATAAGGATATGGGACATTTGGTATATTAGTTTGTGTATGGTTTGAAACCGGAGATTAGTCAGATGATTCATCAGCACATGTTGTGCTGGCCGAGTAAGTCAATTGATGAGATATTGAAATATGCGAAATATTGAAGCGATGACATTGAGGTGAAACACAGAAAGTTAAAAGAGAAAATTATGTGGGCACAAGTGAAGTTGGCAGAGCAGCAAGAAATGAATTTAGCTGGCCAAGCTGAAAATCAGATGAAAGAGGGGAGTCAGAGTGAACAAGTGTCCAATGGTAGTAAAGGTAGAGGACGAATGAGTAAAGAGGAAGCAAGGAAGACATTTCCTTGCCATGCATGCGGAAAGCATTGACATTAGAAGAACGAGTGTATGCATATTCAGAATAATGAGGCAAATCAAAATTTAAATCCACAGATGCAGAATGAAGTGGTCGTGAACCAGCAACAACAGCATCAGGTAGTTACTCCCCGTGTGCCACAAGCTCCTATGCCAAACCATGTGAACATTAAAAAATACAGTGTGAACACCAGATTTCACTGAGAAATTGGTAAGAAAAACCCTGTGGTTTCACAATATTTTTTGCAGAATGATGAAGATGACTCAGACTATGTGCAATGATGGTGCCTGAGGGGGGGAGGAAGAGGAGTGTGGGCTTGACGGGAAAGTTGCAGGTAGTGACATCACTTATATATTGGACACTGGTGCTACCCGGTCTAATGTGAGAACAGCAGACATCCCAAACCTACCCCTCTTGGGAGAGACTATCCAAGTTGTAGGAATATCAAACAAACAGATTAGAACCCCAGTTACAATTCCAACGGAAGTGAATATTGGAAATTTTAAAGACAGGCATAGGTTTGTGGTTTGTGATTCAAGTCCAGTGAATTTGTTAGGGAGATACCTACTGTGCAAGATGAACTACACAATCTATTGTACTCCTGTTGGTGTTGCTTTCCTAACACCTGAAGAGGATATTGTTTACAAGATGTTGCTAGCTAAGCAAGGGACAGAAGTAGATGAGATGTTTTCATTAATGACTTAAAATGACCTGCCAGAGAATTGAAAACCACAGTAAATTCAGAGGTGTGGGACTTTTCAGGAAAAGATATAGGTTAATGACAAATGTTGATCCAGTGAAAATAGCTGTGAACGAATGTGCAGTTTATCCAAACACAAAACAGTACAAAATTAGACCAGAAGTAAAAGCAGGAGTTGCTCCAGTGATTGAACAAATGATTGAGCAAGGAATTTTTAAAGAAATAGTAGGGAGTCCTTGTAATTCGCCAATTATGGGACTTAAAAAACCTAGTGGCAAGTACAGAATAGTGCAGGATTTACGAAAGATTAATAAGATTGCATTGCCTTATTGTCCGTTAGTACCAAATCCAGCAGTGATCCTCAATCAATTATGATGGAATGCAAGTTGGTATACCTTGATTGATTCGTGTCAAGCATTCTTTTCTATACCTTTTCACCTGGATAGCCAGTATCTCTTTGCTTTCCGGTTTGGAGATCGTGTATTGGCATGGTGCCAAGTTCCGCAAGGGTACACAGAGAGTCCCTGGATCTTTAATCAGATCTCGAAAAAGTGTCTAGAGTCATTCGTAATGCCCAGAAAATCTGTTTTGGTTCGGTATACTGAAGACCTACTGGTGGAATCAAAGACACAGGAGGATTGTTTCACTGACACAATTGCATGACTGAACCATTTGGCTGAAGGAGGACACAAGGTGTCTCCAGAGAAATTGCAGTTTTGTCCACGAGAAGTTAAGTATTTAGGGCATAAAATAGAAAGCAGAGTTAGAAAAGTGACCCCGAAAGAATAAAATTGATCAAACAGATGCAATTACCTCAGGCGCAAAAGGAGATGAAAATATTCCTGGAAGTGGTTGGGTATTGCAGGCAGTGGATCAATGGATTTTCCCTGCTGGCAAAGCCATTGATATAATTGACTCGAAAAAGAGCAAAGGATCCAATTGATTGGAATGATGAATGTTTGGAAGCATTTGTAAAGTTGCAAAATTGTCTGTGTGAGGCGCCAGCCTTGGCAATGCCAGATTATACAAAAGAATTTCCATTATTCTGTTGTGAAAGAGAGAGTTGGGCACTTTCAGTTTTGACTCAGAGACATGGACTGAGCCGACATACAGTGGCGTATTCCTCTGCTACTTTGGATCCAGTGGCTTCAGCTTTACCTGGCTGCTTAACAGCAGTAGCTGCTACTTGTGTGAGTCTGGAGCAAATTGAATCGATTGTGATGGGACATCCAGTTAAGGTTTATGTGCCACATTCAGTTGACATTCTTTAAACAAGAACTCAAACACAACACCTAACTCCTAATCGGGTGACTAAGCATGAAAGAGGGATTTTGGGAGCAGAGAATGTGACAGTGATAAGGTGCACAACAATGAATCCTGCCACTTTATTACCAGATCCATGTTTTGAAGAGGTGAAAGATGAAGCAGACTATGATTGTTTGGATGTGAATGAATTGTGTACAAAACCTCGCCCAGACATAAAAGAAGTACCTTTGACGGAATCAGATCATGTATTATTTGTGGATGGGTTATGTTTGAGAATGGAAAAAGGAGGTCTAAGTGCTGCTTATGCTGTATGTAAAATTTCAGGAGTTATTGAAGCATCCTGATTACGAGGAGTCAAGTCTGCACAAGTAGCCAAATTGGTGGTCTTAACAAAGGCATGTAAATTGGGAATAATTGGAGAGTAACCATATTCACGGATAGTCAATATGATTTTGGGATTGTGCACGACTTTGGCCAGCTTTGGATGCAAAGGGAATTTCTGACTTCTTCAGGATCTCTTATAAGAAACAGTAAAATTGTGAAAAGATTGTTAGAAGCATTACAATTGCCAAAAGAAATAGCAGTGGTCAAATGTGCTGCACACCAATCAGGAAATTACTATGTGATGGCAGGCAATCGATATGCCAACCAAATTGCTTAATATTGGGCAAGAAACGAATGGCAATCAATAAGAAAGTGGAAAATGATGAAACCAGCTGCCAACGGATGCTTTTCTCAGCATTAAAAACATTTAATGAAGTTAGACAATTGCAGAAAGAAGCTGAAGAGAGAGAAAGAAATCTGGAGAAGGTCACTTTGTACAAAAAGGACAGAAGTGTGGGTGTACTCCGATGGCAGACCAGTCATGAGAGACTGCCTGCTCTCCCAAATGGCAAGAGTATATCACAGAACAACACACATAGGCAGGGATTTGATGAGCAGACTTTTCAGACAGAAATGGTATAATCCAAAGTTTAGGGTATTCGCACAGAGCTTTTGCCAACAACGCTTAATCTGTCAGCAGAAAAACCCAGGAAGGAAGACATTGGTTAGCTGGGGAGAATTGGAAAGGCAGAAGGAGCCTTCACCAGGTTATAGTTAGATTTTATCGAGCTCCACCATGCAACGGATTGTAATATGTTTTGGTCATTGTGTGTTTATTTTCAAGATGGGTGGAGGCATACCCCACTAGAAGAAATGACAGTTTGACAGTTGCAAAATTATTGTTGAGGGAATTGAACCCGAGATTTGGTTTTCCCAGTGACTTTGGAATCAGATAGAGGACCTCATTTTAATAATGAGATAATCCGATTAATCTGTGCTGCATTTAACATTGAACAAAAACTGCACTGTGCTTATCATCCAGAGACTTTTGGAGTAGTTGAACAGCTTAATGGTACAATTAAATCAAGATTAGGGAAGGTGTGTACATCCACAATGCTGAAATGGTCAGATGCACTACCACTTGCAGCGATGGGTCTCAGAAGCATCCCTGACAGAAAAACAGGATTGAGTCTACACAAAATCCTGATGGGAAGGGCAATGAGACAAGCATTCATTCCTTGAAATAAATTGATGGATATAACTGATGATCTGGTATTGCACTATTGCAAAGGATTGACTGATCTGATGTTAGACACGCCCGAAAATCGTGTCTCGCACCCAGATGGGATAAACCACAACAGGTCTTACTGGTCACTAAAACAGCAGTGAAGTGTACAGGTTTACCCAATTGGACACATGCTAGTCATACCAGAAGAGTACCAAGTCCACCTGAACAACAAGAACAAAAACTAACTGAACGAGCTGAAATGTCAGAAGCTGAAGGTGGGGAAGCTGAAGAATCTAGAGTGATAGATTTCAACAGACAAATAGATGAAGAACAACCAAGTACAAGTCAAGAAGACTGGATACCAGTGATCAAAATACCGAAAGTTATTATCAAAACAAGAAGAAGAAATAATCTTGAGAGATAGGGAAGTAGAAAGGAAAAGACAGGGAAAGTAGAACACACTCAGGAAGAAATAAACACAACTATTGAGAACCCTGAGCAGGGACTGAAAGAAGAAGAAGAACAGGTTCAGGCGGAAGAAAAACAAATTAAAATAAGACCTGAACAGGACCAGTTAGAAGTACAAAAACAAGTACAAAATCAAGTAGAAGAAGAACAAAATACAGAAAATACATAACAAAGACAATCAGAAAGTGAGGGAGCACAAGAGCAAATTGTGCCCAGGCAAAGTGAAAATAAAAGAACCTTAGAGATGGACGGAGAAGGTGAAAGTGTGATTCAGGTCAAAAGAGTTAGATAAGGTGATATTTGGTCAAGTGGAGTTAAAAGACTGAAATATTATGAAAATCAGGGAAGAACCCAGAACAAGTAAATGAGGCTTCAAGTCAAACTGAATCAAAGACGTCATTAGCAAAATCCACACAAAGAAGCCCAAGTTTGAGAATTTTGAACAGAAAATATAAGGCCCCTGAGTGGACCTACATCATACTTGAAGAATTTGAAAATTTAGATTTACGTGAAGAATAAGAGAGAGCCTCTGTTGATCAGATTGATCAAAGCAAATTAAAGCCTCCCTAAAATAAAGATCATATTTTTTGTTAAACTGATTAAAAAAAGAAAAGAGAAAAAAAAAATTTCCTTAGAGTGAAAATGACTGAAGTTAAAGTCACTGAACAACCGAAACGAAGTAGAAAGCGAAAATGTTTTAGAGTTTGTTTATGTAGTATTTCATTATTAATATTAGCATGGTTATTTTTAACAGTGGTGGTACCTTTATTAATGGTAGCTAATAATAGAAATAATACAGTCACTAATGAGAGAATAGATAGCAATACAGAAAGTACTAAAACAGGATTAGGACATGTAGATGAAGCTATGTCTCTTCATGATGGATCTAATAATGATTAATCTTTGAATGTGTTTAATAAGTTGTTGTTTCAGTATGTAGAGAGAATGGAGATTAGTGATTGTTACGCCTGTATGAAATTACCAACACCCGTATCAGAAGGGGTAATTTATGGTGTATCATGTAGTGTTTTATCAAGTTTATTTTATGTAATCGGAAAGTTGCAGTATTTCTATTCTAATATAGAAGTAGTATTTCCAGAATTACCTGTTCGAAAGAATATGAATCCCGTACTTAGTAGTAAGGATGCACAGTTCATCTGTGAATTCTTTTTAACAATGAGCCAAATAGATATAGTACAGGCACACAAGAATAATCTAACATGTATATTATGTGAAGAAGAAAAGGAGTTTCTCAATTTAGTTGAAGAAAGGAGACAGGATCTAACAAAGAAAGCTGCTGAACAGAAGACCCATGTACCTCCATTGGTTGGGAAAGAGGGAATTTATGCAAAGAACGAGGCTCATGGTGCTATGTCCCTTGGTTTTCTGGAAAAGGGGACATTTTGTCTCCATAGGTTAAGGACAGAGTATAATACCATTTTCATTGGTTCCAGTGAATGTGAACACAACTTCCTAATCATAGGGGGATGGGGACTAAGAGGGGAAACTGATCCTGTATTTCCAAACATCTATAATGTTTGCGGAAATAATGCTTGTTATAGATTAACTGTCAGGGGGTGTGGTAGCTGTTACTTTGGAATACTATTTCCAAAAATTTACCATGTGGACAGAATCAATGGAATCAATGAAATATCTAATGGACTAACACATATTAAGAGGACTAGTTTTTCTGAAATAGTGGGTGATATATTTGGTGCAGTGATACCCTCAGTTGAATTTGCACAAAATTTGTAAATTGTCAACAGTAGTTGATCGTTTTTTGACTGATAATGCTGGAGGATTCTTGATGATTAATGCCGAAATGGTTGCAATGAGATCTATGGTTTTACAAAATCGTCTTGCTCTTGATATTTTATTGGCAAAAGAATGAGGAGTCTGTGAATTTTGAAAATTGAACATTGTTGCACTTACATATCTGATAAAAGTAAGGAAATCAAAGGGTATATTAAGACTATTACAAGAATTCATGAAGATTTGACCCAACTGGAGGTTGACGGTGTATGGGAAAGACTAACAAAGAGTATTACGGCAATAGGGAATTGGTTAACTGACTTTGTAAAGAGTTTTCCTAGGTCAACTAACAATACCAGTAGTTGTATTAGTCACAATAGCGTTAATGATAATGATCACATGCAAGTGTTGCAAGGGAAAGGGAAAAAGGAGAATACAATGAAAGAAAAGAAAAGAAAGAGAGAATATGAGGAAATCCAACTAGAAGAGATGAAAGGGAAAATATATAAAAGAATGAAAGAATTAGAAGGAAAAGAAGGAAACAATGAAAACATAAAAGGAAAAGAAAAAAAAAGAATTGTTGATGTTGGCATCTGGTTGGGATGGGTAATTGTGTGATGGCTCAAAAATGCCATCAAAGAGGGGATTGATAGATCAAGGTCTCGGAGAGAAGAGACTTGCTCGGAGCAATCAGTTTATTTAATTCACTAACAAGTTATTTATCTTGTGTATGGATGTGCTAATGCAGATAACGTTGAAGAAGGACTAATGCCGCTTTAAACAGGAAATTTGTTTGTGCATGCATCAACTACATCTATGTAGTATGACGAGGTAATGCTTTGATAGAAATTCTGGCGCATGAGCAGAAGCTATTAACATGGCGGCTTGAAGACTCGCATGCATTGCACCTGCTTATTTGAAATGAGAGCAAGCGATTTTACTAATGCTAACGTGGGGATAAGTCTAATAAATAATTTGAGAAATTAACATCTGTGCTTTGACTTTTATCATTAGTGCGTATTTGGGCCTTTCTAGCATAACTGAATGAGCTGAATGACGCGAAGTGTCGGCGCATGCCCACTGAGTGAAGCCATGGTGGTCAATGACACAGCAGTTGAAAGAGGGCCAAGATCGACGGCAACTCCATGGGAACGGATAGTGCAGAGTTCAACAATGAAATGTTCTATTCATCATAATGTTTTAATGTTTCCATATTGATACAAGTAGTATATGAGAGTAACAGTTATGAATAAAATATAAGGGGTTAAGTTTATGAACAAAGGTTTAACTGAATATAGTGACATGTAAGCATGGTGTGATGAAGATCCCCCTTTGCCGGACCAATCAAATTTCGTAGTTTCCAGATATTGAAACATTAATGGGTGGAACATGTGGAACAAAAGGTATAATTAGGATAGCTTTAGTTAGTTAGAGAGAGCGGAGACCTGAGAATGCTGGGGAGAGAAGCTAATGCTGTAGGATGCTGCATTGCTGATGCAGAACTGATTACAGCTTGTTGATATGTGAAGGGTTAGTTGAAGACTGAGCAGAGGTATTAAATAAACTAATCCTGAACAGTTTGTGAAATTTTATTAAACTTGACTGAAGCAGTGGTTTTAACCACTGTGCATTTATGGGCCCAGGTGAGTATATGGTAGTGGAGTATCTGTTGTTGGTGAACCGCTGGATTAGCAGCAGGTCCTTGATTGGGAGGGGGGATGAGCAGGAGCAAGATGAACATCAGAAACAACACAAAGTGAATTCTTTGCAAATTCTGCTATGCTTATTCAAAGAACCATTCTGTCTCAGATAATTCAAAATGTATTTACATTTATGGTGTAAATGACTCATACTGTGCTTCTTTCCTGTGTTCAACCTAGGTGAAGCCAGAATTAGCCACATACTCCTCCCCTTATTCAACTCAATTGCCATGATCACCTTCCAAAGGACTGGAAATACACATAAGTTAACGCCCTACTAAAGAAACCATCGTCAGACCCCAGCGAACTCAACAACAACCGATCGGTCACCCTGTTCCCAGACAAAGTATTAGAAAAAGCTATCAAGCATCAACTCTCGTCACATCTGCCACGGAACCTCCTACTCGACTCCTCTTCTAAATCCGGATTCGACTGCAACTACAGCGCTGGGACAGCACTCATAGCGGGGACATTTGAGCCCTACGTGACCAAGGAGAGACTGCGACTCTGATCCTGTTAGACCTCTCAGCATCCTTCAATGTGGTTTCGCACCACACACTTTTCACAAGGCTGCACAACATAGACATCCAAGGAGGAGCTCTCAGATGGTTTGCCTCTTTCCTCACTTAAAGAACACAAAAATTCCACCTTGCCCGGACCCAAGAAAACCATCTGTGGAGCACCCAAAGTATCTTTGCTCAGCCCCAGCATCTTCAACACTTATATGACACATCTGGCCAGCATCGTCAAAACCAACATACTAACCAGCATATCCTACGCTGATGACACGCAACCCATCCTCTCCTTCTCTGCAGACACGAAGGCCAACTTACACAACTGCATGACAGATGTCGCCAACTGGATAAGGGACAACATCCTGAAGCTCAACACAGTCAAGACAGAGCACTGATCTTCGGAAACAAACTCTCCTCATAAGACGCATCCTGGTGGAGCTCAGAACTCGGACCTACTCCTACCCCCACTAACCACGCTAGGAACCTAAGC
Source organism: Lissotriton vulgaris (assembly GCF_964263255.1). Lineage (NCBI taxonomy): Eukaryota > Metazoa > Chordata > Amphibia > Caudata > Salamandridae > Lissotriton > Lissotriton vulgaris. Next base: position 1,298,942,469 of record NC_141693.1, read on the forward strand.
AGCATACTGAACAACAAGCTAACAATGATGATTTAGGTCAACTCCGTCTACTCCTCCTGCTTCTTCAACCTCCAAATGCTTTGTAAGATATTCAAATGGCTGCCCCAAAGGTCAAGATGCACCATCACCCAGGTCCTCATATCTAGCCGACTGGATTCTATAGCAATGCTCTCTTCGCAGGGATCGCAGCTCACCTCCTCCAATGACTATAGACCATACAGAAAGCCGCAGCCAGACTTGACCTGGATCTCCCTAGATGATCACACATCACCCCGCGCCTCAGTGAACTCCACTGAATCCCTATACAGAAAGATGACAGTTCAAGCTCCTCACCCATATTTACAAGCCCCTGCATAACTGCTAACCGAATGTCTGACATAATATCGACAGACAGAATATCGAAATACAAAAATATCGGAACAAAAATATCGACATCAAAAATATCGGAATCCTATCTTCATAAAGGTAAGTACAAAAATATCGAAAAAATAATATCGTAGTACAAAAATATCGGAATTAAAAATATCGTTTTTTTAAATGTATTAATAATAATGTAAAAATAATGTTAAAATACATATAATTTTACAAATATTAAATAAAAATATTAAAACAAAATTAAAACTAATACATATACATTTAAAATAAATAAAACACTTAATAATTTAATGTAATTTTATTTATTTTAATGTTATTTAATTGATTTAATGTAATATGTTTTTGTTTTTACCCTGTACGCCTGTACCCCAAAAACCCCAAACTGACCCTGAACCCTAAAAATATCCCTGTACCCCAAAAACCCAAAACTGACCCTGAACCCTAAAAATACCCCTTTACCCAAAAACTGAAAACTGACCCTGAACCCTAAAAATACCCCTTTACCCAAAAACTGAAAACTGACCCTGAACCCTAAAAATAGCCCTTTACCCATGAACTGAAAACTGGCCCTTATCCCTAAAAATACCCCTTTACCCAAAAACTGAAAACTGACCCTGAACCCTAAAAACACCCCTTTACCCAAAAACTGAAAACTGACCCTGAACCCTAAAAATACCACTTTACCCAAGTGGTGAAAGCTGACCCTGAACCCTAAACATACCCCTTTACACAAAAACTGAAAACTGACCCTGAACCCTAAAAATACCCCTTTACCCAAAAACTGAAAACTGACCCAGAACCCTAAAAATACCCCTTTACCCAAGAACTGAAAACTGACCCTGAACCCTAAAAATACCCCTTTACCCAAAAACTGAAAACTGACCCTGAACCCTAAAAATACTCCTTTACCCAAAATTAATTAATATTATTTAATTACCAATTAATTATTAATTAACAATAACAATAAAGTAAATATATTAGCACGTTAGCTGTAATTAATTTAATTTAATAATTAATATTATTTTTCCCAATTAATTAATTAACAATAACCAAAAATTATATATAAAAAATACTATAATTAATGTAATTAACTAATTAATATTACTTAATTACCAACTAATTAATAATTAAAAATATGTACAAAATTATATTAATTAATTAACTAATTAATATAAATTAATTACCAATTAATTATTAAATAAAATATGTACAAACATATATTAATTAATTAATTATTATTAAATTACTTCCCACCCTATTCCCCTATAAACCCATAACGCGCTACAGAACATATTTATCAATTAATCAATTAATTAAAATGAATTAAAAAGTATTTCTCAATTAATTAATTAATAATTCCTACTAATTAATAATGAATTTAACATAATTAAATTACTTCCCACCCTATTCCCCTATAAACCCACAACCCGCTACAGTAGTAAAAGACAATATTTAATTAAATTACATTAAAAATAAATAATAAAACATAATAAATACAATATAATATACACTAAATTTATTTAAAAATTGATATTAGTAACATCGAAGTTATTTATTTCGATATTATTGACATCGATATTTAAAACTTCGATATTACTGATATCATACTAATATCGATATTAAGACTGTCGATATTACTTACCTTCTATATTTTGTCCCATCGATATTTAAACTTCGATATTATTGTATATCGATATTTAAAACTCGATATTTTGTCTGTGTACCCTGCTAACCCACCTACTAGAAACACCGCCTGAACTTTCCGCTGCCTATCAGACAACTGCACTCCACTTCCCTTTCTCTAACTCTCACCCCCCCCCCCCCCCCCAAATTTGACATAGCAGATGTGGAGGTCGCTCCTTCTCCTACCTAACAGCAAAGATATGAAACAAGCTACCATTTTATCTCCCGACCTCGCCATCTCTTCCAGAGTTCCGAAAGTCCTTAAAGACCTGGCTATTCAGCTAATTAACTGGACCCTGCCAGTACCTGGATACCTTCACAGGTGACAAGAAGCGTTCTACAAATGTACTGATTGATTGATTTGTTTCCTAAATTATCTGCATCAACAACAAGATCAATCCTTAAATAAGGACTGAGTATGAATTATTATAAGCTCAAAAAAAAACACTAGGAATTATTAAAGACAGTGCAAGTATTAAGCAGATTTAAGAGATAGTGTTAAGTACTATCAGATAGAAAAAATGCCGACAACATTTTTATGGAGTACAAGTATGTTGCAAATATTGTTTTTGATAACTCAAACATTACAATCATAAAGTATTTATTACATAAGGTCTACTTAAACCAATAGTTCTATGTGACTGGCATAATCTCATTATTTTACAATACAAGGGAAACCCAAAGGAGCGGTAGGCAGGGGACCTTGGATGCATATATTGTTTCAAGGAACATTGGTCCCCAACAAATAGTTGATAACTTGGAATGAATATAGAACAACAAATGAAGTCTATATAAACTGTCCAGCCGGACAGAGTTTAATAACACAATAGTTGAATTTTGCCAATCAATTAAATACAATATCAAAAAGTGGGACACAACCAGTGTCCTACTACTGTATCAGAGACAATTGTGACAAAAATGAACATGAATGAGGCAAGAGCAAGCAGTCTGCATACATTCCAAAGTTTGGCAGACATATATTTGCACAGGAACACTGTTGTGATTTAAGTAGTAATCAAATCAAATCATCCAGTGTCAAGTGTTGACGACGTTTCGATCCCTTTAGAGTATTACGGGATCATCATCAGGACAATCAAAATTCATGCCTTATCATACTAAAAACCAGAATCATGCCCAATCATTAAGTTAAAACATAAACAATAATTAAACAATAAGGAAAATAACCACATGAAAAAACGGGGAGGGTAGGGGGGGGGGGGAAAGGATACAAGGGTTAGACACAATCTTATTTAAGAACCACACAACATAAAGGGTCTTTACAACATCAAGGATCTGAACAACATAAAGGGTCTTGTCTGCTAGTCCACCCCATTGCCGGAGTACACATTCTAATTAAGTCTATACATGCAACATTTTGTTACCGCAAGATGGGCCTGTAAGGGGCATCCAACTAGTACATGCTTGTATTCAAATGCTACAGCAAGGTCGAGCCCCACGGAACAAGTGAGCAACTTACTCGTGTGACCCGTGAACAGAAGCGGCCAGTAGTGGACACGTAGGCGGGATTTAATACACCCAGTTGACTAAAAACGTGGTCCTTAATGTGAAATTCGAAATTCGAACCAACGCCTACCAGAGGACTCGTGCGCTTACAGTGAAAAAGGTCCTCCTGTGTAGATGCAATTAGTGAGCTTACCGTAGCGATATTTGCACTAGGCATGTCGCCAAGGTTAAATAATTAACGCGGGACCTGTAATAAATAATCCCAACATGAAGGGTGTAATGGCTAGAAGATTTAATGCAATAGTTGAGGAACAACGGAATTAGCTTACCGCAACAGCAAGTCTGCTAAGCAAGGGGAACACGATGGTCCCTGTAGGAGAGAACCAAGGTATCAGTCAGTTAGCGGGTACACGCCGCATAAAGCAAAAGGCCTTACATGCAGAGGCCAAGGTGCGGGGCTGTGCTTACCAGGAGTGCTAGTACGTGCCGTCCACAATGGGGTTCCGGGTGCTGACAGGAGTCGATGCTCGTGTGGCTAGCGGGACTCAGCAGAGTCTTCAGTGAAAGTCGAACGGTCATGTGATATGTGTCACGTGATACAGGGGTGAAATCGCGGCGGCCATCATAGAACGTGCATTCCAGTGCAGCAAGTAGTGAGAATACAATAATTATGGCCCAGATATTAATATTAATGCAACTCAACAACTTCAGTTGGAAAAAAGAGGAATCTACATAAGGAGTCACGGGCGATTAAGTAATTATCACAAACACGCATGTTAGGTGGAAACATAGAATCAAGAGTTGCGGCGGCCATCTTAGAATGTGCATTTCTGTCTAGCGAAGAGGGAGGACGAGATACGTGAGTGCCTAGGGGTGAATTTGAATTATGCAGTGGACTCGGTTATGGAGTCAAACACATAAACATATTGCTGGACGGGAATTATTTACAATTATACAGTACTGGGCACAAAATTCCCAGAACCAACCTGGTGTTAGAACGGCTAAATTCAATCAGAAAGTTCAAATCATGGTCTGGGGTTACAGTAAAGAAGTCCAATCCTCCAGACGGTTAAGGCCAGAGTGGATACTTTTAGTACGAAGTATCCATTTCAACTCCTCTTTATTCAAAAGTCCACTCAGATCACCTCCTCTGGGTGGATTTTTCACCGCATCAATGATTGTCCATTTTAGGTCCATTTCATTATGATCCTTCTCCACGAAATGTTCCACAAGTGGTGCATTTGGTGTCTTGCACCGAATTCTGCTTTTATGTAGGCCAATCCGCAGGCGTGCCTTTTGGGTAGTCTGTCCTATATAGATCCGGTCACAAGGGCAAAAGATCGCATAGATTACATTTGCACTATTACAGTTAGTGAAGTGTTGTCTTTTAAACGTAATAGAACCAAAGGTAAAATCCTTCCCTTCAATCGTACAGTCACATACACTGCAAGACCCACATTTTGCATGACCAGTGAGCCAAGGGAGTCCCCATGCTTCATCAATGGTACCCTGTTTATTTTCTGAGGGAAAGGCAGCCCTTACAAGATGTTCTTTTATATTTTTAGATTTTTTTAAAGCAAAAAGTGGGCGTTCAAGGTTCAAGGGACCGACATTCAGTGTCGGCCAATGGCTTACGATACTTTTTTTAATGGCACTTGAGACTGGTGTAAAAGTGGTGACACAAACTAGTCAGTTCTGTTCTTTTTTCTCTTTAGGTTCTAGTAAGGTCTCTCTGGGGCAGTACCAGACACGTTTCATTGACCTACGGATTAGTCTTTTAGGGTACCCTTGGACCAGTAATTTACTACTCAGGACCCCGGCCTCACTGAAATAGTCTTTTTTATGAAAGCAATTTCTTCTAATACGGAGAAATTGTGAGTAGGGAAGGGAGTCCCTTAGAGCCCGTGGGTAATGGCTGTGGTAGCTGAGCAAGGTATTGCGCTCAGTTGGTTTGCGATAAAGGCTGGTGACCAGTTTGCCGTTGTCATTTAGGATGTTAAGGTCAAGGAAGGGAATCTGTTGATGGTTGGTGGATAGAGTGAACTGGAGACCATTACAATTATTGTTCAACCAGTGTTGGAATTGGCAAAGGAGATCATGAGAGTTACGCCAGATAAGGAAAATGTCGTCTATATACCTCTTCCACAGGACAATGCCACTGTGGAAGGGATTTATAGGGGACAGGATGCGGTGACATTCAAGGTAGTCAAAATACAAAATAGCCAGGTTGGGGGCGAAAATAGCTCCCATAGAGGTCCCTCTCACCTGGCCGTAGTATTGGTCACTAAACAGAAAGAAATTCTTGGTGAGGCAAATTTCTAGTAATTGCAGTATAAATAAAGTGGATACTGCATGGGGGCGAGGACGTGTGTCCAACACCTTTTGTATTACCAACAGGGAATCTGCCTGGGGAATATTGGTGTAAAGAGACTCCACATCCAAGGTACAGAGTGTCTCGGATGTGGAGTCAAAGGGGTATTACTCAACCAGGTTGATCATAGCCATGCTATCCTGTATGTAGCATTGCGTGCCAGGTACGAATTCCTTTATGAAATAATTAACATAATGACCGAGAGGCTCAGGTACAGACCCGCACCATGAGACAATAGGTCTACCAGGGGGGTTTTCTTTGTCTTTATGGACCTTTAGTAAGGTGTAAATCACAGGGGTTCTTGGAGATTTTGTATTAAGAAACTGAAATTCTTTTTTGGTGAGATAACCTGTATTCAAGGCCTCAGTTGTTACTCTTGTTATCAGTCCTTGTATTTCTTTGGTGGGATTTTTAGGCAGCCTATTGTAATGGGCAGTGTTACCTAGTTGACGTAGGATCTCTGTCTGATACTTATCCTTTTCTTGCATCACAATTCCCCCACCCTTATCAGCTGGTTTAATGATTATGGAATCGTTGCCTTTAAGATCCGCCAGTGCTGATTTCTCTGCTAGAGAAATATTATAAGGGATGAAAATGCGGCTATTCTCCAATTCTGTTAAATCTTTCAATACCAATTTTTCAAAGGTTACAACCTCACCAGGTATCATATTCCCAGTCGGAGAAAAAGTGGATGGAGGTCTAAATGGAGTATTTGCAATATGGTTGGTAGTGGGTGGATTAAGAAGAAAGAAAGCATTTAATCTAATCTTTCTAAAAAATCGCAGTAGTTCAGTTTGAAGTTCAAGAAAGTTGGGGCGAATGGTGGGCACATATGAGAGTCCTTTGTTAAGAATAGATAATTCAAAAGGGGATAGACAATGCTTAGTAAGATTACAAATAGGAAGCAGGTTAATAGTGGATGCCGCATCAATAGTATTGGGTGTGATATCAAGAGTACGGCCAATTGCAGCAATGGGCACAGCAACCGAGGGGTTGGCAGTTGAAATTGTTTCTCCAACATTAACAGGTATTACCACTGGTAATGGTGACGGCGTGTAAATCGCTCTCCTGGTTGGTTCAGCCATCGTTGTGGCTGTTTTCCTCGTCCCTTTTTGGGCTGTTCTGTTTGGCCCCGTTCTGAAAAAGGCTGTCTACGGGGAGTATTCTGACCCTCACTATGCTCTGAACTGTCTGATGACTCAGCTGAACTGTCAGAAAAACCTACAATATTCTGCCTTCTATTGAAACGCCCCCAAGGACATTGATTTCGAGAACCACTGTAGGCTCTATTAGTATAATAATCTTTAGCAAGATAAGGATAAGCTCTTTCTAAGGTGAATACTTTGATGTCTTTTTTAACTTTATTAGTTTTTTTATTTTGTTCTATCCTATTAAATTCATCAATCGTTTTTTGAACCTCCTCTAGGATTTTCTTACCATCTGTGGGCGGGATTTGGTCTTGAATTTGTTTCTCTAGATCCTGTATCACAAGAATGGTTTTCTTGAGTTCATCAGTCGCAATATCTATTCCAAGCACCATCCAGTGTCTGGAACAAGTGGTTCTATTACGTTTAAAAGACAACACTTCACTAACCGTAATAGTGCAAATGTAATCTATGCAATCTTTTGCCCTTGTGACCGGATCTATATAGGACAGACTACCCAAAAGGCACGCCTGCGGATTGGCCAACATAAAAGCAGAATTCGGTGCAAGACACCAAATGCACCACTTGTGGAACATTTCGTGGAGAAGGATCATAATGAAATGGACCTAAAATGGACAATCATTGATGCGGTGAAAAATCCACCCAGAGGAGGTGATCTGAGTGGACTTTTGAATAAAGAGGAGTTGAAATGGATACTTTGTACTAAAAGTATCCACTCTGGCCTTATCCGTCTGGAGGATTGGACTTCTTTACTGTAACCCCAGACCATGATTTGAACTTTCTGATTGAATTTAGCCGTTCCAACACCAGGTTGGTTCTGGGAATTTTGTGCCCAGTACTGTATAATTGTAAATAATTCCCGTCCAGCAATATGTTTATGTGTTTGACTCCATAACCGAGTCCACTGCATAATTCAAATTCACCCCTAGGCACTCACGTATCTCGTCCTCCCTCTTCGCTAGACAGAAATGCACATTCTAAGATGGCCGCCGCAACTCTTGATTCTATGTTTCCACCTAACATGCGTGTTTGTGATAATTACTTAATCGCCCGTGACTCCTTATGTAGATTCCTCTTTATTCCAACTGAAGTTGTTGAGTTGCATTAATATTAATATCTGGGCCATAATTATTGTATTCTCACTACTTGCTGCACTGGAATGCACGTTCTATGATGGCCGCCGCAATTTCACCCCTGTATCACGTGACACATATCACATGACCGTTCGACTTTCACTGAAGACTCTGCTGAGTCCCTCTAGCCACACGAGCATCGACTCCTGTCAGCACCCGGAACCCCATTGTGGACGGCACGTACTAGCATTCCTGGTAAGCACAGCCCCGCACCTTGGCCTCTGCATGTAAGGCCTTTTGCTTTCTGCGGCGTGTACCCGCTAACTGACTGATACCTTGGTTCTCTCCTACAGGGACCATTGTGTTCCCCTTGCTTAGCAGACTTGCTGTTGCGGTAAGCTAATTCCGTTGTTCCGCAACTATTGCATTAAATCTTCCAGCCATTACCCCCTTCATGTTGGGATTATTTATTACAGGTCCCGCGTTAATCATTTAACCGTGGCGACACGCCTAGTGCAAATATCGCTACGGTAAGCTCACTAATTGCATCTACACAGGAGGACGTTTTTCACTGTAAGCGCACGGGTCCTCTGGTTGGCGTTGGTTCGAATTTCGAATTTCACATTAAGGACCACGTTTTTAGTCAACTGGGTGTATTAAATCCCGCCTACGTGTCCACTACTGGCCGCTTCCGTTTACGGGTCACACGAGTAAGTTGCTCACTTGTTCCGTGGGGCTCGACCTTGCTGTAGCATTTGAATACAAGCATGTACTAGTTGGATGCCCCTTACTGGCCGATCTTGCGGTAACAAAATGTTGCATGTATAGACTTAATTAGAACGTGTACTCCGGCAATGGGGTGGACTATCAGACAAGACCCTTTATGTTGTTCAGACCCTTGATGTTGTAAAGACCCTTTATGTTGTGTGGTTCTTAAATAAGATTGTGTCTAACCCTTGTATCCTTTTTTTCCCCCCCTACCCTCCCCGTTTTTTCATGTGGTTATTTTCCTTATTGTTTAATTATTGTTTATGTTTTAACTTAATGATTGGGCATGATTCTGGTTTTTAGTATGATAAGGCATTAATTTTGATTGTCCTGATGATGATCCCGTAATGCCCTAAAGGGATCGAAACGTCGTCGACACTTGACACTGGATGATTTGATTTGATTACTACTTAAATCACAACAGTGTTCCTGTGCAAATATATGTCTGCCAAATTTTGGAATGTATGCAGACTGCTTGCTCTTGCCTCATTCATGTTCATTTTTGTCACAATTTTCTCTGATACAGTAGTAGGACACTGGTTGTGTCCCACTTTTTGATATTGTATTTAATTGATTGGCAAAATTCTACTATTGTGTTATTAAACTCTGTCCGGCTGGACAGTTTATATAGACTTCATTTGTTGTTCTATATTCATTCCAAGTTATCAACTATTTGTTGGGGACCAATGTTCCTTGAAACAATAATGGCATAATCTCATGGCGCAAGTGCAGAATGCAACAAAACAAATTAGGTCCCAGAAAAGTGATCAAGAAACAAAGTAATAGACATAAAATGGCCTTTCAAATTAAAGTAATTATAGTTCAGTGGAGCACAAATTCATTCCATACAATTTTATTAACTCTTGGATAGCCATCATAATTTCTGTGAAATTGTTTTGCCTTATTATAATGTCAACAGCATTTCTACCCATACAAGCTAGATCCAGGGTTATTATCAGGACATGGAGCTATCCTAAGCACATCCTATAATATTAAGAACAGCAAATAAATACAAATTATTATGAGAAATCTAATTAATTCAAAAGTAGTTCAAAAGGTCTCAGAGAAATTAAAAAGAAGCCTTACCCAGAAATCCAGTAAAGATATATTCCTGATATGATAATGTATACATGTGGTTATAAACAAAAAGCCAAGAAAGTGTGGGGGAAAACAGGCGTCTTACGAATTTGTAGAGAGTAAATCTTTATAGGAGATGAATCTATACAATTATTCAAGGTTCTTTGAAAAATAAGTTACAATGAAGGCTAGAAGTGCCCACATTCACAAAAGTTACATTCACTTGGAGCATAAGGCTCATCCGACTCAGCAGGCATATGCAATTATGAACACGATTCAATCCTGCAATTAAGTGAGCAAGAGGACAAGCCCATGCAGTGAGCTAGCCAGTCTGTTGGAATGAGTGAAATATGTGAGAAAGGTCTTTCAATCAAAGAGGTCCCTGAAAAGGAGCAAAGTGGTACCCTATAAAAAATAATTGCCGTAAAAAAGAAACTTTGTGCGTATGGTCTGTGCAGAAGGGAGAGAACAAATTTGATGAAAGACTGTTTATTGGAATTTGAACAATGCGGAAATACAACGTACGAGGTGATGCAAAATGAGTCTTGGAAACAGGAGGGAAAAAGATGGAAAGGGTCGACAGACAAAAATGAAGTCATCAATGGGTGAAGTAGAGAGACTGGAGACCGAGTTATACAGATACTCAGAAAGGAGGATACAACGAAACAGTATTAAACAAGAAAACCATAGTAATTGGTGAGAAGTGCACCGAGAGTTCAGCATATGTACAATGGTTTGAGAAATGAACATGCTGAAAGGTTAGACAATGCCATAAAGGTTGTGTAAATAACAATAGGTGACACTAATTATATATGTAAACTGTGCCACATCGATTACATATTGATATTTAAAACACTCAGACCATTAAAGCAATAGTGAGATTACAAGTACAAGAATAGTTTCGGAAATGAGTGCAACATAATTCCCAAAGTAAAGTCAGTGTATAAAGTAAGAAAACGTTGTAGACAGTGCCTACGCAAGAACATTCACATAATGGAGTCAGAATGATCAGGGATAAAGGGCAACCAAAAATACAGTTATTATGTCAGAAAAGTTAATGTATACAGTGCCTGTGCAGGGATATATTTTTAATGACGTCATCAGGATACAGATGATATGATCAACATATCCATAGCGGATGTGGGTTAGTCATGCACACTACTACCTCTACCAAATGAGAATACTATAGTCCCAATGGCCAAACCACTGGTGGTAGGAACGTTTCAATGTTTTCTCACAATGTTGGAAACTTTATCGGAAACTGTGCTAAAAGTTGTTACACATTCAATAGGGGGGTACCGTTACATTGTCTGCATGCGACTAGAGTGTCTCTTGGGCAATACCAGGCCCTCTTTAGGGCGTGGGCAACCAGTCATTTAGGCTACCCCTGTTCTGAGTTTGGTAGATAATATGGCTGCCTCTCTAAAATAAACATCACAATTTACAGATCCGGCGAACGTACAGGAACTGGCCATAGGGAAGGTAATCCGTCCACCTCAGGGATGATAACTGCTGTAAGGAAAGTGCTGCATTCCATAGGTTCCCTGTATAGGCCAGTGTTCAGTTTACATTTATACACTGTAATTGTGAGATCCAGGAAAGGTAAGTGCATATTACTATAGCTATGTGTAAAGTGTAAGTGTATATGGTCGTTGTTCAACCACTGAATGAAATGTATGGGTTTGGATTCATGTTGTTTCATATTATAAGCACATCATATATGCAGAGCGTCCACAGACATATGTTGGACAGAAAAGGATTTTTGTCACGTAAAATGAAGCAATTTTCTAAATGATCTACATAGAGGATGGCAAAATTGGGAACAAAACATATTCCAATAGATTTGCACAGTTGGTAGAACGTTTCCTCAAATTTGAAAAAACAATTTGTGAGGGCAATATTGAGCACTGGAGGAAGAAAAAAATTGAAAACCTGGTGTGGGGTAGGTCTAGTGTACCAAAGTGAAGTAATGATAGGACAATAGGTCTGCTGGGGTGGTGTGTGGTGTGCCTATGGATTTGAGGGAGAACATACATATAACTGGTAAGCGGGTGTTTTGTTATTCCAAAAAGTAATTCATTTTGACCTAGGGCGCTCGACCTCGAACCTGGGGATTTGGGTTCGAGTCTTCGGTAACAACGACAAAACCTCCTGTGATTCTGGGCAAATCACTTAATTTCTCCGTGCCTAAAATGAATGTGTGTCCTCATGTAACGTAACTGGTGCTATGTAAAGCGCTCTGAAACCCGTTTCGGTTCGGGTCTAGTTCGCACTATATATAAAATTCTGAAAAAAATAAAAAAAATTCCACATCTTCTACAGATTTAGTAACTTTAAAAATGTTTGGGGATATTCTTTGGGGTCCCCTCTCAGAGGCAAGTAATGATCAATATTGGGCAATTTGCGGAGATTATCATTTATTTAATCCCCATTATAACAATACCAGCAACCTCATTGGCCTGCTTTATGATAATGTTAGTGTTAGCCTTAAGGACGTTCAAAGCAAGTATTTCTATTTTGGTGATGTTGCAAGGGACATACTCAAAGGTATCCTTGACTCTGGAAATCTCTTTAAGGACCAGTCTCTCGGAGGTAACAACTTCTAGGCCTTGCCCAAATTATTTTTGTCATTCATCCCAACAGACCACCTGACAAGTTCACTACATGGGACTTGACCTTTTCACTCACTCAATAACCAGATTAAATCCATTTGAATTGATAGTTCGTAATTACAGATGCCTACTGACTCAGATGAACCTTGTGCTTCAAATATCTCTCAAGTGCAATTTTGTTTGGTTTTTGGCACTTCTAACCTTCGTTGTAACTCAATTTTCAATATATATATTATTAGTCCCTATGAATCCTATCCTCCAAGGCCTTAACTGTTTTAAAGTGGAGGGGTCCTCGTGGCCCTCACCTCCGAGCCTCATTAGGCCCTGGGGACCCCATGGCCTTTTTTTTTATAAATGGGTGGGTAGCTGCATGGCCCCCCTCCCAAAGCCTTTCAAAGGCCCTGGGGACCCCATCCTGCAGGGCCACTAATTAAGTAAAAGGGAAGGGGGACAGCATGGCACTCTCCCAGAGCCTATTCTGACCCCGGGGACGAAATCCCTCGGGCCCTGTGTTTAATATAGGTGGTTGCCCTGTTGCCCACCTAGGACACCCATCATACACAATGTTTGGGGCTGCGTGGGGAGACCTAGGGCCCCATGGCCACAGCCAAATTCTTGCATACTTGGGGAGCTGGCTTTGCTACTGCCCTTAGGGAGCTGATATTTATGCTCCGGGCAGAAGCAATCTCTTGATTTACCTGCCCACATCAGTGTAGGCAGGAAAACAGATCAAAAGTCTGTTCCCAGCTGGCAGGAGCATTTTCAAAGCTCCCAACTGCTGGGAGCAGACTTTGTGTTTGCTCCCATTTGGCAGGTGTTTTTAAAATGCTAATTCCAGGCAGGAGCAACCATAGGTTTCCATGCCCAACCAGGTGTGGGCAGAGAAACTGCTGTGCCCGTGGGTGTACTCTCCTGGACACAGTAAGTTGGTCGGCCCCGGGGGACCATTATTAGCTCAGGGAGGAGGGTTGCATGGCCCCCCTTCCTTATTGTATAGTGGCCCAGGAGGATGGGGTACCCAGGGCATTTTCAAGGCTCAGGGAGGGGGGCCACATGACCCCTCCCACTTTATGCAATATTACGGCCCCTGGGTCGGGATCCCCAGGCCTTTCATGGCTTGGGGAGGGAGGCACCTTGGCCAATTCTCCAAATGTATTAGATCGGGACCTGTTGGATGGGGTCCTCAGAGCCAAGAGCAGCCTTGGCAGGTGGTCCATGCACCCCCTCCCATAATAAAAAATCTCAAGGCTGCTGACAATGGGGTCCCTGGGGGGGAAACTGCCTGGGGAGGGGAGCAGCATGCTCCGCTCGGAATTTGTTAGGCGCCCTGTGAGTGGGCTCCTAGGGCCTATAATGGCTTGGGGAGGAGGGCCTTGCAAACCCCTCCCCTTAAATAAACAATGTGTCACCAGGGGTGGGCCCGGGGTCTATAATTGAAGAATGCACTCCCAGGTCCATTTGTTTTTTTATTGGCAAAAAGTGACATTTTTTTTAAGATTCTGGCTCCAGGGGATCCCTCTGGGTCCCCATGGGTTTTAAGAGAGCAGGGTATCCCTCTTATATTACTGCCCCCTTATTTTACTTTTTTTAAACTTCCGGACAGAAGACACGTCTCCAAGTCCTGTAATGGGTGCCAGCAATATTTTTCTCATGTTGCTGGCAGCCAATCAGAGCTCTCGCTAATGCGGGAAACTGACTCCTGTGGGAGCAAATTAACCCAAGAAAAAAGCTCCCTAAGCCAATCAGAATGCTCCATTTTAAATTGACGCCTCAACAAGAGTTTTTTGAGCCTCTCATGGACCCAACCATCCAAATAGGCAAGTATTTCTGATCTTTTATTTCTAAAAACTTACTGAACTAATTTATACCAAATCACTATAAGAACAATCTGTGAACCAAGATCTAGATTCTTGCCAATTTGGTGTCCTGAATTGCAGAATGTTGGACTGTGTCATCATTACATACATTCTCAGGTTGCAGCCAAGCAGACCACTCTGCTTCAGTATTCTTACACTTTCTTTGCCTAATAATGTTTCCCTGTTCTGAAGACAATTTTACAATTTGCCTCCTATTTCACCAACCTTTGTCCTGTATTAGAATAGCAACTTTTTTGATTTTTTCATCCCACATTGGTAATGAAAACTTGGATTCCCCCTTTTTTTTGTTTACTTTCCTTGTAATTTTTATGATTGCCCAACCCCCGGCACTGACATTTTTCTCATGAAATTTATGCCTATCATCAAAATATTTCTTCATCTAAACTTGTGTTAAGGCGGAACATTTCTATCAGTTTTCGTGGGACTGTTGCAATCCTTCTTTTTCACACTTGCCCTCTAACCAATTTGGGCACAAATTAGTGTGTGCATAGAAACCTCCTGATGTTTTGGCTGTCTGAATGCCTTTTATATTCTATTTCCCCTTTCTACCAATCCATTAGAAGTCCTTGAATATAGGGCACCCTTCCCGTGCTTCACATCATGCTGTTTGAAAAATGAAAAAATACTGTCTGAAACAATATGAGTCGTTCCATTGTTTATGACAACTTTGTTCGGGGCACCCACCAAGTCAAATACATTTCTAGAAATGGCACAGCCACATTTTTATTTGTAGAATCAATGAATAAGTAATATATCCCCTCTGAGTCGTAGTCAGCTGATAATATACAGTACCGCATGCTGCTGGAAATATGGGAATATGGACCAGAGGATTCCATTCCAACTTTGTACCAGGGAGCACCAGGGAAGGGTATTGGACACAAAGGAGTTTCTTTAGTCTTCCAGTATTAATCTGAAATCAGACATTCAGGACATTCAATAAATTGCTTCACGTTGGCATCTAACGAAGGCCACCAATAAAATTACTTTAATCTCGTGGATGTTTTTGATATACCTAAATGTCCTTGATGGACCAGCACCACCAACTCATGCCCAAAATGTATAGGTGGTACAAACAATTCACCACGCAAGACCACCCCATTAACTGCTGATGACTCCTTTGCAGCCTGAACAAACGTTTTCAGCTTACTGGACAAATATCTACTTTCCGGCCAACCATTCAGTATGGATTTCACAATTTCCTGCTTTTTCTTGTCCTCACACCATGCCACAGTCCATCTACTTTCTGAAAGTTCTGTTCTCATACTGACTAATAGCATCTATAACAACAACCACACATTATGCATCATCCAAGCCACCTTCAACATTGCCCTCCAGAGACATACGAGATATGCTGTCAGCTTTTCCCACCAGGAAGATGTCCGACTTCAAAATTATAATCTTGAAGTTTTGATACACGTCTTATCAACCGGACTGCCAAATTACTTGATCATTTACCAATAAGAATGTTTGCCAGAGGCTTGAGGTTGGTATTAAGTACCCATATATACATTCTAAATGTATGTACTGCCCATATACATGCCAGTACTTCCCTCTCAACAGTACTATAATACCTTTCTGAATGCCTGAGAGCTCTTGAAGTAAATCCTACTCTATGATCTTTGCCTGCTGACCATTAGCTGAGTATTGCCCTCAACCCTGTCAAACTGGTATCCACGGTAATTATGCATTTACTGCATGATGTAAATTGGAAGCAATGACATGTAGTGGTCAATGAACAGCCTTAAAGAATAAGAGTTTAGTAATTAACTATTGTACTACAGTGCACCCAGTCCACGTTCCACCAATAAAAATTTCTACTTGCCACCAACTTTAATTCTAAACAGTACCTTTACCTTCCAAAAGTATTTTCCAGCATGGCACGCCAACTCGCGTATTGCACACGGTGAGTTATTGCCTTCTCAGGTGTGTCACGGTATCTTGACAGAGAAGTAAAAAATAAAACACATTGAAAACAAAGAAAATGGGCACTTGCATATGACGCGACATGCTGCTGACTTGCTGGTTTTTACCATGCACTTCACACCGTTTAAAAAAAAGGGCCTTTAACTTCCAAAGTATTTTCTAACATGACAAGTCAACTTGCTTTTTGCAAATGGTAAGTTACTGCCTGCTCAGGTGTGCCAAGGTATCTTGACAGAGAAGAAAAAATTAAAACACATTGAATACAATGAATATGGCCACTAGCATGTGACGCGACACGCTGCTGACTTGCTGGTTTTTACCATGCGCATCACGCCGTTTAAAGAAAAGGGTCATCTGCGCATGATGTTGCATGTAAAATAAGGTGGAATGCAAGCATCTCAGACTACTAGCCTGGCAAGCCAAAGAAAACCTGGTTTGTAATGCTTATATGACACAGCAACTAAAGCCCGTATGAAGACCGCATCATCGATAGGTGAGATGTTTTTTTATCACTATAAGGGGATTTATCAGACCACCGAACAGGCTATGATGGAAACAATCCACAAGTTTTTACAGGACTAACAAATTCCAAAATTAGGAAATGATTATAAAGAGCTGCTCCTCGCTGAATTCACAAAAGAAGAGTTAGATGTGGTCATAAGCTCCTTACCTAGTGGTAAAGCCACCGGGGAAGATGGTATCCCAGGAGAATTTTTTAAAGCATTTTCTGGAATTCTGAGCACTGAGTTCTAAACACTTGCTAATTATATATTAAAATGAGGGACACCGCCGGAATCTTTTCGCACTGCAGTAGTAGTCAGTATTTGAAAAAAAGAAAAAGATTAAGAAAATGTAGATTCATATAGGCCAATAAGTCTAAATAACACTGACTATAAAATGTTCACCAAACTACTTGCAAACAGATTAAATAAGATGGTAGGATCACTCATTGGGGCAAACCAATGTAGTTTTATAGCAGGGAGACAGCTCCACACTAACACAAACTTTTTATTGGAAGCTTTGGATTTCTTTAGTGTTAACAAAGTAGAGGCACAGATCTGGTTTTTAGACGCTGAAAAGGCTTTCAATCTTGTCTCGTGGAACTGCCTCTTTGCAATACTGGAGAGCTTTGATTTCCCGAATGAATTTGCATTTTTATTGAAACAACTTTATAGACACTCTCAGGTGCAGATTTTAATTAACTCAGTAAATGTAGGGACTTGTCAAATAAACAGAGGCACTCGGCAAGGATGTCCCCTCTCCCCGATTTTTTCGCTTTATTTATTGAACCGTTTGCTATTGCAATTAGGGTGAAAAGAGATCACACAGCACCAGTATCAGGAATGACTAACATAAAACTTTATGCCGACGACATCGTCTTATTTCTGAATTCAAAGATGTCCAGCCAGTCGGAAATTTTGAAAGTATTTACGAACTTCCCAAAATTAGGTGGCTTTAAAATAAATAAGACCAAAATGGAAATCATTTTATGTAACTGCACTGTAGACACCTTACTAACTGAGTTTAGGCAGACCTATAATACCCGCCCCAAGAGATATTTAGGAATCTGTATAACAGAAAAAATGGAAGATCTCTATTTATTAAACTATATTCCACTACTAAAAAGGGTGAGCTCCAAGCTAACATAATGGAAAGGGGCGACCATTCGGTCCCCCCGAACGTATGGTGGAGTACCACGATCCCCCCGGGAAGCCATCTTGGGCGGGAGGCGAGTCTCGGCTGGTATGCCCGAAGCGGCGTAGCCGGGGCGCGCTCTTTTCCCGCCCTGGAGTGGGCTGGCCTAGACACTGACGCGGCCGGCCATGCCCTTTGGAGCAGGCAGGGGCGGGTTTACGCCCGCCCTGAAGACGGATAAAAGGAGCAACAAGCCAAGAAAGCATCCTCTTGTTCCTGTGCTCTAAAGCTGCACCCCTCGCTGCACGTGAGCTCGAGACGGAACGAAGAGCCAATTTTGAGCGTGGTAATCTTTCTTTTTGTCTTACAGATACTCTGTCGGAGAATGCCTAAGAAAGTCGGAAAGCGAATGACTACCGACCAGATGCTGCGTATACTCATGAAAGAAGTGACCGATCTGAAGAAACGGATGGCGGATAGAGATGGGGAAGGGGGACCGAAACGACCTTTGGCAGGAGCAGCTCCGGGAGGAAAAGGCAAGAGGCCCAGAAGGGGAGCAGCTGGGGGGGACATCCCGGTTCCCTGTGCCCCACTCGAAGAGCCAACTCCGGTGCCGGCAGAGGGGAATCCGATTCCCGTGGTGATCACCCCCGTGCCCGGGGGGGATATGCCGCCCGAGCTGGCAGCACAATTAGCAGCGTGGTTGGGGAAGGAAAGCGAGGGCGCCACGGCTGACGACGCACGGGTGTTGATGAAGCAACTGCGTGAAATGAGGGAGGCGGCGAAGGCATCATCGCCAGTTATCACGCCGGCTGCGGCAGTAGAAAAACCACCAGGAACAGGTCCAGCCGCAGATACAGCTTCCGGTTCAGGTAAGCGGCCATTGCCGATTGCGAGGGATGAGTCTGCACCTTCACGAAGGGAAAAATTGGGTCAGCATGTCCCTCTGGCTATTAAGGAGAAGATATGGGCAAATGAGTATATAAACATCTTCTCGTTGCTTACCGATCATTATGAGATGGAGCATGTTAAGAGCCAAAAGGAGCTCATGCATCCGAGTGTTTGGCGCGCAAAGATGGCCGCCTTTAAAGTTGATGAAAACATTGGCAATTGGGGGAAGGCGTGGGGGATTTTTACCTCCATCATGGGCGAACGTAGACCCGAGTTGCTGTCCGAATTGCCGATATACCAGACACGGATCATGGAATATTCCGTATCATATGGGGGCAATCAGTGGTTCTGTTACGATAATATTTTTAGAAAAGCAAAGAAACACGATAAAAACTTAACTTGGGATTGTTACGATTCTGTTTCATGGTCAAAAATGGAAAGTACTGGTATGTTAAAAGTACCATTAGTAGGGAGTAGCGGGGGTGAATCCTCCCGCCAATATGCCGGGACCCCCTTTCGATCAGGTACAGGTAACGAATACAACTCGAGGCCGAACGGCAACACAGGTAAAAGGGGGATTTGTTGGAACTTCAACAGAGGTAAATGTACGAGGCCCAAGGGGTCATGTAAATTCCGTCACGAATGTGGAGGGTGTGGGCAGCCATCCCATCCGGAGTCAATGTGCAGAGCCAAAACGGGTGATAACGGGGGGAGAGGAGGCGCCAAACAGGTCTAAATTAGTCCGAGGGGCGCCTTTACCTACTCCGGTTGATACCATGGCAATGATTCCTTGGCTCAGCGAATACCCGGATCACGCTTCCGCTGGGGTGTTGAGGAACGGGTTTTCATATGGTTTCCGCATCCCAGTGGGGGAGTTTCGGGGTGTAAGAAAATGTAAAAATCAAATATCGGTCTTGCAACATACGACCGTGGTACAGGAAAAGATTGGGAAAGAGGCTACTCGAGGTCGAGTCGCCGGTCCATTTGATGAGCCACCGTGTGCTAACTTTGTTTGTTCTCCTTTGGGGGTGGTCCCTAAGAAGGACCCGGGTGAGTTCCGACTGATACATAATTTATCAGCCCCACGTGGTCTGTCCGTAAATGATGCAATAGACCCGGATGTGTGTTCGGTGCGGTACGCATCTTTCGATGAGGCCGTGGCCATGTTGAATCGCCTAGGGCCCGGGGCGCTGATGGCAAAGTCAGATATTGAGTCAGCATTCCGGTTGCTCCCGGTACACCCAGACGATCAGCGTCTCCTTGGTTTCATGTTTCAGGGTCAGTATTACATGGATAGATGTATGCCAATGGGTTGCTCTATTTCTTGTGCATATTTTGAACAGTTCAGTTGTTTTCTGCAATGGGTCTTCACAAAGAAGACGGGTTTACAGCATGTCATGCATTATCTCGATGATTTTTTGTTTCTGGGGGCGGCCGGGGGTCCGGAATGTGGACAGGCTTTGAATGAATTTTGTACTTTAATGAAGCATTTCGGTGTGCCATTGGCACCAGGTAAGACTGTGGGTCCCTCGACTTGCCTCGAGTTCCTGGGGATCGAACTCGACTCTGTGGAAGGTTGTTTTAGATTACCTAAAGAGAAGGTGATAAGATTCAGGGCTGCCCTGGAAGCTTGTATTAGCGAGTCCAAGGTCAGGCTGCATCAGTTGCAACAATTGGTGGGACAGCTGAATTTTGCCCTGAGAGTCATGCCGATGGCCCGCCCCTTTTCCCGCTCGATCGCTCAAGCCATGGTCGGCCTGAAGGAGGGTCATCATCGCACACGGTTATCGGCAGAGGTTCGTCAGGACATGCGCATTTGGTTGGCATTTCTGGCGGATTTCAATGGTCGAATTGTCTGGAACAAACCAGCGGTGTCCTCCGAGGAGCTGGGGCTGTGGACAGATTCGGCAGGGAGCACTGGTTTTGGTGCCATATTCGGCACACGATGGTCGGCTCAAAAATGGCCGTTATGGTGGCATGAGTGTGGACTGACAAGTAACATTGCCTTTTTGGAACTTTTTCCCATTCTTGTGGCCCTGAAAACTTGGCCCGAAGGGTTCAGAGATCACTCGGTG
The DNA here is from genome assembly GCF_964263255.1 of Lissotriton vulgaris. Taxonomy (NCBI): domain Eukaryota; kingdom Metazoa; phylum Chordata; class Amphibia; order Caudata; family Salamandridae; genus Lissotriton; species Lissotriton vulgaris. The sequence continues at coordinate 1,298,963,459 of NC_141693.1, forward strand.
GTGTTTTGGTCTGATAACATGACCGTGGTTGAGTGTATCAACAGCCAGGCAGCACGATGCAAATGGATTCTGAGATTGCTCAAAGAAATTGTGTTAATATGTATGCAGTTGAACGTACTATTCAAAGCAAGACATGTGCCAGGGGTAATGAATAAAGCGGCTGATGCGCTTTCTCGTTTTCGTATGCAGGCCTTCTGGGGTTTTCTGCCCACAGCGGACCCGGTGGCGGCACCCTTCCCCGAAGCTCTCTGGTCTCTCGGTGCCCCGAATTACAGAACCTCGTGGGAGAGAGTTTAGCACCCAGGACGAGGAAGGCATACCAAGGGGCGTTCCGATCCTACTGGGCCTTTGTGGGGGATGCTAGGAGGGAGCTTTGGGGCCAGGAAGAACTAGTAGTGGATTTTCTGCTGTCCTTACATCAGGCAGGCAAATCAGTGGCTACGGCCCAGAGGCATCGGGCCGCCATTTCCTTTATGGCAAGGGCTCATGGGATCCAGGACCCGACTGCGTCTTTCGTTGTGCAAAAAGCGCTACGTGGGTGGCAACGCCTTGAGGGTCGCAGAGTAGATGAAAGGCGCCCGATAGGTCTGGATAGGTTGGCTTTGTTGTTATCTGTACTTCCTGCAACGTGTTCATCCCAGTATGAAGCAGTGTTATTCCGAGCCGCTTTTGTGCTAGCATTCCATGGGGCTATGCGGGTAAGCGAACTAGTGGCAAGGAACAAGCAGGATACCATGGGGGGACTGTGCCGAGAGCACGTTCAGGTCAGGGGGGAGACAATGACTGTCTCATTTGTCAAGTCCAAGACCGATCAGGGTTCGATGGGGGACTACATAATGATACAAAGGATTCCCGGGTCGTCCATGTGCCCGGTGGGTTGCGTTGAGGAATATTTAGCGCAAAGGGTGGCATCATGGGGGGGGACCTTGTTGAGACACGCTGACGCCACCCCACTGACGAGGTTTCAGTTTCAGCAGGTACTTGCGATGTCGATTTCTGCCGCGGGCATGAACCCCGGCGAGTTTGGGACCCATTCCTTTCGGATAGGGGCTGCTACCGAGGCTACAGCCAGGGGTCTGAATGTCGATCAAGTAAAACGTGTGGGGCGTTGGTCCTCGAATTGTTATAAAAGGTATGTGCGGTTGCACATGTTGTGAAGCTGTAATGATGTACTCACGCTTCTTGTTTTTGTTTGGTTTCAGTTGCGCAAGCCTACGAGGCGGGGCGGACTGGGCAGTCGACCCAACACCGGGCCAGCGGTCAGACATCACCGGCTGCGAAAAAGGAGGTGTGGGTCGTGGGCCACTCATACGTGAGGCGTGCCGCGGACGTATTCAAAGCAGGTGACATGATTCACGTGGCTGGGGAATACGGGTACAGTGTGTCCTTCTACGGAAAGGGCGGGCTCTGTATTGACCAGTTTCGATCATTTTTCGAGGGTTTGTTAGGGCGGACAAGGTCACCGCCGTCTGTAGTCATAGTACATCTTGGGGGCAATGATTTGGTGACCACTGGTAGACGACTTCTTCTTGAGGCAATGCTTTCCACGGTAAGTTGGTTAGCGAGAAGAGTTCCAGGGTGCACAATTGCATGGTCCCATATGATCCCACGGAAAGTGTGGCGGGGGGCTCTTTCGGTCTCTGCTCTGAATCATTCAGTAAGGAAAATTAATAATAAAGTGAGTAGACTGTTCCGTTCAAGTACACTGCATTCTATTTCGCAGGGTTGTATTAAAGGGGACAGTATGTATTCGGGGGATGGTGTTCATTTGTCTCGGATGGGGAACGAGTTACTCATAGGAGACCTGATAGCTTGGTTAAAAACTTTATTACATGACCTTTAGGCAGGAGTGTTGTGGGGGGTCCGGATAGCCGGTCAACTATCCGGCCTGTGGCGGTAAGGTCATGATCGGTGAGCAGTAATTGGAAGATCCCTATGGGTGGGCGTCACCCATTACGGATGGGAGCGCTCAAGGGAGGTGGCCATTGGCCCCTCAACGGGGAGGCGGTCCCTTCTAAGGATGGGCCGCCGAAAGAAAAGGAAAGGCGGTCAAGGCCCCTTCCTGGGTAGGAGGGGCTACAGCCCCCTCCTGGGGAATTTCCCGGGGCCAGGACATCTGCGACGGCAGATGTGGTAAGTTGTGTGGGGTTTGGGAGGGGGTCTACGCTACCTTCTAGATACCTCACACGAGTCCTCGGACGACCTTTAAATGGCGTCGAGTTTATTGGGGCCCCCGTCAAGTCAAGGGAAATTGGTAAATGCACTTGAGGTACACCTCTGTGCGGTCGCCCCTCACAAGTGAGGGGGATATGTCTGGTTTAGGGATCTTGACACCGGTTACGACCTTGCCGTTGGCCCTTAAACGTTAGGATGTACAATTTCAAGTTAAATGTTTTGTAGGATGTTAGTTCGGCTAGGAGAACCTTTGTATTAGAGAATATGTTAAGGTTAGCCAAACATCGCAATGTGGAAATGAAATTGTACATTAATATGAAACTGTTATTTTAATGTTTTAATTTTGTTTCATATTTTAATAAATACGGCCGGGAGGGTCACTCCCTCCCGTCTTCCAAAAAGTTCAGAACCGTTTCCGGTGTCCCATCCTTGGGGATTGTGTTGAGAGGGGGTGGCGGGTATCTCAGCCATATGGAATCAACTCCCATGGTTAATAATGGGACGTGCTGCTCTAATTCGAATGTCCATTCTTCCACTTTTTAACTTTCTTTTTAGCGCATTCCCATGTGCAATCCAGGCTTCCTTTTTTAAGCAGATAGATGGTATGTTCTCTTCTTTTTTATGGGCAAATAAGACACCGAGGTTGGCACTTAGCACTTTAAACTCTCTTGTCACGGAGGGAGGATTGTCTCTCCCAAATATCAGAGACTATTACTATGCAACATTTGCACATCACAGTTTTAGGTTTCTTTTTCTGGACGCTCAAGAGGCAGATCACTTTTTTATGAAAAAGATTTTAAGAGAACTTAATATTATTGACCCAGCAGGAGTGACCAAGTACCCTAAGAAAGTACGATATAAGACCCTACAATGGTTATTCAAACAAAGAGCCCAGCTCCTGAAATATTATGACATACTAAGAATTAACAGCCCAACGAGACTTGTGAATTTACGCACAGGAGAGATGAGTATTCTGGATAAAAATACACTTAGACTTTGGAAAGAAAATGGATATGATAAACTCCAGGATTTCATTGTGGGGAATAGTTGGAAAACTTGGGAAGAAATCGAAATAGGGCTTCAACATTCTAATACAATTTTAAAATGGTCTTTCATTAGACTCAACACTATACTGGGAAAATTAGATATGGGTAATTTATATCACAAAACTTATTTAAGTGGAGCCCTTAACGGTCCCATACAGTGGAAGATTAGTACCTGGATCAAATGTTTTAATGAGAACAAACCATCTCCACTGTATGAAAAGATCAGGGATAGATGGAGGAAAAGAGAAGACATAGAAATTAATAAATCAACCTGGGATAAATTAAATAAATATAATAAAGCTATTTTTCGAGGAGCAAATTTAAAACAGATGCAATTTTACTCAAAATGGCTGATTACGTGGAGTAAAAATCTACTCTGTAATATTCGATCTTTAGTGAAGCACTCCACACAGGTATGGGATCTTATATTGACTGAGGAGCCAGACCTCTGTTTTTTAACAGAAACCTGGCTTAAGCCCCATTTGGTTCCAGCGATCACACTTAGTGTCCCATTAGGATACAAGATTGCCAGGGTTGACCGCTTAAAGAAAACTGGAGGGGGGGTTGCAATTGTTTACAAAGAGGAATTGAACTTAACTATCCTGGAGGAAATTAGTAATCCTCAAATGGAATTACTCATTTTTAAACTCAGTCCTAATCCCAGAGATCAAAGGAAGGGTGCATTATTGTATAGACCACCAGGTCCGACTGGGACCTTCCCAGTCGTGCTAATAGAGGCTTTAGCACCATTTGTACAAGATAATCAGGATTTCCTCTTGGTAGGGGATTTTAATGTCCATAGTGAGCTAGAGAACTGTAAGGAGGCAAGAACTCTCCTTATGGACCTAGACTCCCTAGGATTGAAAAAGATCAATAACGGCCCCACTCATGAGGCAGGCCATACTTTGGATTTGGTAATGTCCAACTCTCCTTTAATTAAATGTATGCCTCCTGAACAAGTAGAATGGACAGATCATTTTATCTTAAAGTTCCATACTGCCACTAATAATAAGCCTCAAAAGCGGAGTATTCTGGCCACTAAAAGGAGACCCTGGCATAAACTCACGGTGGAAGCCTTTAGAGATCAGTACAAAGTTCCCCTGTATGGACTCACTACAGGAGATATAACAACAGAGTTGTACAGGTTTGAGGAGGCAGTTAGGGATGCAATAAATACTACTATCCCCCAGAAAATCTACAAACCCCGCCCAGCTAAAAAGCAAGAAATCTGGTTCTCGGAAGACCTAAGATCTTTGAAACAAAATACTAGAAAACTGGAAAAATTATGGAGACGGTCTAGAAGGCTGGAGGATAAAACACTCTACAAATCCTCTCTTAAGTTGTACCATAAAGCCATCAGGACTGCTCGGAAAAACCATATTGCAGCACAACTTATAGAGGCAGGGAAAGATTCTAGAGTTTTGTATAACATCTTACAAACCTTTACCAGACCAGCAGCCTGTGAGACTGCTGAGGTAGCCACCCAAGAGCTGTGCAATGAGATCTCTACCTTCTTTATGAAGAAGATAGAGGCTATCTATGAGAAGATAATGGCCTCAAAGACGGCTGAGGGAATGAATAATAACAACAGATCCCAGTCGAGTGTACAATCAGGACCACCTACTCAATGTCTCTCTAGCTTTCCTCCTATCTCTTTGGAGGAGGTAATCTCATTGGTTGCACAGATCAAGAGTGGAAGTCCTTATGATAGCATTCCTGCCCGTATCTTGCCTAAGCTGGTAGAAGTTCTTGGACCAGAAATCCAGAACTTGATTAATCTTTCCCTTTGTACAGGGCAGGTCCCTATGGACTGGAAGAGGGCGTTAGTAAGGCCACTGAGGAAAAATACTGCCATTCCCTGGACGGAGTTGGCGAATTTAAGGCCCATCTCTCTTCTCCCCTTTTTGGGGAAAATTATAGAGAAATATGTAAATCGCCACCTATCCAGCTATATTGAGCTAGTAGGCGGTCTGGATCCATCCCAGTCGGGCTTTAGACCAAGACACAGTACTGAGACCGCCTTGTTGTCAGTCGCAGACGATCTACGCATGTTCCAGGATAAAGGTCATTCTGTTATCCTGGTTCTGCTGGATCTGTCTGCGGCGTTTGACACCGTGTCATACGACATCATGACAACCAGGCTAGTTAACATCGGCCTGGAAGGCAAGGCGATGTCATGGCTGAGGAGTTTCCTGACAGGTCGTACCCAAAGGGTCACCCTGGGGGATTATCGGTCAGAGGAGTTGGAGATCTCTAAGGGGGTGCCACAGGGCTCCTGTCTGAGCCCTACTCTTTTTAATATCTATGTGGCCCCCCTAGCTAACATCATGAGATCGTATGGATTTATTCCTGTGTCATATGCAGATGACACCCAACTCCTCTTTCCTTTTGAAACCCTTACGGTGGAGGTCAGGAACTCCTTTGCTCAGGGGATGAAGGCGGTGGCACACTGGATGGCATCTAACCTCCTGCAGTGTAATGTTGCAAAAACGGAGGTGATGCTGTTCGGTGAGGCCAAACTTCTGTGGACCCCAGACTGGTGGCCTCAAGATCTTGGCCCGGCTCCAGAGCCCAAGCAGGTAGTGAAAAACCTTGGCGTCCGACTTGATCAGGAGCTTTCATTAAAACATCATAGCAATCAAGTGGTGGGCTCCTGCTTCCATATCATCGGGATGCTACGAAAGGTATTTCCTCTACTACCAGACTCTACTAGGAGAACTTTGGTGCAGGCCCTAGTATTGAGTCGCTTGGACTACTGCAATGGGTTGCTGCTGTCAACAAATGAAGCGGTAATCTCTAGACTCCAGGTGGTCCAGAATACTGCTGCCCGTCTGGTCCTGAACCAGCCCTCTCGCACCCCCTCTAAACCCCTTCTGGAGAAGTTACATTGGTTATCCATCAAACAGAGGGTGAAGTTTAAGATCTGCTGTACAATGCATAAGTGTCTACAGGGAAATGGTCCAGCATATTTGATTAAGAAATTCTCCTAGGGAGGAGGAGCTTCGCTGCCAACCAAGATGGCCGCGTGAGCTCGGAGCTCCGAAGACCTCCCGATCTTCCGAATTAATCCTGCTTCCTATCCTGTCCCACGATGGTGGGAATCGGTTGTTAAGCCGGGCCTGACGCGGCACCCGCTTTCGGAATGAAAATTGGACATTCCTAGCCTGAGTTGTGTCGACGACTCCCGGAGGCTCCTCCCGCGTCGCTTGTGCCAGGGAGGGTTGCAGCGGTGTCCCTACGGAGTTCCTCCCTGCCAGAGCCTCTCAGTCCCGCAGGGTGCTCCCGAGCTCCGATCGCCTTGCTGGACGATCTTGATTCTGGACCTTGGAAACCTTGTGGTGTGCACTGGACGTACCCCGCTGGACCCTCTCGCCCCTGGTATTCCCCCCCGTCCCGTGATTGCCAACATGGCGGGCAAGGGTGGCTCGGATGCGGGCAAGACTCAGCGGATTACCAGGAAGCCATCTCAGTCCCAGTCCACTATTCCCGAGCGCTTCTCCCAGTCTAAGGGGTCACCGGTGCAGGTGGTTCGCACGAGAGACCCGAGGAGGGACGAGTCGCCGGATGACTCCGAGATAACGCTCAGGGACGTCATGGGCACGATATCGGGGGTGAGGACGGAGGTGCACACTCTTCGCGAAGAGCTGTCCAGCAAGGTCGACTCCCTGAAAATTGAACTTAATCTCATCAGGACGGACCTCGGGAAAACTAATGACCGGGTGAAATCTTTGGACCTTAAGACGTCCAGCCTGGTCACGGATATATCTGACATCCAGACGGAGGTGCGCAACTTGAAGATGGCTAATGGCGTGCTGGCGCGTCGGCTGGACGAGTTCGAAGGCCGCGCGCGGCGCCAAAATGTTCGCATCACCGGAGTACCGGAAAAGGCCGAGGAGGACTCAACTGAACTCTTCGTGGAAGAACTGGTGGTGAAAAACTTACAACCCGGGGGCCTGAGCAAGTTCTTCTCGGTAGAGAGGGCCCACAGGATCCCTGGTGGGCCGCCTTAATCGGGGGCTACCCCACGCCCCATCATCGCGAAGCTGTTCAATTATAGGGATAGAGACGCTATCCTACAGGCGTCGAGAACCGCGGGCCCTCTCCATTTCCAGAACTCTGAAGTGAACTTCTTCCCGGACTTCACCCAGGCCGTTCAGAAACAGCGGCAGAGTTTCACCGGGGTGAAGCGGAGACTTAGGGAAATGGGCCTGCGGTACTCTATGCTCTATCCTGCCAAGCTTCGCATTGAGCGAGACCACCGGACTTTCTTCTTCGACTTTCCTGACGACGTGGGACACTGGCTCGACACCCTGCCCCAGGAACGGCCTGAATCGACCGACCAGACGGAGGAAACCACCGGAGGCGCGGCAGCACAGGAATGATTACTTGTTTACTTGTATTCTGAGACCTGGGAAGCCGTGAGGCGCTTCGGCTTTTGACATTGTTGCTTTCATTGACTCATTTTGTTATTGATATGGGGGATGACGGGGGGGATGGGATGCCTCCTTTCTCCTTCGTGGGCTTTTTGTAGGTTAGTTAAGGGGCGACAGGCACACTGCTAGTTGGGGTGGATTTTAGTCTGATGCAGGGGTGCAGGGTGGTGGGTAGTTGGGGTGTGTTTTATTGTACTTTCTCTCTGTTTTGCCTTTTCTTCTGGCTGAGGAACTTCTGGTATGTCATTTTGCTGCATTGGGCGCTGATGTGGGCGGGGGGGGGACGCAATGCGTCCTTGATGATGGGGGGTAAATTACTTCATTTGTTGAGCTGGAATGTAAACGGGTTGGGGGATCGTATCAAGAGGGGCGTTGTGTTACAAATGCTTAAGCGTTGCTCGCCGGATGTAATATTTCTACAGGAGACCCACTTGGTGGGACATGCTTGCAAGGCCTTGAATAGACGGGGTTACAAAATGGTGGCACATGCGGGATTCTCTTCGGGCTCCAGGGGGGTGGGCATCATGGTGCGTGCTTCCCTTCCGTTGGAGGTGGAGTCTGTGCGGGCTGATGACAGAGGCAGATACGTGGCACTGGTGGGTAGATGGGAGGGCCGCACACTAGTTTTGGTTTCGGTTTATGTTCCCCCGGGGTTGCAGGAGACTACATTCAGGGACCTGGGTGGCGCCATTTTAGGTCTCCCCGAGGGTTTGTTACTGGTGGGTGGGGACTTCAATTCGGTTGTCTCGGGGGATCTGGACCGCTTTCCCTCTAGGGATCTTCGCCCTTCCCAGTCTTGGATGCCTGATTTTGTATGTTCCATGGGGATGATTGATTGCTGGCGTTTGCTACACCCTACTCAGCGACAGTACTCCTTCTTCTCGGGTGCTCATGGTAGCTTTTCTAGGCTGGACTATGTCCTGGCCCCGGCGGCCCAGGCACAGTCTGTTTCCACCGCGCGTCTCCTGGCTCGAGGTATCTCGGACCACTCTCCGGTCTGGGTCTCGTTTGACTTCCGGGTCCCCGCATCTTCGCGTGTTGCCCCCATTAACCCGTGGTATTTTCGCGACCCAAAGACCCGATCTCTCCTGACCAAGACTATGGACCGGTACTTTGCCGAAAATACCGGCTCCGTTGCCTCCGCAGTCTCCCTCTGGGAGGCCTTTAAGACTGTTCTTCGTGGCGAGGCCTTCTCCCTGATAGCGGAGGCACGCCGCCGCCGCGACGAGGATGTGGTGCGGCTGGGGACTGATCTCGCAGACTTGAACGCCCGGCTGGAACTGGGTCCGTCTCCCGACCTGGTCCATGCCATCTCGCTTAAGCAATCCGAACTCCGGGCCACCGCCACTGACGCAGCGAAGGCCTTGAGTAGGGAACAGCAGGGCAGGATTTACGATTCCGGTGACAAGGCCGGCAAGCTCCTGGCCTGGTTGGACAAGCGGGACTTGGCGTCCCGGGTGGTCCCGGAACTGACGGGTGAAGACGGTTTAACCTTGACGGACCCGGCGGCTATAGCCGGGTCCTTCGCTGAATATTTTGAAGGGGTTTATACCTCCGCGACTCCCCTCCCGGAATCCGCTTCGGCCTCCTTTTTGGATGAAATTGACCTCCCCTGCCTCTCTGATCTTGGACGTGAGGACATGGACCGAGATCTGACTGATGACGAGGTTGCCCTGGCGATTCGCTCGCTGCGCTCCGGCAAAGCGCCGGGTCCTAACGGGATCCCGGTCGAATTGTACAAACTAAAGGCTGACGCGCTGGCCGCACCGCTACGCAAAATGTTCCTCGAGGCCCGCGAGCAGGGTGAACTTCCCCCAGACCAGAGACTCGCCACCATTGTGGTGATCCACAAGGAAGGGAAACCGCGGAATTTGTCCCGGTCCTACAGGCCCATTTCGCTGTTAAATGCCGAACCCAAAATCTTGGCGAAATTGTTGGCCAGCCGGCTGGTGGGCGTGATCGCGGATTTGGTACATCCGGACCAGTCCGGGTTCATACCGCACCGGAACACGGCGCTTAACCTACGGAGACTCCACGCAGTTATGGCGCGCGCCCATATGCTTCGCGATCCGGCGGTCCTAGCCTCGCTTGACGCTACTATGGCATTCGATTCCCTAGAGTGGAACTATTTGTGGGCAGTTCTAGCCAAACTGGGCTTCGGGCCATCCTATATTGGGTGGGTCCGACTGTTATACTCTGCACCGCTGGCTAATGTGGCTGTTAATGGCAGACTTTCAGCCTCCTTTACGTTGCACAGGGGCACCAGGCAGGGCTGCCCGCTCTCGCCGCTCTTGTTTGCATTAGCACTAGAGCCCCTAGCGGCAAGGATTAGAACACACCCCGATGTTTCGGGGATCACGTGGTCGCCTGGGGTTGAGGACCGAGTGTCGCTTTATGCGGATGACATCCTCCTTTACCTCACCTCCCCTTGTCGCTCGCTTATCGTGGTTTTTGGCCTGCTGGGCACCTTTGGGTCGTATTCGGGACTGGTGATTAATTGGTCTAAATCCTCACTGTACACATTGTGTGGGGATACTCCGCGCCTCCCCCGTGGATGCTCGATTCAGGTAGCCCAACAGGGCTTCCGGTACTTGGGCATCTATGTGTCGCGCGACCCCCGCGCCCGGTACTCACGTAATCTTCTGCCACCGCTCGAGCGCTTACGGAGGGATGTCGAGATTTGGAAGAAACTACCTATCTCTTTGATGGGCAGGGCCGCGCTGTTCAAAATGATGGCGTTGCCTCGCTTCCTATACGCTTTGCAGAACTCCCAGGACCCGGTCCCGACCAAGTATTTCGGTGAGATCGAATCCTTGCAACGGGCACTGCTGTGGGATGGGCGCCCGAGGATCTCATTGCTTAAATTGACTATTCCCTGCTATGACGGTGGTATTGCACTGCCAGATATGCGGCGGTATTATTGGGCGTCCCAACTAGCGGCGGTTAACCACGGCCTTTATGGCCCTGCGGTAAGTCCGGGCTACGCTATGGATCGGTGGCTAGTTAACGACGGTAACTATTACAGAGCGCTTTACTCCAGGTCGTTGGACCGTAGGTTGACGGGCCCCACCAGAACGATGGTGCACGTATGGCGCGCGGTCACCGACACCCTTGGCTGGAAAGATAAGATCACTCTGGCCACTCCCCTGTATGACTCGGACGTGCTGGGGAAACTGTGGAAGACCAAGGGTTTTGACCGATGGGACACCATCGGAATATCTAAAGTTGGAGACATGGTTGCACGGGGTAGGATCAAGTCGTTTGCCACGCTGCAACTCGAGTACCAGCTGGCGTCGACGGAATATTTCCGACACGCCCAGCTCAGCCACGCCCTCTCCCCCCACGTATCTGACGGTGGTGCTATCCCTGAGTCATCGCCCCTGGAGGATCGGGTGCTGGACGGCCATATGCCGGACAGCGCCATTTCCCTGACTTATAAAAAACTGATCAACGTGAGGGTGGACTTGCTTGAACGACTGAGGATGCACTGGGTGAATGATGGTATAGAAATGGACGATGAGGAATGGCAGTCGGCGGCCTCCTCCCCCAGGGAGGTGGCCATATCGGCACGGTTACGTCTGGTCCAGTTGAAAATCCTACATAGAGTGTATGTCACCGGCCCCAGGCTCATCCATATGGGGCTTTCCACGGATGGCCTGTGTCGGCGGGGTTGTGGTGCGCTTGCTACCTTCCTGCACATCATCTGGGAGTGTCCTGGTGTGGCCCGGTACTGGAGGCGAGTGCATGAGGTGATGGAGGAGGTGACTGGTGTGGCCCTGCCGGCTGAGGCACGACGTTGCCTCCTAAATGTGTGGTGTCCGAATGACTACAGTGTGGCCCAGACCCGATGGGTCACCTTAGGCAACATGGTGGCCAAGAGGGACATTGCCCAGAAGTGGGGTGCGCCCGCTCCCCCCTCCCTTAGCCTCTGGGAGACCAACATGGACTGGTGCATGTTGCGGGAGAAAACGGTGTATGTGGCCAGGGGCAAGCCCAAAATGTGGAGATCAGTGTGGGGAGCCTGGAATTCGTATCGGGGCGATTTATGCGAACCCCCGCTTGAGCCGGACTTGGAAGTCCAGTCCTCCCCATAGACTGTAACCCTTCCCGTGGTTCCGGACGGAACATCCTGGTGCGATACTCCCCCATGCCTTACTGCTGCAATTGATATTCTGTGTTGTGTTGGAGGTGCGGCCCCCGACCCCCTCCCGCTGCGCCCTTTCAAATACTTATGTGCTGTCCTCGGCCACTTCCCTTTCTTCTTTCTTTCTTTCATACTTTCCTTCGTGCCCAGGCACTTCGTTCTCTGGAGGCCTTCCGGGGCCCTTCTACTCTCTGGTTCTCCTTTCCAAGTTGTTAGTTCTTGAAAATTAAACCTGACTGCTTTTGCGCACTGTTTTTGTACATGAGCCTCCCTGTTATCGCAATGCTGCCTGGCCTCCGGGATGTATGGCTGAATAGCGGTGTACTTTTTCTACAAATAAAGGTTTTTAAAAAAAAAAAAAAAAAAAAAAAAAAAGAAATTCTCCTAGTACACACCGACACGCTCTTTGAGATCTAGTGAGCAGGCATTGTTACAGACTCCAAAATTTAGAAAAGTAAGACAAGGGGGAAGATCTCTTACGGTTGCTGGTCCAACCTTGTGGAACAGCCTCCCACTGTTTCTGAGACAGTGCAAGGACCACCTTCCTTTTAGGAAGCAATTAAAGACATTCCTTTTTCAAAATTGATCTATGCTTATGGTTAGGGTCCGCTATTTGCCTTTTTTGGTCGCCAAAGGCGCGGAGATACTCCTTCGGGAGGTGATCCTAGCGCGGTACACACACGCAAATAAATAAATAAATAAATAAATAAATAAAATAAATTTATAGAACACCCATTTTTCTCCATAACATATACCCCCAAGTAGAAGATAAGTGCTTCCGATGTGAGGAGAAGGGTAATTGGAAACACATTATATGGGAATGTTCTAAAATAAAATACAATAGATCCCCAAATCACATTTAATGAATCTATTGCAGTTTTGGGCTGCTCTTCTGTTGCCTCTCCCCATGATTAAAGTTTATTCATTGCAGCCCTAGTAGCAAGATCTTTAATCCTGCAATTGTGGAAAGCAGATAAAGTACCAGCCCTTAATACATGGAGATCAAAATGATTTAAGATACAAGGTTTGGAAAAGAAATACGCATTAAGGTCAGGGGCAGTGAGAAAATATGAGAAATATTGGAGTGTGTTTGAACACTAGTCCTCCTGACATTACTTTCTACCCTATCAAGATAAGAGCTGGGTCATAATTGCTGGTGGGTCTAGGATGCTTTTAGGAATTTATGAATTTATGTATTTATGTATTTGATTAAGACATTTCTTGCACTTTATTCTGTATTTTATCCAAATAAGATTTTGAATGTTGCACATTGCACTTTAAGGGAATGATATTTTCTACATGATCAGAAATTGTGATTGCACTGTGGAGTATTTGTAGTTCGCCATGTAGTCACTTTGTGTAGACATTTTGTATTGCTGGAATTTTATATGAGACTTTATGTATTTTGTATTCTATATTTGTGTCTATGAACTCTCAATAAAAAAAAAATGAATATGGCCACTAGCATGCTGACTTGCTGGTTTTTACCATGCGCATCACGCCGTTTAAAGAAAAAGGCCATCTGCGCATGACGTTGCATGTAAAATAAGGTGGAATGCAAGCTTCTCACAAAGCGTGTCCTTGAGAGTGCACACGGAATCCTTGTGCATGCAGATTTGAGTTGACTGCGCTCTGCATCACAGGGGCCAAACAGGAAAGCTGCATAAAATTTGAAATAGTTACCTTAATCACTCACTACCCAGCTTTCTTCCACGCCTCGGTCACAGGCCCATGCTGCGCAGCACCTTCAGTTTATCCAAGAAATGGCTCCTATCAGGTTACACGAAGAGACAGCTAACACTGAGCAAAAATGGCATCTGTGGACACTCAGGAATCTCTGCTCGTTGCCAACATGTGGTGAAATACTCTGCTCAGCAATGATGTAAAGGTAAGTCTTTATTTATTTATTTAGGAGCTTATAAAGCGCACTTTTACCCAAGGGTGTCCGGGTGCTACACTCTGACTCACCGGAGACAAACGGGTGCCTATTCCCTGAATAACTATTTCTTCAGCCCCTTTCTAAAAGAGAGGAGCTCCGAGGCGTTCCTAAGATGCGTCAGCAGGCTATTCCAGGCTTTCGCTGCACTGTAGACAAAACTGTTGCCTCCCAACTGGCCTTTTTTATTCGGGGCACCGCTACTAGTCTGCCTTCGAAGGAGCGCATCGTTCTCCCCGGAACATAACATTGAAAGTACCTGCTCAGAAATTCCAGGCCACTGCCCCTCAATGCTTTGAAGACAGTGCATAGAGCTTTAAATTGTGCTCGTCTTGTTACTGGCAGCCAGTGCAGTTGCCGGAGTCCCTCTCGTTCAGAGGTAAACCATGGGATGCCTATTAGCAGTCTCGCCGGTGCGTTCTGAACAAGCTGTAATCTGTACAGATGGTTTTTTTTCAGATTCAGGTACAAACTGTTGCAGTAGTCCAAGTGCGAAAGAATGAGGGCTGAGACTGCTGTCCTGTAGCCATCGGCTGGAAGATTTTTTTTTATTTTTCTCCGTATCCTAAGGATATAGAAGCAGGTCGATACCACTCCGCTAACCTGGTCCATGGAATCAAGTTTCTGATCCGTGATCACACCCAAATTTTTGCCTTACCAGCCGGGGCTGGTAGCTTTACCATGGCTTCACGCCACATATCAGGTTTCCAGATGTTAGGGTTGTTCCCAAATATAATGACCTCGGTCTTGCCTGCATTTATTATTATAGTAGAGTGCCAACGACACACAACACATCTAGTCACACCATGACCTAGGCAGCAACTGACATACTTGTCACTGCCATAACCGTAGCTCAACTTATTCCAACCAAGAATCTAGGACTTCACAATATAACTAGACAACTTGAAACATATACAACAACATTAATGAAAACAGGGTCCATATATACATAGCAGACAAAAGTTCACTATTGCATTAAAAGTATGTCGGCTGACAATGTGGAAGACAGGGAGGCTGCAGCCATCGCCATGTTCTCTGACAGCCTCCCAATACCATCTAACATCCGGGAGGAGAAATAACATGGAGAGAGGGCTAAGAATTTTAACGGCTCCCAGCTACGAAAACCCCAACCCTGACCTCATGCAGGAATGGGCCGAAAGTAACCTGGAATCGAAATTTGCCTAGCGTAGTAACGGTAAGTTTCAATTCTATTAAGGACACGGAGGCGAGGATTATGCTTTTCTTTCTTCGCTGTTTATTAACATCACATCGCACAGCAGCCAGAAAAGCATCAAACTTGAAATTTTTTTTAGTATTCCCAACACAGGAATATCAGAAAACATTGCAATAACATCGTGTAATAACTACAAATCCCATGAGATGAACATTTAGGCAGTCCTTCTTTGGTGTCCATAAATCCCAATATAAGGCGTTCAACCAACGAACTCCTCCTCTTTCTTCGTGGCGAGTCAGGCCAAAGTCTCAAGCATCTCTTTTCGCACCATCATTCCCTGGCGGAAAAAAGAACAGCGTGAGCTAAGCCATACCGCTAAGCATGAAGGCAAACCAACAAAACATAGCGTCAAGTCATCGACATGCAAGTCAAGAAAACAGGAACCATACAGCAAGTCGGAAAACTGATTACTTACTCCAGTACGGGCGGGATCTCCGCAGGAGGAATGGGTGGGATAATCCTCGCCTCCGTGTCCTTAATAGAATTGAAACTTACCGTTACTACGCTAGGCAAATTTCGATTCTATGTCAGGACCGGAGGCTTCAGATTATGCTTGTTTAAAGCTTGTTCACCACCAAACTAGCAATATCCACCACTGGCTTAAAATAGAACCTTTTGAAGGTGGAATCCGAAGACCAATCCGCAGCGCGCATGAGGTCTTCCAAACGTGCCCCAAGGGCAAAAGATTTTGAGGCCATGGCCCCTCTTGCTGAGTGAGCTCCGAACTGCCTCGTATCAATACCAGCTTCCTGCATTACCCAACGCACCCACCGGGCTATAGTGGGGGAAGAGACAGCCTTGTGCGGTTTTCGCAGCGCAATCAGTAACTGCCGTTCGCCCGGAGGGCGAAGTTCCGTTGTAACATCCTCATAGGTTTTCAAACACTGAACCACACACAACTTGGGGGCATCTGCAAATGCCGGATAGGAAATAGACCTTGTAGCCGATTTTGTGCGGCGACCCACGGTAAAGGTCACCCCATCCGGGGAGAACGCTCTTGCCGTGACATCCAGGGCACGCACATCAGACACTCTGCGACAAGAAACTAAGCACAAGAGCATCGCCAGATTAGCTGACAGTTCTTTTAAGGAAAGATACTTGTTAGGCTGCCAGGAAAGAAAAAGGTTCAGCACCACGTTAACATCCCACAGGACGGAATACCGTGGCTCCGGCGGTAAAGCCAGACGTACACCTCTAAGAAGGCGACACACCAGGGGATGCTCCCCAACCGCCGCTCCATCTATATGTACATGAGCCGCTGATATGGCGGAACGTATCGTATTAATCATCCGGTATGCCAAACCGGCGGTAGAGAGTTCTGCAAGAAAATTCAGGATAGGAATGAGGCCTGCGACCATGGGATCCAAACCCCGTCGAAGACACCAACGAACCCACCTGGTCCAAGCCGATCTATACCTCTTGGCAGTGCTGCCTGCCCAGGCCTTGGACAAAAAATGCTGAGCTGAGTTCGAAAGGCCAGGGAGCGACCAACGTCGCCTGAAAGCCTCCATGCCATGAGGCGGAGAGAACCCTGGAGGAGATGGTGAGGGACCCCGTCTGGATTGAGGAGAAGACGAGGAAGCCGGGGGAGTAGGATTGGAGAATCCCAGGAAAGTTCCAGAAGAACTGGAAACCACACTTGCGACCTCCAAACGGGCGTCACCATCACCACGTCCGCCATCTGATGGCGTATCTGGGCCGCGGCCCGTACTATCATGGAGAAAGGTGGGAAGGCATACGGCCGTTCCTGACTCCAGTCTTGGAGGAACGCATCCGTCGCTTCCGCCAAGGGATACGGTCTCCAGCTGAAGAACCTCGGAAGCTGGAAGTCCAGACGGGACGCAAACAGGTCCATGGAAAACGGACCCCAGCACGCCGCCAGCCAGCGGAACACTTGAGCATCCAGCTTCCACAGACTGGAGTCTCGGAGATACCTCGAGTGCCAATCCGCCACCTGATTGGCCCGACCCGGCAGGTATTCCGCCTGAACCGAGACTTGATGAGCGAGACAATAATCCCAAAAGTCTTTCGCAAGGTCCGCAAGGGCCCTTGACCGCGGACCCCCTAAGTGGTTCACATACCGAACCGCTGAGACATTGTCCATCCGCAGAAGGACGCATGACTTCACCGAGTCCCTCGTCCAGCAACGGACGGCGAACGAGCCTGCTAGAAGTTCCAAGCAGTTGATGTGAAGTCGCTGTTCGTCTGACGACCAAGCGCCGCCTGTGGAAAAATCCCCGCAGCGGGCGCCCCAGCCAGACCTGCTGGCGTCGGACTCTATCACCAGGTCTGGAACGGACCCGAAAATTGCGCGGCCGTTCCACGCCTCCATGTGGGCTAGCCACCAAGACATTTCCTCTTTGACCTCCACCGACAGGGGAATCAAGTGGTCGTAGGAAAGCCCTCTGCGCAAGTGGTGCGCCTTCAGTCGCTGAAGGGCCCGATAATGAAGAGGGCCCGGGAATATCGCCTGAATGGACGATGAGAGAAGGCCTACTACTCTGGCCACCTGCCGGAGGGAGGTGTGTGACTTGGAGATAGTTTCCCGAAGCAGATGCTTTATTTTGGCCATCTTCCTGGACGGCAAACTGAGAGTCGATTTCACCGAGTCCACCACAAAGCCCAGAAACACCATTTGCTGGGCGGGGGTGAAAACCGACTTCTCCCTGTTGACAATAAACCCCAGACCTTGCAACAGGGAGATAGTCTGAGACAGATGGGCGGCCAACTTGCTCTGGTCCTGGCCCAACAGCAAGATGTCGTCCAGATAGACGATAAGCCGAATCCCCTGACTCCGCAGGGTTTCTATGGCCGGGTGCAGAATTTTTGTAAAGCACCAAGGGGCCGAGGAAAGACCGAACGGAAGGGCCTTGAACTCGAACACCATGTCCTTCCAGCAGAACTGAAGGAAACGACGATGCGGGGGGTAAATCGGAACCACCAGATACGCATCCTTGAGGTCCAGACGGACCATCCAGTCGTTCAGGAGCAAAATGTCCCTCAAAAGATGGATGCCCTCCATCTTGAAGTGGTTGTACACCACCCAGCCATTGAACTCCCTGAGGTTGATGACTGGTCGTCTGCCCCCGTCCACTTTTTCCACAAGAAAAATATTGCTCAGGAAACCCCGGGGGTGGCGCGTTGTTCGACAAATAGCCCCCTTGCGCAGTAGCGCCGAGACTTCTTCGTCGATCAAGAGCGCGTCGGATTGGGAAAACATTATAGGCCGGGGAGGCTCCGCCTGGCACGGCTGGTCGTAAAACTCTATGCGGAATCCCCGCACGGTTTGAAGGACCCATGCGTCCGATGTAAGAGCCTCCCATGCTTGGAGGAAACACGCCAACCTCCCCCCAATAACCACCTGATCTGCAGGGATAACACTCACCATGTGAACTGTTGCTGCCGGAATCGTTCCGGAAGTTTCCGCGTCCTCTGAAACGCTGTCCTCTGGTGGGGTAGAAGTTGTTATAATTCGCGTTGGAGTTGTAGCCTCCTCTGCCGGAGCCATGCCCTTTTCCGGGCTGCTGCTGACCACCACGGCCGGTCGTGAGGCCCCTACCACGACCAGCCCCCCGGGAAAAACGCTGGTGGAAGACCCGCTTGATGGTCGACTGGGCCTTATCCAGGGAGGTGAAGGTGGAAACAAACTTCCCCAGTTCCTTAATGAATGGTTCACCAATAACCGCCCGCTGCGCCCAGTTGGACAATACTTCCGGGCAAATGGCGCTGCCCGACACCTTGGCTTCTTCGGCCATATCGAGAATCTTGGTGAGGGGGCCAATGGTGTCCAAGAGTTGTCCTGGCAGGAGCGCCAGGAACGGCCGATCCCCTTCCGGGGGTCCTTGACGAACTTCGCCATGAAGGTGGCCATTTTCCCATCAAGTTCCGGCGTCATGGCCACCTTCCCCTCCAGAGTCGGGTGAGGACATTCGCCCCTCAAACAACTGCGCGTCTCCTTCTCCAAGGGCTTGCGGAGGCGGCCCGTCACAAACTGCGGCACCTTATCACCAGGCGCCCAGGCGGCCGACCGCGGGTGCATGATCTCGTCCGGGTCCAGCATGCCCGAGGTGTCCTTGGGCAACTCCGTCGAATTGGACGACGGTCGCCATGACCGCATGGAGTCCCCATCGTCGTCGTCGGTATCCGTGGGGGAAGCCCCCCCCGGGGAGGTCGGGACAACGTTCGCCGGTGCAGAAGGTGTCTGAGGCGGAGGCGCCTCGGGGGTCGACCCAGACGCTTTAGCCAGAAAAGCGTCGCGTAGGTGCTCGAAAGCGTCCTTATCCACACCTTGCGAACCACTGGGACCCGCGTCCCCACGAGACTTCTTGGCCGCCGGAGGCTGGCCAGGATCGGTGGCGGGGGATCCCCCCGGGGCCGGTGCCAACTTGGCACATTCCTGGACAATGCGGGCTGAAAGTCTGTCCTCCATAGGCCCAACGATTTCCTGCACACACCGGTAAATCGACTGGTCAACAGCCGCATAAAACTCGTCGTCCTGGAGGTACTGGTGGGACTCCTCCTCCTCGACGTAGTACCCCTCAGCCATGGCGCTACGCAGTAGATAAGAAAGTGAAACTGAGGGTTCCGATGGCGTACACAGACTGCCACGTGTGGGCCGACCGAAGGTTGGCAAAGATTGTATGCCGGTGGAACCGGACCAGTAAAAGGCAGCACCAGCCTTTACAGCGCGATGACCCTCTCTCCAGAGACCGGGCCGCACCGCCTCCCAGCGCACTCAAGCGGGGAACACCCCAGCGGAAGCTGTTGCAGAAGAAGGTGCTGAAATCGCCTGCAGGCTTCAACGTGGGTACAACCACTATACAGACCCCACCGGGGCGTTCAAGTACGGGACAGTACAACCCAAAAAGGGTGTCAGGGTTAGGCGGCAGCAGGGCACCTGCGAGGTCGACTCCCCGGCGCAGCTCCAATCAATGAGACGAGAACTGCGCGCGGGCAGGCGACACGCAACGGCTCCCTCTAGCGGTGACTCAGCACCGCGGAATACACGGGGACATCGCGTAAGGGGCGAAGGCGTCCCCGCGATGGAAGGGGCTCTGGAAGGGAAGAAAAACCCCACAGGCCCCCCAAAGCAACAACAAATGCAAATATAATAGAAGAAAACACAAAAAAACCTCAACAAACACAAAAGTGCAAGAGAGGGATAATAGCACTTAACTGGCTGCGAAGCAGCGAAGAAAGAGGAGTTCATTGGTTGAACGCCTTATATTGGGATTTATGGACACTAAAGAAGGACTGCCTAAATGTTCATCTCATGGGATTTGTAGTTATTACACGATGTTATTGCAATGTTTTCTGATATTCCTGTGTTGGGAATACTAAAAAAAATTTCAAGTTTGATGCTTTTCTGGCTGCTGTGCGATGTGATGTTAATAAACAGCAAAGAGAGAAAAGCATAATCTGAAGCCTCCGGTCCTGACATAGAATCTTCCCGCAAACTGGTGTTAATACTGATAAAATATGCAGATATAGATAGGGCACAACTGCTTAAGGAAATTGTGGAAATTTATGAGGTACTGGAAAAAATCGATCAAACAGAGGAGAAGGCTAAACTGACAAGTGAGATGACAGTCAGGTTGAAAAAAGAGGAGTCAAAAATAATGGAAAGAAAAGCTTTTAAATTTCAAAGGAACCGCAATGATTACGACCTAGGCTAAATATTCACATTTGCCAGAAAGTACGATGACCTACAAGGCCCCACCTCGAAAACACAAGTCAATCCCAGAGTGTCAAATAAAAACAAAAATTAGACGGATACGTCACAGTCAGATATGAGCTCATTTGGAGGCAGTGACTCGGAGTCTGAGCTTCGTGGCAGGGATGCGAGCGGACAGGCTATGAAACCCTCTCTAGGAGAAGAGATTATTTTTTTGTGCCACGAGCGGATGCAAACTCTCCGGCCCTGAGTGCAAAGAAATTACAGCGAAAACGCGCAAACTTCAAACGGCGGCAGAGGTACAGGGCTAGGAAGAGGCACAACTTATCAAAGCAAGAAGAGGGGCTGGGTATAATGGTCAACAAAGAAGCAATCGCGGAAAAGTGCACAAATCAAACCATCATTAACCTGACATAATTTGAGCTCACAAAAGAGGAAGAAAACATACTTAAATTTGGCTTATCCTTTGTGCCACATATGAACTTCAACTACTTAACAACCAGACTGGATGTTTATAAAGCCGTGAGAAAATTAAAACTACGTAAATTCCACATGCTCAAGGCCAGGGCCGGACTGAGAACCAAAACCGGCCCTGGCAAAGTGCTCGGCTGCCCCAAGACCCCCCAGCCTCGGGGTGGGGGGTGCGACCGCGCTCGTTGCCGGGGCCGGTGTTCGGCCGATTTTGTTACAGGGCTGTTTTTGCAGCATTGGCCGTTGCGGGCACCGGGAAATCCCGGTGCCCGCATTTCCCGGTGCCCGCAACGGCCAGTCCGGGCCTGCTTAAGGCAAGCAAAAATACAATACCTCACATTACGGAAACTGCGGAGGAATTGACTCAATCAGGTACACATATGCCTAAGAAAATACTGGAGCTGTGGGAAACTGAAGGGGCTGGTTATGGAACACCTTATAGGCAGGACGCTTGTGCGGAGATGGAAACACAGAATATTAAACAAATGGGTCCAAGCACACCATTCAAACCTCCATCAACCTTTAACCCATTAATGCCCCGTGACAAGATAGATATTTTCCATGAAAACGTAACAATTCAATTAAAGATGTTACAGAGAGAAATCCAGAATCAAAAATGGAAATATAACAAACAATCACAGCAATACAAGGCACTTGTGACCAAGTTGAAGAAGGAGAAAGATATTATCATCAGGGGCAGTGATGAAGGTGGCAATATCATCCTGCTCACACGTACAAATTATGATAAGGAGGCATATTTGCAGCTCAATGATAGACAATGCTATGAACGTATTAACCCGGCATCAATGAAAATATCACACAAGGAGTAGTATCAGAAACTGGCCAGGTGGAGGAACAAATGATTGATATCAGAGGATGAATACAAATACCTTAAGAATGACAACCCTGTAACTCCCTCAATTTACTTCATCCCCAAGGTTCACAAAAATATGGACGAACTGCCTGGCAGGCCTATCATTTCGGCCGGGGGAGGGATGTTGGAAAGAACTTCTGTATACATTGCTTACTTTTTACAAGTGTTTGGGCGATCCTTAATGTACAGGACACTGGGGATATTTTACATAAAATACAGCAGGTCACTTGGAAGGAGGGCTATTGGATGATGGCCTTAGATGTCACACCGCTCTACACGAGCATCAAACATGAGGATTGGTTATGTGCAGTACGTCACTATTTATCCCAAAGACACAAGCAGTTCAAAGATCACAGTGAAATGTTATTACATATGTTGGAGCACTGTTTGAAAAATAACATCTTTATGTATAACAATCTGTTTTACCAACAACTGCAGGGCGCGGCAATGGGGGCCAGTTTTTCCCCAAGCTACGCCTGTTGACATATGGGTAGCTGGGAAGAACTGGTCAGCATAAATCAATCCTCAATGAGAATGGAATTATTTGGCTGCGCTACATTGACAACCTGTTTGTAATGTGGAGGGGCACTAGGGAACAGGCTGTGGTGTTTGTTACCCAAAAAAATGTCAATTAGTTACATTTCCAATTCACAGTGACCATGAGCCAGTCAGCTGTTTCTTTCCTGGACACTGAGGTGGATAGCAGTAATAACAAGATGGAAACCAGGCTATTGAGAAAAAGAACCTCTGGTAACCCGACCCTACACGCAGGTAGCGCTCACCCAACACATTTAATAGCATGTATTCCATATGGGAAGATGCTCCGCCTTAGGAGGGTATGTAGTAATGAGCAAGAGTTGAAACTGGCACACCAGGCCAGTAAACTTGAAAGGGGGTATACAGAACATACCATTGACAGTGCCACAGTCAAATCTATGAGATTTAGCAGACAGGAGCTCCTTAACACGTATGGCCCGGTTGAACTTACTGGGACACAAACCGATTCAAGAGGTGTAGATCAGGCAATGAACCAACCTAGCTCATTCAGAATCATCACAGGCTATAGCAGACAGCATTCTAGCCTGTATAAGATCATCAATCGTAACTGGCCCATGTCTTAAGTGACCCAGTCATAGGCCCAACCCTACCCAGAAAGGTCTCCATCACCTTCAGTAAGGCTCCCTCCATGAAAGATAGCCTTGTCAATACTAGCCCTGAAATAATTGAGAAAACGACATGGCTCCAAACGGACAGCAGCTTTTACAAATGTAAAACCTGTAAGTCGTGTACACACGGCATCAATATGAAAACTTACACAGATGCTTTTAGCAATAGAGAACATCAAATTAGCAAAGTACTTACCTGCAAAACGGAATTTGTGGTATACGTACTTATGTGCCCGGGTTAAGTTAAGTATGTGGGAAGTACTAAGCATGCGGTGCACAAACGTATATTGCAGCATCTTCGGGCGATAGCCAATTAGGACAACACTTACCCTGTGGCTAGGCATTTTAAGGTGGTACATCACAGTGACAATCAGGGCTTGAAATACTTTGTAATTGATGCTGTCACTGCACGCCGGAGAGGTGGTGACAGGTAGTCCAAGCTTCCAAAGTTAGAAACTAGATATATTCTTCAGCTGGACTCCAAGAATCCCGGCGGACTTAACATCACTGAAGATTTGCATACGTGTTTGCCCTGAATTCTGGTTGATAGAGATTTACATTAGAAGGTGAAAATTAGAGAGTTGTTCCAACTTTTTTTAGTAATTTATTTTTTAATACTTTTCTATGCAGTCACATGGATATTTATACATTTTTATTGTTTTTGTATCTTTGTAAACCAGAATCGTATGATGGCAGGAAGGTCACTCGCCACACCTCCCGTTAGATCTGATTACCCGTTTGACATTCTATTATTGTACAATCACGGCTATACTTTCACTGTACATATATTGTTGAGTCACAGAGTTTCCTTTTAGGCTGTACGTGCACACTTAAGTATAATTTATCTCTCTCTTATATGAAGTACTAATGGATCTTAGTGTGCTGATGCACAGAAGAAGATATAAAGAAAAAGGGAAAAAAAGGAGAAAAAAAGAGAAAAAGACCAAAAAAATAAGAAAAATTGATATTTGTATTAAGCATGAGCGGTACATAATATGGTGCTCCAACAACATTATGAAGAATAAATGGATGTTAGAACGTTTTTAATTGACACCTTACACATTTTACAGCACCATTTGCACATAGTTAGTTGGGATACGTACATGGTAGTCAAAGGACGTCACAGCTTAGGACAAAACATATGAATCAGGGATTTATCCCGCCATTTAAGAATGCTTCACTTGTTCCATAATATAGGAAGATGCCTCAAATAATGATGTGGACTAGACATGTAACAATAGCGGATTTTGCACACGAGGATACATATGTATCCTGTAAGCAACGTTTGCACAATTTGGGATTTAACCCATGATCTTATTTGATAAGTAACATCATACTGTAGAATCAAATGTAAGGCCATGGTAAGGGCCGATTCAGGTATTGAAGTTCATATCGATGCTAGCAAATATAATGTTATTGATTTTGCATAAATGCCTCTTTTCACATCATAAGCAAATTTGCACAATATATTTATGGAACTGAAATATTCTCTATTTTTCAATACAGTGACGCGCATTTTACATCATATTAACCAGACGTGTTTATAACTGCATATTTTGCAAAAGTAGGATTTACATGCATCCTATAGGCTTTGTTTGCACATTTCGGGATTTAACTCATGATTAATAAAATATTTAGCATTGTATGTCTGAGTAATATGCAGGCTCTTGATAAGGGTGAATTCAGCTACCAATGTTTGTTTTTATTAACAAATGAAATGTGAACAGCATATTTTGCATAAATGCCATTTTGCACATTATTGCCAAATTTGCACTTTTATACATCTTGATTCATTTTGTATTGCCGGACACTGTCACATGGTTTGACTTGAATTATTCACTGTCACTTTAAAAGTCGAGGTCTTCCAATATCACATTCTCATGTGAACAAGGCTCGGATGAGCCGAAACGGTATGGTGACATACAGCAAAGAATAAAGAATTCTGCACTTACCTGCTGGTCCGTGTCCTTACTTGCTGAGGATTTGCTGCTGCTCAGCTGCGGAGTCTGTGATATATATATATATATTATATATATTACATATATATATATTATATATATATATATATATATATATATATATATATATATATATATATATATATATATATATATATCATTCTATTCCACTTTCATTGCATTCGCCTTTCCAAAAACACGGACACGGACTCAAGTTTCCAGTAGTTTCATATCTGTTTATTTGCTGTGCCGCCATATCGTTTCTGCTCCCAAAAGAGCCTTGATCACATGACACAGATTACTTCCATCTGGACATTTTTAAAGTGACAGGTGCATGAAAAAAAGCTTTGCATTGCGTGTTTCAGTTTCATAGACATAGAAGTTTAAGCATTAATACATGTCACTTGTTTGTGTTTGCATAACAGTTACATTTGATGTAAAATCATTATTATGTAACAATTGATAGCGGTATACTACCTAAAACCTATTAAATGAAAAAGGCAGTATTTGCAAACATAAGACTTTAAAAGAAAAATTGTCCCACTCTTTGCCAAGGGTTCTACATCCACATCCTGAATATATGGGTCCCATTTGGATAACAGCATTATTTTTGTATAATACACTATGAGCTGCAGGGTGGATGTACTAAAATCCCTTGTGTGTGCTTATCAACCTATGTCTATCTTTATCTGAAAGTGCCCGTGAATGAAAATTTTAAATGTACAAGTGCGCTAAAATCAATATAACTTCACATTATTTGTTTATAAAAAAAGGATTTCTTATAGTTTCATGTATTCATTGTTTTTTTGGTAAACACAGAGTAAAGGCAGTTTCTTGTTCATGCCCTATTGGACCATTACTCGATGGGTAAAATGCAGTGTCATGAACTTATAGATATTATCTAAGTGTGAGTTGTCAACGTGTGGAACCATTTGATCCATTATTATTTCCTAGATGTTTGTTTTAAATGTACGGAAACCTTCAGTGCAAATTTAGGCATAATAAATACTTGCATAAATACATTAATAACATTTGTTCAAAATCCATAAATAAGCATCACAATAATAAATACTTATAAATATGATATTGAATATGTATAAAACCATCTAAAATTAAGTGAAATTTCATGATGATGTTTTACCAAATACATAAAATACATACACAGTCATATTATATATTAATTGATTTGTTGTATATTACTAATGCCTTCCTATATTATAGCATTGTGGCCACCATATCTCTACTTAATGGAAAATCAATTATATCTCATACTAGTGTATATTCGCTGAATTACTCTATACATATTATTTCCTATAAAAACAGCTATCCATTTAAAAAAAAAAAAAAAAAAAATGATCACACTTGAAAACCGATAAAACATATATTTGTTCCCCAAAATGTATTGTCAGGCCTGTTCATTCCCTTAGGCATGTGTATAAGTCCTCAGTGGCATTGAGTCTCCCCGGTTCCTTTGTGTCTAACTGCAATATGTATCTAGTCTCCATCCTACGCAGCTTACTTTCCCTGTCCCCTCCTCATCTACTCAGAGGGACGCTATCGATAACAAAATACTTGAAGCCTGAGTTGTTGGAATTGTGTGCCTCCCTAAAGTGGCGTGCCACTGGATAAGTGTTATCCTGATTGCTGATAGCTCTTAAGTGTTGAAGGAAGCGTTTATGGACTTGCAGTTTGGTGCTGTCTATGTACTGGAGGCCACATGGGCACTCCAGTACATAGACAGCATACTCGGTTTTACAGGTAAGGAATTTCTGTATTTTGTGGGTCATGTCACTGAATGGGGTTCTATATGTGTTTTTATTCACTCCGTGAATACAGGCTTTACAAATATAGCATTTAAAAAATCCCTTGTTAGTTTGCAGCCAGCTAGTCTTCTCTATTACCTCTGGGCTGGTGTTAACTAAGGCATCCCTCATAGAGGGTGATTTGCTGTATGTGATGGACACCCTCTGCAGTAGCAGGGGTCCTATCACACTGTCACTCATTACCAACGGTCAGTTTTTTGTAATGATTCTTTGTATCTGATAGTGTTGGTTCCTAAATCTTGTCATCATTCTGAAAGTAGAATCTGGCCTCCCTTTTGTTATTTTTTTGTTCAATTTTTTGTTCGACATTCAATAAAAATCTCTGGTTGGAACCATTAAATTTGACTAAAGTTCCAGAGATGGTTTGCTGGCTGTACCCTCTCTCCTTGAATCTCTTTGTGCTCTCAGCTTGGGCTATTTTTAGGTCTTGTTCATTACTACATATTTGATGTAGCCGCAACATTTCCCCGTAGGGTATACTCTCAATAAGATGTCTAGGGTGGGCACTGGACGCGTGGAGAGTAGTGTTTCCAGCTGTTTCTTTGTGGGAAAGTTTACTTTCCAATTTATTGTTTCTTACATAGATTTCTGCATTTAAAAATTTGACTGAATTGGCACTTATGGTCACTGTAAAATGAAGATTAAAACAATTATCATTAAGTGCTTCCACAAATGACCTGGCTTCCTGCTCAGTACCTTGCCAAATAAAAAACAAATCCTCTATAAATCTGAGCCATGTACGTATATGGTTATGTACTAGATGACTGTGTGTGCCCATGAGGGCCACCTCCTCCCAGTATCCCATATGGAGACAATCATAACTGGGGGAAAAGCTGGTCCCCATGGCAACTCCTCTGGTCTGCTGAAAAAGAAGATTATTAAACATAAAGTTATTATTTGTTAGGCAAAACTCTAACATTTCCAGCAACATCTTATTGTGTTCAGAGGCTCTTTGAGACAAATAATGTTTGGTGGCTTTCAAGCCACCCTCATGCTTGATGCTCGTGTACAGGGATGTCACGTCCATTGTCATTAATAGGTAGTTCTCTTCCAATTCCATCCCATAAATTTGTCTCAAGAAATCCGCTGTATCGCGAATGTACGATGGTAGTTTCTTACATACTCTTGTAAAAAGAAGTCCACATATATGGATGTATGTTCCAGGGGACTTCCTTTAGCCGAAATGATGGGCCGCCCTGGCGGTGTAGTGGCGCTTTTGTGTACCTTGGGAATGAAATATAGCGTAGGTGTTACTGGATTGTCTCTTTTTAAATATTTATATTCATCCTCCATAATCAGACCTTTGATTTTCCATGTTGTCCGTTTGTTATAATATGTTGTGTACACAATCTTTACATTTTCTGCTGTATTTCTTGTGTAGCAGTCTCTATCATTGAGTTGTGTAAAGGATTCCCTGAGATATTCATCCTGTGGCCAAATGACCACATTGCCTCCTTTGTCACTGTTCCTGATAATCACTTTTTTTGGCCTTTTTCAGTTTCATCACCAGATTGCAATATTGTCATTGTTATATTTGGTTTTCCCCAGATCTTTATTGAGTGTCTTCAGCTGTGCTGTTACGTTCTCGTGAAAGACATCTATGGAGTCTCTGGGCATTATAGGATTAAATGCAGATGCTTGTTTGAATGGTGTTGACTGTAATTTTCCTTTGCTTTTGGTTGTTTACATCTTGCATGGAGGCATCCTGATTTGTAGGTGCCTCTTTGGCAAGTACATCTAGTTGTTTTGCATTGCTCCAGAGACTTTCCATTTCATTGAATAGAGGTACATCAGATTGTGACAGATTAGGACATTCTTGTAATGCTATTTGTATTCCATTATTCATCCCATCTTGTATGTCCTTCAATTTATGATACTTTTTAAGTTTCAATTTTCTCACCGGTTTATATACATCCAGACTTGTTGACGCGTAGTCAAAATTAGCTCCTGGTGCATATGGCAATCCCAAACTCAAAATATTCTCTTCCTTGGCTGTTAAGGCAGTTTTTGAGAGATTCATTACAGTGTTGCTTGTTATGCTTATCATACTTTTGTCATTTACTTTTTCTGCCAATGCCCCCTTCCTCTCTTTTTGGGGTAATTTTGCGCACTGTTTGTTTGCTTTCCGCCTCTGCCTGCCCCTGAAGTTGATGATTATACCTCATTTAGTCTTGGTGTTTTCGGGCGGAGAGTTTGTCTCCGTTGCTGACATAAAAAAAACAACTCCTCTCCCGGTAATGTTTTTTTTACGGTTGCCTCTAGAGTCTGGATTTCTCATTTCTGATTCTGACTATATATATATATATATCTTTGGATGTTACATCATTCTACACTACAATATATCACTGAGATGGTCTAGGGCTGTGAAGCACTTTTTAAAGCAGACTATTGAGGTTACACCATCAGACTCAGATGCTTTTGAATATGATTAGGTTCTGCCTTGAACACAAGTATTTTTAATTTAAAAATCAGCTATACCACCAGCTTCATGGGACAGCGATGCGCTCCTGTTTCACTCCAAGCTATGCATGTTTTCACATCGGTTGGCGGGAGGAGCAGGTGCTCTGTGTCGACGACAGGCTGGCATAGGAGAAAAATGTGGTTATCTGGCTTCATTTCATAGACAATCTGTGGTGTGAAGGGGTATGAAAGAAAGTGCAAAACAGTTTGTGGAGCAAATTAACATCAATGATCTCAACTTGCATTTTACAAGTAACATCAGCAGAACTAAGGTCCAATTTTTATATTTGGATGTCTTCTGTGTCAAAAACAAGCTAGAGACCCAACTTTATAGGAAAGAGATGGCTGGACACATGACATTCCTAGCCTACAGCTTCCCCCAACCACACATAAAAGACAGTTTCCCATACGGAGAGATGCTATGCGGCAGGCGCAATTGTAGTGTGTACACAGATACCTTAGCATTCCAGAAAGAGATGACAGACATATTCAAGCAGAGGGGCTCTAGTTTGAGCATACTCTATAAAAGGAGGTGGAAAACAGAAAAAACAGGGAGAGCATTCTGTCAGACAGTAAGAAAGAAAAGATACGGAAGGAACACAATGAGACTAAACTGATTTTCACAGACAGTGCTCAGGAGAAGGATTTAAGGTCACTTGTCAGAGGAAATTGGAATATCATCCTGAAATCAGATCCAACTAGTAGTCTTTTAGTACCTAAGAATCCCCTCATCACACACTGAAGAGCTAACTTTTGAAGGGACACATTTTTAAAGCCCAGCTTTGAGGTAGTCAGCCCGCAATCTTGGTTGAGACCTAAGAGAGGCTTCTTTAACTGCACCAGATGCAGGGCCTGTTCTATTGGAAAGAACTGCACAGAGTATAAAACACTGTTTCATAAACAACCTAAGAAAATAAGCGGCACTTTTAGGTGCAGAACTGAGTTTGTGGTGTATGTGCTAGAGTGCGGCTGCAATTTGTGATATGTGGGGAGCACTGTGCTACACGTGCACATGCACATACTACAGCATATGCAGGCAATCACAAAAGGTGATGCCTCATATCCAGTAGTACAACATTGCGCTGAATACCATGAGAGTGATGGGAAACAGACTGCATGTTTTGTCACAGATGCTATCCCACCAAATAAATGGGAGGCAGCTTTTGGCAGATTGGTATCCCGACATATCCTGAACCTTGATTCCAAGTTGCACAACGGGCTTAACACGGATGAAGAGCTGTATACATGGCTATGAGATGGCCACTTAGTAGGAGAGATATCTGTGTGGCCCCTTGGATGAGGTGCATTTTTTGCCAAAATGATATTTGTATGAAAGAGTTGGAGTAAACATGCCTAGTTCCCTTCACTAGTAGTTCAATTGTATAAAGAATTTTAATTACACGAAGCGACAACAACTACTGGGGCTAGTACATTTTAATGGTGCAGGGAGGTTATCATTGCACAAACAGACTGTGTATGTTGGATTAGTATTCATGGGCATTAATAATGACAGAGCCCACTTGGGCTAAACTGTTGAATGTATATAAACCAATGTTTTTATTATGAGTCATTATGTGGCTCTGAGCTGGTGATATGAATATCATAAGTTATAGTCCCCTTGGGCTATATTGTGTGTGATACAAATACCAAATTTTGGAAGAGTTACTATGTGATATTGATCCTCCTGCTGTGAATGTTGTGATTCATAGCATCAATGGATCATCAATTAACTAAAAGCAGTGAGGTGACTCGTGACTCAGAGAACATTATTTTGTGAAGATTATACGAGCACTTGACATTTCAGATTTTGAAATGCAGGATAAACTTTCAAAGTTCAAATATATATTTATGTTTGATTATAATGTAGATGTGCAACTCTATCCATAATGAAGGATCACACACTAAAATATGCTTAAAAGATGCATTTAACATGAAAGTTAGGTCTGTTGTCACTGTCTATGGTGAAGTAGCACTTGTACATAGGAGCACTTGCAATGGCTGTGTGATATTGTGTGATCAAGGCTGTTGATGGCAGTCGAAAGGCATCACAGTGTTCTACACATGGTGAAATAAACACTAAAACTGAGCAAGAAAAAGCAGGCTGTATTAATCTGATGTTGTGTCGGGCAACTGCCCTATGGGATGATATATATACATATATGTATATACAGATATATATACATATATGTATATGCAGAGCCTGAGCCTGCGAGAAAGTGCTCTGCCAGTTCCTGCGCCCAATGCCTCCCACACCCACTTGAGATTGTCACACTATTATTACTGTTACTTATCTTGTCCCACTGTTATTTGTGGTACTTTATTGTGTCAGTTGGCCATTTGATTTGTTCGTTAGTTATTCCCTGTTTTGCCAGTCAGCCCTTGTATTCTGTAATATCAGCTCCCCAGCGATCTCCTTTTTCCCACCATTTTTACTGCAAGCCACCTCCTGCCACCAGCACGCCTCCCTCCTCCAGGACCAAGCCAGAGGCAAGTCTGTCTGCACGGTTACGTGCCTGGACCGCACCCAGCACCAGGATCCCTGGATCTTCCGCCATCCAGCGGTACTCCTCCACCGAGCTACACTCCCGGTAGCTGGAACAACAACTGCTGCATTAGCTCGCTATGATCCATGGAGGGACACTTCATCTGCCACTGTTGCAACTTCACCTGCTACACTGGAGCCCTCTTGGCTCCCTTACGACTAATCCGGATGTTCAACTCCAGTGCAAGCTTCTCAATGTCTGATCCCTCAGCAAACACACCACGGAAGCAATTAAAATTTGGTACGACGAAGCACTAGAGAAACTTCAGTTGACAAATACAAACTGAAATTAAAAAATAATAGAAGAGGTAGAAGACCACGATTTCATGATTGTTGCATGTATTCACATAAAGACAAAAGAGGTGATTTATAAATAAGGATGTTCCAATAGGGGTTTGCAGTATTGCAAGGACTGTGCAAATGCTAGAGAAGGTTTGAATCTCGATGTTTCTAGCTGCCATATCACTTTACTTCACAGGCCCTGCTGCTCTACAGAGTCACCCAGCCGGTTGAGAAGGTAAGGTGGACTTGGAAAACCCTGTACATAGCACAGCAAATTTTAGACCAGATTTCAAAACCTTTGGGCTGATGCTAGTATGACACTAGTGTGAACTAAGGCAGCACAAAGCAATGCATGCTAGTTGCTAGGCAGCATAGGTTGTGTTTTGCTGTGGAAATGTGACCTATCAGTGTTCCAAGACCACTTTGGATCAATGGGGCATTGCCAGGGGCTGAAGAGCACCTCACACCCAAAGGTTTAAAATAATGCGAATCAAGAGTTTTGTAACTCAGTAGCTAACTTCTTTCAGAACAAGGTCCAAATAGTCTATATGTTCCCATCAAACCAGCAGACCAAGGGTCTAGGTGAAGCTGAGAATACGTTCTTAACTCTTACTAGGTTTCATTCTCAAATGAATTTTACATGATAGGTAATGCTCTTACGCCTTGTATGTCCTCGTTAGCATTCCATTAGTTAACAAGACCTGCTTGCAGTCATTGAACCACCTTTCAGAAGAAGGTTTTCAGGCTCTACCCCGCCAAATTAAATCCCTCTTTGATCCCTGCCCTCCTGAGATCCTCAAGCTCACGGTGGATGCCATTGTTAGACACCTGAGGGTTGTCTTTCCCAAGATGTACTTTTCCTACAGAATGGAAGATGGCCTCTATTCTTCAGCTGTTAAACAAATCCACCCTGGATAGCAGTGTACCAAACAACTATAGTCCTATATCTCGGCTTCCGTTCCCTGCAAAAATGGTAGAGAAGGCGATCAATTTAGAGCTCACATCTTTCATCGATAATCATGCACTTTTAGATGCTACACAATATGGATTTAGAAGCCGACACAGCACTGAACTAGCCTTGATTACTGATTCTGAGGAAATAAGTCAAACCTTGGACTCTGGTGGAAATGCTGCTTTAATCCTATTAGACCTCTCTGCAGCTTCGACAATGTCAATCAAAGTCTTCCTATTGACTGTCTCTTTACCATTGACATTAAAGGTAAGGTGCTCATGCTTCTTAAATCTTTTCTCTCAGATCGAGAACAGTTTGTTGAGCTTAATGGCTTCAAACCCCTGCCCCTTTTCTTTACTTTGCGGGGTCCCTCAAGGCTCCTCCTTAAGAGTCCAACCCTTTTTTAATTTGCACATTAACCCTTGGCCAATCTAATTAAATCCTGTGGATTTGCAGTAGTGTCCTATGCTGGCGACACTCAAATAGTGGTGAGAGTGGCCAGCAATCCAGAGGCTAGAGCTTCTAGATTTTAGGACTGAATGTACCGATGTCAAGCAACTGCTTGAAACGAAATTCTTCCAAGACTGAGGACTTGCTGTTTGGCAGAAATTCGATTTTCTGGTCTCTAAAGTGGTAGCCTCATTAACTGGGGGGAGGTTCCCACTCCAGTTGCTAAACTGCAAAACCTCACAGTTTACTTAGATTACAAGCTTTTCTTTGTAGGCCATGTTAATTCTATTACCTCTTCCTGTTTCTTCATGCTAAAAACACTCAGAAAAATATTTGCTTTTATTCACGTGATTTAGAGAAATCTGTGCTGTCCACTCTCATCATGTCGATAAATGATTTCTGCAGAAAACTCCAATATTCAAAAAAGGTTTTAAAAAAACTGCAGATTATTCAGAACGTGGCTGCCCACCTTCTTCTGGCTATCTCTAAACAAAAGTCAGTAGCCCGTGCTCTCTCTTTACTGCACTGGCTCCCTATCAAAAAGCGGATTGATTTCAAGGACCTCTGCATTTCAATTAGAGAATTACATAGTTTGGGACCCACGCTTTCAGTGGTTTGTCCCTTCTAAATCGCAACTATCCGTATCTGCATTCAATCTTGTGGTTCTCAGAGTCAGAAGAGTGAATTGAGGTGGCAGAAGCTTTGTAGCGTGTACAGCCAGGTTATGGAACTCCATGCCACCAAACCTTAAGAATAAATCTGATCTTCTGTCTTTCCCTTAAAACTTGGCTTTTTAACAAAGAGTTTTCATGTTAGACTTTTTTTCCTCTGTAGCTTCGGTTCAGCTTATTTCTTCCAATAGAGCTACAGTTCCTAGACACCCCCAGGTAGTTGATTGCTCCGCAGAATCCAAGATGGTAATCATTTGTCTGGTATGCTGGGTTGTCCCTTTCCCCGGTATGAATCTGTGTTGTGAGGTGAAGACTAACCCCTCAATAACCCTGCTCAATCTTTGTGCAAGCGATTTGGAGTACATTTTTGCATCCCCATTTAAAAGAGTAATTGGCCTATAAGACCCTGGTTCTAGTGGCGGTTTGTCCTTTTTTAATATCACTATAATATCTGCCCCTGCCCAAGAGTGTGGTACTGCCCTGCCTAGCTGTGCCTGCCTAAAAGTTTCCTGCAAAAACAACAAGTGATGGACCGAATGTGGATCAATGTCACACATTCCCCCAGTCAAAAGATCTGGGCCCAAATCCATCGTTTTTTTGCACTCCACACCACCCTGGGTTAGACAATGGCGATATGCAAATCAGCTCTGACCCTGTTGCCCCATGGGAACAGTCCAGTCCGAACTACAAAAGCCATGTCCTTCCCAGAACGGAATCAAGCATCCGAGGACCAGACCGGTTTCGAGGTAACACCTCTCATCAGCCCGGCTAGCTTGACTCCAAGTGGTGTGGAGTGCCTGGGACCCACGTCTGGGCATCCCCAGCGCACTTAGGGCGGCAATTGCAAAAACAACAAGTGATGGACCGAATGTGGATCAATGTCACACATTCCCCCAGTCAAAAGATCTGGGCCCAAATCCATCGTTTTTTTGCACTCCACACCACCCTGGGTTAGACAATGGCGATATGCAAATCAGCTCTGACCCTGTTGCCCCATGGGAACAGTCCAGTCCGAACTACAAAAGCCATGTCCTTCCCAGAACGGAATCAAGCATCCGAGGACCAGACCGGTTTCGAGGTAACACCTCTCATCAGCCCGGCTAGCTTGACTCCAAGTGGTGTGGAGTGCCTGGGACCCACGTCTGGGCATCCCCAGCGCACTTAGGGCGGCAATTGCAAAAACAACAAGTGATGGACCGAATGTGGATCAATGTCACACATTCCCCCAGTCAAAAGATCTGGGCCCAAATCCATCGTTTTTTTGCACTCCACACCACCCTGGGTTAGACAATGGCGATATGCAAATCAGCTCTGACCCTGTTGCCCCATGGGAACAGTCCAGTCCGAACTACAAAAGCCATGTCCTTCCCAGAACGGAATCAAGCATCCGAGGACCAGACCGGTTTCGAGGTAACACCTCTCATCAGCCCGGCTAGCTTGACTCCAAGTGGTGTGGAGTGCCTGGGACCCACGTCTGGGCATCCCCAGCGCACTTAGGGCGGCAATTGCAAAAACAACAAGTGATGGACCGAATGTGGATCAATGTCACACATTCCCCCAGTCAAAAGATCTGGGCCCAAATCCATCGTTTTTTTGCACTCCACACCACCCTGGGTTAGACAATGGCGATATGCAAATCAGCTCTGACCCTGTTGCCCCATGGGAACAGTCCAGTCCGAACTACAAAAGCCATGTCCTTCCCAGAACGGAATCAAGCATCCGAGGACCAGACCGGTTTCGAGGTAACACCTCTCATCAGCCCGGCTAGCTTGACTCCAAGTGGTGTGGAGTGCCTGGGACCCACGTCTGGGCATCCCCAGCGCACTTAGGGCGGCAATTGCAAAAACAACAAGTGATGGACCGAATGTGGATCAATGTCACACATTCCCCCAGTCAAAAGATCTGGGCCCAAATCCATCGTTTTTTTGCACTCCACACCACCCTGGGTTAGACAATGGCGATATGCAAATCAGCTCTGACCCTGTTGCCCCATGGGAACAGTCCAGTCCGAACTACAAAAGCCATGTCCTTCCCAGAACGGAATCAAGCATCCGAGGACCAGACCGGTTTCGAGGTAACACCTCTCATCAGCCCGGCTAGCTTGACTCCAAGTGGTGTGGAGTGCCTGGGACCCACGTCTGGGCATCCCCAGCGCACTTAGGGCGGCAATTGCAAAAACAACAAGTGATGGACCGAATGTGGATCAATGTCACACATTCCCCCAGTCAAAAGATCTGGGCCCAAATCCATCGTTTTTTTGCACTCCACACCACCCTGGGTTAGACAATGGCGATATGCAAATCAGCTCTGACCCTGTTGCCCCATGGGAACAGTCCAGTCCAAACTACAAAAGCCATGTCCTTCCCAGAACGGAATCAAGCATCCGAGGACCAGACCGGTTTCGAGGTAACACCTCTCATCAGCCCGGCTAGCTTGACTCCAAGTGGTGTGGAGTGCCTGGGACCCACGTCTGGGCATCCCCAGCGCACTTAGGGCGGCAATTGCAAAAACAACAAGTGATGGACCGAATGTGGATCAATGTCACACATTCCCCCAGTCAAAAGATCTGGGCCCAAATCCATCGTTTTTTTGCACTCCACACCACCCTGGGTTAGACAATGGCGATATGCAAATCAGCTCTGACCCTGTTGCCCCATGGGAACAGTCCAGTCCGAACTACAAAAGCCATGTCCTTCCCAGAACGGAATCAAGCATCCGAGGACCAGACCGGTTTCGAGGTAACACCTCTCATCAGCCCGGCTAGCTTGACTCCAAGTGGTGTGGAGTGCCTGGGACCCACGTCTGGGCATCCCCAGCGCACTTAGGGCGGCAATTGCAAAAACAACAAGTGATGGACCGAATGTGGATCAATGTCACACATTCCCCCAGTCAAAAGATCTGGGCCCAAATCCATCGTTTTTTTGCACTCCACACCACCCTGGGTTAGACAATGGCGATATGCAAATCAGCTCTGACCCTGTTGCCCCATGGGAACAGTCCAGTCCGAACTACAAAAGCCATGTCCTTCCCAGAACGGAATCAAGCATCCGAGGACCAGACCGGTTTCGAGGTAACACCTCTCATCAGCCCGGCTAGCTTGACTCCAAGTGGTGTGGAGTGCCTGGGACCCACGTCTGGGCATCCCCAGCGCACTTAGGGCGGCAATTGCAAAAACAACAAGTGATGGACCGAATGTGGATCAATGTCACACATTCCCCCAGTCAAAAGATCTGGGCCCAAATCCATCGTTTTTTTGCACTCCACACCACCCTGGGTTAGACAATGGCGATATGCAAATCAGCTCTGACCCTGTTGCCCCATGGGAACAGTCCAGTCCGAACTACAAAAGCCATGTCCTTCCCAGAACGGAATCAAGCATCCGAGGACCAGACCGGTTTCGAGGTAACACCTCTCATCAGCCCGGCTAGCTTGACTCCAAGTGGTGTGGAGTGCCTGGGACCCACGTCTGGGCATCCCCAGCGCACTTAGGGCGGCAATTGCAAAAACAACAAGTGATGGACCGAATGTGGATCAATGTCACACATTCCCCCAGTCAAAAGATCTGGGCCCAAATCCATCGTTTTTTTGCACTCCACACCACCCTGGGTTAGACAATGGCGATATGCAAATCAGCTCTGACCCTGTTGCCCCATGGGAACAGTCCAGTCCGAACTACAAAAGCCATGTCCTTCCCAGAACGGAATCAAGCATCCGAGGACCAGACCGGTTTCGAGGTAACACCTCTCATCAGCCCGGCTAGCTTGACTCCAAGTGGTGTGGAGTGCCTGGGACCCACGTCTGGGCATCCCCAGCGCACTTAGGGCGGCAATTGCAAAAACAACAAGTGATGGACCGAATGTGGATCAATGTCACACATTCCCCCAGTCAAAAGATCTGGGCCCAAATCCATCGTTTTTTTGCACTCCACACCACCCTGGGTTAGACAATGGCGATATGCAAATCAGCTCTGACCCTGTTGCCCCATGGGAACAGTCCAGTCCGAACTACAAAAGCCATGTCCTTCCCAGAACGGAATCAAGCATCCGAGGACCAGACCGGTTTCGAGGTAACACCTCTCATCAGCCCGGCTAGCTTGACTCCAAGTGGTGTGGAGTGCCTGGGACCCACGTCTGGGCATCCCCAGCGCACTTAGGGCGGCAATTGCAAAAACAACAAGTGATGGACCGAATGTGGATCAATGTCACACATTCCCCCAGTCAAAAGATCTGGGCCCAAATCCATCGTTTTTTTGCACTCCACACCACCCTGGGTTAGACAATGGCGATATGCAAATCAGCTCTGACCCTGTTGCCCCATGGGAACAGTCCAGTCCGAACTACAAAAGCCATGTCCTTCCCAGAACGGAATCAAGCATCCGAGGACCAGACCGGTTTCGAGGTAACACCTCTCATCAGCCCGGCTAGCTTGACTGGTGTGGAGTGCAAAAAAACGATGGATTTGGGCCCAGATCTTTTGACTGGGGGAGTGTGTGACATTGATCCACATTCGGTCCATCACTTGTTGTTTTTGCAGTTGCCGCCCTAAGTGCGCTGGGGATGCCCAGACGTGGGTCCCAGGCGCTCCACACCACTTGGAGTCAAGCTAGCCGGGCTGATGAGAGGTGTTACCTCGAAACCGGTCCGGTCCTCGGATGCTTGATTCCGTTCTGGGAAGGACATGGCTTCTGTAGTTCGGACTGGACTGTTCCCATGGGGCAACAGGGTCAGAGCTGATTTGCATATCGCCATTGTCTAACCCAGGGTGGTGTGGAGTGCAAAAAAACGATGGATTTGGGCCCAGATCTTTTGACTGGGGGAGTGTGTGACATTGATCCACATTCGGTCCATCACTTGTTGTTTTTGCAGTTGCCGCCCTAAGTGCGCTGGGGATGCCCAGACGTGGGTCCCAGGCGCTCCACACCACTTGGAGTCAAGCTAGCCGGGCTGATGAGAGGTGTTACCTCGAAACCGGTCCGGTCCTCGGATGCTTGATTCCGTTCTGGGAAGGACATGGCTTTTGTAGTTCGGACTGGACTGTTCCCATGGGGCAACAGGGTCAGAGCTGATTTGCATATCGCCATTGTCTAACCCAGGGTGGTGTGGAGTGCAAAAAAACGATGGATTTGGGCCCAGATCTTTTGACTGGGGGAGTGTGTGACATTGATCCACATTCGGTCCATCACTTGTTGTTTTTGCAGTTGCCGCCCTAAGTGCGCTGGGGATGCCCAGACGTGGGTCCCAGGCGCTCCACACCACTTGGAGTCAAGCTAGCCGGGCTGATGAGAGGTGTTACCTCAAAACCGGTCCGGTCCTCGGATGCTTGATTCCGTTCTGGGAAGGACATGGCTTTTGTAGTTCGGACTGGACTGTTCCCATGGGGCAACAGGGTCAGAGCTGATTTGCATATCGCCATTGTCTAACCCAGGGTGGTGTGGAGTGCAAAAAAACGATGGATTTGGGCCCAGATCTTTTGACTGGGGGAGTGTGTGACATTGATCCACATTCGGTCCATTACTTGTTGTTTTTGCAGTTGCCTAAAAGTTTCCAGCATATTCTCCCCCACTATGTCCCAAAAGGTTTTATAAAATTCTGCTGGTATTTGATACGGCCCTGTGGCTTTCCCCGAAGGTAACTTAGTCACAGCCTCACTTACTTCCTGTAGAGTTAGCGGTAGGTCTAATTTCTCTTTCTCCTTTGTACTCAACCCCTTAAGTGCTGCGCACGTTCACCGGCCGACGGCACCACTACCTCCGTAGTGCTGCCGTCGGCCGTTGAACGTTCGAACTGCACCTGCGCAATGGAACGTTCAGCACTGGAGCTGGACGTTCCATAGCAGCTATGAGGTTAATATTACATGCGGTATCTCTGCCAGATACTCCGTGATCTCCAAATCTGTATTACTTAAGCTCTGATCGTAAAGATTTCCATAGAATTTCCTAAAAACCTCCTGCACTTCTTCCACCTTATTAACTACACTCCCCAGTCCATCTCTGATTTCTTTTATTTCGCCTGCTGCTAAGTTTTGCCTAGTCCGGATTGCTAGTAGATGACCTACTCTTTTGTTATATTCATAGCATTTTTCTTTTTTAGCGAAAAAGTTTCCCGCCGCCTTCTGCACCAAGCTTTCCCCTGCCTCTGCTTTATTCAGTTCAATTTCCAGCAATACCCCCTCTATTGATTCTTGCTTGGCTATAGCCATAGTTAGACGCTCTTCTAACCTTTCTAGATCCCTCACCCTCTTATCCATCCTGGTCTTCTCCTTCTTCCTCCTCTGAAATGTGTAACTCAAGGTTTCCCCCCTAACTCCAGCCTTGAACGCGTCCCAGATCATGTCAGCTGAAGCTGAGTTCCTATTGGTCTCTCAAAACTGTGGAATCCATTCCTGCATATGGCTAATATATCCTGGTTCCCTCAGCAATGCTCTCTCAAACGTTCATGTATTGCTTTTGCTCCCTCCCCTGTTAACCAGCGGAAGGCTTAACACCAGCGGGTTGTGATCCGAAACTATCCTTGGCAGCCGTTCTAACTGGGATCCGCTTATTATTGAGCTTGAGATGAAAAAGTAGTCTAACCTGGCAGCCATTCTATGGGGTGCTGAATAATAAGTGCTCCCTGTCCCAATTAGATTTGATCTTCGCCCACACATTCACCAAAGCATTATGTTGCGCCAAATTGTGTATAGCCTTACATATTTTCCTCTTCCGACCAGCATAGCCTCCCCCACCCATCGAGCCCAACCCATCCAGGCTGTTAACATTAAAATCTCCGCAACATATTAAAGGCTCTAGCCATAATGAGAGTTCTAGGTCTAAATATTCAAAAACCTCAGGTTCATCGTCATTAGAGCCATATACATAGACAATTGTAAAACATCCAGCATGAGTTTCCACTTCCACCATAACCCATCTCCCCCCTTGATCCCCCTTTTTCCTTTTAAGTTTAACAGTCCCTTTTTTAGACAATATGGCAACCCCTCTTGTCCTGGTTTCTTGTTTTGTGTGAGCAAGGACATCGAACCCCATCTGCTCCAACATGAATTTTTCCTTCCCAGCAATATGTGTCTCCTGAAGGCACATTATTTCCAGCCTAAGCATTCTTAGCATTGCAGCAACCTTCTGTCTTTTCCCTCCGTTATTAAGACCACAGATGTTCAAAGAGGCAATCCTTAATGCCATTTGTACTTATTGGAACTTTCCTTCCCAATCACCATCTTGGCACTCCCTTCTTTAAATGTGGTTAGCCAGGCATCCTCCTCTCTAAATTTTTTGTCATTTTGTGCTGTTTTTTCCGAACACCCATCACCACCACCGTACCCCCCCTCTCCCCACCCTCCGACCCCTCGACTCCCCCCACCCCCTGGACTCCCACCCCCCCTTACACAGGCAAATAGGTCACACATGACCTATGTGTGACTGCTATGTGTTGTAGTGTCGCCTCCCTCTCCTCACCATTGCTCAACCTTTTTATTTCCCTGCTGTTCTGAGTCTATGTTGTGTCCCCAGCCTACTGACAGTATCTTAACCTTTTCATTTTACCTTATTCTTTCTTTCTACCCCCCCTGTGTAGCTCGGTGAGTTCTGTTAAGAATTCTCCTGCCTTTACTTTTGAGAAAAACATCCTAGTGCGACCTCCTATGATAACCTTTAATTTTGCCGGAAACATTAAATAGGCCTCTGCATCTTGTCGCTGAAAAGGAGTAATTAATTGCCTAAGCCGCCACCGTCTCGCCACGGTGACATGGCAAAAATCAGGCCTTGCGAAGAACGTGACCCCCTGAAATGTTTTTTTAGAGTCTGGTCTGGCTTTCTCAATGATTATCTGTCATGCCAAAAAGTTTCCAAAGAACACTAGCATAGCTCTAGGCAGGTTATCTTGTCTCCCATCTTGATTCTTTTTCATTGTCATTGGAAACCTATGTGCCCTTTGAACCTCTAGCTCCCATTGACACTGGGCTTCCGGGAAGGCACCTTTCAGCAGCTTGATAACGTAACCTCTTGCATCCTGCCCCTCCACCCCTTCCTCTAGTCCAAGAAGTCTCACGTTATTACACCTCTGGCGATTTTCAAAATCCTCATTTTTCCACTGAAGGTCCTCCACCACTTTGGACTGCTCCATCTTAAAAGCCTGCCAGTCCGTTACCTCATCCTCGAGCCTGCCCGTCCATTCCTCTACCTGTACCACTCACTCCTCAACCTCTTCATACTTTTTATTAATTTTCCTAATTGATGCCTGTATTTTCTTGGTGTCATGCCTGGCTCTCCGACTCTCAGCCCTAGCTTCAGCCTGCATTTGTTTAAGCGTGTTAAACATCAAATCCAATGTGGCATGCTGAGAAGCTCCACTTTCAACCCCTCCTAAAGCTCCTCCTCCTTGCATGCCCTCCTGATACACACTGGAGGTTGCAGAATAATCCCGTAGGAGTTTTTTGTTTGTATTGGCTGGGGATCCTCCACCTCCCCCTCCTCGTCCTGCTGTCGATTTCCTCCTTTTCTGTGTGGTTTTGTCTTTAGATCAGCTACTCCCCTCAGAGTCCGAGCTAATCTCTGTAGAGTCTTTACCTTCTCCCTCGCTCGAGGTGGAATCCGAACTCTCATTAACCGAGAAAAATGTATCGCCTTTGCGCTCCTTTTTGCGAGTCCAAACTAGTCAGGCTCCCCCATTTTGTGCACTGATTCTGTCTTATGCCGTTATTCATCTCTGCCTCCACTAGTAGCAGTGCGTCCATCATCTGGGCATTGTTTATACTTTCCGCCCCCCCAGTAGCGCCGCTTATGACTATCAGAGGCTCCCTGCTCACCAGCTGCTTGCTGCTCATGCCCTCCGTCTCCCCCAGCTCCAGTGTCCCCACGGGAAGCGTGCAGTCTGTGTCTGTTCTTTCTGGTTGCTCGGCAACCAAGACGCTTGCGTCCTCGAGGACGTTTCTCTCTGCTCTGGCGTCTATGTCAGCGTCTACGGCAGCGTTTTCCGTGGAAGAATGCCTTGCCGGTATCCTGCTTGCTGTTCCTGCCGCTGACTTCATGATGAATGACTCCGTCAAGGTAGGCTGTCTAAGGTTGGAATCCTTAGTGTCTTTGGCTACCACCAATCTAGTGTTCCGTCCGGAAGCAGAGATATCTTTTAACCCCTGTGTTGCGGGCGGCATTTCATTTCGGGCTTGTGTCGGTTTCAATTCTGTTTTTCTTTCCTTCTCGGCTTTCCTTAGCTGTGCCTTCTGAACCGCACTTACTGCCGGGGTTGTTGGCTTACTTGGTGGCGGTATCTTGGGGATAGTCCCGGTTCCTAGCGCCTTAATCGGGCTAACTGCTGCCGATACCAGTTTTTCTTTGTCCTTATCCTTTTCGTTTCTCACTCGTTGGGACATTGTGCTCAGGTTGCTATACAAAAACTTGTTGCCCTTTGATGCCTCCTTGCAATCCACCAGATCACCTACATTTCCGCCTCATAATCGTCTCAGGGCAGCTTCTTCTTTCTCCTAGTCGGAAGAGGGAGTAGAGTGCGACTGTGCTCTACAACCCACTAGCGGCCATCATGCCCTCCGGGCACAACACAGATCCAATGCGTCTGACAATTTTGCTGTTGCTTAAGCATAACAATTTATACTGGAATGGTATCCTTTCAGTTACTTTGGGCAGAGCACTCTGGCCTCTGCCAGTGGTGGAAGGTTGTGTGTCAAGTGCAGATGATGATAGCAGCATCAGAGTGATTTTAATAATTTTGGCTTTGCACTGTTTTTCCTTTACACAATGCAATCTAGATAATTTAGATGCTGTGCTGCACTGCCTGAACATTTTGTAAATATAGCCACAACTGGAAGATAGTGTAAGAAAAAAGGTTTCCTTTCGCAGAGGCGTGTCAGAATGTGGCATGAGGAACAGCCTTGATGTTGGGAACTGTTGGAAAGAAAGCATTGGAATATATTTAGTGCCTGAAAACCTGCTGGTTTAGAGTAAGGAGGTACATTATTTTCTTAAGGGAGTACACAAAAACAGCATTGACCCATGCTCTCTTTTTCCAATATGGCTCTAGATTCTGTCTATATCCTTCTTTAGATCAATGGAAATGGACATACACTGCCTTACATAGCTCTTATTATGTTTACAGCAGT
Organism: Lissotriton vulgaris; assembly: GCF_964263255.1. Lineage (NCBI taxonomy): Eukaryota > Metazoa > Chordata > Amphibia > Caudata > Salamandridae > Lissotriton > Lissotriton vulgaris. The sequence continues at coordinate 1,299,007,854 of NC_141693.1, forward strand.
AACACATAATCTCTTTCCCTGATAATGGTTGTCTCTCTTGCATGAATGCCCCTTGTCTATGTCATCCTGTCCAGTTCTTGAGGAACATCAGAGACCATAACTCTAAGATCTCTGTTGTGTGACCAACAGGACACTGCCTTTTGTCCATTGGGTGTTCTTTGAATTTTCATCCTATCCACCACTTCCCGTCCCTTTATAGTCTGGCTTTACAGCGCAGCTGTTGCTAGGCAATTTTGTGATCATCACTAGAAACAGGATTTGGCCCCAGGAGTACATGTTTTGATTGGAAATAAGTTGTGCACTTCCACAAAAAAAGTGCTTGCCCTCTAGCAACTGTGATCATTTTGTTTATTCGTCCACCTACCTAAGCTTGAACTTTCAAGGGCACACACATGACATTGGAATGTTTTTAAAGTGTCATAGATAACTAGATAATGTATCTTGCTTTTCTCTGACAGCAGCACAGATACGAGGAGGGCAGTCATTAACCTACAAGAACTTTTAGATCCGGCTTGACAGTGCTACTGCCACCTGCTCTTTTAACCTACACCAATATTAGTCTACAGCTCTTTGTTTCCAAACAGATAAATATCTATTTCCATGCCATTTGCTTCTAATGCACTTTACCATACAAGCATTTCTTTAAAGCCAGACCTATTGGCAGTGCCAATGCTTGTTTTGATTTCACACCTTTTTCCCCTTTCTTCGAAATACCAATGTTCCATAAAAAATAGGTTTAAATATTATCATGATTCTCTTTACAAAAAGACAGTACACAATAGGTGAGAAATGAAGCTATCATTTTTGCAACTATTTAAAATTAATAAGAATCTCTCTTTGTCTGCCTTATTAAATTAACAACAGGTATTAGTGCACTAAACAATAATTTCGCAAAGCAAAGTCGTTGCTCTCACAGTGGATAGGAAGTACATACAATACCTTCTTTCACTTTGCAAGATTTTGTTCCAAAAACCTTCAAATTGTCTACACATGAAGCAAAGCACATGTTGAATTTCAGACTCTTTGACAGCTTGTGCCACCAGGTCATGTCTGGACACCACCACCCCCTGAGCATAAAACTTTTTAATGATCACTGCTACGAATCCCATTCCCCCAGGGGCTAAGCATGCACTAATAATTGGTGATTATAACTTGTGGGGGCAGTCTAATCATGGTCTGCGGGCTCAGGACATGGATGCCTCTAGGGAGCGAATCTGAGGCAGCATCCACGCAGCTCTCACAATTGTTATTCATGGAAGGGCAGAGGTGGAACGAAAGTGGGGCGTTCCATGGTATGCTGGTGTGCAGAAAGGCTGGTAGGGCAGGAAAATGGTAAGTTAAAATGCAGCCAAAGGTCTCCCATTCATGGGTGTCTCATGGGTGTAGAGTAAACAAAATGCCAGGGCATGCATAAATGACATCAGCCATTGTTTAACCGCCCCACTATGACGTCACAGGTTGGACCCAGACTATGACCCATGATTTCGTAATGATCTTCTATTTGCTGTTAAGGTCTGGAGGATATCAATGAGTGTGTACTAAAAAATGCAAACATGATGTTTAGTTCCTTTTTAGTTTTTGTTCCTGCTGCTATCTTCATGACCCCTGAGAACAGGAGGTGGAAGGGCAGTGCCAGGGTAGCAGAGAGCAAGTAATGGTTTCTAATTGGTAACATGGGATTCCAATGAAACCCGCAAGCTGTCCCCTTTTTTTGTAGTATATGTCTGCATTGACTCATTTCTATGTATTGGTTCTTTTGTAGTGCAAGCCCAGGTGGATCACTGTATTTAGTTGGGTGAGGGGGTTATAACAAATCATGACATTATACTCATGCATGTGGAGACAGTGGTTCTATGACCTATACTCTCCAAAATGGAGACTGCAGAATGGCTGCAGAAATCAGTGCTCTTTCAAAACCTGAACAAATATAGCGAGGAAGCACTGGAAGCTTACTGACTGATAAGAGCTGCCTCGTAGTGGAAAATGTTTGTGTGGGACTCTGCAAATGGCATTGTGGGCCTCAAGTTCACAGACATCTGTATCATAGAATGCTGTATGTCAATGGCCAGTTGTTTGGGTCTGCATCCCCTGAATAACGTAGTGGTTGCAAAACAGATGCTTTGTGAAAGCAGGGGCAAGAATGCTCTATTACTTACCGGAAATCTTCATTACTTCGGGTCCCGTTGTCCTCATCCCATTCATTAACAAAGTGGAGATAACCATCTCCCAACAGGAAAAAGACCAGAGGAATGCTGGGACCCTAATCCTGCCCCTCCCATCGGGAGTACATAAGTAATAGTACTTACCCAGCATTCCGCCTGAGCAACCAAGCCCACACAGGAAGGCCGGCCGCCCGGGAGGGAGCGAGGAAGCGGCGTTTGAATAGGACGAGGACAACGGGACCCGGAGTAATGAAGATTGCCAGTAAGTAATAGAGCATGAGCCCCAGGTCCCTTATGTCCGCGTCCCATTCATTAACAAAGTGGAGAATACCAAAGCAGAAACCCGGCCTTCCAACCCTGCAAATGCACCCAGGAAACCACACCAAAACGCAGCAACCCAAGGGAAGCAAAAAGGAGGGAATCGCAGGAAGCAACCAGACAGCAACCCAGAGCAGGACAGCAGGGACACAAGCAAGGACCAGAAGGCCAAGAAAATAGAAGGCCAGAGCCACAACAAGGAGGCCACCAACAAGGGAAACCGCAAACAAAGAAACCAGGCTAAAAACCAAATAGTACATGGCCAAGGGAACCCACTGGACAAGGCCGACCAGCCTAGAACCACCAGGAAGGCCCACAGGATCCGGCATCACCACAGACACCGAGAAAACCCTAACCACCCCGGAGCATGAAAAAGAAAAGAAACCAAGGCCAGCCCACAGGGCGCCGGCACAAGCATGCAGACCAACAAGGAAGGAGGGAAGCACAGGCCAGGCAGCGGCCCAACCCACCTTCCCAAACCGAATGATCTGACCCCCCAGGGAGCCCAGAGGACAAAGCCCCCGAAACCCCACAGAGGAGGCCCAGGGCCTAGGAAAGAACGGCCAGCACCACCAGGGCCACCAAAGGACAACCACCAAGCACCCAGTCCAGATGGAGGAGCCACAGCAAGGGAGCAGGCCAGGAGCCAGGCCCCAATCAAACAGAAAAGGACAGGAAACGAGCCAGAGACCAGAAACCCCAGAAGGCCAAAAGACCCCCAAGAAAGGAGGCCGCAAAACAAACCAGGACCGGACACGTAAACCTAGAGCAGCAGGGGCAGAGGAGGGCAACCCTAAAGGCCAGAGGTGCCCCCAGAAAGACCCAGCAGACAGCTGATAACAGAGAGGCCATCAAAGGCCGGAAACCAACAACCCGGAACTGCACCGGCAAAGCAAGGGGGGGGGGGCGGGCAGCGCCTCTGGCCAGAACCCCAAAACCCCCAACCCCAAAGGGAGGGCAACAGAGGCAGGGAGAAAGCCCAGGGCAACCGGAAACCTCAGGCAGACCCCAAACCAGGAACCAACCAGGCACGACCCCGCTGAACCCAAGAGAGCAGACAAGAACAGGAGCAAACAGGATGGAGGACCAGAGAGAAAACAAAAGCTGGGGCATAAGCCAAAGGACTGCACCCATGCACCGGCACACAACACCCAAGCCCAGCATGCAGCAAGGGCATGGGTGCACAGTACCCCCGACCAGGAACCAACCAGACCCGACCATAGCCAACGCCAGAGAGGAAACAAGAACAGGAGCCGACAGGAATGAAAGACCACAGGACAAAAAAACAGCCAGAACCAGGGAAACAAACGCAAAAGGATCCAGGAAGCCAGGACCAAAGCGAAGCAACCCACCAATGCTGGTGAACCCCCATGCCCAACCAGCCCCTGGAAGGAGCCCACGCCAGGGCACCAAACGGTGCAAAAGGCAGGGAGGCAGACAGAGACCCCAGCACACAACAGCCGGACCACACAGAAAGCCAGAAGAAAACAAACAGAGGCAACCACCACATAGAAAACCCCAGGAAGCAGAGAAGCCAAAAGCAAGGAGCACCAGACCCCAGACAACCAGCAGCAAGGAGATAAGACCCCCACAGAGGCAAGACGAATACCACAGAACTGCACCCCAACAAGAGAAGGGGGAGGGGCACCCCAAACAGACAGACACACACTGGAAGCAGAGCCCAGGGAAGCAAGTGAAGACAGGAGCAAGCCAGGACACCAGAACCAGGAAAAAAGAACCAGGAACACCATGCAAAACACACCCCAGATCCGGAAGAGAAGTGACAGCACAGCCAGCAAACCAAGGAGACACAGCCAGAGGCCTCGCCGAACCAGCAGGAAGCCAGCAGACCAGGAGCAACAGGAGGCAACCCCGGACACACCCACCCAGAGGCACCGAACACCAGGACCCCACACTGTCCCGCACAAGGCAGCCGCAGTCCAGGGGCAAACAGGGCGGAAAACAAATCAGCCCCGAGAGGGCCCAACAAAGAAGAAGCTCCAGGGCAAAGGGGGAAAACCCGAAGCCCAACAGCACTCAACGGAAGCCCCAGGACCAGGGCGAAAACATGGACACCCAACCAGAGGCGAACCAAGCCCGGGAAGAGAACCGCGGGCAGAAGCAGGCCCAGAAGGGCAGACCAGGGCATGGCCTGAAACCCCTGTAGCGCCATGCCAGGAAACCCAGAGAGTGCACAGGCAAGGACCCAGGGCCAAAGAAGGCGACCAACAGTCACCGAAAAACAAACAGGAGCGGGAAAACCCAGCGAACCCCCAGCCAGACACTAGCCAGGCCCAACCTCGACCCACGACGGGGACCATATGAGACCAGGACCCCCCAAGGAGCAACTGCCCCGGGATCCCAGGTGGAGCCCCAACAGGGAGAACCGCAGAAGAGAAGAGGGGAAAACAAGCGTCAACGATCAGGACACAGCAGTAGCGAAAGACAGCCAAGCCCAAACAGCAGTGGCACGAACCCCGGACCCCCATGGACACCAGAAAGGAAACCAAAGAGGCGAACTACCACAGGGAACGCATCCCCGGGGGGATAGGAAAAAGAACAAACCCCAGTCCAAAGGAGGACAAACAGCCCAGGTACCTGGCACACCGGCAGAAAAAGCAAGGCAGCAAGAGGGCCAGAGCAACAAGGCCCCCAAGGGACAACCAAGGGCAGACCCCAAGGTGTACCGCAATTGCAAAGAAAGAGTAGGGGCCCAATCACTCCAGCAAGAAAAAAACGAAGCAAGCCACAGCACCCAGCAGGCCGGACAGAAACCCAACCAAGACCGAGCAGCACCACTGGCGGAACCAGGAGGGGCCAGCCAGGACCCACCGAAGCAAGCCAAAGGCAAGCACAGGAAAACAGGGAGAGGTGCAGGAGCAGCAGGGGAACACAAGGACAACATCCAGAGAAGCCAGGAACAACGCAAAGAGAGAGCCAGAGTCAGGGGCAACTAAAGACAGCAGCACCCAGCACGGAAGAGAAAAGCGGCTGGAAACAGCACCAGCCAGCCCACACGAAGCAACCCAAGCACACAGGAGGCCCCGGAACAAGGACCGGCAGCCCCAAGCCACACAAAGCCACAGACGCAACACGACCAGGAGGACCCACGGGGCGCAGCAGGGGCCACAACAGAGGCTGCAGAGGGGAACCGCACAGGACACAGGACCAACCGCCAGGGGCAGCGCGAGGAGCAGGACACCAGCACACCAACCCCAAAACAGACAAGCGGAGAGAGGGCAGAAAGAAGTGCAATGAAAGACACAGCCCAGCGCACACCAACCCCAAAAAAACAGGGAAGCCAGCCCACAGAACGGGACGGTGGCAGGCAAAGAGCTCACACCAGACCCGAAGGCAGCAGGGGTAGAGCGCTGCACAGTGCACTAGGTATGACACATGGAAGCACCAGAGAGGAACCAGGCACAGCCCACGGGAACTTGGAGGGGAATCAAACACCTCACCCCACCCAAAAGGAGCAGCCCCAAAGAGGCTCCAGAAGTGGAGGCAACCCCAAAGACAGTCGGAACCGCACACAGGGATTCGGAAGACGAAGGGAACCCACAGCACACCCAGCTGGGCACATGTCCCGTCCAAACTGGCCGACCAGGAGGGACCAGAGCCCTGCAGCACAGGCAAGGCTCAGGCAAGGCCTTCCGGGAATGGGTGGGCAGACCCATGGACCATGCACGCCCAAGGCCAGACCACAGGACCACACCCACAATGCCCAGAGGAAAAGGGTCACCTAGGCACACCACAGAGGAGTGGGGCAGATGGAGCAGCCCACGGCACAATAAATCACGTCACACAAAGTCAGAAACTGTGCATCAACTAAGACAGGCAACATATCCCCACATCACACATCTACACAAGAAGCGAACAGACTCTGCTCCACTGGCCTGCTGCTGGGCGCAGTGTCCAGTGGCAAGACGGCCCCATCCCAGGCCCATCCAGACCTCATGGAAGCAAGGGAGGCAAGGTGACATGGCTGTGAACCCATGAAGGAGCACAACCCATGTAGGCTGAAAGTGATATCCAGGGAAATGCAGCACAGGGAATGGCAAGCCCAAGCCCGGCAGGACCCCTCCATGCAGGCGCAAGATGAACCACGGACACAGCAGCACTACCAGGGAACGTCCACACACAGGCAAGCACTGGCCAGTAACCCTGTGTGAACCCAGGCCACCACAAGCGCCCCGGCCGGCGGCCAGTGCACGCACATCCCCACCTGAAAAAAAGAACACAACAGTGGGAACAGGGAAAATCCACAAAGCTGAACTCAAACGGAGTGGGAGCCACCACCAGGAACAAGGCCCCCACACCAACAGCCTGCCCAGGAAACACCAGGAACACTGCAAGCATGGCACGTCACCCACCCAGCCAGGCTCCAGTAAGACGAGCACGTGACCCGGAAGGAACTGGGATGCCAGCACCAGCCACAAAGGGCCAGACAGCAAGGCAGGACAAGCTGTGAACAGCAACTGTCTCCCACAAGCCCAGCAGGCAAGGAGACAGACCAGAAAACCCCACGCCCGCACAGCCAGGCAGCCGGGTGTGGGGAAGGAAAGAAGAGTGCCACTCAAGCCCAGCAGGAGCAGCACCAGCACACCATGTCCATTCTGTCGACAGACAGAAAAAAAGAACAGGCGGAATGCTGGGTAAGTGCTGCTTATGTACTCTCTGTGGGAGGGGCAGGATTAGGGTCCCAGCATTCCTCTGGTCTTTTTTTCTGTCGGGAGATGGTTATCTCCACTTTGTTAATGAATGGGATGAGAACATAAGGAACCTGGGGGCAATGGAGCCCTGCTGTCACTTGCAGGAATTCACCTCTGTGTGGGCAGCCTTTGCAGTTATTCATAGAAGCAGTTTTACCCTCATCGTAAGAAATGGGATTATTATTGAGGGTGGATGACTGTCCACCTCAAGGAATAAGCTCAACCCTTGTCAGGGTGAACCCTCAAAATCAATAAATTTACCTACACTCAATCGCCTGATAGCTATGACACAGAGCAGACAGGCTTAGCTTAGGGTAATGGGTAAAGTAATTATGAGTACAAAAGAGTGAAAATGCCAAACAATAAAACTTCCAAACCGAATCAGAATAATAAAAAAAAAACAATATGTTAACAAAATAACACTGAAATGACAAAAATCCAATAATGGGAACCACACATATGAAATTTTAAGAGTTTAAGCGAAAATAGCACAAAAATCCCTTAGTGCAAATGATAGTATATGGTCGCAGTAGACTGGGTCCCATGCGCCATTTAAGGCGGACCACAATGGATCATGAACCAAGTTTGTCCTGGTCAAAGATTTTACCTTCTGAAAACAGACTATTAAATCCCAGCCACAGGAGTACACTCCTAAGGTCTCTAGAACCTTAGGAGAGGCCATTCGATACTAACAGGTTGTCAGGCTGAGGCAAACACCGAGGTCCAGTTGCCACTAGTCAACTGGGTACTTTCAGGAAAAGGCTTCTGTGAGGATTTGGGTGCATTATATGATATGGGTTGTGCAACCTTACTGTGTAATTAACTAAGCATGGGCGGAAAATCCGTTACGCTCGCGGATTTTGCGGATTTTCGGTAAATTCGCAATCCGCGAACGCTCGCGAATTTACCGAAAATCCGCAAATTCGCACGCAGCAGATTTTTTTTTCTTCGTGATACAATTTTGCGCCGTGTGATGTAAGTTCGCAATTGCGAACATGTAGGTGCGGCGGGCAGCAACAATGTCGCACACGCAAAATTACAAAAATTGCAATTCTGCACAAGAAATCCACTAGCAAGCAGCATAGACCTTCTGAAAATGAAGATTTTTATCAAAATAACTCCTCAGGTTGACATTTGCCTGCACTTTTTTGGATTTGAGGCCTTTTGACTTTCTTTGGATCACTTTTGGATTAGAAATCAACTTTCACAAGTAAGCTTGTTTGGGGCATTACAGTTGCTGTAATGCTGTTCTGCAGAAAAACGAGTTTTGCAAAAGTGAAAGCATTCAGCAGGTGCAAAAGTTCAAACTCATCATTAGTAATCATTCCCTGTAGTGCTTCCTGACTGGGGCCCTGTAGTGACGGCCCAGGAAAGACGAGGACGCCACAGATAGATAAAACAACCGTATTTATTAGAAGTAGGTTGTCACTGCGACCTCAGCCACAGCCTGACGCTACGGGAGGCTCTTGTCACACTGTCCCCGGCGCTCGCCTTGGAATGCTGGTCGCGGTGACATTCTAAGTGATGTCACCGCGAGCAGCTCCATCACACGCGAGGGCGCCGGGGGGGTTTCATTAGGAAGATACCACACATCCCCCTCCCCTGTGGGAAGAAAACATTAAATACAACATGAACTGCAGAACACACCAGGTGGCAGAAGGACACCCAACGGGGGTGTATGACAACGAAGGACCAAGGCCTGGTGGAAGTAAATGACTAAAGTAGGCAGGGTGGTCTAGGTTACATCATAACATACTGATCAAAATGCCTAGGTGGTCTGGTCACTCTCCTGTTGGGCCTATTGCCTGGGTGAGGGACCACTGACTGCCTCTTGGTGGAGGAACTAAGGTCCTGCCTAGAGTCTCCCTCCCAACCCCTTGAACTCTCAGGGTCTTTCTCTGGCGGGTGGTATTTTACAACTCTCCCTAGGTTCCATATTTTCCCTTCCTGTGTCTTAAAAGCATTCTTGAATAGTTTAGTGATTTTGGTGGGACTGGTGTATCCTGACCAACTTGCCTTTCCTGTGGGAGCTCTGATTTTGATGCTGTCTCCTACATTGTATTCAACCTTCCGTGTGGCCTTGTGCCGGTCATATCCTTCTTTCCTTTTTTTCATGGCTTCTTCTTGTTTCTTCAAGCTTTTCGCTTCTTTAGTTCGATCTGACCACCCCTTGTGCCACTCCATCCATCCAGGGGTTAGCTTGGTGTTGGGTATCCTGGCGCGGAGCAGTTCGAACGGGGTGACGCCCGTCGTCTGATGCGGCGTGAACCTGTAAGCTTCTAACCGTCTCCACGCCTCTTCTTTCCAGCTTATGCCACTGGCTTTGGCCAACTGGATGCTCTCCTTGAGGATTTTGTTAAAACGCTCAAACATGCCATTGGTTTCGGGGTGGTATAAAGCGCAGCGCTTGTGTCTGATGCCTCTTCCTTCCAGGAAGTCTTCCATTTCTTTCGAACATAGTTGTACTCCGTTATCCGTGAGGATGTTGCTGGGCAGGCCTTCCCGAATGAACACCTCCTCTAGGAAACCGATGACTGTTTTGGTTGTGACTTCACTGACGAACTTTATCTCTGGCCACCTAGAATATAAATCCATGAGCACCAAGATGTAAGGGGTCCGCAGTTCCCCAGACATAGGGCCCACAATGTCTAATGCCAACTCATCCCACGGTCCTGACGGGGGCGGCCTACACACCATAGGGGGCGTCTGTTGTCTCAGGACCTTGTCGCTATTGCTGCACAGAATGCACTCTCTGATTCTCCTTTCGGTGACTAGATCCATGTTCGGCCACCAATAGCTCTCCCTGAGTCTTTGTTTGGTTTTGGTGATGCCCAAATGCCCTTCGTGGGCTATCTCGACCAGGTTGTCTCTCACCGTTGCAGGTGGTACCAGTCTCGTACCCCTGAATAGACATCCATCTACTATTGACAACTCGTCCTTAATGGCCAGGTATGGCCGCAGGTTTTCATCTTGTTTGTCACCGTGCTTCCAACCGCCTTTTACTATTTTGTAGATCTCCTCCAGAATTTTGTCCTCTTCCACCGCCTTTCTCCATGTTTCTTCTCCCAATGCCCTCTGGATGGTGCAGACATCCTCCATCTGAAGGTCCTCCTCTTCTTCATCCGTCTTGTCTTGCTTCTCTCTCGCTTCTTCATCACTGATGAATCTGGACAGACAGTCAGCTGCAAGGTTTTGCGTTCCCGGGACATATTCGACATCGAATGTGTATTCTTGAAGGCTGACCACCCACCGCCTTATCCTGATGGAGATGGCATCCAAACCCTTCTTACTGAATACTTCCACTAACGGCTTGTGGTCAGTTCGGAGAGTGAACTGAGTTCCCCAGAGGAAGTCTCTGAACTTCCCTACTGCCCAAGATACTGCCAAGGCCTCCTTTTCGATCACCGAGTAGTTGTTCTCGGACTTCTGGAGCGACCTTGAGGTAAAAGCTATGGTTTCTTCTCCTTCTTCTCCAACTTGGGTGAGGACAGCTCCCAATCCTTTGGCGCTTGCATCGGTGGTGACTACTGTTGCCCGGTTGGGTATATACGACTTCAAACTGGGGGCCTCAGCAAGTGCCCTCTTTACATCCTCAAACTCCCTCTGGCACTCCTGACTCCACTTGAATTCGTTTTCCTTCTTCAACAGTAGCCTGATGGCGTAAGTCCTTCCCGCCAGGTTTCTTATGAACTTCCCGTAGAACTCCAACATCCCCATGAATGATTTGATCTCGTCCTTGCCCTTGGGGGGTGTCAGGTTCACGATTGTGTTTTGCAGTTCGGCTTTGGGGCGTATACCTTCCGTCGTCACCTTGTGCCCCAGGAAGTCCAGCTCTGCACATCCAAACACGCACTTATCTTTTTTCACAGTAAGTCCTTGTGACTGGAACCTTCCTAGCACGCATCTCAGTCTCTCATCATGCTCCTTTTGGTTCTTAGCAAATATAAGCACGTCATCCTGGTAGCACATGACGCCTGGGATGCCTCTCAAGATGTTGTCCATAATTCTCTGGAAGACGGCGGCTGCCGAGACCAGCCCAAAAGGCATCCTTTTGAATTTGAACGCGCCCATCGGTGTCACAAATGCCGTGAGTTCCTGTGACTCTTCGTGTAGTTTAATCTGGAAGTAGGCTGAGGTGAGATCGAGTGTGGAGAACACCTTAGCTCTCTCCAGCATGCTCATCATTTGGGTGATGTTTGGCAGAGGGTAGCGGTCGACCACGACCTCCTTGTTCAACGCCCTTAGGTCGATGCAGAGCCGGACCGACCCATCCTTCTTCTTTGCGGCCACGATGGGTGCCAACCATTCCGTCGCTTCCACCGGTTCGATGACTCCTGCCTTGCATAGTTTCTCTAATTCAGCTTTCACCTCTTCTTGGATGGCAATGGGGAGTTTCCTGACTTTAGCCACAACTGGCTTAGAGTTCTCTCTCAATTTTATCTTGTGGCAGTAGTTTTTTAAACATCCTAGTTCTTCTCTGAACACTCCTTTGAACTCCGACACAAAGTCTGTCCCATGTTCATGTATGTCCTGAATCAGGATCTGGGGATTACTGTTGGGATTGAGATACACCCCTAACCCCTTCTGAGCTTGCCACCCCAAGATGTTGTCACCTACTGTGGACACATAGACTTTGGACACGGTAGTCCTGTTGCTGTATTCAATCTTCCCTAAGAAGTAGCCTTTCATGGAGATAGGGCGACCAGCATACCCCCCAGGTCTCAAATCCATTCTTCTCAAAATTATTTTCCCTTTGGACACCCGGGAGAACTCTTTTGCGTTGATAATAGTTATCCTAGAACAGGAATCGAACAATGCTTCTAGTCCAATTCCGCCTACCTTTATGGTGTCTTTTGGGCTGTTGACCTGCTCTTCCTCAACCTGCTCCACTACTTCATTGCACCTGGTGTCACTTTTGACCTGCAAGTCTTTGACTTGCACCACAAATTCGTCGCACACCACATTCGTCCTGTCTCTACTCTTACTACTGACCCCTTGCCCACTCTTGCAGTATTGCTTGAAATGACCTTTCTTGCCACACTTGTTACAGGTAAATCTGAGGGCGGGGCACTCTTTGTCGTTGGCTAGATGTCCCTGTTTGCCACACCTATAGCAGGTGCCCCTGAATGATCCCCCAGTTTGCTCTCCTTCTGCTCTCTGCCCTCTACCTTCTTGCCTTTGATCACAGACACTGCCTCACATTCGGTCACCACTTCATTAACACTAGTCTTGTCCTCGCTTTTCTTTTCCCCAGTGTCTTGCTTTATCTCTCTTACACATTGTAACATGTGCTCCACCTGTTTGGCTATGATCAGTACCTCTCTCAACGGTGGGTCATCCTTAAGCCATAACTCTTCGCGCACACGCTCCATCCTGCAAGCTAACACAAACTGATCTCTAATTCTTTTTTCATTTGCGTCCCCGAACTTGCAAGTAGCTGCTAACTTCCTCAACTCAGAAACAAAATCTTCAATAGATTCTCCCTCCTTCTGTGCTCTTTTACCAAAGTGGTACCTCTCCATAATGGTGCTTGTCTTAGGGAGATAGTGCAAATCCAACTTCTTGAGACTGACTTCAAACTCATTTAGACCCCTTGCTTCCTGCGTACCTAAGTCTGGGAGATGCCTCAAATTTCATTCCCCGGTTACACCCTAGAATAGCAAGGTCACAGGGCGGGGGGTGCTAAGTGCGACAGTCTCGCTTCACAATGCGCTCTTAATTGTGTGTTGTTAATGGGGAGTACGCGCCCACAAACCAAACCGGTCAGGCGCCTTCACTGTACTTTCTAGACTCTGCGCTTCCGATCGCTTTCAAATCCACCTACTTGCTCTCCGTAGCTTTGTTGGAGACTAGAAGTTGCTTTATTTTTTCGATTATTTACTTGTTCCTCCCTGGAGAGACGGCTCCTTACTTGCACTGTCCGTTTCACAGAGGATGTACAGACAGCTGCTCTTCTTTTTTCTTTTCTCGGGCGTGTTGAGGTCGCGTGCCAGTTTCCCTCGTCGCCAGTGTAGTGACGGCCCAGGAAAGACGAGGACGCCACAGATAGATAAAACAACCGTATTTATTAGAAGTAGGTTGTCACTGCGACCTCAGCCACAGCCTGACGCTACGGGAGCCTCTTGTCACACTGTCCCCGGCGCTCGCCTTGGAACGCTGGTCGCGGTGACATTCTAAGTGATGTCACCGCGAGCAGCTCCATCACACGCGAGGGCGCCGGGGGGTTTTCATAAGGAAGATACCACAGGCCCCTCCAGAGTTCAGTTGCTAGTTGCAACAATTGTATGACCCTGCTCGAACCCTCACAGCAGGCTCATAGAATAGCTACAAGTAGGCCAAAAAGGTCCTGGAAAAAATTTTGCACTGCAACAGAAAGCAAATTACAGATAAGGAAGCAGGTGCCAGACTGGAATTTTAAAACAGTGACACATTAATAAATCAACCCCAAATTAATTCATGTCAGTTGAAGCAGAGCAGGTGTGCTTGCTTTTTCCCCGATAATCTACAGTGATGATGAACCAGAGGGTGGCATTGATGTACCAGAGGGTGGCATGGGTGAAACAGAGGGTGGCAGGGGTGAAACAGAGGGTGCTGGGAACCTGTGATGATGATTCAGACGTAGAAACAACATAATCGCGACCGTTGCGAGCCGACATGTAGGTTCGCAATTGCAAACTGGTACAAAATCCTTGCGAACTGGCAGAAATCCTTGCAAACACAAAAAAATAAATCCGAAAATTCCCAGTTCAGTTGCTAGTTGCAACAATTGTATGACCTTGCTCTGGCCCTCACAGCGGGCTCATAGAATAGCTACAAGTAGGCCACAAAGGTCCTGGGAAAAAAAATTGCACTGCAACAGAAAGCAAATTACAGATAAGGAAGCAGGTGCCAGACTGGAATTTTAAAACAGTGACACATTAATAAATCAACCCCAAATTAATTCATGTCAGTTGAAGCAGGGCAGGTGTGCTTGCTTTTTCCCCTCATAATCTACAGTGATGATGAACCAGAGGGTGGCATTGATGTACCAGAGGGTGGCATGGGTGAAACAGAGGGTGGCAGGGGTGAAACAGAGGGTGCTGGGAACCTGTGATGATGAACCAGACGTAGAAACAACATAATCGCGACCGTTGCGAGCCGACATGTAAGTTCGCAATTGCGAACTGGTACAAAACCCTCGCGAACTGGCAAAAATCCTTGCGAACACACATAAAAAAATCCGCAAATTCGCGAGAATTCGTGGATTTTGCGGATTGCGAGTTCGCAAATTCGAAAATTCGTGAACGCCAGATTCGCAAAATTCGCACATGCTTATAATAAACTGACAAAAACTGTCTTGGATCCAGTCAGAGTCACTTGTATACCCTCTAGCTCAACCCTGGGTAACTGTGGCTTTGAGCAGCAAGAAACAAAAGAAACCATAACAAGAAAGTCACACAACACAAAAAAATCTGATGTAAATTTATATAAATAATAATATTTTGATGGATTTTTAGAGTCCAAAATGAACAGAATTCACCATAGAGTTCCTGGATATATATATTTTTGAAGTAATTGTAAATCTCAGTACTTTTAGCCACAGCTGCAAACTAGCATTGGTAACCGTAAAGTTTAGAAACTTTTGAAAAGTTTAAAAGAGTAGTGTTTGTCTACTCCGACCCATCTAGGGCGACCATTTCTGCCAGGGAGAAGGTCAGGGACAACTAAGGAGCATTTGTCAGTTAACTTGTCATCAAAGCTTTCTCCTGTCCAGTTCTGAACTTTATATCACAACTGCCATAGACTTTAATTGAGTGGTCCTGATGTAGGAGATTGAGGATGCTCAAGGATGCTCTGGGTGCTGTGCGGTTAATGAGGTGTCCTTGCGGTTACTCCTTGGTCCACCGGTCAGGTGTGGTGACTGGCCACAGAGGTTGGGGTCCCAACAAGTCCTTTATGAGCCAGTGGAAGGCTACCTATCTCTGGTCTGAGTGGGTCCAGCGTTATCATTTGGTTGAAGCTAGTGTCCCTCTTGGGTGACCTACCTTGACTCAGATGACGCTCATGGGTCATTCAGACTTGGTGCAACTTTTGGCCTTTGAGGATCAGTCTTTCGGGATGCTCAGCTGCAAATCTCTTAAAGTGGCTGCTAACTTGCCAAGTTGGGCTACTTCAGCTTTGATGGCCCTGTTGCTGGTTCCAGGGGGTCAGCCGACTGACCCCTGGAGTCACTTCTTTGATCTGGGGCTTCGGAGCAACTTTTCCTCAAGCCAGGAGCCACAGGCAAAGTCCTCTCTATGCTAGTCCAAGGTGTGGCAGATGTAGTACAGCAGCAGTGAAGCCTCTCTTTGCCTGGTCCAGGGGTCAGTAAGGCAGTTCTTCTTCATTTGTTTCTCCAGTTCTTTAGTAAATCTGAGGTTCAGGGTGACAGGGGTGCCATATTTATGCCCAGAAAGTGCCCTGGGGGGATGATACAGTCACAAGCAAATGGGTTACCATGACTCCTCCTGCCCTGTGACAATTTCTAGCTCTGTGTGGCATCCAGAAATCCAAGAGTGCACAATTCTGCCCACTCCCAAGATGTCTGAACCCCTTCTCGAATGTTAGGAGCTTGATAACCCACCCTAGAGGTGTGGACACACCCACTGGAAAATCGGTTTGGGCTGTGGCTTCCCCTCTCTGTTACCGCCACCAGCCTGTCTACCGGAACAAATGAGCAACCCTTCAGGAGTGTGATCGCCATTTGCCCAGCAAGTGCGGCTTTGCCTTTGAAGCTCACAATTTGGGACAACACCCTGAGTGGCTACCTGCAAGGGAGAGGTAACAACTCTCCCTGTAGCAAGCTTCTATTGTTCCTGAGCCTAAAAGTTGTTCACACTACTCCCCAGGAGAGAAGAAGGTCGGCTGGTGGCCAACAGCTGTGTGAGGCCACTGAACAAACTGTGCAGCAGAGTGGCAAATTTCTATAAATTGCAATTTCTTAAAAGTTGGGTTTAATGCCACAATTAATTTGATACCTCGAAGTGCTGATTTTAGTAGCCCCTTTCAGAAGTTAGCCAGGCTGAGGGGTCAGCCAGTAGTCCAGTGTTAGCCAAAGGGGCTTCTAACTTTTCCACAGCAAAAACAACAATTTGGGGGTTTTGATGTCAGGGCACATTAAAGATATAAGTCCTACTTAATAATATACAGCTCCCTGCATTAGGGTTCGGTAGGCCTTCCTTAGGGGAGACTTACATATATTGTTAAGGGAAGTAGGGAATTTGCCATTGGTTTAAATGGCAAACTCAGACTAGCATTTTTGAAACTGTCATTCCAGGCTGCAGTAGCAGGCTAGGAGCCTATTGTGCACTTTGTCACACACAGGGTGGCACAACCAGTGCTGCAGCCCTGGATGGACACTCTGTCTTACATGACTTGGGTACTATATACTAGGGACCAATAAGTATGTCAGTCTGTGACGATTGGGGGACAGTCAATCCAAACTACCTTTTTTAAAAGGTTAGAACACTAGTACTGAGGTTTGGTTTGCAGCCCTCAGTGCACTCTCTGGATCGAAATACCAGCAGCATCAGTCCAAAACTTTGGAGGTGTTCAGGCAAAAAGAGGCATTTCCTCCACAGCCTCTTGCAGTGTGTCCTGCCCCTTTAGCCACATCGGAGGTCAGCCATCTCATCCTTGGAGTCCATTTATTTGTACTGGTCTTCTTCTGATCTTCTGCCTGTCAAGAAAGTGTTCTGACGAGGGTGCCTGGGGATACCATATTCAAGCGTGCCACAAGATAGTGTGTGTGGATGACTCTTGTCTCCTCCAGTAACCAATGAGGTTAAAGTTCCCAAGCAGTGATCTACCTACTTTTGCAGTAGTTCATGTTTGCTTTATTGGAAATAGGCCCAAAATGCAAAATGTCAGAGCAAATGCAACATGGCGAAGGTCTTCGGCCACACTAAACTTGGCCTTGGAAGCTGGGGGTGTGAGTGGGGAGTGTACTATGGTAATCCTAGTGTCCTAAATATGAAAGAGTTGATCCTATGAACTCTGATTTTAAAGAAATTATTCCAGATAATCAAATTAGGTCTGCAACTCTGTGACAGAGCCTCCCCGTATCCATATGATAAATACAAAACTCGGGTAACCAGAGGTTGCCTAGAAACATAGTGTTCCAACCAAAAAAGCCCATAGGTTGAATCTCAATGCGTTAATACATTATAATCAATAGTAACAAATGTCTATCAAAAAAAAGATACAATGCATCTTCATGTACAGCAACTTCCCTAAATATACAATCACTCTTTATTAATAGTGCATATTCATTTTTCAGTAACCAGGGAGCCTTATTAAACAGAACAGACTTACATAGGTTGGATTTCGTTGCAAATATCACCACTCTCATTAAAACAGACAGTAAGTATTATGTATACGTTTATTGTCTGTTAAACAGATCAGGTCTACCATTGTGCTCTCACCAATGCACATATGTTTTTTTGGAAATCTGTCCAGGTCAATTACGGCAGCTTTTGGGTCAGATTTTCTGATCTGTATGATTTCTCTGCAGCAGCTTTCGTAAGTGATTACGCCAGATCTTTATCTCAATTATATCAGATCTTACCATTTATAAGGATCTTCGGTCGACTGGATCTTTTTATCTGCTGAGAAGTGTAAAGGGGAGAAAACCAATGACAGCACCTTCATTAATAATACTTGCCAATTTAGACCTGTAAAGACCACTGACTCCAACCTACAATTTATGGGTTGTATTACAAAGCCAAAAATAACTGAACATACAAGCATCTCATTACGAGGTTAAAAAAATACATAGGCACAAGCACGAAGTTCATGCTCCTAATTAACCTAATTCAATGCAATGTAAAAAGAATAAGCAATTCTAAAAAGTTTAACAAGTGACAATTGATCCAATATCCAAATTAGTATTCATCAGATTACAGAAAAAGAAAACTAATTGGTTAATTCTGTCCCTATTATAACACTAAGATGACATCCTTAAGTAACATAACATCTTTCAAGCAAAGTCGAGAAAAGGTGTCAGCTTGTGAAAACTTCATAAGAAGTGCATTCACATTGAAAACCAGTCAAACTTTCAAAGTCTTCATTCCTAGAGTTGATCCCTTCTCTTACCACCCTCCTAATGGCTCTCTACTCTCATCAGCCCTCTCTGCCTCTCCTACCCCAGGGTACCGTCTCTAATACAAAATGCACAACTCCTAAAACACGCCCTGACACACCTCCCCTGGTTGAGTTGTCCTTGGGTCCCAAGCATCTCCAGCAAAGTTTCCCAGTATCACATTCCACTGCTACTTTGTAAAAGGTCTCCTAAAACAAAGAGCATCAGTCTAGCTAACGAGGAAAATGTCCTTGCACCTGCAACGGAAAGAATGTGAACAAAACAACCTTGCACATAAAATGTTGCTGTCTACATTCTATTGAGAAATGATAGTGTACCTGGCGCACTCAGATTCAGTTTACTCCGATATTTCGATATGTGTGCAATGTTGTGTAAATGCCTACTGAGCATAAATGACAATAAACCTTAGAGGCCCAGCCTCTCACAACATGCATCAACACATGAATATTTCTGGCAATAAAACGTTCAGTTCATTTTCTCATTTATTCATTCAAAATACATTTTTATGTTTCAACAACATTATTTGAAGCATTTTTGCATCCAAAATACTTTTCAATAACATTTAAACACTTTCAAATGTTACAATCAGTATCACAATGTACATTATTAACTTCACACCCAATGCATTTCGAGGCCTTGGTCTCTTCTTCAGGGGTATAGCTGCAAAAGAAAATATGTCATGAGACCAAATTCATTTGA
Source organism: Lissotriton vulgaris (assembly GCF_964263255.1). NCBI lineage: Eukaryota > Metazoa > Chordata > Amphibia > Caudata > Salamandridae > Lissotriton > Lissotriton vulgaris. The sequence continues at coordinate 1,299,026,864 of NC_141693.1, forward strand.
AACAAGCATTTGCAATGCAATGGTCTCGGCATCATTAAAGGTAGAGCTATTGGCATTGCTCATGACATTTTTTTTCTTTAAATCAAAAATAAAACTCTGCCCTCACCACTCTGCACTCACCACTCTGCACTCACCACCACTCTGCACTCACCACTCACCACTCTGCACTCACCACTCACCACTCACCACTCTGCACTCACCACTCACCACTCTGCACTCACCACTCACCACTCTGCACTCACCACCACTCTGCACTCACCACCACTCTGCACTCACCACAACTCTGCACTCACCACCACTCTGCACTCACCACCACTCTGCACTCACCACCACTCTGCACTCACCACCACTCTGCACTCACCACCACTCTGCACTCACCACCACTCTGCCCTCACCACTCTGCCCTCACCACTCTGCCCTCACCACTCTGCACTCACCACTCTGCACTCACCACTCTGCACTCACCACTCTGCACCACTCACCACTCTGCACCACTCACCACTCTGCACCACTCACCACTCTGCACCACTCACCACTCTGCACTAACCACTCTGCACTCACCACTCTGCTTGGTCTCTGTGGAAGTTTGTACTCCCTCTCAGACAGCACACAGCGTAAACTTATAGACTCTGTTGGCTGATAAATCGGCATGGTGTGTATCACTTTCACCTACCGAATTAAGTGATTTCTATGGTCTTTTCTCTTTCTGTTGCACGAACCGGTGATACTAAGTGTCATCTTTCAACCTTCCGTGAAGTGAGGGGCGCTAGGTGATGGCCGCACTGTAGTGAGGCTCCCGCTGTACTCCGAGAAACACGCATCATAAACCCCATCCCGGCAGCAAAACTTGGACCCCCGACATCACCGATCGAAGCAGGATACTGGGCTGCATCTGTCCCCCGACATTGACGCCGATCAAAGATAGCGGAGGGAAGCGACGAGCAGCGGAGTCTGGTGGCGAGGTGAGGGGAGGATTGACTTGAGCGCCCGCCTGGGAACATCACGCGAGCTCGAGGAGGTGTAGGCCGTGCCACGAGGCAACCTGCGGCCTGGTGTGCCCATCGGGTGAAGTCGGAGCTGCCCGCTGAGGTTGGTGTTTCTCCCCCCCACCCCCCCGTGGGGCACAGAGACCTACCCGCAAGCCCTGAAAGAACTGCCCAGGGTGCCGATTGCAAATTCGGCCCGAACTGGTAGATGGAGCACGAAGCTAGCTGAGGCCTACTCTGCAAAGGAGGTGAGAAGTGGCGGCCGCTAGGCGTGTGGAGAGAGCCATAAAGCGAGGCAAGCTACCACGAGTGGGTTGGGCATGGCGAGTGGTGGCACGAAATAAGGACCTGCTACAGGCCCCTGGGACCGGACATCAGCAGCGCAGCTTTGAACTCGCGGCCGCCCCGGAAGTCAGGCACGGTCGCCTGTGACGGGGGCGGGGCCACGTTCACACCGGAAGAGGAGGCAGGCGGAGTCGTAGCGTCTCGCGGCCCGGGGCTCCTGTGAGCGGTGTAGAGCCCCGGGGCCGCGCCAGCAGGAGGTTGGGCGCCGCGTGCTGAGGTAAGGTAAGTTCTGGAGCGCGATTGGTGCACTTGTGTGTGTGTATGCTCGTGTGTGTGTGTGTATGTATGTGTGCGACGGTGACGGCGGGGGAGGGGGGGCCTCGGTGCACTTGTGTGTGTGCGCGTGTGTGTGTATGAGTCAGGGGTGGTGTCTCTGTATGTATGTATGTGCGTGCGTGCATGGGCGCGTTTGTGTGTGTATGCGCATGCGTGTGTGGTGCTTGCGCTTCCCAGGAGACAGCGCCTGGCCACAGCGCGCGTTCCAGTTACAAATCGCCTGGAAGGATGCGCGTGGCCAGGACTGTCTCCTGGGAATGATAGTCGGTGACAAAAGATCTCGGCGGAGACGCGCTTCCGCGCGTTGACGCCGAGACCTACTTACTTGAAGTCCTTAATGTATTCCTAAAAGAAACAACTACAAAACAAACAACAAACTTAACCAAAATCAAAAACGAATCCTGACTGAATAGAAATTCATGTAAAAACCAGATCCTATGTACCTTCGTTTCTTCGACGATCTATCATAAGCAATCACTTACAATACTTACGATGTGTTTAGGTAAGAGTAACTGCAATTCACCAGCTTGGTGACCACTTAGATTAACATTAGGCATTTTCCTTATATCGCGCAGTCAGTGCAGGAGATGATCCAGTTGTTAAATTCTTGACGGCTTTGGGCAAGCTGTTGCTGTGTTCGGGTCTGTGGGTATTGGGAGCGGCATTCCAGTCTTCAGTGATGCTGCTTTAGTTTCGGTGGGCTGGTTTGGTGGTGGTGTGTATGTTTGCAGTGGACCGTGACAGGAATGCTGAATTTGATGAGGACATGGTCTGTCCATGAGACTGGTGTGGGCTCTTCAACGCAGATATTGCAGGAGGTGAAAATATGTAGGTATGTTAATCAGTGGGTGATGCTCAGGCTTCCAAGTTCTTCAATGAGTGCCTTTGGGGTTGGCATGGTCTTTCAGGTGGAAGTTTAGGTTTTCATGTAGGATGCATTTGCTAGTGTTGAGGGTAACAGGGGTGACAAAGCCCATGGTAATGTTGGTGAAGTTGGTGTGTGGACCAGGCATGAGAGTGCCACATAGAGTGAAGTTGGCTGTGACATGGAGTTTGAACCACAGGTTTTCGAAGTTGGAGTATGACATGTCTGTGGAGGTGGTGCAGCTGATGGCATTCTTGTTGATGATAGCGATGGCGCCTCAGGGCTTGTTTCTTGCCATGGAGGATGGCTGTGGTGGTGTCATGTGACAATGCAGGGTTCAGCCAGGTTTCCTTGAGGAAACGTAGGTTTGGGGCATTATCATGTAGAATGCCTTAGATCTCTGTGGCATTTTTGTTGAGCATGCATGTGAGTGTGGATTGTTGTGTGGGTGGTTGCAGGACTGTGTGAGTGTTAGAGTGTGAGGTGATGGGTGCTGTCATTGTGGATGCAGTGAGTGTTGGGGGTGGGTAAGTGCATGAAATGCCAGGGAATGCACCCTTGGTGTTGTCTGGGGCAGCGAGGCAGCACCATGGAAAGGGTCGTCTGGGGTTGAGGACATGGAGGGTCCCTTCGGTGTTTCGTTGGTAGGGGTAGGACTAGGTTTCCTGGCTCTAGGCACGTTCCAGGCGCAGACCAGCTTGCCTGTGATGAGCCAGTGGCGCAATCACTGCAGCGTCTGTACTTTAGCCACCATTAAGTATGCCTGGGAGGATGGATGAGTTATGTCACTTTCTCTGTGGATGGATAATGGGAAATCCAGTAATGTCTCAAATCCAGTAATGTGTCTTCCTGTGCATATTTGTGATGGGAAATCCTGTGATGTTGCTTCCTGTGCAGATAGTTGATGGAAGTGAGTTCTCTTGCTTGGCTTCTTCTTTAAAAGACAGTTTTTTCATGAAACCCGTGATGTCACTTCCCGTGCAGATGGATGATAGGCAATCCAATGATGTCCCTTTATGCTCAGATGGCTAATGGGAAATCCAGTGATGTCAATTTTGATGCAAATGGGTGATTGAAATGAGTTATCTTGCTTGACTTCCTCTTCTAAAGATAGTTTTGATGGGAAACCAGTAATGTCACTTCCTATGTGGATGGATGATGGGAAATCCAGTGATGTCACTTCCTGTGCAGATCGATGATCTGCAATCCAGTGATGTCACTTTCTGTGCAGATTGATGAAGAAAGAATTGTCAGGGGTTCAAAAGACCCGTTTAGCAGGTGTTGACACTGCTGTCACAAGGAGCCCAGAGCCCACAGCTGCATGTTCTGTTGTGCTTAGAGGAGTCATCTCTGCCCATTCGGGTCAGGCTTTGTTTTGCTCCTGGGATTTATTTCACTCTAATGTATCACTTTTAACCCTTTCGATGCTGATGACGAGCTCAGCTCGTCATCACCCACGGGTGTCGTGTGCTGATGACGAGCTGAGCTCGTCATGGTGCCACTAAAATGGCATTTTCCAGCACAGGGGGGGGAAAACGCCCAGCAGCCATGTGGTTACAAGGCTGAGCACAGACTAAGACCTTGCAGAGGCTTATGCTAATTAGCAGCCGACATTTCGGGTTGGTGCAGGGCAACTTTCAAAAAGATACTTTTCCTTAATGTTTATCTGACTGCCCCTATGAATTGGATTTTTAGTAACTTTTAAAATAGTGGTTTCATTACTTTTCTAGCTGCTTCCTTTCCCGAGCTAAGATTATTCATATTTTAATATGCACTTTGGTTTCTACATTGAAAAGCAAGGCCTGACACAGTGAAAATAGCTGTTATGGCCTTGTCACTGTAGGGACATGTTAACATTAACATTCATTTTCTACATGTTCCACTTTGAAATACCATGCATTTGTCCTTGTTGGCTGAAAGGTGACTTATTAATATCTACGCACAAGGTTTTCTCCTGTCACAAATGGTTATTTTGACAGTTCGTACTGCAGAGTTTACACTGCAGCAGTCAGGCTAGAGAGGGTAAGCCTAAAGTCATGTTTGTCCTGGCACAGTAGAGGATAGCATAATAGGTGCTGTAGTCCACCAGTGGTATTGAACTTCTAGGCCGTGGGTGCACTTTCTACCATATATTAAAGACTTATAGGCAAGTTAAATGTGCCAATTAGATATGTCAGTTCAACCATGTTTAAAGGGGTAGTACTACTGGTTAGCAGGGGCAATGAATGCAGGGTATAAGGACAGCAAAAATATATGGCCCAGCAAAAAGCAAAAAATCCCGTGCAGGATAGGCAAATTTCCTAATTGGATGGATCGCAGTGCAGATGTTATACAAACACAGTGCTTTGGTATGATCTGTCCAATAATAAATCAGCCAGTTTATCTGCTGTATCCAAATTATGTAGGTTGATGAGCTAAGTACTAGTTGCAAACATTTAATTTTAGATCAGCCTTTGTTGCTAAAATGAAAACGATTGAACTATAATTAGGGCTCCCAATGTTATGGCATATATTTTTAAGACATTTCCATTTGTAAATATCCATATTTATGTATACTCTTCCTACCTGTATTTAACCATGTGTATTAAGTGTTTTATGAAACACTGAAACTACAGCTAGTATATATCCACATTATTTTAGCCATAAAGATATATTTGCAATACACTAACATGGAATTGTAATTTTTGTACAAACAAGTGAATATCTTCAACTATTTAATGTTTCATTTGGAAAACCTTGCCATTTTTATCTCCCCTGTGTGGAATGTGGCTGGGCAGAAGTCAACACTTTCATCTAAATCTGCAGTGGACTATTTGAGCAAATGTGACATAATTTGCTTACAAGAGACCTGGTCGCTATCCCCATCAGTTCTCCATGGCTACTATGAATTCTTCCAATCAGCATCTCGGCCTAATTCTTTTGGCCGACCTTCTGGGGTTTTTTCAATCTTCATTAAACACTCTTGCAAGATCACAGCTACACCACTCTACTGAAACTTCCAGGCGGGGCAAATTTTACTAATCTCAGGTCTTTCAACCCAAACAAGGGCCTTCCCTCTTCTTTTAAGTAATTGTTACCATACTACAACTGACCATCAAAGTGATCTGCAACAGCTCTTCTGATCAAGCACCTGGAAGAGTTCCTACTTGAATTCGCCTCTGATGAAGTTCTGTTACTAGGTTGACTTTAACATCAGGGACTTGGTATTCAATGATCACCTAGCCACCAAAACTAAAGAGCAAGAAGCCATGAACTTTTTATTATCCAAGTGCAATTTACTCTCTGTGAAGCAAATTGTACTGGCTCAAGATCCCAGTGTACATCTATATGGCACCCCTCGCCCGTGTCGCCCAACAGCATGACCTCAACATCACCTCCTACGCCGACAACACCCAGCTGATCCTCTCCCTCACCAAAGACCCTCACACCACCAAAACCAACCTCCACGAAGGAATGAAGGGCGTCACCGAATGGATGAGGAACAGCCAACTGAAGCTGAACTCGGACAAGACGGAGGTCCTCATTCTCGGCTCGCCCCTTCAGCCTGGGACGACTCCCGGTGGTCACGACACTAGGAACAGCCCGACACCCACCGACCATGCATGTAACCTGGGGGTCATCCTCGACTCCACCCTCTCCATGACTAAGCAGGTCAACGCCGTCTCCTCATCCTGCTTCAACACCCTCCAAATGCTCCACAGGATCTTCAAGTGGATCCCAACCGAAACAAGAAGAACGGTCACCCAGGCCCTCATCACCAGCAGGTTGGACTACGGAAACACCCTCTATGCAGGAACTTCAGCCAAGCTCCTGAGACGACTGCAACGCATCCAGAACGCCTTGGCCCGTCTGATCCTCAACATCCCCCGCCGCAGCCACATCTCACCCTACCTGAGAGACCTGCACTGGCTCCCCGTCAACAAGAGGATAACCTTCAAGCTCCTCATCCAGCACATATAGCCCTTTACAACACCGGACTCAGCTTCTACACCCCCACCCGACAACTCCGCTCCACCAGCCTCACCCTCGCCACAGTCCCCCTGCATCTGAAGAACGACTGCCGGCGGCAAATCCTTCTACCACCTCGCCGCCAAGACCTGGAACACCCTCCCAACCAACCTACGGCAAACCCAATACCTACTGGCCTTCAGAAGACTCCTCAAGACCTGGCTCTTTGATCAGTAGCAGTGCCCCCCCAGCGCCTTGAGACCCTCACCGGTATGTACTGCGCTTTACAAGTGTATTGATCAATTGATTGATTAATCTATCTGCAACAATTAAGAATCTTTCGACCATGGATTATATCTTTTTATCAACATCTCTGGCAAGACAGTAGTCAAACTGGAGATCCCCACTTGTACAGAGAGTGATCACAACCCCCTGACTGCAACAATGGACCTACAAGTTCCTGTTGCTGCCAAAGTAATTGAAGTGGGGCATTCAACGCAGACCAAATTCCACAATCTAGTCAGAAGAATTAAATGGGATTCTTTAGGTGCCGATAAGGTGCGTATCTGGCTCATGGAAATAATCCTAAATTTCACCCAATACCTGCCCACTACTTTTCATCATAAGTGGGACAATGCAATAACCAAACTAAGAGACCTTTTAACAGGACCCAAAGTTCCTGACAGATACATCAGGCCCCCCTTGCGGCGGTCTTTTAACTTGGCTACAGTCAACCAAAGCAGAGCCCTAAGGAGGGCCGTGCGCTTGCATAAACTCAATGCTATAGTGCTCATTGCCAAAAATATGGCCTTATTACATAAAGCCTAAAAAAAATCAACATGGGAAGCTAAGAAACAAATAGAACAGAAGGATTGGCTAAAAATACATACAGCTAGATTCATCAAGCATTTTTGCGAGCGCAAACAGTGCGAATCGCAAAATTCGTCCGTTTGCGCCCGCAAAAATGGCATTTGGAATTCATCGATGGGTCATGAACTCGCAATTTGAAAAATCGCAAATAATTGCGATTTGTCAAATTGAGATCGCATTTAAGGAATCTCAATTAGAGATTCCTTAAATACTATTCATGAACCTTTGAAAAATTGCGAATTCGCTATTTTTCACCGCTATTTACTGTGAAGTCTGACTTCGTGGTAAATAGCGAAAACTTAGAAAAATGCACATTAGTGCATTTTTCTAAATGGTATGTTACACACACACATGTCCTTTGGACATGTGTGTGCGCGACATCAGTCTACATTGACATTTCAGGGGTGCTACAGGGTGTCCTTTGGACACCCCTGGCACCCTTGAAATCGCATCCTTATTTGCGATTAGCAATGTGCTAATCGCAAATAAGGAGGCTGTAGGAATCGCAGTTTAGTTTGCGAATTCTACATGAATCCCGATTTGCAAGTCCTTAATAGCGATTCCTTAATAATCGCTATTAAGGACTCGCAAATCGGGACATTGATTAATCTGGGTGTATGTCTGTTAAATGAAAAAAACCTGACACATTTCTGGAACCATATAAACAAACTTCGCTCTTCCAAAAAGAGCAGGGGGATTGTAGTGTCTGAAGAAGTCTGGTCACGGTACGTCACCCAACAATACTGCTGTGAAAGACCAGACCTTATTGAGGTCGTAATTAGAGAGCCTTTTGATAACATGTCGACAGATATCAGTGAGCTGTCCACTTCAGCACAGGTCTGCAGGCTTCTGAAATCCATGATAAATGATGGGGCCCAGTGCCTAATAGCCTTGCATCCACCATATTTATATCTGCACCGGACGAATGGGCCAAGTTGTTATCCCCCCTGTACAACTATGCGTTCACTACATTCCAGATACCAGATTCATGAAAAGGTTCGATTTAATGCCCAATTCTCAAAAAAGGAGATCCTTCCCTTCCAGCAAATTACAGACTCATAGGTTTACTAGATCTCGAGGCTAAGGTTTATGCTCGGTGCCTTCTCAAGTCATTAGAAGAATGGGTTGCGGAAAATAATATTTGACCATACTTTCAAACTGGGTTCCGGGCTTCTGCCTCCACAATTGATAACATCACCGCTCTAGCTATCCTGAGTCATCAAACAGTCCAAAGAAGTCAACTCTCCCTTTTTTGCTGCTTCACAGACTATAGTGCTGCCTTCGATAGTGTCTCGTAACACTCTCTAGAGGAAATTAGACACGTGGGGGATCCCAGGGAATTTTCTCTGAGCCCTTATTTCCTTGCATAAGAACACATGGGTGCGAGTTAGAACAGGCGCCATGACTGTCTCTGCAAAAATCCCCACTTCAGATGGCCTAAAGCAATGATTCTTTCTCACACCCCTCTTCTTCAATCTCTACCCCGCTGACCGTGGAAGATTCCTGGCGCATAGCAGTCTGCTTCCGCCATAATTGGGCCATGCAAAATTGAATCTGCACATTTTACAATATGCTGACGATATCGTCATAATGGACCAGACCAAATCTGGCCTCCAACAATTCCTGAGCAAGCTTGATGTATATAATAAAGCTAATGCTCTCAAACTCAACCAGGACAAGGCTAAGGTCCTGATTTTTGGCCGCCTGCAAAAAAAAGAAAATTCTAACATGGAGCCTCGGGTCCTCAAAGATTAAATCGACATCAAAGTACAACTACCTGGGGGTATGGTTTAGTGAGTCTTCCAGACCATCAGTCCACTTAGCCACCCTGAAAAAGAGAGCCGTAGCAATAACATATAGTTTTACTCTACTCAATCAGTCTCTGAGCAGTCCCTCAGTTGAATCAATACTGAAGGTGATTAAAGCCACCCTTCTTCTCGCCCTAAGTTATGGGTAAAAAGCCTTTCCTGAAACATGTATGGCCATTCTTGACCATGCACAGATTACTATCTACAAAATAATCTTTCAACTTCTGAAACACATTTACAGGGCAAGACTATGACTGGAGTTGGGCATCACAAGACAATCTCTCTCCTGTGAGGCAGACTCCCTGAGGTACTACATAAGGGTACTAAAAGCCGCAAATAAACACTCTTAAAGCTCGCTTAAAAGAAAACTTCGCCAGTTCTGGGAACCCATGGAATCGTCAAATTGTAAAGGCCATAAGATCCCTACAAACTGATGAATCAACATTAACAGCAGACTCTATTTCCCACACAGTCTGGAAAAGGGCTATAAATAAGCAGGCAAGACAAATCTATCAGATGTACTCTCGGGCTTTAAAATCGTCTACTATCTTGCATCCTTTGAATGAATTATACCTCCCAAGGTTACAGCAACCATATCTTTTTGACAGCTTAAACGCATTTGCCAGCAGAAACATTATGTTTATGCGTCTCCTAGGCCGGCGATCCATTGCTTTAAATCTTTGGGCCCCAAGTGGTGAGGAGGGGGTCTGCAGATTGTGTGATTACAGGTCCGAATCATGACTTGATCTTCTGTGCTGCTGTCATGTCTTAACCCCTTCGGTGCTCATGATGAGCTGAGCTCGTCATGAGGCACGTTGCTCGTGTGCTCATGACGAGCTGAGCTCGTCATGACCACACCCAGGATCATTATGGCCCAACACAGGAGAGGAATATCCTGCGCAGCCAAGGTGTTAAATGCCCCTAGAAGAGTACTCCGAAAGCCACTATATCAAACAAGGAACATTATAATACATGTTTGGAGATATCTGCACTTTGCTTTACACAAACAGACATTCAAACGCTCGCATGGTCTGGAAAATATGTGAGAGTTTTGGAAAATCTGCTTTCTCCCCCTATTGCCTGTCCCAATCTGGTCCCTGCTCCTCAAACACTTATTACAGACTATTTTACAGTATGTCCTAGTGTTTTTGCACTACAGTAAGTCATAATGTTCATTTTATCTCCGATTTTAATGCTTTTTTTCTGTAAAGGCCACTGTATAAGATTGCCTTGCCTGAATAATGTGTTTTAAAGGTGATGGTTAGTTCTGGTCTGCTCTTAATGATGCAAAGACGTTACGGAGGCATCTCCATTGCAATGGTTTCAATTAACTATGCAAAATCTAATAAATCTGAATCTAAAAAACTCCCCTGTGTGCCAGTCTGGACAGGACAGAAAGCATCACTCAAAACAAGACTTATTTTCCCTTTTTTACTGTCTCCATAACATTTCTTACAATTAGAAAACTGGTAGCATTATTTGTAATGTACCCTTGCTTAATGAGTGTTCTGACCGGGTTTTTGTCCCCCTTTTTGAGTGAAGGTGACTTTAGCCTACTATCATTCTGATAGAGGGCTTAGAACCTCAGACCTGGCCTCTTTACAAGGTGTTTGATATAATCCTCTATTCTTTTCTTTATTCTAGGGCCTATAAGTTTATGTTAGGGGAAAGATTCCTTAGTATCAGTATTATTCCGTCCTTTTGTAAAGCTATTAGTATATTTCTGATAGAGTTATGCTTATTTCGGGCCTTGTAGGCCTCGAACGAGAGAGACTCCATCTTTCTTTCTGCCTCCGCTGCTTGAGACGCTTTTAGGTCAAATGTAATGTTTTAGTTATAAGATGTTGTTTGCTTGGAGAGAACCGGCTCAAGCTGGCCCTTATCGAAAGACTGTATTTTTCTTCGTGTCGAAGACATAACATCAGGCCGGCCGGCTGAGAAGGTGTCCTTGGCACGGGGTGGTACAAGAATTTGGTGGGCGGCAGGTTACTTGCTGGAAATTTCCATGCATGAACAAGGTTCTATATTAGCAAAAGCACTGAGAGTGAGTTATGTCATTCAGTCAGTTAGTAGACGGCAGCTAGTCGTTAGCATCATTGCAGTTAATCAACTTAAAGCAGACAGTCGCCATTTTGAATTCTGAAAAAGACAGAAGGCTGATAACCTCTCAGAAAGATTGAAGTTACTTTAGTTGGAACAGCTGGTGAGCTTTGACCCTGAGATCAGAGCATGCAGAGTCAAAAAGTTAGCGGAGCAAACGAGTACTAGAGCAGCGGAAACTGATTTATAAGATCGAAGTTGGAAGGTGAAGATAGTCCGTGGTCGAGAGGAGAGAGGAGTAGTGCAGAACAGCGAGAGTGCAGCAGACGAAACAGAGAACAAGAGGGAGGTTCCAGTGACTTGGAGGGGAGCAGAGGAGACACAGCATAGCGGTGCAGACGTGTATCCGTGACTGCAGGGGTGATCCTATGATGAGCCAAGGCACAGACGAGAAGGGAACCCAGATGACAACTGAGTCCAGACTTCTTACTCATAAGGTGACGTCGACCCTTTCTTATTAGCGTGCACACACACATTCTAATTCTTTCCTTTGCTTTTCAGGCTATATGTGATATTGCAGTGTTATATTGTTGTTATAATTTGTTATTGTGTAATAAAGGGACCCCAGTTCTTAGTGAACCATTGTCTAATTTTTATTTACTTAAAAAGGTAAACCTTTCTTCTAGTCAGATGCTGTTATGTGGACGGATGCGTTTCCCGTCCGGGTAAGTGGTAACTGAGCAAGGGAGCAGGGAGCACTTATATCAGAAAATAACGTTTGCATATCATAATTCGGCCATTCTTGTTCGAAAGGATTAAATTGTATATGAGATATTCCCAGTAGTATATAATGAAAACTTCCCAATAGAGAGAGAGAGAGAGCTAAAGGTATCAATAGGACAGTGATCGTCGTTATGTAGCGGCGTTAGTGAGAGCATTGATTGTGGTCAATGTGTATACCCGCAGGATTGTGGCTTGTGTGAGAAAGTGAGAGCATTGATTGTGGTCAATGTGTATACCCACAGGATCGTGGCTTGCGTGAGCACTGATTGAGGTCAGTGTGTAATGGTAAATGATCAGAACTGCCCCCTTCACTATGAGGAGGAGGGTAGCATAGTCTGGGCCTGAGTTGCTGCGAGACTATAAGGTATGAGTGTAGCATGGAACTTGGAATTCCTTAGTAAATAGTGAGTATTTCTAGTAATCCCTATAGATGTGGTGGTGGTTTAGAGGATCTAGGCTTGTATATTGCTAATTCCCCATCCTCAGGTAGGTACCCAGGTGCCTTGGTAAGTAGGTCCTGAGGAGGGAGGTGGTTACGTTTCGGCTGGGTTGGTGGTGTCTTGGTGAGCTGATTCTATCTGGTCCGAAAATCCGGTCGTTACATCTGGCGTCAAGAACCGTTTACGTAAGCCTGTTAGCGTGGTGTTGTTTCTATCTTGTTGGTTTGCGCTTGGCGTGTACGGAGTACATTTGGTATATTATTTGTTTATAGTCGTATATATCTTTTTCTTTTGGTACAATGTTTTTGAGGAGGTCAAAATCTACTTTCAAATTGCCTGTTGAAATTCCCGGATGGGAATCAACGCCTTACGAGGCATTGGCTCATGAGTGGGCTGATTGTACTGGTTTGAGTGAAAATTGGAGTTCTTGCTTGGAAGCGGCAGATCCGACTAATGTGATTGCTTGCTTGCAGAAAGCGCCGATTGTGAAGGGTGAGGAGCTTCCTATTTTAGGACGCAGAGGTTGGATTGTTTTGTATGCATACAGGATTGTACATGAGAAATTTCTGAAATTGCAGAGACAATATGCAGATCTTGAAAAGAAGTTTGTTGAAGTGCAAAATGCTCACACTCTTTTGTGATGTCAAAATAAATTGCTTGCCGACAAACTTGAGACTTATCAGACTATTGCTGAAAGAGCTGCTGTTCGTATTGCTAAATACAAATATAAGAATCGTCGTGGTCGAGTTAGCAAACGGAAGGTACGTCTGGTCGTGGCTGGACTGGAATCCTGATGAGTGGGATGGTAATATCTGGGACTCGAACGATTCTGGCTCCTCGGCTGAGGAGTCTGACAGACGCGAGTATTCTCGCACCGGACATGACTGTAAATCTAATACTTTTGTCAAATTTGATGATTCCGGCGACCTCGGTCGCTGTTCTAATTCTGATGACGTTTCTCGATCTAACTGTCCCTCTAAATCTGTTGATCGAGCTCCTTCTGCAGCTCGTACTGAAATTCTGCTCATCCAGTTTTTCGACGAAAATTACAGCAGGCTCCTGGTAATCCAAATGGTATTCCTTTGGATAGTTTAGAAGACTTTACACAACAGGAAGTTAGTGACATTTTGCAACGATTTCGACAGCGGCCCGGTGAGGCCTTACTTACATGGATGGTGCGTCTCTATGAACTGGGTGCTGCTGGCATCGTGTTAGATGTGGGAGATGCTTTGAAATTTTGTTCTTTGAGTTCTGATTCTACTGTACAAGATCATTTCCGAAACTATAATGCTGTTGGTCAAATTAGTTTGCTTCAGTTAGTGATTGATGGTTGTAATCACAAATACCCTACTGAATCTGATTGGCCTCTGAATGACAAGCCATGATATACGTTACGCGATGCGGCACAGAGACTGAAAGAGGAGGTGATAAAAACTGCAATTTTTCTGAGTACATCTGACAGATTCTTGGATGGTCTGTTGACATCTTCTGTGCGGAATTGCATTATCCGTTCTTCCCCACTCGAATACAAACAAGTTATGATGACTTTGTTGATCAATCAGACTGGTAACGCGTTGTCCTTGGTGCTTGAATCTGTTCGGCAGCTTGGTGAATTGGGCGAATGGCTTAAACGTGAAAGACAATCCAGACCTGAGGGTCGTACTGCTGGAAATGATCAGTTTTCTAGACGTGATATGTTTCTTGCTTTGCTGGCTGATGGTGTGAAGAGAGAAGACATGGTGAACCTAATAATCGATTGTGAGATATGTTTCGCAAGCGTGGTTTGGATCGGAAGGAGGGTGCTCGACGTGTACGGAAGAATGAATGTGACTGTGAATATTCTGATGACAGTGGGGATGATAGACGTCGTGATGATTCAGATCAGCGTGATAGTCGTCGGAATGTGCGAGATGTCTCCCCTCGGCGTGAAAGAGAAAGGGGGAGAGAGGGGGAAAGAGAGAGGGGGAGAGATGACCGTGTTGAAAACAGATACAGAGATGAAAGGGATCATTCCCCTGAGATGAGGAGAAGAGAAGAACGACACAGATTTTCTGAACGAAATTCACAATACCATGTAGATGACAACAATCCGTCTCGTAATGGGGATGGATATGAACAGGAAATTACAACATCCAAAACAGTATTTATCCTGATTTATCTTGGTTGTCAGAACGTAATAAAAATTACTAGGAAATAGGTCAAACTCCAGTACGCAATTGGGCTCACAAAGACAATAGACCCTATGTAGATATTGACATTTTTTGGAGACATCGTAATATACAAAGGGCCCGAGCATTGGTAGATACAGGAGCGGAGGCACTCTAATACATGGAAAATCAAAGAAATTCAAAGGACAATTTTTTACAATTACTGGTTTAGGTGGAAAGGAGACCCCCGCAGTACAAACAAATGTTGAGATGAAAATAGGTTGAATTCCCCAAAAAGAATATTCTGTTTTAGTTGTGCCACTTTTGGAATATATAATCGGAATCGATATCCAAAAAGGTATGACTTTGCATCTAGATGATGGTTGTTATCAATTTGGAAGTAGAGGTTATATATCATCCAGACCTGTTCGAGTTGGCCGTTTGAGAATGCCCCCAATAGGAATTCCCCAGGCTACAAAAGTCATTTCCCAAAAACAGTACCGTATTCCAGGTGGTCACGAAGAAATTAGTGCTACTATTCCGGATCTAGTGAATGCTGGAGTTATAACTCCGGTTACTTCTGCTTGGAATAATCCTGTTTGGCCTGTGCGTAAAAGTGATAATTCTTGGTGTATGACTGTTGATTACCGCAAATTAAATAAACACACACCCCCTCTGACTGTTGCAGTACCCGACATGATTACTTTAATTGAAAGAATTCAGAAACATCCAGGAATGTGGTATGCATCTATTGACATTGCTAATGCTTTCTTTTCGATCCCAATTGCCCCTGAGTGCCAGAAACAATTCAGTTTTACATGGAATGGACGTCAAATGACGTTTAGAAGTCTTCTTCAAGGCTATGTACACAGTCCTACGATCTGTCACCGGCTGGTGGCGGAACATTTATCTGAGATACCCATAAGCCCACAAATACAAATTTGTCATTATAATGACGATATTTTGATTCAAGGTGAGACAAAGGATCAAGTTCAGACTCAATTAGATCAGGTTATCAATCATTTACGAGAAAAGGGTTGGGAAATCAATCCCGACAAGTTACAAGGTCCGTCACAAAGTGTAACATTTTTAGGCATCAATTGGCATAAAGGTAACAGAGAAGTGATTCCACAGGTGAAGCAGAAAATTCTTGATTTTGCGGTTCCTCTGAAACGAAAAGAAGCCCAGAGATTTATTGGTTTATTTGGTTTTTGGTGTCAACACATCCCACATTTAAGTCAGATATTAGCCCCTTTATACAGGGTCACTCGTAAAAAGAATGCGTTTGAATGGAGTAAACCGCAGCAAGATGCGTTTGATTTGGCGAAAGAAGCAATCCAGTATGCTTTGGATCTGTGGCCCGTGCGTGATGGTGATGTGGATCTGAATGTGTCTGTGCAGGGTCCTTATGCAAATTGGAGTTTGTGGCAAAAACAAGGCAGAAATAAAGTACCGCTAGGTTTCTGGACTAAAAAGTTACCGGATGCTAGTGGCCGTTATACACCTTTTGAGAAACAGTTACTTGCATGTTATTGGGCTCTGGTGGATACCGAGCAATTGACTTTGGGACATGATGTAATGTTGAGACCTGAAATTCCTATTATGCAATGGGTTTTGAGTTCGCCGAAAACTCATCGAATTGGACATGCTCAAGAGGCGAGTGTGATTAAGTGGAAATGGTACATACAAGACAGGGCATGCGTGGGACCGAAAGGTGTTGCGACGTTACATGAGCAAGTGGCGCTGGCGCCATCGAATGAGACTGGGAGTGATTGCTCCGTACCTATAGTACAGGTATCCCCTGTTAAGTGGGGTAAGCCATTTGATGATCTGTCCGCGGAGGACAGAAACCATGTGTGGTTTACGGATGGTTCAGCGAGGTACATAGGAGAGAAGAAGCATTGGAAGGCAGTGTCCTATAATCGTATCACACAAAAATTGCTAAGTACAACTGGTGAAGGAAACAGTAGTTAATTTGCTGAACTGTATGCTGTTTACCAAGTTTTAAAACAGGAACTACCTGGTACTTGTCACATTTTTACTGACTCCTGGTCCACTGCTAATGGACTGACGGTCTGGTTACCAACATGGCATGCTCGTAATTGGGAATTGCATTCTAAAGAACTTTGGGGTAAAGAGTTATGGCAAGAAATTTGGGAACTGCTTCCGCAAAGTATTGTTACAATCTTTCATGTGGATGCTCATACATCAATAGACTCCCTTGACAAATTCTTTCACAACATTGCAGATGAGAAATCTAAAATTGCTGAGGCAGTGGTGGACATGCAGGATTCTGATTTGGCGGAATTGGCCAAATGGGCCCACCAGAAAGCAGGACATTTTGGAGAGAGAGCCACTAGCAGGTGGGCTGCTGACCGAGGGATTTATATTCCTCTAAATTTGATCAAAGATACTATAATGCATTGTCCTATCTGTCAACATTCCAGACAACGAAAAGTACACCAAATTATTAGAGGACAGTTACACCGAGGTAAATTAGATTTGGCAGATTGATTATATTGGTCCACTACCTATGAGTAAAAATTGTCAATATATATGCACCATTGTCGACACGTACAGTGGTCTGTTAGTGGCCTTTCCTTGTAAACGAGCTACCCAAGTAAATACCATTAAAACATTGGAATTGATTATGCTGTATTATGGTGTCCCATTTCAAATTCAATCTGATAATGCATCCCACTTCAAAGGAAGATTGGTACAGGAATTTTGTGAGGAGAATAACATTGAATGGGTGTTTCACATACCGTACTACCCACAGGCAGCAGGCCATGTGGAGAGAATGAATGGTTTGCTAAAAGATCAATTGCTAAATTAACTGATAATAAATATAAAAATTGGAGAGAATATTTGTTTCAGGCACTGTTGATTTTGAATAATCGTCCCTTTTTAAAGGCTGATTCCCCTTAATGCGTTTATTTCCTCCAGCTGTTGATGCTAAACCAAACACAGTCAAAAATACTGTAATGTATTGGGAAATTTCCCCCGGAGCCCTGGCTCCATGCAGAGCAACCCCAGGTTCCGCAGGCTTAGACCTGCATGCCATGAATGGCATTACTGTAAAAGGCAGAGATCGAGTTATCATTGAAACTGGCATTGGCGTCAGTATACCAACTGGAAATTTTGGCCTCATAGCCCCTAGATCGGGCTTGGCCTTAAAAGGCATTCAAGTGCTTGGAGGTGTCATTGACAGTGATTATCAGGGAGAGATTAAGGTACTTCTGCTAAATAGCAGTGAGGTTGATTTATCGATTCATAAGACTGACCGAGTTGCTCAACTGCTAATCATGCCTGTTTTCAGTGGTGAGATTCAGAAAGGCACTACCCCAACCTTACTAACTGTTCGAGGACAAAAAGGTTTTGGCTCCACTGATAATCCAGGAGCAACAGTGTGGGTGCAATCACCTAAAAGTCCCCCTGAACAAGCTGACATTTTTGCAACCGGTCATGATAATACAGTACTTGTCATGAGACCAGGGAGAGATAGCTGGGAAGCTGTCCCAGCTGACAAATGTTATTTACGAGAATGAATAATGCCTGTATTTGATTTTCTTTCAGATCCTTCTCTGGACTGCTGTTGCAGTAAGTGCCGGCGTTGGACTCCTTTTGGATTGCTATATCGGGAGAGGAAGGAACCCCCAGACTCTGGTTGACTGGAGAATCAGAGTGCCACGTTCCTTGGCTGCGTGGAATTCATCATCTAACTTTTGGACTACCCTGGCACGAAGGGTGACAAACTCCCCACATTTCTGTTTAACACTGATGCGTTCTGTAACAGACATATTAGCAGCCTGTCTGGTAGCCGTACCAGCTTCTTTGGAGACCCTTGCTCATATTTTCAATATATCAAATGCCCGTCCTAATATTATTCTTGGGGATTTCGCGACTCACGAGTACTGTCCTTTATGTACTGTGCTCTTAGATCCAGTACCACCGATTCATTCTCAAATAACTACATATAATGGTAGGCAGACAAAATATCGAAATTAAAATATCGATATACAATAATATCGATGTTTTTAATTTCGACAGTACAGAATATCGATGTCCAAAATATCGACAGACAGAATATCGTTTTTTTAAGGTATGTATGTTACTAATATCGAATTTTATTAATATCGAAAAAAAATTTAGTGTTATGTATTTTATTATGTTGTTTATATGTTTGTTAAACATGTTTTGTAATGTATGTTTGAAAATTTGTAAATTTGTTTACATTTTGCGTTTTAGTATCAGAGCGGGTTGTGAGTTTATAGGGGAATAGGGTGGGAAGTAATTTAATAATAATTAATTAATTAATATATGTTTGTAAATATCTTTAATTAATAATTAATTGGTAATTAATTAATATTAATTAGTTAATTAAGTAATATATTTTGTACATATTTTTAATTAATAATTAATTGGTAATTAACTAATATTAATTAGTTAATTATATTAATTAGAGTAATTTTTTTATATATAATTTTTTGTTATTGTTAATTAATTAATTGGGAAAAATAATATTAATTATTAAATTTAATTAATTACAGCTAATGTGCTAATATATTTACTTTATTGTTATTGTTAATTAATAGTTAATTGGTAATTAAATAATATTAATTAATTTTGGGTAAAGGAGTATTTTTAGGGTTCAGGGTCAGTTTTCAGTTTTTGGGTACAGGGGTATTTTTAGGGTTCGGGGTCAGTTTTCAGTTTTTGGGTAAAGGGGTATTTTTAGGGTTCAGGGTCAGTTTTCAGTTTTTGGGTAAAGGGGTATTTTTTGGGTTCAGGGTCAGTTTTCAGTTTTTGGGTAAAGGGGTATTTTTATGGTTCAGGGTCAGTTTTCAGTTTTTGGGTAAAGGGGTATTTTTAGGGTTCAGGGTCAGTTTTGGGTTTTTGGGTAAAGGGGTATTTTTAGGGTTCAGGGTCAGTTTTCAGTTTTTGGGTAAAGGGGTATTTTTAGGGTTCAGGGTCAGTTTTGGGTTTTTGGGTAAAGGGGTATTTTTAGGGTTCAGGGTCAGTTTTGGGTTTTTGGGGTACAGTCGTACAGGGTAAAAATAAAATAAATTTAAATTAAATCAATTAAATGAAATTAAAAAAAATTAAATTACATTAAATTATTAAGTTTTTAATTTATTTTAAATGTATATGTATTAGTTTTAATTTTTTTAATTATGTTTTAATATTTTTATTTAATATTTGTAAAATTATATGTATTTTAAAATTATTTTACATTATTATTAATACATTTTAAAAAACGATATTTTTAATTTCGATATTTTTGTACTACGATATTAATTTTTCGATATTTTTGTACTTACCTTTATGAAGATATGACTCCGATATTTTTGATTTCGATATTTTTGTGTCGATATTTTTGTATGTAGATATTCTGTCTTTCAATATGATGTCAGACATTCACATATAATGTCACGCAGGGTGATTTATGTTTCTTCCTTACCTGTGATCCGAGCGCCATAACTGAATGTGTTCATTTAAAACTAAAATGTGCTACTTCATTTACAGATCATGAAAGAACTTTATGTTCCCGGAGATCATCGAAAGCATGTATCTCCGTTAAAAATAATATGACCTGCAAAAGTCTTGTAGTTACCCCTAGCCACTATCGTACAATGCTATTACCTTCTGGATGGCTTTTCTCTTGTGGCAATACATCTTGGCCTTACATTCCTGCAAATATTACCGGAGGACCCCGTGCTATTACTAGACTAAGCTTGTTAATGTTTTCTTCGCATCCTAATGTGCATTCCTGTGTTGTCCGTGATGCAGTAATGTTAAAGGACAATTGTGATTCTACACTACATTTATTTTCTGAATCTGAATATCTTAGTTTAGCTTTTTCTATTTTAGGTGTCCCTACCCTGGCAGTATATAATGCTAAATCTATTGGAAAAATGGCCTGTTGGATGGTTAAATCCATCAATCATACTTCTACAATTCTATCTGACATGCTATTGGACGCCCAGGGTGAACGCTATTTTACAAAATAGAGCTGCTATCGATTATCTTTTACTTAAACATGGACATGACTGTTCTGACTTTGAGGGTCTTAGTTGTTTCAATTTATCAGACCACACTAGGTCCATTTAGGCTCACATTGACAAATTGCATGAATTAACCAAAGAAGTTAGAAAACACATTGACCAGGGCTGGTTTGACTGGCTCTTTAATTGGTTACCGGATTTACATTCTTTACGTCAGATATTAGGGGGTATCCTGCTTACTATTTGCATCTTAGTTGCTATTTGCTGTTTTATTCAATGTATTCCTTCTTTAATTCACACTTGCAGATGCAGTACTAGAAATAGATCTGTCAGTTTTGTTTCTTATTATTCTTCGACAGATGTTGGTTCCATTTAGCGAATGATTAGTAGACTAAAGTCAAGGGTGAAATGTTCTGACCGGGTTTTTGTCCCCCTTTTTGAGTGAAGGTGACTTTAGACTACTATCATTCTGATAGAGGGATTAGAACCTCAGACCTGGCCTATTTACAAGGTGTTTGATATAATTCTCTATTCTTTTCTTTATTCTAGGGCCTATAAGTTTATGTTAGGGGATAGATTCCTTAGTATCAGTATTATTCCGTCCTTTTGTAAAGCTATTAGTATATTTTTGATTGAGATATGCTTATTTCGGGCCTTGTAGGCCTCGAACGAGAGAGACTCCATCTTTCTTTCTGCCTCGGCTGCTTGAGACGCTTTTACGTCAAATGTAATGTTTTAGTTATAAGGTGTTGTTCGCTTGGAGAGAACCGGCTCAGGCTGGCCCTTATCGAAAGACTGTATTTTTTTTTGTGTCGAAGACATAACATCAGGCCGGCCGGCTGAGAAGGTGTCCTTGGCACGGGGTGGTACAAGAATTTGGTGGGCGGCAGGTTACTGGCTGGAAATTTCCATGCATGAACAAGGTTCTATATTAGCGAAAGCACGGAGAGTGAGTTATGTCATTCAGTCAGTTAGTAGACGGCAGCTAGTCGTTAGCATCATTGCAGTTAATCAACTTAAAGCAGACAGTCGCTATTTTGAAGTCTGAAAAAGACCGAAGGCTGATAACCTCTCAGAAAGGTTGAAGTTACTTTAGTTGGAACAGCTGGTGAGCTTTGACCCTGAGATCAGAGCATGCAGAGTGAAAAGGTTAGCGGAGTAAACGAGTACTAGAGCAGCGGAAACTGATTCATAAGACCGAAGTTGGAAGGTGAAGATAGTCCGTGGTTGAGAGGAGAGAGGAGTAGTGCAGAACAGCGAGAGTGCAGCAGACGAAATAGAGAACAAGAGGGAGGTTCCAGTGACTTGGAGGGGAGCAGAGGAGACGGAGCATAGCGGTGCAGACGTGTATCCGTGACTGCAGGGGTGACCCTATGATGAGCCAAGGCACAGACGAGAAGGGAACCCAGATGACAACTGAGTCCAGACTTCGTACTCATAAGGTGACGTCGACCCTTTCTTATTAGCGTGCACACACACATTCTAAATCTTTCCTTTGCTTTTCAGGCTATATTTTATATTGCAGTGTTATATTGTTGTTATAATTTGTTATTGTGTAATAAAGGGACCCCAGTTCTTAGTGAACCATTGTGTAATTGTTATTTACTTAACCCCTTCGATGCGGATGACAAAGCCAGCTCGTCATGGGCGTTACCTGCGCTGCGCGCATGACGAGCTGGCTTTGTCACGAAACCCGCGATTTTCAAATTTCAGCGCGCAGCGGGAAAACCCGCTAGCGCGCATGCGGTTAAAAAGGTAAACCTTTCTTCTAGTCAGATGCTGTTATGTGGACGGATGCGTTTCCCATCCGGGTAAGTGGTAACTGAGCAATGGAGCAGGGAGCACTTATATCAGAAAATAACCTTTGCATATCGTAATTCGGCCATTCTTGTGTGAAAGGATTAAATTGTATATGAGATATTCCCAGTAGTATATAATGAAATCTTCCCAATAGAGAGAGAGAGAGTTAAAGGTATCAATAGGGCAGTGATCGTCGTTATGTAGCGGTGTTAGTGAGAGCATTGATTGTGGTCAATGTGTATACCCATAGGATTGTGGCTTGTGTGAGAAAGTGAGAGCATTGATTGTGGTCAATGTGTATACCCACAGGATCGTGGCTTGTGTGAGAAAGTGAGAGCATTGATTGTGGTCAATGTGTATACCCACAGGATCGTGGCTTGCGTGAGCAATGATTGAGGTCAGTGTGTAATGGTAAATGATCAGAACTGCCCCCTTCACTATGAGGAGGAAGGTAGCATAGTCTGGGCCTGAGTTGCCGCAAGACTATAAGGTATGAGTGTAGTGTGGAACATGGAATTCCTTAGTAAATAGTAAGTATTTCTAGTAATCCCTATAGATTTGGTGGTGGTTTAGAAGATCTAGGCTTTTATATTGCTAATTCCCCATCCTCAGGTAGGTACCCGGGTGCCTTGGTAAGTAGGTCCTGAGGAGGGAGGTGGTTACGTTTTGGCTGGGTTGGTGGTGTCTTGGTGAGCTGATTCTATCTGGTCCGAAAATCCGGTTGTTACAATGGGTCAGCAATAATATTATTAATATGATATTACTGTTTGCTGTTGAGGCAGCCAACATATGGAGTCACAGTAAGCAGAAACTCTCTGGCTATTTCTTGGTTTGGTTTCCAAATGGTTTGTGATAAAGGCATACCCTTTTCTTTTTCACTGAAACTCGAAATCAGTTTTGTTTCTGTCTATCTATCCCCTTTACTTTATGTTAGGCATGTTCAAAGTTTGCAGAGCTTACTAAATTCAACTAATGTGCTGTGCAAAAGTGAAATATTTTTGTACAATGTTTTCGTACAAACGAGACACCATGAAGTGCTTCTTCGTTAAGTGATTCAGCCTTGGAACACGGCAATTTTAGGCACTGTCTACTTTCCGCTGCAACGTGAATGAATGAAAATCAACTAAAGCTTAACATAGATGAAACTGAACTTGCAATTGTTGGAGTAAACAAACATCTTTGGAGTGATGATTGGTGGCCACTTGATCTCTGCTCACCTCCTTCCCCAATAAGGAACATAGGTGTCAAATTTGATAGTCAATTTTTCTTTAAACAACAGATCATATCTGTCCCACCCATCTGGTTTGGACTATTAAAAGTCCTGCTTACAGTGCTGCACTTTCTTGCTCTTAAGGCAATAACGACAATGATCCAGGTACTGATAGAGCCAACTTTCAGCCCTAATGGTCTCTTATTTGCCTACTAAAAGTTGTTGAGGGGAAGAAACACATCAACATTTATACTTACAATGTAGTCATGCTGTAAAGACCACAAACTCCGAATTCCAATTGTGGATTTTTATTATAAGGCCAAAAATAAATGGATATCTGCACACCACAAAATCAGCGAATATAGGTACAGGAAAATGAATGCAGAGCCACATCTACGCATATAATTGATTCAGCAAAAGAGACACAAAACAATGAACTCCAAAATGAATACACAACCCAAGATGGAAGCGGAGTCCAAATCCCTTTTCATTAGGAAAGAAAGCATGAAATATCTTTCCCTACACTACTCTTAGGAATGATGGTTCTGGTGGATCCCCTATCTTAGTTCTCAAAGGTGTCAGCACGTGTAGACTTCCTTAGAAGTACTCAAATGGGTCAAAATAGCTTAAAGCTATGGAGCTCGCTCTCAAGATGCTCCTTCTCCTCCGATAATCTAGAAGTCTGATTTTTCTGTCCCTGCG
Organism: Lissotriton vulgaris; assembly: GCF_964263255.1. Lineage (NCBI taxonomy): Eukaryota > Metazoa > Chordata > Amphibia > Caudata > Salamandridae > Lissotriton > Lissotriton vulgaris. Next base: position 1,299,051,089 of record NC_141693.1, read on the forward strand.
CACAATACAAAAAGGATAAACTTAGCCCCCTCCTAAAGGGATCGTGTGACATATTATTTCGCTTTCAGTGTTTCAATGATTTTCCATAACTTCTTTAATTAAATCTTCTTTGCTTCTTGTGACCTTGGAGTGTAGATAGGCCTGGCACAGATGATATCCTCCCTTCTTGCTCCTTAGGCTGTTCAAAGATATTCCAGTTATCTCCTTAAACTAACATATTGAGGATAAATTCCTTCTACCTACAATAGGATGAGAGCATACTATTCCGGCACATACAAAGATACATTCAGTTAATTCTTCAGTAGCTGGAGGAACTAAACAATAAAGAACCTGCAGTTTGGGCCTAGACTGCCGGCAACTTTGACACATGCGATGACATCAATATGAATATAATGTCTTCTTACACAGGTGTATATAGAATTAATGGTGTCTTCTATTACATGTGAATTCTATGTAACATGCATTTTACATTTCTTGTTTAACGATTAGAATAAATGCTTTTAAAAACTTGATACATAATGATACTGAAAACACATGTGGGTGCGCTTAAACTACGAGTATGATGCACCCCTACAATTAGAGTGTGGTATGCGCTCTATTAGTTCCCCCCTCTTATGACTATTGTCATAACACCAACATCTTACTTTCTCTTACAGATCTTTCTTTGCAGAAGAGAGTGATCTAAACAGAAGTTGTAGCCTGCCATCCCTGTCTTAATTTCTCTAACCCCCTAAGATGCAGACAATGACTGTCATGCAGCCATTCTAACTGCTGCTCTCATCTCTTCAAGGAGTTTTCAACATGACATACCATTTGTAAGCCTTAACCTCTTCGCCGCTAATGAAAAGGGTAACTCGTCATGGACTTTCCATTGATTCCAATGGAAAGTGAATGGCAGCAATAATATTGCCTTAGCAGTAAAGGGGTTAACGACTCCCAATAACACAATGATGCAAACAACTGTTATTATTATGGGTTTCGAGATATATCCCATTATCCCTTGTCCCAGGCTTCCAAACCAAGTTCCAATCTTCCAAAAAACCCTTTACAATTTATTCCCATAGGCCATATGCAGCCAAGTCACGCAAATCTTGATGGATTTCTGAGATGTTACTAATATATGTGTGTATATCCTGTCTATTGTCTATAGATCAGTTTTTCTGTAACCAACTGGCCTTGTCCTTCTGCATGAAAGTGTCTGATATCTTTAATACCTTCTCCAGTCAAGGATTATCTGACCCTCAAAAATTAAGCACAGCTTCCTCCACCACACAGCCCTCTCTTATTCAATGTTTTAATCACATTATTATTGACCCTATTTTTAACAAATCTCCGGCATTATTTCCTGAGCAAACCTATAGTTAACCACCATAAAATCTGTCGCCCCTCTGGATCCCTGCCCCCCCCCCCCCGAGGTGACTGGCCTAGTTGCGGATTTAGTATCACAGCAATTGACACCAGTTCGTAATATGGCTTTGGAGCAAGGCGTGTTTCCCTTAGCCTGGAAACAGACCTCAGTCTTGCCTCTACTAAAAAAGTCTAATCTGGACAAATCAGACGTAAGAAACTGTCGCCCAATTGCTCGGCTTCCTCTACCTGCCAATGTACTTTAAACATTTATGCACTCTCATTTATCTTTATACCTTGAGAGAAACCAGAAACTGGACACCACTCAGTTTGGTTTTAGTGCATCTCGCAGTACCGAGTTGGCTCTTATTACTGCCACTGAGGCTGTTAGGAAGGCGGTCGACTCAGGAGGCACAGCTTTTCTGATCCTTCTCGATTTGTCGGCCGCCTTCGACACGGTGGACCATAATCTCTTGATCCACTGCCTCCAAGCAGTAGGAGTAGGAGGAACTGCCCTTGCTCTGCTGACGTCCTTTTTAACCCACAGGAGTCAGTATGTGGAAGTAGGAGGGTTCAAGTCCGAAGAATTTAGGCTTCCCTATGGGGTTCCTCAAGGCTCCTCCTTGAGCCCCACTCTTTTTAATGCCTATGTAGCTCCTCAGGCTAATCTTATAAGAAGTTATGGTTTTAATCTAGTTTCTTATGCTGACTACACAAAGATTATTGTGTCTATTTCTAGTAATACCGCTGACACAGCCTCAAATTTTCAAAACTGTATGAGTGACGTCAGCAAGTGGATGGATATGATCTGTCTAAAGTTAACTCCCCTAAAACCGAGGTATTAGTTTTCGGTAGGGATGTTTCATTGTGGTCCGCTGATTGGTGGCCTTCTGAGCTTGAACCCACCCCCCTTCCTGTAGTAAAGGCCAAAAACCTTGGAGTCATTATTGACACCTTTCTCGGCTATTCTCAACATATAAATATGCTGACATCTTCCACCAATTACACTCTTCGCATTCTCCGCAAAATCTTTCCATATATTCCGGTCGACCAACAAAGAACAGTCATGGCAGCTTTGGTTATGTCCAAATTGGACTATTGTAACAGGTTGCTGGTGGGTGCAAGCAAGTTCGTTATAGCCAAGCTGCAGGTTCTTCAAAATTCTGCGGCATGCCTGTTGTTTGGTCTAACTCGTTTTTCTTAGGCAAAACATGCCCTAAATGAACTACATTGGCTGCCTATTTTAAAGCAAATTTGCTTTAAAGCTTTATGTATTGCCTTTAAAACTTTACACAGGAGCGGCCCGGAGTACCTGCAAAATCTTTTCCAATGGTCTATACCCTCCCGGACGTTACGTTCCTCTTCGGCCAATAACATAAAGGTTCCCACCTTCCGCCTACAGAGATGGGGAGGGGAAAGCTTCCACTACACTACAGCAAGGTGGTGGAATGCACTCCCTACCCACCCGAAATCAGCCCATGACCTTCTAGTGTTTAGAAAAGATTTTAAAACCTGGCTTTATACCATCTAACTGTTTCGTTTACTCCGTGGGGGTCGTAGCTGGTGACTCGTTTTTCTCTGTTAGCACCTAGATGCCTTCGGTTCATAGTGCGCTATATAAATAAATAAATAAATACATTGTCTGAAATATATGTGCTGCATTGCTGCACTTTTAATAATCTACAGACTCCTCCAGCTTTTGCTAGGAGATCGTCTAAAGCAGGTCGATTTTGAAGAACCATAGCCCTTTTCGAGACCATCTCCCTATCCACAAGTAGTAAGATTTGGGCCGTATTCACAGAGAGTTTATCTACTAAAGTTGTCCGCTTTCTAATTTTCACATCATTCAAAATCACGCCCACACTCGGTATCATGGCTCCAAATATGTCACCAACAACTTCTCCAGCACTTACATCACGTTTTCCCCTGTGAACACTTTTTCCTTCTAAGGGCCATAGATCCTCTACATGTAAGATTTGGGGAAATACCACTGCTAGGTAGCAGGTGCCATATCAATTTTTGGGCAATTTCACATATGCATTCTTTCAAAACACAAAATACACACTTAACACTATGGTCAGCTTATCCAATAAAGCTTTCCTTATTGCTTCCTCAATTAGGAAAATATGTTCACAATCACTTTCACAAATAAATATCTTGTCACCCAGTCTATCTAGACGTAGAACTATTGCGCCAAAATACTCCCCCCTTCTGGTCCTCCAATTGAATGTCAGATCCCTTGTGAAACACCACGCGGAAGTGTACACCCTTCTAACGGATGAAAGCCCAGACATTCTGTTTCTATGCGAAACCTGGCTCCATGATGACCAGACTAGTATCCAGAACCTCACGCTGCCCGAGGGCTTCTCTATGAAAACCATAAACAGAGACTCAAGGGGTGGTGGGATAGCTGTCGTATATCGAACGGTATATAACTGCTCCTTCACGAAGGAAGACATCTGGGGGTGCGAAAGTGCACGGTTTAAGATCACCACTAGTCCTCAGTTCGCCCTCTCTGGGCTCTATATCTACCGTCCGCCCGGTCCGACCTCTAGGTTCATTGAAGAACTTTTAGATGTAGCTCATACTCTTGTAGTGTCTTCTCCCAACTTCACCAAATTGGGAGATCTTAACCTCCATTTTGACTCCTTGTCTGGCCCCACCATCAAAAACGTATTGACGGATCTTACAGCCCTACAGCTAAACTCTCTTATTCATACCCCCACTCATTCTGCCGGGCACTCATTAGATCCCGTCTTTACCAACATCTTAGAGGCCACGGCTGACCTTCCCAAACCCATGGGCTGGACTGACCATTTCCTTATTAGATTTTCCATGATGGGTAGAGAGCCGCTCACTAAAAATACTTCTAGTCCCTGTTATAAGAGGCCTTGGCACAAACTTTCACCTGGTGATCTAATCATAAATCTAGGCGATTTCCACTCCAATGCCGAGAATAGAGACATAAACGCAGCTTACGCTGCTTTCCATGAGTGGATCACCACAGGGCTTGATACCCTAATCCCTGCCAAATGGACCAAAACCCGTAGTTCCCCTTCTAACCCATGGTACAATGAGACTCTTAAAACCATGCGGAAAGAATGTAAAAGAGCTGAACGCTGCTGGAGGAAGGAGTATAAGGACATTGACAAAGCCCTCTACTTGTCAAAGTTAAGGACATACCATAAGGCGATACGTACTACTCGTGCATCTTTTTATGCTAAAGAACTTAACTTAAGTTCCAACCCCACCAAAACTATTTTTAAACTAGTACAAAATCTCCAAAATAGCTCTAACCCAGTATCATGTATTACTTCTTCACAACAATGTGAGGACCTCGCTATTTTCTTTATAGAAAAAGTGAGGAAAATTTACAACACTTTTCCACAGGATTTCCCTGAGCTCCTAAACCTTCTTCACCCTCCGGCCGACAATCCTAGGCTGTCGCTTATACCTAATATAACCCATGACGACCTAGCAAAACTATGCAAACAGGTTAAGTCCGGTTCTCCTACAGATCCTATGAGACCAGCCAAATTTCTAGAATCCCTAGATTTTTTCCTCCCTCCACTAGCCACCCTGCTCAATCTTTCCTTCTCCTCGGCGGTGGTTCCCACCTGCTGGAAGCAAGCATGGGTCTCCCCGATTATTAAAAAGCCTACGTTAGACCCCACAAAGCCAGAAAACTTTAGACCTATTTCGCTGCTTCCATGGGCATCTAAACTGGCAGAAGCCCACGTGAACAAAGTATTGTCCCACTACATGGTCCAAAATAATATCCTGGACCCATCCCAGAATGGGTTCAGGCCAGGATTCAGCACTGAATCCGCCCTGCTGACTACCATTGAACACCTCCGGAACATACTGGACGCCGGTCAGAGTGCTGCGCTGATTCTACTTGATCTCAGCGCAGCCTTTGATACGGTCTCCCATAATATCCTGCTAAAACGTCTCGAGGCTATAGGGATTCATGATCTTGCCCTTGAGTGGTTTCGGTCCTTCTTGAAGGATAGGTCCTTCCGGGTTTCAGCCCCCCCATTTATTTCTCAGCCCCATTCCATCGAACAAGGAGTTCCTCAGGGATCGGCGCTTAGCCCATCCCTTTTTAATCTCTACGTCCAGCCTCTCGCAGTAGTGGCAAAAAAGCAAGGCCCTCACGCTGGTGTCGTACGCTGACGACACGCAGCTGGTCATCACTCTGACTGAGGGCCCCTCAATCGTAGCTGCGAAATTTAGGGATGGCCTAGCGGCAGTTGCTCAATGGATGACGTGCAACTGCTTACAACTGAACGCTGGGAAAACAGAGGTGCTGCTCCTTGGAAAAAAACCCTGCTACTGGAGCGAACACTGGTGGCAGTCCTTGCTTGGCCCCATTCCATCGCCTAAAACTGTGGTGAAGAATCTGGGTGTCTGGCTGGATCCTCGCTTAATTTTCAGACCCACACAAAGAAAGTGGCAGCTACTTGTGTGGGTCTGCTGAGGAGCCTAAATCCGATACTTGGCTTCTTCGACTCCAAAACGCGCCAACTGATCGTTCAATCCATCATCCTGGCTCGATTGGATTATGCCAATGTTCTATTCTTAGGCGTCAATAAAGCAGAGATGGCACGGCTGCAACGGATACAAAACTCAGCAGCAAGGGCTGTGGTGGGCCTTCCCCGCAGGTGCTCTGCTAGAGCTACCATCCTGAAGCTACATTGGCTGCCTATTGAGTCTCGAGTTCAATTCAAGACTCTAACCACTGCCTTTAAAATTCTCAGATCAGAATGTCCTGGACTCCTACGCCCTCTCCTGGTACCCTACACTCCCCAGCGCGCCCTGCGCTCTTCAGGACAGCACCTTGTGGTTGTCCCCCGAACCAGGCTCAGCAGAATGGGTGGCCGCTCTTTCAAGGTTTTGGGGGCGAAACTTTGGAACTCCCTGCCACTTCACATTCGCTCCATGACCAACCTGATGGCCTTCCGCAAGGCAATCAAAACCCATCTGTTTTCCCTGATCTAAACTTCATGTCGTTTCACTCTCTCCCCTCAGGTTTCTTATATGGTTCAGCGCCGGGACGCCCTGTTGCTGGGGCAGCTGTTTTGCGCTATAACAAATTTTTAACATAACATAATAAGTTGATGGGTGTCTAATGCACAACTTCCCTTTTTGCTTAAAATCTAAAGCTATAGGACCAGAACCTTTTGCCTTATGATCTAGTTCTCCCTGTGTCCATGGAATAACCATATGCTTTGGATCTGGTCTAAATCGTGTTTGTCTATGTCGATCTTCTATCTGATCTACGAATTTATTTTCAATGTCGGCCAGTATGCAGGTCAAATTGTGCCTGTGAGCATACGAATTGTCTAATGTGATGGTAGGTCCAAAATAGGTGGACATCCTCTCTACCTCCTTATATTAATCATACTTATTTATGTGTTTTAGAATTGGGACTTCTGAGAGTACCACATCATAATTGGAGAAGTAATACTCAAAATGGGCCTTACTGTAAAACATGCTCAGCAACACACTACTGATGCAGGCCATTGCATGCACAGGTAACAATCTTTGACTTCCACCGTGTCCACGTACTCATATAATAGTCGAGCATATGCATTCAGGGTAAAATCTCCTTTTGATAAATCTACGTGTAGCATTCGACTAGTTTCCCTAATCATATCTCTATCCTTGGAAGATGTTCCCTCACCTAAATCTGCAGTAGATGATGTAGGTATAATTTAATTATTTTCAGCATTGTGAGACCCCACCAGCAATGTAACAATCACCACAGCTATGACAATAGTCACCACAACAATAAGGGTACCAATGAAGCACTTCCGTTTGCGTCCTGACTTCTTGGGCTCCATCTTGATTTATTTGGTTTGATTACATTTAATTTCTTTCAACAGAGTCTCTGATTATATTGCTTGGTTTAATCTGATTGTTTACAATGTCTTTATTGTATTTCTTTTGATTTTTTTCTCGATGTTCAGTTCAGTATACTAAACCTAATGAAGAGACGTAATCAGCCCTACCCTCCATTCTTCTCTCTAGTGAAAAGACCCTAACTTTACGTCTTCGTTCTCTTGGGGCTAGGTTATCTTCCTTCTAAGACTAATAAATGTCTCTTTTACAGGTCACTCTTTGTCATGTAGTGTAGTTCCTATATTCCCAATAGTCTCCGCGCATTGGAAAAATATACACTATAGATGTGACATAGGACTGAGGTCAGTATGTCTCTATCGAGTATACTAAACTTAATTGTGTGTGCAAGCTAGCTCAGAGGTCACTAGAAACTTTCTCGAATACACAAGAAGGTATTAGTTTCTGACAACCGCGTAAACATGGCAACTTTGCTTCCCCAAGAATCAAAACGTATCTTCAGAGTCGTGGAAACAATAGATAACTAGTTCACTCATTCAATAGTGTATGCTTCGTTTCTACAGAGTTGCATAGAAGTAGAGAGACGGCGATTTCAATAAAAAGGGGTTTATTGAACAGTTTACTTTCTCATGCAAAAAAGGTGAACTGCTACAATCGTTAGACAGAATGCAAGTATAATGCATACTGCATAAACAGTAATATAAAATAATACTGTAATAGCATTGCTTGTTGCTATGACATGTGAAAATACGTACATAAATAACACAGGCTAAAATACTCAATTGGTGCTTCTAAATACGCCTACCCCAATGTACCTAACCTAGGTCTAGTACCAGGGAAGAAGTAGGTGTTTGTCTTGAGCATAAGTTTAGTTTTGCCAAGAATTGCCAAAGATTTCTCTAGGTTCTATTCAGCTCCATACCTTAGAATGAGAGAGGTTGGTATCTCTTTCACGGACTCGATTTCCCAACACCCCGCAAGGGGAGTCGGAAACACTGGAGCTGGATTCTCAGCAGAGGATGACAGCTTCTGGTCAGTGCGTCAGCTTGAGAGTTGGCTTCCTTCGGCACTTGCTGTAGCGAGCTGCGTCATGCAAGTAGGTAGTCGAACTGCACCGAACCACACTGTGCTTTGCTATAGCAAGTAAAGGTATATTTATACCTTGAAGATGTTTAGGAATGCCAGTATTGACGTAAAAGTCGGGCATATAAAACTCATGGATGAACCCCTAAGAAATAGTTGTTCATGCATAATAATGAGTTTCTTGGAGAAATCAATATCCAGGCTAGGGAAAGTCCCTTCTGGTTTTCCAAGAAATTGTTGTGACGTAGATGAACGGATGGAAGTAGCCCTTACTGTATTTGGGTAGCATGGGTTATGCCTAAATAAGGACTGGATTTCAATGTGTATATAAGGGCAATGTGAATTGTACCTATATAAGGGCATGAATCTGGAAATTCATTCATAATCTAAATCGCCATTCAACACCCACTCCACTTTCTTATGTATGACGTTACTAAATTCTAAACATGCTTATAACATATCTAAAACATATCGACACATGAAATGTGAAAAGCCCTCCAAAATACATAAAAAATGCATTAGAACTGGTTGTACACATAAAAGATGCATTGGTGCTGTACGCATTAAGGCATTGTATCATTCTAAGCATATATTTACATTCAAATGCTAAATGAATGAAGCACGAAAATATACATTTTTTGAAATGGCTCGTAAATACAGAAGAAAAAGGCCGAAACCATTTCATGTCAGATTACATAAAACTGTTTGTATGTGGACAAGGTCAAATATTGTATCTGGAAGTATTCAACTAATTCTTGTTCTCTATGAATAGTTCTACTTTAAGCAGATTACTCTGTGCCAAAAGGGGAAAAATACAAAGTTGGAAAAAAAATTAATCATAGGTAAAATGAAGGTCAAATTCAAAGTCTCTCAGAACACTGTGTGCCAAATTCAAAAGTCAGTGTTAGCGCTTTGAGAAAACATGAATCTTCTAAGTCTGTAAAAAAGTCGTCTATCATTGTAGGTGACTGTTGGATTACCTTGTTTAGAAGATTAACCGCATATAGATGTGAAGCATTGCCTTCGGTAATGGTCACATCAGCAATTTTCGAGTCGGATGTTACCTGTGTGCCTTTAGTTTCCTCTCATACCTCAGCATCAGCATTTTGCGTCTGTGAGATCTCAATGAATGCTGTCAGGAGAATTGCTAGCCGTTGGGGACAACACTGCGCTTGGGCCATTACTGGGTCCAGCAAAGTATCAACATCCGTTGGCATGACTGATGGGAGTGTTAGACAGATATCTAGCACACATTCTTTCTGCATAGCAGGCAGTGTAGAATGTCCAGATACCACCAGATATCAACCCACACTGCAGGAGTAAAGATAAGCCCAGTCCTCTATCTCTGCCCTGGCGGCCGTCATCCATATGCATACAGTGAACAGCCACCAGAAACAAAGGGAGAGGGTGGGATAAATGAAGATACAACTCCGACTAGACCAGCGCACTTCGCTCTTCTTGGGGTCTGCTATCACTGGAAAAAGGCTTCCATTGTCTAGATTAAACACAAAGAACATGAGAAAAACCCAGCCCACATAGAAATCCCCCTTTACATGCATGAATCAGAACTGTAACACGCTTAAAAATATTTCCTCTTACCAAGGCTGGGAACTCCTGTAGAAAAGCAGTCTCCACCAAAAGCATGTTTCCAAAATTATTAGAGAGAATGCAATTGCTGGTATAAGTGGACCAAAAAAGGGGAAAAATACTATGTTAGTATAAAAAAAACCTCTTTAATAGTGACTCCAAAATCAGGCAAGAGATAATCCCACTAACTAACTAAACAGCTCTTAAATCCTTAGGCCCATAGAAAACATTGCAGCCTCAGGAATAGTCCAAACAACGATGTGGACAGCAAACAAAATGTTCCCGGAAGTAACAAAGTCCCAATGCACTCAGAGACTCAGTTGCGTACCTGAATGTAAAAATGAAAAAAATGAAGACAGCACGAAATCCATAGCACAGGAGGAATGCAGGGAGGAGGGACATAACAGGGGAATCCCTCTAAGAGCCTATAGCGCCTGCAAGCCTGCAGACGAACTGACCGCAGACCCAGAAGAATCCGAGGATGAGGAAAATCCAAAAGAAGGTCCAGAGGACAGGAAGCAACCGGAACCAAAGGCCAAGCGTTTCCGGGTAACCAGGACTGGGAAGTGAAACCAAGGGTCTACTCAAGGTAAGATGACCGGTTTTATACTGCAAATAATGCGTGAAAATAAATGAGTGCACTCACAGTTATGATAAGGCATGCCCTTAAATAAATAGGAACCCATAAGGATTAGGCTCAATTCCTAACATAGAACAGCTAAGATGCAATTTTGCCAGATAGGTCTGAATGACAGAACCCATGTGGTATTTAATTCTCGTAGACAAGTTAATCCCAAAAGTTGTACGATGCACTCACAACACTTCATCTCCAATTTAGCTCTCTCTATGGTGCTTGGAGTGGCGCTGGTGAATTGGCTTGCCATATCGTAGCAGTAGGAGCAAAAATAGTATCCCTGCAACGAGTCCCAAAAGGAGGGGCAGTCTGCCAAACACAGAGTGTACAAAGTTTGGACATATTCCTAGGACTGCTTGAAAAGGTGCTAACAGTCCGAAACATACGTTCTTAAAAAGATATACAGACATGTTTAAGATAAGACTTAAAATTTCAGAGGAAATGTATAGGGCAATTTGTAGTTAAGAGGGCATGTATCTCGGCAGAAGTCCTTGCTACTTGCAGATCATAGGTCTCTTTGGTCGAGGTACTCGGCACAGTTTTTTGCAAAAGAATGGCTTTCATTTTGCTTAAAATATCAATTCGTATAGAAGAGATGTTCAGTGGAGTCCCTAAAGGCGACTCCCTCTCTGTCTCAGTTTTAGGAAACAATACCTGCATACAGCATGTGACCCTGGCTGACACAGTTACTAGGTATGGTATGCTTGACAACATACCACAGCAGCCGCGATCATTCAACATGGGTAACTCCCATTCGAGAGCTGTCCGAAAATTGGATCAATCACTGCAGCTGGTGAACCTTGCAGGTGGCAGGATAAATTGTTAGAGGAACCATCGCAGGCCCTGTGTAAGTTTATACCCTTACAAAGGAGAGAACTGCTTAGTGCGTTTTCACAGTTTTTCGCGCTTAGAAACACTTCACGTCCCCCACTCCAACATCTGTGTTTGTACGGTAATTCCCAGGATGTCTTGATGTATTCTTTACCCAACCTTTAATATGTGCCTGCTGGTATGTGTTTTAGGCAATACTAAAAATGGAAAATTGTAACAGGCAGAGTGATTGTACCATGTATTATCCATGCGGTATCTGGCTTTTCTGCTACTGTAAATGGCAATCTTTCCAGTTTTTCAAAGCTCAGCACCGTATAGTCTGCTCCCCTCTGCGCCAATTTGATCTGTTTATCAGTGAGATTGAATTCTGAAAACAGTGACGTAGTATTGATTAAACGCCAAGGCACATAGCCTGAATGAAGGTTTTGCAACGTCCAGCCTAAAAGCATGATGGAACGTAATTGCGACTCGACCATGTTGCAACATGACCAAGTCCTGTTCCATGATGTCTATGGCAAAACACACTATGCTGTCCAATGAATATATCCTGGACGACAGAGTCGTTAACCCATTGTCAACCACAGAGAGAGTTTTCTCTAAATTAATACGATCAATTTCTCGTATTCTCTCTGCAGTCTTTGCTTGCGTAATCTTCCATGCTTCATTATAAGTAGCATAGATACCGGCATATATAAAACGTTTATGACTCGGTTTTCTTGGTCCTACTCCTAACAATAATTCCCTAGGATCAGCACCATTTTTAAGTAAAGATAAGTGTTGCTTTACATCCTTAAGTGTAGATCTTTTCAGCCAATCAAGGCAGAACGTCCCTACACTGTATGTAGTTACTATTCCAGGATGCTGTCTTTGAACATATCTTGGGTCTGGCCTATTGAATGTGAAACCCTTGGTTTTGTTAAGGAATCTATCTAGACAGTTTCTGTCTGTGGGCCAGATCAACCATTTATTCCAATATGGATCTGTTCTGTTGTGAAGCAAAATAGTATGTACGTCGACCTCCTCCTCTGAAGTGTTATCATTATCAGGTGTAGGTATGGATGGATTGTTCATGTCTTTGATCTTGGCTAAACCAAGGCAAGACGTCTGTTGGACAGTGTCATTCAAAAACATAATTTGCTCAGGGATGATGCAGGCTCTACCCCCTGAACCTGCCAATCTTTTGCACCCCTACAGTTTTTGTCTCAATGTTGTCTTTCCAAAAGCTGAAACCTAGTGTAGACAGTTAGACTTAAAAGGCTGCAGAATAGATCTGTTTTGTATTGGTCAACATACTTTTCATTCCTGTTTTGTATACATTTTTAAAGTAAAATGATTCTGGATTTGATATATTGAACCCTGAAAAGTATGGAAACTTATTGGCAAAAGTTTTTGAGCTACCCTTTGGTGGTGTAGGACAATGTTCCCATTGATTATACATTAATACATTTCTAGGATTTGCAGATGTGTGCGAGAAATTATGACCATAGTGATTATAACAATACATTTGTTCATAGTCTTAAAAACCTTTTAAATATTCATGATTAGTGAACACTGCCGACATTTCTAAGTCTGACATCATATTATTTACAGTCTCGAGGTCCAAATCATCAGAAAAGGTACTAGATGAAACAAAGTCACTTAAGGAAATCTTGAACTGGTGTAGAATCTTCAACAGCTCCGATGGGCCAAAAATGTCATATTCTGTTTTCTCCATGCTATACCACCAGGTATAGGAACGGCTGTGATGTTTACTGATGGCAAGTCTCTTTATTCATGATGGGATGATTTGTGTGGCTTGAGGAGTAAGTTGATGTTCTTACTTGCTGTGTCCATTTTGACATATCTTCCATTTATGAGCATTCCCAGAGTTATTACCAGAGTCTACCAAAGTAGAAGAAAAAATACACCCAACACAATCCAAAGTTCAATCCATGGTGAAACAGATAAGTCTTTTCCTTGTGATGAAAGAGGTCTGTTGTTTGTTCTTTCAAAGTTCTTTTTACTGGCGTAGTGTCAGGTTTGCTGGGATCCTCGTAAAAAGTATCAAAGTTAATGAAATAGCCAGAGGCAGTTCTGTCATTTGTTGGGATTGCATCAGGATTCGTTGAAATCGCTGGAACCACTTGATCACTTGTTACTTCATTGTAGACAGGTGTTTCTTGACAAACTGTTATTTGGGTTTCAAGAGGTACAAGTTCCATAGCTTTGTTGCTTAGTCCTTCATTTCGTACTGCAAATTCCTCAAAGGTGATGAGTCTCTCAGTTTGAACCTCTTGGATTATAGCCAGATTAGTGCGTCTGCTACATTGGCGGAGTCCACTTGGCATACTGCTTACTATCGGCCACATGATGTGGTTTGACCAGGTCGATGGACATGAACATGTTCTCCTTTTTACCAGCAAGGGGCAGCAATAATACTGTTCTTGATCTGTGGATTGCTAGGACAGGTACTGGTTGTCTGTAAGAAGGCCCAAATTCCTTCTTGTCCGTGATCTTTACTCTGACTAGATCACCAAGCTTAGGGATCCAAACAGGCCTTGCTGGGACGGCCTTTTTTCCCCAATGGTGGTTGGCTTCAGGAACACGTTGCTTTGTTTAGTTCTTATTTCTTTTACGTCTTGTAAAACAGCCAAACGATCCTTGATATGAAAATCTTTTTGGTCCACCACTGATGTTTGACAATCAAGGTCTGCAACCAGCATCCTAGTTCCAAAAAGGACCTCCGTATGGAGTGATACCCCCTAGAGAACTTCTTGGCAAGTTGTTAAGACTACGTTGGACACTTATTAGATGTTTTACCCACCCATCACCCAACCTAATACCCTAGCTGTTATAGATTGCTTTATGTCCCGGTTATTTCACTCCACAACCGAATTTCCCTCAGGATGGAATGGACTAGAGTACCGCAATGCAACACCCAATTTGGCCATGGCCTTCTTGTAAGCTCGAGAGCTAAACACAGGACCATGGTCAGAATGTAGCGTACCAACTGCATATGTACCGATAAAGACTCGCAAATCTTTTATAACAGTTCGAGCATCAGCCGCGCGCCGGGGCCACATCCAAATGAACCTTGAACACAAATCCACTGCGACCATGATATATTTATAGTTACTATCCCTTTGTAAAGGACCTCAGTGGTCCAGGTAAACACACGCTAATGGTTTATCTGAAATTAATAGGGACGTCTTCACAGAACATTTCACAGTAGAGACTTTCATCTTCTGGCATATTTCACATTCCAAAACATAGTTTCTGGATTGTTTCCTCATGCGTGGCACCAGTATCTCTGTTTTAATAACAATACTGTGGCGGAAACACCTGCATGAGCAGAAGCGAGCCTTTCATGTGCCGCTAGGTTCAGTCCTAATCTATGTTCCAAGTTCGGAATTACCCTATCCCCCACTCCAGGGATTCGAGCAAACGGAACATTGTTCGCATCAGTTATGTACGAGTTTTTGAGTGGAAACCCTTTCGGTAATGTTTTACCACTGTCTTTGCTTGAAGCATTGACAGCTAGCATTATTTCGCTGTCTATTTTCGTTTTTGAATGAGTGATTGCAGCTACGGAAGCCGTTTGAACAGCTGCCTTTGTGGCTTCCTTAGCCAATGAATTCCCCGCAACGTGAACGCCATCACGTTGATGACTCAGCGTATGTCTCACGTGAGTGTTTTGTAGTCCTTGTCGTAACTGAACTACTTGTTCCCAAAGCAGTTTATGCTTGATTGTGCCACCTTTTGCATCTTTGTAACCGTTTTGAATCCAGTTTTGCAAGTATTCACACTACGAGTGTGGGGAATTTGCGATCTGTACTCTCAAGTGCCATCTTGAATGCTTGTAGTTCAGCTCGTTGAGCTGTACAATCTCCTAAGGATTTAGTTTTAGTGACCATTGGTCTAAATTTGCCATCGCACCAGCGACCTTTAATGATCGCGCACTCCGTACTATAGGCTTGTTTACCCTCCATAGCGGGTTGAGCTGATCCATCAGTATAAATTATACATTCATACTGGTCAAGAGGCAGAATTTCAGTAGGCAGAGGACATTCTTGTTCGTATTGTAGAAATGCTTGTGTTTTCAAATATGGATCAAAAACGGATTCAACATCTGTTGCAGTAAGAGAATTAACCCATTGTATCCATCTCAGATGTACAGCGTTAGCATTAGGAATGCTTGTTTTTGTCACTGCCTCTAAGGCAGGTACTAGTGTAACGACCATAATGCGCTTACCCTGTGTGAGGGCTCTTTCTTTTGCTACAGCAGTTTGAACAGCTGTCAGAATTTTTTATGTAGTAGTGAATTTCATTTTTGCTTGTGTGTACAAGTGTGATTTGTAAGCTATTGGTATTTTTCACCTTCGTTAAAAGTTAAGTATGTGAATCCGCATTGTTCTGAATTGATTCGGATCACTAAGTTGCGTACATTTACGAGTGTTTGCAAATATTTCGTTGCTAACATGTCTGTTTGCAATGAACGCAAAATTTCTGTGTGTTTTTGTGACCAATTCACTGTTTTGAAATCAGGTTTGATTAATTCGTAGAGAGGTTTAACCCTTTCTGCGTAGTTTAGAATGTAAGTTCTTCCAAAATTCAGGAAACCTAGAATCGACTGTAAGTTTTTCAGCGTTTTTGGAGGTTGGAGCAGGGCACATTTCTCGAGAAAGTTTGCTGCCAGGCTTTTGCCTTCACTTGAAAGTTCACATCCTCGAAAAAAGACGTTGAGATGGGCAATTCTAGATTTTTTTAATTGAATTTATAACCCTCAGAGGTGAATCCTAGTATAATGGTATTCACCCTGTTCAAGTGCCTATCCAAGTCATCATCTGTCAGATAGATGTCATCGACATATCACAATGCTTCATCATTATAAGTTTGTAGTAACTTTGTTACCCTTGCTGAGAATAACCCAGGACTATTCTTGAATCCCTGAAGGAGACAACAGACGTGATGCTGTGTCCCCATAATTGAGAAAGTGGTCAAATACCAACTTTCTGGTGCAGTGTTTTGACAAAAGAAACCGTTAGAAATATCTAATGTGGTTTTATATTTTTTACGTGCAATGTTATTCATTAATGCTGTACTGTGTGCGTTTTGCACTGCAAATGTTTTGCAACAAGAGTTTAAATGTCTGTAATCCAATACTAAACACTATGTATTGTCTGGTTTGGAGACAGGAAACAAAGGATTGTTCTTTGACGAGGTGCATGTTTCAATCACCCCCTGGTACTCAAGTTGATCTAAGATCTCCCTGACCTGTTTTTTATCTTCTTGCTTCTCTGGATGCTGCCTTTGTGCAGTTGGTTGATTTTTTAACTGGATTTTATGGTGAGGGGAATCCTTATCCCATCCTACATGATTTCTGTATAATGCACAAGCTTGGGCTACTGTCCATTTCCTGGCTTAAGTATATTTTGAATGAATTGGAATGTGGTTGGAGAAGGCTGGCATAATGATGTCCTTGGCATGTGGGCACTCCCTGACAAATTCTGGCCATTCTCTTTCAGCTACAAGAATGTCATAACCCTTAGAAAGTCGCTCCCAAAAGAGTGCTTTTATTTTCCTTGGTATGTCTCCCTCCATCCGGAGTGTTATTCAATATAAGCTATGTGGAGAACTAACCCTTGTATCTGCAGTTTCAACTTCAATGTCTTCATTCAAGTCCACTGTCTCCAGATGATCCTTCAGGTTCTGGCGAGCTAGGGTGACTTCTGCTGCGCTGTTCAACATTGTCTGAACCCATTCTCCTTTCTTGAGTTGTGTCCTCAAGATCCTCGGCATGTCTGATTTTTAGACCTGCTACCTTCTTTTTAGTAAATTGAGTTTTCTTGTTTTTCTGAACGTGTTGATCGTCTTTGGACTTCACGCGTTCTTCCTTGTTTTCTGACCGTCCTTGTCTTTCGGATTTCTGTGACGAAGTCTGAAAGGTACAAGAGGAACGTGTATCAGTATCTTGATATCTATCAGGTTTTCTCAAATTATCCCTATTCCTGAGGTTGTACCTCCTTTCAGAGGGCTCCTTTTGAGGAGACCTACCTCTGGAATGAGAACGCTTCTCTTCAGAAATTTGTTTAGTGTTTTCCCACTTCTTTTTAGAAGGAGTAGGAATGTTTTTAGTAAAGACCTTTAACTGTATAATTCTATTACATTTTGTATGTTACTAAGCAAGTCTTCGTCCGACATTGATTCGATGTCAGGGTCAGGTGTGCACCCGGCTAGAGCCAGCTATGTTGCTCCTGGTCTACCTAGTGGATCGAGCCTGGTAATGTGATTTAAATGTTTTAGAGCGCCTTTAAACCAGAGCTCATGCTCCTGGTATGTGAGTGGAATTTCAATATCCTCAAAAGGAATGTATTCCTCTGGTGGATCATCTTCTCTGTAGAAGTGAAACTCATGTGTTACCGGATTCGCTTCAGGTAAGACTATCCATGAATAGAATACCTCTGTCTGGTGATATTCATGTACCTCTATCACAAAAAACTGCCCTACCACCTCTCGATGTTAGGCCATGTTTTATAAGTTTTATATTGATGGCTTTCCTTAAATTGAGAGGAATGCATATAGCATCCTTGTCGGTTTCTTGTTAAATGCTACATTGGCTTGATCAGCCGCAGCTCCACCGGTTTCGGTGTTGTTGCTGTTATTCGACATTGCTTAATGAAAATTGCAGAGCAAGTTTCAAGGAAACAAAGATAAGGTGCACAATATTTTGGAACACTGTATCCTTCAACATTGAACAAACCAAAAAGCTAATACATAGGATTTTCGTCCTACTCGGCTTTGGTGGATTTCATCCTTTTACCCACTCCAGACGTCTATTGGAGTATTACGGGAAAAAAGGTTCTCTGAGAAAAGCACGACTGAGTTACTTTAATATCTAGCATTAAATTAGTACCTTACCAAAACGTTGGGCGCCATGTAGTGTAGTTCCTATATTCTCAATAGGCTTTGCGCATTGAAATAATATACACTATAGATTTTACATAGGACTGAGGTCAGTATGTCTCTATCGAGTATACTAAACTTAATTGTGTGTGCCAGCTAGGCCAGAGGTCACTAGAAACTTTCTCGAATACACAAGAAGGGATTAGTTTCTGACAACCGCATAAACATGACATCTTTGTTCCCCCAAGAATCGAAACATATCTTCAGAGTCGTGCAAACAATAGATAACTAGTTCACCCAGTCAATTGTGCATGCTTCGTTTCTACAGAGTTGCGTAGAAGTAGAGAGACAGGCGTTTCAGGGAAAAGGGGTTTATTGAACAGTCTTCTTTCTCATGCAAGAGAGGTGAACTGCTACAATCGTTAGACAGAATGCAAAGTATAATGCGTAAAGCGTAAACAGTAATATAAAATAATACTGTAATAGCATTGTTTGTTGCTATGACATGTAAAAATACATACATAAATAACACAGGCTAAAATACTCAACTGGTGCTTCTAAATACGCCTACCCCAATGTACCCAACCTAGGTCTAGTACCAGGGAATAAGTAGGTGTTTGTCTTTAGCATAGGTTTAGTTTTGCGAAGAATTGCCAAAGGTTTCTCTAGGTTCTAATCAGCTCCATACCTTAGAATGAGAGAGGTTGATATCTCTTTCACAGACTCGATTTACCAACACCCCGCAAGGGGAGTCAGAAACACTGGAGCTGGTTTATCGGCAGTGGATGACAGCTTCAGGTCAGTGCGTCAGCTGGAGAGTTAGCTTCCTTCGGCACTTGCTGTAGCGAGATGCGTCAAGCAAGTAGATAGTCGAACTGCAACGAACTACACAATGCTTTGCTATAGCAAATTAAGGCATATTTATATCTTGAAGGTGTTTAGGAATGCCGGTATTGACGTAAAAGTTGGGCATATGAAAGTCATGGATGAACCCCTAAGGAATAGTTGTTCATGCATAATAATGAGTTTCTTGGAGAAATCTATATCCAGGCTAGGGAAAGTCCCTTCTGCTTAAGAGTTTGGTTTTCCAAGAAATCGTTGTGACATAGATGAACGACGGAAGTAGCCATGCCTGTTTTTGGGTAGCATGGCGTATGCCTAAATAAGAACTAGATTTCAATGCCTATATAAGGGCAATGTGACTTGTACCTATATAAGGGCATGAATCTGGAAATTCATTTTAAATCTAAATCGCCATACAACAGTCATTTATGATATTTGATCCAAGCATAGCAAGAACAAGTTGCAGTATTTCAGCACAAATTTCTACTTTTTTCTGTGCAGTTGGTTGTCGACCAAAAGTAGGGAAATGAACTTGGTTAAGGATCAAAAAACACAATCCACTCAGCCTTGGTGGATTAGGAACTATCAAAGTCAGTATTCCAAATGCATCAATTCCAGGGACTATTAACAGAAGATCAATGGTCAGGGTGCCCTCCACACTTCACCGCTGTACTTGTGACTAGAAGCACCTGATATAATCCTTTCCAAAAGATGTCAATGCAGCTTTTCCTCACATGCTTTTCGGACTAGCAACCAGTCACCAGGGCTCATATCAGGCAGTAGGTCACTCGAGGTGGATGCAGTCGCAACCTCAACCTGGTGGGACACAGAATTAACCACATCAGCCAGTCCTTTACAATAATTCATAATCAAATCATCTGGATGTTTATCAATGCTGTAGCTGGCCCAATAGGCAGTCGCATAGCTTTTCCCATCAATATCTCGTGGGGAGAGAGCAATGGTATTCTATCAGGTGTACTACGCATACTCATGAGGACCAACAGGAGAGCATAAGGCCATTTCAATGAAGTTGACGAACACACCTTGGACAGCCTCGTTTTGATTGTGCCATTTACTTGTTCCACTAGACCAGAAGCCTCAGGCCTGTAACTGCAATGTAACCTTTTATTGATCTTTAAAGCTGTACATAACAGTTTCATAAGTTCGTTATGGAAGTGTGTTCCTCTATCTGTTTCCACCGAGGTCACATCGCCTAGTTGGATACACCTCAACCCAGCGTGAAAAGATACAGACCACCACCAGGACATATATCAGCCTATTGCATCTAGGCATCTCAATGAAGTCTAATTGTATCCTATTGAAGGGACCTCCTGATCTCATTGTAACCACAGTTTTCTTTCCCACATTCATTTGCTGACACGTGACACACCTATGACAAACTGCTTCAGCATGCACACGGAATCGGGGTTAAACCATGTTTGCCTGAACACTCGCACCATGGCATCTCTTCCAAGATGAACTGCTCCATGAATCTGCCGTGCCATTGGGCTTAGTAAACAGTTTGGTAACACTGCCCTTTCATCTGTTGATAACCAAATGCCATCATCTCTCTTTTGACAGCCTGCTCTAATCCACAACGCTGCTGCTTCTTCTGGGACCTCATTTTGCAGTCTCGTAACCGCATGACAGATATCGTCTACAGCCAACATCATGCTGAGTTCTGTTTTTTCTGCACTTTCCCCTACGTACCCTCCATTGAAAATACAAGCATGTAATGCACAAAAACGAGCTACTTCATAGCATAGTTATTACCCTTGGTAACAAAAGCTTCTCCTTTCGCATGAGCTGCACATTTGACCAATTGCTTCAGGTCTCTGCAAAGCTTCTAGTAAATAATGAACATACTGCCCATTACCGATAGGGGATCCTGATGACGTTAAGTATCCCCTCTGAGACCATAGCTGTCCAAAATCATGAACAACTCCAAAACTTTATTGGCTGTCTGTATATATGGTCACTCGGACTCCATCTGCAATGGTACAGGCACGTTTCAGGGCAGCAATTTCAGCCACCTGTGCAGAATATACTCTTGTTAAACAGGCAGCTTCGACAACTCCCAAATTAGTACAGACAGCAAATGCAGTTCTCAGATACCCTTCATTGTCTCTTAAACTTGAACCATCAACAAAAAGGATCAAATCAGATTCAGGCAGTGGCTCATCAACAATGTCTGGTCTGGGTTTGGTAACAGTTCAGTAACATCTAGACAGTCATGCTCTTCACAATCTTCTCCTTCCTCTTGTGGAAGAGGCAACAATGTAGCAGGGCTTAAAGTAGTGTAACACTT
Organism: Lissotriton vulgaris; assembly: GCF_964263255.1. Classification (NCBI taxonomy): domain Eukaryota; kingdom Metazoa; phylum Chordata; class Amphibia; order Caudata; family Salamandridae; genus Lissotriton; species Lissotriton vulgaris. The sequence goes on from NC_141693.1 coordinate 1,299,072,466, forward strand.
TAGGGTAACATTTTCTGTAGCTAATATGACTTCTTCATATTTTGTAAGTCTATTGTTTGTGAGGTGCTGTGTTTTTCTTCTTGTCATTAGCAACTCTACTGAATGTGGCACATATACCACAAGCAGGTGACCAATTACTATACTTTCACATCTCTCAATGCTGATACGTGTTGCAGCAACCGATTTCAGACATCCGGGCAACGCAGAAGCTACAGTATCTAATGTAGAAGAAAAGTAAGCCACTGGTCTACGGGCACCTCCATGTGTCGGTACTAGAACAGCTACTGCGCATCTTTCTTTCTCACAGCAAAAGAGCAAAAACACTTTGTTGTAATCTGGCATTCCCAGAGCCGGAGCACGACATAAGCTCTCTCTCAGCTCATGGAAGGCACTCAAGCTGCCGTCATCCGATGGTAGCGGATCACTAATGTCGTTTCGTGTCAATCTCAAAAGTGGCTTTGCTTGCAAAGAAAAGTTTGGGATCCACTACCGACAGTAGCCGACCATTCCCAAAAACATGCACACTTCTTTCTGTGTTTTAAGTTCCCATTTGCAGAATAGTCTCTATGCCATCTTGTGACACTCTTTGTTTTCCTTTCTTAATTCGATGTCCTAAGTACTGCACTTCTGTTTGACAATATTAGAGCTTATATGGAGACACCATCTGTCCATTCTCTGCCAAATGATTGAGCAAATCCACTGTATCAATCCTGTAAGTATCCTCAGTCTCTGATGCGACCAATAGGTCGTCAATGTACTTAACCAGAACTGAGTTTTGGGGCATTACCAATCCTTCAAGATTATTTTTCAATCTCAGGCTAAAGATAGAGGGGCTTTCAGTATACCCTTGTGGGATACGACACCAAGTTAACACATGGTCGTCTATCCTGAACGCAAAAATATACTGGCTGTCTTCGTGTAATAGTATGGGGAAGAAAGCTTGACACAAATCAATGACTGTGAGCCATTTGGCTTTACATGGTATCTGAAATAGTATGACAGCTGGATTCGGTACCATGGGACAACACGGGATCACAATTTCATTAACCCTGCGCAGATCCTGCACTATTCTGTACTTGCAGCTAGGCTTCTGTAGTCCCATGATAAGTGAATTACATGGACTTCCCCTTATCTCTTTCAGAATGCCCTGCCCAATCATGGATTCAATCACCGGTCGCATTCCAGCCATAGTTTCTGGAGTCAATTTATACAGCGCAATTAGTGGGAATTCAGCATTAGGTTTGACCTGTGTTTTTATGGGTTCAACACCTTTGATTAATCCAATGTGTTCACCTGTAAAGTTCCAAACCTTAGGTAAAACAGAATCTCTCAGATCGTACAGTAAATCTTCTATTGTGAGAACCACAAACAGTTCTGCACCTAGACTCATATTTGCCATTTTAAAATAAGCGTCATATGTTTGCAACTCCACACCCACACCTCTTGGAGTGCATGATATATTACAATTTAATTTACATAAAAGGTCTTGTCCCAACAGACAGACCGGGCTGGAATCACACACTACGAATTGATGTTTATCATGGAATGGTCCTATTGTCACTGATAACTCATTTGTCAATGGGTTAGTCATTTTCAAATTGGTTACTCCTACCACTTGGATAGACTTTCCTGACAAGGTTAAATATGGGACTTCTGCTGTCCTAACTGCGGAGCGTGCAGCTCCAGTGACAGGATGTCCATTCACCTTTGCATCTCGAACGGTCCACTTTGGTCCGTTTCCAGGGCAGCACTCAAAGTGCATTCTCCCTGCTCCCCCCTCTGACACTCATGGGGATCTGGTAGTTGCTCTAATCTGTCTTTGATCTCAAAGTAAGGCATCTTTCTATATGTCTGATTATTCATGGGTATTCTGGGAGGTTGTGGTATTTGCATATGGGACTCACAATTTCCCCCATTCATAGATCTAGGTCTTGTCACAGTATTCACGCTTTCTGGCAATTGTCCCTCACCTTCATATTGCACTTGATTTGCTGGATTTTGACTACACTTGTGCTTCCAATGCCCAATTTTGTGACAATAATGACATGCTGTCACACGTTTTTGATTTGCCACCCACTCGGCTCCCATACCGACATCTGCACCTCTTCTTCTACCCTGTCCAGGTTGTGGCACGATCTGTTGTTGGTTCATTCCTATACCATTTCTTTGTCCTCGACCTGTCGCTCCTCCAACTCCTTGCCCCCAATCTGGCCATTCAGCATTTCTTAACTGTACTAACATCAACTTATCCTTTGTTTTCTTTTGTGCTGCTTCTACCTGTTCACTACAATATTTTGCATATCATAACATTACCTCAACAGACTTGTTCTGCCAACATATCAAGTGGTGCTGTATTGTCAAACTAATATCTCTTCTCAATCCTAACACAAATTTAGACACAAACTGTCCCATATCGTTCGGTTCGACTGTATCCAATTCGCTATGTTGTTTAAATGCCACTAACAGTCTTTCATAATAGTCATGCACAGACTCTTTAGGGTCTTGAGTAGTACAATCAATTTTAAGCCAATCAACTGTCTGCGGCTCAACTTTAGACTGCAACCATGTAATCACCTCTGCTGAAAGACCATTTGTTAATGCATCTCTAGTTTGGTTCCGCAGTAGGCCAATCAACACCAACCTTACATGCTGTCCACAAATCACCCGGAACCACTATATCAGACAAGGTATTTAAATCAATCCTTTGAGATCTTAACAAACCGATCAATTTGTTTATATCAATCAGCAGGTTTTTCCCACAGCTGAGGAAAATTATTAGTGAAGGCTGTCAAATCACCCCTGCTCCATGGCACATGAACATACCCTCCATTCTGTATCTCCCTTAGGGAGTAATTTCCTGCTGCTCCCATCCCTCCACCTGGAGGCAGATTGTCTCCTATCGATTTCTTAGCACTTTTCTTTTCAACCCACCTTTCTTCCCATTTATCCAATGCTCTCCATGGTCTCATTGCTATTATTAAATCTCTAATTTGAACCTTTAATCCTGTGGTTCGCTTTCCCTCTAAATCCTGATCAGTGTAATTCAATCTACAGCTTCCCTGCATCAATTTTGTTTTTGTCAAATCCACCTCATACCATCTTGCCAGTTGTACCAATGCCTCATGAGTGCGCTTTGCCTTTTTAGTAACATCCTTCGCTATAAATAGCAATTTACTGGGATCATATGTTTCGATCCTTTCCAATGGTTCATTTCCTTCTATTACTTCATCTATCTCAATTTTCGATCTGACCACATCCAACAGTGGTGCCTTTATTGCCAACCTGTATCATTCTCAGACTGGAATTGCACCTTCCTCCACTCTCAACCCTGGATGACTTTCTTTTTCACAACTTTGACTTCTCCAAGCATTACCCTCACATAACCCTTGTGGTGGAAATGTTACTCTAGTGGCTTCCAGCCTCATCTCTCACTCTTCTCTTGGTAGCATTGATTCCCTCACTGGTTGGACCCAAATTCTGGGATCTGATCTGAAATTTGGCAATGCTCCTGTACGTCTTATTTCCAACTCACTGTCCATTCATGATGGATCAGCAGTAGCTGGTAATGGGGTGCTAGCTTCCACGGGCCCCTGAACCATACCTGTCCCACTCATGGTAAGTCTTCCCCCTGTCAAAGTCTCTTCCCTTTCTCTGCTTTGTTGTTGTTGTCTTTCACTTGCCCTCTCATATGTGTTATAATTCGAAACCACAGGTCCAACTGTAGTTGGTACCGTGAGAGAGTCTGGTAACTGTTTAGCAGGTGCATATCCATTGTGTTCAGTATTTGCATATCCTGGCCCTCCAGAACCTCGTGGGATCCTGATCCGTCCTGCCACTCTCCCTCGTACTCCTGCTGTATGCTCTTCTGAAACTGTCTGGTCTAGCCTTGACACTTTCCCAGGCTGTTGCAGTCTTTCTTGCTCTGATCTGGGATCACTAGGTGGAGGGCAATCTGTTAACAACCTCTCTAGAAAGCTATCATTTGTGTCACTGTCTTCTTCTGTCTTACTCTGACCTTCAGATCCTCCTTTTAACAATCTGAATGGATATAAGCGTTCTTCCTCTATGGTGTCTACTCTCCACCTCTTCAACTGTGCGTTCCACCAAGCATCCTGATATGCCTTTGTTGCTCTTTTTATCCTTCCTTGTGTAGCTTCCCTTTGCCTTTGCTGCTTTCATCCATTCATCTAGAGCTTCAAATTGCGTGGGTCTAGGTTTTTAGAGCATTCATGACTCCTCTGAGCTGGTACATAACCTCCATCTTAAATGACCCATAACGAGGGAAAGCCAATTCTCCCTCCTTTTCTGTCAGTTTATACCTATTTGTAACCACACTATATTTTTTTATTTATAAAGTTTTATATAGCGCAAACTTGATCCCGAAGGATATCAGAGTGCTTTACAAAATCACATAATTACAAGGTTACAAGGCAGATAAGACAGGATGAGTAATACAAAGTGTGAAGTGGAGAAGTGTGGCTCACTTGTTAGAGGAGGCAGACCTGGAAGCAGAGGTCAGCCAGGGACCAGGGTTCAATTCCCGGCTCGGCGGGGTCTTGAGTCCTAAAATGTCAATGGACTCGACAATTCTCGCTCCAGTGCCTACTCGATTCACAGGTTCACACTCTGCGACTCTGGGCAATAGCTTGCTTAATCTCCACAACGGCCCCTCGCGGCGGGATGCCTGACTTTCACCTTGCGGATACCCTGCCGGGGTTATCTCACAGGGGAATACCAGGACGGGTTCCCTAAGCAAGCGCTTAGAAACCGCTCGGTGATTTGTGCTATATAAATTCCTGTACATTTACATTTACATTTACAATAAACAGGTATATAGCAGGCTATGCAGGAAGACAGCTGATGGGGCAACACAACAAAGCACCACCAGACCTCAAGAACCCCCCACGGCTCCGGGATCCGGTGCCACGGCACCCTCCGCACCAATGGCAGACACGCCCCTGGTGCCCGGGCAAATCCACTTCCCGGATAGAAAAAGCAACAAAACGGAGTCCTACATTAGTTGCCGTATAATGTGCTGGGGTATTTTCTGGCGGGGCTTCTTCTCCCACCCGAGTTACTACTCCTGTGTCTTCTCTACACATATCGCGCAACACCTTGAAACATCTAATTGTGAAGTCAATTCATTATAATCCGAAATTCAATATCACAGCTATGGGCGAACTTCAACCAATCCCAGTGAGGTTCTGTGACGATCGTAAGTGGTGTTTTCGACTCGCACGAATATGGTCGAGTCTGGTATCTATGAACCGCAAATGACGAGTTTAGTGGGTGTACGCAGTTTCGCTGTACTAGCCTAAACCGTTCGTCTGTTTCGTGGGTTTATCTATCTGTACCCACGGGTTCCATCTTAGATATGGCATCCATTTTGTTTCTTGCCCTCAAGTAGCCAGCGAACGGACGCTGTCCGCTTTGCGACCCTGGGATTCCCAAGACTTTTGCGGAAGACACGTTTCCTTTGAAAGTGTCTTTATGATGAGGGGGATGACACTGTAAGGCAGATGGCCCCGCTCGAGGCACATCTTGCCGTGCCGGTCTATTGTCTTAGTCGTGCATCTCATTAGGCACGTCCCTTTGATGCCTGCAGCTCATGTTTCCCGATACCACCCCTTTTACACCCTTTCCGATCTCCCCACTGTTTCTGCCTTCCTCTGCACCTGTTTCTGTTCCTTCTTCGATCTGTTTACTGCCAATTGGAATGTACTAATGGTGGGAAGATGGGTTTTTACAGTTGGGAACCACCGAATGTTTCCGTACTTATGTTCCGGGCCCTGAATACATGAAAGCAACCCCTTCTGGTGTTTATGATGGGAACCAAGTTGTAAACCTTTGTGTATCATGTTAACCTATGAGAGAAATGTGTATAAAAGGAGCGACCTACAGTAGCAATTCGAATCAGGCTCCGTGAACCTACATGTGATGTACTTCTCGTGACTTCTGTGTTCCCTGCAGTAATAAACCTCGAATCTTTGACGCCGAAGGAAGTGTCCCATGTCTCTGTCATTTGTACGCCGGAACAGGTTACCCACGAAGGTTTCAGGTGTTGTCCCCTGGCACCGCTGGGTCTTAGAATAACCCAGTCCTTCAGTTGGCGCCCAACGTGGGGCTGTATCAGTGGTACCGGTCCAAGCCCGACGATCGTGAGGAACTTCGTGTGAAATCTCCGAGGGAAGGTGCACCCCGCTTCATCGATCCTGTTGTCGAAACAAGTGGCCCGACGACTTTTCCCGCAAAGATTCCCGCCTCCTGACGGCTGCGACGGACTGCTGCCCTGACTGTAGACCTGTTTTGGCGCCTGGCGTAGACCTTGGTACAGCGAGACGATTGACGGGCCTTCCTGGTGACGCCATCGATCTTTGAGTTAAGTATTTGTGGGTCGCTCCCATAGTCCTTAGTTGTGGGTGCTTAGTTGTTGCATGGTTCCATTGCATTTGTGGTTCTTAGTACTTGGTCCTTTGTTGTAATATTTGACGTCTGCAGTCGCCAAAAACCGAGGGTTTTTGCTCTTTGCAGGGACTTGGTAAATCCCATAACCCTTGAAGTTTGCGAAACTCGGTTAGTGTGCGTGAGAAGTTGGCCCGATAGGCAACGTTCGCTATTCTAGCGACCGCTATGTATCGTTCCAACGACCCTTATGGTGTTTGGTTGTAAGTCAACCTATAGACCAGCTATCCTAGTAGCGTGGATACGAGCAGTCTAAGGCTAAAGACTCTAGAGGGCGCGTTAAGCCAGCTGTTTACCACACATGTACCCCTTGAACACCCAGTGAAAGGACACCACACAAGTGTTATGAAAATAAACAGGATATTTATTAAGATTCACAACAGCCCTGGACTCTTTATGAGGACAGGGTACTAAGCACAAACCAAATCTCTTAGGAAAATACTTCAAGTGCACAATTAAAACAAGTGTCCGAGGACACGGAAAGTTTAAGGTCTCGGGCGGACCCGATAAGGCAAGTCGGAAGCGAGGGACTCGGGACCCTAGAGTAAAGAGGCTATGCAGGCACCGAAATGCCGAGTTACCTAGCCACGAGGGCTGCGGCTGCACAAGTCTTACAGGCGTCGGGGTCTTCGCTGACGAGCCAGGAGCCGGAAGAAAAGGAGTTGCTGGCCGGCGACCAGTGATGAATAGTTCGTAGAGATCCAAGCCTGGATCAGAGATTGATGATACCTGAAAGCAGAGGGGACCAAGTTCGTACTACTAGCCAGTAGTCAGAGGGTACCAGGAGGGCACCGGTTGGCCGTCACCTCGACCAGGTGAGTGGGCGACGCTAGGCTCTGCAGTCTCACGGACCAGGAGGCGTTGTCGGCGACCACGGTGGAGGTGCGAGCTGTCCCACGAAGGATGATGCTGTCGGCGTCGCTGGGCCCAGGATGGGGCAACAAGCCTTGGCAGATCTCAGGGCCACGTGGTGGGCCTAAGATGGCATCTTGAGTGGACCAGGAGGGTCCGGGGTGCTTCTCGCAAAGATGGAAGCAAGGGCCAGTCTGGAGCAACCAGACCAGCAGAGTTGTTTGTCGGTCGTCGTCAAGGAAGGGCACAAGCCAGCGGCTAGTGACCAGACAACGTGCTGAGCAGCGAGCAGAAGGGCCCCACGCAGATCGTGGAGATGCTGGGGGACTGCACTTCGGTGCTGGAGCGGCTCAGGGTCGGGGCTTCTCGGACCCCAGAGCACTCACCAGGGAATTGCTTCGAAGGTCGTGCTGGTTAAGAGCGTGCAGGTTCTGATGATGGCCGGTCCCTCGAGGTCTCGTCGCACCCACAGATCACAGCTGAGCTGATGACGTGGGTAGAGGTCAGAGGTGCCAGGGAAGCCGGTTCTCGTCGAGCTGGGCCGTCGGATTCCTTGAGGAAGGACTTACAGCAAACCGCAGAGTTCTTAGATGGTGCCCGCTGATGCAGGGTGACTACTCCTTAGTAACAAGGGAGAAATCTTGAGAAGAGTCTTGAGTGTCCTTTCGTAGAAAGTAGTTCTTGATTCAAAGATGATCCAATTTGGAAGGGTCCCCGCTCCGGCCTTTATTCTAAAGAAAGGGGTGGGTACATGACTAGATCCTGCCCTAAGGGTGGGACCAGGAAGGGGGTAGTTACACCCCTCTCCCCTGCCGGACTTCCCCCAGGCCAGGGCTGGCGCCCCTGGAACTGGTTCTGACCGGCTGATGCGTAGTGAGCACCGGGGTGCCACTCCGCAGTCACCTTCTCGCAAAAGCCCTACCTACCCAGAATACACAAACCCTGTCTGGGACGTTGCGAACACCGCCCTCGACAGGAAACCCTTTGTCCAAGCGCTCCTCGCTGGAAGGACTCCCAGCAGCAGGAGGTCAGACTCGTGTCTGTGGTGGCAGCATCCATTTTGTGGAGCTGAGGCTTTAGTTAACTTTAACCGGGGTTCACAGTTACGTACATGTCGTGTCCCTCTAGAAGGGCGGAATGCTAACCTCGTCGCCAGAGTTGGTGAGAGGGCAGCATCCCGATTCGTATGACACCTTACTCGACATGTCTTGATAACGCGACACCGAAGTTACCGATGTGGTACGCGTTATCATGGAACAGCCATTGGGTCTTGATTCCGCAAGCTGCAACCGGGCTCGGCTCGGGCCAGAACCTAGTTCACACGAGCCCATGCACTCTGCCTTCAGGATTGTCAAGGCCTGCCATAGGGGTGACTGATAGGAACTCGAGTGTCCATTGTATGGTTAGATATAGGGCTACTATATCTAAAGCAAAGTGTGATTACACGACTTTGCCCCAGCTGTCATGCAGCCAGTTGTGTCAAATTTAGGAGGCCAGCCAGGGGTGGCATAATACATGCTGCAGCCCCTGACGGCCCTGGGTACACCTATGCCCTGAGTTACGGGGTCTGATAAGGTGGCCCAGTACCAATTGGTAAATGCACCTAGGGTACATATTGTAATTTAGAAAGAGAACAGCCAGGCTGTGGGTCTGATTAGCAGGCCCACAGCCAGAGAAAGTCGTAAACCAGTGAAACAAAAGCAAAAAATCTGGGTGATCATGGGATTGCAGACCCTACTCTCCTACATGACCCCCCCCCAAACGTCGGAACAATAAGCTAACCTTGACCAGGTGAGTCTTCTTGTTCTAAGTGGAAATATCTGGAGAGCCCATCGGCATTGCCATGATCAGTACCAGGTCTATGTTCCACTGTAAAGTCCATCCCCTGTAGGGAAATGGACCACCTTAGCAGTTTGGGGTTTTCACCCTTCATCTGATTTAGCCACAAGAGGGGCTTATGGTCGGTCTGAATCTTGAAGTGAGTGCCAAACAAGTATGGCCTCAGCTTCTTCAGGGCCCAAACCACAGCAAAGGCCTCCCTCTCAATAGCTGACCAATTCTTCTCTCTAGGGGTCAGCCTTCTGCTTATAAAAGCAATGGGCTGGTCTTGACCATCAAAATTCAGTTGAGAAAGAACAGCTCCCACACCCAACTCAGAAGCATCTGTTTGGACAATGAATGGTTTGGAGTAGTCCGGACTCTTGAGGATAGGCGCCGTGCACATGGCCTGCTTTAGGTCATCGAATGCTTTTTGACAGCTCGCTGTCCACTGAACCTTTTTTGGCATTTTCTTGCTTGTCAGTTCATTTAATGGTGTCACGATGGAACCATAGTTCCTGACAAACTTCCGGTAGTATCCAGTCAGGCCCAAGAAAGCTCGAACCTGAGTCTGGGTGGTTGGAGGAGCCCAGTCCCTGATTGACTGTATCTTGCTCTCCAGTGGCTGAACCTGGCCTCCACCTACAAGGTGGCCCAGGTATACAACCTGTGTCTGCCCTATATGGCACTTGGTGGCCTTGATAGTGAGGCCTGCTGCTTGCAGAGCCTCTAACGCTTTCCGCAGGTGGACCAGGTGATCCTCCCAGGTGGAGCTAAAGACAGCAATATCGTCAAGATACGCCGCACAGAAGTCATCCAGCCCAGTAAGGACTTGATTCACCAACCTTTGGAAGGTGGCAGGTGCATTTTTCAGACCAAAGGGCATCACCACGAACTGATAATGCCCACCAGGGGTTGAAAATGCGGTTTTAGGCTTGGCGTCCTCAGCTAACCTGATTTGCCAATACCCAGCTGTCAGGTCAAACGTACTTAAGTAGTTGGCCGAAGCCAATCTATCGATAAGTTCGTCTGCCCTTGGTATTGGGTGGGCGTCAGTCTTAGTGACTGCATTGAGACCCCTGTAGTCTACGCAAAACCTCATCTCTCTCTTACCACCCTGGGTGTGAGGTTTCGGCACTAGAACTACGGGACTAGCCCAAGGGCTATCCGAGGGTTCAATGACTCCCAGCTCCAACATTTTCTGCACTTCACTCTTGATGCAGTCTCTAACGTGATCAGGCTGCCGGTAGATTTTACTCTTAACGGGCAAGCTGTCACCAGTGTCAACCTCATGGGTGCACCAATCGGTCTGACTGGGTGTTAGAGAAAACATATGTCTGAACGACTGAAGAACCTGTTTACAGTCGCTCTGTTGATGTTCGGAGAGGCTGCCACAAAAGACAACACCATCTACCGATCCATCGTCAGGATTCTGAGTGAGCAGGTTGGGGAGAGGGTCACTCTCTTCTTCCTGTCCCTCATCTAGGGCCATGAGCAAACTCATGTCCTTCCTGTCGACATATGCCTTGAGCCTGTTGACATGAAGCACCCTGTGGGGGCTCCGGGGAGTTCCCAGGTCGACCAGGTAGGTGACCTCTCCCTTTTTCTCCAGGATGGTGTAGGGCCCGGACCATTTGTCCTTGAGTGCTGCTGGGGCCACCGGCTCCAACACCCACACCTTCTGTCCGGGCTGGTAAACAGTCAAGACAGCCTTTTGGTCATGCCAAGCTTTTTGGAGTTCTTGGCTGGCCTTAAGGTTTTCAGATGCCTTCTCCATGTACTCAGCCATCCGCGAGCGGAGGCCAAGCACATAGTCCACTATGTTGGCTGCAGGCTTTTTGAGAGGTCTCTCCCATCCTTCCTTCACCAAACACAGGGGTCCTCTTACAGGATGCCCGTACAAAAGTTCAAAAGGGCTGTAGCCAACCCCCTTCTGTGGGACTTCTCTGTAGGCGAACAAGAGGCAGGGGATCAGGACGTCCCATCTACGCCGAAGCTTTTCAGGTAGTCCATGAATCATCCCTTTAAGGGTCCTGTTGAATCTCTCAACAAGCCCATTGCACTGTGGATGATAGGGTGTAGTGAACTTGTAGTTGACACCACATTCCTTCCACATAGCAGTTAAGTAGCTCGACATAAAGTTTGCACCTCTGTCGGAGACGACCTCCTTAGGGAAGCCCACTCTGGAGAATACTCCAACTAGGGCTCTTGCCACAACAGGTGCTGTAGTGGTCCTAAGGGGAATAGCTTCAGGATACCTGGTGGCATGATCCACTACCACCAGTATAAACTTGTGCCCTGATGCTGTTGGTGGTTCCATGGGACCGACAATGTCGATCCCCACCCGTTCAAAGGGCACCCCCACCACAGGCATTGGTATAAGGGGGGCCTTTGTCGTGCCACCTGACTTACCACTGGCTTGGCAAGTGACACAGGAGCGGCAAAACTCCTTGGTATCTTCGTTCATATGAGGCCAGTGAAAGTGTGAGACAAGCCTGTCCCACGTTTTCGTCTGGCCCAAGTGACCTGCTAAGGGAATCTCGTGGGCCAAGGTAAGTAGGAAACCACGCTGAGACAAGGGTACAACCAGCCTCCTGGTCATGCCGGCTTGGGGTCTCTTGAATCAGTGTACAGGAGTCCATCTTCCCAGTATACCTTGTGGGTACCTGTGGCATTCCCAGCAGCCTCAGCAGCAGCCTGCTGTCTGAGGGGTTCAAGAGAAGGGCAGTCTAACTGGTCCTTCCCCAGGTCCTCCCTTGAGGGTCCCCCTGAACCCAAGAATTCAACTTGATCAAGTTCGAACTCCCTAGGCTCAGTTTCCCTCAATTCCTGTAGGTCAGCCTCCTCTGAGACTTGATCCACGACCTGGGGCAAGGGGGAAGGCGCAGCCTTAACCCTACCGCTCTTTTTCTTGGGAGGTGTCTGGTCCGTTGTTCCAGGATCCAGCACCTGTTCAGTGGGGCATTTCCTGACCTGTGACCTGGTCACAGCGAACACATGTGCTGGCAAACCTAACATTTCCATGTGAGTCCGGTGCTCCACTTCTGACCATTGTGATGACTCCAAATCATTGCCCAACAAACAATCCACTGGGAGGTCTGGACTAACTACAACCTTCTTTTGGCCAGTTACCCCTCCCCAGGAGAAAGCTACAATTGCCATACTGTGATTGGTAGTGACATTGCTTGCATTGGTCACCAGGAATTCTGTACCTGGCATGATCTGTCCAGGGTCCACAAAGTTAGGCGTCACCATGGTGACGCTGGCACAAGTGTCCCTATAGGCCTGAGCCATCTTTCCATTTATGAAAGGCGTCTGTCTGTATTTGCCCAAGGTATTGGGACTTATGTCAGGGGACACGTCCGCGTCCCCTGTACTGACAAGGACAGCCTGAGTGAGTGTGCCAACTAAGTTGTCACGCCCCTCAGAACCCAGGGTTAACCCTACTAAACCCTTGGGAGGCGCACTACCACTGCTGACTGTACTAGGGGCCACAGGTGCCTTAGGGGCTGCAGTGGCAGGAGTCTGCCCTCCTCCTTTCTTGGTGCACTCACTAAACCAGTGAGATTTACTTTTACAGTACTGGCACCATCTTTTGGATTGGCCTTCTTTCTTCTTTTGGGGAGCCTGACCCCCACCCTCTTTGGGTTGTTGGGGACCTGTCGAAGACTTCTGGTCATTTTGTTCCCCCTTAGAACCTTTACCCTTCTGGTCTGCTTTCTTCTGACCACCTTGATTCTGGCCCTGGTTCTGTTTAACTCTCGTACGAACCCATCTGTCTGCCTTCTTTCCCAATTCTTGGGGAGAGGTCAGATCCGAGTCGACAAGATGCTGATGCAACAACTGGTTCTGACAATTGTTTAAAATTTGTTCTCTCATCATCAAATTATACAATCCTTTGTAATCAGTAACCTTACTGCCCAGCAACCAGCCCTCAAAAGCCTTAGTGGCACAATCGACAAAGTCAGACCAATCTTGAGACTGCGTTTTCTGGGTATCCCTGAACAGCACCCTGTACTGCTCAGTGGTTAGGCCAAACCCTTCAACGAGTGTATTTTTCAAGACTTGGTAATCGTTCGCATCCTCCACCCTTGTGGTGAGGAGCTTGTCTCTTCCTTTACCTTCAAAGGAGAGCCACAAGATAGCTGCCCACTGACTCTGGGGAACACCTTGCACCGTGCAGGCCCTCTCCAAAGCAGTAATCCATTTGTGGATGTCGTCCCCTTGTTTAAAGGGGGGCACTATCTTACCAAGGTGTTTCGTATCGAAACTCTTTTCCCTATTGCTAGGTACATTGCTGCCACCAGTGGGGACTACCCCACTTAACTGTTGCTCTCTCGCAAAGGCAAGCCTTTCTTTGGCCAGGGCAAGTTCTTCCCTTTCGATCCTCAGATTAGCTGCCCTTTCCTTAGCTTCGTACACTCTCCGCTGAGGGGACGTCATCCCTCTTTGCGAAGAGTTGTGAGAGCCATTGGTTTGAAGGGATCTGCCAGAGTCTCTTGACAGAGATCGGGCTCGTCCATTCCCAATGTTAAGCGGACCTGACAGTAGCGCCGGGGGTCCCCCAGTACCACTATCATGTTTGCTTAAGTTGGACCTGCTTAGTCTAACGACTTCTACCTGTCCCTTATCTGCCTCATACCCAGAGGGATCCTCATCCTCATCATCCTCCACATCTTCGTTCTCAGTTGCGAGGTGGATGAGGTCAGGATCGTCTCTGGTTCCCTCGAGGGGAGGCATGTCTCCTTCTGGATTAGAAGAGCTAAGACGGGTCTCAGCTTTTCTGGCATCATAAGTCTCCAAGAGACCAATCAGAAAGGACGTGGTGGGGTTAGACCCCTGCTTGATCTTCCGGGAGTGACACACCTGTCTTAACTCCTTGAAGCTCAGCACAGTATATCTTGAAGGGATGACCTGTGGAGGGTCAACTGACACAAGGGGAGACTCAGAGTTTCCTCCTTTGTCCGACATACTGTTTCTAGTGTGGTGTAAGTGATGCACCTACCTACACTACGTGTTTACCTACTGTTCCCTTGCTAAGAGTTGCAGCCAAGGTGTGCTAAGCCCTGAGGAGCTACAACAGCTGGTTCAGTAGAACTCAGAGTATTCTAAGCTTTAGTTATATGTACTAACAGTACTTGTGTGATCTTTCAACAAGATATTCTTAGGATACGTGTGGTAAAACAACAGCAAGCTCAAATCCCAACCGCTGCTCACCAATGTGAGAAGTTGGCCCGATATGCAACGTTCGCTATTCTAGCGACCGCTATGTATCGTTCCAACGACCCTTATGGTGTTTGGTTGTAAGTCAACCTATAGACCAGCTATCCTAGTAGCGTGGATACGAGCAGTCTAAGGCTAAAGACTCTAGAGGGCGCGTTAAGCCAGCTGTTTACCACACATGTACCCCTTGAACACCCAGTGAAAGGACACCACACAAGTGTTATGAAAATAAACAGGATATTTATTAAGATTCACAACAGCCCTGGACTCTTTATGAGGACAGGGTACTAAGCACAAACCAAATCTCTTAGGAAAATACTTCAAGTGCACAATTAAAACAAGTGTCCGAGGACACGGAAAGTTTAAGGTCTCGGGCGGACCCGATAAGGTAAGTCGGAAGCGAGGGACTCGGGACCCTAGAGTAAAGAGGCTATGCAGGCACCGAAATGCCGAGTTACCTAGCCACGAGGGCTGCGGCTGCACAAGTCTTACAGGCGTCGGGGTCTTCGCTGACGAGCCAGGAGCCGGAAGAAAAGGAGTTGCTGGCCGGCGACCAGTGATGAATAGTTCGTAGAGATCCAAGCCTGGATCAGAGATTGATGATACCTGAAAGCAGAGGGGACCAAGTTCGTACTACTAGCCAGTAGTCAGAGGGTACCAGGAGGGCACCGGTTGGCCGTCACCTCGACCAGGTGAGTGGGCGACGCTAGGCTCTGCAGTCTCACGGACCAGGAGGCGTTGTCGGCGACCACGGTGGAGGTGCGAGCTGTCCCACGAAGGATGATGCTGTCGGCGTCGCTGGGCCCAGGATGGGGCAACAAGCCTTGGCAGATCTCAGGGCCACGTGGTGGGCCTAAGATGGCGTCTTGAGTGGACCAGGAGGGTCCGGGGTGCTTCTCGCAAAGATGGAAGCAAGGGGCAGTCTGGAGCAACCAGACCAGCAGAGTTGTTTGTCGGTCGTCGTCAAGGAAGGGCACAAGCCAGCGGCTAGTGACCAGACAACGTGCTGAGCAGCGAGCAGAAGGGCCCCACGCAGATCGTGGAGATGCTGGGGGACTGCACTTCGGTGCTGGAGCGGCTCAGGGTCGGGGCTTCTCGGACCCCAGAGCACTCACCAGGGAATTGCTTCGAAGGTCGTGCTGGTTAAGAGCGTGCAGGTTCTGATGATGGCCGGTCCCTCGAGGTCTCGTCGCACCCACAGATCACAGCTGAGCTGATGACGTGGGTAGAGGTCAGAGGTGCCAGGGAAGCCGGTTCTCGTCGAGCTGGGCCGTCGGATTCCTTGAGGAAGGACTTACAGCAAACCGCAGAGTTCTTAGATGGTGCCCGCTGATGCAGGGTGACTACTCCTTAGTCACAAGGGAGAAATCTTGAGAAGAGTCTTGAGTGTCCTTTCGTAGAAAGTAGTTCTTGATTCAAAGATGATCCAATTTGGAAGGGTCCCCGCTCCGGCCTTTATTCTAAAGAAAGGGGTGGGTACATGACTAGGTCCTGCCCTAATGGTGGGACCAGGAAGGGGGTAGTTACACCCCTCTCCCCTGCCGGACTTCTCCCAGGCCAGGGCTGGCGCCCCTGGAACTGGTTCTGACCGGCAGATGCGTAGTGAGCACCGGGGTGCCACTCCGCAGTCACCTTCTCGCAAAAGCCCTACCTACCCAGAATACACAAACCCTGTCTGGGACGGTGCGAACACCGCCCTCGACAGGAAACCCTTTGTCCAAGCGCTCCTCGCTGGAAGGACTCCCAGCAGCAGGAGGTCAGACTCGTGTCTGTGGTGGCAGCATCCATTTTGTGGAGCTGAGGCTTTAGTTAACTTTAACCGGGGTTCACAGTTACGTACATGTCGTGTCCCTCTAGAAGGGCGGAATGCTAACCTCGTCGCCAGAGTTGGTGAGAGGGCAGCATCCCGATTCGTATGACACCTTACTCGACATGTCTTGATAACGCGACACCGAAGTTACCGATGTGGTACGCGTTATCATGGAACAGCCATTGGGTCTTGATTCCGCAAGCTGCAACCGGGCTCGGCTCGGGCCAGAACCTAGTTCACACGAGCCCATGCACTCTGCCTTCAGGATTGTCAAGGCCTGCCATAGGGGTGACTGATAGGAACTCGAGTGTCCATTGTATGGTTAGATATAGGGCTACTATATCTAAAGCAAAGTGTGATTACACGACTTTGCCCCAGCTGTCATGCAGCCAGTTGTGTCAAATTTAGGAGGCCAGCCAGGGGTGGCATAATACATGCTGCAGCCCCTGACGGCCCTGGGTACACCTATGCCCTGAGTTACGGGGTCTGATAAGGTGGCCCAGTACCAATTGGTAAATGCACCTAGGGTACATATTGTAATTTAGAAAGAGAACAGCCAGGCTGTGGGTCTGATTAGCAGGCCCACAGCCAGAGAAAGTCGTAAACCAGTGAAACAAAAGCAAAAAATCTGGGTGATCATGGGATTGCAGACCCTACTCTCCTACATGACCCCCCCCCCCAAACGTCGGAACAATAAGCTAACCTTGACCAGGTGAGTCTTCTTGTTCTAAGTGGAAATATCTGGAGAGCCCATCGGCATTGCGATGATCAGTACCAGGTCTATGTTCCACTGTAAAGTCCATCCCCTGTAGGGAAATGGACCACCTTAGCAGTTTGGGGTTTTCACCCTTCATCTGATTTAGCCACAAGAGGGGCTTATGGTCGGTCTGAATCTTGAAGTGAGTGCCAAACAAGTATGGCCTCAGCTTCTTCAGGGCCCAAACCACAGCAAAGGCATCCCTCTCAATAGCTGACCAATTCTTCTCTCTAGGGGTCAGCCTTCTGCTTATAAAAGCAATGGGCTGGTCTTGACCATCAAAATTCAGTTGAGAAAGAACAGCTCCCACACCCAACTCAGAAGCATCTGTTTGGACAATGAATGGTTTGGAGTAGTCCGGACTCTTGAGGATAGGCGCCGTGCACATGGCCTGCTTTAGGTCATCGAATGCTTTTTGACAGCTCGCTGTCCACTGAACCTTTTTTGGCATTTTCTTGCTTGTCAGTTCATTTAATGGTGTCACGATGGAACCATAGTTCCTGACAAACTTCCGGTAGTATCCAGTCAGGCCCAAGAAAGCTCGAACCTGAGTCTGGGTGGTTGGAGGAGCCCAGTCCCTGATTGACTGTATCTTGCTCTCCAGTGGCTGAACCTGGCCTCCACCTACAAGGTGGCCCAGGTATACAACCTGTGTCTGCCCTATCTGGCACTTGGTGGCCTTGATAGTGAGGCCTGCTGCTTGCAGAGCCTCTAACGCTTTCCGCAGGTGGACCAGGTGATCCTCCCAGGTGGAGCTAAAGACAGCAATATCGTCAAGATACGCCGCACAGAAGTCATCCAGCCCAGTAAGGACTTGATTCACCAACCTTTGGAAGGTGGCAGGTGCATTTTTCAGACCAAAGGGCATCACCACGAACTGATAATGCCCACCAGGGGTTGAAAATGCGGTTTTAGGCTTGGCGTCCTCAGCTAACCTGATTTGCCAATACCCAGCTGTCAGGTCAAACGCACTTAAGTAGTTGGCCGAAGCCAATCTATCGATAAGTTCGTCTGCCCTTGGTATTGGGTGGGCGTCAGTCTTAGTGACTGCATTGAGACCCCTGTAGTCTACGCAAAACCTCATCTCTCTCTTACCACCCTGGGTGTGAGGTTTCGGCACTAGAACTACGGGACTAGCCCAAGGGCTATCCGAGGGTTCAATGACTCCCAGCTCCAACATTTTCTGCACTTCACTCTTGATGCAGTCTCTAACGTGATCAGGCTGCCGGTAGATTTTACTCTTAACGGGCAAGCTGTCACCAGTGTCAACCTCATGGGTGCACCAATCGGTCTGACTGGGTGTTAGAGAAAACATATGTCTGAACGACTGAAGAACCTGTTTACAGTCGCTCTGTTGATGTTCGGAGAGGCTGCCACAAAAGACAACACCATCTACCGATCCATCGTCAGGATTCTGAGTGAGCAGGTTGGGGAGAGGGTCACTCTCTTCTTCCTGTCCCTCATCTAGGGCCATGAGCAAACTCATGTCCTTCCTGTCGACATATGCCTTGAGCCTGTTGACATGAAGCACCCTGTGGGGGCTCCGGGGAGTTCCCAGGTCGACCAGGTAGGTGACCTCTCCCTTTTTCTCCAGGATGGTGTAGGGCCCGGACCATTTGTCCTTGAGTGCTGCTGGGGCCACCGGCTCCAACACCCACACCTTCTGTCCGGGCTGGTAAACAGTCAAGACAGCCTTTTGGTCATGCCAAGCTTTTTGGAGTTCTTGGCTGGCCTTAAGGTTTTCAGATGCCTTCTCCATGTACTCAGCCATCCGCGAGCGGAGGCCAAGCACATAGTCCACTATGTTGGCTGCAGGCTTTTTGAGAGGTCTCTCCCATCCTTCCTTCACCAAACACAGGGGTCCTCTTACAGGATGCCCGTACAAAAGTTCAAAAGGGCTGTAGCCAACCCCCTTCTGTGGGACTTCTCTGTAGGCGAACAAGAGGCAGGGGATCAGGACGTCCCATCTACGCCGAAGCTTTTCAGGTAGTCCATGAATCATCCCTTTAAGGGTCCTGTTGAATCTCTCAACAAGCCCATTGCACTGTGGATGATAGGGTGTAGTGAACTTGTAGTTGACACCACATTCCTTCCACATAGCAGTTAAGTAGCTCGACATAAAGTTTGCACCTCTGTCGGAGACGACCTCCTTAGGGAAGCCCACTCTGGAGAATACTCCAACTAGGGCTCTTGCCACAACAGGTGCTGTAGTGGTCCTAAGGGGAATAGCTTCAGGATACCTGGTGGCATGATCCACTACCACCAGTATAAACTTGTGCCCTGATGCTGTTGGTGGTTCCATGGGACCGACGATGTCGATCCCCACCCGTTCAAAGGGCACCCCCACCACAGGCATTGGTATAAGGGGGGCCTTTGTCGTGCCACCTGACTTACCACTGGCTTGGCAAGTGACACAGGAGCGGCAAAACTCCTTGGTATCTTCGTTCATATGAGGCCAGTGAAAGTGTGAGACAAGCCTGTCCCACGTTTTCGTCTGGCCCAAGTGACCTGCTAAGGGAATCTCGTGGGCCAAGGTAAGTAGGAAACCACGCTGAGACAAGGGTACAACCAGCCTCCTGGTCATGCCGGCTTGGGGTCTCTTGACTCAGTGTACAGGAGTCCATCTTCCCAGTATACCTTGTGGGTACCTGTGGCGTTCCCAGCAGCCTCAGCAGCAGCCTGCTGTCTGAGGGGTTCAAGAGAAGGGCAGTCTAACTGGTCCTTCCCCAGGTCCTCCCTTGAGGGTCCCCCTGAACCCAAGAATTCAACTTGATCAAGTTCGAACTCCCTAGGCTCAGTTTCCCTCAATTCCTGTAGGTCAGCCTCCTCTGAGACTTGATCCACGACCTGGGGCAAGGGGGAAGGCGCAGCCTTAACCCTACCGCTCTTTTTCTTGGGAGGTGTCTGGTCCGTTGTTCCAGGATCCAGCACCTGTTCAGTGGGGCATTTCCTGACCTGTGACCTGGTCACAGCGAACACATGTGCTGGCAAACCTAACATTTCCATGTGAGTCCGGTGCTCCACTTCTGACCATTGTGATGACTCCAAATCATTGCCCAACAAACAATCCACTGGGAGGTCTGGACTAACTACAACCTTCTTTTGGCCAGTTACCCCTCCCCAGGAGAAAGCTACAATTGCCATACTGTGATTGGTAGTGACATTGCTTGCATTGGTCACCAGGAATTCTGTACCTGGCATGATCTGTCCAGGGTCCACAAAGTTAGGCGTCACCATGGTGATGCTGGCACAAGTGTCCCTATAGGCCTGAGCCATCTTTCCATTTATGAAAGGCGTCTGTCTGTATTTGCCCAAGGTATTGGGACTTATGTCAGGGGACACGTCCGCGTCCCCTGTACTGACAAGGACAGCCTGAGTGAGTGTGCCAACTAAGTTGTCACGCCCCTCAGAACCCAGGGTTAACCCTACTAAACCCTTGGGAGGCGCACTACCACTGCTGACTGTACTAGGGGCCACAGGTGCCTTAGGGGCTGCAGTGGCAGGAGTCTGCCCTCCTCCTTTCTTGGTGCACTCACTAAACCAGTGAGATTTACTTTTACAGTACTGGCACCATCTTTTGGATTGGCCTTCTTTCTTCTTTTGGGGAGCCTGACCCCCACCCTCTTTGGGTTGTTGGGGACCTGTCGAAGACTTCTGGTCATTTTGTTCCCCCTTAGAACCTTTACCCTTCTGGTCTGCTTTCTTCTGACCACCTTGATTCTGGCCCTGGTTCTGTTTAACTCTCGTACGAACCCATCTGTCTGCCTTCTTTCCCAATTCTTGGGGAGAGGTCAGATCCGAGTCGACAAGATGCTGATGCAACAACTGGTTCTGACAATTGTTTAAAATTTGTTCTCTCATCATCAAATTATACAATCCTTTGTAATCAGTAACCTTACTGCCCAGCAACCAGCCCTCAAAAGCCTTAGTGGCACAATCGACAAAGTCAGACCAATCTTGAGACTGCGTTTTCTGGGTATCCCTGAACAGCACCCTGTACTGCTCAGTGGTTAGGCCAAACCCTTCAACGAGTGTATTTTTCAAGACTTGGTAATCGTTCGCATCCTCCACCCTTGTGGTGAGGAGCTTGTCTCTTCCTTTACCTTCAAAGGAGAGCCACAAGATAGCTGCCCACTGACTCTGGGGAACACCTTGCACCGTGCAGGCCCTCTCCAAAGCAGTAATCCATTTGTGGATGTCGTCCCCTTGTTTAAAGGGGGGCACTATCTTACCAAGGTGTTTCGTATCGAAACTCTTTTCCCTATTGCTAGGTACATTGCTGCCACCAGTGGGGACTACCCCACTTAACTGTTGCTCTCTCGCAAAGGCAAGCCTTTCTTTGGCCAGGGCAAGTTCTTCCCTTTCGATCCTCAGATTAGCTGCCCTTTCCTTAGCTTCGTACACTCTCCGCTGAGGGGACGTCATCCCTCTTTGCGAAGAGTTGTGAGAGCCATTGGTTTGAAGGGATCTGCCAGAGTCTCTTGACAGAGATCGGGCTCGTCCATTCCCAATGTTAAGCGGACCTGACAGTAGCGCCGGGGGTCCCCCAGTACCACTATCATGTTTGCTTAAGTTGGACCTGCTTAGTCTAACGACTTCTACCTGTCCCTTATCTGCCTCATACCCAGAGGGATCTTCATCCTCATCATCCTCCACATCTTCGTTCTCAGTTGCGAGGTGGATGAGGTCAGGATCGTCTCTGGTTCCCTCGAGGGGAGGCATGTCTCCTTCTGGATTAGAAGAGCTAAGACGGGTCTCAGCTTTTCTGGCATCATAAGTCTCCAAGAGACCAATCAGAAAGGACGTGGTGGGGTTAGACCCCTGCTTGATCTTCCGGGAGTGACACACCTGTCTTAACTCCTTGAAGCTCAGCACAGTATATCTTGAAGGGATGACCTGTGGAGGGTCAACTGACACAAGGGGAGACTCAGAGTTTCCTCCTTTGTCCGACATACTGTTTCTAGTGTGGTGTAAGTGATGCACCTACCTACACTACGTGTTTACCTACTGTTCCCTTGCTAAGAGTTGCAGCCAAGGTGTGCTAAGCCTTGAGGAGCTACAACAGCTGGTTCAGTAGAACTCAGAGTATTCTAAGCTTTAGTTATATGTACTAACAGTACTTGTGTGATCTTTCAACAAGATATTCTTAGGATACGTGTGGTAAAACAACAGCAAGCTCAAATCCCAACCGCTGCTCACCAATGTGAGAAGTTGGCCCGATATGCAACGTTCGCTATTCTAGCGACCGCTATGTATCGTTCCAACGACCCTTATGGTGTTTGGTTGTAAGTCAACCTATAGACCAGCTATCCTAGTAGCGTGGATACGAGCAGTCTAAGGCTAAAGACTCTAGAGGGCGCGTTAAGCCAGCTGTTTACCACACATGTACCCCTTGAACACCCAGTGAAAGGACACCACACAAGTGTTATGAAAATAAACAGGATATTTATTAAGATTCACAACAGCCCTGGACTCTTTATGAGGACAGGGTACTAAGCACAAACCAAATCTCTTAGGAAAATACTTCAAGTGCACAATTAAAACAAGTGTCCGAGGACACGGAAAGTTTAAGGTCTCGGGCGGACCCGATAAGGCAAGTCGGAAGCGAGGGACTCGGGACCCTAGAGTAAAGAGGCTATGCAGGCACCGAAATGCCGAGTTACCTAGCCACGAGGGCTGCGGCTGCACAAGTCTTACAGGCGTCGGGGTCTTCGCTGACGAGCCAGGAGCCGGAAGAAAAGGAGTTGCTGGCCGGCGACCAGTGATGAATAGTTCGTAGAGATCCAAGCCTGGATCAGAGATTGATGATACCTGAAAGCAGAGGGGACCAAGTTCGTACTACTAGCCAGTAGTCAGAGGGTACCAGGAGGGCACCGGTTGGCCGTCACCTCGACCAGGTGAGTGGGCGACGCTAGGCTCTGCAGTCTCACGGACCAGGAGGCGTTGTCGGCGACCACGGTGGAGGTGCGAGCTGTCCCACGAAGGATGATGCTGTCGGCGTCGCTGGGCCCAGGATGGGGCAACAAGCCTTGGCAGATCTCAGGGCCACGTGGTGGGCCTAAGATGGCGTCTTGAGTGGACCAGGAGGGTCCGGGGTGCTTCTCGCAAAGATGGAAGCAAGGGCCAGTCTGGAGCAACCAGACCAGCAGAGTTGTTTGTCGGTCGTCGTCAAGGAAGGGCACAAGCCAGCGGCTAGTGACCAGACAACGTGCTGAGCAGCGAGCAGAAGGGCCCCACGCAGATCGTGGAGATGCTGGGGGACTGCACTTCGGTGCTGGAGCGGCTCAGGGTCGGGGCTTCTCGGACCCCAGAGCACTCACCAGGGAATTGCTTCGAAGGTCGTGCTGGTTAAGAGCGTGCAGGTTCTGATGATGGCCGGTCCCTCGAGGTCTCGTCGCACCCACAGATCACAGCTGAGCTGATGACGTGGGTAGAGGTCAGAGGTGCCAGGGAAGCCGGTTCTCGTCGAGCTGGGCCGTCGGATTCCTTGAGGAAGGACTTACAGCAAACCGCAGAGTTCTTAGATGGTGCCCGCTGATGCAGGGTGACTACTCCTTAGTCACAAGGGAGAAATCTTGAGAAGAGTCTTGAGTGTCCTTTCGTAGAAAGTAGTTCTTGATTCAAAGATGATCCAATTTGGAAGGGTCCCCGCTCCGGCCTTTATTCTAAAGAAAGGGGTGGGTACATGACTAGGTCCTGCCCTAAGGGTGGGACCAGGAAGGGGGTAGTTACACCCCTCTCCCCTGCCGGACTTCTCCCAGGCCAGGGCTGGCGCCCCTGGAACTGGTTCTGACCGGCAGATGCGTAGTGAGCACCGGGGTGCCACTCCGCAGTCACCTTCTCGCAAAAGCCCTACCTACCCAGAATACACAAACCCTGTCTGGGACGGTGCGAACACCGCCCTCGACAGGAAACCCTTTGTCCAAGCGCTCCTCGCTGGAAGGACTCCCAGCAGCAGGAGGTCAGACTCGTGTCTGTGGTGGCAGCATCCATTTTGTGGAGCTGAGGCTTTAGTTAACTTTAACCGGGGTTCACAGTTACGTACATGTCGTGTCCCTCTAGAAGGGCGGAATGCTAACCTCGTCGCCAGAGTTGGTGAGAGGGCAGCATCCCGATTCGTATGACACCTTACTCGACATGTCTTGATATCGCGACACCGAAGTTACCGATGTGGTACGCGTTATCATGGAACAGCCATTGGGTCTTGATTCCGCAAGCTGCAACCGGGCTCGGCTCGGGCCAGCACCTAGTTCACACGAGCCCATGCACTCTGCCTTCAGGATTGTCAAGGCCTGCCATAGGGGTGACTGATAGGAACTCGAGTGTCCATTGTATGGTTAGATATAGGGCTACTATATCTAAAGCAAAGTGTGATTACACGACTTTGCCCCAGCTGTCATGCAGCCAGTTGTGTCAAATTTAGGAGGCCAGCCAGGGGTGGCATAATACATGCTGCAGCCCCTGACGGCCCTGGGTACACCTATGCCCTGAGTTACGGGGTCTGATAAGGTGGCCCAGTACCAATTGGTAAATGCACCTAGGGTACATATTGTAATTTAGAAAGAGAACAGCCAGGCTGTGGGTCTGATTAGCAGGCCCACAGCCAGAGAAAGTCGTAAACCAGTGAAACAAAAGCAAAAAATCTGGGTGATCATAGGATTGCAGACCCTACTCTCCTACAGTGTGCAAGATGCCTGGCCGTAGTACTTTGTTCAGTTGTTTTAGACGTTGTGGTGCGGATTCCCGACTGGAGTACTCGTGTCCGATACCTCCGGTTGGAACTCCAACTTATGAATTATATAGCAAACACGGGTTAGGTCCGATTACCTTTAATGAATATTGGATTCGCTATACTAAGAAGGATGGTGTCCTTAGTTGGCCACCTCATGGTAGTTTCGAGACCCCGATTTTAGATAACCTTGAGGCTAAATTGTTTAGAAAAAAATCAAGGCCGGCCATGTTTGATGCCTTTCGGTTGTGGCGCAAAGAAGCCAAACAGAAAGAAATCAGACAGATAAAACGTAATCAGAGAGATGGAGTTGCTACCACGGTAAGGAAAGCAGAGCAGTTTCAGCGAGATAAGGAGGAAAAGGAAAAGGAAGTTTTCGATAGGCTTCAGCGTATGTCTATAGATAAATGTTACCCCGCTTTGCCAACGGAGTCGGATAAGAAAGAGGAATCAGTCGAGGACCCTTTACTGTCCTATCTTCTGAAGTCACCACCTCCGTACGCACAGGGTACCACAGCTCCTGTGGTTCCCCCTGTACCTGCTCCTGTACCTGTTCCTCAACCTGTTCCTCAACCTGTACCCGTTCTTCCGACTGTTCCTGCTCCTTTGCCTACTTCCGTCCCTACTGCTCCTCCGCTTGTACTTCCTCATACTCCTGCTCCCGCTGCTGCTCCTGTTCTACTTACTCCTGCTGTTTCTTCTGTTCCCGATTCTTCTCTTGTTAATCCCCTATGTTATACTTCTCCATCTACCCGACGTCGTACTCCTTTAGTTGCTGCTAACTTTTTCAATTCTCTTGGACCTATCTCTGAATCCGCTGGTTCGGACGGTCCTCAAAGACGTAGTCAGCTTCCCGGTAATAGGGAACGTGCCGCGTTGTATAATATGGCGATGGCTTGGATGAAATACCCCATTAGGAATCCTCCACGTTCAGTGCTGAATACGTTTTGTCAATTCAATATACCGACACAAAGATACGTTTTTGAAGAAATGTGTAAGGTTTTACGTGACCAAATATCGGCCGATGCATCTGACGATGTATTGACTGCTTTGACTAATCTGCAGCTCCAGTTTTCGAGCGGAATGATAGTAGATTCTAATGTTCGACGCGCTGTTGAGCAGTTGTTATCTTTTCGTCCCTCTATAATGCCTCGAACATTGTTCGTGGAAGACATTGAGGGACCGCTAGAAGCGCCTGGTCAGTATCCCATGCGGGAAGTTCCACCAGTGTGGATGCCAGGTGATAATGCTCAAATTCCACCGATTTTGCCACATTTCCAGAGAGTGTGGATCCATCTTCCATGGAAACGATCGGAAGTTTTGCAGGTAAAGCAATCTTTGCCTGACCCTCGCAAAAATCCTGCAGGGTATTATAAAGAATTATCGCAGCTCGTAGATGCTACGATAATGAATCTTGCCGATATCAATATGCTGTTTGGCAATGTCGTACCGCAACTGGTTTGGGCAAAGATTCGTCAAGAAAACCATGCGACAGAATTAGGTGGTGATTGGGCTGCTCTTATTGCGGCAGATACACGACACATTGGTGGGGCTAAACCTGAACAGCTCATTACCGATCTCCCTCAGAGAATCATTACCCTAATGAAAACGCTTATGCCAGCTATGAAGGTGAATTGGGACAAGTTGTCCGCTTGCAAACAGAAGAAGGACGAGAGTGTCTCTGATTTCTTTACGAGATTTGAGGAGGCATTCATCGACCATAGTGGTCAGGATATGGGTACCGAGGGTGGTCAGAGGGTGTTCGTTGACAAATTTGTTTCTAACTTGTTGCCTGACTTGAGCAACAAATTAAGGAATTCTGAGAGTGCGTGGGCTGTCTCTACGTCTGCTCAAATATTGGCTACGGCACAGTATTATGAGAATAGGGAGAAAGAAGAGAATGATCGTGCTGATAAAAAGACGAAAGAACTCAAAACTAAAGTGTTGTTGCAGCAGGCGTATCCTCCGCGTTCGAATCAAAATGATTCGCAACAGCGTAATCGATCACAGTCTCAGTCTAATAGGTCGCAATCTCGAAATGACTCCTCTTCGCAGAGATCTTCGTTGGGGTACAATCAGTGTGCCTATTGTAGAAACGAGGGTCATTTGAAATTTGATTGTCCAGTCTTACGTGATCGAAATAGTGGTAGTGCATCTAGAGGAGGTCGTAGTGGTCCGCAACAGGCATCACGTGGTAGGGGTCGTGGTGTTCAAAACGATCGTTCAGATAATTCATCAGATTCAAACAATTGTTTTGATCAACGTGGATCATCGCAAGGGAGATCTGCGCAGTACAATGTAGATGATTATTACGTCGATCAGGGAACTGACGACGGTAATTACTAGGACAGCCATAGACAAGGAGAGGGAGTAGTATCAGTTCCGGTTGATCAGAGAGGGCCTTACGTCGCAGTTGCCACCTCGGGCGTCGTTGAGCCTTTTCTGTTGGACACTGGTGCAGGGAAAAGTTCCATCATGCATTCGAAACTCCCTGGCGCACCTTTGTCTGGCTTAACAAATGTTTCCGTTGGATTCTCTGGCGCCCCCGTTAGCAATCCAGTTTCGCGCCCTTTGCCTCTTACAATTGGGCCTCGTTAGCTGAAAGCTCCGTTGATTTTGACCACTGGTTGTGGTGAAAATCTCTTGGGCCTGGATTTGCTAAAACGTCTGTATGCGACTTTGTATTGTTCTCCTGCGGGAGTAAAGCTTACTTTGGGTGAGAGAGTTATCTCTCCCATGTACTTGTCTCTCGATAAGCTTCCACCGGTATTGAGTTCTCTTCCTGCATCTTTGTGGGCAACAGGTCCCAATGACTTGGGCCTGCTTGACATCTCCCCTTATGTTGTTCACTTGAAATCTAATGTGCGATTGCCACGTATTCCCCAGTATCGTATCTCCCTTGATGGCGAACGAGCATTGTTAGCGATCATCTATGATCTGATCGAGAAAGATGTCATTGAGGAGACTCGGGGAAACGTGTGCAACAGTCCCGTACTGCCCATTCTGAAATGAACTGACCCTTCGAAACCACCTGTTTATCGTTTTATTATCGATTTACGGGAGGTGAATAAAATTGTGATTCCTCAGTTCCCTGTGGTGCCTGACATTACGGCGCTACTGACTCTGATTCCAGCTTCTGCATCTTGGTTTTCAGTGATCGATCTGAAGAATGCGTTCTTCAGCATCCCGATTGCTGAAGAGAGTAGAGACCTTTTCGGTTTCTCTCTTGGTGGCCGCAGCTTTAGGTTTAAGCGTGCTCCTCAGGGCTACTGTGAGAGCCCATCGATATACAGTCAAGCCTTGAAGGGCCAACTCGATGCATTTGTGTTGCCGGCTGGTGCAGCCTTGATCCAACACGTCGACGACCTATTGGTGGCTGCAGACACTCAGGACATTTGCAAAACAGCTACAGTGTCGTTGTTGCAACATCTCTGTGACTTACATCATAAGGTGTCACCTTCTAAACTACAGTATTGTTGTCAAGAAGTAACCTATCTAGGTCACTTATTGTCAAAGGAAGGAAGAAGGTTGACCCCAGAGAGAATTGCAGCGATTGCGCGAATGACTGTGCCAACGACTCAGAGAGATGTGCGTGCCTTTTTAGGTATCACGTCATACTGCAGGCAATGGATTCCAAATTTTTCATTGCTGGCGAAACCATTGGTGGCTCTTACGTGCAAGGATGTTCCAACTCCTTTACCATGGACGGAAGAATGTCAGAAAAGTTTTTCTGAATTGCGTGACGCGTTGTGTTCGGCTCCTGTGTTAGGTACCCCTGACTACAGTAAGCCGTTTACACTATACGTTCACAAGAGGGAAGGTTGTGCGTTGAGTGTTTTGACGCAACCTTTTGGTGGTAAGCAGCGTCCATGTGCATATTTTTCCTCGACCTTGGACCCGGTAGCTAGAGCATTGCCGAGTTGTTTAAGAGCAACAGCGGCAGCTGCGGTGTCCATCCGACAATCTGCAGGATTGGTCATGGATAATATGCTTACGGTGATGGTTCCGCACGCAGTTGACACTCTTTTGAATCGTACGAAAACCCAACACTTGACGAGTGCGAGGTTGTCTGGGTACGAGTTGACGCTGTTGGCAAGTCATATTCAGATAAGACGTTGTAATGTCCTGAACCCGGCGACTTTATTGCCAATTAGTATGGAATCAGACAATGTAGCACCCCATGATTGCTACTTACGGACTGAGGAGGAAACAAACGGTCGTGTGGACCTTAAAAACACTCCTTTTGACGATCCCGATGGGACTTTGTATGTGGATGGTTCATGTTTTAAATTGCCGAATGGTGATGTGACGACTGCGTATGCTGTGGTAACTTTGAATACTGTTGTGGAAACCGCGAGATTGAATCAGAATTCTGCCCAAGCTGCAGAGCTGATTGCTTTGACTAGAGCGTGTGTGTTGTCGAAAGGGAAACGTGTGAATGTGTTTACCGACAGCCAATATGCTTTTGGCGTCGCCCATAGCTTTGGACGATTGTGGAGAGAGAGAGGTTTTATGACATCGCATGGTACTAAGATTCAGCATGGACAGCTTGTGAATGATCTTTTGGATGCACTTACATTGCCTAAGCAAGTGGTGATTGTTAAATGTAGTGCGCATCGTAAGGTGACGGATGATGTTGGTCGTGGTAATGCGTTTGCGGATGAGACTGCTAAGGAGACTGCCCGGAACCTTAGCACTAGAATGTATGTGACGAGTTTGGTTAGGTGGCCTACAGAGACCGGTATGTGTGAGGATACTATCGAGAGTGTGAAAGCGATACAGAATGAGGCCACTGAGACTGAAAAGACGAAGTGGAAAGAGAGTACGGGAAAGTTGGATGCGAATGGTTGCTGGATTGATTTGTCGGAGCATAAGAGATGGATGTTGCCGGATGCGTATGTGCTAGCTGTTGTGACGATGGCACACGGGTTAGCACATATTAGTGCGAAAGGTATCTGCAAGTTTTTGTCCCCTGTGTGGAAGAATGATGGTATCACTAAGTGTGCTGAGAGATTGGTCAAGAATTGCATGATATGTATGATGTACAATCCTGGTAAGGGAACCCCTACACCTCCTGGCCATTTTGCTCCACCTTCATGTCCCTTTGAAGTGATCCAGCTAGACTTCATCCATATGGAGCGATGCAATAACCTGAAATACGTTTTAGTGGTGGTTTGCGCATTCTCCCGATGGATTGAAGCCTACCCTCTCAAAGACAACACGGCTCTGTCCACTGCGAAAATCCTACTGAAGGAATACTTTCCTCGGTATGGAATGCCAAGGATTGTATGGTCTGATAACGGAAGTGAGTTTGTGGGGAGTGTGATGAAGAATGTGTGTAAGGGCCTCGGAATTACTCAAAAATTCCACAGCGCCAATCATCCCCAGTCAGCAGGTTTAGTTGAAGGGTATAATGGCACCCTTAAACTAAAATTAGCGAAGATTCAGGCTACGACTGGTCTTTCGTGGCCTGACGCTTTGCCTCTAGCTCTGCTGTCAACAAGGGCGACTGTACACTCCAGAGTA
Organism: Lissotriton vulgaris; assembly: GCF_964263255.1. Lineage (NCBI taxonomy): Eukaryota > Metazoa > Chordata > Amphibia > Caudata > Salamandridae > Lissotriton > Lissotriton vulgaris. Next base: position 1,299,102,643 of record NC_141693.1, read on the forward strand.
GGGCTTAGTCCCTATGAAATAGTGTTCGGCCGTCCTGCGAATGTTTGGGGGGTCCCTAGACCGAGTGTGTTTTCTGATCTTGAATACCCAATGTTGATTGATTATCTTCATGATCTGACTGCTAAACTGAGGTTAATTCACCAACAGGTCTTTGAAGCACTGCCGACGCAGACGGAGGGTCCAGGCCACCAGCTCCAGCCTGGAGACTGGGTGGTGACGCGGAACTTCGGACGCAAAAGAAATCTTGAGCCCCGCTTTACTGGACCCTACCAAGTTCTTCTCGCCACGAGGACTGCTGTTCGTTTGGAAGGTCGAAAGCACTGGGTGCATGCCACCCATACCAAAAAGGTACCTATACCTTTATCAGCGGACTCGTGGGTGAGGAAGGGCATTGCTTCGTCTGAAACTGAAACATTGCAGACCTTCGTACCTTTTAGCGACGCTCAGCCTGTCGGAGAATCCTCAGTGCAGCAGAACGACATTGTTGAACATTTGTCATCACAAGACTCAAGATCTGAACAATTGACTGATCAACAGAACTCTGTTCCCTCATCGGATCCATTGTTTGACTAACAGACACGTCCTGGAAGGACCCGATACTTTTTGCGATCTAATACCAAGGACAAATAAAAGTGTTGTTTTTGTCCCTCGACATCTACGTTACCCCATTGCCACGATCAGTCTAAACACTCGTACAACTGTGATTTTGTAAATATTGAGTTTTTTTCCACATCTGTGTTTTTGCTTCCACAGCTGAGAGACTTTGTACATATTTGTGAATTAGGATACCTTGCATCCAGGTGAGCCGTAGGGCCGCGCGTGTACTTCCTTCTGGTTAGTAGGTCTAGACACTAGGTCAGAGACCGTCGGTTCCTGGGAACTCCTGGGGATTGACTACTGCTACACAGAACAAAGTGCGTCAAGAAACGTTGCGGACGGTTTTAGAGGATGGCGTTTTCAAAGCTGATGGACTTGGAAAAAGCTCAGGCGCAAAGATTCAAACTCCAACAAATTACTCGTACAAAATGCTTTATGTTTCAGGTGTTCCTTCTGTTTCTAATTGTTTCCTCGTTATTGGCTGGTGGGGTGTATTATATGATACAGTACTTCCTACCTTCTGCCATACCTGCTCCTACTTCTGAACCTAAATCTATCTCTACCGTATCCCCTCATTCCTTCCATATCCTACCCCAACACGAGCAGGCTAGACGTGCGGAATTTAGAAATAATTCCTTCATTCAGCTCCTTCATCAGCATCAGTTAGTGGTTAACATTACCAATTGTTGGGTGTGTGGGTTAATGCCACATACCACGGATAAGGGAATTCCATATCTGGTCCTTCCTTATAGTTCCCAGGGTTCAGCTCGAGCATTGCAAACAATGTTTCGAAGTGCACTAGATTCCTACCCCAATCGAGAGCCACGTCCTCCGCACTTTGGTCCCGGTCCGTACCACAAGCCTTTGGCTATAGCGATTGCCGATTTAGATAGGGATATCTATGAGCCGTCGCTCATCCCAGAGGAAGAGGTGCGAGCCTATAGGGATCTGAGTGAGGCTGAGTATAGTGCGCTCGTGGGTGAAAGACAGCTTAAAAGCTCGTCTCCAATATGGATCGTACCCCACCTTGGTAATTTCTGTCTAAAAGGTTGTGGCCGAAGCCCGAGAGCTCATCTTGGAGAGAGTGCTTGCTCCGAGACGTATGTCTTGCCGATGCTCTCTTCCCCTGTGTTTCTGACTGCCAAGGGTACATACTTCGTCTGTCATGATCGTGCGTATACGTGGTTGCCCTCCGACTTTGCGGGCACATGTTATATTGCAAATTTGTTGCCTCCGACGTTTACCGTTGATGCAGATTACCACAAGACTAGATTTGTGAGGGGCGTGATTAGCGAAGAGGACACTGCCGGTCAAGAGGCAGGAGACTTTTTCAAGGGTTTCTTTCCGTTTTGGGGGCCTATGGTCAATAGTAGGAACCTGAGACAGTTGACTCGAGTGGTGGAATCGACAGCTAATATCACTGCCAGTGCCCTTGGTAATATCACCGCAGAACTTCAGGCGGACAGGCTTATGACGCTACAAAACCGTATGGTTTTAGACGTTGTTTTAGCAGATCGAGGTGGAGTATGTAAAGTGATCCATTCGAGCTGCTGTATTTTCATTCCAGATAACGCTCCGACTGTCTATCAAGCCATCTCAAAGTTGCATAAGATCTCTGAGTCCATACACGTGGACGTAGGGGATTGGACGCTACTTGGGTGGTTTTGGGGCCTAATGTCGACTTGGGGTTGGAAAATTCTGATGATCATCGGAGTTGTTGTAGCATTTCTGTTCTCGTGTTGCCTTTGTGTGCAGTGTGGTCCTGCCTTATGTGGCCTCTGTGCTACAACGTGTATGAGACAGCCGCCTGTTACCAAAGGAGCTCTGATGGATAGAATTATGTTGCAGCAGCATCTAGATGGTCTGATGAATATCGAATATGATTCCGACTAGTACTTGCCTACATGAAGGCAAAAGGAGCGTCTGAGGTTCCGTGACGATCGTAAGTGGTGTTTTCGACTCGCACGAATATGGTCGAGTCTGGTATCTACGAACCGCAAATGACGAGTTTAGTGGGTGTACGCAGTTTCGCTGTACTAGCCTAAACCGTTCGTCTGTTTCGTGGGTTTATCTATCTGTACCCACGGGTTCCATCTTAGATTCGGCATCCATTTTGTTTCTTGCCCTCAAGTAGCCAGCGAACGGACGCTGTCCGCTTCGCGACCCTGGGATTCCCAAGACTTTTGCGGAAGACACGTTTCCTTTGAAAGTGTCTTTATGATGAGGGGGATGACACTGTAAGGCAGATGGCCCCGCTCGAGGCACATCTTGCCGTGCCGGTCTATTGTCTTAGTCGTGCATCTCATTAGGCACGTCCCTTTGATGCCTGCAGCTCGTGTTTCCCGATACCACCCCTTTTACACCCTTTCCGATCTCCCCACTGTTTCTGCCTTCCTCTGCACCTGTTTCTGTTCCTTCTTCGATCTGTTTACTGCCAATTGGAATGTACTAATGGTGGGAAGATGGGTTTTTACAGTTGGGAACCACCGAATGTTTCCGTACTTATGTTCCGGGCCCTGAATAAATGAAAGCAACCCCTTCTGGTGTTTATGATGGGAACCAAGTTGTAAACCTTTGTGTATCATGTTAACCTATGAGAGAAATGTGTATAAAAGGAGCGACCTACAGTAGCAATTCGAATCAGGCTCCGTGAACCTACATGTGATGTACTTCTCGTGACTTCTGTGTTCCCTGCAGTAATAAACCTCGAATCTTTGACGCCGAAGGAAGTGTCCCGTGTCTCTGTCATTTGTACGGCGGAACAGGTTGCCCACGAAGGTTTCAGGTGTTGTCCCCTGGCACCGCTGGGTCTTAGAATACCCCAGTCCTTCACCAGCGCGGCGTTACACCAACCGACCTATCCCAGCGCGGCTCGTTCTGACATCATTACAATGTCTCTTCCCACATTCTCGCTCACACATTCATACACAAGTAACTGTACTAGTCAAAGTTATTAACCAAGTAGCTGCTTCTTACTACAACCACAATAACTAACAGCCACATAAACAAGTAATTGCCCGTCCTCTAAAAGATCGATAGAACTGTCCACAAGAACATCCGCTGTGACCCCCGACCTATGTTGGTCACTCAATCGCTGCAGTTCCCCCCCCCAGTACCTGAGGCTTTCCACAGCGACGTTACTCTTCATTCACACAAAGTTCCCTGCAACAAGTGGATCGCCGATAGCGCTTCATGACACCCACAATTCAATTGGACAATTACATACACAACTATCCCGGGATCTTGGACTTCATTTTTGTCCGCTCACCAAAACTTCCTGATCTGCACGTGTTTAGACCAGTAAACCGATTAACCCACAATCACTCAACATGCATTCTCACTTCGCCAAACAACACGTGAACAAAACATCACCGCAATCTAACACCCCATACACAATTTCATACTCACCCTACCACTGCTTCCGACGCACCATCAGCATCCGCCGAACTCCATCGATCGGCGTTCCTCTGCCGTCTTTTACGCCAAGTCCAGAATCAGAATTTTCTTTGCTTCTACTCTAAATCCCTCAATTTCCCCTCACTTTAGAGGCAACCCATCCTCTGCTACCATTTGATAGAGCCAACTTTTGGGCCTTATCTTGCTGCCCAAGTTCAGCTCTGATGGTCTTTTATTTGCCTACTAAAAGTTGTTGATGGGAATACACACATCAAAATTAATACTTACAATGTAGTCATGCTGTAAAGACCAGAGACTCCGAATTCCAATTATGGATTTTTATTATAAGGCCAAAAATAATTTGATATATACACACTGCAAAATCAGCGAATATAGGTAAAGGAAAATTAATACAGAGCCAAATCGACGCATATAATTGATTGGGCAAAAGAGACACAAAGCAATGAACTCCAAAATTAATACACAACCCAAGCGGAGTCCAAATCCCTTTTCATTAGGAAATAAAGCATGAAATATCTTTCCCTACACTACTCTCAGGAATGGTGGTTCTGGTGGATATCTTAGTTCTCAAAGGTGTCAGCATGTGTAGTCTTCCTTAGAAGTATTCAGGTCAAATGGGTCAAAATAGCTTATAGCTATGGAGCTCGCTCTCAAGATGCTCCTTCTCCTCCGAAAATCTTGAAGTCTGTTTTTTCTGCCCCTGCGTACAATACAAAAAGCATAAACTTAGCCCCCCCTAAAGCGATCATGTGACATATTATTTCACTTTCAGGGTTTCTGTGATTTTCCATAACTTCTTAATTAAATCTTCTTTGCTTCTTGTGACCTTGGAGTGTAGATAGGCCTGGCACAGATGATATCCTCCCTTCTTGGTCCTTAGGCTGTTCAAAGATATTCCAGTTATCTCCTTAAACTAAAATAATTAGGATTAATTCCTTCTACCTACAATGGGATGAGAGCATACTGTTCCGGCACATACAAAGATGCATTCAATTAATTCTTCAGTAGCTGGAGAAACAAAACAATAAACAACCTGCAGCTTGGGGCCTAGACTGCAGGGAACTTTGACACATGCAATTTCATCAATATGAATATAATGTCTTCTTACACAGGTGTATATAGAATTAATGATGTCCTCTATTACTTGTGAATTCTATGTAACGTGCACATTACATTTATCGATTAACGTGTACAATACATGCATTCAAAAACAGGATACCTAATGATACTGAAAACACATGTGTGTGCGCTTAAACTAGGAGTATGATCCACCCCTACAATTAGAGTGCGGTATGTGCTCTAGCAGTACTAATAACTTCAAGGCTGGATTATTCAACTGCCTTATATTTGGTGCAAAATGCTGCAGCTAGGCTCTTCCTTCATCTTCTTCGACAGTGTTCACTATCTTCAGCCTTAAACTGCCTCCGTTGGCTTCCTATTCATAAGAGAATCCAATTCAAAATCCTCTATCATATTCACAGGGACATTTAGTGTGTTTACTTTTATATTTGCCAGTGTTTTTACTTTTAAAATGTGGCTCGGTCTCAAGCACTGTGACAGCAATATTACAGTTACTGCCATTTAGCTGGAACTAGGGGGCGTATTTACAAGTGGTGCTTTTTCCAGGAAATAAATCAATTCAAGTATTCCTGTTTCTGCACCTTACTTAACAATTTGGTGACGGGCTAGGCACCACCGCATCAAACTCGGCATAGGAAAAGATTTTCGCGTCTTGGAATTGGATTTTTTTTCTAGCTCTGCTAATTTTTTGCATTGTTCCAGTAGAGATTCATTGTTCTACTTTTTACAGGATTTATACCACATTCTTTGTTGAGAATATTCTTATTTTTGTTCACCATAGGACTCCTAACTTTAGGACTCCTAAATGCCTTCTGTGAATACCGAAAGTCTTAAAATTAGGATTTTTCTCCGTGCAGTGAGCTAAAAAACGGTGTTGGATCTAGCCCTGATCTCTTGACTGGGTGAGAGTATTCTGTTTAATTCAGAGACTCTGTCCCTCACCACCCCTTGTTGTAAATATTTTCGGCGTCAAGAGCAATGGCTGCTAAAGGGTATTGAATAGTGGAAGCTTTACTGAGGACATTAAAGAAAACTCTCGAATTATCAGATGATAAGCGAACTTTGACAAAACCAGATTGTTCTGGACCAATAATTTCAGGTAAAATGGGATCTATACATAGGGCAAGTAATATGGCAAAGATTTTGTAATCTGTATTTACAAGGGAAATGGATCGATAATTTTTGCATAGTGTAGGGTCTTTGTTATCTTTGGGAATGAGGCAGATCATTGCATCTTGAAAAGTACCTTGAGAGGAACCATCAGAGATAAAATAATTGAAAAGAAAAAGTAATTGGGGTAGGAGTTGCTTGGAGAAGTGGCTATAAAATTCAATAGTAAACCCGTCAGGACCAGGGGCTTTGCCACGTCGAAGTACCGAAACTGCATGAGAGATTTCTGCTAAAGTGATGTTAGCTTCGAGTGGAGAAAAGTCAACATGGGAAGAAGAAGGGGGGGTGAGAGAGTGAAAGTAAGAGGTCAAGTCATCAGGAAGAGGAGGGGATTCAGGAGTATAAAGTTGTTTATAAAAGGAAACAAAATTATTGAGAATGTCTTCGTCTTTAAAGTGTGAAACTCCATTTGAATCAGTTATGGAGGCAATCCGGGTCCTATCTTGATGTGCTTTTAGGTAATTGGCTAAACGTTTGCCCATTTTGTTTTGACCCCCAAAGTAGCGGGCACTGCATTTTAGTAGGTAAGAGGCTGCGGCATCAGTAGAGGACTTATTAAAAGCAACTTTTGCGGAGATAAGATCTTTAAGAGAAGAATCAGAAGGGGATCGATAGTATGAATATTCCAACTTTTTTATTTTTGCAAGAAGAAGGGAAGATTGACGTTCAAAACCCTTCCGCTTTTTAGAGACATAATTAATTATAAATCCTCTGGCCATTGCTTTGAAGGAGTCCCAAATCATGACAGGGGAGGAGTCAGGGGTGGAATTAGTGTGGAAAAAGTCAGTAATAAAAGCACTGAACTGGTCAGCCAAAAGGGAGTTGTTAAAGCGCCATCTGCCAGGTGAGAGAGAAAAGGGAAGCAGGTCGAAGTCTACTAGGACAGGGGCATGATCGGATATGAGAATGGAGCCAATTTCAGAAGCAAGGACACATTGAGTAAGGGATTTGCTAAGGAAAAGGTAATCGATGAGGGATTGGGTTTTGTGAGGAGGGGAAAAATAACTGTATTCTTGGAGGTAAGGATGACAGAGTCACCAAATGTCAGTTAGGGATTTACGACGAATAGCCGAGGTAAATTGATTATGCATTTTGGATCGAATGAAGGTAACTGGGGAGTGTCTGTCAAGGAAGGGATCATGTATCTGATTGCAGTTGCCACCAAAAATAATGTAATTATCGTTTAGGGAAACCAATTTATCTGAAATGAGGGGCCAAAAGGTATGATAGACAGTAAATGGAGTATAAACATTGAAAATAACAATAGGCACATTATCAATATTCAGAATCAATTTCAAGTTGAGTATCAGTAACAGCAAACTTTTTGTGAACAAGTATAACTACTCCATTCTTTTTCCCCAAAGAGGGGGAAGAAAAGACATGGCCGACCCAAAGTCTTTTTAATTTAGAAGATTCAATGTCATTAAGGTGGGTCTCTTGTAGCATGGCGACATCAGAATTTAATTTAGCTAAGTGAGCTAATACTCGCTGTCTTTTGATTGGACTATTTAAACCTTTAACATTCCAGGATGTAACTCTGAATGATATACAGTAAGAGCATTAAATGTGAACATGACGCAAACAATGCAATAAAAAGTGCAAAAAGAAGAACTTGAATCAAAATAAAATACGAGTCATAAAAACAAGAGTTGATAGAGAAAAAGAGGGAAAAAGACATCAAGAAGATTGAAGAAGGGGACAGGGAAAGAAGAGGAGGGAAATAAAGAAGTGGGGGGAGAAAAATGTTGAAGGAGAAATATTGAAAAAATGGAAAAAGTAACAGCTGATGAGGGGACAGGAAAGGAGAAGGGAACAAGAGAGAACAGAGAGAGAAAGAGAGAAAAACAGAATAAAACAACCAGATAATAACATGAAATCGTGACATACCTACAAGGGGAGGATTCAAAAGGTACAAGGGGAAAGGAGGAACCAGATGGAATGACAGTACAACCGGGATCAAGCAGGACGGAGGACCGGGAGGCATCACGGCAAGGGAAGGGATGAACTGTGGAGAAAAATAAGGAAACAATTGTCACAAAAACAACAACAGAGAAAACATGTGGCAGTAATAAGACTAGCAAACGCAACAAGACGAAAAGGTCAAACAATTAGGGGAAAGGAACACATATTCAGCCAGTATTCGATGAGGAGGACTCCATGGGGTCAGCATGATGAGCGTTGATGAAGCTGCGAAGGCGGAGAGGGTCTTCAAATGTTGTAGTCTTATTATTATAGGTAACCTTGAATAGGCACGGGTGAAAAAGACCATAATGAGCACCCATGTCCCGGACAGCAGGTCTTAAGTCCATTAAGGCCTTCCTTCTGTTAGCAGTGGCCCTGGCCTAATCCTGAGCAAAGAATAAAGTAGATCCGGACCAGGTAATTCCTTGGGAGGATTTCGCTGCTGAGAGAACCTTCAACAGGTCCGTGTATTCCAGGAAATACAGGATCACCCCTCTAGGCTTCTGAGAGGGGGAGGTCGAAGTGGGAGGACAACCTAACCTGTGTGCTCTTTGAATATTAAGCAGGGTGCCTTCTGGCATACGGAGTACTTTGGGGATGAAGGATTTGAAGAAAACAATGGGATCCGACCCCTCCTGTCCTTCCTCAAGGCCGTAGATACGGAGGTTGTTGCGCCTATTACGGTTTTCAAGCTCCTCCACTTGGAGCTGAAGGGTAGAAATCTGAGAATGAAGAGGGGAGATCTTCGCACAATCAGTCGCCAAGGAAGAAAGCGATTGCTCCACAGTAGTGACTCTGCCGTCGAGCTGCGACCAAGAGTCAGTGAGGACTTGGAGTTTCGCATTAGTGTCTTCCATAAAAGGGCGCAGAGCACGAATTTCCTCCAATAATAATTCCATCGAGACAGGAGAAGATGATTTTGGAGGTGAAGGGGGGTTTTGTCTGAGGCGTTTAGTAAGAGATTTCCCAGTATTCGCTGTAGGAGTCTCAGACGCCGCCATTTTGTCTTCAGGAGGAGAAGATAAAGCAGTTTGAGTCCAGGAAAACTCGGTAAATAACTTTGAGTTTTTGATGAAAATATGCTTGGTAGGAGGAGTTGCAGCTAAGGTGCCTTTAGATCTACCCATAAATAGCGGCGGAGAAATAGAAGCCAATAAATGTCGAAGATTGTGGGAAAGACAAAATGGCCGCCGGGTGAAAGTCAGTCAGAGTAGGCACATGAAATTGCTCAAAAATGAGCGCAAAGGGGACACATACCTCCAAAAGTAGAAAGGAAGATGAATTTGAGGGGAAAATCACCACAGATTTCCAGGGAAATCATTGATACGATGACACAGCGCAGCTGGGGAAAAAACAAAATGGTGGTCGCAAGGCGGCGACGCAGCTGCGGAGCTTACATAGTTCGTAATTCCAAAATGCTGCACTCAAGCGAGGCCACAAAGGTCGGGGTGGGAGGAGTAGATGTTCCGACCTCCTCACATCCCACAATTAGCGCTGAGCGAGTCAGGAAGGATGCCGTACACCGGGCAGACCCAGGAGCTTCACCCAGATGCCACCATTCACGTCGGGTGCCAAGCCACGCCCCCTCACCTTCTGTGTTTTTAAACGCCGCTCCCGTTCAACTGTGCTAGTTTTACATTGTGTTCCTTTCTGGTACTGTTTATGAAAAGTGATTTATTTTGATACTTGTTTTTACAGTGACTAACACAGATATATAGTAGTTTTAGTTTTGTGTCTGCATTTGCTTCATTTTCAACAGTGTTTCGTTCTACTGCAAGGGAGAAGAGTGGACCCTGGTGTTCTTGTTCAGTAAACTAATCCTTTGCACTTTTTGGGAGGTTTATTCTCAGGGGAGAAGAACAGACATTGTCTTATCATTACAGTGAACTAGTCCCTTTTGCTCCTTTGTTTGAGGCTTTCAAGATATGGCTTATTCTTTGACTCCTCCCCGATGTTTTTGACCAGCTGGAGGTACACCATGCATGGAAAGGCCAGAACGGAAAGCATATTTTTTTACATAAATCGAATTCTTGGATGTACAAGGGAAGATGTCTGCTGCTTAGAAGAAAGAATTTGTTTTACATTCTGTAGGCCCTGAGAGTCTTAAACCATTTAATCAGATTTCTAAGGATGGTTGGGAGGGGGTAGACATGTGTGTTGAGAGGGCATTTCTGATTTTGATAGTTATTTCTTGCCTAAAGTTTGTATAGGTATTAAGATGAACACGTTCTTTCAGAGAAAATAGAATAAGGATGAATCTGTAGATAATTGCGCAGCGGCTCTTAAAACCTTGTCGCTGGATAGTAAGTTTGGAGTTTTACAAGAAGATCAGGCGGTCATGCATGTGAATGTCCCTTCCATACAAGAAAGGTTATGGGTGAAAGGAGATGCTAATCTAGAAATTATCTTAGCCATTGTGAGGAAAGCTGAGATGTCAAGTAGGAGTGCGAAGTAGGTAAAAGCTGAAGTCAAACTGAAAAAAGTTTGGCAATAAATCTTCTTCTAAGAATGTTGAAGTTAAAAGAAAATATTCTGGAAGTGTTGAGGACAACCCTTATGAAGCCAATAGAGAGAATGTAAGGTGGTAACGCTGTGAAAGTAAATCTCCTTTTGCTAGTAGCAAGTTATGCCCAGCTATCAAACAAAAATGTGCTGATTACGGAGTGATGGGGCATTTTTCTAAAGTATGCAAAAAGAAAAAAAAACTCATGGCCAAGTGTGTTGATGATGGTGATGGTGGTAAAGAGGAAGGCTCAGGTTATGGTGCAGAGGATGATAGTTAATTTGTGTGGAACATTAAGGACAGTGAACATGTAATCAATATTGACAATGCACAGATTAAGGAAAAACATGTTTGTAAAATGATGATGGGGTGATGAGATACAAATTTATGTATACTAGGTCTTCTTATTCTATAGTTAATGAAACTGTGTTGATGTCCAAATTTGATGACCGATTAGGGCCCAATATAGAAAAACCTGATAAAACCCAAGGGGTATTCAGGTGAGAGAATAGAAATGGTAGGTTTCCGTTCCTTGATCTTTAGATTTAAGAACTGTGAGTGTATGGTAACATTGTACGTGTCTATAAAAGGCCCTTTAGTTTTGGGCTGGTGTGAACAAGGAAAACGTTTTTTTTTTTTTTAATCTTTATTTTTTTAATTTTTATACATAGTGATCAGGGAAACAATGATATATAGGTACAATGTTAGGCGTTTCATCATACAGCAATGAAGTACTGTGATTTACATGAAGCATCAAATGACAACAGTAGGTATAGACTTGTCGTCAGGGCAACACAAAATTACTTACAGTTTGCACACATGTCTCAGAGTCCGCCATCTCGAGGACCAACATGACCCAGGTTATATCTGAAAATACAAAATCCCAGCACAAGTACCTTGATCCCAACAGGCATGGTGTCTAACTATGGATACAGTGTGCAACAGTTGATAGCAAAGTAAAATATCCAGGCAAAAACAATGTTGATATCTGGCACAAATTCAGTATAACAATATAAACACAAGAAAAAGAAAATAATATAATCAAATATTATGATAACATATGAAATTTAATAACATTATTAAAAATTGATGTAAACATGTTCAATCATATAGAGGAGATATATAAAAAATGCTATTAAAAAAGAGAGAGTACAATGTTCAATTATAGTAGTCTCTAATATTCAGGGGAAAATTAAAAACTTTTGGTGATTCCCAGAGCTGATTGTCGGAGCTGATGTCTGTCTGTCAACGCGTTTCAACACAAACAGTGTGTCTTCATCAGGACAATGTCAGCATAATTCTAAAATTCAAAGGGTACTGTTTTAGAATACTTTTACTTGTGCTTAATCAGATACAACTTTTCATAGACTTTAGGGATTATACTTTAACAAGTTGCCAGATAACTCTTACAACAACAACAGGATATACCGCAAGATAGGGACACATAATAAATGGCTCATGTATATTTGTAGCAGTTTCCAGACCATATTGAGATTCTATATAAATCAGGAAAGACATTTGGTGTGAAAACTAATACAAATAAAAGTCTCTATATCATATTGAGATATTATGCAAAACATAAATCACATTTTGTTTCAAAAACCAATTACACATAGTCGTTCAATTTATAAATCTAAAAAGAAAAGAAAAAGTAGGAAAAAGGGTTTTGGTGCTAATGTCCTACCTAGTTTTAAGTTTGGGGAAAGAATACTAGTTCATATTATGAACTCATTATTACCTAATTAGTGAAGGTTATTCTTGAAAAGGGCCACCTTATTTTAAGATATAGAGATTCCTGTTATTTTTTGGGTCCTAAAACTCTATGATTATAAATGCTTCGGACTACTGTCTCCACCTATATAATGTACACTTCTAAAGAAAAATACTCGCCTTTGAAGAGTTGGGATAACAAAGTTACTTGGTCTTTCAAATTCATTCAGTTCGATGTTGTCTATTGGGATCAGGAAGTACAAAGGATGGTAAATGATACAAGTAATTATTTTTGAACCTGTCCAATATATTGAACTGTCTTTAGATACAACGGTTATAAATAAACCTTTTTAATGCGGCCTATTAGATTAAGAAGACCTTTTAGTTAGGTAGTTTCATCAAGAAGGCTATAGTTACCTATGTTCATTTCCAAAATTAAGGTTATTTTATCAACAAAGTGTGCCCATTATAATAGGAACATACCAGTAATCACTTCTCATACGCCTATCCGAGGTTCGTTGATTCAAGATGTATGATGTGCGGTATTTTCGTTACCTTGCTATCTGTCAAAAGAATAGCCACAAGTAATGGTCCCATCAAACATCTATATTGTAGTAATTCACCTACTAGGCTATCTATCAGACATTGCATAATTTACCTTTACTTCTTCACAATGGCGATTATCCCATGTATGATTATATGAAACTTCATCGCTGTTAGACACTCATCTTGTTAAAAACATTCTGTAGAGAGTTATATGAAAACAGGATGTTGAAGGTGGATATCGATTCATCCTTGAGCAGGCTAAATTATTTTTTAAAGAAGACAATCTTACCTTATAAGATTATACCGTGCTAGTTGACGGTAGAATCCAACATTCGAAACAATGATAGCGTAACGCGAATCAAGCAGTCTAGGTCATAGGTTTACTGCTCTACAAGTAATAGCTAAAAAAGATTAATTGTAGTTTGGGCCGACGTTTTCTATTGTCCGGTTGTCTTTTTTAAACATAAAAATTGTGGCAACTGGATTCTACCTGAAACGTGCGCGATAGTTAGATACCCTGCTCGTTCACGTTGCGGTATTCTATTTGATTGGAGAGACAGGAGAGTTGTATCACTGCGACCGGCGTCCAATTCGGTTGTGAAAGCACTGCCCACATAAAAATATATCGTATAGGACTTGTTAATTTTCATATACGGGCGCAACTATTCATATCTGACCGTATAAAGTAATGCGCTCTCCTAAGTTACACATATAAAAATATTGTCTTGCGAACGAGTAGCAGTATATTTTTAACGACAGTGCAATCAACAAGGGCTGTGACATATCACCCGTATTAAGTTGTTGCAGAGCATATAGTAAATTGTATCAGTGAAATATCTCAAGCATCTTTTCTTGACACAAAGTATCCCTATGAGGTGCACATACCTGTATCAGATTTGGAACCCTGCGTGGTCAATGGCGGCAAGTCAGTTAGTTGCGAGAGAAGGGAATTGTAAGTTTGAAGCTGATTGGTATATATATATGGAGATTTCCGATAGGCAGTAAGGTGTAGTCACTCCCTCTCTTAAAGTACTAGGTCGCTATATCATATACGATGCAGATGGCGTATACATAGCATAGTGTTGATGGAGGTTACTCCATGCGGACCATAGTTTTTCTTCCGAATAGTTCTCGATATTTTATAGCCGGACGATATCCGCGCTTAACACGATGTCTTAAGGACATATGCTTGTCACCGAACGGAACAAGAGTAGTATCACAAATGATAAATTGAGAGAAGACTTCCTCATTAGTTTATAAATTTTATGTAGTATTATCGGGGTTATCTGAATTTTATGTTGAAGAATGCAGTGTTTACTGTGTCTTCACATATTCTCATTAACGGACAAAGTGGATAAAGGGAATGATGAAGGGCGGCGGAGATGGAGGGGGGGAGATGGAGTGCGGGGTGCGGATAGGAAGGGGGAAAAAAACTAAGGGCAGGGGACTGGGATGTATATGATAAATGTAGGGCTTAATAATAGTAAGCCCATAGATAAAAAGAGAATTCAGTTCTGTGGGGACAGGAAGACGTTGTATATTGTTTCAGAAAACGTCAGAATGTAAATTAAAATTTCCTATATTAACTACTCTATATAATTGCATTCTCCCATGGGAGTTCGTGGTTCAACCCTTGGTTGAAAGTTCCAGGAGTGAATATCTAATAAACTTCTTTTTTCTTTCGTATTTTTTCACCTCCTTTGTCATCCGGTATGTGTATTTTCTCCAAAATACACCATTTTGTCTCTATGGGAGAGTGTTTATATTCCACAAAGCGGCTGACCAGTGGTGCCATATGTTTCGGATCTATGTTCTGTCAGGCGTGTTTTTATTGCCCGAGCAGTCTCACCCACGTAGCCCAAGTTGCAGGGGCATACAATGAGATAGACTACGTTCCGTGTGTTACAGGTACAGAGTTCCTTAGCATTAATGGTAACGCCATTAAATGTTATAGTGTCACCAGTAATGATTGATTCACAAGACTGGCAAGAGCCACAGCGAGATGTACCTTTGACTCCATTCCTGCCATCAATGGATTTCTGCACTTAAGGAATGTTTGTGGATCTTGTAAAACGTGAGCGAACAATAAGGTCTTTCAGGCTTTATTTCGCCGATGGGCAAACATAGGTTTGGCAAGTTTATTTTTGTTTTGATTTACATTTAAGAGGTGCCAGTTTGAGTTAATCACTTGTCTTATAGTTGCATCTAGAGTTGAGTGTCTGGTAATACAGACTAATTTCTGTTCTTGTTCTTGTTTCTGTGTATTCAGTAAAGAATCATCGGTCATAAAACCGTGCCCTTTTATAGGCTTCCCTCACCAGCCGATGTGGGTAACCTCGCTCCAGAAATTTCTTCTTCATTGCAATCGATTGGGTGTCGTAATCTTTCAGATTCGTGCAATTACGTCTCACCCTGAGAAATTGAGAGAAAGGGATGCTATCTTTTTAGCATCTGGGGTGATAACTTTTGAAATGTAACAGGGTGTTTCTAGCAGTTGGTTTTGTATACAGATCAACTTCAAGATGCCCATCATTATTACATCTAATGTAAATATTCAAAAATTCAACTCTCCATTTATTGGTATGGGCAGTGAAGTGTAGATTGCTATCTGTAAGATTCAACCATGTTAAAAAATCTTCCAGAGTCTGTTCCCCATCGGTCCATACAAAAAAGATGCCGTCGATGTAATGTTACCAATGGGAAACAGACTCAAAGAAGGGGGCAATTTCGTTATAAATGAATTTAGATTCGAAAAGCGACATATATATGTTCGCTATCGACGGTGCCATGGAAGCCCCCATGCTTACATCCTTTATCTGTAGGTACATATTGTCCCCAAACTCAAAAAAGTTCTCTTTCAAAGTTAATGACAGACATTCTTTAATGAAAGATTTAGAACAGGGTATGTTATACTCATCAATGAACAATATTGTTGCATCTATGGCTGCGGTCGGGGGCATATTGCTATATAAGGAATCGATATCTAGGGTGACTAGTATATCTGTTAAAAGGGAGATTCTCTACTTTTGAGATAATGTCTCCAGTATCCTTAATATAGGATGGTGTCAAGGGGATATAGGGACGTAAGATTTTATCTAGATATTTAGAAACAGCTTCAAGAGGGGTTCCTAACGTTGAAACGATTGGTCGATAGGGGGGATCCAACTCGTCCTTATGGATCTTTGGTAATCCATATAAACAGGACACTTTCTTCTCAGATTTATTACGAAATGCAAATTCTTTTTCAGTAATAATACCCATTTCTTTGGCTTTCGAAGTTATTCTTTGTATCGTTTTAACAATTCTCTCAGTGGGATTAAGTTTGATCTGTTTATAGAATGAGATGTCGTTTAGCATATTTATCATGTTGGTTTCATATTAAGTGGTATCCAAGAGGACAATTCCTCCCCCCTTATTGCTACTTTTAACAATGATTGATTTGTTGTTTATGAGCTCATTCATCGACGTATATTCTTCTTTGGTGATGTTATATCTTGGTTTAGGAATGAATCGGAAAGCTTGTTCTAGTCGATTCATCATCACCTTTTCAAATATCGCAGTTTCTGGACCTATTTGGTCCAGAGTTGGAGTAAAGGTTGAGGGGAGGGACACTATATTTGCTATTCTGTTATCTGTCTGTAAATAATCACTATCTAGAAAAACTTTTTTAATCTAATCTTACGGAAAAAGGAATGAATGTCCTGGTATAATTCAAAAAGATTGGCATTGGAGTGGGGGACAAAAGAGAGGCCCTTTGAGAGTAGGGACACATCTTTAGCTGTTAGATTGTGTAAAGACAGATTAAAGATGGGTATCACATCCCTTGTCTCCAATACTGCTTGCTGCGAGTCTCCAGATATTGATGAGGTTCCTGAGGATATTGATGGTTTTGAAAGTGGCCTCTCAACTGATTTTGGAATCTCACTCTTTGGCGTCCCCGTCCCGCACCGCGCTGGCCTAAAAAAGGCTGACGGATGTTCCTTCGGCCGTTCTGAGGGATGTAAGGTCCCTCATCTTGATATGCCATGTCGCTATCTCCATCCGAATCCGGGTCAGAGGAGTCTGAAAAGGTATTGATTTTTTTATGGGGATTATAACTGAATTCTCCCTGTTGATAATCAGATTTATAAAAATTATCACCAAGTTCAAGTTCAAGTTCGGAAATTTGTATAGCGCACTACTCACCCAGAGGGTCTCAAGGCGCTTGGGGGGGAGGAGGGAGGTGGGGGGTACTTTACTTATCGAATATCCAAGTTTTAAGTTGCTTTCCGAAGGAAAGGTGGTTCTGTACAAGGCGGAGGTGGATGGGGAGAGAATTCCAGGTTTTGGCCGCTAAGTAGGAGAAGGTTCTTCCCCCCATGGTGGATCTATGGATGCGCGGAATTGCGGCGAGGGCTTGATTGGATGATCGTAGTTGGCGGGTGGGGGTGCAAAAGGACAGTCGCGTGTTGAGGCATTTAAGTCCTAGGTTGTAGAGGGCTTTGTGTGCGTGGGTGAGGAGACGGAACGTTAGTCTCTTGTTGACGGGGAGCCAGTGGAGGTCTTTCAGGTGACTGGAAATGTGAGCTTGACGGGGGATGTCCAGTATGAGTCTGGCTGAGGCGTTTTGGATGCGTTGGAGTTTTTTCTGTAGTTTGGCTGTGGTTCCGGCGTAGAGGGTGTTTCCGTAGTCCAGTCGGCTTGTGACCAGTGCGTGGGTGACTGTCTTTCTTGTTTCGGTGGGGATCCAGCGGAAGATTTTTTTGAGCATGCGTAGGATGTTGAAGCATGAGGATGAGACGGCGTTGACTTGTTTGGTCATCGAGAGGGAGGAGTCCAGGATGAAGCCCAGGTTACGTGCGTGGTCCGTAGGTATGAGTGCGGTTCCCAGGGCTGGTGGCCACCATGAGTCGTCCCAGGCGGAGGGGGATGATCCTAAGATGAGGACTTCCGTTTTGTCCGAGTTCAGTTTTAGACGGCTGTTCTTCATCAACTCGGCTACTTCTTTCATTCCTTCGTGTACGTTGGTTTTGGCGGTGTTAGGTCTTTGGTGAGGGAGAGGATCAGCTGGGTGCCGTCCGCGTAGGAGATGATGTTGAGGTTGTGTTGGTGTGCGATGGATGCGAGGGGACTCATGTATACGTTGACGAGTGTGGGACTGAGTGATGATCCTTGTGGTACGCCGCAGATGACTTCGGTGGCCTCTGATCTAAAAGGGGGGAGGCGGACTCTCTGGGTTCTTCCGGCGAGGAACGAGATGATCCAGTCCAATGCTTTTCCTTGTATTCCGATGTTGCTGAGGCGTTGTATTAGGTTGCTATGACAGACTGTGTCGAAGGCTGCGGAGAGGTCAAGTAGGATGAGGGCAGCTGATTCTCCATTGTCCAGTAGAGTTCGGATGTCGTCTGTTGCTGCGATGAGTGCGGTTTCGGTGCTGTGTTTGGCTCGGAAGCCGGACTGTGAGGGGTCAAGGGATTTGTTGGTTTCAAGGAAGGCGGGGAGCTGATTGTTGACGGCTTTCTCAATCACTTTGGCAGGGAATGGGAGGAGCGATATGGGGCGGTAGTTCTTAAGTTCAGTGGGGTCTGCGGTTGGTTTCTTCGGAAGGGCGCTGAGTTACGCATGTTTTCAGCTTTCCGGGAAGTTAGCGGAGTTGAGGGAGCAGTTGATGACGTCTCGGAGATGGGGTGCGATGATGGAGTCTGCTTTGTTGAAAATGTGGTGGGGACATGGGTCAGTTGGCGATCCTGAGTGGATGGAGTTCTTCAGGCGGATGGTGTCTTCAGTGGTGCTTGGGTTCCAGGCGAAAAGGTTGTTAGAGGGGGGTGTTGGTTCGGAGGAGGGTCGAGTGGACTGGTCCCCGGGCTGGTTTTCAAAGCTGTTATGTATGTCGGCGATTTTGTTGTAGAAGAAAGAGGCTAGGGAGTCGCAGAGGTCTTGGGAGGGAGTGATGTCGTTGGTGCAGGAGGTGGGGTTGGTAAATTCTTTGACAATGTTGAATAGTTCCTTGCTGTTGTGGGCGTTGTCGTCAAGTCGATCCTTGAATGCTGATTTCTTGGTGGATCGGATCAGTTGGTGGTGTTTGCAGGTTGCGTTCTTGAAGGTGGTCAGGTTGTCAGTGGTTGGGTTTTTTCTCCAGGCTTTCTCGAGGGTGCGACATAACTTCTTGGATTTCTTAAGGTCTTCATTGAACCAGGGGGATTTTTTGTTACCTTGCTTGATTTGATGGTTTTTCAAGGGTGCTAGTTCGTCTGTGCTGTGGGTGATCCATTGTGTGAGGTTGGTGGCTGCTTGGTTTGGGTCAGATGATTTGGCAGGAGGGTTTTGGTGAAGCGATGTGAAGAGCTGGTCGGTAGTAATTTTGTTCCAGTTTCTTCGGGGAATAGGTTGTGGGGGGTTGTGGGTCGTGGTCTTTTTGTAGTTGAAGTGAACACAGCTGTGGTCGGTCCAGTGGAGAGCTGTGGTGTGATTGAAGGAGATGTGCTTGCTGGAGGTGAAGATTGGGTCGAGCGTGTGTCCGGCATAGTGGGTGGGGGTATTGACAAGTTGTTCGAGTTCGAGGTTGGCCAGGTTGTCCAGAAGGGTGGTGGTGTTGGAGTCGTTTTTCTTTTCCAGGTGGTAGTTGAGGTCTCCCAGTAGAATGTAGTCCTCGGAGGGGAGGGCGTGTGGGCTGATGAAGTCAGTGATGTCATCGCTGAAATGTGTGCGGGGTCCTGGTGGTCTGTAGATGAGGGTGCCTCTGAGTGTGGTCTTGGGGTCGGTGTGGATCTGGAAGTGAAGGTGTTCGGCGGATGTGAGGTTGTCGTCGGTACTGGTCGTGATGCGGATGGTGTTTTTATGGACGATGGCGATGCCTCCTCCTGTTTGGTTGGTGCAGTCCTTTCGGATGATCTTGTAGCCGTCTGGGATGGCTATGGTGATGTCGGGTGCTGATGAGGCGTTCATCCATGTTTCTATAGGAAAGGCGACATCCGCTGATGTAGTGTTGAGTAGGTTCCAAAGTTCAATGGCGTGTCTGTGGACCGAGCGGGTGTTGAGAAGGATGCACTTTAGGTGGTTAGTGTCGGAGCTCTTATTGGAGTGTGTGGATTTGGTGTGGGTCCTGATGCGGTCGAACTTGCAGGAGTGGCAGGTGAAGGGTCCATGGTTAAGTGCTGAGAGGGATGCGGCGTCGTACTGTTAAAAAGGGTTCCAAAGACAGCCGGTAACCAAAGACCCTTTTATGTTGCCCGGCGGTATCGCCTCTATGACCCACCAATATTAATCAATGAAGAAGCAGGCGCTGGAGACTGGAAGGCAGGAAACGAGGATTTTATTCTCTCCGGAGGAGAACACATCAATTCAGACAGCAAGTATCGTCACGAGGTGCTCTAACCACGTCTCTGAGGCCTGGCCTCTTATACTAGGGTTTATGACCTTTATTGCACATAACACATTCTCGCAATACTTTAGTACTTGAAAGAACATCCTCGGAATCTCCCCCTCAGACCCGTTCCCACATACATTTACAGTTGGATTCCCCACCCCGGTCACAACAGGTGATGGTTGTCGCACAGCAGGGCATTCCGCCGATTCACGGAATGCATGGGGTTGGTCGGATCTCATGGGGTGGGGGCTTTGATCGATTCGGGGGTCTTTTGATGGGGAGGGGAAGCTTCCTACTGTACGGGGTAATAAACAGTATCCGCAGAGCCAGGTGGCGGCCTGGGAACAGGGAAGACAAACGGGGACACAGGAAAAGGGGGTTTGCATCAAAAGGGTTTGAGGCCATGAAAGGAATGAGGGGAGGTGTCGCGCTGGGAACAGGATGGGATTCCGTGGTGAAGCTGCGCTGAAGAGGGGTTTATGACCCAAGGCATGAGAGAGCGGGGGTTGTCAGCGTGCGGGGGAATGCTTGCGAGGTTAAGAGAGAGAGAGACGCGCTGGCTATCAGCGAGGGGCAGGGAGGCCATGGTGCTCAAAATGGCTGCCGCTTACGCGCACGAATGGGCTTGGAAAGGGGCAAGATGGCGCCGATAATGTTCACCAAGTTTGTATTTATTTTCCACAGTCCTCCCTTTAACATTTCCAAGACATCTTGCTGGCCTATTTCCTATCTACACCTATATGCAGTGATCATAAGTAAGGGAGAGGAGATTTAGGCGAAAGAACTGTACATAAACATCACATTATAAACATCATATTGAAAAATCTCATCATTTAGTAGGCGGGTTCATCGTTAAGTTGGTTGCAGAAAAAGTCATCGTAATGCAATATCAGACTAGAATTATGTAGCGAGGGCGTTGGGTACAGATCATAGAATAAGAACTGATAAGTTATCATATAAGTAAGTCCTTTTTGTATACGGCGGGTGCATAGTCAGTCCAATGGTGGTTGGGAGAGAAATGAGATACAGTAAAAAATATATATATATCAGAGTTCTCGTTGTCCTTTGTCGTCTTCTGTCGGCACTGTTGAGCACCTGGATTACCTATCAACAGAAATGTTCATGTGGATTGAGTCGTTGGGGGTCTGCGGGTAGGGGTGCATTCTGTTTGGTTTTCGTCAGACCTCGTAGGAGGAATGCGTTACGGTTTTGGAGTAGGTGCATCTTCTTCCGCAATGCAGAGCATAGATTTGCAATGGAAAATGCAATTGTTCCAGAATTGTGAGATCTGTTCGTTTCTTGAGTCTCTGTGGTGGGCATTTCCTGTTGCTTCCATCATCTTCAAGGTGCTTGGTAGCGGGCAGAACCACAGACTTTGTTTATCTTTTCTTCGGGGGCGACCCTTGGTGGAGTTCTAGGTCACCGTTCTGGGATTTAACATAGTTCGTGGTCTACTTAGTCGGAGCTCCCTCCCTTCTGACGCAGGGAGTACTCTTCTCTGGGTAGCTCAGTAGGATTTGGAGGAACTTGGGAGTTCGGGTGGAAAGGTGCGGGTGTGAACAGTCCTTATGGTAGGTCGGAGGAGGAGGGGATGGAGCAAGGCCAAGTCGGGAACAGATCGGGGGGACGGAGGGTTTGCGACAGGCGGGTCCGTAACCATGTTCAGAGAGCGGGGACTTTTTGGCACACGTTGATCATAGAGCAGGGGCTTCAGGTCAGCCCTTTCCTTAGCTTTGTTTGAAACAGTGCCCCGTCCTGCGACTCCTTACTGCTGTGGTCTCGCCTCGGCCTCCGTCGCTGATGTTCCACAATCCGCAGTCAGGCCGCGTGCTCCCACATCCGGTCTCTTTCCTCTCCGACAGTGATACCCTTAAATGAGTGTTGAAAAGACAGTCTTTAGAGATTTTGCAGAAAAAGGTAATTACATAAATCTATTTTCTCTCCCAACACCAAGCAACTGGGGTAAGCACTCGCTACATTTGAGATTTTTGCGGCTAACGTATAAACAATTGATGATGGATTTGCTGGATTCCTTACAACTTCCTTTTGTTGGCTAATTCTTTGACGCTTTGATGATTATTACGTTCATTTGTCATATGTCTATTATAGTAGATGTCAGTTCTTCTGGCAGAGACCCATTTCCCTAGTACGAGTCTTGCAAGGCTAGGCTGGTCTTCAGGGCCTTGTATTTTACAAAAAGTGCAACGTGCTATTCACCATAGTCTGATAGGCATCCTTCTGAGGGATGAACATAGGCTAAACAAGTCTTCATTACATCAAAACATCTTATTTTCAGCAAGGCTTACAGCAACAAGGTCTTTCGATTTTCGATCTAATTTTTAACTTTGCATACATCTTTCTAACTTTCTATATAAATCCTCGCAACCTGGTTACTACAAAAACTCGGGGGGTGGTTTGCGATAATTATTAAACTTATCCTCGGGGAAGGTGGGATCTTATGAAAAACGATTAGGAACACAGCGAATCGGAGCAAGGGGCGTTTTTCAAGTTCTCGTTCAGGGCAGTTGATACCAAACTGGGGGCATTTTGGGTAGATGGGGGTGTCTCGATCATTTCTTACAGCTTGGGGTACGGAGACAATTTTCAATGGGGATGGTCGCATTACCACAGACACATTTTATCATAGAAGCCACTGACAAATAGTTCCCTGAGAGTGGGTCAAATTTAGGGAACCTTAGTCGTCTTACCTGTCCCTTTCCTATCGGCCAATTTAAATTTCATCCATATTTTAGTAGAAAAGGAGAGGTAGTAACGTGGTACCGATACAATTTTATTTAGGACAAATTTGTGCAAATACTTGTGGTATTTGGGGCCAATCAGGAGGTGCACCAGGTTCGTCAATTAGGTGCCAGTCGCTAGGAAGAGGGAAAGTGTGGAGGGGTGAAAGAGTGAGAGAGAGAGAGAGAGAGAGAGAAAGAGAGAAAGAGAGAGAGAGAGAGACAATAGGCAAAACAGTACACATGGGACATAGAGAATGACCGTGTATTGTTTGGGCTATTCAGTGCGTTACCCAACGTTAGACGTTTCGGGTCTGTGTTAGGATGTAAAAAAGCATGCAGTTTTGGGACAGAAAAGCATTAGATCTAGTACAAAAAGGTCGTGCATTGGGTAGGGCGTCCTTTTTGTGTCGTCTTGCAGCGGTAGTCCGTTTTCATGCATCGGGCGTGACGTGGTTCCAGATCCCTTATGATACTCCAATCGGGATTCTAATGTAACCTGCAGAGGGAAAAAGGGGGAAAAAGGGGAGGTAGGGGGACATCATTCGAACACATCAAATGTATGGGCACGAAAGTCCTTTACTTACCACATACTCGTACTTATCTCTTCGGGATATAATCCCTTAGGGTTTTGGTTTCCTAAAGTCATGGGGGCAGGCAATGTGATAGGTGGTTCGTGGGGAGGTTCGAGGATGGCATTAAGGATCGTGTGTAGTGAAAACGCTAAAAAGAGGAATCAGAGGTGCCTAGCGTGAGGTACCCGGTTTTGTAGACGTATCCGGCCATCGGGATCCCTAAATCATTCCCAAAGCTGTGATGTTCTAAGGCATATCAGTTCTTCGTTCAACCCTGTACCTTAGTACCTTCGACCACCATATCTTTATAACATTTTATCAATCACACCGTTTTACTTTACCCATTCTCAGAAGTCGAGGTCCTTCTTCACACGTCAGTTCCTGAGCTTAGTCGCATATCTTGGAGGCAGCGTATCATACCTTTGATTCGACCATCAACCCAGGGCCGAACAACCATTTCTCGGATAACCTTAAAAAAAGAGCAGAACAGTTGGCACAGAAAAACCCTCCCACCGATACCCGCATTTACAAAAGTATGCGATGCCTATCCATAGCTTTTTAAGACCTTTATTTGTAGAATTATTCAGTACGTAAAATGTGAGAGCGCAATTCATATTTTGGTCTGACATGTCGTCGATGGAAGCACATACAGTAGGGGGTTATTTTGTAGCACAAGAACATGTAAAAAAGGTCTAATTAATTATTTGCAAGTAACCAAAAACATTTCATTGCGTGACGAAGGAATCAGGGGCATTTCAGTTCATAAATAGAAACACAGTCAAGCTCATCGTAATCACATTTCCTAGATGTAAACCGCGGGTGTGCATCATGAGCGACGTTATGTATCAGTTACAACAAATACCAAAAATAAATTGTTCATTGAAATCAACATTTTACGGAACCCTTCTTAAATGTTCGCCAAGTGAACCCTCCTCCCTTTAACATCGAGTGCGCAATGGTTCGTATATATATATATATATCTTAGTACATCAAGTTTCATTAGCTAAGGAACACCACGAGGCATCCGTTAGTTTCCATTGATACCAGCGCCATTTTGGGCGAGGCCGGTTTAGTCCGGAAGCAGCATCAGGGGCAAAATATCCCCGACAATTGGCGGTTGGACCAGAGTCCCTTTCGGCAGTTCAAAAGAAAACTGTGCTAACAGAGGGGCTGGTGGTGTGGACCGTCAATCAAGAGAGGGAGGGGGTAGAGTCTCTCTTACCGGGTCATGTTGATGTTCAGCCGGAACTTGCTCGAGTTCGTTAGCCCATAATGTTCCTGGGTGGTTCAGACGGAAGCTGATGCAGACACGAGAGCACCGCCATCTTGTTGCTGTGCCGTGGTTATTTCATTTGAGGTCAATGCAACTGTTCCTCACCGGAAGCCTGAAGGGGCCGAGGGCTCTTGGGACTTTGGTAGAATCTTCAAAGTCGAGGGGATGTTTGTCGATGGTGGGGGCTTGCGCCCAGGTGGGCAAGTGCCCGAGTTGCAATTTCGGACAAAGTTACTCCAGCGGCCTAGACCCGCCTTTCGAGGGCCCAGACGCCATTTTGAGACCCTGCAGCAACCGCCCTTCGTTGTATCTATCAGGAGAGGAGGAAACTTCTTGTGATGGCGAAAGACGGAGCATCATGTTGCTGGAGCAGGACATTTTGGTTCGGGGCGCCAGGGTGCAGCAGTGGAGCCTTCATCTGGGGAGGTGAGGGAGGCTCGTCCGTGCCGCCTTCCTCTCCCGGCGCATCCTACGCCGTCCTTTTGAATCAGGGGTGCACATGATGACCACCCTACACCCCTGATTCCGACTCTTGGGGGACCACTGTACATCCGGTGCTCCGTAAATATGCCCGTCGGACATTGTATGTCCTGTACTAAGGAAGTATACTAGTCGGGCATTGTATGTCCTGTGCTGAGAAAATATACCAGTCGGGCATTATGTGTCCTGTGCAGCGTAGGTATATGGCCGTCGCCCGGCTGGAGGACATCGGCGCCGGGCCAGGGCAGGGAAGCCTCCTACCTGTGGAGGTGGAAGAGGCTCGTCCGCGTCGCCTCTTCCTCCCTGCCCACCCTGCATCCGTTCGATGGAGAAATTCGTGATGGCCGGACCAGGAGATACAAGGGAGGGGGTCATTTTCATCCGCCCCCTCCCTACTCGCGGTCCGGGGGACGCCATCCCTGGAAGGGTAGTATGGGAAGACCATTTCATTGCCTGCTGTGTGGAGTCTCCAGTACCTTCTCGCCAGCGATCTCTTTTTGGCCCATGGTTGCTGGCAGGCCCCGCCCCACACGTGCTATGGGTTTCGGATGGGCGGGACCATCGAACTGTTACATTGGAAGACTTCCGGAGTGAGCATAATATGTTTTGTATTTTTCCTATTAGTAAAGTTTGTTTTTTAGAGAGTTCTACTAGTTATTCTATTTACTGTTGGTTGTGTGTTTTACCGTAATTAAATCCTAAGTTATATAATAGACGCTTGGCTTTCTTGAGTCTTTTCTCTAACGGGGGGTTGTTTACACTGACCTGCAGTTGTGTTTGTTTTTCAGAGTGGGGGAGCAACAGAGAGCAATCAGTCCCAGAACTCTAACATGTCGTTAAAATTGGTCTGACGAAATCTGTGCCACCGAGCATAATCAAACGGGGTGGTCCTGTCTGTTCTGTCTGCACTAGTCTGATTGGTTTTTATCTCGTGCCTTTTCCCTTTCTGTCGGCCTGTTCTTTCTGTCGACCCTCCGTTCTTACCTATGCTCTGCAGAGTCGGGCATTGGGCTTTCCAGTGTCCAAGACATTTACAGAAAGCACATTGGTTTTGTTTTACATCTGTTCGTCCTGTGCATAGTGCCGGGGGATTACCTTCGGGTCGTTGTGTTCCGGGTTTGACTTGTCGGCACACCCCTTTACACCGTTCTCTTTTCATGTCTACTCCTCAGGACTGTGCCATCGCTGGCCCTTCCCTTTGCCTACTAGACGTTTGGAGGGTTGTCCGTCGTGTCCCCTCACCTTTTCTGAATTCGTCGCCTTCCCTTCGTCGTGTGGCTTCTTTGCGCCACATGCCGAGACTATCGAGCATAATAGGTGTTGTTTCATTCCTACGAAGGGCTATTTCTACCGTTTCTATTTTGTCAAGATCAAAGGATCCTCTCAGTGGCCACTGACTTTCTCGATCCTTTTTCGTATATTTATGCCATAGCTCACTGTAGGCTATAGCGATTAATCCATGCTTCATGAACATGTCCTTATTAGGGGTGCCTTCCAGCGGAGCCGGATGGTTCATCTCTAATAAGCGGTCCGGGTAAAACAGGCTACTAACCAGTGGGGAGAAGACAGGCATGACGGATCGCAATGGGATAATAGTCAGCACTACCTATCTTATCACTGCGCGCAAAGACTAGACAGAATATTTCTATTCTACGTTGTTTGCACGTAGTGAATACCTCATGAACCAATTCTGAGCAATCAATGTTAGGTCAAAAATAAAAAATCAATATGGTCAATGGGGAGAATAAGTAGGCTCGCAAAAGTTCGCGTCACCTACCCTTTCACTATCTGCAAAGAGGGGACCTATTTTTCCCTGTTTGCAGACAGAGAATCTCCAGAAAACAATCTATAACAGTTAATCAATGGGGGGAAGGGGCAATTGTTCAGTGGGGGAGAAAGATAGGTCCGACGGGTGCGTACCTATCCTTCGCTGTTTATAAAGGGAGAGCCTGTTGTTTCTCCGTTTGTAGACAGTGAATCTCCAATAAATTAACAAAAAGTAATACTAGTATTTTCTCAACAATTATCAATCACTTTCAATTATCTATCACTTTCGCAATTCGTCGTGTTTACACGACCTTACCCGGACCGCATGGACAGTTTCTCGTCTTCCGAATCCAGCGCCCGATCGTCCTCTTCTCTTCGTACTTCTCGTGGCACTCCTGATGGTTCCCAGTCAGGACCGCAGATCACTCGAGAGAGGTCTGTTCGGAACCAGTGAAGTTCGGATGATCGGCTGTCAGACGAGGGTCTATCGGACAGGGTACCTTCCGATCGTTGCAGTCGTTCACTCTGTCGTCGGGACCTCTCCCACTGGATCCACGAGTCGCTGATGGGCCCCACGTTGGGCGCCAATTGTTAAAAAGGGTTCCAAAGACAACCGGTAACCAAAGACCCTTTTATGTTGCCCGGCGGTATCGCCTCTATGACCCACCAATATTAATCAATGAAGAAGCAGGCGCTGGAGACTGGAAGGCAGGAAACGAGGATTTTATTCTCTCCGGAGGAGAACACATCAATTCAGACAGCAAGTATCGTCACGAGGTGCTCTAACCACGTCTCTGAGGCCTGGCCTCTTATACTAGGGTTTATGACCTTTATTGCACATAACACATTCTCGCAATACTTTAGTACTTGAAAGAACATCCTCGGAATCTCCCCCTCAGACCCGTTCCCACATACATTTACAGTTGGATTCCCCACCCCGGTCACAACAGGTGATGGTTGTCGCACAGCAGGGCATTCCGCCGATTCACGGAATGCATGGGGTTGGTCGGATCTCATGGGGTGGGGGCTTTGATCGATTCGGGGGTCTTTTGATGGGGAGGGGAAGCTTCCTACTGTACGGGGTAATAAACAGTATCCGCAGAGCCAGGTGGCGGCCTGGGAACAGGGAAGACAAACGGGGACACAGGAAAAGGGGGTTTGCATCAAAAGGGTTTGAGGCCATGAAAGGAATGAGGGGAGGTGTCGCGCTGGGAACAGGATGGGATTCCGTGGTGAAGCTGCGCTGAAGAGGGGTTTATGACCCAAGGCATGAGAGAGCGGGGGTTGTCAGCGTGCGGGGGAATGCTTGCGAGGTTAAGAGAGAGAGAGACGCGCTGGCTATCAGCGAGGGGCAGGGAGGCCATGGTGCTCAAAATGGCTGCCGCTTACGCGCACGAATGGGCTTGGAAAGGGGCAAGATGGCGCCGATAATGTTCACCAAGTTTGTATTTATTTTCCACAGTACGTTATGCGGGTGGAGTGGGTTTTGCGGGGGCCAGGGGGTCTGGCGCTGGGCGAGGTCCAGTCGCGGACGGGCGTAGACGGGCTTACCTTTGGCGCACCTTCGCTCGCATGGGGCACGACCGCTGCGCGTGAACGCTGCGCGCAAAAGCATCTGTCATATGTGGATGGTGGAGGGGGCGGGGGCAAGGGAGGAGCAGCTGGGAGGCGGGAGCGGGGTGGAGAGCCGGGCTGGGAGGCACAACAACAAACAACAAAATGGCAGCGAGCCATAAGCAAAATCGGACGAGATTGGGGCACGACCTTGTAAAGCGCTATGAACAGGCAGCACAGTCAGGCAACAATATTCTAAGCAGGCAAAGCGAGTGAAACACAATGGTACAGTAAATCTCACAACACGGTCTAGCAGTCAAGCACTACGATAACCCAATAATCAGCAGTGCGAGCAATGCGAGATATATGGCACTCTGGCAGTAAGCGCTACAATAATACAGTATTCAGGCAAGCAATGCGTGGTAGCTGGCAGTCTGGCAGTAAGCGCTACGATACCAGGAGATTGATTGAGCAGGGAGCAGCGAGGGGAGCGACCGCTTCTGAGAGGCTCAAGATAATGTAATGTACGTTCTACAGTGTAGAACCTTTTGTCTTTTGTAAATTTGTCATTCTTCCTCTTTTTTAAATAATCTATAAAGGACGTAACATCTTTCTTCACTATTTCTAGTTGTGTTTCTGCTTCCTCTAGAGTTGTTGCTTTCTTAATTTTATCCTCTAAAATCTCTATCTCTTTCTTTATCTCTGAGGCTATTTCTTTTGATGTTGATATTATTAAGATCATCAGATCCCTGGAACATCTGTTGGCTATCATACTCCACTTGGTGAGGAAAGCTTTGATATCTACAAATAATCCAGGGATGTTACGGACTCTAAGTCCTAATGGGATTATAGAGTGAACAATAAGGTCTTTCAGATGACAAAGGAGGTGAAAAAATACGAAGGAAAAAAGAAGTTTATTGGCATTCACTCTTGGAACTTTCAAACAAGGGTTGAACCACGAATTCCCATGAGAGAATGTAATTATATAGAGTAGTTAATATAGGAAATTTTAATTAACATTCTGACGTTTTCTGAAACAATATACAACGTCTTCCTGTCCCCACAGAACTGAATTCTCTTATTATCTATGGGCTTACTATTATTAAGCCCTATGTTTATCATCTACATCCCAGCCCCCTGCCCTTAGTTTTTTTCCCCTTCCTATCAGCACCCCGCACTCCATCCCCCCCCTCCATCTCCGCCGCCCTTCATCATTCCCTTTATCCACTTTGTCCGTTAATGAGAATTTCTGAAGACACAGTAAACACTGCAATCTTCAACAAAAAATTCAGATAACCCCGATAATACTACATAAAATGTATAAACTAATGAGGAAGTCTTCTCTCAATTTATCATTTGTGATACTCTTGTTCTGTTCGGTGACAAGCATATGTCCTTAACACATCGTGTTAAGTGCGGATATCGTCCGGCTATAAAATATCGAGAACTATTCGGAATAAAAACTATGGTCCGCATGGAGTAATCTCCATCAACACTATGCTATGTATACGCCATCTGCATCGTATATGATATAGTGACCTAGTACTTTAAGAGAGGGAGTGACTACACCTTACCGCCAATCGGAAATCTCCATATATATACCAATCAGCGTCAAACTTACAATTCCCTTCTCTCGAAACTAACTGACTTGCCGCCATTGACCACGCCGGGTTCCAACTCCGATACAGGTATGTGCACCGCATAGGGATACTTTGTGTCGAGAAAAAATGCTTGAGATATTCCACCGATACAATTTACTATATGCACTGCAACAACTTAATACGGGTGATATGTCACAGCCCTTGTTGATCACACTGTCGCTAAAAATATACTGCTACTCGTTCGCAAGACAATATTTTTATATGTGTAACTTAGTTTATATGGTCAGATATAAATAGTTGCGCCCCGTATATGAAAATTAACAATACTTATACGATATATTTTTATGTGGGCAGTGCTTTCACAACCGAATTAGACGCTGGTCGCAGCGATACAACTCTCCTGTTTCTACAATCAAATAGAATACCGCAACGTGAACGAGCAGGGTATCTAACTATCGCGCACGTTTCAGGTAGAATCCAGTTGCCACAATTTTTATATTTAAAAAAAACAACCGGATAATAGAAAATGTTTGCCCATACTACAATTAATCTTTTTTAACTATTACTTGTAGAGCAGCAAACCTATGACCTAGACTGCTTGATTCGCGTTACGCTATCGTTGTTTCGAATGTTGGATTCTACCGTCAACTAGCACGTTATAATCTTATAAGGTAAGATTGTCTTCTTTAAAAATAATTTCGCCTGCTCAAGGATGAATCGATATCCACCTTCAACATCCTGTTTTCATATAACTCTCTACAGAATGTTTTTAACAAGATGAGTGTCTAACAGCGATGAAGTTTCATATAACCGTACATGGGATAATCGCCATTGTGAAGAAGTAAATGTAAATTATGCAATGTCTGATAGATAGCCTAGTAGGTGAATTACTATAATATAGATGTTTGATGGGACCATTACTTGTGGCTATTCTTTTGACAGATAGCAAGGTAACGAAAATACCGCACATCATACATCTTGAATCAACGAACCTCGGATAGGCGTATGAGAAGTGATTACTGGTATGTTCTATTATAATGGGCACACTTTGTTGATAAAATAACCTTAATTTTGGAAATGAACATAGGTAACTATATCCTTCTTGATGAAACAACCTAACTAAAAGGTCTTCTTAATCTAATAGGCCGCATTAAAAAGTTTTATTTTTAACCTTTGTATCTAAAGACAGTTCAATATATTGGACAGGTTCAAATATAATTACTTGTATCATTTACCATCCTTTGTACTTCCTGATCCCAATAGACAAGATCGAACTGAATGAATTTGAAAGACCAAGTAACTTTGTTATCCCAACTCTTCAAAGGAGAGTATTTTTCTTTAGAAGTGTACATTATATAGGTGGAGACAGTAGTCCGAAGCATTTATAATCATAGAGTTTTAGGACCCAAAAAATAACTAGGAATCTCTATATATTAAAATCATGTGGCCCTTTTCAAGAATAACCTTCACTAATTAGGTAATAATGAGTTCATAATATGAACTAGTATTCTTTCCCCAAACTTAAAACTAGGTAGGACATTAGCACCAAAAACCTTTTTCCTACTTTTTCTTTTCTTTTTAGATTTATAAATTGAACGACTATGTGTAATTGGTTTTTGAAACAAAATGTAATTTATGTTTTGCATAATATCTCAATATGATCTAGAGACATTCATTTGTATTAGTTTTCACACCAAATGTCTTTCCTGATTTATATAGAATCTCAATATGGTCTGGAAACTGCTACAAATATACATGAGCCATTTATTATGTGTCCCTATCTTGCGGTATATCCCGTTGTTGTTGTAAGATTGATCTGGCAACTTGTTAAAGTATAATCACTAAAGTCTATGAAAAGTTGTATCTGATTAAACACAAGTAAAAGTATTCTAAAAACAGTACCCTTTGAATTTTAGAATTATGCTGACATTGTCCTGATGAAGACACACTGTTTGTGTCGAAACGCGTTGACAGACAGACATCAGCTCCGACAATCAGCTCTGGGAATCACCAAAAGTTTTTAATTTTCCCCTGAATATTAGAGACTACCATAATTGAACACTGTACTCTCTCTTTTTTTATTGCATTTTTTATATATCTCCTCTATATGATTGAACATGTTTACATCAATTTTTATCAATGTTATTAAATTTCATAGGTTATCATAATATTTGGTTATATTATTTTCTTTTTCTTGTGTTTATATTGTTATACTGAATTTGTGCCAAATATCTACATTGTTTTTGCCTGGATATTTTACTTTGCTATCAACTGCTTTGCCCTGATCCAGGAATTGATTTCACTCAGGGGGTCCCTGTTTAACGCTACAGTGTGCAACAGTAACATGAGTGTCCTACCCACAATGTCGTCTCCTAGCCCACCCCCTCAGCTTCAATGCCATTCTCCTCCTGAGTATCAGAATCTCTGTGTTTCTCTGCAATATGCGCTCTGTAAGGGCCCCAGATGTCTTTAGGATGGGATGAACTGGGCAGAAGGGACGCATATTCCTCACAATTCACATTACAATACGGTAGGCTTTGAAGCCAAACCTGTAGCGTAGGAGCCTTTTTCTTGCCCCAGATTAGTGCTATCTCTCGCTTAGCTAGTAAGAACCTGAGTGCTGCGAACCTCCTTACTTTCTTACGGAAGTTAATCATGTATCCCAGAAGTGCAATTTCTGGGGTAGGGGTCAGAGACAGTGAGATCATGTCTCCCAGTGTGGAATGTACCTGTACCCAATACAGTTGTAATCCTCTGCAAGTCCAAGTGAAGTACGCACAATCTGCGCGGGGGCAGAGCATTTCCAGCAATGGTCTGGTCAAGATGGATCTATCTTGTGGGACCAGGCGGGGGTGTGCTACAGTCTACGAAGAAATGTAAAATGCAGCAGTTTTTACCTGCTATTAAGGGATACCTCCTTCGTAACTCTGCAGCACTGTTCCCATTGGTCATCCGAAATGGGTCGACCTAAATCATGTTCCCATGCCATGTGAATTTAAACATTAGAGAAGGGGAGTTCTGTGACACACATCTTTTATATTTTGGAAATCAAATGAGCCCCCCGATTCACTTTCGATAACCAGCGTTAATGGGGCAGCGGGCTCAGGTGCAACAGGATACATGGGAAATGTGGCTTTCAGTATGGAATACATACGTCGCAGTACAAAGGCATCCATGAAGGAGTGGTCTTGAAACCTAGCATCTTCTGTCACCGAAAATACATTATCTTCGGGAAATAGGTCACCCATCTTTTGGATTTGAAACTCGGCCAGCGTGCGTTGCACAAATGTTTCTCCCATGATGGGAAGCCATGAGTGATCCTATGAGTGGTAAAACCGGAGAATACACTAGGTCCAGCCCCAGCAGTCGCCGCAGCTGCACTCATGCCCAGCTAGTGGTGGATACTGTCTGGATGTCCAGTGGGTCCCTCAGAATCCCTTTGGGTAACACTGTGGATAATTTCTTCGGGAGTACCCAATCTACCTCCGGTCTCAAATATGGAATTTGTGCATCTGGGTGATACCAGGCAAAGGAGTAGCTGCACTGTGCCGTTAAATAATATATATACATATCTGGGACCCCAAAACCACCCCTCTCGTTCATGAGAGTCAGAGTTTTCCAGCTCACCCGTGGTCTCTTACCCCCATTCAAATTGTAAAAGGTGTTGACGCAACTGCAAAAAAAATGACTTCGTGAGGGGAATGGGAATATTATTAAAAAGATACAAGAATCTCAGAAGGACTATCATTTTAATAATTGCAACTCTACCTGCCATTGACAAAGGAAGGAGAAGCCATCGCTCTATTTGTGACTCCAAGGAGCTAATCCATAACTTAACCTAATTATAGTTGCTGAATCCAAGTGTATGTGTATGCTCAGATATTTGACCGCGTAATGAAACCATTCAAGTGGGTACTCACAAACTGTAAGATTTCCCTGATAATTGGCTCTAGGTTAAGTTGTGGGTGTCTCACTTATAAAATAGTAATAGTATCGTCTGCATAAAGGGACACCAACAAAGGGCCAGTTTTAAACTGTGAACCGCGGTGTAAGTGATTCTCCTGAAAATGAAATCAGAGGGTCCATTGCCAAAATAAACAGTAAAGGGGAAAGGGGGCAGCCCTGCCTTGTACAGCGAGTCAAGCAAAACGGTTGGGATATCGCAACGTTAAAGCCCAGTATAGCAGTGGGTTCAGTGTATAAGAGGGCATTGGTAGAAACAAAACCCTCGGGCATCCCCATACGGGATGCGCATCACTGAAATAAAAGATACATTCTTGGGGATCGAAGGACTTTCAGCGTCTAATAACACCTTTGCAGCTGGTATCATGGGGTCTATCCTATGAATTACTGCAAATAGGGTTGGTAAATTAAGCGAAGTGGATCTATGTGGGATGAACCCGGACTGAGCCGGAGAGATAATATATTCCATTAATAAAGAAAGCTGGATTGCAATCACCTTAGCCAATATTTTATAATCCAGGTTCAACAGCGAGAGGGGCCTATATGAGCCACACAGCAAAGGGTCTTTGCAGGTTTGGGGAGCAGAATAATGACTGCCTCTCCAAAGGTGGGCAGGAGAATAGTATACCTATATACAATGCCTCCGCGTAGAACTTTATCAGCCGCAGGACCAATATATCTTTGTACGCTTTGTAAAAATCCACTGTGAACCCATCTAGGCCTGGTGCTGAGGAACCCTGGAGTGTCTCTATTGCTTCAACTACATTTTCTTGGGATATGGGAACAGCATGAAAATACTGCATGTATATCTCGAGATAGACTAGGACAATTTCTGATATATAATCTTCCTGCGCACGTAGGTTCTTGCTTATTCTAGAGGTGTACAGAGTTTTAAAGTGAGATAGAAATGTTTCACTTATCTCTGGAGTGGAATATACCAACTGGTCGTCCGAGCCTCTAATTTCAGTTATGTAAGCTTTACTGTGAGGTGGGCGGAGTGTCTGTGCCCAAATTTTGCCAGGACGCTCCCTTCTCCATACCTCCAGGCGGTGTAGTGTTTACCCAGATATAATAGTTCCCATTCCGCAGCATCACGAAATCCACCAACAGAGCCTAGCGCCGAGTCTTCCCCGCAGCTGAAGCGTGCTCTAACAGTTCTGAATCTAAGGCCACTATTTCTTTCTCAATGCAGAATAGAGTGTTGTGCAGATCCTTTAGGATACACCACCGAATATACGCTTTAAACCCTTCCCATAACACTGCCCAAGTATCTACTGACCCAGTATTAAGTTCAAAATATTCTTCGATGACGACCCTCACCTCTTCGAGAAACACCTGATTTTTAAGCGCTCTACCGGGAAATTGCCATTGTCTCTCATATCCCCCAGGACGAGGGATAGCAAGCCGCAGCACCACCGGAGAGTGATCTGAAAATGTCTGTGGCATCGTACTAATGCTCTGAACCAGCCAGCAATACCCAGTGAGACCAACCAGTAGTCAATTCTAGTCCAGGTGTCATGGAACCCAAAATAATGAGTGTATACAGTGGAGGACAAGTGGTGTGTACGATCTATATCGACTAGCGAGAATTGCCGGCAGATATCCTGTAGTGGAAGGCGTGAGCGGTATTTATTGTCTGGTGAAATGGAGGTGCTATCCCTAGAAAGATCTAATAATAAATTAAAATCACCCCCCAATACGATCAGGCAGGGATTAAGTGCCAAGAAGTGTACTTGTAACGAGTGGAAAAACTCCGGAGAATCAACATTGGGGCCATATATACCTATAATTGCCACGATTGACCCTTCAGTCAGTGTGTCAATCGGCTGGGGCCCCACGGAGCATGGTGTCTCCTCCTGGAGGAGAAGCCACGCTCCGTGAGGCCACAGCCGATTGACACAACAATTGTGTCAATCGGCTGGGGCCTCGCTCCGTGAGGCCCAGCCGATTGACACAACGACTGAAGGGTCAATCATAAAGGTGGACTCACTTGAGGAGTTTGTTCCGCTACAGTTTTACCTCACAAGCTGGTATGAGAGACATATGCTGATTGAGGTCTACTAGAAGGGTGTTTCCAACACTAGTGCTGTGACGAGGTGTCTGGCCCTGAAGAACTTGCCAAACATTTTGTGGCACATAAACATATTGGCATCTGGTACTGGTATGCAAGGACAGCAACCAGCCTATTTTTTATTTGACAGATCACACTTAGTGAATAATAAAGTAATTGTGATAAAAGTGCGTCTGTCAATGTTAAACACTTTTTGTCACAACGTGGAGTGCGACTATTTGTCACTCTACTGCACTTACACAGTTTATTTCTTTGTTTGGACACTTTTTATTTGGGACAAAATGACGGCCGATGATGAGAACAGTGGGCTTATTTGGTGAGTACCTACCAGTTACCCCGTTGGTGGTGCGCCTGTGAGGGGTAATTTTGTCCCGTGCAAATTTTTTCACAAATGTAGTTGGTGCTTTCTGCTCATTCAGAAACATTTTGGTGTACTGAATGTATTGAGAATTGTTTAAGCTATATTCCAGTTACCTTCTTCCTTCTTGGGGACTGTCTGTTGAAAAAGGTTTTTTTCAATGAAAGGCAAAAAGTGGTGCAAACTACCATATATGAAATAAAGAAGAGGAGTTTTTGCAGAGCAAGCAACTGAAGTGATATATACACTTTGCAGAGTAGAAAACTGAAGCGCTATACACACTTCTTTTGTAAATGAATTGCCTTAGAGACCGGTTTTTCGTGTGTTTATGACAAGCTAAACAAACGCCATAAAACAAGGACCTGTGTACCAATTCCTGAAAAACTGTAAACAAACAGCAAGTGTCCCCCCTCCACCCACCACCAAGCCTCACCCTTTCCCTAGCGAGGTGAAACCATGCCCTACGGACCATCTGACAGTGCCATCGGATTGTACATTTAAATGCGGAAAACGCATAATAAAAACACCGTAATCTTAGCAACAAACAAAACCAGGTGTACACCATGAGGCAGAGCAGCGCCACGCCGGCCGGGCATCAAATGGTATGACAATAGCAATTAGTCGAAAACCAAAAAACTAAACATGCATTACAGAAAGCTCAAAACTCAAAGAAGGATCATTCATTGTTAGAGAAGAGTTACATACTGGCTTCCGAGCCACTGCGAGGAGGAGACACTACACGCTTGGATGCCACCATTCTATTGTTATCTTTCTTGTAGTTATGGCAGAACTCTTGTGCTTCAGTCGGAGTTTCAAAAATGCGGAATCTGCCGCCCACATCAACCTACAATCTGGCAGGATATAGCATTCTGTACCGCCTCCCTAGGTTCCGTAGAGTGGCCTTCACTCCTTTAAATTTACATTGCGCATCTTGGACCACGACTGTGAAGTTTGGGAAGAACAATAGCTTATTCTCTTGCCACTGAATTTCACCACGCTCACGAGCGGCGCGCAGGGCTGTGTCCCTGTCTCTGAAGTTCATAAGTCTCGCAACTATGGGTCTCGTGGCAGGACAGGGCTGGAGTGGGCCCCAGCTATCTGTGGGCTCGTTCCACTACAAAACCCTCCGTGAAGGCCTCCCTGCCAAACAATTCAGAGAGCAATTGTTCCCAAAACACATCCATGCAACCTGTGTTGGCCGTTTCTAGTACGCCAAAGGTGCGCAAGTTGTTGCACC
The DNA here is from genome assembly GCF_964263255.1 of Lissotriton vulgaris. NCBI lineage: Eukaryota > Metazoa > Chordata > Amphibia > Caudata > Salamandridae > Lissotriton > Lissotriton vulgaris. The sequence goes on from NC_141693.1 coordinate 1,299,140,590, forward strand.
TAATGCGCGCCTCCAAGTCCTCATTCTTGATGGCAACCTCCTTCAAAATTTGCTCCACTCTGTCTAACAGTGCCTGCGACTGAACAGCACAATCTTCTACATCCGAAATCCGCACCTCTGCCACATCCAAGCGACAGTCATGCACCTGAACTTTAGAGCTCATTTCTGCCAGTCTCTTATTCAGAGCATCGAATCCGCCATCCAAGGCCTTCAATCCAGCTCTCATTTCCTTGAGCATTGCAGCCGTGAGAGACGAAGGGTCCTCTAAATCATCCACTCCATGAGCTCCCTCCACCATGTCCGCAGATTCTTCGGTCGAGTCGTCAGTGCCCTTCTCAAAAGGCAAGGTCCGTTGCTTGGGATCCTTGCATCCCATGACACAGAGTAGTGGAGTGCGTCACTAGGGCAGGCACCATGTGTCAGAAGCAAGCTCCGGCAACAAGTGCGGCGAAGGAAGGCCCCTCTCAGGCCGAGTCGTCTACTGTGTAAGTAGGTCCTAGTGCTCTCAGTCCGACGAGCCCAAAGTTGGAGCAACGATGTAAAGGGCTACACCCCGGGACACAAGCAACATGGACACACAGCGTTCGATCATTCAGCGGTCTGGCCTCTTTGCCGGAGTGTGCCCAAGCCACAGACCTACGCAGCCAGCATGCAGGGGGGGGCCCAATCGTGTCAGATACAGAGCGAGCAGGCCGATGACTGCACAGGCCTGTCAGTAGCCCCTACTTCCTCAGGGCTTCCACAGTGTTCAGCCAATATCCTTGAAACAGCTGGACTTCCCCGATCACTCAAGGGTGGGAGAGTGCGATATCAGCTGGGCGGGTTTAAGGGGATCACTCCACTCTCGACTGTGGAACAACCCAAAGCAGAGCTAAATGCTCCCGTAAATGCTATCCCTGATTTATCATGTGAGGCCCTGGAATTAAGCCTCATGTCCTCTCATGGCCAGCTACACAGTGGGCTGCCTTCAGTGGACTCTCAGGCTGATGGATACTCCGGGCCAGTTTCTAGGACCGCAGCGGCCATTTAACATAGGGCCAATCCTGCCCGGTCTTCAGGGCAGCAGAGGGAGGAGGGAGCCTGCTCGCCCAGACGGGCCCAATGCTGCGCCAGCTCCAGAAACGGAACAAAGCGGGCCGCCGCACACCCCGGGGCTGCACCGGGACCTGGAGTCCCATTCCCAAACACGTTACCTTGGCGAGGCCGGAAGCACTCTGCAGTCACCGCACACGCAGCTTAGCCCACAGCACGGATCTAGCAGGGGGGCAGGGAGGGCAGCCACGCAGTTAATGGGGGAGCGGAGCAGGCAAAGGGCGCCAATTGGGGGCCTCCGCTCACCTCACGTTTCTTGCACCGAAGCTCTCTCTCCGGCTCCTGGAAGGTGCAGGCCCCAGGATCGAGGCTCAGATCGTCTCTGCACAGTCTCTGGAAATCATGGAACTCCTCGTTTCAGCAGTCCGCAGCTGGTGTCGCTATATTACTCTTCCCCTACTCGGCGCAATGTTGAGGTTTCTGAATTAAGGAGCGACGTCAATCATGAAGAAATTGGGTTTTTGATGTGCCCGGGTGACGGAGCTTCAAGCACAGGCCTCCATTGTAGTCGCCTGTGTGGCCACGCCCCCGTGAACAATGTAAACTTAACATAGTACTAAATCCTAACAACCCTGACCCCATTATGGTTGTGGAAAAGGTTAATGGCACTGACAAAATCATGTCGAAAACCTTTCCCAAAGTTTTTAAGGATGAAATTGGCAAATTAGTTAATTTCAAACATGAGATAGTTTTGACAAAAGATGCACGTCCCAACATTTACAAGGTAAGGAACATCCCCATCATATTAAGAGGGGAAGTGGAAAAAGAACTTCACAAATTAGTGGTGGGTGGTGTAGTTGAAAAAAATCAATTCTTCAGAATGGATGTCTCCCATTGTGGTTGCTTGACGTGCCAATGATAATATTAGATTTTACACTGATTTGTGCAACCTTAATAATAACATTTGGTGGACCAATATCCACTACAACCCATCTTAGAAATGTTGGCATTCATTAAAAAAGCAACGTTTGTTTACACCACTTGACCCATCATCAGCTTATCACCATATTGTATTGCCTGACAATTGTAAAAGCTACACAGCGTTTATTACACCATTTGGTTGTTATCAATACAAAAGGATACCATTCAGCCTTGTGTTCCAGTGCATCATGCATAAACCTTTCCGGGAATTTCAAAATGCGCATTGTTTCCAAGATGATATTTTCATATTTGTAAAGAACAGGAAGACCATGATTGCACTTTAGAAAAGGTGTTGGAGATTTTGTGTGAAAAAGGTATGACTGTAAGACATTCCAAATGCAAATTTGCAGTGCCATTTGTTATTTTTTTAGGGCATGTTTTATATGAGGAGGGTGTAAGACCCAAACCTGAGTTAGTTGAGGCTATTAGCGCTGCTTCTGCTCCCATTTTCAAAGATGTTAGATCATTCTTAGGTCTCACAGAATTTGATTCTAAATACATACAGAATGTATTTTCATGCACAACACACAACATTAGGCAGTTGCTTAAAAACAAAAGTACATTTTGCTGGGGGTTTGAGTGTGAAAGATAATTTTGTGACGTCAAGTTTGCTATATGTACAGTTCCACGTTGTGTGGTTTTGATCCCCAACTTACCTGCTTTGTCACTACTGATGCCAGTTAGAAGGGTGTAGGTGCTGTTTTGGCACAAATGTTAGAAGATTGCAGAGAGTCTATTATTGTGTATGCGTCTAGAGCAATGTCACCGGCAGAGGTAAGGTACTCTTCCATCAAAAGAGAGACTTTGGTATGCAATTGGGCTCTAGAGCACTTAAGGACTTTTGTGTGGGAAAAACAATGTGAGATTAGAAGAGACCTTAAACCTTTGGTACGCCTTCTTACCACAGAAGGGATGATTAAGGGATCGGCACGTATCACCAGGATGTCAATGAGACTCCAACATTTTGTGTATAAAATGGTGTATGTTCTGGGTAAGGACAATGTCAATGCGGATTTCTTATCAAGAATGCCTTTATCCTTCCAAGAGTATGTGCATGTGGAGTGGGACGAATATCAGATTGCGTTGGCCCATGATGAGGATACCTTGCCTATAGGAAAAAAGTATGGGTGGAAGAATTTTCTAAGGATGAAACTTTGCAGAAGACTTGGAAATTCATGGCAAAGGGTTTACCTGTTGATAGTACTATTAATCCTGACTTACAATGTTTTTGCGAGGTGAGAAATGAATTATCATATGTGAATGGTATAATTTGGAGAGTAGAGAGCGCTGTGCCTCCTTATGGTTAGAGAAGAACTGTAGTTATACAGGGTCATGAAGAACATGGAGGCATCATAAGAACAAAACAAACTGCAAAAAAAGGGTTTTGGTGGCCTGGGTTGGACAGTTTCATTGAGCGGTTAGTTAGGAATTGTGTAACATGTGCCAATGCAGACAAATCTTTAAAGACATTAAGGCCCAACATGAGTGAGCACATTGTACCCAAAAACCCATGGGAGATCATTGTTGTAGGGCCCATTGGCTCCCAATCAAAATACATTGTGGCATCCATTGATGTATTTTCCCGATGGCCTGTTATAAATGTTGTGGAGAAACTGGACACGGACACTGTATCATCCTTTCTTGATCGCATTTTCACTGATAATGGTAATGTAAATGTATACTTGTATAGCGCACTACTCACCCGCAAGGGTCTCAAGGCGCTTGTACGAATACCGCTGTGGAACCCGTCCTTGCTTTTCCCTGTGAGGCGTCCACTCCTGGGCACCCCCAAGGTGGAGGCCAGGCATCCTTAGCGTTGTGGGGGCCGTTGTGGAGATTAAGCAAGCTATTGCCCAGAGTTGCAGAGTGGGACTCTATGATTAGAATAGGCACTGAGGCGAGAATTATCAGGTCCATGGAATTTTGAGCCCAAGACCCGCCGAGGCAGGGAATTGAACCCTGGTCCCAGATGCAGAGGCTAGACCTCTGCATCAGGGTCTGCCGCTCTAACCATTGAGCCACACTTCTCCACTAGGATTGGTCTTCCTGTACAGATTATCGCAGACAATGAGGTACAGTTTTTGTCTAATAAAGCTAAGGGTATTTTTTGGAGACTGGGCATCAAACATTGTACACGTCTCTCTATAATCCTAGCGGGACTGTTATAATAGAAACATTTAACAGAATACTCAAAAGTGCCATACAGATTGCAGGGGCAGACAGTGATGGTTTGGAAGTTCAAGTGTACAAAACGGTGTGGATTATAGGACTACCACCAATGAAAACATGAGGGGCAGGTTACCCAGAACTAAGCGAAACCCTTTGTGGTTGGTAGAGTCTACTTCCACCACTGTGGATAGGGATGTAGTGAGACAGAAAATAGAGGAGTTGCATGAAACCAACAGGTCGAAGTAGGATTCAGAATGAGGATCTAATAAGAGTCCTATTGTCAGAGTTGGAATGCTGCTAAAGGTGAAGAAGCCTTGGAGAGTTAAAAACCGAGAGTCAGTTCATGGGGCCATTTAAAAATGAGAAAGCGTTGAAGAATGCTGTTAACCTCAATGATGGACGGGAATGGAATCTAAGCAAAATTGCTATTCTCAAAGGGGAGAGAAATGTTTACAACAGGGAGGATTACAGGCCTTTTGAGAGTTTTTAATTTGAGGAAGATGCCCAAATTGATGTTATACCACAGGAGCGGGAATGAGATGTTTTAACATAGGTATGAGATGATCATACTAATGGGAGTATACCGGAAAATAAAGATAACACTAAATCGGAGAATAGAAGTGTTTGCAAGAAACCTGTCTGGATGTCTGACTTTGTTTATACACATGTGGCATGAAGTGCATTTTTCTCTTTCTTTTCCAGCTTTCTATTCTGTTTTAATTTTAGAGTCTTAAAGATATTCATGCAATGCATTTTTGTTTTTAAAGGAGGAAGATATGTAGTGTGTATACTTTTACATGTGGCAATTTATTTACTTTACAAAAAACACAGCTGATGGACAGAATGCAGAACAATGTCTTACATTCACCAAAGTACAAAGTTCTGGGCCTAAATCCATCGTTTTTTTTGCACTAAACACCACCCTAGGTCAGACACTGGCTATATGCAAATCAGCCTTGACCCTGTGCCTCATGGGAACAGTCCAGCCCGAACTACCAAGCCATGTCTTTCCTAGATCGGAATCAAGCATTCAAGGACCGTTTTCTGGCTATCAGCCTTCTTCAGCCTGGATAGCTTGACTCCAGTGATGTGGAGAGCCTGGGACTCACGTCTGAGCATCCCCAGCCCACTCGGGTGAAAATTGCCAAAAATATAGTTGATGGACAGAATGCAGAACAAGGTTTTACATTCACCCCAGTACAAAGATCTGGGCCTAAATCCATCGTTTTTTTGCACTCCACACCACCCTAGGTCAGACACTGGCTATATGCAAATCAGCCTTGACCCTGTGCCTCATGGGAACAGTCCAGCCCGAACTACCAAGCCATGTCTTTCCTAGACCGGAATCAAGCATCCAAGGACCGGTTTCTGGCTACCAGCCTTCTTCGGCCTGGATAGCTTAACTCCAGTGATGTGGAGAGCCTGGGACTCACGTCTGAGCATCCCCAGCCCACTCGGGGTGAAAATTGCAAAAAATACAGTTGATGGACAGAATGCAGAACAATGTCTTACATTCACCCCAGTACAAAGATCTGGGCATAAATCCATCGTTTTTTTGCACTCCACACCACCCTAGGTCAGACACTGGCTATATGCAAATCAGCCTTGACCCTGTGCCTCATGGGAACAGTCCAGCCCGAACTACCAAGCCATGTCTTTCCTAGACCGGAATCAAGCATCCAAGGACCGGTTTCTGGCTACCAGCCTTCTTCAGCCTGAATAGCTTGACTCCAGTGATGTGGAGAGCCTGGGACTCACGTCTGAGCATCCCCAGCCCACTCGGGGTGAAAATTGCAAAAAACACAGTTGATGGACAGAATGCAGAACAATGTCTTACATTCACCCCAGTACAAATATCTGGGACTTAATCCATCGTTTTTTTGCACTCCACACCACCCTAGGTCAGACACTGGCTATATGCAAATCAGCCTTGACCTTGTGCCTCATGGGAACAGTCCAGCCCGAACTACCAAGCCATGTCTTTCCTAGACCGGAATCAAGCATCCAAGGACCGGTTTCTGGCTATCAGCCTTCTTCAGCCTGGATAGCTTGACTCCAGTGATGTGGAGAGCCTGGGACTCACGTCTGAGCATCCCCAGCCCACTCGGGGTGAGAATTGCAAAAAACACAGTTGATGGACAGAATGTGTAAATGTAAATGTATTGCGACTTATATAGCGCACGTATCACCCGAAGGCATCAAGGCGCTTGCCTTGGGAACCTGTCCTGGCTTTTCCCTGTGAGATAACCCCTACTGGGCATCCCCAAGGTGAAAGCCAGGCATCCCGCAGCGGGTGGGTCGCTGTAGTGGAGATTAAGCAGCTATTGCCCAGAGTTGCAGCGTGGGACCCCATGATTAGAATAGGCACCAAGGCGAGAATTAACGAGCCCGTGGACATTTTTGGGTTCAGGACCCTGCCGCGTCAGGAATTGAACCCTGGTCCCAGGCCAGACCTCTTCATCGGGGTCTGCCGCTCTAATCAGGGAGCCACACTTCTCCACTGTCTTACGCAGAACAATGTCTTACATTCACCCCAGTACAAAGATCTGGGCCTAAATCGATCGTTTTTTTGCACTCCACACCACCCTAGGTCAGACACTGGCTATATGAAAATCAGCCTTGACCTTGTGCCTCATGGGAACAGCCCGAACTACCAAGCCATGTCTTTCCTAGACCGGAATCAAGCATCCAAGGACCAGTTTCTGGCTATCAGCCTTCTTCAGCCTGGATAGCTTGACTCCAGTGATGTGGAGAGCCTGGGACTCACGTCTGAGCATCCCCAGCCCACTTGGGGTGAAGATTGCAAAAAACACAGTTGATGGTCAGAATGCAGAACAATGTCTTACATTCACCCCAGTACAAAGATCTGGGCCTAAATCCATAGTTTTTTTGCACTCCACCACACCCTAGGTCAGACACTGGCTATATGCAAAGCAGCCTTGACCCTGTGCCTCATGGGAACAGTCTAGCCCACACTACTTTAAACATGTGGCTTGCTATCATAGTGCATGCATGGTGTTTCAGGTTGGAACTGCCAGTCCAGCGCCATGACAGCAATATTACAGGTGCTGCCATTTAGCTGGAGCTAGAGGACATGCTTACCGGTGGTACCTTTTACTGGAAAATTAATCACTTGTTAAGTGCTCCTGTGTCTGCCCTTTCTCTTAACAGAACATCAACCAAACAGGTCCCTTCAGCCTGCAAAACGTTTTATTGCAGAAAAAACTGCTGTCTGTCTTGCTTTTATTGAATAGACTGCATTGTCAACTGAATCTTATTAGAATGTCCTCATTTTAACAGAGCCATTTACAGAACACTGATTTTATGGACTTTAGCCCGCTGCAGTAGAATCTTCATTCTTTTATTATTATACAATTTTTTTAATTAGCTTTATTATTCATTGGTAAACATTAAAGGCCATATAGTGTGGTGCAGCATTTGTATCACTTTGAGAGTACAGGGCACATTATAAGCAAATTCAATCAACCGTTAACTTTGGGGCACAGGGTTAGGGGGAAAGGCACTGCACAGAGTAGACTATGACATGTCGCTCGTTACATGAAAAGACAACACATCAATATAATATGATTGAGCGTTTCGGTTTTCTAGTCTGCTTCCAGTCCACGTTGACAGCCATGGAGTGGTTGCCAATTTTCTCAAAGAGGATTCAGTTGCCTGATGTGAGGATAACGCTTGACTCAATGCACCCACGGTCATGTTTGGTGTAGCTGCCGTTCGCACATTCACCTAGAGCAGAGGTCTTCAATCTGTGGGGCGCAACCCCCAGGGGGGTCGTGGAGTCCTTGGAAGGGGGTCGCAGATTCTGTCAGAGTGCAGTTCCTGGCTTGGGCTGATCGAGGGTGCTTACGGTTCCGGCCTAATTCACACCGAGGTGTGAAAAACATCAAAGCCTCATTAACAAGTAAAAGGTCTTTTAAAGACCTGTCAAGTACTCAGGTGTGGCTGTGTGTGTGTGTCCCTGAAGCCGTTTCGAGCTGGGGGAGGAGGGGAAGTGGGGTGGCAGAGGGGGGCTGGGGGAGCAGGCTGTAGTGTAGCCCTTTGAGGTCAATGGATATTGCGTGCCTGGAGCTGTGGGTCCTGTGACACGTCCCCCGTCCCCAGCAGGGAGGCACAGAGATGCCCTCCCATGATCGGCAAAGAAGGAAGAAGACGTAGAGAGATACTGACACCCCCCCACACCCCCATGAGAGAGGCACAGAAAAGGTGGGTGGATGAATTATGGGTGGATGGATGGATGTAAGGATGAAGGATGGATGGATGTGTGAAAAGGTGGGTGGATGAATGATGAATGGATGGATGAAAGGGTAGATGGATGGATGAAAGGATGGATGGATGGAAGGATGAAAGGGTAGATGGATGAAGGATGTATGGATGGATAAAAGGTTGCATGGATGAATGATGGATGGATGGATGTGTGAAAAGATGGGTGGATGAATGATGGGTGAATGGATGGATGAAAGGGTGGATGGATGAAGGATTGATGTATGGATGTAAGGATGAAAGGGTGGAGGGATGAAGGATGAATGGATGGATGAAAGGGTGGATGAATGGATGAAAGGGTGGATGAATGGATGAAAGGGTGGATGAATGGAAGGATGAAAGGGTGGAAGGGTGGATGGATGTATGGATGGATAAAAGGTTGCATGGATGAATGATAGATGTGTGAAAAGGTGGGGGATGATGGATGGATGGAAGGGTGGACGGATAAAGGATGGATGGATGGAAGGATGAAAGGGTGGATCGATGAAGGATGGATGGGTGGATGTGTGAAGGATAGATGGATGAAGGATAGATGTATGGATGTAAGGATGAAAGGGTGGACGGAAGAAGGATGAATGGATGGATGAAAGGGTGGATGAATGGATGAAAGGGTGGATGAATTAATGAAAGGGTGGATGAATGGAAGAATGAAAGGGTGGAAGGGTGGATGGATAAAAGGTTGCATGGATGAATGATGGATGTGTGAAAAGGTGGGGGGATGATGGATGGATGGATGGATGGAAGAGTGGACGGATAAAGGATGGATGGATGGAAGGATGAAAGGGTGGATGGAATGAAGGGTGGATGTATGGATGGATAAAACGTTGCATGGATGAATGATGCATGGATGGATGTGTGAAAAGGTGGGGGGATGAATGATGGGTGGATGGATGGATGAAAGGGTGGATGGGTGAAGGATGGATGTATGGATGGATAAAAGGTTGCATAGATGAATGATGCATGGATGGATGTGTGAAAAAGTGGGGGATGAATGATGGGTGGATGGATGGATGAAAGGGTGGGTGGGTGGATGGATGAAAGGGTGGATGGATGATGGATAGATGTATGGATGGGAGGATGAAAGGGTGGATGGATGTATGGATGGATAAAAGGTTGCATGGATGAATGATGGATGGATGTGTGAAAAGGTGGGTGGATGAATGATGGGTGGGTGGATGGATGGAAGGGTGGATGGGTAAAGGATGGATGTATGGATGGAAGGATGAAAGGGTGGATAGATGAAGGATGGATGTAAGGATGAAAGGGTGGATGGGTGAAGGGTGGATGGGTGAAGGATAGATGGATGAAGGATAGATGTATGGATGTAAGGATGAAAGGGTGGACGGATGAAGGATGGATGGATGGATTAAAGGGTGGAAGGATGAAAAGGTGGACGGATGAAGGATGGATGGATGGATAAAAGGTTGCATGGGTGAATGATGCATGGATGGATGTGTGAAAAGGTGGGGGGATGAATGATGGGTGGATGGATGGATGAAAGGGTGGGTGGATGGATGTATGGATGAAAGGGTGGATGGATGAAGGATGGATGTATGGATGGGAGGATGAAAGGGTGGATGGATGTATGGATGGATAAAAGGTTGCATGGATGAATGATGGATGGATGTGTGAAAAGGTGGGTGGATGAATTATGGGTGGATGATGGAAGGGTGGATGGGTAAAGGATGGATGTATGGATGGAAAGATGAAAGGGTGGATGGATGGATGGATGGATGGAAGGATGAAAGGATGGATGGATGTGTGAAAGTGTGGGTGGATGAATGATGGATGGATGTGATGAGGTCTAACAGGCGCATTTATGGTTGTCAAAAGATGATGATGAGGAGTAGCAGTTTCATGAAACTTTTGTCAGAAGCGGGTCCTTACCCCTAAAAAGGTTTTACAAGGGGGTCTTGGCATCAAAAAGTTTGAAGACCTCTGACCTAGAGGGTGAAAGGGGCCCAGAAGTCTTTGGTTCTAGCTGCTAGAAGCATTAGCTCCTAAAAGGCTGATAGCTGTTCTCGACAGTAAGTGATGTCATGTACCCAGGAGTTTATTGAGAGGACCATGGTAGAGCCCCAGTGCATGTCGATTCTACTTTTGGCCAGTAGAAGCATAATGTTGCAGAGGTGACGTGTGTTAGAGGGGGCGCTTTTAACATGTCCCAATAGGGCCACAAGTGGTGTGTGTTCTAATTTGACTCCAGTGACCTCGTGTTTCACAACATAAACCCTGTCCCTGTAGTTGGAGATAGGGGGGCATTGCCACTCTAGGTGCAGAAATGACATCTGTGGGTGTTTGCATCTCCAGCAGTTTGCATCATGACGAAGCCCCATTCTAAGCATCTGCAACGGTGTGCGATAGATACAATGGAGGAATTTAAAGTGAATTAGTCATAGTTTGTAGTTGGGGAGAAGCGCTCGAGCTTGGAGCAGCAATAGGTCCACTGCTCATCAGTGAGGGGACGTTCTAGCTCAGTGTGCCAGTGGGCTAATGCCTTGGCCGTGGTCACCGTCGAGGTGCATTGTGTAGTGTTGTTGAGACGAGTTATAAGTTTCCTGGGCGAGGGGTTGGTCAGCATGTGGTATAGCTGAGGCAGGACGGGAGGCACAGTGGGAAAGGAGTTGTGTATTTGCTGGCATTTGGCCCTTATTTGATAGTATTGGAGCAGGTCCGAGAAGGAAGGGAGGGAGTCTCCAGTCCCAGTCAAAGGGGATAAGAAATTATATGGGTACAGATCTGCGAAGGTGGTAAGATCTAGTCGACGAGGACGCAGCATAGCCCCACTGTTTCGCAAAGGAGGCGAAAAAGGGTTATATGCCAGCGGAATAGAAGGACCATAGAGTGATGGGACGTTTTCTCGTCTGCACAATCCCTCCCATGCCCATCTCAGCAGGCCCGGACTGGCCGTTGCGGGCACCAGGCAATCCCCCGGTGCGTCGCGAGGTTGGGG